>NC_142220.1:2337000-3614000 GCF_049639895.1 Pseudopodoces humilis
TCCTGGTGGGGCACAAGAAACTAAAGGAAGATGCTGATTTATGAAAAACTTGTATCTAAAGGAAGTCTGAAAGGCATTTCATGGCCCTAAATCATTTAGAAAATGCTGATTTATGAAAACTATGCACATAATGGAAGTCTGAAAGGCATTTCATGGCCCTAAAAAGTTGAGCAGTCCAGACCTGACGTTCTCTCCCTGCTATATTTTGAAACATTTGGTGAATGATCAAGGTTTGAGACTTACGGAAATAAAATTCTCTCTGAGCATAGGTGACAGGGCCTGAGGGAATGGCTGGAGCTGTGCCAGGGGAGGTTTAGGCTGGATTTTAGGAAAAGGTTCTTCCCCAGAGGGTGCTGAGCACTGCCCAGGCTCCCCTGAAAATGCCCCCAAGGCTGCCAGAGCTCCAGGAGAGTTTGGACAGCACTGCCAGAGATGCCCAGGGTGGGATTGTTGGGGTGTCAAGGCCAAAATTGGATCCATGATCATTGTAGGTCCCTTCCAAGTCAGGATGTTCCATGATTCTATGAAAATTGCCAGAAGTTTTTAACAGAGCATTGGGTGATCTGGTTATCATCCACCGTTTCCAACACACAAATGCATTCTGCAGGCATTTCTGCTGGACATCTCTTTTCAGAGTGTTTATTCATCTCTCTCTTAACGCAGTTTGCTGCTCTATGTGGTTTTTCTGCTTCCTCTGGTGTTGCAACTGTGCGTGGTGGCTGGCTGGCAGAGTGTGAGTGCCTGGCAGCTCTCTCCTGCGCGCTACTTCCTGCCCCTGGGGAGGAGATCCTACCTGGAGACCACCACCCTCCTGGTCTACAACCACACAGGTGAGGGCAAGAAGCTTTTCCTCATCCTTCCCAGTTCTGGGTTCTTGCTGCTCCAAGGGAAAATGCAGGACAGAGCAGATCCGTGAGATGCAGAGGATCCAAGGGGGGATGAAGGCTTTAATGAGGGAGGGGGGTAGGGATTGTCTTTAAAGGGTTGTGAGGGAAACCTACTGTGGCTTCAGCAGCTGGTGAGACCCTGCTGAGAGATGTGCAAAAGGGCATCAGAGCAGGGAAAATAAGGTGGGGACAGGGTTCTCTCCCTGCCACGAATCCAGGTCTCTTATCCAAGCAATTTCAGAGTGTGGGATTTTCAGAGCAGGCGCCACACTCCAGGCTCACTCATGCTGAGTCAAATTAATGGGCTGCTTCCAGAGCTTTACTTCAACATTCCCATGAGTGGATGATATTTCATGTTAATTAGCCAGAGAATGGCACTGGTATCTACATCAGATGGTCCAAAAGGAAAATTCATTTTGTAGCACTTCAGAAAAGGCTAGGGGAAAAAAACACAATGCAAAAATTCAGACTGAAATCCATTAACTTCCCAAAAAACTAAAGCACAAAGATCCAGCACACATGTGCTGGCTGAAGTCCACATTTATTAGATTTCCTCTGTTTTAGTTTGGTGGTCATGGATTTAAAAATAAAAATAAAATCGTCAAAGACTCTTTTGTTTTCCAGTGTTACAATTCCTCTGTTTTTGGTCCTCGCACCAGGCACAGGCATTGACAACTTCATCCATGTGCTCCAGAGCCAGGATCTTACAGTGGAAATAGCAAAGGAGGAAAATATCACAGAGGAACTACAGCACAACGGGGCTATAAAAGTGTCCCGCCAAGGTCAGGTGAGGATTTTTCTCCTCTCCTTCCAGTTTCCTCACAACAACTGAATAATTAAGCAAGGTGCCTCCATCAGCTCTCCCTGTGGGACGGCTCCATTGACTTTTTGTACCACAGGTACGAAAATTAGGAAGTGTTCTGAGCAGCCCATGCTAGAGGAGACCTCATCTCCCTGGCCTTCCACCTCAAAATGTACATTTTTAGCACAGCAATACAGACCTCCAGTACATCATCATTTGCTTTTTAGGAAACAAGGCATAAGCAAAGCTATTTCAGGCCTGGATTTTTCCTGGTGTGCTCCTTTTCTACTGCTTCCCTGCAGAGGAGAAAAGCCAGGAGCTCTCACCTTGTTTTCCTGCTCTTTGAAGAGCTACAGGTTCACCGTGCTGTGCCACTTGGAGGCTGTCAACTGCTTCCCAGTGCTGGTGAACATCATCAGCAATGCCCTGCTGAGAACCCTCAACTCCACCGGGCACATCCAGGTCTGGAGCCACCCCTTCTTCTCTGTAAGTGAAGCCAAAAGGTGTCAGAAAACCGTTTAAGGTCTCACTAATTCATCAGATTTTAATGGGAAGCCTCGTAGGGCTGTCTGAACATGTAAACCCACCTTCCTTCAAATCCCTCTTTTTGCTCATACTGCCCTGTAATCCATGAGAAATGCAGTACGATGAATGGTAAAATGAATTGTAGGCATTTTCCACAAATGCTTTGTTCTTCTGTTTTCAGCTGTTCAGTCCAGGATATTGGGATTATTTCATGTCCATTTACCTCGTTTATATGATGCTGTTAGCCCCAGGTTTTCCTCCTCACTTTGCCATGGGCTACACACAGGATTGCAAGGTAAATTCCTAAAATGGAGCAGGTTTGGGGTGGGCAGAAGGGATTACAGCTGCACTGCCAGAAGGACGTTTGAGTACAGAATCATGGAATCATTTAGGCTGGAAAACACTTCTGAGTTTTGAATTGCAGGAAAACACAGGCTGAATCCAGCCCTGTGATTGGCAGCTTGGGGTGTTTTGATCCATGAGAAGTTTTTCAGCCAGCACAAAATATTCAAAGACAAAAGGAGGTCGAATTTTACCCCCAAATCATAATGGTGCCAGATTTTATTCCCTTTTCATTTTCTGGGGCCATTCCCATGGGTGCAGCTGGCCAACCAGGCACAGACAATAAACCACCCTTTAAAATCGTGCTTTTCCAGGCAGGAGCTCGTGCCCAGCTGCGGATCTCGGGGCTCTTTCCCTCAGCCTACTGGTGTGGCCAGGCACTGGTGGACATCCCACTCTGTTGGATCCTGCTCTTCTCCATGATTGGGCTCCAGTTTTCCATGAGCAACAAGATTTCTGGCAGTGCCAGCACATTTGTCTTGCTGGTAGGTCCCGTTCTGGTCCTTGCTTTGCTGGGAAGGGACTGAGGGGAAATATTTTGTGTGTGGGGGCAGCTGAGACACTGTGGGTGCAGATGGTGCTGGAACACTCTTGATCCTCTTGCTGACCTTCTTGTTTCACCTCCCATCCTTTGGGTTTCTCCAGCTGGAAGTAAAAGGCAATAAATCTTGCCTTAATATATTCTTTTACACCTGAGAGTGAAATTGTGGTAATTTCTAAATGCCCTGATCTTACTGTGTGATCATTTCCACTGCTCCCCATTGCTACAGGTGGGTTTCTGGTGGTTTACTTCACTCCATTTTCTCCAACAAAAGCCTTTCGTCCCTGTAGGTCACGGGGATGTTGGGTTATGGAATTTCCCTCGTTCTCTTAGTCTACCTGATCTCCTTCAACTCCCGCAAAGGATGGAGCTGTGATCTTTGGTCTTTTATCCTGATATTGGTGAGCACATGGTTGGATAATGCACTGCTGGGTTTACAGACATTTTGAGACCTTAAGGAGGAGCTAGATGTCGAAACACCAAGCAGAGATGTGGAACATAAATCTGGGTGTGTTTCATAGCAGCCAATTCTGAATTAAATTGGTGTCACCGTGTTCTGTTGCCACAATCCTGCTGTGACATGGGGAAATACCTGGATCCAACCTGAACTGGTGCAGGAATGGAGGCAAAAAATTAATTTATCACTCTGCTTGACACCCCACATCCGAGAGATGTAAAGTGCTGAGACAAGAGCCATCAGGCTAGACACTGATCATCCAAGCCTGACCTGGAAGGAGATGGATTATTGGCGTGGATTGGGATGGGAATGAACAGAATGGGATCCCATGTTTGATTTTTGATATTTTTCTGCCTGAAGCAGCCCTGTCCCTGGGGAGAAGTCTCCCCAGCTGGCCCAAAGCAGCAGCCAACCCACAGAAGGAGACAGCTGAGGATCTCCTGAGCTGTCTCTGTCTCTCATCTTACTCATTTTTTGTCCATTTTTATAAATTCAACAGGGAATTGCAGAGCTAGACTCACACAGTTTTAACGAGCAGCGAGTAACCCTCCCCATCAGCTGAGCTGCTGTCTTGTTTTATTTTCAGGTGTGCTTTATTTCTTTTTTCATCGGCAGAATCATTGATCACCTGGACCACCCCAGCACCTCTCTCTACGTTTTGTCCCTCTTGGTTCCTGTGTACCCCATGATGGGTTTTCTGATCGACTTTGTGATCCACTCCCAGCACGTGAGTGGTGCTTCTGGGCAAGGAGAGGCCTAAAACACAACCCTGGGTCCTTGTGACCAAAAATCTGGTGGTAAATGAACCAAAATCTGGTGGTAACTGCCCCAGAATATGGCAGTAACTGCTCAAAAATCTGGTGGTAACTGCCCCAAAACCTGGTGGTAACTGAACCAAAATCTGGCAGTAACTGCCCCAAGGTCTGGCAGTAACTGCCCCAAGGTCTGGCAGTAACTGCCCACTCCAGTCTGGGAAGGCTCATCCTGGGTGGGATTTTTGTTAGGCGGCTGTTTCAGCTCAGAGTTCATTTTTCCAGCTGCTCTTTATGGCTGGGGGTGACTTCTTGTGCAGCTGTGACTGTGGATTAGGTAAAAACTCCTAATTCTTTCCATGCAGAGTCATAGAATGGAATCATGGAATGGTTTGGTTTGGAAGGGACCTTAAAGCTCATCTCGTTCCACCCCCTGCCATGTGAGGGGACACCTTCCACTAGACCAGGCTGATCCAAGCTGGTCTTGGACACTGCCAAGGATGGAGCAGCTACAGAGTCAATCAGCTTGGCTTGACCAATCCTAGGAGAAAATCTGAAGCCACAGATCAGTCTTTGCATGGAAAAAAACCTGAGCGAGAACTCAGAATACTCACAAGGGGCTTTACTCCGTGCCAGCTGAGGGGGGTGGTGGAAAGTCAGCTGAGATCTTAACAAAACCCCCCAGCTATGTGCAACACTGTTGATAAATGATAAATTACTGAGGGGTGAAGTCCAAGGAAGAAAGACATCTCCTCTGTCCTGTCCCACTCGCCTCTTCTCCAGTGGGACCCAGAGCAGAGATGTTTTCCTGGGACAGGACATCTGGAAGGAGAGTCTGTGTTCTGAGAGCTGTGACATATTCTGGTGTAGGACCAGGGTTCCCAAAGCCAAACATCTGCATCTGTTCATCTGTATGCTGAATGTTTGGGGAAAATCAGAAGTTTTGCAGATTTTCAAAGCATTTTTGAACGTTACTGCATTAACCAGAACGATGCTAAAGAATTGGAAGTCTTCACTGAGAGTTTTTTCTTTCTATTCTTACAGATGATGAAGGACAATGAGACATTTAATATGGCTTCAGGCAATCATATCCTGATTGCTGTCTTTGCAGTAAGAAAACATTTAACATTGCTTTTATTTAGGAATGTGGGTTTTCTAAAGCCCCTCCTCAGGTATGAGGAAGCAGGAGGAGGAACTGAGTGGATCTGGATGACATTTTACCCATAGTGCTAAAATAATTTCACACCTTTGAAATGGGGAAAGCAAAATGAAATAAGCCCAGATCACCTCATGCTTATTTTATGAATTGTGATTTTTATGAATTTATGAGTTGTGTGTTATTTTATGAACTGGGGTTTTTCTGCCCTTAGTGCTTTCTGCAGTGTTGATTACCCTGAGTTTCAGTGTTAATGGGCTCCATTTTCACTGAAAATGAAAATCCTGTTTCCCCCATGTATTTTATGGCACTGCCACCACCTCAGTGCCAGCTATGGTGGGAGGCAATGCAAGGCTGTTAATGTGGCAACCTCTGTTTTTCAGCCCTACATCCATTCTGTGGCGTTCGTTCTTCTTCTTCGCTTTTTGGAGTTAAAATATGGAAAAGCAGTGCTGAGACAAGACCCAGTATTTAGGTTTGTATAAACACACATGCACGTGTGAGATCTAAACTCCTACCCCACTGCTTCTCCTTGAAAACATCACTGCATTTGTGTCTCCATTTTTATTTACGTATTTATTTTTAATACTGGTGATTTTTTGATTACTTAAATAGCCCCTTAAATACTGCAGTGGTGGGATAATATAAAACAGCTTTTAAGTTATCCACAGGATGTTGCCTGTGCTGTGGGATGTACCAGCTTCTGTTTTGGTACAAAACAAAGGTTATAAATGTCATCATCATCCCCAACATTAACAATAATGATTGTGTTATTAATAGTAATCATTGTAATATAATATAAATTCAATCCCAGGGAAATTCACTCTTGGTTTATCCAAAAGGTGGAGAACAAAGGTAAAGAACAAAATCCTAAGGTAAATCTGGCGGGTTTTCAGGATCTCCCCAAGAAAAGAAAGCAGCCAGCAGCACCCCAAGGAGCTCGAGGAGGAGGAAGATGAAGATGTCAGAGCTGAAAGGGAAGAAGTGAGAAATGCCATGGTGGCTCCGAGTCAGGAGGAGGTACCCCTGAGTGTTGTCCTTCTTGTTCTGTTTGGTTTTCTACCAAACCAGGGCAGGTCAGTGCTCTGGCTGTGCTGTTCTCACTGGGAAAATCAAAATTCCAAAAGCCTGGCTTCCATCAGGAGAAGAAAGCTCTTAAGAGGAACCCGGACAATAAAGTGTCCTGTTGCACCTCATATTCCTGTTGAACTATAAAGCAGAGATCTTCAGAAGCTTTTCTGCCTTTTTAATGTAAAAACATAACTGAAGAACCAATGCTGTCCAAGATAATAAATGAATCTTGTTTCATCCTCCTCACTTTCAGAAATCAGTCATTATAGTCAGCAACCTGTGCAAGGAATATAATATAAAGCAAGCTGGCTCATTTTTTAAGAAGAAGAAGAAAACAGCCACCAAAAACCTTTCCTTCTGTGTTAAAAAAGGTGAGAACTGGGACTGTGTTGAACCCTGAGTTAATTCCCTGCACATTCTCGGTTAGCTGAGCAAGGACAGAAAGGTCAAATCTATTTGTTCTGTTTTTAAAGCACCTTCAGTGTGGGGTTAATGTGTTAATGGTGCATCCTATTAATGACCTGTGATTGTCCATTATCTAAAATAAAATAAAAATCCTGGGGAGAGGGGACCACTTTAACAGTGGCTTCTGGGAGCAATTCACAGTCTCAGTTTAAGCTGAAATTTTATGGGCTCTCCAAGCATGTATTTTGTACAATAAAATAATTTATTTTTAAATCTGTGATATTGGTGTGCTGCCTTGTCTATTTTTTCTCTCGTGGGACTGTGCATAATGTATTTCTTGAATGGGGAATAATCCTAAGAAATTCCATGTACTGATTGCAGGAGAAGTGTTGGGACTTCTGGGGCCCAACGGAGCTGGGAAAAGCACAGCTATCAAAATGATCACTGGAGAGACAAACCCAACTGCTGGGCAGGTAAGAGACACCTGGAGACAAGGCATGGATCCATGACAAAAATCCAAACCTTGCACCTGAGCTAAGCCATCATTTTTATCTAGGCTGCAATTTTTGTCAGAGCATTATTAGTGATCAGCATTTCAATCAAGTTCATCGTGCTATAAAATTAAATAATGTACTGATAAAATTACTGTGAGCTGCTTCTATTTTTAATAAGCTGTTGCATCAGCCCTAATTGCCATGTTTATATTTAAGAACAGTGTGAAATCACTCCCTCACTGTGCGTTTCCTCACCTAAACCCCAAAATCCTCCCCTGAACCACCCCTTGTACTGGGCAAGGCTGTGTGTGAGGACAATGCCTGGTGGTGCAGGTGCTGATGAAGAGGGGAGATGGAGGAGGCTCCCAGGGCCAGGCTCCTGCATTCCTGGGGTTCTGCCCCCAGGAGAACCCGCTCTGGCTGGACCTCACCCCGCAGCAGCACCTGAGCGTCTACGCGGCCGTCAAGGGGCTGCGCAAGGAGGACGCGGCCGCTGCTGTCCACAGGTACAGAGGGAGCTCTGGGATGGGCCATCTTCCACCCCTCAGCCATGGGGAGAGCCAAAATTCACAGGAAAAAAACCTTGAAAGAAACTCAGGGAACTCAGCTGCAAAAGTGCTTTTGTGCTCAATGCCGTGATTTAGTGAGTGGGTTGAGAAAATCTCCGATTTTCCTAAGTGCACTTGGTGGGGATAAATTTACCACTAACGCCCTTTTAAGAGTGTTATCTTTAGGCAGATTTTCTGAAATCTCTGATATTGGAGTTTGGCTCCACAAGAAAGGGTGCTGAGCTGACACTGGCAAGGGGGAATGGATTCGTAATGCTGTTGACACTGATGGTGGGTTTAGAAAAGAGCTTGTGGCTTATTCAGTACACTTTGCTTCAAATAGTCACTTGCATTTTAATAACACAATAAATGTTTAATGAAAACAAGAAGGAGTCAAGAGCAAGGGGAGGAAAGTTCATTTTTCTTGTCATTTTTTGAGCCTTTGATGAGAGTATTGATCGGGAATAATAAAAATGTTCTTTTTTCATTTTCCCCGCAGAATTGTGAACGCTCTGCAGCTCCAAGACTACTTAAACAAAAAAGTCAGAAAATTACCTGCTGGGATAACCAGAAAGGTGTGTTTTGGGTCACCCATAATGAGCTCTGCAATTAAAACTCTCCTTCCTGAGTGGAGTGACCAACCTGTGCCCTGAGGCACCCGGGAGAGCCTTGTGGTGGGTGGGGTGATGGAAATGAGCTTTTCCCATCAACCATAAAGGAGGAGGCTCCAGCTGTGTGTGCACACAGTGCCAGGGTGTGCAGCAGGTCTGGCTGAGCCCCTTCTCTGTGTCACAGCTGTGTGTGGCACTGTCCATGCTGGGCAACCCCTCCGTGCTGCTCCTGGACGAGCCCTCCACCGGCATGGATCCCAACGGGCAGCGCCGTGTCTGGTGAGCAGGAGCCCGGGCACTGGGCCACCACGGTGGGAAAGGGATGGGGAAGCCAAAAAGAGGTGTTTAAAGTTATGTGAAAAGGGTTTTACCCCATCCACAGACGGTGCTGTCCCTCACGTTACAATGCTTCTGTTGGAAAACACGTTTCTTGTCTCTCTCTAACTCAGGGATGAGCAAGGAGAGAGAAAAACTATTTTATCTTCATCTTTTTTGCAGGATTTAGGGGAGTCCTGCATGGGATTTGGGAGAATCCATAAAGAGACTCAAGTCAAAAGTATTTTTTGTCATTATTTCAAAGCATCACCGTGTGCTCATTAATCTAAAGTTGCTGCGTGTGAAAATTTTAATCTTATTTTAGGGGAAAGGCATTTGGGTGGACAAAGACATAAAAACAATGCCTGATATTTCTAGGGAGCGTTAGAATTTCTTTTATATATTTTTTTACTCTGATCCTCAGGAAAACAATCCGGGATGCCCTGAAATCCAAGGAGTCAGGAGCCATCCTGACCACGCACTACATGGAGGAGGCGGAGGCCGTGTGTGACCGCGTGGCCATCCTGGTGTCCGGGCAGCTCCGGTGGGTGACAGCACCTGGAACTGAGCTGGAAGTGATCCCAGCTGCTCCTCCAGCCTCACCTGCCATGGCTTTATGAAGTGTCCCATGGTTTCCATCTCAGGAAGGAGCAGGTGCTGAGGTGACAATGATTTCACTGTCATCTCTGCTCCTCCCTGCCCTGCAGGTGCATTGGCTCCATCCAGTACCTGAAGAACAAGTTTGGCAAAGGATATCTCCTGGAAATCAAGGTCAAGGATCCAGAGAGCGCTGATGTTCTGCACTCTGAGATTCTGAGGATTTTCCCAGGTGCAGCCCGTCAGGAGAGGTAACTATAAAATATGGGATGAGGAGAGGTTCCAGCACTGCCTCATCCCTGAAAACATGCCTGGTGCGATGGATCTCAGCTGCAGAGGGATGAACAGCTCCCTGTAGGGGGATCTGATTTCATAACCTCACCACTTCCAGCCCTGCTGTGATCCCAGCAGCAAGACATCCATGCATCCATAAAGATTCTTGCTCAATCCAGAGCAAGAATCACCTTTTCTTCTCTTTCCTCAAGGTTCCCCTCTTTGCTTGTCTACAAGGTCCCGATGAAAGATGCACTGCCCCTGTCCCAGTCCTTCTCCAAGCTGGAGGAAGGTAAGAGCAACACCAGGTGGCTTTTCAAAAAGGCAGAACAGCAACTGCTCATTTCCAACCCTCTTCCCATTTCTCCACAGCCAAACAGAGCTGCAGCCTCGAGGAGTACAGCTTCTCCCTGAATACCCTGACTCAGGCAGGTGATTTTTATTTGTGCTGTAAAGGCAGGAGCAGGGACAAAAGCTGCAGCCAAACCCAGGCTGGTGCAGTGGCAAAAGGCAGCTCCACCAAAAAACCTCCTGAGGGTGGTGGGTGAGGGGTTCTCTACTGGTAAAGTGGTGGGAAATGGTTTGGATTCTTTGCTGCTGGGATTTTGTGTGGTGGGGACAAGTCAGGATGAAGTCTCAGACCCCACCTGGTTGAGAAAGGCACACAGCACACCCAAGGATGGAGCTGCCCTTGCCCAGCCCCTCTGGGTGCCCTGGAAACAGCAGATTATTTATTGCTGCTTGTGCAAGGCTGGTGAAAAGATGAGGAATGTTTAAGTCAAACCATTGGTGGTGAAAACCCGTATGGAAACCCCTTCAGGCAGGTGGTGTCTGTCTGGTTACTCCAGAGAGCACAGGAGGCTCAGCTCCTGCTCCCCTGTCCCCCAAAAAACCTCTCCACACCTCTCCCAGGGGCTGCAGAGCTGTGCCTCCTGCAAAGGAGCAGCACAGAGGAATAACCCAAGTGTTACCTTGCCCATCCCAGGTGTTTCTGGAGCTCTCCCGAGAGCAGGAAAAGGGTAATTTTGACCTGACTTTGGATGGGACTTTCGACTGGAAACAGCTGCAGCAGGAGGACTGTTAAATGCTCGTTTATGCCTTGCTCAGTATTAACCAAACTGCACATATTTACTGCCACTCTCAGCGTACCATGGAGAGGGGACCAGGCTCCTCTCTGACACAGAGGATGTTTCACCTGCACTCTGCTCCAAGCTGCACTTCCAAAGGCTGGTTGGGAAAATAGTGACTGCTCTGGTGAGAGCTCTCATCAAGCCAGGCAGGATGAAGCAGGAGGACTGAAAGCTTTGCAGAAAGAAGGGTCCTAATCCATCTCTGGGGATCAGATCTCTCTGGATCTGGGTGCATCAAGGAGTCTGGACACGCTGCCGCCCTCCTGGGTTCCTCCCCCACCAATGTCTGGGACTATCTGCCTACGATGTGTTCTTACTGGAATTTGCACTCTGTTCTCATATCCTTCCAATAAACATCTCTATAGAAACTGCAGCTCCATCCTTGCCTGTCCTCACTGCTGGGGACCCTCAGGAACAGCTCCAGCTCCCTCCCCTGGGGATGGGGACGTTGCAGAGGGCAGGGAGATGTTTGCCTGGCTCAGCAAATTCTCAGCCCTGCCCTCCCTCCACTCTGGGGCGAGTCGTTGTCAGTCCTTCCCCTGGAAACCACCCAGGGGGAGAAGAGAAGATTCCAGGGATTCCTAAGAGACTCTTCCAGTAGCTAAAGAGAGCTGGAGAGGGATTTTTTACAAGGGCATGGAGTGATAGGATAAGGGAGGTGGTTTCAAACTGACAGAGAGCAGGTTTAGATTGAATATTGGGAAAAAATTTCTCCCTGAGAGGGAGGTGAGACCCTGGCACAGGGTGCCCAGAGAAGCTGTGGCTGCCCCATCCCTGGAAACATTCAAAGCCAGGTTGGATTTGGTTTGGAATAACCTGGTCTAGTTAAAAGTGACCCTGCTCACTGCAGAGGGGCTGGGTTGGATGACCTTTAATGTTCTTTCCAACACAAATTATTCAATTATTTCCCTCCTTTTACCCCTGTGCCCAGCTGAATTTGCAAAGGTTAAAACTCTCACAGAAAATCTTCAGTTCTCTCCACACAGTCCCAGTGGTGGCTGTGTTGCAATCACTCTTTGGGCACATCCCACACTTCAAAACATATTTTGGCATCTGGAGGACACATCTTTAGAGACACCCTGGTTGTTTTCCCCTGAAGTGCAAGGTAGCAAACCCAACAAGAAGTGATATTTCTGAGAATTCTCTGAGCTTCCCAAAAAGCAGTGATGCAAGCTCCAAAGCAGCTGAGACAGAATCCTGCAGGGTGGGAGGAGGGGATGCCAAGCACAGGGCTGGTGTCCTGCAGAGGAATCCCATGGCAGGGCTGTGACACTGGGTCCTGTGACAGGTGCCTGGCACATCCCCCAGCCCCTGCAGCTCCTCACAGCCCCTCCTGTATCCCCTGCAGTCCCCTTGGGCAGGCATCTCCAGATCCTGGAGCTCAGCTGGACAAAAAACAACCCAGGCAAAGGCTGGAGCAACATCAAAGGGAAAGCTCTGTGTGTGTGTGTGTGTCCTGGAAGGAAACGCACTGTGAACAGGGGTGTCACCTGCCCCGGGCACCTCCAGCACACAGCTCCTGTCCCTGCTCTGGCCATGGGGGCTGGCCCAGAGCAGAGCCAGATGTTCACCAAGCAGCAGAAATGAGGCAAGGCAGATGCTGGCAACCTCCATGGCTCAGGAGGCCAATTCTCTTTTTCCATCCGCTTGAGACAAGAGGAAATGGGGGTTGAATTCTGTGTCCGTGTGGAGGGGGAGCAGGGTGGATCAGATCCCGGGAGCACCAGGCTGTTGGAACAAGCATTTCATTTTTAAAGCATTTCAACTTGAATTACTCTGCAGGTGAAGCTGAGAAGGATTTTCCTCCTGCTCTGCTGCTTCCTGATTCATCTTGGCACCTCCAAACCCTTCGGAGACTTCCAGCCCCAAATATTCTCTTTAGCAGCAGATGGCTCAAATATCAGGCAGAAGACAACGTGTGGCTTTGGCAGCAGCCAAACCCAACAAAACATTTGCTTCAGAGCAGGAGGAAGGACAGCGTGTCCAGCTAGGAAAAGCAGGAAATGGTTTCTAGAAGAGTGAAAGAAGGGGATGAAGAAGAAGGTGATTGTGTAAGACATGATGTTTCAATTAGAACGGTTCTGAATGAAATCAGCAGTGGAGATCTTTGATTTCTTCCTGTGCATCTCCATCACAGACATCAGATGGTTTTATGGACAGATCCATCCATCCATCCACCCATCCATCATCCATCCATCCATCATCCATCCATCCATCCATCCATCCATCCATCATCCATCATCCATCCATCCATCATCCATCCATCCATCATCCATCCATCCATCATCCATCCATCATCCATCCATCCATCCATCCATCCATCATCCATCATCCATCATCCATCCATCCATCCATCATCCATCATCCATCATCCATCCATCCATCATCCATCCATCATCCATCCATCATCCATCCATCCATCCATCCATCCATCATCCATCATCCATCATCCATCCATCCATCCATCCATCATCCATCATCCATCATCCATCATCCATCCATCCATCATCCATCCATCCATCCATCCACCCATCCATCATCCATCCATCCATCCATCCATCCATCCATCCATCATCCATCATCCATCATCCATCCATCATCCATCCATCATCCATCCATCATCCATCCATCATCCATCCATCCATCATCCATCCATCATCCATCCATCATCCATCCATCATCCATCCATCCATCATCCATCCATCATCCATCCATCCATCATCCATCCATCATCCATCCATCCATCATCCATCCATCATCCATCCATCATCCATCCATCCATCCATCCATCCATCATCCATCCATCCATCCATCCATCATCCATCCATCCATCCATCCATCCATCATCCATCATCCATCATCCATCATCCATCCATCATCCATCCATCCACCCATCCATCATCCATCCATCCATCCATCCATCCATCCATCATCCATCATCCATCATCCATCCATCCATCCATCCATCCATCCATCCATCATCCATCCATCCATCCATCCATCCATCCATCCATCCATCATCCATCCATCCATCCACAGACCTTGGTTTTCTTTGGCCTCATTGTGAGAAATTCATTTCATGTTCCAAATGCAAATCCTCTCAAGAATTCTCAGGACGCTAAGGAAGAATCCAGAAAAAATTAACAAAAAGAGGGGAGGGGGGTATTGTTTAATTATTTTTTATTTTAATTTGAGAAATAACTGGCTTGCAATCTGCTGTTTGTTTCCTTCTCAGGAGAGAACAGAAGCCTCCTGCCCACATCATGTCGAGGGCTCCACATTTCACACAAGGATTTCCCTTTTCTCCAAGTGAAACAGAGTTTGTGCCTTTTTTTGTTTGTTTGTTTGTTTTCCACGCGGAAGTGATTCTGCACAAAGGTTTTCCCAGGAAAATGATGGGAGACTTTTCCTTGGCTTTCCTGGAAGCGATGAATCACCTCGCTCCCTTTTTAGGGGTCCCGGCGGAGGAGGGCGCGACCCGGTGCGACATTCGCGCTCTGGCTGTGCCACCTCCTGGTGACAGCGGGCGGTGCATCCCTGTATCCCTGCATCCCTGTATCCCTGCATCCCTGCATCCCGGCATCCCTGCATCCCTCTATCCCGGCATCTTTTCATCCCTGCATCCCTCTATCCCGGCATCTTTTCATCCCTGCATCCCTGCATCCTGCATCCCTGCATCCCGGCATCCTTTCATCCCTGCATCCCTGCATCCCTGCATCCATTCATCCCTGCATCCCCACATCCCTGCCCAAAACCCAGCCACCTGCAGGTGTGCATCTCCAGGGTTTTCTGGTTTTGTCTCCCAGCTGAGCCCAGCTGTTGCTCCCCAGACCTTTGTTCTGCAGCTCAGCACTGGCGCTTTGGGCCCAGGCCGGTGGAAGGAGGAGGTCAAGCAGCTGCTCCCCAGGGCTCTGGATGTGGCTGGTGGCCACGGGAGTGCCACCACCAGCAGGGACATTCCTTTCTTCAACCTGCCCGTGGTGAAGCTCTGACCTCATCAGTGGCATCAGAGTTTTGGGGGAAGATGAGTCCTGGGATTCCCTTTGCCCAAAGGGACATCTCAATATCAATTATATCCACTTGATACAGAAGGGAGAGGAAAATAAAAAAAATAAATAAAAAATAGCAGGCGTTCTTCCAATATATCCCTGTCTCTCCTCCAGTGCCAGCTTCCTTGAAATACTGCTATGCCCATAGCCAGGGGTTTTGGAATTAGGTGATTTTTACCCAAACCCAAGCCATCCTGTGATTCTGTATCATGGGAAGGTATCCCAGCCCTTCCTGCTGCAGTTTGGGATTATGGCTATCTGCAGCCTTTAATCCCTGCTCAGCTGAGGAGAGAGGTTCTGGTCAGTGGTGCCTCCATGCTGCCAAATCAGACTCTCATTTTTTGCAGTCACAACTCTCCTCCCAGTCCCACACCGAGCTCCATAAATCTGTGTCTCCTTTCCCCTTGGAGGGGCTGAGGATGCTCCCAGTTCAGGGCAAGAAGGAGCAGTTAATTGGCAGGGAAAGAATGACAAAGTGTGGGCACAGATCCAAAACCAGGATTTATTTAGGAAGATTTTCTGGTTATTATCTGCTTAGGAACAGAGGATTTGTCAGAACAGATCAGAGCATTTTCATCAGATCTGGCATCCTGCATGGAGTGGTGATAGTGAGAGGAGGCTTCTGGGGGAAAGGAGGATTCTCTCAGAAGTGCAGGTGCTTGATGCTGCTGGAAAGGGGGAAAAAGGCAAGGCTGGGGTAAAACCAGAACCAGCAGCAAGGTCCAGTCCCTGTCACCTGTCACCAGCACAGGCACCTTCAGCCTGAGCCAGCAGAAGTGGAGGGGAGGCTCCCCTGCTGCAGGATGGTGAGAGCTGGCCTTGGGCTCCAGCACGTTAAAATAAACACAAATCCTTCCCCAACTCAGCCTCAGCTCCAGCCACATCCCCCTGGCTCAGCCACAAGGACTCCTCTGTGTCACATCTGGGGATACAGAGCACAAAACCCCCCAAGAAGTTTCTTGGCTCCACCAAGAAACACATTTTGGATACTGACACTGGCATTCCAGTAACAACAACGTCATCCCGGGCCATGGAGTGCTTGGGAAATGTTTGGTTTATGAGGCAGGGCTGGAGCTGCTGCAAAAACAATCCCTGTTCTTAAAAAGAAAACATTCTCTTGTAAACAAGTGGGAAAAAAACCCCAGGTGTGTTTATCCAAAGGAAAGGGGATGGGGAGATGCCCTTTCCAGTGCAGGATGAGGCTCTGGAAGGGCAGTGGAGATGAAGAGCTCCGTGGCAGAGGGGAGAGCGTGGGCTGGGCTGGGCAGGGCTGGGAGCACTGGGGCCGTGGTGGCCTCAGCTCCTCGGTGCTGCTCTCGTTCATAAATAGAAAGCAGCGAGTTATAATTAGAATTCATCGAGTGGGGCTGGAGGGACGACAGGGAACCTCTCCAAAAGAGCAGTGTCCAGTTCAAGCACAGCTCCTGGGGTCGTGCCTGGAGCAGAACACCCTGAGAAGTGCCTCAGCCCACGGAGATAGCTCTGGAAGTCAGGGGTTTCACTTCTGCTCCATGGCTGGGGCGGGCCAGGAGCACCCCAAGGATGCTCTGTTCTCCCCCCACTGTGTTTCCTGGTCAGGCCATCAACACAGCAGCTTTGCCTTGGGTGTTTTATCCCCAGCACCTTCCCCAGGACTGGGAGGACACAGCCAGCTCCCGGCACCCTGTCCTGATGCACATGAGGAAGCTGCTTCCCACACCAGCTGTGGGGAGACCTTTCCATCACCTCTTCAAGCTGCCCAAAGACCTCTGGATGGGCACAGAAAGAGGAGAATGTGCTGGAACCCTCCCTGGACTGAAACACAGCCTGGAAAGCCCCAAAGGTGGCTCAGGTTTCCTGGCTCCCGCAGGAGGAACACACCAGGTGTGTCAGGATGGCTTCTGAGTGTGTGTCCCGTGTTGTCCCATGTCCCTGCCACCCCCCAAGCCTCTCCCAGAGAGCAGCACTCGGGCTGTGCCTGGGGGCTCCCAGCCATTTCTCTTAAAGCCATGGATTTTGGGCCATTTCTCCTAAAATCATGGAGATTGGAATCCCTTCCAATGGCATTAACTCCTGCAAGAAGCACTTGAGCACATTGAAGGTTACCTTACCCTGCCTAAGCTCCTCTCTACTCCCTGATTTTACAGCTCCTGCTTTTAAATCTTATATTTATTGCCTGCCTTTCTGTTGGAAGCCACATTTTTTTTTTTTACCATCTATACATTCTACCTTCTAAAATGCATCCCTTAATTCACAAAACTGCACCCAGCAATGCCCAGAGATCCACGACTGGAAGCATTTCTCTGGGGAATGTCCTCTACAGAGCCAGCAGGGTCAGAGGGAAAGGAAAAACAGCACACACACGTGATCAATATTTTTTTTAAATAGAATTTGAAAGCAAAACATGAGAAGCCAGATAGATCTGGTTTTAATTTCAAATGGGGAAAAAAAATATGGCTATTAATATACAATAATGTTACTCCACTGGAAGAACAAAGTGTAGATAAAACCTGCAGGCTTAATGAGGCTCAGGAAAAATCAAATTGAAAGCAAATCTTTGAAAATCTCTAGGTAATCTGTGTTCCATTTATCATGCTTTGGCAATCAGAAAGTAAAACCAGGCTTAACATAATGAGGAAAATCAAACAGGGTTTTTTTCCCCCCTGCTGCTCTAAAATCCCAGAATATCATCATCACAGAAAAGGAAAAAAAAAAAAAAAAGGAGGAACTTCTGCCTTCCTGCTGGAGCACAGAGAATTTAATTGCAAAGGTTTCTTCCTGTGTGTCTGAGAAGATGATGCAAGACTGGAATTTTTTAATGACAATATTTAAGCTCTCCTTGGTGACTCCGGGCTAAAGCAGCGCTCCTGTCCTGGGCTGGCAGATGGGAAGGTAACAACAGTTTGTAACAAGCTGAAAATGGGAAAAAGCCCAAAAAACCCCAACTTCTCTTGACATTTCCACCTGGCCAGGTCAGCAGCACAGAACTGGCCCCAACCAGGCTGGGGAGATGTTGAGGACACTGGTGAGGAAAAGCTTTGGTGATTCCAAAGCCACTGGAAGGGGATTGTGCCAGACACCCCTGGGAGAGCCTGGCAGTGCCCCCCTGCCCTGGCATTTTTGGGGTACACAGGGGTGGAGCCCAAGGCAGCAGAGCCAGGCCTCATCCCCAGCCCTGGACATCTCTGGCTGTCCTGGCTGTGAACACAGAAGGGAAGCTGATATTTGGGAATCTGGCCTGCAAAGGGTCCAGATGGAACCACTGCACCGAGATGGGCTCTCCATCCAGCCTGCTGCTCCTACAGAGCTGGAGGTGGCCAGCACTCAGACCCAGACAAGATGTTTTTTCCCCCAGGTGCCCCTTTTCCCTCCCACTGGACCTCCAGGATCTGAACTGTGGGTGCTGAACAGACCCACAGTAACATCCCCCCCATCTGCACCCCCTCCCCACTGCTGTGTCCCACCCTTTAACCCCCACAGGACACACAGGGTCCTGCAGACACCGTGGAACCCTGGGCTTGGGGTCACAGCTCCTCCTTCCACCCTGAGGGTGGGATGTTGAAACAGGACCTGATGCCATCCATGGCTTTTCCATGGCCACAATGCCACGGGTCAGGCAGGTCCCTCTAAAGCTGGACATAAATCTCTGGGTGACCTCTCCAGCTGCTGCTCCAGCTTTTTCCTCACCAGTTCCTGCTGCTTTCCTGGGAGAATCCTCATTATTTATCCCACTCAGCTCCTGCCCAATCCACCCGACAGCCCAGGAGGTTAAACCCACAATTCTGTGATGGCTGCAAGCACCACCTGATTAAAGCACATAAAAAAAAAAAATAATAAAACAGGGATATAAAACTGCCAGTTGCCCACAGAATCAAATTAAATTAGCTCAGCTCAGTCTTGCCCATCTTTCCTTGGTAATAAAACCACTCACTCTGCAGATATGGCATTTCAGGTGTGTAGGAAAGCAAGTCCTTGAGCTCATGTGGGGCAGTGGGAGAGCTCAGCCTGCTGAGGGATGTCCTGGGCTCTCTTTTATCAGCTGCTTATATGACCCAAAAATAAAATTACATCTCTGCACAGAGGGACAGGCAACAGGTGTGGATCACAACCATTGCTGGAGCTGTGGTGGCCTCACCCAGCAGCCAAAAATCTTCTCCTTCCCGTCCAGAGGGAAGTTTCTCCTGTGCCTGTGCACATCATCCTCACCTTCCTCCTCCCCTTGCACCTCGCAGGGCTGGGGGAGGCCCAGAGCAGCTGCCAGGGCTTAATGAGCAAAATATCCTGAGTGAGCCAGGCTGGATAATGAGCAGCCCTCCCGCAGGTGAAGAGCTGGGATGAGAATGTTCCCTGCTCCAGTGGTGCTGGGATGTGACAGCCCACCAAGGAGGGAGCTGGGGGGAGACAATCACCTCTCCTCAGCTGGATCACAGTCCCTGCCAAGTTCATCTGCATTAATCTCTCACTCATTAGAATCAGTTGTTCTGTTTCTAATTCAACCAGCGCTGCCAAGATCAAGAATTAAAAATTGATGAGCCAATGTCCCTGGGAAAAAAAAAAAAAAAAGAATAGGAGAAAAAAAAAGTTCATCATTCAAAGCAGCAGGGATTTTAAAATAATCATGAAAAATGTCTGGCTGCTCCTTTGGTCTTGACACTTCCATGAGGGGTGGGAAAACGTACAAAAACCGAGGATGTTACACAATCATGGGAGTCCAGAGGATGGAGCTTCCTGGGGGCAGCCCCAAAAATGGCCTCACTTATGGGGAAAACCCAAATTCTGAGCCCCAGGTGAGGGATGAGCTTGTTTGGTTCCTCTAACCCTGCCTCAGGACACGTGTCACTGCTGAGGTGACAGCAGCCAGGAGCTCTCATGAGGATGGAATAGCACCCAGGAGGAACACATGAGTTAACAGCAGAAGTAAATCACCATTTTCTAAAATTCTGCATGAGTGACAAACTCAACATTATTTTTAATATGCACCTAATTAAGGTCACTGATGACAATGGCTGGAGACAGAGATGATAAACACCATTTATTTGAAGCAGATGAGAACCTGGAAAAGGCTCTCCCAGAGCCAAAACCAAATAATATTTCAGAGAAAGACAGAGCCCTCCCAGCCCATAAAAACACCCAGGATCTCCAATGGTTTTTGCTGACCCAGGCTGAAGTGATCCTGCTGAGCTGTCTGGGTCTGTCCCCACAAAAGCTGCTGTTTTCCCTCATTAAAAGGCACCATGTTTGCAAAATAAGCTCAAACAGGAAAACATGGAGCCAGGCCAATCCCAAACCAAACCTGGGAAAAGTTTGGGATTAACTCCTTTAGAGCCAAGCAGAGGTCACTTCCTGAAGGAGAATAAATAAAGATGGGCTGTCAGGGATGTATTTATTTATAGGCATTCATTGCCTTCAGGATCTGGATAAACACCCATTAGCTTTCAAGGTGATGAATCAAGTATTAATTAACCTGCTGGGGGGAAAGGAATAATAGGGATATTAATATTTTGAAGGGAAGCTTCCAGCTGAGGGAAACAAAAGGGGGAGAGAAAAACTGAACTTTTCAAATAAAACCTTTTTGTGCTGGAAAGGAGCAATGGGCACAGAATAAACCAGGTGGATACTCTGGCTGGGAATGGCAGGCTCTGCTTTGGTAACTGGGAAAAAAATAAAACAAAAAAAATGCTTTCTTGGAGTGACTCCAGGGCTTCTGGGTGGAGAAGGGCTTGGAGTGAAAATTTAATGGGCACTGGTGCCCAAGCCAAGCCCTGCCAGCACAGAGCCATGTCCCCAGGAGCCACTCACACCCTGCACAGTGGGAAATGGCATTTCTCACCCCCAGACAAGGATGCAACAAGTGGATTTTTGCTCTAATTTCCCTCCACAGGTCCCTTCTGGTCCCTCTTGCAGTGCAAGCAATGCAAATGCAGAGCAGGAAAGCAGCAGAAGGGGCAGGACGTGCTCTGGCTGCTGCACACAGGGATGGGAGCAGACCTCAGCCCCCAGATCCACCTTTCCCTCTGTCCCACCCTGGGACAAAACTCCCCTTTTTTTGGAGTTCCTGCAAAGCAGCCACACCCCAAGGAGACCAGCAGAGCTCAGCTCAGCACATGCAGGAGCATCACAGAGGAGAGAGAACTATTTCTGAAGGGTCAGACTGTTTTCTGAGCAAAACACCCAAATGAGATGTGACACTAAAAACTGGACAGTGAAAAGAAACCAATTTCCTGGTGGCAGCAGTACAAACCTGCAGGCCCACCACAGCATCCAGCTCCCTGGGATGGCCTGGCTGCTCCCCCTCTCCTCCCTGCAGCTTCCAAGGGATGTAAATAAGAAGTCTGGAGTGGTTATTCTGCAAACTGAGACACAGCTCTCCTGCAGTCGAGGAGAGACCCAAAAAAATCCTGGATTAGATGTGGTCTTCAGCATCAACTTCATTTGCCTGTTCTCCACCCCTACAAATCTTTAACAACTTCAAGCTCTTTTTAATTTTTTTTTTTTAAATATAAGGATAAAAAAAACCATATGCAGTCCTCCTTTTCCTGCCCATTTTTAGCTTTTTTTTTTCCCTTCTGCATATTCTCCAGTTCTCTACCCACACACAGCCACACTGCAGACAAACTGTCCTAAAAAAAAAAAATACTGAAAGAGGTCTAAAAAAACAACAGTAATCCAGGGGGTCATCAACTTCCAGAAATGCAAACTGGCTTAGGAAACCACAAGCTCTTTCTGTTGTTGTTATTTTTATACGGGATTTTTTACAATCTTGTTTTAAAGATTGGCAAGGGAGGAATTGGCTCTTTCCTCACCCTCCTCTGCTCCCCTGCTGTACTCAGACATTTCTCGCCAGCCTTGCTCATCTCACATTTCAGGGCAGAGCAAATGTTTGTGCATGGAAGGGGGGCAGGGATGATGAGTCAATTAGACACCTCATAAAAATCTGATTTAGAAAATTCCCTCCCCGGCCGCGAGAGCAGGCGCCGCAAACCAGCTCAGCCCAGTGCCCCCCTGGCAGCAGAGACTGGCTCTTCCTGCAGGAAAACCTCTTTCAAATGTCACGTACGGTGAGGCATCTGCTGCTGGGAGTGAGAGACAGCTCACAGCTCAATAAATCCCACTGCCAGCACGATTTCTGTGCTGTCCCCACTGTTCTTTTAGCTCCACGGCCTTGGTGTGCTCCTGCAGCCTCCTGTGCTCCAGCTGATTAACTCGGCCCTCCAAACCCTCTGCCCTTGCTGGTGCTCCCATCTCTCCAGCCACAGCTCTCTGGGCCACAAAGGAGATCCCAAGGGATGAGCCATTGTGGTCCCGATGCTGTCGGATACCGATGGCACCTTCTCCAGGCACGCGGGAAATTGGAGGGTGGCTCGAGGGATGGCACCTCCTCCTCGGCCTGCAGATGGTCAGAGCCACCTGCTTCCTTCCCCTGCTCAGCTGGGACAACACCCAAACCCCTGAGGGGTGGTGTTGGGCCTGCATGGCCTCCCACAGTGCCAGGCCTTTCCTCATGGAGAACTTCTCTCCTCATGGAGAACTTCTGTCCTCATGGAGAACTTCTCTCCTCATGGAGAACCTTCTCCCACAGTGCCAGGCCTTTCCTCATGGAGAACTTCTGTCCTCATGGAGAACTTCTCTCCTCATGGAGAACCTTCTCCCACAGTGCCAGGCCTTTCCTCATGGAGAACTCCTGTCCTCATGGAGAATTTCTCTCCTCATGGAGAACTTCTCTCCTCATGGAGAACTGTCCTCATGGAGAAACTTTTCCCACAGTGACAGGCCTCTCCTCATGGAGAACCTTCTCTCCTCATGGAGAATTTCTGTCCTTATGGAGAGCCTTCTCCCACAGTGCCAGGCCTTTCCTCATGGAAAACTGTCCTCATGGAGAGCTTCTGTCCTCATGGAGAACTTCTGTCCTCATGGAGAACTTCTCTCCTCATGGAGAGCCTTCTCCCACAGTGCCAGGCCTTTCCTCATGGAGAACCTTTTGTCCTCATGGAGAGCCTTTTCTCCTCCTGCAGAACCTTCTCTCACAGAGCAAAACCTTCTCCCCACAGAGCAAAATCTTCTCCCATAGTGAAAAATCTTCTCCCCCAGTGCAAAACCTTCTCTCCTCATGCAAAACCTTCTCCCTCAGTGCAGCCATCCTGGCAGCATCATTTAAATGTGTCCATTCCCCATGGATGAAGTGTAATCTGAGAAATTAAAGTATTTTAGGATGGGTTTTGATTTTATGGGACTGCTCAGGTTCAGCCAGGGACATGGAACAAACAGTGCTGAGCTCTGGCCTGTTGGAGCAGCATCATTTCAAGCAGAACACAGCACTGCAATATTCATACCAGGAGACACCAATTCCATATTAAAAAGAGCTGAATTTTTAAAATGTTCCTGTAGACCCAGCCATTTCATAACCAATAACCCTTCAGGGTGCAACCAAGCTGGGTGGATGCTGCAAAGCAGCACAAAGACATTCTTGGGACTGTCTGAAGTCCCTGTAAGCCACGAGGCACAGCAGCCAGCAGCTGCTGGGGCCAGTGGCCAGCTGGGCTGGGATGAGGACTGGTCTGGCTGTGCTGATGATAGTCTGGAGTAACCAAAATCACAGAGCACTGCAAGGCCTCCAGATCATGACATGATCATTTCCATCAACAGCTTTACACCCCTCCCACAAGGAGATGGAGGTTTCCTTTGTAGGACAGATGATTCTGTTGCACCGGTGGGGCTCTGTTTCATTTTCTTCTGGGTGAATATGACTTACTTTGTGGCTGGGTAAAGTAAATAAACTCATTATTCAATCAAACTTGCCTGGATTTTTATTTTCCCTTTCTCCAGTGAGCCCTGGGGACACGGGGAGGAGTCCAGGCCTCTGGGCCTGGATGATGTCCATGGGGTCAGTGCCAGAGCCCACAAAGCAGAACAGGGAGAGCATCAGCCAGGTGAGGATTTATCAGCCATCCAGGGCTGCTGCAGGTATTTTCCACTGGACAAGTCTCTCCTTCTGTCCCCAGAAGAGTCCAGCCCACACGAGTCCTGGTCCTGCTATAAACCCCGGGTTTCTGGCTGCTTGCTGGAGATAGTGCATCCCAGAGTAACCAAACACAGGGCAAGCAGGGATATTGCCCTTGGATCTCTCCTTTGCAGACAAGAAAACAAGTTAATGCTGACGTAACAACAGGGTGACCGTTATTTGCCATTGAGCTTCATAAAAGTGTGAGGAAAGATGCCTGCATTTTAATTGAGTCCTGGGAGCAAAAAAATGTGTACCTGGCTAGACCGCAGAGAGATGAACTCATTACTTCATCCACGTCTCAGGCTTCTGCCTGTTTTCTTCTGCAACAGAATGATCAGCCTGGGCTGCAGACAAGGGCTTTAAAAAGCAAATAATCCTTCCAAAAGAGCCAGGCCAACACAATTCCCACATGGCTGGACTGGGAGTCCTCAAGCAGCCACATTTCTAGGGAGACTGATGGGCAAACACTCCAAAATCCAAAAGGGCTGAGCTCCCCAAACCGGGGTGTCAGGAGAGAGCTCACTCCAGATTTTTCCAGCAGCCAGACAGCTCCAGCAGCTGCCAGACCTTTCCATGGATTGCCCAGGTCAGAATTTCTGCTGAGAAATGTCCAGGGCCTGAGCTGCCCTTTTCATCTCAGGAATGCACAGCTGTGAAAGCGAGGCCGAGCTTCCTCTTGCAGGACATGGCTCCAGAAGTGGGGATTTGTGCCCAAGCCCTGGAGGCCACGCTAGGATCACATTTTGGGCTCACATTTTGGGCTCACATTCTGGGATCACATTTTGGGCTCACATTCTGGGATCACATTTTGGGCTCACATTTTGGGCTCACATTTTGGGCTCACATTTTGGGCTCACATTTTGGGATCACATTTTGGGATCACATTTTGGGCTCACATTTTGGGCTCACATTTTGGGCTCACATTTTGGGATCACATTTTGGGATCACATTTTGGGCTCACATTTTGGGATCACATTTTGGGCTCACATTTGGGCTCAGGTTGCACAGGAAGAGAGGGATGGGCAGGTGGGAGGTGCAGACACCCGGTTGCCTTTGGGAAAAAAAAACAGCAAAACCCATCAGGTGTTTGAACAGTGAAATAAAAACAACTTAAAGCTCAATCTAGAAAGATTTTAGGATGTGAAGAAAGAAAGAGCAGTCATCATCAGCCTCCACTCCCCCAGAGCCAGCTGAGCAGCGTTCCCCAGTGGCAAAACTTCTCAGGCCCTCTGTGAACATCGCTGTCCTTCTCACAGTCAGATTTGGTGACTCTGGCTTGATAAAGGCTCAAAAATCTGTGTGCTGCTATTACTCCTTGTATGATGAGGTTGAAGCAGGCAGATCTCACGCTTTGAGGTGCCAGTTGATAATCCCAGGTGCTGGGAGAAAATTCCACCTGCCTCCTGCTGGCATCACACAGCCAGATCCACCAAGACCCCTCCCCAGCCAAATGTGTTTCATCCCCAGCCAAACACACCTATATCCTTAAAGTTAAGCATTTTCCAAGTGTTTTGTCTGAATTTTGTGGAGCCAGGCACCAAAGTGGCCTAGGATGGCCCAGCCTGGGGTAAAACACATTTCCCAAGGAGCTGACACATTTGGGCAGCATCAGTGATGTGGTCCCTGGAAGCTGGAGTAGCCAGGAGCCCAGCTCTGAGAGCCACAGAGGTTCAGCCTCCCCCAGCACTGCCAGGGCTCTCTGCCTTCCCCATCCTGCTGGGAAGAGCTTGGCTCCAGCCCCGGCAGGCTGACCACAAACCCTGTCTGCAGGAATATATTTGTTAAAACTCTCATTCACACTGCAGCCTGGCCGGGAGAACACAGAGCAGGCTTTTTGTCAAACAAATCCCATTCCAAGTGGCTGGGAGGACAGGGAAATCTGCCGTGGCACTGCTTTGAAGGGTTTACAGCTCACTGCAGCACTTTATAGCTGCAGTTCTTTCCATGACCAAGTCCAAGAGAGGCTGTGAACAGGAAGGAATTAGGTACTCATGCAAAGGCCATTAAAGTCAAGGGGAATCTTTCCATTGACTCGAGAGGGCTTGGCTCCCAGCCCTGGATATCAGGGTTTGTTGTGGGGGATTTGGAGCAGGAAATGGGAGCAGGACTTTCCAGGTTTTCTCAGCATTTGTTAGGGAGTTCAGCACAGAAGGTCTCTGTGCCCATTCTCCTGCATGTAAATTAAGAAGTGACTGCTCATCTGAGATGCAAAGACTTCACTGGCCATTCTGGGCACCTTCTCAGCCATTCCTGGGATGCCAGACCTAGTACCAGATGGATTGGAGGAGTGCATTCCTATGGGAATTCTTATGGGAAACAAGATTTCTTTATGGGCCCTGACACATCACCCCCTGGTCCATAACCCACATAAGGTGTGTCAGTCCAAGAGGCAAAAATACCATGAACCTGGAGCTTCAGCAGATCTGAAAATCCTGTTCATCCCAAACTCAAGTTCCCATTGAGGATGAAGCCCGCACTGGGATCCAGGCAGCTTTTCTCTGATTCCAGCCCTGCCTGCTCACTTGGAGCCAAGAGCTGTGCAAAGCTTGGTTCTGTCTTCTGATTCTGGTGGCTGAAAACTGATTTTGGTGCTGTCAGTGCCAGATGCAGTGGGCTTTGGGCAGGGAGTGTCACCTTTGTGAGATGACTTGACGGTGATTGACTCAAGAGCAATGTGCTGACCCAGATACCCTCTGTGGAATGGTGGTCTGAGTGTTCCCTGTGGGAACATCCATCCCCACACCCTGGAGTCCCCACCAGCCTGGAGGGAGAGGCCACGGGAAGCCAGGAGGGGCCTTTTGCTTCCAGAAGGATGTGGGTTTAGGAAACAAGCTTTTCTCCCACCTGCTGCAAGTTCACTGGTTTAGAGGCTGGCTTGCCAAATCTGAGAGGAGATGGGGGCTCATTAACATGGCTGAGGCTTTGGCACCGGGAAGTTTCTCCAATTCCATTTACAGGATGCTGAGAGGCCATGGCAGGAGTTCAGGGAGGGCGGTTTTGCAGCATTGCATTACCAAGTCTAGACAGTGCTGGAGCCCTGCAGGCCTGGAGAATCCCTTTTTTCCCTGCTATTCAACAGCCAGCAGCATTCCTGAAGCTGGGAAGTATTCCACTCTGTCATTCAGACAGACCCTTTTACACCATTGTGTCCCTCCAAAAGCTCCAGCTCCAAAGCTGTGCCTGGAAAACAGAAGCTGCCAGCGCTGCTGACCACATGCCAGCATCAACTCTTGTTGGGCCAAACCCTGCCAGGCTGCTTGGAGGAAGGAAGTTGGGAAGAAAAAAAATGTTTAACAGCCTAAACCCTATATTTTAATTCTTACCTGGAATGAAAACAGCAGCTTTGGAGCAATTCTTGAAGTATTTGCTTTTAACTGGTTTTATTCCACTTTTCCTCACTCTGAGCTGACCAGGGAATCCCACCCACCTGGGAAACTCCATTAAATGATGGCCAAGAGCTGCTCATCGATATCTGCCACCAGCCCCAAAGTGAGCATGAGACCTTCTGAACCTAAACCAAAAATCAGAAGCAATTTTAATTTATTCAAAGGTTTCTTTTGGACTTTAACTGTTAAATGCGCTTCCATGAGTTGAGGGAACAACTTGTGTTGGGATAACATTCCAGCAGCTCCCAAAATACAGCCTGGGGGGCAAGGCTGGGGGAGCTGGGACTGTTTTCCTGCCCATCCCTGGAAGCAGGGCTGAAATCTGGGCAATGTCTCCCCACCTCCAACTGGCCAGCCTGCAGGAGGCCCAGTGGCCAGGCCTCAGTCACTCAGCAAGTCAGAGGAAGAAAAGTAGCATCAAATGATGCTTTAGAATTTCCAGGCTGCCTCTGAGAGCACAGGGAGCACGTCTGTGCTCTCCCTAAGTGGATTGATAAGCTCCCAGGATCAGTATGAACACACGCCAGATGCTGGGGAATCATCTCCCACTTACAGCAATTACGAGGATGTCCCAGAATCCAATAAAGCAACTGAGAAGAGGAGCATCTGCTGCTGCTTGTCAGGCACAGGAAGATGAATCTGGGTAATAAAGAAGTGTGATTTTTTTTTTTCCCTTGAGTCATCGTATGCCGTT
Organism: Pseudopodoces humilis; assembly: GCF_049639895.1. Lineage (NCBI taxonomy): Eukaryota > Metazoa > Chordata > Aves > Passeriformes > Paridae > Pseudopodoces > Pseudopodoces humilis. The sequence continues at coordinate 2,365,016 of NC_142220.1, forward strand.
TGGCACTGTGTGTGTGTGTGATTCCTCCTCCCTCGGTGGCTTTCCTCTGGAGGAGATGAGCTGAGCATCCTTCCCCCAGAGGGGATGAGGAGCTGCTCCCCTTCCCCTGCCCTTTCTCTGCTGGTACAGATACCAGAGCTGATCCCCCAGTGCCCTCAGTACCCCCAGACACAAATCAACGCTTCACAACCCCCAGCCTGAGAAATCATCAGGTGAGCCCTCCTCCCCATCCCTGATCCCTTCTGTGCTCCCAGCCCTGGGGAAAGCTCCAGATCAGAGTCAAAGAGTCGTGGGAGGGTTTGGGTTGGAAGAGACTTCAAAGATCACCCAGTGCCACCCCTGCCATGGCAGGGACACCTTCCCCTGTCCCAGGCTGCTCCAAGCCCTGTCCAGCCTGGCCTTGGGCACTGCCAGGGATCCAGGGGCAGCCACAGCTGCTCTGGGAATTCAATCCCAGCCCCTCACCACCTTCACAGACATCATTTATTCCTAATATCCCATCCAAACTTGGTATTTTTCAGTTTGAGCCCATTCCCCCTTGTCCTGTCCCTACAATTCCTGATGAAGAATCCCTGCCGCCTCCACACAACCATCTCCTCTCCAAAAAAATCCACCCCAATTTCAGATTTAAAAGACAGGCAAAGTGGTGATGCAGGGAAGGTTTCTTCCCACATAAACCAGCCAAAAAATAATCACAGTGCAGAGGGAACACTGTGGATTGCACAACACTGATCCCATCTAGCACAAACACATGGCTGAACAGCTCCTTAAAAATATTCCATGGATGATTCCTAGAAGTAATCACCAGCAAATTTTATTTGTGGGAAAGTGCAGCAGAGCTGAGCTATATGTAATAGTAGAAAGAAGATAAAAGTAATCTCCAAAGGTCTGAAAATGCAGACTCTGTGCTTGGATAAACCTCAGTACATCCTCATGCAGTAAATGCCAGCACAGCTCAGGGATGTTTTCCTCGGTGTGGGCAGCATTCCAGGGAATATTTGTGTTTCAGATCAGAAGCAGCCATTAAAGAATCTTCCCTGAGCTTCTTTTCACCACAAGCTAAAATATTTCATCCAATAACTGGAGAGGGTTGGAGGTTTGATAATTCAGAGCTTTGCCATGGGTGACACTCCCCAGGCCAGGGCCAGCTGAGCTCCAGCCGTTCCTGCCAGGGCCCTTTCCCACAGAGGCTGCTCTTTAATTCACTCTCTGCCCTCACTAACGAGTCCTGCTCCCATTTTCCTACTCACAGATTTCTCAGACAACACTGGGAGAATGAGCTGAGGGGGAAGAGCATGAGGAAAAGTCAGTGAGCAAACCCTGGGGACCCTCAGTGCCAGCAAATGTCACCCACTGGGGGAGCACCCGGAGGGAGCATCCCAAACCTCCCACCCTCCCCAAATCACCCTGCCAGGAAAACTTCCAGGACTCTCCTTGGACAATCCGCTCCTTCTTTCCATTCCATTTTCCTTCGGGGTTTCTCCTGAAGCAGAGCTTTTCCTCCCCAAGTCATTTCCTACAAACCTCTGAAAGAACCACGAGCAGCATCTCCTGTGGCAGCAGCAGCCACTTAAAAAGCGCTGAGTGGCCCCAGAGTCACCCAGCACACTCAGAGTGCCACCATGTTAACACCGAAACCATTTTACACGTCGATTTTTATGTAAATTGGTGCTCACTGTTTACTTCTGGTGAGATTAAAATGCTTGGCATCAGCTCTGGGTTTTCAGGGCTGTGAATTCAATTTGCAGAGGGCACCTGTGAGAGGGGAGGGATTTATATTTTTTTTTCCCCCCAGGGATTCATATTGCTTGTTTGGAGTATCTCAGAGGCTGGGAAGCCTTCATTCTGGATCACACCTAGGTGAAAGACATCTCATTCCCAGCCTCCCACTCTGGCCATGCCCTTCCTCTCCACCATCACCCACATTCCAGCAGGCTCCTAAACAGCCACAGAGCTGTGACCAAGCCCAGAGCAATCTTTGCTGATGTCCCTCAGAGCCCGTGCCAGCTCCCACAAGAACATCCAGAATATAATGGGACAAGCTCAGACAAAGACAGAGCTCCGTTGTCACCTTGTGTTCAAGGACATTTTGCAGCTGAGCTTCCCCTATTAACTGTGTCTCCAGCTGAAACCAAACGTTGCCATATGAACAAAAAAATCCCAACCCTTAGGAGATGTGGATCCTCAGGGATCCAGCAGAATGACAGCAGCCCCAGCTGCAATTATTGCCCTGCAATCTGCATGTCATGAATAAGCTGGGAATTCAGCAATAGCTGCAATCACCACTCACAGTTTGATGAGGAAGATGGGCAGCAATCGAGTGCTGGGTAAATATTCATTTTTGACCCTTCACATTTGTCCTGTGGAGGCCCCACACAACAAAAAGAGAGATGGAGTGCAGGGCTTGTCTTCTGCACCACCCAAAACTTCTGCAGCCATCAGCTGGGCTGGGAAGAAAGGTGGGTAATTTAGAAAATGAGAGAAAACTTTAACCACAGCTAAAATCGAGGCATTTCTCCTCCTGGTCTTTGAGCCATTTGGTTCACAGGTGTTTTTAAGAGCTCTCAGAATGTGGCAGTCAGAGCCAACAGAGCACCCACACCATGGCCAAGGGGAGAACTTGCCGTTCTGAGCTCATTTTGGGTGCATGGACTGAATGTCCATGTTTTGTGCAGTGAAAAACACCGAAAATGGAGATTTGGAAACTGCAAGAGGCCCCATCCAACCCCCACAGCACAGTGCCAGGCTGGAGGAGAACAAACACCTCTGGTACCCCCCAGATCTGATGGAAAGGGTGATCACTTCCATCAATCCAACAGATTTTTGCCCATCAGCTGCTTCCCTCTGGGATTTATTTTTGACTCTCAAAGTGCTTGAGCCAGCTGGTGCCTTCCCTGAGCTGAGGCAGCTACAAATTCCATGAGGGAGGTGCAGACCGACCTCTGAACCCCCCAAAAGAGACATTTTCTGTGTCAGAGACAGGATCCCACTTTCCTGAGCAGATTTGGAGCACAGGAGAGAGCGAGGGGAGGTGAGCCCAGCACCCTCAGCCCTGTGAGCCCAAACTGTCCCTGCCCCATCACTCTGTGACCCTCAGAGATGGCTGCAGGGACACCCAGGGGAACATCTGAAGCAGCAGAAAGCCAAGAGAAAATTCCAGCTGTTTGCAGGAACAGCTGGACCTTCTCTCACTGCCAATTAAAGAGTTTCCCTGACAGTTTCTTATATAAATATTAGACAGCCCCACACATCAACAGCTCTGCCAGGCAGGACACAAATGACCAGAGCTCCTCAGCTGTTTGCTTCCCACCATCACAGAAGCATGAAAAGATCTTTCTCTGTGCTTATTGCACACAGCAAATGAACAAATTCACCTCATTGGCATTTGCCTCTGGAGGAGCAGCAAGGGCAGAAGAATGAAAAACACAAGGACAAGCACAAACCCCTCCCCAGGAGCCCTCACAGCTCACAGCAGAAACGGGATTCTTTGGAAATGGCTTTGGCTCCAGCTGAATCCATGTGTGAACAGGAATTGAGTGGAATAATTCACTGTGCACTGACTTTCACCACGGGCCCCGGGATTCAAATCCATGTTCTTTCCAAATGACTGTAATTTCCAGCCCATCTCCTGTGATGAGGAACACAGCCAGCCTGAAATCCCCCCACAGCACTTGAATAAACACTTTAACCTGAGATATAATTTACTAAGATTTAAATGTGAGCTCAGGAAGATCTATTTCTGCTGCAGGAACTTGTGCTAAAATTGGCACCGGCTCTCTCCAAGGCTTTCTCCATCCAGCACTCTGGGCTGGGGGAGAGAAGTCTACCTGTGTCCTTCTCCATGGACTGCAGAGGCTTGAAAACATGGAGAGAAACAAGGTCAGGAATGTTTTCCACTCCTGGAGGTGCCAGGAGAGGAGAACAGGGATTAAACACCAGAATCTGCAGCCCAGGTTCCCCTGGTCTCACTCGCTGGTGGGAAATAAGGGAGTCAAGGAAGGACAGAACTGAAAAACAGCTGAATTTTCTGCTGATGAGAGACCCCTCCTTCTGAGCCCCATTAAAACTATCCTGACTGTTTTTTTGCTTCAAAAAATAACTTACTGCTGGTTCTCCAGCAGGACAGGGAGTTTTCTGGTGTGAAATGAGATGAACCAAGGGGAACTGACCCCTACAGCAGCACTGGAGGGCAGCTTCAGTCCAAGATCTTTGCTCTGGCACAGGAATTCATGTTTACAATGCTGGGGATATTTTACACAGAGATATTGGAACCTATGTGGGGTCCAAGAGCCATAATTCCATTTTCATTTGATCTGGACACAGAACTGAGAACAGATAGAGAACAGCCCCAGGCTCAGCACGAATTCTCTTACTGCAAGGGATTCACGGATTCTCCTTGGTTTGTGTTCTGCTGGTAAAAAAACCTCAACATTGGTGGTTGAGGGTTTTGAGCCAAAACACAGCTGCTTTCCAATGAAGGGAGAAAACAGGAAGCAAAGCTGATGAGCAGTTAAGGCCTAAATAGTTTGGTGGTCAGAAAGCCAGGGGAGGTGGCAGGTGATGAGTCTGGGTGTGATCACCCCCATCCTGCAGCCACATCCAGCCTGGCATCCTTAGGAATGGAGCTGTTGCTCTCTCCAGGCCCTTCCCAGCTCCTCCTTTTTGAGTAGTTGTTTTATTTCTTAATTTATGCCACATTTATTGCAGAATAAGCCATTGGACAAATGCCTACATGAGCGCTGTGTTCCAAAATCGTTACTTTTGTTACCCAATCCTGTGTCCACAGGGACACCCCCAGAGGAGTTACCAGTTCTGTGGCCAGCAGAGCCAAGGTTAAGGTGACCCTAGTGACAGCAGAGATTAATATGGGCAGGAGAGGGAAAAACAAACACACACAAACTGAAAAAAAACCTCTGGAAAAGCTGAGCAGGGCAGTGGTATCCCAAAAGCTGCCTGGGAAGTGGGAGGATCTCCCCCCCTGGCATTGTGCTCACACACACCTGACCACTCTGCAGTTTGCCTTTTACCATCCCAATTTATTTGTGCTTGTTAATTAACAATTTCCACTCTAGATTGAGGATGAAAGGGTTTCCTCCCCTCCCCCTTCCCCCCAACAAACAGTCTGGGATTGAAACACTCACTCCCTTTCCTTTTCTTTCCCTGGCAGGTCTGATACATGAGGGGATTTCCCAAAAATCAAGGTGTAGAGAGGTGCTGGAATAAAACAGCAAAGGAAGAGGGGGAGAAGGAAGGGAAAGGGAAAGGGAAAGGGAAAGGGAAAGGGAAAGGGAAAGGGAAAGGGAAAGGGAAAGGGAAAGGGAAAGGGAAAGGGAAAGGGAAAGGGAAAGGGAAAGGGAAGAGGGAGAAGGATGGGAAGGGGAAGATGCTTTCTCATTCATCCCATAATTGACCCCTTGGCACTTCCAGTGCCATCCAAAGTCCCTCCCAAATCCTGATCTCACCTGTAACATGCCTCCAGGATAGACAAGCATCCATCCCTACCTCCTTTAGCATTTCCACTTTATCTTCCTACTGAAACCTTCATTTCCCAGCCCAGGTGTGCCTGTGGTGTTCCCTGGGACAGGATGTGCCTTTGTAAGAGCAAACAGCCCCCAGGATTGTAGAATTTCCTCCAAAGAACTGAAATCAGTGTTCCTGCAGACACACAGGAGTCAGGCAGCCTCCTCCACTGAGGGACACAATGTACAATTAACTCCTGAGGCAACTCATTAGCTACTGGAAATTAATGCTCTTCTCTTTAGAGGATTGGCTTTTGAGGACAAAGGTGTCCCAATGTCCATCCATGCCCCAAAACTGGAGATTGGCTGCTTTCTTTTGTGGTCTGGATGAACTGCTGCTGGGCTGAGAGCTGGAGGTTTGAGATCCATCTGTGATTTTCCCATTACTGGAAGGAAGCACAAAGCCCTTCATTTTCTCTGGTTTGTACACAGTCCTTGTCTTATCCACTGTCAAGCTTTCAAATTATAATACAGCTAGTCCCACCCCAGCCTTCAGTGGTTTTACTGAGAAACTGGTGGGCAGAGGAGCTGTTTCAAGATTTGGAAAATGTTACAGCAGCTTTGGAGAGAGGTTCAAACCCTCTGCCCTAGGTTTGGGGCCTGGCCCAGCCAACAGCAAAGGGAACATCTGTGGCTCTTCCCAGCCCTTCTGCCTGCTAACAATAGACAAATAAAATAATAAAAGCTCTTCTCTTCAAAAGCCATTAAAATAAAATAAAAACCCTCTGCAAACAATCTGTGTTTCATCTTCTTAATGGCCCCAAAGCCTCCACTTGTCTACAAAAACAATTTCACTCAGCAAGGCATGAGGAATATTCCTTTCAAATGGTGCACCAGATGTCCCAAGGAGACCACTGCACAGTTAACTACCAATAAAAGCAATTCCACAAACTAAATACTCATTAAATAACGCGTGCGCACAGCCCCGCGTCGTTTCCAGACGAGGAATGTGATTTAACCTTTAATGACACCAGCGGGCTGCTCCTGTCTCCATGGCAGGGGTGGCTCCAGCCAGCGAATCCATTGGAGAGGGATTGTTTTGTTTTTGCTAGCTTGGAAATCAGATCCTATAAACTCAGCACGGGCTGAGCCCCTGCCCGGCCGGCCAAAAACCCCCGGTGTTGCTCAAGAGGTCGGCGCCGTCTTCCGGTCAATCCCAGCGTGTCCAAGACAAACAGCCCTGTGTCATCTGGGCTCCATGTCACCCCAGCTCTTGAGGGACATGCAGGTCACCCTTCTCCACCAGCTCTGCCTGCACAGAGCTTCTCCAGGCTCCCAGGGTTGGGGTCCATCCGTTGGATTTCGGACAGGAGCGCTGGGAGAGTGGCGGAGCCTTCTCAGCCCCCCCCACACCACTCAAGGGTTCGTGACTCGCCCCACCCTCCTGGAAGAGGATGGTTTGGTGTTGGGATTGACCATGGAAAGCTGCCACAGCTCCCCAGGATTCTGCTCTAAGCCAGCTCCAGGGATGCTCAGAGGGAGAGAGGGAGGGGGGAAGCAAAGCCCAGCACTCAAGAGCCGCTCGCTTGGACCATGAAGGGGCTTTCCTCTTGTTCGTGCTTAGCTGTGCAGGTTCATTGCCAAGAGGGAGAGGATCCACCCAGATTCCCGAGCCCTGAGCAGCTGGGAGCTCACTGGGGCCAAGGGATGAGCCTGGAACAGCAGCCAGGAGAGGTAGATGGGAGGAGGGAAATGAAACCACTGATGGGAGCTGCTGCCAGGGATGGGGAGGTGTTAGAGATTTCATGCCTGGGGCACCTCTTCCCTTCTGCCTTCCCTGCCCCGTGGTGAAGGCGGCTCCTGACTCATTCCCGCTTTGTGTGTTTCTAAACATTTCCTTTTATACCCAATAATTGCATTTCTGTACCAAAAAGCCCCCTGGAGTGAACAGACTTCTCTCAAGGCTCCTCTCCAATGCAAGTGGAGAGGCACTAATTGCCCTGTCAGGGTCTCCAGGGCTCTCCTCGGCATTGTCAGCTATCAAAAATGTGTTCTTCATCCAAGCACTTGGCCCAAATATTTCATTTTTAATTACAAGCCGAGACAGAGCGTGAGACAGCCCAGAGCAACAGCGAGAGCTTCTCCCAGGAATGCAGCAGAGACTGGGAAGGGATCTCACAACGTCCTGGGGGTGGGAAAAGCCCCAGCCCAACCCCGGTGAGAGGTGCCACCTTCCTGGGAAACAAACCCAGCCCTGGTTTGAGATGCTCTTTGGGGACCCTCAAAACAACCTCCAGCATCACCACCACCAGCAGTACCATCACCATCACCAACATCACCACCACCATCAGCATCAGCACCATCAGCATCATCACCACCATAACCACCCAAGCACCATCATCACCACTACTACCACCATCATCACCATCACTATCACCAACATCACCACCACCACCAACATCACCACCATCAGCACCATCACCACCATCATCACCACCACCATGATCACCATCACCATCACCACTTCAACCATCACCACCACCATCACCATCACCAACATCACCACCACCACCAGCACCATCAGCATCTTAACCACCATAACCACCCAAGCACCATCATCACCACTACTACCACCATCATCACCACCACCAACATCACCACCACCACCGTGATCACCATCACCACTTCCACCACCACCATCATCACCATCACCACCATCTTCATCACCACTTCCACCACCACCACCACCATCACCACCATCATCACCATCACCACCATCTTCATCACCACTACCACCACCATCCCCACCACCTTCAGCACCATGCAGGGAGAACATGCTCTGTGTCCCAGCAGGACCAGGAACAGGACCAGAGCTGCAGGATGTGCTCCTGGCCTGTCTGTGCTCTTGTCAGTGAAGCAGCAAATGCAGAACTTGGCTGCTCCAACTCAGATTTTTCTTTCCTTTGTAATGTTGTGTAGCTGCCTTGGTGTTTAATCCTCATTAAGCAGTGAGAAAGGGATAATTCTCATCTCCTCCCTTTTGCAAACATTACAATCTGCAGGGTGGGACCGGGGCAGCTCTGCAGCATTTCAAGTTAAAAAGACAAAAAGCAGCAAACAGAGGCATTTACCTTTTGGCAAGTAAAAGATGTCTCTAAGGAAGATGGGTTTTAAATCCATAATGTGTGAAAGAATTTAAATTACATACTTACAACTCCAAATATTGTAAGTTGCATGTCTGGAAAAACAAGAGGAATATCCTTTGTTTATTAAAAAATGACTTTGAAAAGGACCTGGCTGGCTCCTATCTGAAATACAAAGAAAGTATTTCTTACTCTGAGATGTCATCATACATTTATTTAAAGCTTTAATGATATGTTTTGGGACATCATCTGTGCCTGAACATTTCTCCACTGCAGTTGTCTGGAAGAAGGAGCTTTTTTTTCCCCCATCTTTAAATAGTAAATTAGGCCAATTATCTCATGGTAATTCCAAATGGTAATTTGGTTCCGCTGGAGCTGTCAGTGGCCTATCAAAACAGTATTTCCAGGTTAATTTTAGGAACGTATCCACCCCTTCCAGCAGGCTGGAATGAGTTCTGCTGAGCCCTGGGGTGGGAAGTGATGCTCACCTGCAGCCCAGGGACCCCAGCTGGGCAGGAAGAGCCACCAGCCAAGAAAGCAGAACAGCAGGAGATGCCCAGGGATGTGTGTGGGAGAAGCTTCAGTGGGATCCCCTCCTCCAGAGGAACTCCAAGCCCTGGATGAGCAGGGAAGCATCACTGTGGCATTATGGAGAACCACTGACTTGTTCTAAATAATAATAACAGTGATTTTGCATCGCAGCCTGTTGGGAGCTGGCAGTCCCAACTGCTTTGGGAAGGATTGTAGCACTTCAATTTATTACAGATTAATGGGACTGATTTATTATTTTTTTGTTTCTTTTTAATTAGCCTCATTAAAAGCCAAACAATCTTCCTGCAGAGCATGCAAACAACAGGGACACGGGCCCAGGCACTGCTGGTTCCTGGTGCCTTTGTCCAGAATTAGCGTTGCAAACCAGGAAAGATTTATTAATGGTTCCTGGGAGAGATTAGCAACAGGGAAATAGCTCAGGGAGGATTAGGAGCCAAGCAAGTATCAGCCAGGTTTTGATGGAGTGCTTGTCAAAAGCTGCTCTTTGAGTTTGAAGTGAGTTCGTGAGTGTCCTTCAATGGGCTGGCAGCTATGGAGCAGGGCTTGCTCCTGGGGATTCCTCCAGGCTTGCTGAACTCTGGGGTTTAACTTCATCTGGGCAATCTTTTTAAAAGTAAGTTTAAAAAAACGAAGAAGAGTCCTATTGTTAGTCCCAGCAGGTCACCTCTTATCGGGTTTAGACTGTGTGGGGGAGCTGCCAGGTCACCTGGCCATGGAGGGGCTGAGGACCAGGGTGTCCCCAGACAGAGCACACCCCTCTTTGCTCTCCCCTAAACCACCTGACCGGTGAGCTGGCACTCATTTCCCCCTGTTTGCACCCAATTTCATGTCCTGAAAGCTCCTTCTCTCTTCCTGAGAAGGATCAGCTCTGTGGCTTCCCATCCTGCAGACCCCAACCCAGCACCTCTGAGCAGAGCCCCTGCCTGCCCCATGCCCCCCAAACCTTTCAGTACAGGCAACACCCTAAAATTTCCCATCTTTACACCCCTGGTCTAGAGCCTGAAGGGATCCAAGCGCAATCATTTTATCAGTTTTGTCCCCAAGGGGTACAGAAGGGGGGCACAGCTGGTGTCCCCCAAAGCCAAGCAGTGTGGGGAGCACATCCTTTCCTCCCACTGATCCTTGCTGGCCACAGGAGCACCAGCAGCAGTTTGTGCTTGTAAATCTTCTGTGGAAAACACATACAATTTGGTAAAACAGAAAAAGCAGAGCAAAAATTCCAGAGCAAAAAGCAGAGCAAAAATCCCCAAACCTGAAACCCAAACTCTTCAAATATCAAAAGACTGAGCGATTTTGAAATTGCATTTCTAAAGGAGAGTAAGAACCGTCTTCCAAAGATCAGGAGACCAAGACGACAGGCGCGCTTCAGGTTCCTGCAGCCACAACCCAGCCCAGGGGACGGTTTTCTCTCCCCTTCTGGATGAAAGGAGCATCTCGCACTTCAGGACAGATGCTCGGGCAGCAAGCAGCCCCTGCCACTCCGTTTTCCTCAGTCCAGCCCATCCCAGGCACTTCCCGGAGCCTCCCCTGGCCGTGCTGCGCACAGAGCCCTGCTCCAGCCAGCTGAGCACACAACCGGCTTTTCCCTCTTTCTGCAGTTTATTTTCTGTTCTCCTTTCAGCACGGTGCCGGAGCCAGGCCGGTCTGGTCACGCTCCCCCGGTGCTCAGCCGGTTTCTCCTGCGTTCCCCTGGGTGCCCGGTGCTCTCCAGGCTGGGCTGGGCAGCCGGGCTCTCCATCCCCGCATCAGTGCCGTGGGTCCCCGCACATCCCCACGGCCCAGCCGCTCCCGGAAAACTGCAGGGAGGAGTTGCCTCAACTATAGGGTGGTGGTTTTTTTAGGAATTAAGAAAATAAAAGCGGCGTCTGAACCATCTGCCAGCGGAGGGGCTGCAAGCCCAGCTCTGTGGGGCCAAAGCCCCCCCGGGCCCTGCCCGCAGACACCCAGCGGGGTTCGAGCAGCTTCGCCCCGTTCCCACACAGCCCCCCGGCCCCCCATCCCATCCCAGCGCCCTCCAGCTCCTGCCAAAGCTCTCGCCGGGCCGACTTTCCGCCTTCGGGAGAGGGGACGAAGCCCCCGAAGGAGCTGGCGACGAGGGCGGGCGGGGGACCCGCCACCTGCGCGGGGGCTGCGCTGGGCGAGCGGGCGGTGCTCGGGGGGCGGGCGGCAGAGCCGGGGCCCGCCCGGCACGGTCCCCTCCGGCACCGGCGCGGGCACCGGCACCGGCACCGGCACCGGCACCCGCCCCGGGACGCGCTCCGGGGGAGGCTCCCACGGAGGCTGCCGTCCCCCACCGCCGCTCCCCCGCCCCGGGCCCCGAGCGCCCTGCCCGGTCCCGCCCCGAGGTGCCCGCACCCCCGGCTCCTCCGCTCGAGCTCCCCCGTGCGCCCTGCCCCGGGGGCCGCCGGCGGCTCGCCCGGCGCTGTCCCCGGCCCCGCGGCCGCCCGCAGCCCGCACCGGCCATGCCGGGCCCTCGGCGGGACCGCCCGGCCGTGCTGCTGCTGCTCGGGGCGCTGCTGGCCGCCGACCTCTACTTCCACCTCTGGCCGCGGGCGCGGCGGGAGCTGGGGAGGGTCTCCCCGGGCTGCCCCTGCCCCGCTCCGCGCCCGCCGCTCCCCCGCGCCCCCCGCGCCGCCCCCGCGCTGCGCCGCCTCTTCGCCCACCCGCTGTACCGCGCCGCCCCGCCGGGCCCCGCCGAGCCGCTGCTGGGCGCCCGCGAAGCCCTGCGCTACTACCGGCGGAAGGCGGCTCGCTGGAACAGGTGCGTCCCGCAGCCGCGGCACCCCCGCGCCCCGCAGCGCGCAGCCCCCGCACCGCCCTTCGCCGGGCAGCTCCTGCGCGCCTCCTTCCCCGGCACCCCTTTCCTGCCTGTTTCCTGGGCATCCCTTGCTTGAGCACCCAGTGCACCGGCGTCTGCTGGCACCCCTGCGCCCTGGCACCTCCTTCCCCGGCACCCCCGTCCTGGGCATCTCCTGGGCATCCTTTTCCTGGGCATCTCCTGGGCACTCCCTTCCCGGACAATCCCTGTGCGGGCAGTTTCTGGGCACCCTCCTACCGGGCACCCCTTGCATGATCCCCCCTTTCCTGGGCATCTCCTGGGTACCCCTTTCTCGAGCACCCACTGCACCGGCATCTCCTGGCCACCCCCTTCCCGGGTGTCTTCTGCATGGGCACCCCTTTCTGGGATATCTCCTGGACACCCCTTTCCTGGGCGCCCCCTGCATGATCACCCCCTTCCCTGGCATCACCTGGGCACCCCTTTTTTGGACGCCTCCACGTATTGGGATCTCTTGAGCACCCCCTTCCCAAGCTCCCGTGTGAGTGCACCTCCTGCACGGGCACCTCCCGGGCACCCCCTTTCTGGGCACCCCCTGCACAGGTACCCCTGCCCTGGCATTCCCTGGGCACTCTCACCTGGCACTCCCTGTATGGGCACCCCCAGGCACCCTCTCAGGTACCCCACAGGTACTCACTCCCTTTCTGGGCAGCTCTCCTGGGCACCCCTCCCCTGCTTCAGCACCCCCAGTCCAGTTTGCCCCCCCATTCTGTCTCTGTGCCCTCACAGCTCCAACCCCCGGGCTGAGGGGCTCTGCTCCTTCCTGGGGTGTCTCCCACCCTGCTGCACTGCCAGAGCCCCAGAGAAAGGGACCCCCAGCTCAGAGCCCTCTTCCTGCTGCCTCTCCCAGCCCCAGCAACAAGAAAACTCCCTGGTGCCCTGCTCCTGGGGTGGGACTGTCACTGCCCTGGGGTCACTGCCCTGGGGGGGACAGTGACCCTCAGCACCAGCTCCCAGCATCAATTATCTGTACCTTGGGAGGATCTAACCCCCCCTTCCATGAGGGCTGGGGCCAAGCTGGAGCACACAGCACCCCACAGCTGCTCCCTGCACCCCAAGAACTTTTCCATTCATGCATAAACTGGGATACAACAGAGCACGGAGCTGCTGGTGTGCTGAGCTCATGGCATCACCTCACTGTCCCCTCTGTGGGACAGGACACCTGCAAGGGGATGACAGCCCCTGGATCCTGGGACCACCCCAGGGATCCCTGTCCTGGCACTTCCCCACTGCCCAGGTTTGGTTTCCAGCAGCGGAGCAGCCCCCACACCTCCCATCACCTGTGTGGTGGTTGCTGAGCTGCACAGGCAGGATTCCCAAGCTCCTGCTCTCTCCACTTCCATGCCTGTTCCTCCTGTTTCTGTGGGACTCACCCAGTGCTGGTTCCATGCAAGATTTGCTGGAGGAGATGATGGGAAGCGATAATGGAAGGAACACAGAATGACCTTCATGGCCTGAGCAGCACCAGGGTCTGGAACCACCTTTGTGCTCAGCCAGGGTCTCCCCTGAGAGACTCTTCCCTTTCTCCAGTCAGTCTGGATGTTCAATCCTTTGTGGATGGCAGGTTTGAGTATCCCTGGCTGTGCCACAGACCCACCTTCTCAGAGCTGAGCACTGCCTTCTGAAGACATCAGGATTTGGGTACCAAGGTGGATGTTTCCCAAGCAAAATCCCGGTGGGAATGGGGGATTTAAACCAAAGCAGCTCATGGCTTGATGGCACCATCAGAAGCCCTGAGCACTTGCTGTAGCCTCACTTGCAGGACAGTGAGAAGTCTGCATTCCCCAACTTCATTCACCACTCTGCTAAAACATGGAATTTGTGATGAAGCCATGGCTGCACTTTGCCTTCTGCCCCAAGGTCTGGCTGTGATGTGACTGGCAAGAACACAGTGATGCCATTTGTCCTTGACTGACTTCGCTTTGCACCTCCAGGAAGGAAAGGGAGGAAGAGTATTGATTATTCCTCAGTCACTCTGAAATAAAATATATGATGATCCTAAGTGGGTGAAACCTCCAGAAGGCACAGGCTGAGGTGACACAACCACAAACCTGCCAACACCCATCGGTGCTGCAAATCGAGTGTATAATCAGGAGACACTTGCCAGAGCTGATGGATTTTATTAGATTGTTCATTTGCTGTGGGCACGAAGGAGTTTCTGCCTCACCAGGAGCACTGCAGAGCCCGTGTCCTCTCTGAGGTGGCCAGGGCAGGGTCCTCGTGGGAATCAGGAGTCCGTGGCTTTCTCTCCTTCTGCATGGGTTCAACAAAGCTGCTGCTGCCATTGAGGACTGAGGAGCAAGAAGTCCGCAGCAGCTGCACATCCAGAGCCAGGCAGCAGAGGCTCAGGGTCCATGGGCATGCTCTCCCCACATGGGTGACAGCACATTTCTCCATCAGCCGTGGATGTTCTGCACAGAGCAGCTTTGGGAGCAGCAGGACACTCCCCTTGAGTGGAACAGGCTGCAGTTTAACCCCGTTCCTCCAGCACAGCACATCTGCCTTCATTTCTGCGCCCAGATGGACATCAGCTGGACAGGGACTCTGCCAGCTGGAGCGGCCCCAGGACACGTCCTGTTGGGATAGCCAGGGCCAGAGTGTGTCCTCCTCCTGCAAACTCCCTGCTGCCCATCCCTGGCTGCTCCCAGCACTCCAATCAGGACCAGCAGTTTGATTGCAGGATGCAGAACCAGCTGGAGAGACTGATGGGGATGCAGGAAGGAAACAGAAAAAAAAAAACAAACCAAAAACATCCACACCTCTTCAAAACCGAAAAAAAATCCCTTGAAAACTCCAGAGCTTATTTTTATCCTTGAAGGAGAAGCTTCAAAACCCCAGACTCAGGATGCTGGTGGCCTGAGCAGTGTCACCCCACGCTGTGCCTCCCTCCCAGCCCAGCAGAGAACTGAAAGCCAGGGCAACCCCAGGGCTATTTATAGCAGGGTAGAAATGAACCCTGCTTTTATATCATTATGCCTTCTGCAGAGATCTGTTTTTTTCCAGGGAAATATTTCAGGAATCCTGAAGGAAGCAGGGAGGAAGAGAGAGCTGTATTTTGGGTTGAAAGGCTGGGAAGGGACTGGCTCAGCCTGAGCAGGGACAGTGTGGATGTAGGGCTGGGATCTGCCTCCCACTGCATTTTTTTCCCCCTCAGTAATCCCTTGCTCGCTGCCACCCCGGGGGAACAGCCTGTGTGTATGGCAGGCAGGAGAGCAAATATGGTAAAATATTTGGGCAGCTTCCCTAGGGAAAAATCCTGAGTCATTCCTGTCCCTTGTGCTGGGGTTTATTGTCCCTGGCTGTGGCAGGGTTAAGCTTGTGCCTCACTTATCCACGGGAAACCTGGTGCAGGGCAGCAGGCTGGGGGTCGAGGCACTTCTGCTGGAGCTGATGGCATTCCAGGGCCACATCCTCGTGCACAGGGAATTTTCTGCCTCCTCTGCAGGCAGCCTGAGCAGAGAGCTGCTGTGGGAGGGAATTGCTCCAGCTTCCCCCTGGCCACGCACACGTGGACTTCACGCTGTGGCTGACCCAGTCCAATGGAAAGACAAACAAACTGGGAGAGGGAACGGTGAGCTGCACATCCAAGCTGCCTCTCCAGTTCCTAGATGTCTCCAAGGACAGCCCTGGAACACCTGTGGGAGGGTTCATCCCCTGCTCACAGCCAGATTAACCACATGGCTCAGCCTGCTTGGATGGAGAAAGGTGATGGAAAAATCCCAACCAAAGCCCAGCTGCTGGGCTGAGCAGGGAAACAGAGAAAACACCATCCCCCAGGAGCCCTTCCCAGTCCCCAGTACCATTCCCTGGCTGATAAATGCCTCGGTGCATGGTCAGAGCTCACTTGCTCAGGCTCTGGATGGAGTCTGGCCAGGCATGTGGCACTTCCCCCTCTCCAGCCACTCCAACCTGCCTTGGTTAATGTCCTACTCCTTATCAGCCCCCAGCTCCTGTTTGCTTCCATGGATGGATCCTGGCACTTTCAGTGTAAACTGAAGTTCATTTTCCCTTTATCAGGACTGGCTGCTCCCTACGTGGGCTGGACAATGTTAATGAGAAACTAAAGCTCCGTCCTCTGCGGGCTGGAATTAGTGACCTTCCAGTTCCACAGTCCCAGCCTTGGAGGTCTCGAGGTTGAGGAAAATGCTGATGGAGCGGGGAGATGGTTTTGGGTTATTGCTGAACTTGGGAGGCTCCTTCAGCTCCACCTACCAAAAATGGATGGGGTTGAACCTTGATTTTTAGATCATGGGCAGATGCTGCCAGATGAGCTCGTAGCACCCCTGCTCACTGTGAATTTGGTCACAAAGGCAGTTTGTGATTTTTTTTATTTTCCCCCCTTACTGGAACCTCCAGCTTCAGGGAAAAAACACTGTCAGAGACAGTCAGAGACTGGCCATCTCCCGCTGCCTCAGTTTCCCCTTATCCACCCTATGCTCTGCTCCTGGCACCTCCCCACTCCCCAGCAGACTCCAGGCTCAGAGAAGGGAAGTTTTCCACCCCGTGGCTCATCCCCAGAACCTCTCTCTCGCAGGAGACACAAGCTTTACCGGGAGGAGCAGAACCTGACCTCCCCAGCGGCCCCGCTGCCGCTGCGGCCCGAGGCCAGCTGGCTGCAGTTCCACCTGGGCATCAGCCGCGATGGGCTCTACCCCCGCTCCAGCCCTGCCGTCAGCAGCCTGCTCCGGGACATGCAGGAATTCCCCACCATCAGCGCCGGTGAGCTCCCTCCTGCCCTCCGGGGCCTCTGAGAGGCGATTCTATTCTATTCTATTCTATTCTATTCTATTCTATTCTATTCTATTCTATTCTATTCTATTCTATTCTATTCTATTCTATTCTATTCTATTCTATTCTATTCTATTCTATTCTATTCTATTCTATTCTATTCTATTCTAGTCTATTCTATTCTATTCTATTCTATTCTATTCTATTCTATTCTATTCTATTCTATTCTAGTCTATTCTATTCTATTCTATTCTATTCTAGTCTAGTCTATTCTATTCTATTCTATTCTATTCTGTTCTGTTCTATTCTGTTCTATTCTATTCTATTCTATTCCATTCCATCCCATCCCGTCCCATCCCATCCCATTCTTATAGTCTATTAATATATATATATTATACATTATGCATATTATATATATTCTATTCTATTCCATTCCATTCCATCCCATTCTATTCTTATAGTCTATTTTATATATATAATATATATTATGTATATTATATATATATTTTCTATTCTATTCTATTCTATTCTATTCTTATAGTCTATTTGATATATATATATTATATTATATATATATTATATATTATATATTATATTCTATTTTATATATAATATATATTATATAATATATAATATATAACATATAATATATATTATATATAATATATAATATATAATACAAAATACATAATATACAATATATAATATGTATTATGTATTATATATTATATATTGTATAATGTATATTATATATTATATATTGTATAATATGTAATATATATTATATATTGTATATTATATATTATATATCATATATTATATTTAATATATTATATATTATTTATTATATATCATATATTATATATTATATATTATATATTATATATTATATTCTATTTTATATATATATTATATATTATATATATTATATTCTATTATAATAGAATATACATATATTCTACTATAGAATTCTATTCTATTCTTAGTCTCATAGAAGGGTAAAACATAAGAGATGTAAAACTCAACGCTACTCTATTAGAAGCCAGCTCATTCCCTGGTTACAATACTTTATAAATGGTTTTAGCCCATCAGTTTTTGCCACATGATGCTGCTAACACCTTTAACACTAATCACTTGGCATTCTCCTTCACATGGTCTTGTTACAATGCACCTTTCACAGTTCTGATTCTCTAAAACACCTGTTCTGTTGGCAAGGCCATCGTTTGAAGCTTGTTTCCAGTTCAATCTCTCAATGTTTTCCCTATCCCATGGCCTAGCTAAGCCAGCACACCTCACCCCAGAGTTTGCACACAGATGTACAGGACTGAGCTTTCAGTCCAGTTTTAAGAATCCTCTACAATTCCATTTCTCACACTGCCCTGGGGATGGGGATGGGTACAGGGACAGGGACAAGGATGGGGACAGGGACAGGGATGGGGATGGGGGCAGCTGTGTGCAGCTGAAAGGCCCCGGTCCTCCCTTCTGGGAGCCTGGGAGGGGGGTGAGCAGCAGGAGATGGAGCCTGGCAGGGTCTCATTGCTCCTCCTGCCCTTGCAGACTACAGCCAGGATGAGAAGGCGCTGCTGGGAGCCTGTGACTGCAGCCAGAGTGAGTGTGGCACTTGGGGTCCCCACATGCCATCACCTGGGCTGGCCCCAGTCCCCAGCTCCTCCATCCTCACCCCGGCCAGGGAAATGCCAAGCCAGGCTCTGCTCCCTCCCATGAACCCCCACCACCCCAGCAGAGGCTGGGATCACAGAGCATAAAATTATTTCAGTTGGAAAAGTCCTCTGAGATGATGGAGCCGCATCCACACTTTAACACCCAGGGGTGATAATTGCCCCACTGCCACGAGCAGCTGTTCTCTGTGGGTATCAGGACACCAGTACACCACTGGTTTCTACTGGGGAGGGAGGAAAAAGTCCCCAAGGGGATGTAACAGAGGGTGGTTGGGAGGGAGGCTGAAGGGAAATCTTCTCTGTGGCACAAGGGAGAGAAGGAAAATCAATGGGAAGAGAGGGAGGGGCGCAGCTGGAAGGAGAGATGGGATGCACTCAGGGGGTTGGAGAGGCAGGATGTGCTGGGATGTGTAACTGGGGTGTTTCCAGTTATCACCCCATTTCCCAAGAGTTATCATCCCATTTCCCAGGAGTTAACACCCATTTCCTAAGAGTTAACAGCCCCTTAAACAGGAGTTATCCTCCCATTTCCCAAGAGTTATCATCTCATTTCCCAAGAGTTAACACCCTCTTTCCCAGGAGTTAACACCCTCTTTCCCAGGAGTTATCATCCCATTTCCCAGGAGTTATCATCCCATTTCCCAGGAGTTATCATCCCATTTCCCAGGAGTTATCATCCCATTTCCCAGGAGTTAACACCCCCTTTCCTCCCCAAGTCGTGAAGCCCAGCGGTGTGCACCTGAAGCTGGTCCTCAGGTTCCAGGATTTTGGGAAAGCCATGTTCAAGCCCATGAGGTAAGGCCAGCAGAGCCCCCCTGAGCCCCTGCAGGGAGGGCTGTGACCTTCCTTGGCACAAGAAGCCACACCACAGCCACACCTTCCCTCTCCTGCCCTCAGCTACCTGGGCAGCTGAAAAGGTCCCATTATTTTTTGTTATTCTTGGCTGCTCACACCATCCCAGGAGCACACGTGGATAAACACCAGCGTTCCCACCCTGCTGTTGGTGTTGGAAATTTCTCAGTTTGTGGGTGGAGAAGGACCTGGGGACGCTTGTTCTCCTGAGATCTTTGCCATGAGGGACTGCTCACTGCCTCTTCCCCAGCAGAATTTGGGGTTTATCTTGTTTTTCCTTGGATTCCCCAGAGTGTTTCCAAGAAACAGCCATCAAACAGAGGATTTAAATTGCTTCTGCACTTATTTGCAGCCCCCTGGGACTCGTCCCAGCTCCTCCCTGTCACTGTCCATGTGTGAGCAGAGCAGCTGGCAGCACAGGGCCTGGGATAAAATCCTCACCCTGAAGGCAGCCAGCTCCTCTCCCATGGGTTTCCATCCACCTCTGCCCAGCCTCCATCAGGTCCTGGAGGGGAAGGAAAGCATCCATGCCCTGCTGAGCCAGGAGGGCTTTCCTGTGTCCTGCAGCTGCCTGGGAGGATGAACATCAAATTTCTGTGCTGGGGCACCGTGTGAGAGCCAGAAAATTGAGTTTAGTGGAGTTCCCACCTCAGGGATAGGAGAGCACCGGACCTGAGCCCTCCTCTGCCTCCAGGGGGATGTGACAAACACCCACCTGAAACTTTGCCCTAAGGGGGTCTAAGCTCTTGCTCAAGCAGATTTCAACCCCCAGTCAGCTGTTCTGTGTCCCCCAGCCACCTGGCAGTAGCTGGGTGCCAGTGCTGCTCCCTGGCACGGCGGGCGAGGGCTCCAGCTCGGCACTGAGCCCTTGGGGTCTGGCCTTGTCCCCAGTGTCCCCGAGCCCACCAGCTGTCCTGGGTGCACTGTCCTGGTGCCAGCCCCCAGTGTCCAGGCTCAGCCCCTGCTTTCCCCCAGGCAGAAACGCGAGGAGGAGACTCCTGAGGACTTTTTCTACTTCGTGGATTTCCAGCGGCACAACGCGGAGATCGCCGCCTTCCACCTGGACAGGTAAGGCCTGTCCCAGCCCCTGCCTGCTCCTGCTGCGACTCTGCCCACGAGAGCTTCGGGAAGAGCCCTGCAGAGCTCAGAGAAGGGATTGCTCTGCAGCACAGGTGTTATTTAGGGAAGGAGTGGCTCTGGATCTCACCTGACAGCCCAGAGGCAGCTCTGCCTTGGCCACTGCATGGGAACAGGTGAAGGCCAGGTTGGAGCAGGTCAGCCCCTCCTCCCCTGGCTGTCACACACTGTCCCTCCCCTGCAGCTCTGGGTCCCTCCTGGTGAGGGAGGCACGCACTCAATCAGCAATCAAGGTGTGCTTTGGGTTGATAAACTGCAGCAATGCACTTTTAAGCCCTCAGATAATGAGCAATTAATCTGGCAACTCTTCCCAGCAGGGTGTGTGTTTAATAAAACCAAAAATACCCTTCTCAGAAGATGAGGGCAGCAGCCTTTCTCTCCTCAGTGGGATGAATGCTGAACACCAGGGAAGTGGTCCCTGATGGTCAGGGTGGGTGGGGGTCCCCAGTTTCCACAGGATAAGCAGTTCTGTAGCTCAGACTCTGAGGAAGGGAACAAAGGGAGCTGAATTCCCTTCCCAGTTCTGCCCCAACATTCTCACTCGACTCAACATCTACTCGGTTCAGCCACCACCACCTCACCCCTGCAGCTCCACCGCCACAAAAATGAGGCCAGGCTGCTTTTGTGAAGTGCTTTGTGGTTTTTAGAGCTGAAAGATGCTGGATAAAAGCAAATATTTTTTTTCTCTCCAAGCATTGCTCAATAAGTAACAGGCTAAATCCTGTTCTGTGCCCAATTCCCAGGAGCAGAGGGCATTACCCAAGGAGCCAAGCAGAGCATTAGCCAGTTCACCCCGAGTTACTGACTCAGCAATCAGCAGCAGCTTCCCACTGATTGCCAGCAGTGCTTTCCTGCCCCAGGCCCTGAGGTTTTTAAGAGTATTTTTGAGGAATTAGCTGGGCATGAGTGCCTCTGGAGGAGGGGGTGCCTCCTCAGCCACGCTGTACCAGGATCCAGATCTTTGCTCCGTGTCAAACCAACCCTGCAGAAGGGCCTGAAGGGCTGCTTTGGCCCTGGGTGGACCCTGTTTGTGTGCAAAGGGATGGGAGAAACCGAGGCAATGCTAGGGAAAGAGACAGGAATGCTGGAGAACATCCAGATTGCTCCAGGAGGCAGCTATTAAAATACCAAAATCCAAACAGAGCTGCATTTTGGCCCAGAGTGGCTTTTTGCTGGAAAGAGTCTGGGTGTGGTGATCCTGGTTCACTGGTGGAAGGGGAGAGGGCAGCACCTGCCACCCCACGGTGCAGCAACACCCCCTGTCCCCATCCCCTGTGCCCCCTGTGCAGGATCCTGGATTTCCGGAGGGTGCCACCCACCGTGGGGAGGTTGATCAATGTCACCAAGGAGATCCTGGAGGTCACCAAGAACGAGGTCCTGCAGAGCGTCTTCTTCGTGTCACCAGGTGTGCGAGGGATGAGGCAGATGATGGTGCCAATTGTCTTTAAGGTCCCTTCACACCTCAGCCCAGCCTGTGCTGGGAGGAAGGGCAGGGGCTGCAGGAAAAGGGGCTGCAGGACTCGTGCTGTGGTGCAGAAATTAAATTCTTGGGTTAAATGTGCACAAGGACATGGTTACAGCAGAAGTTCCCCCTCCCAACCTCCAGCTGGAATCATCCACCAGATCTACACATTTGGCCTTTTTTCTTAACTTTTCCCTTAGCACAGGACCCAGATTTATGAATTGGCAGGCTGACATCCATGACGTGGATGCTTTGGGTTTTACCTTGTTTTTCCTGGGATTCCCCAGAGTGTTCCCATGAAAAATCCATCAAACAGGGCTTTTCAATTGCTCTGCACTCATTTGCAGCCCCTTGGGGCTCCTCCCCTGTTCTCCCTCGCTCTATTATCCCTGCCACAAGGAATCACTGCTGTCCCAAGGTGGGGAAGGGCTCAGTCCAGGCCACCTTGCATCCTGCTGGAGATCACAGCCCCTTTTCCCTGTTTTCTGCTCTTTTCCCTGTTTATTGCTCTCCTCCCAGCCAGCAATGTCTGCTTCTTCGCCAAGTGCCCGTACATGTGCAAGACGGAGTACGCGGTGTGTGGGAACCCTCACCTCCTGGAGGGCTCCCTCTCCGCCTTCCTGCCTTCCCTCAACCTGGCCCCACGGCTCTCCATCCCCAACCCGTGGATCCGCTCCTACTCCTTCCATGGAAAAGAGGAGTAAGTGGGAAGTGAGGCTGCTGCCCGTCTCTGCAGACAGACCTGCAGAAACAGGCACAGGAATCTGGGAGTCCATAATTAGTGTAATAATTGGTGTAATAACCCTCACAGCCTGGCCATTGGCTGTGTTTCAGTTCCAGTCTCCTGCATGCACAAGGGGAGATTTGTTTTTTATTTCCTCCTCCTTTGCATCTTCACTTGGAAGATGGGTTTTGGGGAACTTTTGGGACATGGCAGCACCAGCTGAGGGTGTCTCCCCTTCTCCATCTTCTGCAGATGGGAAATGAATCCTCTGTACTGCAACACAGTGAGGGAGATCTACCCCTACAGCAACAGCAACCGGCTGCTCAACATCGTGGACATGGCCATATTTGACTTCCTAATAGGTAATGTTGGAGGGGAAGGTTTTCCTTTCCTTTCCTTTCCTTTCCTTTCCTTTCCTTTCCTTTCCTTTCCTTTCCTTTCCTTTCCTTTCCTTTCCTTTCCTTTCCTTTCCTTTCCTTTCCTTTCCTTTCCTTTCCTTTCCTTTCCTTTCCCTTTCCTCTCCTCTCCTCTCCTCTCCTCTCCTCTCCTCTCCTCTCCTCTCCTCTCCTCTCCTCTCCTCTCCTCTCCTCTCCTCTCCTCTCCTCTCCTCTCCTCTCCTCTCCTCTCCTCTCCTCTCCTCTCCTCTCCTCTCCTCTCCTCTCCTCTCCTCTCCTCTCCTCTCCTCTCCTCTCCTCTCCTCTCCTCTCCTCTCCTCTCCTCTCCTCTCCTCTCCTCTCCTCTCCTCTCCTCTCCTCTCCTCTCCTCTCCTCTCCTCTCCTCTCCTCTCCTCTCCTCTCCTCTCCTCTCCTCTCCCTCCCTCCTCTCCTCTCCTCTCCTTTCTCCTCTCCTCTCCTCTCCTTTCTCCTCTCCTTCTCTCCTCTCCTCTCCTCTCCTCTCCTCTCCTCTCCTCTCCTCTCCTCTCCTCTCCTCTCCTCTCCTCTCCTCTCCTCTCCTCTCCTCTCCTTTCTCCTCTCCTTTCTCCTCTCCTTTCTCCTCTCCTTTCTCCTCTCCTTTCTCCTCTCCTTTCTCCTCTCCTTTCTCCTCTCCTTTCTCCTCTCCTTTCTCCTCTCCTTTCTCCTCTCCTCTCTCCTCTCCTTTCTCCTCCCCTTTCTCCTCTCCTTTCTCCTCTCCTTTCTCCTCTCCTTTCTCCTCTCCTTTCTCTTCTCCTTTCTCCCCCCCTCTCCCCTCTCCTCTCCCCTCTCCTTCCTTTCTCCTCTCCTTTCTCCTCTCCTTTCTGCTCTCCTTTCTTCTCTCCTTTCTCCTCTCCTTTCTCCTCTCCTTTCTCCTCTCCTTTCTCCTCTCCTTTCTCCTCTCCTTTCTCCTCTCCTTTCTCCTCTCCTTTCTCCTCTCCTTTCTCCCCTCCTTTCTTCTCTCTTTTTTTCCCTCTTCTCTCCTCTCCTTCCTCCTCCTTTCTCCTCTCCTCTCTCCTCTCCTCTCTCCTCTCCTTTCTCCTCTCCTTTCTCCTCTCCTTTCTCCTCTCCTTTCTCCTCTCCTTTCTCCTCTCCTTTCTCTTCTCCTTTCTCCTCTCCTCTCTCCTCTCCTTTCTCTTCTCCTTTCTCCTCTCCTTTCTCCTCTCCTTTCTCCTCTCCTCTCTCCTCTCCTCTCCTCTCCTTTCTCCTCTCCTTTCTCCTCTCCTTTCTCCTCTCCTTTCTCCTCTCCTTTCTCCTCTCCTTTCTCCTCTCCTTTCTCCTCTCCTTTCTCCTCTCCTTTCTCCTCTCCTTTCTCCTCTCCTTTCTCCTCTCCTTTCTCCTCTCCTTTCTCCTCTCCTTTCTCCTCTCCTTTCTCCTCTCCTTTCTCCTCTCCTTTCTCCTCTCCTTTCTCCTCTCCTTCCTTTCCCCTTTCCCCTTTCCCCTTTCCCTTCTCCTCCACAGACACTTCAGACCGTGCTGTCTCCCAGCACAGCCCCTCCAAAGTGGGGGCACAGGGGAGCCCCCCAGGCTCACCCCAGCAAGGGGAAAGCAGCACCTCAGCCACTTCCAGCACAGCAACAAATATTCCATGCAGATCTGAAAGCAAGCTTGGTGTGATTTAGAAAATTCCCTGCAAGGGAAACTCCGTCCCTCTGTCTGTCCTTTTCCAGGGAACATGGACCGGCACCACTACGAGATGTTCACCAAGTTTGGGGACGATGGTTTCCTGCTGCACCTGGACAACGCCAGAGGGTGAGGCAGCGGGAGGGGTGGGCGAGGAGGAGGAGGAGGAGGAGGAGGAGGAGGAGGAGGAGGAGGAGGGCAGGCTCTGAACTCTGCTTCACCCCCAGGTTTGGGCGGCATTCCCACGATGAAATCTCCATCCTGGCTCCGCTCTCCCAGTGCTGTG
Organism: Pseudopodoces humilis; assembly: GCF_049639895.1. Classification (NCBI taxonomy): domain Eukaryota; kingdom Metazoa; phylum Chordata; class Aves; order Passeriformes; family Paridae; genus Pseudopodoces; species Pseudopodoces humilis. The sequence goes on from NC_142220.1 coordinate 2,389,907, forward strand.
TGTAAGTTCCAGCTGCACCTTCCTTCCCAGGAATGTTGGGGTGTTCCTGCTGCCCCTGGGGAGGTCACCCAGGCCTGGCTCCGTCCAGCAGCTCCAGGAGGACCCTGCTGTACCTGCCAAGGGGATCACAAGTGGGAAAACATTCACTGATAGACCAGGAGACACTGGCCAGTGGATCAAACCCTTCCAGAAAGTTCTAACAGCCTTTCCCGGCCCACCAACATGAGGTGCTAGTAGGAAACACAGAAATCTCCATCCAAAATCCTGGTGGAACTTTGATCCACTTAATCAAGCTCCCTCTTCTCGTGGAATGAAGCAGAAGCTCATAAATTTAACCTGATGTTCCCACCTCATTAATTCACATTAATCAGCAGCTGAAAGTTACATTTAAGAGGCAGAAGCAGCTGCTCTTTCCTAGGGTTTCTCTTCAGATGTGGAGCCTTTTTTCTTGCTCTACCTGCTCCTTCTCCCCCTCAGGGTGGTAACTGCACTTTCCTCCCACCAAGTTTAATTTCAAGAACTGTTATTTGCACTCATAAAGTCTTTTCATTTCTAATTGCAGGCTCTCAGGGAATCCTTCTCTTGAAATTTTGTGCAGTTTGAAATTAACTCTGCCTCTTAATTTGACCTGCATACCGTAATATCCACAGGCCACATCATTCCTATTCTTCCAGATCCACCTCCCACAAACTCCTCTTAATTTAATTCTTGTAGAAGGCAGCGGTAAGAGGACCTGAACACTTTTTCATAAGCAAACTTGGGCCAGGAACAGCATAAAAACAACTCGTGCTGTCTGAGGGAGACAGACAAACCCTCATTTCCCACAAGAGCTGACCCATTTGGAGTGGAGAGTGTCTAAAACCACTTGGAAAGGAAAGGAAGAGGTTTTACTTGAGTAAGCACACAGAGGTAACAAATTCCTTCCCTGACCAACCACCTGGACTCAGCCCACCGAGTCACCTCGGTGCTCCGACACCAGCTGAGCCATGGGAGCAGGAAAGCTCCTCCAGCCAGGAGCGCTGGGAGCACAGGGATGCTGAGAGCTTCCTTCCCTGTTAAACACATCCACTTCATTCCCAGCTCAGTTCTGCTCCAAGTCTGCCTTCCAGCAGATTTGAGCCTGGTTTTAGCTGCCTTTCCCAGCCCCTGTCCCACACGCTGAAGCCTGCAGCTCTCCTCTCCCAATGAGTGGCACCAGTACAGCCACGCCATGAGATGCTCCTTTCCCTGAGAGCACCCATTCCCTCCTGGAGGCACAGGCAGGCTGACAGCAGCCCCAGCCAGGCTGCTGATGTCCCTGGAAGGCTCGGGGTGAAACGTCCGGCAGCTCAGCACAGCCAGCAGGTCACAGCCCCCGTGGGACTGGAGCGGCAGCGTTTCCATCTCAGCCCTCTCCGTGCTCTGCCTGTTTGTTGTGAAACTGTTCCAGCTCTCAGTCAGCTGCTCCCCACGGGTCAGAGCAGCCTGCTCTCCACCTCCAAACACTGTCACTGTTGGGACCAGAGCAAACACAGCTGGTGTTTACCCACAGCAGCTCCTGCTCGTTCACATCTGCTCCGGGCACAGCTTTCCCTGGCAGCAGCAGCACCTCACAGCTGGGCTTTAAAGCTTCCTTGTCAGCCCTCACTCTTGATCAATTGGTTATTTTATTTTCTTCAGGAATATTAATGCAGGAAGGTGTTGCCTGCCCCTGTGGCAGGAGCATCCTTGTGCTACAGGCACGCTGCCCACACACACCTCGCTCCACACTCACTCCTGATTTAGATTGGATGTTAGGAAAAATTCTTCCTGGAGAGGGTTTTAAAACATTGGCACAGGCTGCCCAGGGAAATCATGGAGTCACCATCCCTGGAATTCTTTAAAGAATGTGCAGATGTGGCTCTTGACATGGTTTGATGGTGCTGGGACAGCAGCTGGACTTGCTGATCCTAAAGGCCTTTTCCAACCTTAGTGATTGTCCCCAGCAGCTGGAACAGCCACAACCCTTTCCCAAACAGCACCTGGCCTGTTGGAGCTGCACAGATCCAGAGCAACATTCCCAGTGGATGTAGACAGCCTACAAATACAAAATCTTGAGCTGCCTAAAATGGATCTGACTGTACCTTTTCCCACCTGAAAATTCTGAATGGGCTAAATGGTTCCACAAACATGGACCACTTTGTTTCCAAGATTTAAAGGGCAGTAACTACAAGCCCTGATTCATTTCAGTATTATACATGCTGAAGTCAACACATTTCTGCTGAGGATTAAACAAATGATTTCAGAACACTTCATTTCATGCCCAGAAGCATTCCAAGATTGCAGCTTTTCATCCCATTTTCTGTCAAAACAAATCACATTTGAATCTCAGTACCCCTTGAGGTGAAAAGTCACAGTTACATCAGTTCCAGGAAATATTCCCTCTTTTTGCTCAGAGTTTTGACAGAAGACGTTTTCTCATTCATGTCTTTTCATTTAGCTCCCCCTCTGCTCCCATCTCATAAATGTCACCCTTGGGGAGATGCCACCACCCCACAGGAACCTGGGGAACTGGGTCATCTCTGACTCACTCACTACTGAGAACTTCGTGTTTTTCTCTCTGCTGACAGAAATTTGAAGTACAAATACTCTGGAGAAACAAAGGAAGAAGTTTCCAAAAAAAAAAAAAAAAAAAAAAATTCATTACCTTCCAAAATTAAAATTAAAGAACTTTTGTCCAATACTGCTTTAAATTTCTTCACCCATCTCTGCCCTCCTGCTGTCAAGGAGCTCAGCTGCTCTTGCTGGGAGGCATTAAATCATTGATTTCTGTTTTTTTTTCCAGAATAAAGAGAACGACGTTGCTGCGCCTGCAGCTCTTGGCGGAGCCCGAGTACCGGCTGAGCGACGTGATGAGGGAATCGCTCCTGCAGGACCCCCTGGCCCCTGTGCTCACCGAGCCCCATCTCCTGGCCCTGGACAGGCGGCTACAGCTGGTCCTGGCTGCTGTGGGGACGTGCATCGACACCTTTGGAGAAGCCGCGGTGGTGGCCAACGACACGGCACAGCCCCAGAGCCCTGCGGCGCACAGAGCCAAGCTGGACACTTAAACCGAGCTCAGAGCCAGGGAAAACCCTGCAGGGCAAGTGGCAGCTTCAGAACTGCTCATTTCCACCTGCAGGCGCTTGCAGAGACTCAGAGGGGAGATGTCAGAAGATCAAGGATCCCGCTGGGCTCCTCTGCTGGTGTTTGACCAGAGCTCCCGTGCTCGGCCGGGGTGCTGGTGTGACTGCAGCAGATCTTTACACCCCAAACACGGCTCTGGGGTGAAAAAGCTGTGATCTCCACATCTGGAGCTGGCTGTGCCCTTGGAGGGTGAGGGAACACCTGACCTTGGTTTGCTCAACCTCCACAGGGGCTTGGTTTTGCTGGAGAAGGACATGAACTCGACCTGAGGATGAGGGTTGAATAAAGAGATGCCAAGAGCATTTTCCTCTTATGAATTCTTTGTTCTGTGGTCAGGAGCGTACATTTGAGAAAAGAGCAGTCCTGCTTCACGAGGGCAGCACCAGACAGGACATTGGTGCAGCTTGGTGAGACCAGAGGGCACCTACAGGTGCTGCAGAGCCTCACCCCAGCCCACAGCGACCTGGGCACGCCACACAAAGCCCCACAGGGCAGTGAAACCACATCTGTAACCTGCCTGAAGAGCCAGTTTGGATATAGAACACAGGCAGGTCTTAGACACAAAGGAAAAAAACCCAAGCTAAAAAAGCTACCCTGAAAACCAAACCACTCTGAGACACAGGACTGTATTTATGATTCAAGAACCCACCCATTTTTGGGGGGAAACGTTTTGCCAAAGGGGAATCTAGCTCAGGTCATTTCCTCATATCTTTTAAAATAATTTTCTCCTCATACCTTTTAAAATCATTTAGGTTGCCATAATTAGCTGGAACATAGAAATGGTATCCCAGTCTCTCCCCCCTCTCCATGTCTGTGCATTTTGAGGAGAAGCAACAGAAACTGGGGACCAAAAAAGCATGGGGAGTTATCGTGGGTATCTCAGTTCCCAGTTCACCCTTCACTCCCAGCAACAAGGTTTAAGAATAACTGGATTAGTGAAGCTCTCTTTAATAGCTTTTTCCTCTGACTATTAGGAATTAGTACACTGAGCCTTTTGGCAGCCTGGGGAAAGCAGTTGAGAACTCTGTTGATAATTTATCATCCTTAAGGGGAAAAAAAAAGCCAACAAAAACCCCACACTGTAACCAATCTACCAAAAAACTTAAACTAACCTTTAAGTTAAACAAAACCCACCTACAGCACTGCAGACCTTCCAGAGGATCCCCAAATCCCTGCACAGAAGCTGCCAGGCAGCATTTTAACAGGATCCAGCAGCCTGCTGCACCACCACTGGCTCATTTTCCCATGGGCTGGAATTTTGCCTGACCTAAAGGGAGCTCAGTGACTCCAACAAGAGCCTGGATGATGCAAGGAAGGAACAAAGCTCATTTGGCCACAGCTGCTTTCCACAGGGGATTGTGCTGGTGCTTCATTTTACATTTAACTCCACAATAATCTGACAGTGCTGGCTCCAAACTGCAAAAGCACAGGAGAGGTGCAGTTCTGAGTGTGTCCTACAGGTGCCCATTTGTGTATTTGAGGAAGTTTGGAGTGTTTCTTAGCAAAGAAATTCCTCCAGTATTCTGGGGCCAGAAAGGTGAGCAGAAATCCCACATAAACCCACCAAAACCCCACTCCAGGCTCCTTTAGTCTCTCCCAAACTGTGGTTTAGACAAGCTCTTGCATTTCCAGCTTTTCTTCAGTCTCAAACAGACTCTTGACCTTTTTACTCTTGGGACTTTTTTCCTCTTGTGGACAGAGAACAGAAGAAAATAAGAGGATTTGACTCCCTCTCAGCATCTTTGCTCCGTTGGTTATTTCTGTCCAGGACAATGAATTCCCAAAGTTTTATCTCCCTCTACCGGTGACTTCTTGTGCTCTCCCCACACAGCCCAAACCCAGAATTAATTCCATCGTTTGTCAAGGAATGGTGACTGTTGCTTCAACAGGAAGCACATGGCAACAGAAGACAAGCTTAATTTAAAGTTGTTGCTATAGAGTATGTATTTATCGTTATAAGGCTGGAAGTGGAGGGTTTGAAGTTTCACTTTAGGTAATCAAAGTTCTGTTTTCAGCCTGTTTTTTTCAGTGGAGGGGATTGGGAAAGGGAAGGCAGGGCTAAGGAAACTAACTCATGGATATTTAAATGGCTGGTAGACTAACAGAGCTCTTACTTTTATTCTCTTTTACATGATAGATACGTTTTTACAGGACCTTCAAAGCTGGGTGATTCAGCTTTCTTGGAGCTGGGTGTAAAACACATCCAAGTCTGAGCTGCTTCAGGTCACTCTTAAAATTTTTTTCCTACTTCATCCCAGCTGAAAATCCTCCTCTTCCCACAGATTATTCACCATTATCCATCACATGCTCATTGAGGGGTTGCAGAGATGGGAGCAGCCAACAAACACAAACTCCTGAGCTCCAAAAGTCGTGGCTGGGCTGGGAATTAACACTTTGAGAGAGATGAAAGCAGCACAAGCTGCCAGGAGCCAAACAGGACACAGGTACAACTGCAGAGGAATTCCCAGGCTGGCAGGTGGAAACCAAGCTCTCCCCAGGCTCCAGGGGGAAGCCAGGACCTGAACTCACCCCTCTGGAGTTTACACCAAGCTAATCCATTAAGCTGCTTATTTTCTGCTGCCTCATTCATAACTCATCCTCTAAAGCCAAAGGAAAACATGATGTAGGGGCAAGGAATAAAATAAAAGAGGCTGATTGCATTTAAGAATTTAAATCATTTTATTGCTTTACCTGCCATTAGGACAATCTATAACAAAAGGAATATAATATAATATATTAGCACATACAGTAAATCAGACTTATAGAGTCAGGTAACAATACAAAAATGGTCCTCTGGTTGACTATAGCTTCCTAGGGCAATAGACTTCATCAATTTGCTGAAGATAGACTAGCAAAAAATTACTTCTAAAGCCCTGAATGTTAGCTAAGGCAAAACTATGCCAATTGTGGTTTCAAACATATTGAAATTGCACACAAAGGTAAAGCTATAACTGTGTTTAATATTTAACTCAGACTTAGCTGATTTATCTTAAAATCTTGTAGGTAAAACTACAAAAGGGAGTAAACAGCAAGCTAAAAAGATGCAGTAGTGAAACTTGATTAGAAAGCCTTATATTAAAAAAATGTGCATTTTTTTGTGGAGCTCTAACTGGTTTACACAGTTTTTGGTGCTTTAATGTAACACAAAGAACACATATGAAGAAAAAAAACCTGCAGAGTCAAAACTTAAGAAAAAGAGTTTTACCAAAAAAAAAACCCCAAAACAAAAGAACAAAAAAAAAAGGTAGCATTTGCTTATTCCTTAAGGACTCTGGCAGAAATCCTCTATTCAGCATCTCTTGAATAGAGAACTCAAACCACAAGCATTTCAATCCCCTACTTGGGATTTCAGTTTCAGAAATAGCCTGAAACCTTTTGTAAAGGCTTGATACCTTCAGTATTATTCTGCATCAATTAGCAGACTCTTCCTGATTCTCTCCATACGTGGGAAAACGTTGGATTTGCATCCACTCCACCTCAGAAAGGAAATAAAATGAGGGCTCCATCGTTAAAGTAGTTGCACAACAAATGCCAAACTGCTTGCTGTCACTCCCAAATACAAACCTATGCTACTTGATATAAATTACAGTTTAAAGGAAACCTTAAAAATTGCCTACACTTATTGAACCGTGGAATTCAGTAAAAACTTTTGGGAAGTCTTGGTGAGCACAGAGTAATGGAACACAAAGCTGGGAAATACTGAAATACATTTAAGACTCCGCAACAGATTGAACTTGGTAAAAAAAAAAAAATGATTAAATGAGTGTGGTGGAAATTCCATAAGCAAGAAAAGAGAATGCACCTTTTGGCTTTGAACTAGATTTATAGTGAATTTTTAAAATGATGAACTGACAGCTCTAAAAACTTAAAACAACTGAGTGTTGCAGGAAAGTTCAAACATTCATTTTTTCTGCCTCACATTCTCTATCATGAATAATGGAGATTTACAGACCAGCAATCTTGTCACCTGCAACTGATACTGGCCAAAACACTCAGCATTTATTTCCCCTGGTAACAAAGGGTCACTTGAACTGGTGGTGATTTTTTAAAAGTCAACTGAGGATTAACAAAACAAGTCACAGGGAAAATCAAATGTTTGCTTTTGACTGCTACACCAATCTAAGCACTCAAACAGTACTAACAGCTGGACAGCTGCACCATTCTTACACCAATCTATGTACTAGAGACCAAAGTCAGGCATTTCATGGAGCATTTGGTACTTGCCACTTGGAACAGAAAGAGTTTTAAATGGCAAATCTATGGCTGGAGAAAGAACCAGTGAAAAAGATCAGTTGCAGCAAGTCAGCAAATGAATCAACAACTGCAGTAGTTCACCAGAACTATTAACCTGGAAAGCTTTTGATTTACACTTGACAAGAACAGAACTAAGCAATCTTAAACCAGCAGACACAGGAACAATTGTACTGGTAAATTCCAACTGTGGCTTTCTTAGCAGCTGATGCCTCACGATTGAACCCAGGATTACAGTACCCAGAAAATGAAAATGAAACCCAGAAAACCCCAAGCCCCAAGCTCAATTACAAGGGTAGCTCTCATGTGAAAAGAAATACAGCAGGTGATGACCACAGCCTTAAAATCTGTCCAATAATTTGAGAAACGCCTTTAAAAGAACCTTTTTTCCCCTCTCTTTTACTGTCACCTCCTCACTTTATGGCAATGGCGTGGTGCCAGGAGGTCTCTCCCTCGCTGAAGCAAGGCTGCACTGGCCTGAGTTGGACACAGAGAGAAGCAAACGTCTCCACTGAACTTTTTCTATTAATTTAATGGGACAGAGAGCACAGAAATAATATGCTCTAAATTAATGACAGTGCCATGATAAGCAGTTTATTATTTTTTTTCCTTTTTTTTTTCTTATTTTTTTCCTTTTTTTTTTTTCTTTTTTTTTCTTTTTTTTTTTTAACAGGACAGGAAGCTGCAAATGCCAGTGGCTCTGCACAAGGGGAAGAAAGCAGTCTGCATTCGTGAAGCATGGCTTGGACAGGGAGGAAGGTTTCAGACAGACAGTGATACAAAACTGTTGTACTGCTGGATGTTCCTCTTGAGGATATCCGAGCAGGGACCCAGCACACGCTCGAACCGGGGCCGGTCCAGCTTCACACATTTCAAGGGGCCACGAGCCACGACGGTGGCAGCACGAGGACGGTTCATCAGCAGAGCAATCTCACCTGGGACAGCAGAAACAGGGAACTGAGTTACCAATCAATGGGAGAAAGAGGCAAAGAAATGACCCTTCTCTGCTTTAAATTGCAGAGAAGGTAATTCGGGCTTTAGCACTACTCAGAACAAGTAGCCAGTAATTACATGAAAAGCAGTTTGTGAAGGCAGTTAAAAAAAAAAACAAACCTACCTGATGATTTTGTTATTAAAAAGTCTGACCACATTCAAGTCTCTCTGGAAAAAAAGCCTAAACAATTTTCAATACTATGGCTGTTTGAGGAAAGGTCATGTTTCAATTTACCATGTAATTTTCCTAGCCAACAAGTAGTTATTTTTCTAATAGAACTGCTCAATTCTGGTGTTTCTAGGAAACTCAGGGCAACAAGAGCATGGTTTTGAAGTAAACAAACAAATAAAACATTCAGGCACCAGACAGAAGCCTTTGACCCATTGCTGGCCAGAATCAAGACTCTGACTTTGTCATGGGGCCGTGGAAAAGGAGAATTTTCAAGTCCCACCAGATACCCATTTCTTAAGTTTTGCACAAACATGCCAAAAGCTTTGTTCCAACTGCTGAACAACATATTTGGAAAACAAGGTCTCAACAAGCCCCTGTTATCAGCAACAGAAACAACCCCCAACATTCCTACAACAAGCACAGAAGCAACAACAGCAGCAACTCTGGGGTTTTGGATTTGAGCTCCTTCCACGCTCAGGACTGAGGAAAGAACTCGGTGTTCCTTGGAAAACACTTTTGCCTGCATTATCAGAAGGGATGCTCAAAAGAAATGAGGAAAACTTTTCCTCTGTGCCCAATTAAAACTCCTGAAACCTGGCAGCCTCAAAGAGAGGCTTGCTAAAGAATAAAGATGTTCTAAGGGAGAATTAAACCCCTGAGGGAAAGGTCTGAAGCACCTGAACACAATGACTGTGATAATATTTAGAGTGGGAAACTCAAGAGAACACAGAGGGAAATATCAGAAAATATGAAATAACACAGAATGAAGTCTAGTCCTAGATCTGAGCCAAGCTTTGGGCAGAGCCCATGCACTCGAGTCCATCCCAACTCAGGCCTTGCAACAGAGGATTTGCTGCTTACATCATCTACAGAGCTGAAAATATGGACAACCAAAAGGTTTTAGCAAGAGGAAAGAGAGAAGAATGTTAGGGGCTTTGAGAGGGAGAGGGCTGTATTTAAGCATTAAACAGCAGGTTCTGACCAGGTTCCTTTCTGACCTGGAGAACAGAAGGCCAAGGAAGGAATTTTCTAATCTTACTGCTGCCTTCAGCTGTGTAATGAGTGACTACAAAGACAAACCCAGGCTGCACAGGGATAGACAGAGATAGCAACAGGCTGCAGAACAGGAAATTCTTGTCAGGCATGAAGGAAGAAACCTCTCCACAACAAGGCTGGTTAGACAGAGAAAGAAATTGCCCACAGAGACTGTCAGATCTCCATCCCTGGAGACACTGGAAACTCAACTGGACACAGCACTGAGGCATACAATGTCATTTCAAATTTAACTCTGCTCAGGGCAGGGAGGTCAGGCCAAATCATCTTTTAAAGTAAAGCAGTGTGGAACAATCACACCTGAGTGCACACCTGAGTGCCAAGTGACTCTGATACTCACCCAACACTGACAGCAACCACTGGAGTCCAAAACAGTAATTAAGCAAATCCATCTTATCTCTACCATCGACACAGCACAGACAAAATGGTGACAGTGGTGTCTGTAGCCACAGTTATCACAGCATAACTCACCAAAGTAATCAGAAGGTCCCAGTCTGCCCACTTCAACAAATTCCTCATTTTCTGACCGGCGCTGTAACACTGCAGCTGTGCCCTTCAATAAACGACAGCAGTCAAACAACTGCAATTTCCAGCATCACTCCAAACGCTGAATTTCACACAGAATCAGCTTTGCTTTGCTGAAGTAACTGTTACAATGCCTCAGCTAAACAATCACTTCACAGTCCTTGCACAGTTCACCTAACTGCTCCTCTCTAAGCATAAAACATCTTGGACATTTACATATCCACAGCAGTGACTTCCTCCTGATTTTCCTCATGACAATACAAACATTATAGTATAAGTAGCAAAAATCCCAGAAAAAACACAAACCACCAGACAGAAGACAATGACAACACTAGAACAGGTCTCCACTCTCAAAAAGATAAACTGCTTTTAGTCAGAAACTTGTTATTTTTTTCCTGGAATTATCATTTGTGAAAACAACAAAACTAATCCAGGTTACTGCATGTCCAGCAAGATGATGTTTCTTTAGTGACTTTCCAGAAGTACATTCTTAAGTTTTGTTCTTCTCCAAGTGCTTGTTTAGGGACACAATAAAAACAGTCAAGTCCTGAGCATTTCATTTTGAGCTTGCTTACCTCCAAGATAATGAAGAACTCATCTCCTGGCTCTCCCTGGACCACAATCTTCTGCCCATCCTCAAACTGTACCGGTTCCAAGGCATCAGCCACAGTCAGACGCTCCCACTTGTCCAGAGATTCTATAGAGTTAAGAGCTCATTACTGGAGTGTCTTCTCAAGGCACAAATTACACCTTTTGCTCTGTATTTATACAGAGGTCAGTGTATTTCTGGCTGCATTTATGCATCAGTGATCAAGACTTGAATTAGAGTTCTTTTGGATTGATGCAGAGAAGCAGTTGTGATGAATTACCACAACAGCCTGTAATCATCATAATGCTGGATAATAGCTTCATTACAATGTGGCAATTGATTCCACTCCAGAACAAAAATCTTCTCACTTACCCAATATAGATACTTTACTAAGGAACTTCTCATACATATTTCTCTTTCTCAAAGTATTTCCCTATTAAAAGAAGGAAAGAACACAAAGTAATTTTTCTTTCTACTCTAAATAAAACTCCAGACACAAACAAATTTAACCAGACACACGGTGTTCTGTCTCACAGACCCCAAACCCACAAGATGAAATGTTTTGAAATTGAGTTCTCTCAGTAATATTCCAGTTGAGCAACATTTCTAAAGTACTCAGCATTTATTGCAGCCTAATTACACTCTGGGCTCTGTTTAATATTGGCATTGTTTTGCTCACTAATGCAAGATTCCCCCTTGCCCTGTGCCTGAGAGATGCATGTTGAGTAATCAGCTTTCTGATTACTGAAGAGACAGCAGGATTTGGAATAAATAACTCCAGCAAAGGACAGGCAGAAGGACAGATATCCAGGATACACAACCCCCAAAGCATAAATCCAGGTTTTGAGGGATACTTGCCATCAGGATCCTTCTGTAGCTGTCCCTGTCAATGCCCCACAACTTGACGTTGGTCTTGGCTTTGACGGTGGCAGCTCGGGGGGTGCCGTAGATGAGAGCGAGCTCTCCAAAGCTCCCACCCTCACCCACACTGGTGGCCCACTCACTGTTCACGTAAACCTGGAAGGCAGAGCATGGTCAGACACGACTCAGCTTCCTGCAGCCCTCTGTTCCCTTGGGACTAAAAGGAACTTCTCACATCTGTACTGAGGGAGAACATTTCAGGGTTTTATCAACGCTTCCAACCCCAGCACAGTTTGTACTTTCATTGACAAAGGGATTCTCTTCTACATCTCATGCACAGACTCCTGAGAAATAACATTTCAACAAGGTCTGTGTCATAAAGAGCTATGAATGAGCTGGGTTGGAAAATAAAAAGTCTGGTTGTTCTAAAAGCCTGCCCCACACCTCAGCTCTACCCTGAATGCCTAAAATGTCTGCATTGTGTCCAAATAATTTGTTTTGAAACTCAGTCTGTGCAGCCAGACTGAGCTGTTAAAGAGCAAAACAAACTTCTGTAAGTAAGAACTTAAAATGAGAAAAGCTGCTAAAGGCAGGGTCTGTAAAAGAGGCCTACAAATATCAGAATATTCTCCTGCCAGGAATGAACATATCATTAATAAACTACCAGGAATGCTTACATCCATTTCTCCTTGATCAACAACATAGAAGTTATCACCTTCATCACCTAAAGAAGAGAAAAAAAGTTGAATATACACTAAATTGAATATACTAAGAAAGAACTGGCATCTCTGCCAACTTTGATGTTTAGACTCCAACAAGGCTGACAAATTTTTGCAGTTTGCAGGGTGGAACATCACGTTTTGCTGATTTCACACTCCTCTCAGCCCCGTGAAAGGGGACATCTACTGGTACCCAGGAGACCAGCAGCAATTCCAGGATTACTGGAAAGGCGAAGCAGATGCATAAATTGACATAACGTTTCTACAGAGTCATCAAAGGACAATATTCCCAACAGATAATCTCCTCAAGGAAGCCACATCCTCCTCCAGTGGCTCCTACACCTCACTTCAGTATGAAGTGCTTCAGGGAACACAACAAGAAATTGTGTGGCTCCAGTGACCCTGCTTTTATATTAAAAAATAAACACAAACTAAGAGTGCTATAGCAGAGCCAGTTCCCCATCCCCAGAGCAAACAGTGTCACTTGCCTTGCTGGATGACAGTCTCTCCTGCGATGTAAGTGACAGGGAACATCGCATCAAAGATGTCACTGAAGGAGAGGACGCCAAAATCAGACAAAAGCCTGCACAACTCCCCACATCTGTGCCCCCAACCCATCAGTGCTGCTCCTGGAGCTCTGTGGTTCCACTGACCACTGCAGATTTGTGACACATTTAGTTCTTCTCAACTCTGCACTTCCACAAATCTTAACCCCACAAAGATTTCCTCCTACCTCCTCTCATTATCATCAAGATGGGTAAACAGCACATTCTTCTCAATTGCTTTTGCCAAAGCAGCCATGGTTTTGTAATCCTTTGGAATAACCTAGGAGACAATCAGAGAAAGCAAATGGTTAATTTTTCTCATAAGAAATTTCTGCATTTCCCATGGTAAATAAACAACTTAATTTGCTACAAAACACTGGCTGAGTTTTTCCATTTTCTTTCAAGTACTATAAATACAACCCCAAATATAGTCAATGTTTACAGATAGTTTGACCACAAGGAAAATATAATCTTGTATTATTTTATGCAACTGAAAAGCATAATTCCATGCTCAGTTTGTAAGTTCTTTTGCAAGAGGACAAATATCTGTTCAACCTGTGTTTTCCTGGGAACAGCAGCAAGCCTGCTCTGCCATTAGGCCAAATGTTGTTTCAGCTGCCAAATAACTGGAAGCACATTATATATATCTAAATATATGCACATCTAAATATACATGACTTCAAAGGGAACAGGTCTACGTAATACATGAATGGTTTAATTGCATGACAGGTTATTCTGTCCTCAGTTAAACAGCCACACACACAGGTCTGCTTTTTTTACAGCAATTTTGACATAAGAGGCTCCAGGAGCTTGGTGTTGTTTAATACCCTGGATAGAAGGTGGGTTCAGATAAACTTTTGGATTGTGGATGTAGTTTTGAGCAAGGTTTAAGAGTCAGAGCACCTTTCTAACATAAGATGCAGCATCCTCTTCTGTGTAGACTTCTGCACTGATGGCCCCACGTCGTGATCGATATTTAACCACAGGGTTGAGGGGAGGAGGAGGGGAGATCTCATCCTCCCGCGAGTCAGAGCGAGAACCAGACTTCAGCTGATTCAACAACTGCTTTGTTTCCTCCTAAACAGGAAGGAAGACATGGTTGTGTCACATAATCCAAAGGGAAAAAATAAAAGCAGTCGTGTATCATGTTCCAGCCCAGCCTGCCAACACCAGGGAGCTTCCTGTGTACCATTATTCCCACATTAAGACAAACAGGAGACTGCAGCATCAGAGATCAAAGGCCTTTCAAAACACGTGGTAGATGTGCCTTTCATTCCTACCAGTCACATCACAATGGTGCTTATTTGTGCTTATTTTATTGAGTTATCCTTCATTTATTAAGCTATTAGTGTGAACAAGTTGATTTTACTTTCTGCCAGTGTACTCAACAGGTGATGAGGACATTCCTCAAAGGCTGAAGGCACTTCCCCAGCTGCAAACCCCCAGTTCCTCCCCTCAGCTGCGAGGTGTTAAAGCCTTTATGGAGTTGAAAGACAGAGGAGCAATTCCTCAGAAATCCATGTTACATGAGAAGCTTTTGAAAGAGGTTGAGTCATGGACCAACTTGATACTCGTTAACCAACATTTATTTTAGGAGAAAGAAACATGAACACTGCTTTCAAAAGAGCTGGAGGAAGGATGCTGGAGGCCAAATGCTGGAGGCCAAAGGGGGATTTTTTTATGCAAACCACATGCAAACCTTCCACAAGGTTACTTGTTTTCCTTATTTCCTTCAGTTATTTACTGTGTTGTAGTGATACTGTAGAAAACCAGGGTACTTACAATAACACAAATTCTAATTAACTTGACACACAGAAATTTGATTCTTCAATCAACTAAAATCAGATTAAAAACAAAACAGCCAACCCTGGAGTCAGAGCACTGACATCGTAACAGCTCAAATGACTTTCCCAGCGTTAGGAAACAGGGGTTTGGGACATTCTGTAAAAGAACAAGGACTCATCTGTTCTCCCAGAGCTCCAGCCCTTGTAAAAGCTGGGTTTGTCCCAGTGTCCTTGATCCCAGCTGGGCAGCGAGGCTCTGGATAACATCACCAGCCCGAGGGAAGGGCCATGGGATAACCATTCCTGGGAGTTTCCATTCCCCCTCTCCCAGAGCCAAGCAGCTCCACCGCCTCACGTTTCACTTCCTGCTCTTTGCCCACTGATAAAATGGTGCCACATTTCCCAGCCATGGGAGCAAAATGTATTTAAAACTCGTTTCTGTCCTCTGATTTTAGAGGAACAAGTTTCAACAGAGATGAAATTAAAAATAGCCTGAGCAGTAATAAGTGTTTGCTGTAAACTGCCTCACCATCAACCACAGAACATGTTTGTTCACATACAAAATACTTAGCCTGTTAAAAAAGACACTTTTTAAATAAGTGAACACCAGCTGCTGGGTTTTTCCAGCATCATATAAAATATTAAATATTGTGATCAGAGATTGAAGCACTTCAGCAGCATTTAGTGAGGGAGTTGTTATCAAAACACTCTTCAAGAGACTCCTCAGGGTAATGCCCCACTCAGGGAGAAGGAAGCTGCATTAACACAAAAAAATATAACTGGTAACTTCTGTCTGACCCAAAATATAATATTAACATTTATTTTTTTAGTATAGTAAGATAGGGGATGGACACAGAAACAAGATGCAGGTGGGTAAAATATTGTATTAATTTAAAATACACCAGTTATTCTAAATAGTTCATACACAGACTCACCAAGATTCTCCCTGGGACAAATCACAGAACAGAACCATAGAATGAGGTTAAAAAAGACCCCCAAGATCATGAGCTCCAAACATCGCTACGTCAACTAAACCATAAATCTCCAGCTATTCATATTACACACTGCCAGACAACCCTGTGCCATGACATCCTATAATCTCAGTTTTCATCTTTTTAATAGACACCTTTTACAATTTCTGACATTAAACCCCATTTATTAAACCAATAGATCAGAGAAAAATTACAGCAGGATCTAAAGAAAGTGTGGCATTTGTTCTTCTCAGATACCTTTGGATTTAGCCAGTGTTTATGAGGAAAAAGTGTTTGCTCAAGCCTAGAAGTTCCTCACATTAAACATATAATGGATAAAGACACTCAGTTTGCTCTGTACTCATCAGTATAAACATTCCCAGGATTTGAGGAAGATTTAGGAATAAAGTTCATCTATTTATTACATCCAAGTGTTGATCCTGGTCCTTCAGCTGATGAAGCAGTTCACAGTTTTCAGTGTCAGTCACGAACTGCAAGCCTTATTTTTCCTGACAAATAAAAGTTTATTAAGTCCATTTCAATTATTACAAGTAATACTGAAGTGATGACACTTCACATACTCAGATTTAAGTCTATCAAGCTACTGAAGAAGACATTCAAAATTTCAGAATGATGCTGCACGCTGTACAACCTGCTAATTGTCATTGCACCAGACAGTCTCAACTTCTTCTGGTTAATTAGTATTTAATTTATATCATATTTTTAAAAACCCAAACATTCAGAAGCTATGAAAGCATTTTAAAAAAAGTTCTGCCGTAAACTATATATATCCTCCTAAACTAGCTTGTTTTGCAAAAGAAACATTTTTTTAATTTAAAATTTAGTAAAATGGGAAAACATTCAGATATCAGGGCAGGTGGTGGGGAACAGGGACAGTAACTACATGTCCATCACACTTCCAAATTCCAGCTTTCTATAAAGCCTGATGTGCACATAACTGCATCACACACAATATTTCAAGCATGCACTTATTCCAGAGGACAGCCATGTCCAACAGCCAGGATTCATCCGGCAGGCTGCAATAATGATCCCTACATTAAATTTCCATAGCTCAAGCTGCATTACTCAGCCCAGCAAAGCACTGGAGAGCTATCAGAGCTTTTAGCAGGTATTGGTATTACCAGACATGTTTGCACAGCAAACAGAACAGAGGCCTTAGCACACCATAAACAGATAAAATAAAAGCATTTATACAATCAGTGAGTAGTAATTAGATTCATCTAACAGCTTTCATAACCCAGAAAAGGACATTTGAATTCCTATAGTAGCTGTTACCATCTCAGAGGCAGCAATTTTGATGTTTCTGAACAGAAATTCTAAAGCATGTTTAAATTTCTTCAACATATTTTAATAACATGCCAGTGAATCAGCTCTGTTTGTGTGCAGTGGAAGAGATGACTTGTCAAGAGAATGAGAAAATAGCAACCTCACTTCGGTTTTCAATGGTGCTCCTTCAAAAATCCATCTTATAAAAAAAACTGAGGAAGAGATACAGGCAGAGAGAGGAAAATTTAGAAAGCAAGTTGAAAAGTTGCTTTGCTTTATTACAGATGTAAAATACATGATTTTGGGAGGTGAAGCAGAGTGAGTTTCAGGCATTTTTGCTGTAGCAGAGCTGAGGACTGGGTTGGAACTGGTTAATAACATTACTGAACATTTGTGCTCTCCAGACATGGATGTCAGGAGTTTCCTGCCCAGCACAGGATGTTCACTGCTCTGTTATCTCAGAGCTGTGGAGGTACCACACTACCTGGCTAAACTCAGCCCAGGCTGAGTAGGGAAACCACCCAGAAGAAGCTGCAGCAAGTTTTGAATCCTAGGAGGCAAGAAAAAAATGCTCCAGCTTCACTTGTAGCTACAGCTGCACTAGAGGGCACTTGGAACCCAGGAGAAAAAGACCCTGACCAAAATTGTGACAGCAATTTAAGGGAAAAAAAAACATTACCTAACCGGTTTTATTTTCAGCTTCAGTGTAGGCTGACCGAGTACACAGAGAACCAATGTGCACCAGAATAAAATCATCAACTTATTTAATTCCAATATTCATGTCATTAAATTCAGAGCTGGACTTGTTATCTTAAAAAACAAATTAAGTTCCTAAATACTGCTCGTTGACCACAAATCCACTGCACAAAAGCACCCAAATAATCCCATTTTACATCCTCACATATGGATTGGTTTAGGATTTATTCTAAGCACAGTAATGCAGTTTACTTGGTAAAATTTTGTCTATAGATACTTGTGGTGATGTTTTAAAATTCCCAAGCTAGCAGTACTTCAAAATTCAAGAATCCAAGGAGGGGAAGGAGTCATTGTAACAGGCAGGGACAAGGGTTTTTAAGAACCTAATTAGTCATTGGTTTGTTGCTGATAAACACTAAAAAAAAAAGTCAGAGCCCTTCATTTCATAAGCAAAATGTTCCCCAAATAAATGATGAGTTATAGCAGGTAGTCTGCATCCCTTGGTCATTTTCTACTATTTATCCTGAACACTTCCATTAAAATACAATTCCCACCAGACATATTTATGATCTTCAGTGTTAATTTCCCTCTTCTTTATATCAGCAATTAGTAACTCACTAGAACAAAGAAATAAAGATAAATATCTAACTACAAGTACTGAGAGCAGCACCTGCAAATAAGCGCTGCACAAGGTCACAACTCCATTATTTACTAATTCCATGTTCTGAGTACAGTTGAATCCAACCTTTCCTCTGCACAAGCCTTTAATATTCCCATTTCCACTGCAGCTCCTTTTCCTATCTGCTTAGATATCAACATACAAAATAAACAGGTCAGAAGAGTGTGAAATCGCTGTTTCAATTCTGAATGCTTTCCTTTCCCAAGATCCCAGAATGCTTACAACAACAACAGAAACACCAAAGGCGCCTCGGGACAAACACAAGAGAGACACCAACACTGAACTCCCAAGAGAAGGCAGAAACAGGCTTGCTCTTTCACAGATCTAAAATGCAAATACTTCCATTTGACGTCAGCTAGGCCTGGATAATACCACTGGCACCACTTCTGTGCTCTACCCACATTACTGGAAATCGATATAAGAATCCAAATGCCCTCACCAGCATCCAGCAAGGTCAAACTCCAGAGCTCTCCAGCTCCAGACACACCATCTATGCTATGTGTATCAGCTCCCATGAGCAAGCACTGAACAGGGATCACACCTGTATCCCAGCTGGATAAGTCTCCTCGTCACTTTATGTTCTGTCCTACAGCCTTTGGGATGACAGAGGTGCACAAACTACTGGAAAACAGGATCTGCTTTCCAAAAGCACCATTTCAAACAGTCAACACAACTGGTCAAATCTGCAGCTCAGTCCCTAAGTGACAAAAATGCATTCAAATATAAGTTGTTGCACCCTCCTTCCCTGCCATTCTGTATTTTTACCTTCTCCAATCTCTCAAAGTACTCTCTGATGAATCCCATGGGTCTTTCAGGTCTCACTGTGCATAACTGTACAATGCAATCCTTCAGCAGTTGCTGGATGTTGTGTTTTTGGATGTAAAGTTCACATTCCCGGAGGCTCCGCTCCTCCTCGCTGCTGCTGCTGCTGGAAGCTGCCATTGCTGAAGGGAAGAGAAGGAGGTTAAATAATAACTAACTACTGGAAACAAAGATGCTGCTGCCTAAAACAAAGTTATGCTGCATTATCTTACTGATACCACAGCAAAAACCACCTTTACCTACCAGAGCAGTAACTAAGCTAAAGAAAACGCCGTGAACTTATTTAGCACCTGAAAAGAAACCAGAAATCAAAACTCTGGGGGCTCTACAGCCACAGACAGAAAAGAAAAAGCATTTGGTTGAACTGAAGAAGCTTCAACAGCTCAAGCCCTGTGAGTGCTCCGAGTCAGGGAAGATTCCACCTGAACCTCCTGCTGTTCAACTGAGGATTTTGTAGGACTGGAGGCTGCGTGGTCTGTGTGGGGTCATGAGGATGGATGATGGCCAGGAGAGAGGTGGGTGGAAGCTGGAAATGTGAGAGGCCAAGCATGACCAGTATTCGGAAGTGAAACATGTTCAGGTTGAAGCCAAAGCCAGAATGTCAAGGCAGAGTCTGCTAACGGAAGTTATGGATTACAGGCATCGCTCCTAAAAAGCTCCTGTGTAATTTAAACCTCTTCATACCTCATCACTTATTTCATGGATACACTGCAATCCCAAAAATACCTCTTCAACTGTAAATAATGAAGAGTACAGCTTTAAACATCTGTTATGATGCCAGGTTTTCAAAATACTTCAGCTATGCCACTTTCAAAAATGTTCCTAAGCAGATTTTTCCCCCCTTTCAAATTTGTACTGGGTTTCCACTTCCAGATTTTGGTAGCAGGGGGTACAGGGGATTCTGTGGGAAGCTGCTGGCTGCTTCCTCCATACCCAACAGAGCCAATGCCAGACAGCTCCAACATGAAACTGCCACTGGCCGAGGTAACAGTGGCAGAGCCTTTGGGACGATGTATTCAAGGAGAGAGGAGAAATGGCTGCTTCAGCCAGACAGAGGAGTGGGAATATCTGGGAAAAACAGCTCTGCAGCCCCAGGGTCGGTGCAGGAGGTGCTCCAGACCCTGGAGCATGGATTCCCTGGCAGCCTCACCCACGGTGAGGCAGATGTGCCCTGCAGCCCCTGGGGGTCCACGGGGGAGCAGAGATCCACCCACAGCCCCTGGAGGTCCATAGAGGAGCAGAGATCCACCCACAGCTCCTGGGGGTCCATGGGGGAGCAGAGATCCACCTGCAGCCCCTGGGGATCCATAGGGGATGCAGAGATCCGCCTGCAGCCCCTGGAGATCCACCTACAGCCTGTGGAGGATCCCACACTGCAGCAGGGGAATGCACAGTGTGACCCCATGGGAATCCCATGCTGGAGTGGTTTCCTGGCAGGAGTTGTGACCATGGCAGGGAAATCAGGCTGGAGAGCAGCCTGCAGGAAGGACTCACACTGGAGAAGTCCATGGAGGACTGTCTCCCATGGGGAAAGTGTGAGGAGTCTTGCCCTGAGCAGGATGGAGCAGCTGCAACAGCGTGTAACGAACTGACTGCAATCCCCATCCTCTGGGGTGAGGGGATGTAGAGAAAATCAGGAGTAAAGTTAATGCTGGAAAGAAGGGAGAGGGCCAGGAAGATGCTTGTAAGATTTGGCTTTATTTCTCATTATCCTACTCAAATTTAATTAGCTCAATTTATTACCAGTTTCCACAAATGGAGTCTGTTTTGCCCATGATGGCAAGTGGTGAGTGATCTCTCCCTTATCTCAGTCCAGGAGCCTTTCCTTATATTTTCCTTCTGTTGTTGAGTTGAGGAGGGCAGTGATGGAGCAGTTTTGGTGGGTGCTTAGCATCTAGCCTGGCTTAGCCCACCACAAGGTTATAAAACCATTTTAAAATACATTTTTTTACATACACATGTATATAGACACACATTTAATGTCATTTTTTTTCATAAGAAAAATAAACATTGAGAGAGTTAAACAGGAAAGACTTTCTCAGGGCATTTTTGGATGAAATATAAAGAAAGTTACCTGGTACAGGGAGTGTGGCAACAGCTTATTTATATGCAGTAAGATATGTTGATCCCGGGATCAGCTTTTGAAAGGGAAAAAAGGGATTCAGTCACAATAATTTTGAGAAATGACAAGTCACTGAAGTCACATCATGGGTTTTATCCTGCTGAGGCAGCAGCAGGAAAACCCAGAGCCCAGAGGCAACACAACAACGTGCCCCTCCGATTTCTGCTGCTGGAGATTACAGAAGGCTTCGAGTTAATATGGAATTACCAACACTTTAACAAGGTTTCGTTCTTGTCACACTTAATCCCTGCTCAAGGACACACACACATACACACGTGTATTGTGCGTTGCATAAACACAAAGCGTGGCCTTCCCACGGGCTGAGAAAGCGCCGAGAAGTTCTCCAGTTACTCCTTTTGTTTTGCCAGTCCTTACGGTGAAGGTCAGCGCTAATTAACCAGCGCCGGAGAACGCCGGCGGCTCCGTGACCGCCCGCAAATTACGCCCCGTTAGCGGACACGGGCACGGGAGAAGGGCAAGACCGGTGCAGGAAATGCGGTATCACGGGAAAAATGAAAACTCCGGTATTTCTTCAAGCCGGTTTTTTCTGTACGTTCCCAAAGCGCTCCCGAGCTCCCCAAGGCGTGGCTGCCCCGCCCAGCCCCGCCCAGCCCAGCCCTCACGCAGCGCGGGGCTGCGGCCGCTTCAGAGCCGGGGCCACCGGGGAGGCACCGACCGGGTACCCCCGGAGCGGGGGACACGGAGCCGCGGGGGCTCAACCGGCCCAAAGGCCCGGAAGCGCCGCCGGGCGCGGCCGCACAGCCCGTGGTGCCCCCTCGGACACTGGCCCGAGAAGGCGCCGCTGTCCCCGCAGCAGCCCCGGAGCCGCGGCCCCGGTCCCGCTCCCTCAGCCGGGCCGGGCCGGCCCCGCCCCAAGGCCGCAGCCTCCCGCTCCGCGCCCGTCCCGCCCTGTTCTCGTCGCTCCCGGCCCCGCCGCCGCCCCGGGGCCGCCCGGCCGCTGCCCCCGCCCCGCTCACCTGCGGCGGCCCCGCCGGGACCCCCCGCCCGTCCCGGCCCGGCCGCGGCCTCGCTGCAGCGGCGGCACCGGAAACCGACCGGCCGGACGGGCCCCGCCCGCCGTGACGTCAATGCGCCTCGCTCTCGCCCGGGCCCGTCGCCGCGGTAACCTTAAAGGGGCAACGGTGGGCGCGGCGCGGGCGCGGGCGGGGGAGCAGCGCGGGAGGAGCCTGCGGCTTTAAGGCGCGCGGGGCTGGCGGGAGCGGGAATGGCGAGAGGAGCGGGATCCCCTGAGGGGAGCGGGAATGGCGAGAGGAGCGGGATCCCCTGAGGGGAGCGGGAATGGCGAGAGGAGCGGGATCCTTTGAGGGGAGCGGGAATGGCGAGAGGAGCGGGATCCCCTGAGGGGAGCGGGATCTCCTGGGGACAGTGGGGTACCCTGAAGAAAATGGGAAACCCTGAGGAGAGTGGGAATGGCCGGGAGGAGAAGGATCCCCTGAGGGGAGCAGGACCCTCCGGGACATCAATTCTACATCAGTTTGACTCGGCCGCGGGTTCTGGCGACCCCTGGCCTGGAAAGGACCCGGTTTAAAGATCACAGATTGTTACAGGGGGAGGAAAATAAACGCTATTTAAGTTTGGCAAAGATTTCACTATAATCGACGTAAATCTGCGTGGGAAATTATTTCATGCGTCTTTATAGCTGAGATGAGCCCTTTGACTCTGTTCGCTTTGTCTACTCCAAGCTGTAAGAAATCATTTAAAGTAAGAAGTCACTGAATATCCGGGCTGTGCTGGCACGGACAGAGCCCATCTCTAGGCTTGGGAAGGAAAAATTATCCCTAAAATGAACCCTGAATTATGCATTTGCTGATCTTGCAACACAGATCGTAACTCTGCTTTTTACTGTAGTGTTACATCATTTCAGCCAACACTCACTTGTGCTTAACCCATGTGGGAGAATCGCGTAATGTACAGTGAGAATTACTCACAATAGCAACAGTTCAATGTATATTTTGATATAAGAAGATAGTAGTGTTTGTGCAGTGACACACAAGCCACCAGGAGCTACCTGCTGTGGGGTTTCTTGTTTATTAGCTCTTATGTTAAAGAAATAAAGAGTAATAACTTGGGTGTAGATCTTGGACCTGCAATTCTGACAGACCCAGTCCAGTCCCTGAGGTCACATTCCCCAAATTTTGATAACTTCTGTCTGATCCCAGTTAATTAGAAATCAGGGTCCAGGATTGTCTGACATTAAGCTCAAAGCTGGTACTTTTGTGAAAAATATAAATAAGAGTAATTAATATTTGTGAAACACTGTCAGAAGGCAGCGTCAAAATACCAAATTACTTGTTCACCTGGTTATAGAACAGTCCTGTAACTCAAAACTACTGGAAGTTTCTGAGCACCATGAAAAGTCGTCTGCATTCCCACCTACACATTTGTTTTTTGGCTTTTTACCTCCCCTTTTTTCTTCACAAGCTGCCTGCTAGTGTCACCTCTGACTCCTTGTTTGGACAAGTCCTGGTGATGTTTTGGGATAGATCCCATCTGGAACAAAGCTCTGTGTGTAAAACCTGTTCTGCAACATCCTCTTTTGTAGGGAAACAAGTATTCCGTTGTACTTGATGCAATCCCTGCTGGAGTCCTGGAGGCAGGAGAGCGAGGAGGGGAACAGAACCAGCTCTCAGGAGAAGCCAGCCCAGGTGGACACACCTTCCCCCAGTGAGCACTGGTGGATCTCTCAAATCACACTTCCATAATCCGATGCTGCTGCATCCCCACGTGTTAATTCTCACACCACCAAAGACGTAAGGGAAATTAAAAGCAAACAAAGCCCCGTTCCATTCGGTCTGGTCTGAATTACAGTCAGATCCTGCTCTAAACCATCTAATTAAATGTTCCTGAGTAACTAACTCGCATTACCGTCAGCGCTATTCCCACAACTTTCATTTCAAACAACTTTATGCATCGGTTTCTCATGGAGCAATCTGCTGCCCAGGGCTGTGGCTGCTGGAGAGCAGAGGAGAGCTCAGGGGAAACAGAGTGTGAGCCAAGGTGGGAAATAAGAGCACAGACGTCATCCATGCCTGCTGTGTGTGTGGAACAGAAAGAGCTGCTCGAAAGGTCAGTGACAGCCAAATTAACAGTGCCTGTTAATTTGCTGGGGTGCTGCACAGGAGCTGGAGTGCCACGGGCTTCTGCTGAAGGTCCCATCCCACTTAGGACCCCATGTTCTGTGAGGTGCCACACTCCTGGAGCAGCCTCTGGGGTTGAAACCAAATGAATCAAACGGGTGGCAGATTGAAGCAGCCAATGGTTTTATCACAGTTTTAGGTGTTAAATCACGCATGCCCATCACCCTTGAGGAACAAATGGAGTTTCAGAGGGGCAGAGCACAACCTGGAATGCTCCTGATCAGAGTGACTGGAGCATGTGGGCTGTCTCGGGGTGGAGTGAATGGGGAAGGAAGTTTTAGTGGTACAGAAAGGTTCCATCCACAAACTGAAGCTGACATCATCCCAAAGAGCCCTGAAATCTACATCAGAAAATCAGTGGAATTAAAACTTGTGAGCTCACTGTGGACCACGACGTGCCAGAGGTAGAGCTCACACTGGATCCTTTGGGCATGGCTCCTTGTATTTTGTTTAAGCTTTAACTAGCACTGAAAATAACCCTCCCTTACTGCTGCACACCCTGGCTCACAGCATCACACAGTTATTCATAGGAAGATCCATAGATTAGAAACCAAAACACACAAAAATATATTCTCTTGTAAGAATAGATTGTTTGAGGATGTTTCGGTTCCAGGTCAAACTCTGTGTCTTGACAGCTTTCAGTGTGACAGTTCAGAGGACCTGCATGCAGGGACAGGACACTTGTCCCTCAGCAGTGCAGTGTTTGCCAGGGAGTCTGAGCCTCTGGATGAACTTTACAGTGTCAAATCTGTCATTTTGCCACATGAAAGGTGATAAAGAACCAGAGCAAGGAATTGATACGATCCAAAAAGAGCTCAAAAGACAGTGCTTGAACTTCCTGCTCTAACCTCAGCATGAGTCAGGGGCTCAGACCCCCTGTGGACCCTGAGAGGGGGCGTGTGGAGGCTTTGGTCTGGCTGACGTCAGCTGTGTGAAACAGTCCCCAGTGCAGAACCAGTTTGCTATGGGCAGATCCCAAACCATTTCCATATGTTACTTTGAAGAAGAAAATGACTGGTAAGACTCAAAACAGACAAAACTGGTGCCAAGAGAAAAATGCCCTGAAGTGGCCAGATCTAAGAGATAGACCAGTCGGGGAATCCATCTCCATCTGCCAGACGTGCCTGCTGCAGCACAGCCTTTCAGATTCCCAGCATGGTTCCCAGCTGGAAAGCTCCCAACACCCAAGGGGCAGCACTGGGAACATTTTCCCTCCTGAGTCAGTGCTGACGAGCTCAGTGTGAGGGAGGCTGTGATTATCAGAGCTATGTCACACGGCTCTCCTGTGCTGGCTGAACCACAGGCTCCACAGCATTTTGAAAAAGCCAGGATACCCTGCTTAAATTCTGATACTGATAATGGTGCCCTTCCTGCCACCCAGCCGGGTTGAACTTGAACTGAGAGTTCTCTTTTCTAGCCTAGTTCTGTCCTAGATCAGTGATGAGCCTCCACCTCAGCAGCAGGGCAAGAAGTCTCTAAGCACCCTCCTGAGAGTATTTATTGGGAACTCTTTGCTCAGGTGTCTCTGCACTTCAAGGACTCTCCTCAGCTCCAGAGGAGGACAGGCATTAATGCAGTGGGAAAAAGTTCCAGGACAGGGTTAGGCTGCCCCACAAGAACTGGGAGACAGAAAACAGCCCCTGAAGTGGGGCAGAAAAGCCCCTACAAAGCTCATGCCTCCAGAGAGAAGGAAGGAGATGAGAGAGCAGCAGGTCTGTGCCTCCTGCAGTTTGGATATGAACAGGCTTTGTTCTGCATCATTAACTTTATACAACCTCTGGGCAGCCTCAGCAGTTCATGAACTGCCCAAGCATCTGCAAATGTGATTCTTGACTTTGAGATCTGACACAAACCAAATTAAAGAGCACTGAGATAGTGTGCAGCTACTGCCGACTTCTTTTCCGGGAATGCCTGTGAAATACTCCCAGTGTTTCTTTTGTAACAGAATGTAAATACCCCCATTGAAAAGAATCCTCAGTTCTTGTGCTTTTAACACAGTCTGGTGAGAGCTCCCTCTCCGAGTATCATCTGGGACACAGTTCTCCTGCAAGATAAATGCACGAATAAAAGCATTCAAAACATTTTAATTTGCTTATGTGCTTTTCTCTGAAAGCAGGTGGCAAAGTAAACACATTGGTCAGATCCACTCTCCTTGGTCTGGACTGACATCCAAACAATGTCTGGCCCGACATCTAACAAACTGGCTACAGAATCGAGCCATTTCTGAGGCAAGTTGCTACCCTCCCTCCCCCTAAGATAATAGAGCATTTTCCCAGATGGAAGGAACCCACTTGAAAAACAAAAGGTCTTTGAAATGTCAGCTCAGGCTCGCTCGGCCCGCGCTGTGTGCCCAGAGGAAAATGATAGAGCCTTTTTTCATTCTCCAGCTGTAACACATCTGAAGCAGCAAGATGATTAAGAGATGCACCTCTAGATTCCGGCTCTCCTACTGATTTCCAGCCTCTCCTGTGGAAGTCATTTAGCCTCTCTCCATCTCCAGCACAATGAGGATAAAAGCACTTTCTGGGCTGAGCATGAATCCAAGCTCATGAGAGGTTTGCATGCTCCAGTAATGGGGATCTGTAATTGAACTACTTCAACAAGCTTCAATCCAGAACTGATCCAGTGTGGCTGGCAAAAGAAGTCAGGACATGGCATCCACAGGGATGGAGGCTCCCTTGGCTCTGTGGGCACTGCAGATGCTGCCCTGCACTCTCTGTTTGAACTCTGCTATTAGTGCATTTATTACACCAACATTTTGTGCCACTTCTCCTCCAAACCCCTCCTTGTCTTCACTAGCATGGAAGGGGAGAAAGTCCCCCAGGTGATAAATCTGTGCTAAGACCTCGGGCAGTGAGCCTGCCTCTCCCAAGGTCCTCCCTCCCAGCTGCTCCCTGCTCTGGTCACACCAGGCTGTGTGGGAACCCGACGTTCCTCTGGCTGTCAGGACCTCTGTGTGTTCCCAGTCTCCCTCTCATAATGCAACTTATTCTGATCTCTCACGTCAGAACATTTTTTGATCTTTAGATAATTACAGAGGAATTACAATTAGTGCTGTATCCAAAAGTTAAAGGGAAGGCAAAAGTTTCTCTCTCCCCCTTCCAGTTTTAACCCCTTTGCTCTCTGTGGTACAGCTCTTACGATTCTCAGCTGAAAACACTCCAAGACTTTAAAGAGTCCGGCGTGCACCCCAAAGAGCCAGGAGGATGAGCCACCCTTGTCACTTCTGTGAGCAGTGTCAGGCCCCCAGTGAGACAATCCATGACTGGGGCAAATGTGATGTCCTAATGCTACTTAGGGAAATGGAGCATTTGCCAGAGCCAGGACAAGATAAGGAGCATTAATCCAACTTACA
Organism: Pseudopodoces humilis; assembly: GCF_049639895.1. Classification (NCBI taxonomy): domain Eukaryota; kingdom Metazoa; phylum Chordata; class Aves; order Passeriformes; family Paridae; genus Pseudopodoces; species Pseudopodoces humilis. The sequence continues at coordinate 2,417,633 of NC_142220.1, forward strand.
AGGAAATGCAACATCCAGTTGTGAGCTCTCCCCTGACCTCATCAAGCACGTTTGCAAGGGCTGCTCCCAAGCACAGCAGCAGGACCTTCCCTCCCTGGCAGGACCTGGGACAGGGTCATCAGCTGAAACAGAAGAGGAACAAGTGCCAAGAGCAAAGCTCACAAAGCCTTGGTGACATCCAGACTGGCTGTGGACTCTGCCATGACTGCTCCTGTTCCTCCCTCACCCTGGCTGTTGCCAGTGCCAGCACATGTCTCCATGAACCCTTCCCAATTTCTGTACCTTAAACAGAGGGCAATGACACTTCCCTGTGCACGTGGCACACACATCTCCCCTGTGTCCCACTTCCTCTCCCCATGCCATGTTAGAACCTGTCCAGACAATTTAGCAAGACAAGCCAATCTTGCTGGTGACTCTCACAAATGTGTTCTGCCCACTGTTTTTTACTTCCCCACATTTTTATATTTAATACAGGACTCGTGATATAAAAAAATGAAAGCTTTGAAGTGATGACTTCTGTGGTACCTCCACCTTGTCATCAGGATTCTTCCAAACTCAGAATGGCCTCTGACAATTAATCCAGCTCTCTGCTTTCTTGACACTTCCATTGCATAAGAGGAAAAATCTCCCTACCTGCCCTGACAGAAACAACAAGTAACTCACCAAAGCACGAGAGTGCAGGTATAAATTCCGAATAAATTCCACTTTCCCTTCTCTAGCATTCCATTAGCAGCGCTGCTCGAGTCTCTGATGTCTTGTTCCTGCTGGTGGAGGAGCAGGAAACGTTGGATAATCCAAAGAGCAGGACTGAACGAGCCTGGTGTGATGTGATGTGTGATGTGTGATGATGTGTGATGATCTGTGATGTGATGCTCGGGGCACCAGATGGCAGCATTTATTGTCTCTCTGAATCCTAAACCAGCCAGCACTGACACTTCATGTGTTAAAGCTCCTAAAGGTCGGGGTGCAGCCCCTTCTTCTTCCTCCACCTGCTCCATACACTCGGGACGGGTGACAAAAAAGAGCACAGCAATGTCTGTGCCACCTCTTCCCACTCCTTCCACAGGAAAAAGTGGTTTCCTTGCTCTTAGAAACACTTGTTCTCTTTATTACATGTTCACCTTTTGCCTATTTTTACCCTGCAAGGCTGTGGTCCCTGAACAGCCTTCTGGTTATCAGGAAATCCAGTGAAGGATATAAAGATATTTAACTGATCTAGCTCTGCCAAAACCTTTTTATTTTCCTGTAGCAGATTTAAAATACCAGACTTATCAGTGGGAGCAGGCTTTATCTGAGAGGGAAGAACTTAGCTGGAATTTAAACTCTGAGCTAGGGAAAAGCCTAAAAGCTCTCAAAAACTACCAAACCATTCCCACATGGAATGGGAGCACGCAGGATGCCGTGGCTGGGAGAGGCCCTTCTGGGCACTGCAATGGTTTCCCAGCTTCCTCACCTCTGTTTCCTCTTTCAGGTTTCAGTACAAACACCCAGGGTGGAGATCACAAACCAACATCCCTCACACCACGTTTTCTGCACTGGAAAACATTTCAGATCAAATGGTCACACTCTGGACTGGGTTTGGAGTTAATGACTGAGTTGAGGTTGTTACTGTCAATAGTTACTTCAGTCACAGGATTGTCAGGAAAAGGAAGCCAATTCCTGATATATTCTTCCCAGCAAACACATGCATCAGCACAAGGACTGTCTTTCTGGTGGCTGGCAGGGCTCTCTGCTGGCCTTGCCAGACCATTTTCCCCAGGTGTGACATACACTCAGAACCCAAGAAATATCTTGGGATTTAACTACTACCCTAATTACCACCTCCCTCCAAAGCTGTATTCCTGAAGAATCACTTCAGCTATTTCTTTATGTTTCAGACACCAGGGACACCTCATCTCTTTACCAGAAAGACTCACATTTTCCACACAGAGCACCCCAGCTTCAATTTCACACCCAGAACCCAACTGCTCCAATGTTCCAGAGCACAGATCCTGAGATTTCCAAGGGCTTTTCCAGCCCGAGGAGCAGCTTGCCCTGACTTTACATCCATCCTGGTGACATGGCTGCTCCCAGTGGCCACCAACACTTTCCACACTCCAGCAGAGAACTCCCTGCTTCTCCCACCTCTGCTGATCAAACACCCATTGCAGGCAGTGAGCTCAAAGGAGGATTGACCAACACGGTTGCATCAGTCAAGCTGCAAAATTAATTGTGTTACCCAAGTCTCGGGTGCTTTATCAAGGTTTCATTTTAAAACCATGGTGATTTCCCAAGCAGCAAACATCCAGCTGTTGTTGCTCAGAAACTGGTTGGGTTTTTTTTGAAACACAAGACACTGTCTCCCTGGTTTTGTTTGTTGGAGGGCTTTGTTTTGTTTTTAAATTTTTTCCTGCTCCACAACCCCACTTCCTGTCTGACGTCCCTGTTTCAAAATCAAACTATGCTGACCCACAGGGACAGCTTTAGAACATGCAAAAACCAGCTTTTTTTATTTCATATTTGGGTTTTATTAGAACTTCCCACTAGGCCCCTTGGAAAAGAAGACATTTTCCCCCCCAAACATGATGTCTTTAAATTCTCCTGCAGTGTCACTCATGTGCTTTGAGTCCCAGGGATGATCCACCATCCACCTCCCTCCAAAATGGTGTTTTGAAGATTTGTGTTTTCCTACTTCCTCCCCAAAATCAATCATCTTCACTGCTGCAGCCTTCAAACTCGCTCACAGGGGAATATTACGGGCACTCCAAGGCCCCCATGCTGCAGAGGGGGATTAATCCAGGCAGATATATGTGTCCACATGGACTCTGCCTCACGGAGATGGTATTGCATGTGGCTCTTTTTCCAGAAGTCCTGTGGTGCACATCAAGTGATCTGGGGCCAATGACTTCAGCACTCACATGAGGATTACTCATCTAATTAGGGGGTTTGCAGGCTCTGCCCCGGCGTTTCTGTGCACTGCTAATGTCATTGCACTGACTCCTGGAATATTTGTCATTTAGTGACTGGCTCGGAGGTTTGTTTTCATTTGTGTTTCCCCCGGTAGATTTGCCCCTGCCACGACAGCAGCGGTGTTAAGCACAGGAACGATGCACAAACGCCGTTAGCTTTAGGATGTCAGTGCTGTAAAGAGGTGAAAACAACTCTCCAAAGCACCGTTTAGCCGAGGATGTGGAGAGGCGGACTGACTTGTTTTCCGCTCAGCGGTGTCACCACGGCGTCACCATCACTTTCCCCCGCCCAAGCCTTCCTTGAGGCCACCTCGGGCCGCTGCAGCAGCCCGTTGTCGCCGTGTCCCCCCGCTGTCGCCGTTCCCGTCTGATGCAACCACAACATCACCACGTGGCCCCGCGCGGCTGCTCCGCGCCGCCAGCCAATGGGAGGCGGTTCCGCCACTCCGGGGGGCGGGCCCTCCCCGCCTGCTCCTCATTCGATAGGTCGCTCCGCGCGTCCATCAGCGGCGAGCGAGCCAATGGGTGGCGGCACCGCCCGTGCGGCGGCGGAGCGGGGCCGGGGCGGGCGCGGGGGCCGCAGCGGCCGAGGCGCCGCGCCCGCTCCATGGAGGCCGCGGCCGAGGCCCCGGGGGCGCCCGCGGCGCTCAGCTGCTTCTCCTACAACCAGGACTGCACGTAAGCGGGGCGGGCGCCGCGGGGCGGGGGGCGACGGCGGCCGGGCCGCGCCGGGCGGGGTTGGTCCGGCCCCGCGGCCCGGAGCGGGGCGGGTGCCAGCGCCCCCGTGGCGCGACAGGTCCCCACAGGGACGGCCCCGCGGAACCCCCCCTTGGCCGCACACACACGGGCCGTGGTGCTCCATCCCAACCGGAGCCCCTCCGGCCGCAGCACCCACCGAGGGCCCGGCTGGGGCTCGGCGAGCCCGGGGAGGCGGAATTGGGAGCGGTCGCTGGGCTTTGCCTCCCCCGCAGCTCGGGAAGCGCTTGGGATGCTCAGGGCAGCGGCGTTCCCCCAGGGCTTTGTCTGCTGAGAGGGTGTGTGGCCACTTGTGAGGTGGCGGGTTGCCCAGGGCCACCAAAACCCCCCCGGAGGCTCTCGGCGAGCGGCCCGTGCCGGAGCCCGGCCCAGCTCGGGGGAACAGCCGCGTTCCGGGCAGCCCCAGCCCCGCTGACCTGCGCTCACCGTTCCCAACCGGGACAGCAAAAACCTCCCGAAGCAGCGAGCCACACACGGATGTGGCAGCCGGATCGGCCCAGACCGTGGGGAACGAGATAAGAATCAGAGATATGAGCCTCATTCACACCTGGAAACGCCGTTTCCTTTGCATTAGTGGGCCCGAACAAAGGCTGCTTTGAGGGATGTGGATGCTCTGCTGACGTGAAGCTGCTGGTCGCTGCCACCACTACAAACGCTGCACGCTGCTATTATGGGCTGGACGCTAGCTCAAGACCTAGATCTTGCTGCTTACTACATCTGGAACTGGGCAGAGACAGCGCTTGACAAGACTCTGCCCACTGGGCTTAGCAGTGAGAACAAAGCTTCCACAGGCGGGATAAGTCGCTGTGGCAGTACAGGTGGATCAGCCCCTGGCTGAGGAAACAGCCCCTTCTGTGACCCATGGGTCCTGCCTGCACCCTCCCAGGTAGATCTGTACCTGTTTGCTCCTCCAGCAGCCACAGGGCTGTAGGAAGAGATGAGTTTTCTCTCTCAGAGAGATACTTGCCTTCTGTAGGTTGCAACAGCCTCAGATGGAAAACTGGATTTCTGAGTTTGGTACTCTGTATTATTTAGGTTGGAACCTGAAATTGTGCCTTCACAGACCACTGTGCCAGGAACTGCTCATTCCCCCAATGTCAGGGTTTAACCCCAGCCAACTCCTCACTCAGTGAGGTGGAAAGAGAACCAAAAGAGTAAAAGTGAGAAAACTCACAGGCTGAGAAAAGACAGATTAATAATTAAAGCAAAAGCCACACATGCAAGCAAAGCAGAACAAGGAATTCATTCCACACTTCCCGTGGCAGGCAGGGGCTCAGCCATCCCTGGGACAGCAGGGCTGCATCACACACAACAGCGAGGACAAAGGCCATCACTCCAAATGTCCTCCCCTTCCTCCTTATTTCTCCCTCTTTATCTCCTGAGCTTGGAGGGCCTGGGATGTCCCTGGGGTCAGCTGGCCTGGCTGTGTCCCTTCCCAACTCCTTGTGCCCTCCCAGCCTCGTCACTGGAGGCGTGAGGAGCAGAAAAAGCCTTGACTGTGCAAGCACAGCTCAGCAACAACAAAAACATCCCCAGGTTACCAACCCTGTGTTCAGGACAAAGCCAAAACACAGCTTCATACAAGCTAATATGACAAAAAATCCTCATCCCAGTGGAAACCAGTACACCATCCCTGCAGGGACTCTTGCTGTCACCTGGAGAGCTCCAGCCCTGAACCAGCAGGTTTTTGCTTTGTCTTTGCAGCTCCCTGGCAATTGGAACCACAACTGGATACAGACTTTTCTCCTTAAGTTCTGTGGAGCAACTGGACCAGGTCCATGAAAGCAGTAAGTCTCCTGTTTCCCTGGGGAGGAATATTGACCAGCAGTACTTGAAATCCATGGGAGTCCTTTGTTAGAGCCCCACTTCTTTTCCACTGCTGTCATTGTGACAGCAGCAGCTTCTGCTGCAGCGCAGCATCCAGAGGCAATTTCCCACTGGAATGTTTCAGGTACACGGGCAGCAGCCCACAGGCTTCCAGCACAGCTGCTGGATAACTCCCAGGCTTTTAATCCAGTGTGGTATTTACAACCAAGATGTTTTTAACAGGTTTTCCATGTAAAGAAGGTCATTCCCAGCAGGCCTGCAGCTCTTAGCTGTGCTCACAGCAGCATGCAACACACACTGAACAGCCCAAAACAAGCCTGGCCTCATGGAGCAGGGACTCCAGGCTGCTTCAGGCCAGAAATGCTTCAGCTGAGATGCACTGAGGATAACACTTCCCAGCTGGATGTGTTCAGCCAGTGAATATGTTCTCCAGTGGCTGCAGAAGGAGCCTCAGCAGTCAGACACAGCTGCCTCATCTGGGGCAGGGTCCAGGCTCCTTTCCCAGAGTCAGGCAAGGGGAAACAGGTCCCTGCTGGTGACACACTCAGGTTGATGGGCTGAGGCACAACCAGTCCCACATGACAGTTGTGGGGCAGCCTTTGTTCATCCAACGCAGCCCAGCCCAAACTGAGCATCACTCAGGGCTGGGCACACTGGAAATTGCAGTCTCCAGGGATTTAGGTACAGAGCCACCAGCAGCATTGCACTGGTGCCTTCTCCACACAGCAGGAGTCATCCCAAACACCAGCACTGTTTGCTTCCCCAGGGAGGCTGGGAGAAACACCAAGCCACAACCAGGTCCTGCCTTACCTTAACAAACCCTCACACACCCCAGAAAAGTCCCTGACCACAGGCAGGGAGCTCTCCCCTTTATATTCCCTTCCCAAGGATCTAGTGCAGCTGGAGTGCCTGAGGATTATCTTCAGCTGGGCCCTGCCCAGGAGAGAGAGGCACAGCAGCACTGTCAAATAGAACTTCATTTCTGCCTTCAGGGAAAGGTTCTTTAACCCCTTCCTGCTCTGACCTAATTGCTTTGTGCCAGGCATGAGAAAATTTTCACAAAAATGATGTTGGACACCTTAGCACAGAGCTTTCCAACCCAATCCCCTCTTGAGCTGACTCTTGTTGCTGCAGTCGAGCCAAGCTGAAGGCTCTGCCTTGCTCTCCTTGTGTGCCCAGATGAAATCCCAGATGTTTACATTGTGGAGCGTCTGTTCTCCAGCAGCCTTGTGGTTGTGGTCAGCCATGCCAAGCCACAGCAAATGAATGTCTACCACTTCAAGAAAGGGACAGAGATCTGCAACTACAGCTATTCCAGTAAAATCCTGTCCATCCGGCTGAACCGGCAGGTGAGAGGGGTTATCCAGAGTTATCCCACTCTGGCTCTTTGCTGCTTTTGCCTTTCCAGCTGGGAGCAGCCTGGGGAGGTTTGCAGGGAGGCTGTGAGGGGGATTGGAAGGGTGGGTGGCTGTGCTCTCCTCCCAGCCCCACTTGAGAGGCCTCTGACAGGAGTTGCAGGGCTGTGGTATCATCTGCCACCGCTGTTTCCTTCAGGAAAAGGAGGCCAAGGCCTTGTTTTGGTGGCAGTTGCACAAAGGCTTTTTGTCATCTGCCTTCTTGTGTGTTCAGGACAGAGCTCTGCCAAATAAACACCTTTTCATGTTGCTCCCTCCCTTGGATTCCACGTTCTGACTTCAGGCCCACCTCTGCCATCTCGAGACCTTCAAAGTTGGTTACAAAAACCCAGGAGTATCTGGAATTCTATGGATAAGGCAAAAAGCTGCTTTCCAAGTACTGCTAGCAGCCTTGTTTTAGTTTTAAAGGTATAAAACCCATTCAGGCCACTTACAGTGAGGCTTTCAGAGTGTTACTTTGTGATGTGACACAGCCTCATGCTGCCCTGAGCTCTTTTGGAGGATTTTAAGTCATCTTTTTATCCATAATTATTTTCCAAGTATATGCCCTAAGAAGCAGAGGACATTTTACAATGAAGAAATAAGCAGTCTGGGTAATTGTATATAATCAGCCTCTCCTCAGTTAGCAACAGTGAGACCTGCAGTGAGGCTCTCTGGGCTGAGCTTCCAGTAAAGCTGTCTTTGACCAGGAGTTCCTGTACTACAATTAAATCTGTCCTAAATTGATTTTTTTCGCTTAAGCTTACAGTGAAACTGGCAAACAAGAGACTTCCTTTGAATTGCAGATAGATGTGTGTGTGTGTAAAAATAAACTGGGAGGTTCTGCTGAGCAGCTCTAGGAGATTGGTGTGAATAAAATAAGTTCAGGCTGCTCCCTGTGTGCTGCTCTGGAGCTGCCTGAAGGTGATGCACAGAACCAGCTGTGCATCCACATTTCTTGGCTGCATTATGAGCTGGGGATCAAATCCTGGGCTGAGCTCATCCTCTGGCTGTGCCACAGACGCACCAGGAGGGATTTGAAGATGCTACAGATGTTTAGAAACACAGAATCATGGAGTCATTTAGGTTGGAAAATATCAATAAGACCGTCAAGTCCAACCATTCCCCAGCACTGCCAAGGCCACCACTAAGCCCTGTTCCAAGTGCCACTTCCACACAGTTTTTTAATCCCTCCAGGGTTGGTGACCCCACCACTGCCCTGAACAGCTTGTTCAATGCTTAATAGCCCTTTCCATGAAGAACTTTTTCCTCAAGTCCCATCTAAACCTTCTCAATTTGGGTAGGTTGAAGAGAAATCATTATTTCAGTTTGCATCCAGGACTTAAACTGGTGGCCATCAGATTCTGCATGTGACAAACTCTTACCTGAGCTTCTGCAGGGAAGCTGCACTCCATTGGAAGTTCACAGAAGGACAAATCCCAGACAAGGCATTAAGTCAGGAAAATGGTGACAAATTAACCAGGAGCAGGTCTCAAACAAAAGGTGCATGTTTCAGTCTGTTCCCTCTCCGAAAAAGTCCTCATTGTGCAAACAAGCAAATCCCTCAGTTGTTGTTGTGGGAATTCTTAGTTCCAAGCTCCATGATAACTCTGAAGTGTGTGAAGGTAAATCCTGATTTGTCTCAAAGGGAGGAATCAGGCTGTGCTCTGGGACTGCTGGGAGGCTCCTGGGTTTTCCCTCACTGCTGAAACCCTGCTAAGCTCTTTGCAGATGTTTGAGGTGTTTATCTGGCTGTGTCCAAACCCATTTCAGCCCCAGATACAGCTCAGTTGTCTGACCTGATCCAGTCAAACTACAGAACAAGCTGGTGGGAAGTAACATTTTGGACAATTAGCAGTGCCTTGACCCTGTGTAGCAATCACACCTCACCTCACCTTCTCTGAGGCTCTGTCTGTGTGCACAGTGAGGATAAACCTCATCCCAGTGACCCCCACATGGCCACAGGGCTGCATGGAGGCCAGGAGGGGTGAACCAGCTCTCTCCAGATCCTGCTGAGCTTGTCCAGGCCTCTTCTGCCTCTTCACCTCCCAAACTTTCCTGGATTTTGTCCCTGTGGGTGCCAGCCTTTCTGGCTGCTGTTTTGCCATCATCTGGAAAGCTCCCTTCACCTGGACATCAAGAGCAGCCCGTTCTGGGAAAGCACATGGTGGCTTTGCCCAAATCAGCTGTATAAATATTCCTCTGCTTGCAAGTGGATGGCTCTTACTGTAGAAAAGGCAAAGTCTTCCTGGAAATGCAAAATGGCTCTGACACAGCCCCAGATGCTGTGGTTAGCAGGAATAGAAGTGGGAAAGAGTTTGATCTGAGAGTAATGGTGGAGCAAGGCAGAGATTTTTAATGTGGGTGTTTCAAGTTAGTGACTAAGCTCCACATTTAGATACTAAATAAGTGGCCTCATTTCTGAAGAGGTGGAGGCTTCCTGGACATGGATTTGGGTGCTCCAACTTCAGGATGGATGGGGTCTGGGCTTAGGCTTTTATTGGGATGTTTTTAGTGCTTCCGGACTCTTGGCACTAAGGGAGGTGAAGCTGTGCACTTGCTGGACTTACAAAGCTCAGCCCTTCAGCCAGACCCAAAGCCTGGTCCCAAAAAAAGCCTCTCTGAAAAAGCCTCCGTGGTGACACGCAGGGATCTGGAGCAAGCTGAGACACAAAGCTGAGTGGCCACAGAGGTGGTGGCCCAGGGCTTCCCCATGGCTGGATGGGTGTTCCTGGCAGGGTCAGCAGGAGAGGTACAAACACCTAAACTTGGTTAATCCCAGCCTTTCAGCCAAGATGGTACAAGGGTGACTGTCCCTGAACAAATGAGTCTCAGCTCTGTGTTTATGCAGTTCTGCAGGGCACATAAAGCAGAGTCTTTCTTCTCTGCTAACACCAAATGGGAAAATAAGCATTAATGTGCTGGACAGATGCATTAAGTTTAGCAGCAGTGGTGGACCCAGCACCTCCATGTTGTCTCCCAAATCAGGAAGAAGTCAGGGCAAAGGGCCTGTATTCCCATCTGGAGCCACACTGACAAGCAGGATTGCAGCCTCTCTGCTGCCAGGACTTTGTGATAAAAAAGTAATTTGTTAAGAACTGCAAAGAAAAGTTGGGGTAGGAATAGATGGCAATCAAGGCCTGTGGTGGGGTGTTACCACTATGGGTCTTCCTGTTCCTGGGGATGTGGAAGATGTGGAGGAGCAGAGAAGTCATGAAGTTTTGTCTTCTCTCTAAAGCAAGACCAGATGCAAAAACTCAAAACAAGAGTTGTACAAACCCAAATGTGAGAGGGGATGGAGAAGCAGAAGAGATCCCGTTTCTGTTACATTTCAGTGTGTGGAAAATTCCTGTTGAGTTTGTCTGACAGCAAAGGTTTGGGTTTGGGAAGTGTGGGAGCAGCAGCCAGGGGCAGTGCTAGTGGGGTTCTATGCATGTCCCCTGTGTCCTTGCAGAGGCTGGTGGTCTGCCTGGAAGAGTCAATTTACATCCATAACATCAAGGACATGAAGCTTTTGAAGACTATTCTGGACACACCTCCCAACACAACAGGTGAGCATGGGAGAGCTGTGTGAAAGGGAGCTTTGTAGAGCCACAGCATTGTGTTAGAATTTAAACCAGCCTGTGGCCTGGGCTTCCTAATCCAGAAGTCAGAAATGCACGGAGGCTGTCAGGCAGGCTTGGGAGAATCACAGGATAAGCCGAGTTGGAAGGCACCCACAAGGATGACAGAATCCAGCTCCTTCCCCTGCACAGCACCATCCCAGCAATCCCACCCTGTGCCCAGAGTATTGTCCAGACTCTCCTTGAGCTCTGTCAGGCCTGGTGCTGTGACCCAGCTCTGTCCTGAGCAAAACCCTGCCCTGCCTGGAGCAAACCCCTGCTCCGTCCAGAGCAGATGCATCAAAGGAGAGCAGAGATGGGCAGAAGGGTCTGACTTCACCCTGGGATCAGCTCCCAAAGTAATCACCAGGGATGGAACACACAGCCAGGCACAGCACCAGTCCCTGCCAGGGAGTTCCCAGGAGCTGCACCCTGCTATTATTCCATGCAGGCTGCAAACCCGAGGGGCAGGGCAGGTGGCTGCAGCACAGATCCTGTGTGTGTGGCACAGGGTGAATCCGGCTTTCCTGCTGCTGGGAGAGGAGCTATTTTTAGCAGCAGAGAGGGAAGCTTGGCCGGGTGCCCGCGTTGCTGCGCTGTCCTGCTTGGGCTGCAGCATCCTTTCATGGCTGGGTGCTTGGGAAGCTGCTGATGTGCTCACGTTTGGCCTCGGGGCTTTCAAGGGATACTCTTTCCAGCAGCTCCCCTGACCTACTTCAGGTCACTCCAGATGGGCTCTCTGTGTGGATTAAACATGCTAAATGCTGCAAATATAATTAAAGTTTAAAACCTTCCTGAGAAGGCCCGGCAGCAGGATGGGCAGGGATACCCAGGGCTGGAGCTGTTCTGCAGAGGGGCTGGAGGATCAGGTCACGGTTTAAGAGCAGCAGCAATCAGCCAGGGCAGGACTGGGATGCTGCAGATCACAGGCTTCATATGGGCTTAGTGTTTTAAACCCTTTTTACTGTGTAGCAGCTGTCATTGAAATGAGCTGAGTGACAAGTGCAGTGCCCCTGTTGTCCCTGGGCCATCTGCTTTGGTCCCAAGTTTGACCCCAAGGGCAGTGTGTCCAGTAGGTCAGGGCAGTCCAGCCTCACTGCTCTTTGTGCTACTTGCTTAGGAGTGGGGATGTAGGAGAGCATGGAAAATGTGCCAGCTCCTAAGGTGTGTGTCCTGGGCACCGTGACACGAGCACAGGCAGGACCAGGGTTTGCTGCAGCCACACTGGCCAGTCACAGTGAGACCTCTGGCTGTTCCTGGCCAGCACCTGGCTCATGATCCAGCCTCCTCCACGTAGGAGAGGAAAATGCCCACGGTGTCCAAGACACAGTTATTTTTCATATGATTCACGTCAGGGGCAGCATTTGAACCAAGGAGGTCACAGTGCTTTGGGTGACGTGTGTGCAGTGGGGACACATCTTGGGAATGACTGCAGCTTTGGGAACCACCTCACGTGTCTCCTGCCAAGCCCTGGATGTGCCTGGACCTGCTGGCCGGAGGGCAAGGCCAGGCTTCCTAGACACTGTAGCATTTTTCCATGGTGCTTGAGGAAGCCGCCTGTGACGTGGCACTCCCAGAGGTGCCATCTGAGCAGTGCCAGCCTGTCTCCTCCCCCCTGAGCCCACCGCTGCAAGCACCAGGGAGAGGAGCATCTTCAAAGGCTGCCTGTGGCCCTGTCACCCTTGTTCCTTGTGTGTCCCTGAGGTCAGCCCAGTACACTCACATGTGTGTTTTCCCCTGGCCTGCTTTCCCGGCCAGAGGAGCAGAGGGAGCGGCTGACTCACCCCGGCGCTCAGAGCTCGCTTTGTTTAGCTCCAGCCTTCCCTGATCCTCTCTGAAAGGGCTGCGCTGATCCCCCCGTGCTGCCTGGGCGGGATGGAGAAAGCAGGATGCTCATCACAGGAGCAGTCTCTGGGCTATCTTTGCCTTCCTCCTATCCCTCCCTCTTTAATTGCCTTTTAATTGTCCGCGCTTTGCTGCTGCCGTGCTCCTCGTGCCTCTCCCGGTGCGCCATCCCTGGCACGATGTGCACGCCTCTGGACGGACGGGGAGCGGATCCCCGGGGCCTCTGGCTGATCCTGCAGCTCCTGGCTCGGCTGCGGTCTCTTTGTTTGGTTATAAACAATGACCTAAAACGAGAGCTCCGGCCGATCCTTCCCCGCTGCTGCTGGGCGGGGGCCAGGGCCGTGTCCTGACACGGGGCTAGCACGGCACGACCCGTCCTGCGGCTACGTGCGGTGTGTGGCTGTGCTGCTGCCTTTAACCCCGCCGCTTCCTCCGCACGTGGGGTTAGGTGCGAGCCCCGCCGCGGCTCAGGAAGCTCGCTCAGGTCGTGCTGGAGCCTTGAGGCGGGTTTGGGAGGGCTGTGAGCCCGCGGATGTGCGGCAGGAAGCGAGCGAGGTATGCTTCGTATGTGACAGGATTCACCGGGCTGAACGAGAGGCAGGAAGAGATGCTCTTTTCCGAGGTCACCTGGGGGACAAGCGGATGGATGTACCCACACACGTATCCATCCATCCCTGTCTCATCCTGTAATTCCTGCCCGCTTTGAAAGGAGCGTTTGGGAACCTTTGTGCTCGTGTTGGCACAAAACCAGATGGCTCTTAGGGGGGAAGAACTCCCCCTGTGCTTCAAATTTCGCTACGTTCGAGTTCCTTGTCAGCCGGAAACTCCCTGCACATCTGGCGTATTTCCTTTGTCTTTCTCTGCTTCCCTTTTCCATTCAGAGCAGAAGGAAATGGCACTGCCTTCAGCCAGGCTGCAACGGGGCTGCACCTACGCTGGGCTGCTCCTCTGAGCTTCCAGCCCGGCACCGACACCCTGTGCACATCTGGACGTGTCCAGATGTGGCTGGACGGGAGTGCTGTCAGCCCTCAGAGCCACATGTCCTTCGCTGTTCAGTGCCCCTATTCCTGCCTTCCCCGGGGAGGTAATGCAGAGGGAAAGCCCAGAGCATGCTGGAAAGCCGGATCTGGGTTCCCTGTGCTCAGGGAGGGTGGCAGGGCACAGCCGCCGTTCTGTCCCATACCAGCAGATGTCCCCACGGCCGAGCTGTTCCCAGCGCTCCGGGGCCGAGCAGTCCCAGAACGAGCCAGAGCCCGAACGTCCCCTCCGTGCCCTGTGCTCTCCTCCCCCCACTCGCAGCCTCAGCCGTGTCCCTGTCCCCCTGCCAGGTCTGTGTGCTCTCTCCATCAACCACGCCAACTCCTACTTGGCTTATCCCGGCAGCGCGACCAGCGGAGAGATCGTGCTTTACGACGGAAATACTTTGGTAAGTGCGAAGCTCGGCCTTTGGATACCGGCAGGGGCTGAAAACAAACAGAGCCACAGCAAAGCCAACGGGGCCCTTGGGAAGGATGAATAAATACACTCCACCGAGCTGGAGTGCGAGGGAATTGCCTGCGAGGCACATCTGGATGTATCCCCTTGCTCGGAGCAGACAGCTCTGAGATCAGGACGTGCATCTCCCAGCACAGGATGATATTCAGGGAAACGTGACCCACTGCCCTGCAGCCCCAGGGCCGCTGCCAGGCTGACACGGGGGTTGCTGTGGGAGCATCAGCAGCCCATCCCACGGGAATGATGTGACCAGTGGGGGTCAGGGGGGCTGGGGCTGCTCCAGGCACAGCGCAGGACCTGGAGCAGCCGCTTTGCCACACTGGGCTGGAAGGGATGCCGAACCCAAAGTCACAAGGAGGGCAAAGTGTCCAAAGTCCCCTTAGGAAATCTCTCCCTGGCTGGATGCAGGGTCATGATTATCTGCTGTTGATGCCAGGGCTTTGGGTTACATAAGGCTGGTGGCTCCGTACGTGCAGCGAGAGCTGAGGATCTGCAGCAGGGGAGGAGCAGAGCACAGGGCTCTGCAAAAGGCTGCTGCTGCAAGAGGTGCTGCGAGGGCTGGGGCTCCCTGCAGGTACCAGGGTGGTGTCACTGCAGCAGGACCTGCTGTGCAGCACTGAGAATTGCAGGGAAGCCAGCTCTTATCCTGACAGAGAAGGACCAGGCTTTGCAGAGGGTGCAGACACAATCCTGAACCCTGGAGAGGCAGGGAGCTGAGGTTCTCTGCCCCTGAGGTGAGCTTCCTGTAATCACAGTGACCATAATAGGTGGGGAATGAACTCCAGGCAGGGCAGAGATAAACTGCTGAGGATGTTGAAGGGATACCATCAGTAGCACACGATCCTGTGGATCCATATCAGCAGGTGTGGACAGGGTACAAGGCAGGAACACTCTGCCCTCACACAGTCCAAGGATCAGTGTGTCCCTTTGCACTCACATTCCCTTGTGCCTTACAGAAAACATCCTGCACCATTCCTGCCCACGATGGGCCTCTGGCCGCTCTCGCCTTCAACTCCACCGGCTCCAAGTTGGCCAGTGCTTCTGAAAAAGTGAGTGTGGCTGTGCATACCTTCCCTCTGCCCAGGGCTGCATCAGCACCCCTGAGCTGCCGCTTCTTAAACACAGCCAGCACAGAAGGGCCATGACTGGTCAGTGCATTGGGATCAGATTGAGCCCAGCTGGCAAACAGGAGGAGCCTTTGCATGTCCTGAGTTTCCTGGGTGTGTCAGGGAAAGGGCTCGGGCTCCTTGGCCTGCTCCTACATGATATTTCCATTTGCATTTTTTGCAGGGCACAGTCATTCGTGTATTTTCCATTCCTGGGGGGCAAAAACTCTATGAATTCCGGCGAGGGATGAAAAGGTCAGTTCATTCTTCTGCCAGTGGCAAGTACACAGAGGGCTCCCAGAGCCAAAATGTAAACACAAGGACACAGGGCAACGTCAGATCCTGGTGGCTTTGGCATCTTTAGCAGAAGGAAAACATGAGTAAATGTATGGGCTGGAAATGTCACTGTGCCAGGCTGTGCCCAGCTCATTGATTCCCTTCAGTGTGTCACAGAACAGGGTGATGGCAGGGAACAGACATGGAGTCACTCCGTTTACTCTGTCCTTCCTTTTTTCTTATTTGAAATAATGAAGTCCCCGGAATTGTCAGAGACCTCATTCCTGCTGAACCTGTGCAGGAGATGCTGTTTGTATCCCACTGTTCAGCACTTTGGATATCCTCCCTGGTCTCTGCAGCACCAGAAGCTGCAGTGAGGCTGGCACAGATGTCCCTCCACAGGCAGCTCTGTAAGCAAGGACATTTCCACCTCTCTAGCTGTTTGTCACTAGCTTGAGGCTGCTCCCAGGCCTGCTGAGCAAAGGGATTAGGGAATTGCTCAGTGAGGCCACAGGCTCAGCAGCAGCTGTACAGGGTGATCCTCACCATGGATGGGTCTCCTTCCTGCCCATCCGCTCCTCTGTGAGCCAAGCCCAGCAGTTCCCCTTGAATGATCACTGTGGAGTGACCAGTCCTGTCCTTGCTTGGCTCTAGGTATGTGAACATCAGCTCCCTGGTGTTCAGCATGGACTCCCAGTTCCTCTGTGCCTCCAGCAACACAGAGACCGTGCACATCTTCAAACTGGAGCACCTTACAGACAGGTGAGGGATTAGCCTGGCTGAACCTGCCTGCCCCAGGGCTGTCTCTGCTTCAGAGGTCTGTGTTTACACAGCTGCTCTCCGTGTTCTCACCACGTTCTCTCCATGAGCAATACCAGCTGCAAGCTGTGTCCTGAGGGACTCATTCCTTGGAAAAGCCACACACTGCACCCTTGCTATCAGGCTCTCCAGGCCTCTCTGGCTTTATTAGGTGCCGCTGTTCTCTGTCCACTCCAGCCAAGCTGGTGCACAATGTACAGGTGCTCCAAAACACCCTTTGCCCATGCGAGATCAGGTCTGTTCCTGATGTTTTGTCACGCTGATCATGGCAACCCCACTGACGCTGCTTTGTGACCCCTCAGCCGCCCAGAGGAGCCTCCAACTTGGAGTGGTTACATGGGAAAGATGTTCCAGGCTGCTACCAACTACCTCCCTGCCCAGGTGTCGGGCATGATGAGCCAGGACCGAGCCTTTGCCACCGTCCGGCTGAACATCTCCGGACAGAGGAACATCTGTGCCCTCTCCACGTACGTACTGACCCTACTGACCCGGGCCAGGCCAGCCTTATCTCGTCCCCTGCCTGCAGAGCACGTGCTGTGGGTGCTGCTGTGTCTGTGTGTGTGAGGTTTTTGGCCTCAGGATGCTTTTCCCATCAGGATTCAGAAGCTGCCTCGGCTGTTGGTGACGACGTCGGATGGACATCTCTACATCTATAACCTGGACCCGCAGGATGGAGGGGAGTGTGTCTTAATTAAAAATCACAGGTAATTCTGCCTCCACTCCCACCTCATACAGAGGCTGATCTTTTGAAAAATGAAGGGAAATCTCACCTGGCAGCACGAAATGGAGCTGTAGGAGCAAGAAAGTTAGAGCTGAGTTTGTTATTTGAGCTATCTGATCTGACAGATGTGGATGGGAAGCTCATCAGCAGGCAGGGACACAGGACTTGGTGCAGGAGAAACCAGAGACATCTCAGATGCCATGGCAGCTTGGACTGGGCAGGCTGTGCTTTAGGAGATGCCCCCAGCAGCAGAGCTCTGACCATTGTGGTGTCAGGAGAGCAGAGCACCTTCTCCAGATTGGAGAGGGTGCTGGAGAGCTGACTGGGGGTAGGATGGTGTGAAGTGACACTGTGACAACAGCCCAGTGCCAAAGCAGAGGAATTTCTTCTTGGAAGGGGTGGTTAAGCATTGGAAGGGGCTGCCCAGGGAGGTGGTGGGGTCCTTGGAGTTGTTCAAGGAATGACTGGATGTGACCCTCAGTGCTCTGGTCTGGGTGACAAGCTGGTGGTGATCAGTCAAAGGTTGGGCTCGATGATCTTAGAGGTCTTTTCCAACCAAAATCATTCTGGGATTCTGTGAAAACAGAGCCTCCCCCACCGCTGTTCAGTCCATATGCAAATCCCATTAAGCACGTAACCCCCCCGCACACATCTGGGCTGCTTGGCTCCAGATGTGAAGCCTTTGGGGTGGGGTGAGATGTAACATGTGCTCCAGGCCGGGAGGTGGCTGCCAGCCAGGAAAGTGCCAGCAGCTTTTGGAAAAGCCACAAAACAAAAGCACTTCAAAGTTGCGCTGTCCAGCGCGCGCCGCCCGCAGCCCCCAGCCTTGTCATGTGGGCTCCTCTGAGCATCAGAGGGCTGAAAAGGGCCCTTGGGTCATGAGTTACATTACATCATACGATATCTCTGCTCAAACTCCATCCTAAACTAGCCAGGGCTGCTTTTCCCATCTAGTCTGCTCCTGTTGGAAGCCCTTCGGAGCCCCCTCTGTGATTAGAAACACTGTTTGCCTTTGTAACCTAAAGCTTTTGTGGTCAATCTGTTCCCTTCTGTTCCCATGCCAGCATTGTCCTCCAGCTGAAGTGGTGCTTTCCCTATCTCCTTCTTCACCCCCTGCTTTCCTTGTGGAGCACAATGCTCCCCTGTCCACAGCACTGCTGGGGCTGCTGCACGCAGGGATGGGGATGGGTGATGTGCTTCGAGGAGATGTGGATGCATGGGCTTGTCTTAGCTGGAGCTGGGGAGGAACAGCCAGGATCAGAACTAACACTTCTCCCCTCTCTTGGTCTGTACAATTAGTCTGCTTGGCTCAGGAAAGATGGAGGAGAACAAAGAAAACGACCTTCAGCCTCCAGTACCTCAATCTTATGCAGCAACTGTAGCCAGACAAAGTACAGTGCCTTCAACTTCGACCATGCCAGGTAAGCACCACATCTGCCCTTCCTCAGGCAGAAGCCACAAAATCGTCTGGGACAAAGTGGAAAGCATCCCACATTCAAGGTTTCGTCCAGGATTAGCACAAGTGCACTGCACACTGGGGCAGCAGGACTTTGGAGCTCACCTGGTTCATCCCCTGCCACAAAAAACAGGGCACGAGTTTTCTGCTCTGCTTCCCGTGCCAGCTCTGCTCCCTGTGCCGAGCTGTGCCACAGACAGGCCCAAGGCAGAGCAGGAACAACTCTTTGGCAGACAGCAGCTGCTGCCAGGTGGTTTCCAGGAGTTGGAACCATGGGTGTAGAAGTCAGGGCTCACTGTTTTTGTGGTGAGATGGCCTCAGAGTCTCTGAAGCCGGTACACCTTGCACTAAACTGCTGCAGGAAAACACTGGGTGACTATCTCATCATATTCCCAAGTGTAACATCCAAATCCAAATGCAGATCTTACTCTGAAATTGGTGCTTAGGTTCATGGCAGGAGGAGGAAAGCTGCTGCCACGGGAGCTGACCATGCAGCTCATCCATAATCCATAGTGCCCATGGAGACACCTTCCCCTTCCTGCAGTAACTCCTTGTGTTTTCCCCTGGCCAGGTTACTCGGAGGACGGTGGAGCCCTGCGTGGGGAGGTTATCCCAGAGCACGAGTTTGCAACTGGACCAGTCTGTCTGGACGACGAGAATGAGTTTCCTCCTGTGAGCATTCGGGACCCCTAAACCTGCAGTGCAGCCCTCATGCTAAGAAGGCAGAATCTCTCCCAGAAGAGATTCCATTGCCCCCCTCCTTGTCCCAGCTCACTGGGAAACCTAAAATAACTGAATGGGTTCTAGGGACAGTGCCAGGAAAATGACACCTCCACTAAACAGCAGCTGGGGATGGGGCAAAAACAATCAAACCTAGGCAGAGATAGATCTGAACAAACTTGCTGAATGGTGTTCAGATCCAGACCTAACCTTTGTGCCTTGAGCAGATTCCTAATATTACCAGGAATAGTTTTAACTGGAACAATTTAGAAATAAAAACTTAATACCCTGTTGCATTTTCAGTCAGTTGTGTTAGTTCATGGAATGCAGCTGGAACATACCTGAACCTCACCAGTCTCTTCATTTCCAAGGTAACTGAGAAGGAAACTCCTTTTCCAAGTACAGAGATGAAAGGAATAGCAGAGTTCTAAGCCATTTTATGATTTTTATGTGGCACTTTCTCAGTTACCATTGGAAGGAGCTAGTGGATTTTTCAATCTTAACTTCAGCCTGGCAGTGTCATTCCAGCTCCTTTTCCTGTTCTGCACTCATTAATTAAGTACCTAACCCCTAATTGGACAAATGTTGGTCTGTGCTATGATCTGGTTGTAATCAGTGGTGTCTTCATAGCAGTAATGCAGCAGAATATTGTAATGGATTTCAGGTTGCAGCCTTGGCAGGCTTTTGGAATTCCTTACTTCATTTTTACATATCCTGCTGTTGGAGTTTTGCCTGAAAAGGAGGAAGTACAAACCTTATCCCAGGATTTGTTCCATGTGCTGAGCTGACCTCTGTGAGGCACCTTCCTCTGAGCTGAGGCAAAGTCTTACTTAGATAAAAGGAGGCTGGCTCATGACTCCCTTTGAGCCAGCACCACCTAAACCCAGCTCAACTCCCACAACCTCAGATTATTTCTCTCCTTACCTGCAACATTCCCTGCTGCAAACTGGGAGCAGGAATTTCCCAGCTGTCCAACTCCATTACTCAAGAAGGATATTTAAAATGTCTCCCTCTGTGTGCCCACCGAGAAGGTGATGGCCCAGGCCCCTGGAAGGAGCAGCAGGGACAGAGAGAAATCCTTTGTTGCCTTCTGCTAAACCTGCTCTTGAACTCGTGGTTTGGGGACAAGCAAATGCCAGCATGCAGGAATCACGCTGCTCCTGAATGAGGCTTCCTGCTGGGACTGTGCTGGATGAAAGCAGCCCCAAACCCCTGCTGCACCACAGCAGGTGCTTTATGAAATGAACTTTGATCCCTCCAAATCCTGTCATTATCCTGACAGAGCAGTGACATGTGTATTGTTAGGGAGGAGGTGGTGTGGGAAGGGAAGGTGCTTTCCAAAAATACTCCCTGATAAAGGAGGCTGAGCAAATGGAGCTCCCAGATAAAGCCCCCGCTCCTGGGTTTGGGGTTTGCCTCTCGCAGTGGGAGCACTCAGGATGTTTGGATGCTCTGGATTTCACTGAACTTGGCTGTTTTCTCAGCACTTGAGGTCTCCAGTCTCAGTGAAGGGGGTTTCAGGTCACTCCTGTGCAGAGAAGGAGGGAGAGAAAACCTGACCTTATCCAACAAAAATGTTTTGACAGCGTTCAGCTTTGCGGAAACATGGGAAGGGTTTTGTTTGTTTTCCAGTGTGCAACAAAAAGACTTTTAAAAACCTCAAAACTTGTGACAAAATGGAATATTCACCCGCAGCCCATGGTATGGCTTTGAACTCAGACATGGTTCTGGAGAAACAGCAGTGCTTAAACCCCACAGTTTCTCCCCATTTTGAAACCTCTTGTCTTCCCTTGACCTCAAGCAAGACTTCAGAGGCTCAGCTGTTAAAGACTGAGGAAAACCAGCTTCAGCCTGACATAAAATCTGTCAAACACTGCCTGTTCATTAAGTGGAAGGAGGGACAGAGAGGAGATGAGGAGCCCAAGGAGGACTCGTAAAAAGTGGCCTCAGAATAGGGAGCGTGGATGTTGCTGCTGCTGGTGCCAGGATTGCAGAAGGAGGTTAAACCAGTTCAGTGACAATTCCTGCATGGATGGGGTGGATTGAGCACTCCAAGTCACTGCTGATCTTGAGCAGGAAGGACTCAGGTGTTACTGAGGGGGCTGAAGCCATGGGTGCCGTGCTGGATGTGCAGGGAGGAGGCTGCAGAGCCCTCACCCTGCAGGATCAGATTTTACAGGGTAGGGAGAGCAAACCCAGCTGTGGCTGCAGAATTGTGGCAGTTTGGGCTGTTTCTGGTCACCTGCCTGAGCAGCCACCCCTGTTCTGCGGGTGTAGCAGGGAGTGAGTGTGTTGTTTTGGGCCAGGCAGGGCACTGCAGTTTTGGGGTAGTGCTGTGAGGTTTGGCAGAAGAAATCCTACAGGATTCTGCAAACAGCACGGCCTGTGTGCAGCTGGGGAGTGCATCCAGGGGATCTCCCCAGAACTTCTGGGATTCAACAGGAGGGATGATTTCTTCCAGCAGATTGGTCAGTGCTTTCCAGGCATAGGTGATCCATCCTGCATTTGGCTGCAGGACCCAGAGGTGAAGGTTTTATCAGGAGAGATATTTCATTAAGTCAAGTGAGACTGTAATCAGCTCTTCAAAGGCAGCTTCCCCTCACTGATACTCCATCACTCTTAAAAACCATCTCTTTCCCATCAGTTTTTGGCAGCTCCAAAACATTTTGGGCAGCTTCCTGTGCTGCCAAAGGATGCTGCTGCCTGTAGGAGGGAAAAAATCCGGGGAGATCTACAAGAGGGAAGAAATCAGTACCCTATCATGGGGTCCACACACCCCTCAGCTGCTCCAGACCACAGATGTTGATACAAGAAACCAGGTTGCAGATACATCTCTGGAAGCAGCATTGGCCCAGATTCCTCCTGGCTGTTTGCTGGATGGTCTTTCCCTCATTCTGTTGCATGGATATGGACACTTAATTATTTTAAGTGATTATTTTTTAACAGCTGGCTGGTAGCAGAGGGAAGGCCACAGATTTACCAGTGAGGCTCTACTTGTAATTATGGTTCACAGGGGATGAGGGAGTTTGGCAGAACCTGGCTCCTGCCCTTATAGCTCAGACTGGCATTTTGGGCAGCTGGGGCTTGCAGGATTAAGCTCAGCTTATCAGTACATTATCTGAGGTCCCTTGGGAATTGTGCCATCCAGTGTCAGTGCTTGTGCCTGGAAACCTGGCCAGTGATGGTCCTGCAGCTCCTGGAGAGACAGAGCTGGGAGGAGGAGCTGGCAGAGACCAGGAGCTGTGGGGTTCACATCCCTTCCAGGTCTGGCAAGGCTGGAGCTGGGGCAGATCTATGCCAGGGCTGCCCCTGCCTCACTCAGGAGCAGGGGCACAATTTCCCCAGGGTCTGAGGTGGGAGGTGAATCAGGGTCCTGCTGCTGTCTGTTCCTCTCTGCTCCTGCCTCCTCTTTCACTTTCCTGGCTTTGCTGCTGTTTAGGCTGGGCTTTCCCTCCCCTAATCCTGTCTAACCTGTTGGAGTTTAACTCTGGGATCCATCTGGAGACCCCAGAGTGACGCAGGGATACCCAGCACAAACCCTTCCCTCCAGCCACGCCAGAGCTGAGCTTTTTGGGAGCACTTGGTGAGGCAAATGCACTTCACCCCCAGGAACTGCACTGCCCAAAGCCTGGCTCTGCTCTGCCCAGTGCCAGCCAGAGGCCAGACACGCTTATCACTGAGCCAGATGGTTCCTGTTCCCAGGACTGTAAATTTGGGGAGGGGGAGAGCAAATAAATAAACCTCTCACCAATTTGCCTTTGAATGGAAAGTAAAACACTGCGGGACATCCCTCCCCCTGCTCCTCCCGTGTGCGTAAAACCAACTGGAAACGCTCCCTGGTGCTGGGAAAAGTAAGGCCCTTCTGTTTTGATTTTGGTAGATAATCTTGTGCCGTGGAGGTCAGCCAGGCAAGGCGAAGAGGTCATGAGGAGAAGCAAAACATCCACGCTTAGGACAGCTGCTGGGAGGTGCTTTGGAAAAGCCAGGAGTTTCGAAGAACAGATCTGTGAGTCCCCAAGATGAGAAAAAAAATATAAATTAAGGTGGGCCACACTTTTTCCTCTGTGTAAATGAACACCTGGCCCTTTTAGCCCCTGTTTTAATTTGTGTCTGGGTGGGGTGTCAATGTACTGTATGCACATGGCTCTATTTAACAAACTCTATGTTAGAACCACAGTGTAAATGCTAATTTAATCAGATTTGTATGTAACCAGAATTTTATATACCCATTTGTCCCTTTTCTAATTTATGCTGTTTCATGTGTATAAATGTACTTATAGGAAGAGATATTAAACTTATGTCTTTGTACAGTATATACAGACTACTTTAACCCAGGCAAAGTATTTTTGCAGTGATATTAGAGAAGATGCCATTTGCTATGCTGAAAGACAGAATAAAGTCACAGTCTGTCCCTGGCAGCTCCTGCTGTACTTTTTGGGGCCCTAAATCAGCCTGGATTAAGTTTGGGCAGGGGTTTTGGGGGCTGGGGCGAGGGCAGCACACCTGGTGAGTCCACACAAGTCCTCCTATGGCTAAAGAAAGATCTGGGTGTGTAAATCAGAATCCAGAATGGTTTCAGAACACCCTCACTCAGCTGCTGAGAAATCCCAGTGGTTTCTCAGGTTTCAGTTGCACCTTCATTTCTGCCTGTGCAGCTCCCCAGGCCTTTGGCCCCACAGGAGCTGTTTCACTCCATCTGTGCCTGCACTGGGCTGGGCAGGAGCAGCTCCTCTGCCTGGAGCCCTGATCTGCTGGGAAAGCGCAGGGCAGGGACCTCTCCCTGACCTCCCCAAACCCCACCTCTCCCTTTCCTGCAGAGATGGTGGGGAGCAGCCCCAGGTCTCTCCCTGCCACCTTCAGGGAACAGCCTTTCCCAAACCCTTGGATGTCACAGCAGCAGGCAGCTGGTGGGGCAGGTGCTGCATTCCCAGAGCACTCCCCTGCTGCCAGCCAGGAGTTTTCTCTCTGCAGCCACCAAACTTCCAGGGTCTCTGCACCAGATAGCCCAGAGGCTGTGAGCCCCATCCTCCCCTGCCTTGTGCTCCCACAGCTGCTCCTGTAAAGTTTCTTTTTAGAGGAAAACCAAGCCAATTTCCCAGAGGAGTCCTCTCCCAAAGCCAGCTCTCACAGAAGTTAGTTTTAATCCAAGAGCTGTCTATTTTCCAGATAAAGAGCCCCACAAAAAGCCTTCCACATGCCCAGGGTCCAAAGGGGATCCTCTGTGTGCTCCCCCAGACCCATACCCAACTCGCCTCCCTCCTCCCAGCGTGGAGCAAAGGGAACCACAGCCTCCATCCCTCTCCATGGCCACCTCCAGCCTGGAGTCCACAGACACCACAATTGGGAAAGGAGCAGCCTGAGCAATTATTGCTTAAAGACAAAGCCGTGGTGTTTTCTCTTCCACGTGGGGATCCTGCATGGCTCCGTGAGCCCCGTGGCACCGGCAGCCCACGAGCTGCACGTTGCAGCAGGGAATTGCAGCTGGATCCTGGGAATAATCTGCAACCGAGACATTGTCTGCTGCAATGTCCTGCAGAGCTTGGGCATAAGCCCTGCTGATGGCAGGCAGCACTGCCTGGTACTCCCTGGATGCCACATCCAGAGGCTCCTGCTCCTGGAGGTCACGGTCCAGGTTGAAAATGAGGGGTGGTTGGTGCCGCTCCGCCGGCCCCATGCTGCCATCACAGGCCATGGCCCCTCCTAGGGAGGAAATGGGAGAGAAACCCTGGAGTCACAGAGGTCCAGGGGTCACCTCTGTATTCCTCACCCACCCAGGATGGCCCATTCCCATCCCAGCTCTTGTTCCAAGAGGTTGCTGAGACCCGCCCCAGGCTGCAGCACCATCCTGCACACACAGCTCGGCACATCCTCGGGTCTGCTCTTGGTTGAATTAACCTGAGTTGGTTTTCTCCTGCATCTGCAGAGATCTAAGAATTCCAGAAGTCTCTTCTTAGACTTCACAACCTCTGGTAGGGACACAGTACCTGTGGTGTAAAACGCCTTGTACTGAGCCAGCCGCAGCGCCTCGATCCCGCCGACCTTCCCGGCTGCGCCGCTGTTGGGGTGCAGCAGAACCTGCAGGAAGGACAGAATAATTCCTGTCATCCCATGGCAGGGAAAACCTGCTCCATGAAATCCACTCCCTCCCCAGATGATCCCACCCCTGAACACATTCACAGATGGCATTCAGGCCCTGGACTCAGAGCAGCCAGCAGAGCTGTGATTGCTGAAGGGTGGGGAGGTGGCAGAAGGGCCCCAGGAAACACCAACAACTCCCTTGGCCTTTCCTGGCCCTGCAGGAGCCTCTGAATTTATCTCCCAGTTCTGTGGCAAGAAAGGGATCACAAAGGCTCTGGGGCTTTCAACAGATTATCATAAAATCACAGAATGGTTTGGGTTGGACCAGGGACCTCAAAGACCATCCAGTCCAAGCCCCTGCCATGGGCAGGGACATTTTCCCCTGTCCCAGGTTGCTCCAAGCCCCATCCAACCTGGCCTTGGACACTGCCAGGGATGGGGCAGCCACAGCTTCTTGGGATAACCTGTGCCAGGGCCTCCCCACCCTTAAAATTAAGAATTTCTTCCTAACATCCACTCTAAATCTCCCATCTTTTACTCTAACACCATTCCCCCTTGTCCTATCACTAGATGCCCGTGTAATATTTGGGAGCCAGGGTGGTCTCAGGTGCTCTGAGCACCTCCCTGGGTGTTCACAGCTCAGCCAGCAGTGGGGACATCCAAGGGAGCTGAGCCCCAGGCTGGAGCCCCAGCCAGCCACGAGCTGAGGGTGAGCTCATGCGAGGCACCAGGGGAAGGTGAGGTGCTGGAACATCCCTCCCACATCCCTCCCGTCCGTGTGACTCACCCCGCTGTGCAGGGCTCCCCTCCCTGACAACAGCCAGGGAACGGGGTGAGCAGCAGGGGAAGGAGGGAAGGGTGGGCCGAATCTCTCCCTTTTGGTATTTAGGACACTTGATCCACACAGGATGGCTGCTCTGGCACTGGGGAGTGAGGAGACAAGTGAGCTGGACACTCCAGCGGCTCCTCTCTCCGATAACATCTGCCGCGGAGCCAGTGCCTTCACTGAGGGATGAGTCACTTGAGGTTTCCTCCCTGGGATTTGAGTTTAAAAGTGATTCAAGAAATTTCCACTGTGCTAAAAATTAGAAACATCTGCTGGAGTTTGTAGGCAGCTGCAGTGCCAAGTTTAGTAACAGCACTCACAGCTGATGAGTGCAGCAGTGCCTGAGCAGGTGCCCGGCACGGAGCCCTGCCCCTCAGGGAACATTCCAGGCACCCTGGGCACCCCGAGATGTCCATCCCACACTGCCTGGCAGAGAATTCCAGGGATCCCAGGCAGCCAGAGGTGTCCATCCCATGCTGCCTGGTCTGGATGTAGCCACTGTCTCATGGGACTGGTTGGAACCTCATCCAAGAAATGCCAGAATTCAGGGTAGGGACTGATTTCCAAATGTTCTCACTTTCTGTTATTGCCCTCCATTGTAAGATAATTTGTTTAAAAATCACATTTGGAATTTGGTTGGATCTTTATGTTTTTGGGGAAAAATAGGAAAGGTGTAAAGTGGAAGAGGTGGTGCAGTGTGAGCCTGGTGCAAGGAAAAACTCTGCTGCAGAGTCCCCTTCTGCTGACACTCCTTGGGCAGGATCAAAGAGCTCCAAAGCAGGAATCAGCAAATATTCAAGGCCTGTGAAGCCAAGGGACCAGGAACTGAACCAATTCATCTGTCTCCAGCCTTAAAGCTTTGCTTACACCTTTAACAGCACAGCTGGGATGCTGCCAAGGGCACTCAAACCTCCCTTCCTACCAACAACCATGTTCCTAAACCTCTTAAAACCCCACACTTAGAAAATCTGTTATAATTTACTGCATAATTAAGGAGTTTGTTTTGATTCAAGAAACATTCCCAGATCTGGAACTCTTCCATTAATCCATGGCTATTATTTTAATACATAAAAAATAGAGAAGGCAGGGGGGGGAAAAGCCTTTTCTCCCCTGAAAATTCATTGCTTGAACTTGGTGCTCCAGGCTATTCACATTCAGCTGATGCACAGAGGGATTTACTGCTCCTGGTACCCTTGGTGCTCCTTGGTGGGTGTGATTTATTTTTCCTGCCAGCAGCCCTCGCTCTCAGCAGGACCTCGGTGTCACCCCAACCTGTGCCAGTGCCAAGCAGGGACACTGGGACAGTGTCACCAGGCAGCTCACACTGGGAGCTGCAGCGACCCCAATTAGGGAAGTGTGGAAATTGGGCAGTGGAGTGAGTGAGGGAGCTGCTTTCAGGAGGATTTGTGTCCAGGGAAAGCCTGCACGGGGGTCACTATCGGCCGCTGGCAGGCGGGGGGTGACAGGCGGGGAGCCAGGAGGGGAGGGAGCGGGGACAGGGCTGCTCCCATCACCCCAGGGGCTGGGGGTCCCCTCCGAGGTCACCCCATCCCATGGCAGTGCCATCCCAAGTCTTGGGGGAATTCCACACAGGAATGGCTGCACCCTGACACCCAGCAAACCATCGCTCCCAGCAAACCATCATTCCCAAAAAAACATTGCTCCCAGAGAAACTTCATTCCCAAGAAACCACTGCTGCCTGCAAACCAGCATTCCCAGCAAACCATTGCTCCCAGAAAACCAGCATTCCCAGCAAACCATTGCTCCCAGAAAACCAGCATTCCCAAAAAACCTTTGCTCCCAGAAAACCATCATTCCCAAAAAACCTTTGCTCCCAGAAAACCATCATTCCCAAAAAACCTTTGCTCCCAGAAAACCAGCATTCCCAAAAAACCTTTGCTCCCAGAAAACCAGCATTCCCAGAAAACCATTGCTCCCAGAAAACCATCATTCCCAAAAAAACCTTTGCTCCCAGGGAAATCTCATTCCCAGCAAACCATCAGTGCCCTGCTCCCAGCACTGCCCGTGCCGAGCAGGGTTAATCCCGAGGAGCAGAGTGGAGTGTGCTGGCCACATCCCATCCCCTTCCCTGCTCCATCTCCCAGTTCAGCAGAGGGTTCCATAAATACAAAGCAAATACCAAACCCCTGATGGACACGGAAAGCCAATCCAAGATCCCGCTGGGAGCTGGCTCGTGGTGCTTGCAGGAGGGTGTACTTTAAAAGCAAAATCAGGATTTATCCATGGGACAGCTATTAAAGACACTTTTCCTTTTTTTTTTTTATTGGTTCTGCAAAAATCTCGTGCAACTCTGAGACAAACATGTCTGCTTGTCCTGAAAACTGTGGGTTTTGGGGTGAAAGATGCTGCCAGCTTGGACAGAGCTCGGGATGTGGGGTGGGCTGTCCTGATGGAACCCTGGAGCTGGGAGAAGGAGGGGTTTGTTATGTCTCCATCTGGTGAGATAAATAAATTGGTATAACCAGGTTTGAACCCCTGGGAGCTTCCCTTCCCCACACTGATGCACCTTTTAGGATCAGAAAGATGCTGGGCACTGCAGGCTGCCACACCCTTGGCTGGTGTCCCTGGGATCACAGACACAGCTCTGAGGCACACAGGAAGGTGCCAAGCTGCAGGAACGGGCATTTCCACCTCTAATCCCAGATTTGCGAACAGAGCACAAAACAATCTTCATTAACCCAGAACCCTTTTACCCTGATATCCCAAACCCAGCCTGGTACAGCACCCAGCCATCTCCAGCTGTCCTCCTCTTCCAGGCTGGCACTCCCATGGATCTGCACATCCCCAGGCTGAGCCAGTACCAGTTTTAGCCCAGTTTTAGCCCAGTTTTAGCCCAGTTTTAGCCCAGTTTTAGCTGTGGCACCGGGGGTGGCCCTGCCTTACCTTGTGCCCCACATCCAACCAGCCAAAGAGAGCTGGGGACACGTCCAAGCCATCGAAGCGCCTGCTCGGGGGCAGCGCTGCCCCAGCCAGGGCCACCAGCGTGGGGAAGATGTCCAGGATGCTGGGGAAAGAGGGGACAGTCATCAGAGCAAGGAGTGAGGATCCCTGGAGGGTCTCCCCAGCCTCACCTGAACCCCACATCCCTCACAGGAGAGCTCCTGGCAGCTGAAAAGGAAAACCTCATTCCCAGAAAATCACTGATCCTAGAAAACCATTCCCAGCAAACCATTGCTCCTAGAACCATTGCTCCCAGAAAACCAGCATTCCCAGCAAATCACTGCTCCCAGGGAAACTTCATTCCCTGTAAACCTTTACTCCTAGAAAACCATTGTTCCCAGCAAACAATTGCTCCCAGAAAACAGGAAAAAATTGAACCCAGCTCTGGGAAGCCCCGATTTCACACCCCTCCTGCCCCCAGGCAGCTGCTGGGATTCAGTCAGGGCTTGGCTGGGGCAAGGAGATTGGTTCAGGAGGCAAAAGCACCAGGAATTGGGGTCACCAGGGTGCTGCCACCGTGGCCTTGTCACCACGGTTCTGCCACCAGCGTGATCCTGGTGTGTCCTGCCCCTGCTGTCTCCTGCCCAGAGCGCGATGGGAGCTGCGTGAGCAGAGAGAGGAAAGCCCTGGGCTTAACAGCCCCCAGTTCTCCCACTGAACGAGTTTTAATTTAGCTGCTAAGAGACAGAGAGAACAAATAAGAACAAACACTGCTGCGAGCCCCGGCCGGCGCTCACCGAGACGGCCCCCATGGCCAGGCCGGCCGGGAGGCGCCCAAAAAAATCCTGGCTCTGCACTGCAATCCCTGCAGGCACCTTGCTGGGGGCAGAGCAGGTCCCCCAAAGCAGCAGCTCACCTGCCCCTGGCCCCACGGGTGCCCAGCTCCCAACTCAGGGCATTGGCCCATGGATGGGACCTCTGGAGGGGAACACCGGGCTGGGAGAACAACATGATCGAGGGCAGAGCTGGTTGAAGATTTCCCCAGCCATGGCAAGGTGTAACCCATGGGAAAAGGCATTAAAAACAGGATTTTTGCTCGAAGATGGTATCAAAGGCCCTACCAGCAGGCACATCCTGGGAGCCGTGCCTGAGGGAAGGGGAAAGCCACACTGCCAACCCCTGCCCTGGCCAAGACAGATTGAACACATAAAGCCACTCCAGCATCCTGCTGCTGCCTGAACACCAGGGAAAAGGGCCTGGCAGTGCCCAGGGACAGCAGCTCCCTGCCCGTGGGACAGTGGGTATCCCTTCCCCTGGCACTGCCCGGCCATGGTGCTGAGCACCCCAGAGCTCTGTGCTCTGGCAGGCTGCAGGCAGCTGCAGCAGCTCTCCCCACACCCCACAGCTCAGCCAACCTGCCCAGCCCCACGCTGCCAGGATGGTGCAATCTCCTCCTTCACCACCCTGCTGACCTACTTCTTCCATGCCCTACTTCGGGTTGGGGCAGGGAAGGGCAGAAGCACAGTGGGTGGTTCTGACAATTAAACATAATTAAGAACAGCAGACAAGGCAGTTTTGTGCAGAGCCCAGCGTGCAGGTGCTGGTCTGTGGTGAGGCATCAGCGTTCCTGTGCCAGCCCCAGCTCCCTGGGCACGCTCACCCTCGCTCATCCCTGCCCAGGACACGGAGCCACGAGGTCCTGAGCAGTTCCAGCAGCCTCTGTGCCCCAGCTAGGCATTTCCACAACCCCAGGGGCAGAGGAGATTCGTGCAGGTGGAAAAGGCTTTCCCCTGCCCAGCCTGACTCTTCCTGGGGATGCCACTGTGCTGAGGTTCTCTGGAAGTGAACACACACTGATCTCCTGCACACACACTGATCTCCTGTACACACACTGATCTGCACACACACTCATCTCCTGCACACACACTGATCTGCACACACACTCATCTCCTGCACACACACTCATGTTCTGTACACACACTCATCTCCTGCACACACACTGATCTGCACACACATTCATCTCCTGCACACACACTCATGTTCTGTACACACACTGATCTCCTGTACACACACTGATCTCCTGCACACACACTGATCTCCTGCACACACATTCATCTCCTGCACACACACTGATCTGCACACACACTGATCTCCTGCACACACACTGATCTCCTGCACACACATTCATCTCCTGTACACACACTGATCTCCTGTACACACACTGATCTCCTGCACACACACTGATCTCCTGTACACACACTGATCTCCTGCACACACACTGATCTCCTGCACACACATTCATCTCCTGTACACACACTGATCTCCTGCACACACACTGATCTCCTGCACACACACTGATCTCCTGTACACACACTGATCTCCTGCACACACACTGATCTCCTGCACACACACTGATCTCCTGTACACACACTGATCTCCTGCACACACATTCATCTCCTGCACACACACTCATGTTCTGCACACACACTGATCTCCTGCACACACACTGATCTCCTGTACACACACTGATCTCCTGTACACACACTGATCTCCTGCACACACACTCATGTTCTGCACACACACTGATCTCCTGCACACACACTCATGTTCTGCACACACACTGATCTCCTGCACACACACTGATCTGCACACACACTCATCTCCTGCACACACACTCATCTCCTGCACACACATTCATCTCCTGCACACACACTCATGTTCTGTACACACACTGATCTCCTGTACACACACTCATCTCCTGCACACACACTCATCTCCTGCACACACACTGATCTCCTGCACACACATTCATCTCCTGCACACACACTCATGTTCTGCACACACACTGATCTCCTGCACACACACTGATCTCCTGCACTCATATTTCATTCCTCCCCAACAGCTGGGGGGATTTCAATGTCCCTGCTGCACATGCTCATCTCTGGGGGCTGTCCCCAAGGGTGACAGAGGCACAGAGAACAGCCACCTGTCCTGTGAGCACCTCCACCTCCCTCTGTGTCCCTCCACGTCCCCTGTCCCACCTCAGGCCACGGCTGGGCCCACAGTGGTGACACTCCTGAGGTGATGCCCCCAGGCTGGCTCTGTGCTGCCTCCCAAGGAGGGGGTGATGCCAGAGCAGGACCCTGCCCAGCTGGGCACGGCCCCATGGCACTGCCAGGCTCTGCTGCAGGGGACACCAGCTGCACTGCCACTCCTGGGCAGCTACAGAGACACTTTGGGAGCACCTGCAGTGCTGCACGAGCCTCTGCTGGATTTCCAGATTTCCAGCTGTCCAACCTGTCAGACTGGAGCTGGGAAATGCAGGAGATAAGGTCTCTGAGGAGATAATGAGAATTCCTGGGCTTGGAGGCAGGGACAGGGGGGTGGGATGGTGACCCTGAAATGCAGGGGCTGGCAGCTCTGCCCCATGGCCCGAGGAGGACAAGGATTTGGAGGTGAAACCATGGGGGGCTACGGGCTCCCCATCCCCTCCACCAGACACCAGTGACTCAGCTTATGGCTCAAACCTTCCCTTGCCTGCAGAACTCCAGCTCCCAGAGCTGCCCTGGGGCCCTGGAATGAGTGAGTGTCTCCAGCTTAGCTCAGGACCTGAGGAACACCCAGCACTGCCCCAGGGCCCACCAGTCAGGACCTGCTTCCAGCAGCTGGGACATTCTTTCCCAACACTCAGCCCCACCCCAGACCCCCACCCTGTGTGCTTCAAGGATGAAAGGGGACAGGACATCCCAATGCCCAGGAACCCCAAACCCCAGCAGCCTGACCCCCAGCACCGTGGGGATCCCCCAGGGATGAACAGGGACCCCAAACCCCAGCAGCCTGACCCCCAGCACCGTGGGGATCCCCCAGGGATGAACAGGGACCCCAAACCCCAGCAGCCTGACCCCCAGCACCGTGGGGATCCCCCAGGGATGAACAGGGACCCCAAACCCCAGCAGCCTGACCCCCAGCACCGTGGGGATCCCCCAGGGATGAACAGGGACATTCCCCCCACACTGCCCCAGGCTCTGCCCCACATCTGCTGCCAAGGAGGGCTGCAAGGAGAGGTGCAGGTCCCACATGAAGGGCTCTAATGCTGCAGCGAGAGGGGCAGCCCGGGCCCTCCCTGTGCCCTCCCCAGCGAGCAGAGGTGTGGGGAGCAGCCCTCGCCCTCGCTGCCGCCGGATCCCGGCCCGGCCGCATCCTGCAGGGATTGCCAGCGCCATCTCTCCCCACAACCGCACCCTCCCCCACATAAAGCCTTCCACCGACCACAAAGCCTGAGCCTGCTCCTTGGTGGGGAGAGAGAACATCGTCATCTTTTAATTATCGGGAGGCCCTTGGCCACGGCGGCCGGGAGCACGCGGAGCCCGGTGGCTGCGAGCGCCAGCCCTCCAGCCTCACAAAAAGCCCTTTCAGCTCCTCTCAGCTGAAGCACTAAGTCTTGGGAGAGGACAAAAGTGCAGCCTGGCACAGGGCAGGGAATAACCAGCGCAGGCGGCTGCTGTTGCCAATATCCAGGTGATGAGCTGGGTCCCCGAGGGCTCTCACCTGAGCAGAGCGTGGCTCGTCCTCCCGGCAGGGACACGGCCGGGCCAGTACACCAGGGCTGGCACCCTGTGCCCTCCTTCCCAGGTCGTTTGCTTGGCTGAGCTCCCACCTGCAGGAGAACAGGGCAGCGCTCAGCATCTGCTGCTGCTGGAAAACCTCCTGAGCCCGGAGTTTCCCTGGGAAAGGAGCTGCTCAGAGGCAGAGATGGTGTAAATTACCCCGAAGGAGGATGGTTCCACCGGGCCAGGGAAGGGAGAAGAACTACGGGTGTTTTTCAAAGGGAAAGGGAAAAGAAAGGTGTCTCAGCTGGGCACTGGTCTGTGTTTCTCTGCTCCAGTGAGTGATGAGAAATGCAGCAGCTGCCAGAGCCACTGCGTTTCCATCCACTTCTGATGCCAGGTGAGAGAATGGAGCAGGCAGGAAATGCAGGAATTTATTCCAGGGGCTTCTGTCCTCTGCAGGGCCCAGCACCAACAGCTCCCCCTCCCCCTCAACCTGCTGGAAACCTGCCTCATTAAAAATACCATCCTGCTAATAACCCTGCTGCCAGTTAATGAACCTGATCCATCCTTTCCCTGACAGCAAGCCTGCTCTGCCCTTGGACTGGAGATGCACAGGGAAGCTGCCCAGTCCCTCCAGCTCCTGGAGCGCTGAGCACTGGGGCTGGGGTGCTGAGCACCAAAATCGGGGTGTTGAGCCCCAAAATGGGATCACCACGCATCCAAAGGGCTGGAAGGGTGCTGGAGAGCCTCTGCCTTGGCTGCAGCCCAGAGGGCCCCAGGCAGCTGGAGGGGGAAGGGGCTGGGAATGGGGCAAAGAGAAAATCCCAACCCGATTCACCGAGCAAACTTCCCAGGAGCTGCCTTTGTGCGCTGCCTTTCAGTGTGCACATGGCAACGGCACTCGCCCCGAGCCATTTCCTCGGGGCACAGCCAAGAGAGTCCCTGCAGCATCCCCAGCCCGGCCCGGCCTCTCCAGAGCCACCGCCCCACACCTCGGGCTGATCCAGCCCCAAACAGCGCTGCCGTGCCCGCAAGGACACGGACGGCACAAGGAATAGCCCAGGGAAAAGATTTCTGACCCTGGCACGGACCGAGCACATCCCCAGTCTCTCCCACAGTTTTGGTGTTTCCCCCCTGCCCTCAGACACCCCAGGAAATCCCAGCAATTACAGCGATTAATATCAATCCCCATCTCTGCACATATATTAAAACACTCATCCTCCTGGATGCATTTCCAGGGTTTTTCCATGCATGGTCAGGGGTCTCTGGAAGGACATCAGAGGGATATTTCCTGACCAAGCCACCCCAGCAGCTCTGGCTGCTCAGGTCAGAGCAGCCTGGGAATGAGGTCACATTAACACTTTGGGAAGTAAACAGGGCTGAAACACCCAAACCCAACCAGGGAATTTTCTCCAGACTGGGGATGATGCAGCCCTGCTGCTGTGGGGACTTTCCAGGCTTTCCAGGAAAGCTGAACTGTGCATTCCCATGGTGGGATGAAAACCTTGGTCCCACCACACGCACAGCAGGTCCTCAGCACAGGGACACCAGGTCTGGAATTTCCCCTCAAAACATGCCCAGCATCACATCCCCAAAATGTTTCTCTCCCAGTATCCCCCGCCTTGCTGGACTCTTGACCCCGAGGTGGGAGATGAGTTTTTGGGGTGGGCTGGGGGCTGTGGGAGGCACAGGGAAGGGGCAGCACACACGGATATGCTGCTCTCTCCCAACGCCACCTGAAATCAGTGGAAACATCCCTGGGGCTTAGGGTTGGACCCTAAAACAAAAGATGGAGCTGCAGGAGACATGTTAGAAACATACAGAAACTTGTTAGAAACATATAGAAATATAAATAAACATATAGAAACTTGTTAGAAACATACAGTAATATATATAAACATATAGAAACATGTTGGAAACATATAGAAACATATAAAAACATGTTAGAAACATGTAGAAACTTATAGAAACATATAGGAACATATAGAAATGTATAGGAATGTATAGGAATGTAGAGGCATATATAGGAATGTATAGGGACATATATAAACATGTAGAAACTTATAGAAACATGTAGGAACATATATAAACATGCAGAAACATAGAAACATGTAGGAACATATATGAACATGTAGAAATGTATAGAAACATATAGGAACATATAGAGACATACAGGAACATGTAGAAGCTTATAGGAACATATAGGGACATATATGAACATGTAGAAACTTATAGGAACATATAGGGACATATATGAACATGTAGAAACTTATAGGAACATATAGGGACATATATGAACATGTAGAAACTTATAGGAACATATAGGGACATATATGAACATGTAGAAACTTATAGGAACATATAGGGACATATATGAACATGTAGAAACTTATAGGAACATATAGGACCGTGGAGGAACGTATAGGAACATGTAGAAACATATGGAAACATATGGAAACGAGCAGGGCTGGGAGCAGTGTGTCTTTCCCCGCTCCTCGGGGCTGTTCCCTGGCAGGGAGCGATGCCCCCGGGCTGGGAGGGCCGAGCATCCCAGTCCCGGGCAGTGCCAGCCCAGCCGGCAGCGTTGCTTTCCAAACATCCGTGCGGCCACCAGCCGAGGGATTTCCGAAGTCAGCCCCGCCGGCAGCGTTCCCAGGCAGCTCGGAGCGCTCTGCCAGCCCGGGCTCCCCCCGGGCTCCACCGCAGGCGGGCTCCGGCTGTTCCGCAGGGCAGAGAGCGGCTGGAAAGGGGCCGTGTTTTGCTCGCCCTGTTCCCGAACGCCGCAGTTTCTGTACCAGCTGCTCGGGCTTGTGACCCTGGGTTGCTCAAGAGCAACAACCCGGGGCCGTCGGCGGGGTTTGTTTACTAGAAAATTAAGGTTACGATTCCATCCCGGGGCCGGGAGAAGGAAGGGTTCAGGGAATGGGACGGAGGCAGCGCAGTTTGCCCAGGGAAGTGTCGGGAAGAGGAGAAGGAAGCCCCCCACTGCTGACCCCGGGCTGGGGGAGCCGAGCCTGGCACCTTAACACCGCGTAATACAAGCAGAAGTGGGAAACGCCTGACTCATGAATGTTTCTGGCTGCCCCGGCCGAAATAAACCCACCAAACAGATGGCTTGGCCGGAAAAGGAGGAGTGAAAAAAAACCAAAAAATAAACAAAAAATAAAAACCCCAAATGAAAACCCTCCAGAAAAAAAACAAAACAAAACAAAACAAAACAAAACAAAAAACGGTGGAGAGAGAAGAAAAAGTGAAGTCCCAGTGTGCGGGAAGGGTGGTGGGTGGGATGGGGCTGGGGGCTGTGAGACCCTGATGGGGCAGATAACAACATCCCACCTCCAAAGCAGCACACTCACCCCGAGCTCCGGGATAATGAGGACCCCAGCCCACCCCCCGCAGCAGTTTTGGAGGAAACTTGACTGTTTGAAAGAAAAAACCAGCGCTGGGGTGTGCTCAAGCCCAGGGCACTGCCCCAGCTGAGCAGCCTCCCGAAGGAGGATGGCAGGGAAGGTGGAATGCTGCCCGTGTCCCCTCCATGGGCACTGAAGGGCTTTGTGGAGCAGCCCCCGCTGTGCCCCCGGGCACACGCTGCCAGGTTACCTCGCTGCCTCTGCCAGGCACCCACGAACGGCCCCAGGCGTCCCGCCAGCTCACACTTCTGAGCCCAGGGGCCATTGTCACCTGCAAGGGAAAGAAATGTCCCCATGAGAGACAGCAGGACGGCAGGGGACACCTCCAGGGTGGGGGGGTCGGCAAGGACAAGTGACCCTTCCATCCCTCTTTGCCACCCCTGCGGTGCCGCCCCACACGAGCGAGAGCAGCCGGTGGATGGATTTTGGTTTTTAGCAGTTTGTTTGCAGGGTCTGGAGCGCAGCCAGGGCAGGGCAGGGGGGGCACGGTGCCACCAGCTTTGGGTGTTAATGAGCGGCCGAGCGGTTCCTGTCATCAGGAGCAAGACATCCTCATTAGGGAGGCTGCTCAGCGACAGAGAGCGGATTTGGGCTTCTTAACGAACGAGGATTTGCGGTTTAATTAGTCACGGCCCCACCACTTCAGCCCCGCAGCCGGAGGGGGTGGCAGGGTGGGCACCCAGCTGAGTGGCCACAGCAGCCTGGGACCCCCGTGCCCACGCTGGGACCACTCCCCATCCTCAGAGCGCCGGGACCATCGAGGGAGGGGACATCGAGGGCAGGGGACAAACACAGGTCCTGCCCCCCCTCCAGGTGCAGTCCCAGGGTCACCCCCAGCCCGTTTTCCTGCTGTACCTGTGAACCACAGGAGTGTGCTGCCCTTCCCGAGGCTGTCAGCGACCTCCTTTATCCGTCCCACCAGCGCATCCATCTCGCTCAGGGAGGCTCCGTAGATGCTCCTGCCCGGAGCGGGGGGCAGCGGGGGGGTCAGCGGGACGTGCATGTGGGCCAGGGCCAGGTAGAGGAAGAAGGGACGGCCGCTGTCACTGCACAGGGGACAGAGGGAGAGCGCTCAGCCTCCAGGGCAAGGCGGTGGCAGGAGGTCCTTGGGGTGGTGGCACTGCTGAGCCCGGGGACACAAACCCGTGGTCCTTCCACCCCTGCCTCTGCCGCAGCTCCCTGGGGGAAAAGCACCCCACGTGCATCACCCACACCCTCCAGGCACTCCTCTCCTTACAGCGAGGAAGCTTGGCTGAGCTGAGCCACCTCTCCCCACTGTCCCCCCGTTGTCAACCGTGCCCCATTTGGGATGGATTTGCCCCATCCTCCATCTCCAGTGGCCAAACACCCCACGCTGCTGCCCCCAGGCACTTCCCTCCCCTCTCACAAGGAGCCTATTTGGCCCCTTGCCCCCTCCCCAGCAAGTGCCCTGCTCGCTGGGGCTGTGGGCAGAGGATGGGGCACATCTGGCCACCCACAGCACACCGGGCACTGGTGGCAGTGCCACCCGGCCCCGCACAGGGAGCGCGGCACGTTCGCTGCCCCGCCGTCTGCTCGCTCCTAAATCATCCCGGGACACGTCCTGTTTGCTTGTTTACAGCTATATTTATCTGCTCCAACCAGGCCTGCTCTTCCTCAGGGAGCTCGGAGGGGAAGGGTGGGATGGCCAGCGGTGGGGAGGGGCCGGATCCCGGGGACGTGTCCCGGCCAGCACACGCGCCTGGCTCCGGCCGCCCCATCGCTGCCTCCTGGAAGCTCTCCGGCCCTTCCAACGCGAGTTTCGGCACTTCCTTCCTCTGCCCGTCACCCACCTGGGGTGGAAAATGAGTAAACCCCGTCCTGCCCGGAGCTGCTTCATCCCCCTGAGAAGGGCTGTGTCCCCCGGCACCCTGCCCATCCCTGCGGGGTGTGAGGGGGTAGGAGAGCTCCTGTGCCCCTTGCAAACGGCCACTGTGAGACCTCTTCCCATGGGATGGCAGAGCCCCTGGAGCAGGGAAAGCTGCTTCCCCTGGGAGCACCACTCCAGAGGGAGCCGTGGCTGTGATGCTCAGCTGAGCATCCCTCCCATCTGCCACACGGACAGCTCAGAATTGTCCTGAAGATCGAGCAAACCTTTAATCAATAACTGGAGACAGGAGTCCCTGACTTTTGCTCCCACACTCGCTTGTGCTCGAGCAGTGTCATGTCTCACTGTCACAAATTGCTGAACCTTGACTGGTAAAAAAAACACTGAGATGGCAAATCCGGTGTTCTTTTGTTGCCCTGTAATGAATGAGTCAGGCAGGGGAAAACTGGAATAAGCCATCAAAGAGGAGGGGAAAAAAAGCAGGCACCTGCTTAATCCTGTTCTCCATGAACACAGATAACCCCAAAACACTTCTGGGGAGTTTAAAGGTTTTTCCTATTGACCCGGAGCTTACACACTTGGTTTCACAGCCACAGACCGTCCTGGTAGCCTGGGGCTCTGGCAGGAGAAGGGGCTTCTGCTGTCCCACAGCCCAGAGCCTGGGCACCCTCAGCATCCTTGGCACCCAAAGGGATTAACTACAGATCTTGTGCAACAAAACATCTCCCAGGTTTACAAAGAGCCATTTCCCCATGTGCTGCTCCCTGCCCAGCCCTTCATTCACCTCTGTTTCATAAACCTTCCCCCAGGGAGCCGCCTTCCCCGGGCCCGGTTATCCCGGGGTGCAGGCAGGGGATGGGCTCAGACAGGGCTGCCCGGCAGCGCTTCCTCTCCTCACTCTGCAGGGAGGCGTTTTGCAAAGTCACAGCTCGTAATCCGCCAATAATGGGGATTAAAATTGCACAAGCCGTCAGCAGAGCTCGGGGGCGTCATTCGGACGAACCACTTCGCTCCTCGGGGACAAACACAGCCGGGCACCTCCTGTGCCGTGGGGCTGGGGGAGGCACATCCTGAATCCCAGAGATCTTTATCCTCAAAATGGATCGAATCTCACACGCGGGGCGTGTTCAAACACCTCTGGGTGCTCTTCTGGTCCCACCCTGAGCACCATTCAGCGCCTGTTTACAGCCCCTGCCAGCACTTCACGCCCACGGAGGCAACTCATCACCCCATTGCCACCTCATCCACAGGGATGGGGAAGGACAGACCGATGGCAGCGTTTGTTTCCTTCCCATCCTCACCAGCCTTGACATCACGCACATTCCCCCCAGGGAGGAGGCACAGCCACACTCAAAGGCTTTGCCTTTGCTCAAAAATGGTTTTAGAAACACACGACCCCTTTGGAAAACACCAGAAGAGTCTCAGTGCCTCCTCCAGCAGGAAGCCAAGCCACGGACACCCCAAATCTGAACCACGGGGCATCACCCATCTCCCCTGGCATTGCACCAGCACGATGCAAAGGAGCCCTGCAGTGACCCAGGAGCTCTCCTAGCTAAGGGGACAGACAGGGGACAGGGGGTGGCCTGACCTGGCCCTCTGGATGAACCGCACCGCCTCCTCCGTGTAGCGCCTGGCCAGGCTGCCCAGCTCCACGGGCTGCTGCACGATGGTGATGTTCTCGAAGAGAGGCAGGGCAACCTCTGTGTAGCAGTCCTTCCTCGCCACCCTGCTGGGAAGAGCCACCCCGGGCTTGTCACCGGCGCAGGCAGCGAGCCTGGATGTTCTCGTGGCTTCCAGAAAGCCGAGGAAGGGAGAACAGAGGGAGCGGTGCCCGTGTCCCCACGGCATGGGGTGCTCCCAGCCCACACCCCGCAGGGGAAACACAGAGCGTGAGGGGAGGTGGCCACAGCCAAGGGCACCCCCAGGGCTGGGGACAGTGCTGCAAACACCCCGTGCCCCGTACCTGGCGGCGGTGCCGTGCCGCGCGCAGGGCGGGCAGGGCGGCAGGTTGTAGCCAGGGCTGTCGGTGCAGCCCATGTCGTGGCTGTAGGGGATCCCAAAGTAGTAGTCGAAGCCTGAGAGGCAAGCGAGGGAGTCAGCGGGGTCAAGGTGGCCACAGGGCCCGCAGCCTGTCCCCGCTGGCACCGCCCTTACCGCGGGAGTTGGGGTGATGGC
This sequence comes from Pseudopodoces humilis, assembly GCF_049639895.1. Classification (NCBI taxonomy): domain Eukaryota; kingdom Metazoa; phylum Chordata; class Aves; order Passeriformes; family Paridae; genus Pseudopodoces; species Pseudopodoces humilis. The sequence continues at coordinate 2,458,383 of NC_142220.1, forward strand.
GGCCGTGGTGCCCCAGGTGCCACTTGCCTGCGTGGAAGCCACAGAACATCATTTCAGAGGTGACAGAGCTCTGGCCACCAGCAGCCCTCACCCACGAGGTGCCCGCAGCGCTGGGGGCTTTAATCAAGCTACAAGAAAGGCTCCTTGTTTGTGCTGGCTGCGATTCCAGAATGCCGTCTATTTTTGCAGAAAACGCAGAAAAAACGCATAAGGTATCTCGTGCCTGTGCAAAGCGACTGCTTCCAGCCTTAAAAGGCTCTTTCATGTGCTTGTGCTCTGAGCAGACGGCTTCCCAACCCCTCCCTAACAGCCAGCTTCATCCTCTGACCTCCAGCACGCGCTTGCTCCCACCGAACGCGCCGATCCAGGAGGGAGAACTGCAAAAACTGGGGAGGGATGGGAAAACGGAGGGGTTTTCTGCCAGCACGACGTGCACAACAGGAGCTGCAGGTGTAAAGGGCTTGTGCAGGCTGAGGGGGACCCAGCAGTGACAGGAGGGTGCCCAAAGCCCCGGGGCAGCGGCACTGCCCGTGGTGTGGGCTGCAGGATGGCGGGGCCGCCGAGCACAGCCCTGTTTGCCAAGGAACACCCAGCACATTCCCTGAGAGGTAAAGCAATGAGAGATTAAATGGAGAAGTCTGGATTTCCGGCAGCACCGTTGAGAAGGAAGAATTTAAGCTTGGCATCGCAAAGTCCAAGGGGGATGTGTGAAATCTCTCTCACACGTGATCCTTTAGATTTTCCTTTCACTGCCAGCGTTTCACCAGAGCTCCTCCTCTGCAAGGGAACCTTTGTCACCCCCCGCCGCTCCCCCGGCTGCCCCTGGCACTCTGGGCATTACCTATAGCCCCGGTGCTGTAGCCAGCCTCCCGCAGGACCTCGGCCAGGGTGGTCTCATTGAGGGGGAGGCCCCCGAGTGAGCTGATGGCGAAGTTGTGGGTGACCCCGTTGCGCACCCCCAGGCGCCCCGTGAGCAGCGAGGCGCGGGACGGGGAGCACGTGGATGCAGCGGAGTGGAAATCCACGAACCTGCAGAATGAAAGGAGCCTTCAACTCACAAGACCCTGTGCGCTCTAACACTGCCCCTCCCTGCCCCCTGTGCTCTGGGGATGAGGGCGGGCAGTGGGAGATGCAGGTTCCAGCGGGGACAGATGGACCTGCACCCCAAGGTCCCAGGCTTTGGCTGCCCTCCCCATGCACCCAAACCCACACCAAAGAAATCCCTTCACCTGCCAGTCCCTCAGGGCTGAATTCCCCTGTGCTGCAGGACAGAGTGTCCGGGATGCTGGGTGAGGGCAGGGAAGGGGGTCAGACATTACCTTGTTCCTTCGGCAGCCAACTGATCCAAATGCGGGGTCTCCTTCGTCTCCGCCCAGTTGGCTCCCAGATCCCCCCAGCCCACATCATCAGCCAGGATGACGATGAAGTTGGGCTGCCTGCTCACCACACAGGGAGCCCAGAGTCCCACCAGAGCCAGGGTGAGCACCAGCACCGCCCATGGGGATGGGGATGGGGTCCCCATGGCACCACACGTCCCCTCCTGCCCGTGTTGCAGCACCGGCGGTGTTCCCCAAACTCCCCCTGCTGTGTTCCTGCGGATGCAGCTGAGCTTTCCACGGGCTCTGTCCCTTCCTCAGCTGGTCCCGTGGGGCCGGACGGGGGCTGGGGTCTGGGTTTGCTCCCTTGGCTGCCGACCGAGCTGCGACACCTCCTCCGTCTTTCACACCCAGGCACAGCCGATATTCCCGAAATCGGCGCCAGCAAAGGTGTTATTCTTAGAAGTCAAAAAACACCCTTTGAAGTCACTGTCACTCTATTTATATCTTTCCTTCCTTCCTGGTAAATATCTAATTAGACACCAAACCAAAGCGGTATTTTCCCCTCCAGGAGCGGGTTCGATCCGCCGCCGCGGCAGCTCCTCTCCCCTCACCGCAGCCAGAGGGAAATTTGTGTCCAAAAACGGCTCCTTCCCTGCAGGCTGAGCCCCTCAGCCTTTGGGTGGAGAAGAAACTGCTGGGGCTCTGTCAGTCCATCCTTACAGCATCCCCTGTGCAAGGGAAACAAAACAGTCAGGAGGTGGGGAGTGCCTCTGCACCCCAGCCCGGGGCAAAACACCTTCTCCAGACACTGGGGCAAAACAAACACCTTCTCCAGACACTGGGGCAGAACAAACACCTTCTCCAGACACTGGGGCAGAACAAACACCTTCTCCAGACACTTTCCCTTTGAAGTTGTTCTGCTGCCTGGTTGACAATGGCTCACCTGGAAAGGACTGGGAACGCGGAGTGTCCCTGTCCTGCACCCACTGCTCAGGCTGGGGTGGTTTCCCATCTCCTGCCATCCCGGGCTCCCTCCTGCTTGCCAAGGGCTTTCTCCCGAGTGCTGCAGGGGGCACAGCCCCACGAGGGGGACATACAGGGCCCTGCCTTCGTTTATGACAACTGACAAGCGTCTGAAGCTCATTGTCTAAATTTAGTTCTGCTCCCTCTGCCCCACCGCTGCCAGAGCAGGGAGCACAGCCCGGCTGCCAGAGGGAGCTGCCCCAGAGGTCAGGAGACAGCAATCCATACAAGCCCAGAGGGCAAAAAACCCCAGGAATACCCAGGATTAAGCACATCCAGCAGTTTAGGGCAGGATTTGGCCTCCAGAGATGGAAAGGTTCAAGGACAAACCCTCCAAAGAGCGGTGGCAAAGACAGAGCTGTGGCAGAGCTCCACGGAGCAGATGGAGCTGTGGAATACGATGTATTGAATACAAAGTTATGGCCAAAGGGGGATGAAGCTGCAGATCTGCCAAAATCCCTCTGGGTCCTGCACCAGGAGCTCTGCACTGGCTGTGGGGATCTGAGGCTGGGTTGGGGATGGCCAGGACCCAGCTGTCCCCACCTGTCCCCAGCTGTCCCCACCTGTCCCCAGCTGGAACCAGCAACCCTGGAACGTGGCATGAGGGATGCAGCTCCCAAGGGATGGTCAACACAGGACAACATCCATTAAGACAGAGAGGGAGAGTAGAGAAGGCAATGCTGGGAAACAAAAGGGAAGAACAGGACAGGAGCAGGCAGGAGAGGGAATACGATGAGCCCCATCTGTAGGCCAAGCAGTTTGTAGCTTGCAAAGTAAATTATTCCCAGCTTTTGCTGTTCACATCTTTAAAAGCTTTGGGCTGTCACTTGGATCAGCAGCTCCTGGGCTGTCAGCAGAGCATTGCAGTGATCAGAGATGTGGCTCCATTCATAATTCATAGCCCAGAGTGTTAATTTATAACGCCTGGAGGCTCTCGGTACATCAGCTAATGGGGGTGGGATGTGCTGGGTGGGGGGCTCAGCTGTGGGAGAGGCTGCTCAACCCTGCCCCAACAAAGCCCACCAGAGCTCAGGTCCTGTCCTGCACCCTCCTGCATCCCCACAGCTCCAACAATCAAGATCAGGTCTCTAGACATGTTTGATGGCAGCCAAGTTGTCTTTACTTTCAAAACAAAAATTCCTTTGCAATTTCCTTGGATTTCTTCATGGTTGGGGACTTTAAAGGAGCAGCTCTGCTTGAGTCCAACACCCCCTGCTCAGAGGCGAGCCCAGCTGGGCCAAGGACAGCACAGAACTGAGTCACGAAATTCACAGTGCTCAGGGAGACCTCAGTGCATCCCATCTCCATCCCAGCCCCACCTCATCTCCATCCCAGCCCCATCCCATCTCCATCCCAGCCCCACCTCATCTCCATCCCAGCCCCACCTCATCTCCATCCCAGCCCCATCCCATCTCCATCCCAGCCCCATCCCATCTCCATCCCAGCCCCATCCCATCTCCATCCCAGCCCCATCCCATCTCCATCCCAGCCCCATCCCAGCCCCATCCCAGCCTCATCCCAGCCCCATCCCAGGCCCCTGTCTGTGACTCTCCACAATGGAACAGGATATCACACCCTGCTAGAATTGGGGTTTGGGGGAAAATAAGGCACCAAAGTTGAGCTGAGCTCCTCAGGCAGGTGGTGTTCAGGCTCCCTGGGGACACACAGCACCTAATCCTGCCCCCGGGCACCTCCGCTGGCATCCAGCAGCTCCCGGCCCCTCACAGGCTGTGTGGTCTCTGTGCCAAATCCCAGCTCTCCAAACATCCTCCCAGCAGCACCATCCCAGACCCAGTCCCGCTCCTGAGGGCTCCCACAGAGCACCCCAGGGCCCCCCAGCTGCACCTGCAGCCACAGGGAAAAACCCAGCACACCTCAAAGCAGCCGAACCCACAAACCTCTGTCCCTTCCATTTACTTCGGGGAGGGGTGCCAGGATGACACAGCTAACAAAAACAATCCAAACAATTTTCAAAGGACACTCTCTCCTCCCTAAATTACAGGGAAAGTCTTCCAGGGCTCCAATTCATGCATTAGCATCAGACAAAACCTTGATCCCTGATGCTCAGAGGCTGTTTGAAGGCGAGGCAGAACACGGCCTGTGGATGTTCCACATCCAGACCACATCCATGAGTGTGAGGCCATCCCTTGGCATCAGCTTCTCTGCACTCTGAGCCCTCTCTGACCCTTTTCAGCTCAAATTCCCGGGTGAGTCCGGGCTGTGCACATTCCCCTGGGAGGTGGGAGCCTCCTTGGGATAAATCCCAGCCCCTGCTCACCCTGCACCAGGACCTGCAGCACCTCTGTTCCCCTCCAGCTTTGCTGCAGCCAGACCCACCCAGAGCTGAGCAACTTTCAGCTATTTTTGCACAAATCAAAATGACCCAGGAGAGATTCCCCAGGCTGCCTATGGCAGGAACATTGCGGCACCTCGCCTTGTGCCGAGCAGGAAATGCTGCACAGGTGGCTGCAGCTGCATCAGCTGCCTGGGAGGAATCACTCCCAGCATCCAGGGCCTTGGCAGCGTGCTCCTCCGCTGGACACGGCACACCTGGGCGTCACAGCACGCACCTTGCACCGGGGAGGACTGAACAAATAAATAACCTGTCTTTTGCAAGCCAGGCAAGGCGGCTCACAGGAACCTGGAGAAGTCCAAACCAGATAAACCAGTTCAGAAAAGCCCCAAAGCCTCTCCAAGCAGGACACCCCCGAGCTGGCCCCGCTGTCGAGGAGGGGAGATGCCTCTCTGGGATGTCACTGCTGGCAGTGCCACTACAGAGGGGTCACCCACACAGTGCTGGAAGAATCTGTCATGTATTTATCACACATCGACCAGAAAGTTTACAAATCTTGGGGCCAGCATGATCATTTTCACATTTTTCACATTCTTTCCCATTTCACGCCTGCCTGGAGAGCAAAGCAGTGGCTGGAGCCCAGAAAAACCTGCTGCCCTTTGAAGCACACCCAGCTGCAGCGAGCTACCCCCCGCCAGCTCCCGGGGCTCACAACCCTCCCAGGGTGTCCCAGCTCTGATCTGGGACAAAAAACCCAAACCCACCCAGTGCCCTGCTGGAAGTCCCACCAGGATCCTCGTCCTGGCCAGGAGGAGAGGGGAGAAAAGGGCACAGCAAAGGATAAAAATTCAAACCGGAGTGGTTACCTGCTGTGCCGCTCCAGGAGCTCCCAGTGTCACCCCTTGTGCCAGCTGGGGTCAGGGAAACTGAGGCAGGCAAGCAGAAGTGAGGCTCTTGGTGCTGACCCCGCTGAGGGATGTCCAGCCACAGCCTGGAGGGGATGGAAGGCAGGGCAGACGGGCTTTCAGAGGGCAGAAAAGTACATCTGTGTTTTGTTTGCAATTTAAAATTGCAGGGATTTTGATTTGAGCAGGCACCTGGTGAGGGGTGTGCCCGTGGGGCAGAGGGGCAGGAGCTCTGTGTGTGCCCCCTCGTGCCTCCCCAGAGCTGACATGTTTACCAGCAAAGCTCCATTCCCAGCACAACCGTCCTGACAATGCTCTGAACACAGTCAGGACTTTATTCCAGGAAAAGGTTTTCTACTGGAATAGTTTATACTAGTTCCCCTCACAGAATAAGCAGCACCGACAAAAACATACTTCTGCAGATTTACCAGGATTTCTGCCAGCTCCTGGGACAGGAGAATGTTTTTCACCCATCTCACTGCTGGGTCTTTCAGAGAAAACATTTCACATGCCGAGCAGGGCTGGGCAAACCCCAGCAGAATAAATGAACTGGAAGTCGCTGAGCCATCCGGCGGCTCGGCGCAGGGGCCCGCGCTCCCCTGCTCTTCCCAGCCCGCCCTGTTTTCCAGCTCCTGCCTGATTTATGCCCACAGACATGACTTGCTCTGCTCCCCTGTGGATTACAGAGCCCTCAAACACCAGCCATGCTCCCGGGCTGCTGGAGTTCCCGGGATGATGAGGAGGCACGTCCCGGAGCAAGCGCTGCCAGGCACGGGACGGACCCGCAAGGGATGTGCCAGGGAAAAGGATCCCAGTGAGGCACAGCCAAGCCAAGCAGCAGGGAAATCTCCCCAAAGTGGGCAAACAATATGGAGAAAAAAGGGTTTTACAGTGGGGCTGGGAAGCTCTGGGTTGGAGAGGCTGCAGGCACCATCCCTGTTCCCCCCACAGGGCCCCTGCTGCCCCCATCGCTCCCCAAAGCCTCAATGCTCTTGGAAAGCCCAAAGGAAAGGAATGGGAAGGTGAGGCAGAGACAGATGCAAAGTACTGACAAGAAATACCAAAGAGCAAATTTTTTGGGTTTTTTTTTTCATGCCAAAGATATTTGCATTCTTATTTCTCCCCTGGAGGCACAAACCTCTTTTGTTGTCCCACAACCACTTGCCCTGTTGCTACCAGGAAGAATTTCAGCACGGGGAGGGTGACCCATTCCCAAGGAAAATCTCATATAACGGGATATTGGCTCTGCAAGGCCAGAGGGGCGGCCACCCTTTATCTGCACCCCTGAAAGGGAGGCAGGGATAAAGGACAGCCACCTCAAAGGTTCTCTCAGAGAAAGGCTTTTCCTGTGGGACAGGGAGAGGCTCTCAAGGACACTCTGGGTGCGCTCCCATGGCTGACTTTGGATGGATTTCAGAAGGATTTCATCTTGTTCAGGAGGGGACTGTGAGGAGTGAAGCTGCTGAAACCTCCCTGAGAGCACCAGCACTTGTTGGAGGCAGCGGCTGTTGGGCCAGCATTGCCAAGAGAAACCAGCAGCAGCTTTCCCAAAATCCCTGAGCAAAAGCAACAATTTGCCTCATTTTGGGGAATCTTGAGAATTTTTCCCCAACTACCTGCTGCCTTTGGCTGTGTTGTGCCACTAGCAATCCCCCAGGGGCAAAGGAAGGGAAAAGCAGCAGAAGGGACTCTGGCCAAACCAAACACAGCAGCCCTTGCAGTGAAGGAACATTTTAACCTGGCTGCTTTTTCCAGGGGTATGAACCAGGATCAGCAGGTTCCACATTAACCCAGCACACTGTGGGTCGGCACAGGGGGCAGATCCCAGGAGGGCAGGTGAGGAGAGGTGTGCTCACCTACCCACTCTGACCCCTCTGCTGTTCCCTGCAGGCAGAAGTCACTGGCCCAAAAGTCACAGGGAATGGTGCAAGACTCCAAATCCTCCTGGCAGCATCCATCCGTGCCCAGCACACGGAGAACAGGAGCAGGATGTGGCAGCAGCAGTGAGCTGAGGCTGCCAGAGCTCCAAGAGAGTTTGGACAACACTCTCAAGGACAGTGTGGGATTTTGGGGGTGTCTGTGCAGGGCCAGGGGTTGGACTCAATGATTCCTTCCAGCTCAGGATGTTCTGTGATTTTAGGATGACTGAACCCCTGCTCCCTCCCTCCCCATCCCTGTAGGTGGTGAGCCGGTCTCTCCTGCTCTGCTTGACTCACAAATCCCTACTTTCTAAGCTTCCTACATAAAGGACATGTTTTCCCTTAAAAATGCAATGAAGGGAGTTGGTTTGCCCTAGAAATGCAACCAATGGAAATGTTTTCCCCTTAGAATTCAACCAAGGGACATGTTTTTCCCTAAAAAAAAAAATGCAACAAAGTGAGATTTTTTTTCCCTAAAAATGCAACAAAAGGGCATATTTTTCCCTAAAAGTCCAGCTAAAGGAGATTATTTCCCCCCAAAATATACAGCCAAGGGAGATGTTTTCCCCAAAAATACAACTGACAGAGACAATTCTCCCTAAAAATTTAACTGAGGGAAATGTTTTTCCTAGGAATACAACTAAAGGAGATGTTTTCCGCAAAAATACAACTAAAGGATGGGGTTTTTTTTGGGTTTAGGGTTTAAAAAAAAAATGAAAATAATGAAACCAATGGAGATTTTTTCCCCCTAAAATTGCAACAAAAGGAAATGGTTTTCCCTAAAGATACAACTAAAGGAGGTGGTTCCCCCTAAAAATACAACCAAGAGCAATGTTTTTCCCCAGAAATGCAACTAAAGGAGACGTTTTGTCCTGAAAAATACAAGTCAGAGGCATATTTCCTCTAACACCGCATCATGCGCAGCACCCAAAGCTCGGAGGGGACAAACAGACTTTGCCACCCCCAGATCCAGCACCGAGGAGGGCTCTGGTGTGTGCTCCCCGCATCCCACCCGCATCCCCTGCGAGCCCAGCCCGGGGATGCTCCATCACCGCATCCCGGGGATGCCCCGGACCCCGCATCCCGGGGATGCTCCATCACCGAATCCCGGGGATGCCCCGGACCCCGCATCCCGGGGATGCTCCATCACCGCATCCCGGGGATGCCCCGGACCCCGCATCCCGGGGATGCTCCAGCACCGCATCCCGGGGATGCTCCAGACCCCGCATCCCGGGGATGCTCCAGCACCGCATCCCGGGGATGCTCCAGACCCCGCATCCCGGGGATGCTCCAGACCCCGCATCCCGGGGATGCTCCAGCACCGCATCCCGGGGACGCTCCGGACCCCGCTCCGGTGGGGGCGGCCCGGCACCTGCCGGAGCAGCCGGTGCGGGGCAGGTTGATCCCGGGGGCTGCGGGAACCCGCGGGGCCGCCCCGCTCCGGCCGCTGCACCGCCCCTCCCGCACACGCGGTGCCGCCGCTGGGCGAGCCGGGCCCGGCGCCGCGCACATGGGCGCTGCGGAGCCGCCGGCGGAGACCGGCTCCAGCCGGTATAAAAGGGCTGCGAGCGAGCACCGAGCAGCAGCAGCCGCCGCCGCGGGCAGCGGGAGCAGCAGCGGCCGGAGGCCGGCGGGCAGCGGGGCCGCCTCCTCGCCGAGGGTCGCCCGCTCGCCCTCCCGGGCCATGGGCAGCCCCTGACCCCGCCGCAGCACCGGGTGAGTGGGGCTCCCGCCCGGGGATTCCGGGGGAGCCGGGTGGGGGAGGGCTTTGTTTCCCTTTTTTAATTTTTTTCTCCTCTTTTGGGGCGCTTTTTAACATTATTTTTTTATTTTTCCAGCGTTTTCCTTCCCCACCTCCCCTCGCCTGCATCCCTGTATTTTTAGCCCGCGGCCCCGGCGATGCAGGAATCAGGGCTGAAATGTTGGGAAAGTGATGCAGGGAAGGGGGGGCCACGCCGGGCCCCTGCGCTCCGGCTTCTTCATTTTCAATTTATTTCCCCGCCATCATTATTCCTTTTAATCTTTAAATGTACAAAACATACGCCCGGGTTTGCGGTTTCGCTGGGTTGTTTTTTCTTTCCTTATTATTTTTTTTTTTCACTGTTCCCTAAGCGTGCTTCCTCCTGATGTGCTTTCCCCCCGCTATTCCCCGTGCAGCGACACAGGAATTCACGGCAGCCCCGTCCCCTCTCTCGGGGGGTCTCCAGGCACTTCCCACAAACTTCGGGGGTCCCGCCCGTGCCCCTCGCCCTGCGCGGCTGCAGCAGAGCCGGGCGCGGGCGGCACCGCAGGGATGCAGGAGCCCACGCCTCGCTCCATCCCTGCCCGAGAGGATCCCCCGGGAGCCCCGCACCCGCCATGCGGCACCGCAGGAGGGGCTGCGGGGCGTGGGGACCCCCCTGCCCGGCTCGGGGACCCCCGGCGTGGGCTCGCAGCCCGGCCGGGCCGCCGCGGGGCCGGTGCCGCGCACTCGCCTGCTCCGCCGTGCCGCGTTCCCCGGTGGGCTGGGGCCGGGCGGGCTCCCCGCGGCCGGAACGTGCTGCCGAGGAGCCGAGTCTAAAATGGAGGAGGGAAATGCCTGGTGGCTGCCGGGGCCGGCTGCGGGGGGAGCCGCAGGTCCGGGCGGGACGGGGCGGCGCACGGGGCCGCTGCTCCCGGCGGCCGCCCGGTGCCCTCCGGGCTGACCCCGCGGGGAGCTGACCCCGCCACTGCCGCCCCCCGCGCGGGTGTGGCGGTGACCCCGGCACTGTCCCCACCCAGCGCACGTGCGGCGGTGACCCCGGCGCTGTCGCCCGCACAGGTGTGCCGGTGGCCGTGGCACAGCGGAGCCCCCCGCAGGTGTGGCAGTGAGCCCAGCACAGACGGCCGGCGCAGGTGATCCTGTCACCGTCCCCCCGCGCAGGTGCGGTGCTGCAGTGGCCTCGGCTCGGTGCTCCCCCCGTGCGCGTGTGACAGTGACCCCGGCACTGTCCCACCCGCACAGGTGTGGTGCGGACCCCGTGCGGGTGTGGCCCTGAGCCCAGGACTGTAACCCCGGCACTGTCCCCCCCGTGCGGGTGTGGCTGTGAGCCCAGGACTGTAACCCCGGCACTGTCCCCCCCGTGCGGGTGTGGCTGTGAGCCCAGGACTGTAACCCCGGCACTGTCCCCCCAGTGCGGGTGTGGCTGTGAGCCCAGCACAGAGTCCCCCCCCCCGACACCGGCGCTGTCCCCCCAGGGCAGCCGTGGCAGTGCTGGGGTTCCATGGGAGCTCCGTGTGGGACTAAAGGCACCCCCGCACACCCACAGTGACACGGGGCAGGGCTGAGGACATCCCGTGTCTTCTGGGGTGATCCCATCCAGCCCCCCCTGCCCCGGGGGATGCCAAGGGCTGCAGGGGAGCTGCTGGAAGCGGGGATGTGCCCACCCCCCGTTCTGAGCTGCCATTGTGGGGACAGCCAGGCTGGGGAGGACGGATGCCCCGGGAGTTGTGCGGCTCCTGCAGCCCAGCCCGCGCCGGGTTCCGCGGCGGATCTTTCACGAACTGCATCCATCCGCCCCCGTGCACCGACAGACAGATGACAGCTCCCAGCTCCCGGGTTTGGCTGCTGGGAACAGCTCGCCCGGCTGCTGAGCCGAGAGTTTCTGCTGCGGGGCTCACAGGGCAGCAGCGGGAAGGAGCCCACGGAGGGACAGAGGCAGAAACATCAGCCCAGCTCCCACACTTCATCCCTCGGCAGCTCGGGGTCCGGCTCACGGAGCTTCAGGGGTGCTACAGCTCCCAGGCTCTGCCTCTTCCAGCAAAACTCAGCTTAAACTGATGCCTGGCTCCCTCTCCCCTCTCTTTCCAGATCCAAAATGACGGTCAAAGCTGTAAAGATGCCGTGCACCTCTGCAAACGTTTATACTAAAGTGCCTGACGGAGGATGGGGCTGGACAGTCGCTTTTGCGTTCTTTGTTGTGGAAGCCCTGACATACGGTATCATAAAATCATTTGGAGTCTTCTTTAACGACCTGATGGAAAGCTTTGACGAAACCAACAGCAGGATATCCTGGATAATATCCATATGTGTGTTTGTACAGACCTTCACAGGTAAGAGGAGCAGGTGCAAGGGGCAGTGGTGCTGCTGACTCAGCATGCCAGGACCTGGCACCTGTGACTTTCGTGCCTCTAATGGTTCCATTGTAAATTAAATCACAGCTATAAAGCTCAGAGGCCGCTCTTCAAATGCCAAGAAATTCTGTCTCAGCCTGGCAGTCCCTTTGAGCCCCAGTCCATGGCTGTGGGTGGTGCAGGGACATGGTCCGTGTCACTGAGCCTGACCCAGTTGTTCAGGTCTCACTAGCAAGGGGCAAAACCCAGAATTTTCAAACCAAACTCTGCAGTGAAAAGGATTAGAAATAACTTAAGCCTTGCTGAAATCCAGTGGTGTCTGGGCATTTGGCTGGAGATTTGTCCCAGGCTTCCACGTGCTCATCTTTAAGTCTGTTCTGGTGATTTTTTAGCACATCCTAAATGCTGTGAGCTGTGCAGGGCTCCGAGGGTGGCTCCAGGGCGATGCTGTGCTGTGCAGGGAGGTGGCACCTCGTGGGGACCCGGGCAGGAGTTTGGGAAGAGCCTGTGCAGGAGATGGTGGCTGTGAAGTTGCTGAGGTGGGTGCTGACCACGGCTCTCTCTCTCTCTCCAGCTCCTCTGTCGACGGTCCTCAGCAACCGCTTTGGCCACCGCCTGGTGGTGATGGCCGGGGGGCTGCTGGTCAGCACCGGCATGGTCATCGCGTCCTTCGCCCGCAGCGTGGTGGACATGTACGTCACCATCGGCATCGTCTCCGGTGAGTCACCATCCTGTCCCCAGCCTGCCCCCTCCCGCAAGCCAAGGGGCTTTGGCTCCGCACGCACACGGGGTGTGCTGGGTGCTGCTGCCCCTCCCGAGCTGATCCCGCAGCGGGGATGGGCCCCAGGCTCGGCTTTCTGCCCTGTCCCACCCCGGGCACCCCCTGGACTCGGCCCTGCCCTCACACCAGTCGCTTCTGATGGCTGGGGAGACCAAAGCTGGGCCTGGGATCAAATCCTCTGATGCTCCCTCTGTCTCTGGTTTCTTCTCCTGATACTTTTCCCCCTCTCCAGCCTGGCCTGGGTGTCCTGTTCATACCCATGGCCAGGAGCTTGCCTTGCTTAGGGGAACAGTTGCTACAGGCTCAAGTACTTTAGGCAGATGAGGTCCTCAAAGTGGACCCCGCTGGCTGTTTGGGAGCAGAAGGCATTATCTAGCGGGTTTGGGAGGCTGGGTCTCTTGATTTGAGATTTCACTTTCCTTTCCTCTTTGTTTTTTCTTTTCCCCCCTCCAATTTACAAAAGAATAACATTCTGGTTTCCCCAATGATTTTCTTCCAGGGTGACTTGCTGAGTTGGCCGAAATGATACTGTAATGACCACCGGGAAAGCCGACTTAACGTGTTCTCGCATCGGTGTTTCCCCCTCCTTTACTTGTTGTTATGGCAATTTTTGGCATTTATTCACAGGCCTGGGATACTGCCTCTCCTTCCTCCCGACTGTCACCATTTTATCACAGTATTTTGACAAAAGGCGCTCGCTGGTCACAGCGGTGGCATCCACAGGGGAATGTTTCGCTGTCTTCTCCTTCGCACCAGGTACGGTGTCCATGTGCTGGGAGGGCCAGAGGCTGCTGCCACCCTTTCCCAAGGCAGTGGCCACGAGTGGTCACTCACACGCCCATGGTGCAGTGCCAGGCAGTGCTGGGGACGGCTGTGACACTGCCCGAGTGCCACCCCCCTGGTGCCGTGTGCCAGCGCAGGACATGCCGTGTCCCTATATAGATCTGGCAGGCTAAAAATAAGCCCCAGAAACTTTTAGCTATTTAAAACACACACAGTGCACGGAGCTGCTCCTAAAGGTTACTGGGCTTGTGCTCAGCACGGGCTGCCAAAGTGCTCCGGCAGCCTTTTGGGGACCTGTCCCCAGGCGTCACGGCCCTGTCACCGCCTGCCCTTGGAGGTTTATGTGGTGTGCTGTGCTCGTGTGCCTTGGGCTAATACCCCCTGCAAAGCTGCTTTGGCTGCAAATGAAGGCTGGTAATTAAGCAGTGACGTGCACCTTTGAGCAGAGCTAAGAGACTTCCTCTGCTAGCTGGTTTTAGGCTGGGGGCAGCTGAGAGAGCAAACTCAAGCGTTGAGTTTGCTGTCCTTCGCTAAAAAACAACGCCTCCTTTGTCCCCAAACTTGCTGAGACCTCAAAAGGGGCTACCTAGAGGGTGGCATCTGCCTAGCCAGGTGATAAACACAGCTTTTAGCTTCTATCTGCTGCGGCAGAGGGGAGGAAGGTGGGTGGCAGACCCCTGGGAGGAGAGACCCCTGCTCAGCCTTTTCGAGAGAACCCTCCAGTAGCGAATCTGCAGTCCCTTCCCCGGCTGTAAATTCAATTCCTTGGTGTAACTCCAGGCTTTCCCAGTTACACTTTTCCTCTCCTCTCAGCAATCACGGCCCTGAAGGAGCAGATTGGCTGGAGGTACAGCATGCTTTCTGTCGGGGTGCTGCAGCTCGGCATCACCGCCTGCGGATCGCTGCTGCGCCCCATCGTCATCAGAGAGCAGGAAGAAGTGAAAGCACAGCCTCCAGAGGAGTCCACGGAGACAAAGTACATGCTTGAAAACGAGCAAACATGCACCTCAATAGAGTCCATAGACTCAGGAGTCGATATAACTACCTCACCCAGCAATGTGCCTGGAAAAACCAAAGCAGAGCCGAAAAGTGAAGAACCAAAGCAACACGGACAGAATCCCATTGAAAATAACAGCACCCCTCCAGAACCAAAAACCAAACTACTGGACTTCTCTGTGATGAGAGACTATAGCTTTATCTGTTATGCATTCTTTGGCCTGTTTGCAACCCTGGGCTTCTTCGCTCCCTCCCTCTACATCATCCCCCTGAGCCGCAGCCTCGGCATCGGCAAAGACCACTCTGCCTACATCCTGTCAGCCATGGCCATCGCCGAGGTCTTCGGGAGGATTTTTGCGGGCTGGGTTCTCAACAAGAAACCGATCCGCAAGATCTACATCGAGCTCATCTGCGTCATCCTGCTGTCGGTAGCGTTGGTTGCCTTCCCTTTTGCCTCTGGATTCTGGGGCTTGATGATATGTAGCGTTTATTTTGGGTTCATGCTCGGCACGGTAGCGGGCACACATATTCCCCTCCTGGCTGAGGACGACGTGGTTGGCATAGAGAAGATGTCCTCTGCAGCTGGGGTCTACGTCTTCATTCAAAGCTTAGCTGGGTTGGCTGGACCACCCCTTGCAGGTAACGCAAACTTTGGTCTCGGTTTTGTTTTGGAGGTGTTTGACACTGGGTGCTGATCTCTGTCTAGAGGGCATTCTGGCAGCACTAATCGCAGCACTCCCCTAAAAACCCAGCAACCACTGCCGGGAGTCTCCCAGAGCCAGCAGACTGCAATGCAGCTCTGCAGAGTCCCACGGATGAGGCACTGAGGAACCTCAGAGGGAAGGGAAATGCTGCAGTGCTACCCTGATCCTGTCAGAAACCCAAACCTGGCATCACTTCAGGCACAGGCAGAGGCGAATCCCTCTCGCTGTGCCTGTGCCACGCGCTGCAGGAAGGTGAAGCCTGGCAGAACAAACAGACGCCTGATGCACCTCGGGCTCGGCATCCCTGCGGTGCCCAGGGGCTGCAGACTCGCCTCAGGGTGACACTGTGTACCCCAGAACACAATGGGTTTATTTTTTAACTCGATTGTCTCCGAGTTTTGGCTGCAGATGAAATGCAGATTAAAACCTCCAGGAGGGCAGGGAAGGGCAGGGGGGGGAGAGGGCTGTGGCTAACTGCTGTAAATGTTTTTTCCAGGTGTCTTAGTGGATACGACAAAGAACTACAGCTCAGCCTTCTACTCCTGTGCTGCTGGCATGGTCCTGGGGGCCGTGTTTCTGGCCCTGGTGAGGCCATGCAAGACTGGGCTCTGCCACCAGCAGCAGCAGCAGGTGGAGGAGAGCACAGCAGGGCCACCACCAGAACTACCAGATGACTTTATAGACATGGATATTGGAAAAGCAGAAAATTCAGGAAAAGGCTCTGACAGCGTGGTATAAAAAACCCTGTTCCTTCTCCATCTAATGTACTCAGTGTAAGGCTGGGGGAAATGTCAGCTCTGCTCCACGTTTTAAAACTCCATTCTAAAGGGAATGTGAAATTTTAAATGTGAACAGTTGCTACCAACAATTTTCTTTTTTTTTAACTATTAGACAGAACTTTTTTAACCAACAATGGAAAGCTCCATAGAAAATACGGATAGCCACATAAGAATAACTTCTGTCTAGCATGAAGATGTGATGCACACTTGCTTTCCTGATAACAAGCATAGGTAAAGGTCCAGCTGATCCCATAAATACTGACAACAGCAACAGCAGAAGCAGCTCAGCCTCTGACTGTCACCCATCCCCTACCACAAATTCCACACAGACCCAATAATATGAACTGGAGACGAGCATTTCATACACCACCAGTGGCCAACTGAATCTTCTTCTGGAGGGATACAGACTCACCTTTTAGCTTGGAGGAGGAGGCTAGGCTAGATAGCTGACAATTAGAAAGCATTGCTAATGATCTTAACTTGAATGTCACAAATGCTGGGAAATCAAAGGCTCCATGTGTCTTTATGGCCAGTTATTACTGCACATATTTCACAAGATCATTTTTCTTCTCCCAACTGGGATCCTTAGAACTGTTTTCTGTTGATAGTCAGACCTGATGTACTGTTTCTAATTTAACTAGTATTTATTAATTTATTCTGAGATTGTTAAAGGAGATTAGCTCAAATAACTGGAGAGGAAAAACGATCTTCTGCATAATGGAAAGCTGTCTTTACATCAATCTCTTCAATGCCTATCTTGTATTGCTTGTGAAATTGTTGGGAAAATTACTCTTACAGCATAAAGTGTAGCTGTTTTTAATAGATAAGTCTTAAGTAACCCAGTTATTTAGAAAGAAAAAACCAACAACAACAAAAAAAACCCCTACAGATCCAGCATCTCTTTCCATGGAAAAAGGCTCAGCTGGTGCCCACGGACCTGGCACGGCTGCCGGAACCAGCCCATCCCACAGGGAGGATTTGGCCCAGGATGTCTTAATGTACCCGAAACCTCGGCTCACAGGTGCACAAGGAAATCTCTGCTGCAGCCCCAGCTGCCTGTGGCCCCCCCAGGACCTTCCCCTGTCCCTCTGCTCCCCAGCCCTGCCAGCCACAGCTGCTGGGGCTCAGCTGCACCCCTTCCCCAGCGCACCCCCAAAGGCAGCAAGGGGCTTTTATTTTATGCTGCTGACTTCAGCGAGAAGTGAAGTGGAGCCTGTGCATGAAGGGAAGGATAAAAGACAACATTTGAGCTGTTCATTCAGTCTTAACGGGAGAGATTCCTGCTCACAGTGACACGAGCTTGCTTACCCCACCTATATGCATCTTCTCGCCTCTAGGCAACTCAGGGGGACAAATCAAACAAGTCTGTTCTGGTTTGAGGGGAAAAGATACCCCAAACTACCATTTCTGTGTACTTAAGTGGAAGTGGCATCATCCATTAACTGCTACACTGACCTGTCTGTGTTTTACCAGCCATAGAAATGTGGGACAATCTGTAAAAGAAAAAAAAAACAAAAAAAAAGAGAACAACCTCTTTTTGGGAAGGTGCTTGATTTGTTTTTTTCTGTCTTAGATGTCCAAAAAAAAAAAAAATTTTAAAAAAGAAGAGAGAAAAAAAAAAAAAAAAAAAAAAGAAACAGGCATTCTTGCAACCAAGTGGCTGGAGCAATTCATCCTCACTGCCCGGGACCTGCGGTCTCGTGTCCTTCCTCTGCCTCAGCACTTTATCACGGCCAGCAGAACCTCGCTGTGTGCACCCAGGACTGGAAGATCCCTTACAGAGAACTAGAGTTGTGTGAATCGGTGATCAGTGAACAAAAAACCACGTTGCATTACAATGTACTTTTAATTTATTGTTAATTTATGATACTTCAAGCGTTTTGGTAAATGTTCTGTAGCCTATCCTTGTAAGGTTATTGAAGTCTTTGTGATACGAGACCTCACTACAGCACTTTGCTATTACAACTGCTTGGAAGTGGATTTAAGGCCTCCAGGTTTTGCGTGTGTGTGGAAGCTCCCTGTTCTGCAGATTTGCGAGGTTCTACTGTATTTACTTTGGGGTTTTTTTCCTTTTATTTTGTACCAAGTTTCCAGTACAGATCAAATACTACATTTGTCACTGACCTCACAGTCCGTTTCTGTTCCTGTCTGCGGCACGAGCAGGGGAGCGAGTGGTGAGTGTGTGTGTGAGAGGGCACAGCACAAGCAGGATTGACTGATTTGTTTGTAACCGAGTGGACTCTGGAAATACTCTTAAACACTGAGATTTGCAATAAACTTTTTTTTCTTTTTTTTTTTTTTTCTCTTTTTTTTTTGTTTTTCTCTTTTTTTTTTTTTCCTCCCTTGCCTCCTTCTTTTAATAATAAACACAGTGAAGAAACTTCTCCTCCGCTCCCTCTTCTCCATCCCTGGGCTGTCCCTGGGTTTGCTGGGGGAAGCTGTCACATGTCACTCCTCCAGCCTGAAGTGGCTTTCCCTGCAAGTTGGGCAATCCCAGCTCTCCAAATGAGCTGCCTGCAAGCTGTGGATTAGTGCTGACCTCAAGGGTGCTCTTGTAAACCCTCACCCCTCAGCCCTGATTAGAAGGAGCCTTTTCTCCTCGCGAGTGGTGCCTGAACCGGTGCCACTGGGGAGCGTTACCCTCGTGTCTCCGTGAAGAACACAATTGTGTAATTATTTTATCATTGTTGAATTGCTGAGTACTTTCTCCGTGCCAGGCTGAGCAACTTGTGCATAAAAAAAAAAATCTTTTAACACCCCCCCCCCCATCCACTAAATAGCAGATTAGTCACGTTAAAGAGCAATTTTCTCTCCCTCAAACCTAATTTCTTGATATTCCCTTCCCTGTCCAGCATCCCCAAACCCTACAAGGAGTGCTGCCACGTCCCAAATACCACTGTCTGCATTAGGTTTGCAAATGCTGTTCCTGCTGAGGGAATCATCACCACACTGATGGGTATTAAGCACAAGCTGTTTCCATTCTGGTTGCAAAAGTCCTAGAGCAGAGGTGAGCCGTGCATGCGAGCAGAGCAGGCTTGAACGCCAACACCAAAGTCCAGGGAAGATAATCTGTCTCCAAATTTGACTCTGGCTCGTTTACAAACATTATTTGCAACAGTTTCCTCAAAAACAACCCCCCAGAAAAGGCATTGCAAAGCCTGCTCACGTAAATAAAAGCACATTTTACTGGAGCACTATCAGATGCCTCCCTGCACACAAAGATTTTAAGAGTTGTTTTTCCCACCTGGTTTAAATTAATTGCCTGTGACCTTCTGTGTTATCCTGGTACAAAGGCATTAAAGGCAGAACAAAATAGGATAAGGACATATTTACTCAGCAGCACTGTACATCTATTCAGCAGCCCAGTAAATAGGACAATGTGGGGCAGGACGTGCCTCAGCAATCCTTGGTATTCCTCTCCAAAGGAGTTGTATAAACTCTTGTAGTCAATGAGGCCAGTGCTGGCCAAATGTAAATAGAGGAAATTACACAAGGTCAGCTTGCAAGAGGCCAGAAGTGCTCAGACTGTAGGTATCTGTCCTTTCTGAAGCAGAAAGGAAGCTGGACTGTGGGGTTTTGTTTGTTGTTTTGGGGACTTTAAAAAAAATCAAAAAACCAAAAACCACCCAAAAAAAACCCCCAAAACAACACAAAACCAACCAAGCAAAAAGGACAAAATAATTTTTCCATTTGAAATTAAGAGGAAGGGGAACCTCTTGTTCTTTTTCACTTATTTCAACAAAATGACACCAGCTTCTTCAGGGGACAGATGAATCCTCACAAATAGCCAAGCTGGCTTTGGAAAGAAAGCAAAGTAGGTGCTTACAAAACAGCTTGAATGTTTTAACACGTCCCCTCAGATGTTACTTGTTACCATCTGAGATCATCGTGTTCCAGCTGCCTGTAGTAAACATGACCTGAATTCTCACAGTGATGCAATCCCAGCAGCAGCCTGCCCTCCACACCTCCTCCCTCCTCCAAACTCATCCTGGAGATGCTGCACAGGTTGGGTTTGGGAGAAGCCTGGGGTTTAGGAGAGCATCCCTCGAGCTTCTGGCTCTGTGTGAAGGCTGTGAGGGAGCAAGTGCTGCTTGCCCAGAGGGGCTGTTTTACACGTGGTGGACTTGCTAAAGGTGGGACCATTCAGGAGGAAATTCAGGAGGGATTTCTCCATGGAAAAGGTGGTCAGGCATGGGAAGTTGGGAGGTTTGGGGTCCCCATCCCTGCAGGTGTCCGAGGAACGCCAGGACGTGGCACTCAGCGCTCTGCTTTAGTTGATGAGCCGATGTTTGATCAAAGGTTGGAGTGGATTTTGGATATTTTTCCAACCTCAATGACTCCATTCTGTGATTCCATGGTTCCCACTGGACACTGGCACACACGGGGAGGGCTCCTGGGCATCCCCAGCTGCTGCTGGTCCTCCTGCAGATCCAGGCCTCCTCTGGACATGGTGGCAGCAGCAAACCACGGCGTGTTCCCCTCCCCAGTCCCATTCCCATCCACTTTTACTTGCTGGATTTGCAAACCCACGGCCACACCAGCACAAAGCTCACTCTGCAAATTGCACTAAGCCATCTAATAAATCAAATGCAATCCCCCTCCTCCTTCCTACTGCAGTTGTTGAGCTCCAGTTACAACAATTTGTGGTAAAATATTACTCACCAGCACTTTGGCCCGTGTGAGCGGCTCTGCCTCGGAACAGACAGCCCTTAAATCACAGCTTTGTCACAGAAGCCACAAGCATAACCAAAAGTCTCATTACACGCAGACGCTGTGAGGAGAAGGCCAAGGAGACAATAGCTCCCCTCGCCTCCCTTTGTCAGAGCTTTCATTAATGTTGTGAAGGCTTTTTCTGCTTCATCCACTGCCGGGTGCTGGCCACAGGCAGCCTGGCACAGGAGAGCCAGCCCAAAGAGCAGGGGGTGGCTGAGAGGGGTGAGGGCAAAGCGGGGTGCTGAGCATCACCCTGTGCTCCTGCTTCAGCCAGCTGCAGGGCTGGGACCTCCCCTCCACCTCTGTGCCCCACTGATGCACCCCAATCCCCACCAGGGTGGCCTTGGGCTACGGGAAGTTGCCACAGTTGGGGATTTTAAGCCCTTCTGGGTTTCTGCCTTTTGCTGTGATGCGTTTTTTGGTTTTGTTTTTATTTTTCACGTGTTGCAAAAAGAGACAGAGACCCAAGTTCTGCAATGAAGAGCAAAGGCTGTTTGTGAGGTTATGGCTGGGGTTGAGGGTGGCAGGGGATGGGCACGGGGGTCCCAGCAGTGCTGGGGTGGGGGTTTCCCATTCCCACACAGGGGACAGGCTCGGGGGGATGCTCCTGCCTGTCGAGATAATAACAAGGGATGGGACCATCGGTGCTATTGATCTGATTTATTGCTGAAACCTCTCAGATAAGATCTCAGTTTGAAGGCGTGAGGTTTGAAGTCAGTCACAGCTCCAAGGTAGTCACGAGTTTCTTCTTCACACAGCAATATATAACAACATTTTGGGCCAATAGACAGCTGACACGGAGCTTGTTTTGACTTTTAACTTATCACTTTTGTTAAGTTCTGCCACACTGCCTCTGTCTTTCAGCCAATAGATTGTTAGGTCACGTACACACACACACACATTTCTATCATAACTTCCAAATCCTTAGTCTCCTCTATAAAACCCCACTATTACAATTTAAAACTTTTCACTATCTTAACCAATTTAGTTTCTTACTTACTTAAAGCATATTCTTACTTACAACTATAAGAACATATGTTTATAATTTTTCTACTTATTGTCTGTGTACCTTTATCATTACATTAACCCAAGCTCCTTCCCAGGCTGCAAACCAAACCCTTGTGGAAGTTTCTGTTTTTCCAGCTCCCACACCTGCCTGAGATGAGAACACTCCTAAATTGTGCTGAGCACCCTCCCAGGCCCTGTCCTGGGGCTGGAGGGAGCAGCCCAGCTCCCCTCACTGTGCCCTGACCCCTGGATGCAGCTCCAGGATGTTTCCCCCAGGGGCTGTATATTGGGATTTTGTGAGAGAGATGGGACCACTTGAAGACATTTCAAAGCATGATTTATTATTTTGATTTATTATTTTTATTTTATTAATATTTTATATTTATTATATTTATCTATTTTATATTTATTTTATTTTATTAAATATTTTTATAAATATTTTATTTATTATTTTTCTTCTACGGTCTCATGAAGAAGTGAGCACATCTTCACTTTATTCACCAGCTGTTCTTGGTCTTGGGTGATTTGAAATCTTGAGTGATTTGGTGGTCATGAGGTTACACAGGTTATAAGATCTTTTAAAGATTAATTAACCAATTAACTAATGCCACAAAGGAATGTTTCTACTTTCACACCAATAGTTAATTATTTTGTTTTATACGTCTCTGCTGCAGTGAGGATTTTCTTAACCAATCATACAATGATACACAAAGCTACTTGTTATACTTTAAACTTCTTATTACCTTTATAAATACTTCCATACCTTAACTTTAAAACCTTAAAACTGCCTACAATGTAACTTAATGTCTTTTTATCTAAATTCACATTCTTAGTTGTGATTCTAAGTCTGGAAGCTTTCTCCAAGGCCTCAAGTAAAATCCCATGTCCATGTCTATATCTAAGCTTGTATTTACAAGATTTTGAGAGCTTTCTGTGCCTGGAATTCCCTCAGTGGCTATAAACTGGAAATTAATGACCAAATAATGCAGTGGTGGATGGAGATTCACAGAAAGGTCCAATTCTGACACCGCTCCTGGGACAAACCTGGAGCCTTCTCTTCTCTCCTGTGGCTGCCCAAAGCCTGCCCGTCCCACAGCTCTGTGTCCGGCCTGGCAGCGGTGCCAGGACACCAGGGGACACCAGGGGACACCAGGGGACAGCTGGGGACAGCTGGGGACACCAGGGGACACCAGGGGACAGCTGGGGACACCAGGGGACACCAGGGGACACCTGGGGACACCAGGGGACACCAGGGGACAGCTGGGGACACCTGGGGACACTCACAGCCACTCCTGCTGGGTGCTGCGGGCACAGGGAGCAGCTGCTGCACCATTCCCACCCTGGGGACCAGCAGTGAGAGCTGGCCTGGCGGGCACAGACAGGAGGGGAGAGCAGAGCAAGGTGCCCTCCACAGCCTGGCACCGGGAGCTGGGCCTGCCGTGCCATGGGACCAGCCCTGGGGGTGTGGGATGGGATGAATCCCCGGGGATGCAGGACAGGATGAATCCCTGGGGGTGTGGGATGGGATGGGATGGGGTGAATCCCTGGGGATGTGGGATGGGATGAATCCCTGGAGGTGTGGGATGGGGTGAATCCCCGGGGATGCAGGACAGGATGAATCCCTGGGGATGTGGGATGGGATGGGATGGGGTGAATCCCTGGGGATGTGGGATGGGATGAATCCCTGGAGGTGTGGGATGGGGTGAATCCCCGGGGATGCAGGACAGGATGAATCCCCGGGGATGCAGGACAGGATGAATCCCTGGGGATGCAGGACAGGATGAATCCCTGGGGATGCAGGATGAGATTTGTCTCTGCTGCTCCTACAAAAGCAGTGCAGGGGACAAGGCAGCCTTTGCCAAGCACTGCAACGCTGGGGAAATGGAAACAGGGAGCAAAGGCTTGGAGAGGAACCCCAGAAGGGCCAGCTCCTTCCCACGGGCTGCAGACTCCCTGCCTGCCCTGAAATCACTCCCTTCCCCTCCTCAATGCTGCGAGCCCCAAGCTCCCCATCCCACAGCCCCAAACTCTCCCTGTGCCAGCCCAGCCTCACCCCAGCGCTGCTGCCACTGCCTTATCAGCCCGGGCAGGCACAGCCCTGCCCTGCCCCGGGGCTATCGGGGCTCACAGACCCTGCTGTCCCCTCCCATGGGTGACAGTGGGGACAAACACTTTTCTGCTCCCAGCCCAGCCAGGGCTTTGCTGTGCCCGTACAGAAACTCCCTCCTGCATCCCCAGGGACGGCCCTGCACAGCTCCCCCTTCTCGGGCACTCAGCAATTCCCCCCCAAATGGAAAATATATCAAATATCTGTGCCTTGCAAAGGGTCTGCAGGCACAAAGGGAATTTCTCTGTTTCTTCTCCCGTTTGCTGCCCTTCTCCTGCCTCCACTGACAGAGGTCAGAGCCTTTCCCAGCTTTGGCCAAGAGCACAAAGAGCCCAGCAGGTGAACCCACTCCCCCACCAGCACTTACAGCAAACCCTGCTGCAAACACATCACCCAAATAATTAAACACAACCCCCCTCAAGCTTTATTTCTCATGGAGACAGCCCCAGTCCTCCCCAGAGCTCCACGGGCAGCGTCACATCTCAAAGGTTTCTCTTCAGCCTCCTTTGCACGGCTTTGAGCGAGTCAAGAATTCCAACCTCAGTGTTTGTCTTCAAGGACGAGCCCCTGACCCTGCAGCCTGACCTACCCACGGAGTTCTCCTTCTTTAAAACCCCTTGAGCACAGCAGAGAGGCCAAACTGCCTCGTGTGTGAAGTGGGAACTGGACATAAACCTTGTATCCATGTCAAATTCCATTCTGTCGACCAAGGAAACAACAGCAGTAAAAATTAAAATGCATAAGTGGCTGCATTTCAAAGGATTAACTTTTAAAACACTTACAGACCCACTCTGGTGTGGATTTTTAATAGCAAAATTCACGTGCTTTAGAGGAGTTAATTGCTCACAGTATGTGAGGGCAGGAAGGGAGAACAAAAGCGGATCTGTAAAGCTGAGAGCAAAAATTAGCCCTGAAAATTGTGCACAGTGGGAAATCTGCCCCATCAGCCTGATTTGGGGCCCAGGTACAGGGGAGTCAATTTGCCAGCACTGAGCAGGAAGTGTCCTACCTGGGAGAGGTAAAGAACGGAAACCTGCCCAAATCCTGGTTACAGTAATTACAAATAACATCCTGACACAGGAAATGAAACCTCTCACACAAAGCACCCATTAAAAACATGAACCTGATTTAAAAAAAAAAAATAAAAAAAATAAAAAAAAAAGAGAAACTATGTAAATAACCTGGATTAAATTCAAGGTATTTTCTCCTGAGCATCATGAAATATCTTAGATGCAAGCAGGCTTGCCTGCTCTCCCTGGAGTCTCCCAGACTCAATTTAGGAGCGTTCAAGAGTGATGAAGACAAACATTCCTGGATACAGGCAGCTTCAGCACAGACCAAATACTGAGCATCGTGTTAGCAACCGGTGTCAGCCAAGAGATACAAACATTGGCTTTCCAGAGAAGAATTTTTAGTGCACTGGTAGTTCCTTGTCAGACAGTAAATTTTAAAGTAGTCCATAGTAGATGGCAGATAGTAACCCTTTTAAATACACAAAGTTTTCTGGATATATTATACTTCAATCCTGCAGCAGCACCTGGAGGCATTTTAATAACCTCTCGTGGTTCTCCTTGAACACTTGTAGGGGTTTTGGTGAACTCATTTGGAGTTCCTGCCACTGCTTCACTATCATCTCTGTGCAGTCCTTGATAATAAGGTTTTCAAGTTGTAACACACAAAATGAAAATGAAAGGAGAAAGCTGAAGGATTTTAATCCACATATTGAAAAACAAACCAAAATCCTTCTCTCTCTCACCTGCATTCTGCTTGTTGTGTCTGAAAGTGATAGTAAACACTGGTGAGGTGGTTTTCAAACCTCTGAGCAACAAAACCCTTCTCCTCTTTCCCCAAATACCCTCCCTAACACCTGCTTCTACTTAGCAAAACAAATAAACAGTCACTAACCACAAGTGTAACTCTCCACCACTGACATTTCTTTGCATGTCTCAGACCACAGCTTCCTTTGGAAAACCTGAACTTATGTGCTTCTACAGTTTTTGTGTCTGTAAGGCTGTAGAAAGATGAGAAAAACAAGCAAACACACAGGCAGAAGCTGGTGGTATCTACAGCAACAGAGACACAAACTGAGGCAGGGGTTGTGAAATGCATCCTGCGAGGAAGTCAGAAACCAGGGCTGGCTGATGGGGGTGAAATCCAGTGTCAGGTGTGTGGGGATGGCTCCCAGGCAGAGGTGACACCAGCAGGGGCCAGGGAACTGCTCCCAGGGCCCAGCAGCTCTGAGACAGGCACACATCCAGCCAGGCACGAGGCTCCAGGGAAGCAGAGTGGCCAAAAAGCTGCCCAGAGAGTCCTGCTGATCCCCCTGTGCTGCAGGACACCCTCAGCAGGCCTTGGGAATGGTGAAGCCGTGGGCTCTGAGATGTGCTGGCCCTGGTTTCTGCAGGGCAGGGGCTGGCTCTGCACTGGGTGCCACCAGCACGGCCCCAGCGCTGCGGAAGGGAGGAAGGAAGAGGTTGGGTGCAGCTGCTGTGACTGCCCAGGCTCCCTGCCCTGGCTGTTCTGTCACGTTGGACCAGTGGCAGCCTCAGGCTTGTTGTGTCAGCACAGGTTCAGGCAGAATATCAGGAAAGGTTCTTCCCCCAGAGGGTGCTGGCATTGCCCAGGCTCCCCAGGGAATGGGCACAGCCCTGAGGCTGCCAGAGCTCCAGGAGAGCTTGGACAGCACTGCCAGGGTGGGATTGCTGGTGTCTGTGCTGGATCTAAATGATCCTTGTGGTTCCCTTCCCATCTATTCTATTCTATTCTATTCTATTCTATTCTATTCTATTCTATTCTATTCTATTCTATTCTATTCTATTCTATTCTATTCTATTCTATTCTATTCTATTCTATTCTATTCTATTCTATTCTATTCTATTCTATTCTATTCTATTCTAATTTTCTATTCTAATTTTCTATTCCATTCCAGGCAGGGTCCAATGATGCCAGTCCCGTTCCCACAGGTGGCTGGAGCCCCGAATCCCAGCTTGCACTCCCTGCCCGTGACAAGGACCAGAGCCAGTCCCGGTTTCCCGAGGCAGGAGCGGATGAAGAGCCGGCGTTAGGGGAACCATCGCCCCCCGCGTGTCCCTGTCCCTCCGCCCCTTCACCCGCGCCTGGCCCGGCCCGGGGCGACCCAAAGGCGGCCGGAGCAGAGGGACCGTGCAGACGGGGCAGGGGGGGGGAAGGTGCCCGTGTCCCCTGCCCGTGTCCCCTGTTCGTGTCCCCTCCCTGTGTCCCCTCCGTGTCCCCTCCGTGTCCCCTTCCCGTGTCCCCTTCCCGTGTCCCCTCCCTGTGTCCCCTCCGTGTCCCCTCCCTGTGTCCCCTCCGTGTCCCCTCCCCGTGTCCCCTCCGTGTCCCCTCCGTGTCCCCTCCCCGTGTCCCCTCCCCGTGTCCCCTCCCCGTGTCCCCTGTTCGTGTCCCCTCCGTGTCCCCCCGCTCCAGCAGCCCCCGGCTGCGCGGCCCGCGCGCGCCCCCTGCTGGCGCCCCAAGGGATTGCGGGACAGGGACACACGGACAGGGACACAGGGACAGGGACAGGGACACACGGACAGGGACAGGGACACAGGGACAGGGACACACGGACAGGGACAGGGACACAGGGACACACGGACAGGGACACAGGGACAGGGACACACGGACAGGGACACAGGGACAGGGACACAGGGACAGGGACACAGGGACAGGGACAGAGGGACAGGGACAGGGACACACAGAACAGGGACACACGGACAGGGACACAGGGACAGGGACACACGGACAGGGACACAGGGACAGGGACACAGGGACAGGGACAGAGGGACAGGGACAGGGACACACGGAACAGGGACACAGGGACAGGGACACAGGGACAGGGACACACGGACAGGGACAGGGACACACGGAACAGGGACACAGGGACAGGGACACAGGGACAGGGACACACAGGGACAGGGACACAGGGACAGGGACACAGGGACAGGGACACAGGGACAGGGACACACAGAACAGGGACACAGGGACAGGGACACACGGACAGGGACACAGGGACAGGGACACAGGGACAGGGACACACGGACAGGGACACACGGAACAGGGACACAGGGACAGGGACACACAGGGACAGGGACACAGGGACAGGGACACAGGGACAGGGACACACAGAACAGGGACACACAGGGACAGGGACGGGGACACAGGGACACACAGAACAGGGACACATGGGATGGGGACACGAGGACTGGGTGTGCTGGACTGGTTTGTTCCAGCGTGAATTGACAGCAGGATTGCCATTATCAATTTAAAATGTGTGCATGAGAGAGATGGAGCATATTTTATTAATCCAGCTCATTTAAAAGTTTTAAGAGACCTGCAGGAAAGCAGCAGCAAGGGAAGGAGAACTTTGAGGTCTTGGTAATGACAACACGCTTTCTGGAGGAGATTTTGGGTGGAATTTGCAAAATTGAGGGGAAAGAGCATCTTGAGTGAGAATGTACCATGATCACACTCTCAACCCTGAGCTGAAACCCTTCGGGGAGTTACCTGCCTCCATGCATTTTTCCTAGGAAACATTTTTCCTATATTTTCCTCTATAGCCAGAGGCATTCTGGGCTTACTGGTTTGTACAGGTGTCTCAGGAGCAGGATTTCCTCAACACACCAAACAGCTCTTTGGGGTTTTTATTAAATCCAAACAAATAAAAGCTCCAACATTTACACTCATGTGATGCTTTTTGTGTTTGGAAGCTTTTACAAACACTGGTGAGGTTTGCTGGAAGACTGAGGAGGAGTTTAGCCCATGGTTCCTACAGACATATATTAATGTTCTATTTTTTCCCCACAATAATTTCATTACTTTCTCCAGCATTTCAAAGATACATAAATCAGGGAAAAGAGTGATCCTGGAATTCTCAGGAAGTGTTACTAATGTGGTGATGGAGACTGAATTTCACAGCTCCCCTTAGACCTGCTGGACCCGAAGCTGCTCAGCAAGCACAGCTGCTTTATTTAGTGCTCTGATGTTCCTGGAATCCATCCTGTGCTCACATCACAGCACAGGACCACGAACATGGATCGTGGTCCTCCCTCTACCCCTCCACAGTGGTTTGGTCTGCAGCTTCAAACTGAGCCAGGGCTGAAACAGAACTGGCTGCAGACAATAATCTGGCCATGTCAGTCAAGCAAAGATCTGTTTCTCCTACCAATACATTCAGCTCTGAAGTATTTTTCACTAACATTGCATTAGGAGCTCTTCCCAAACAGCCTGGCACATAAGGATGGGGTGACATTCACATCCCATAAACAGAAATCCCATTTGACCAGAAGATCAGGGAAAAAATCAGCCTGTGCTAAAGAAATGTGAGATCTAAAGAGCTGTAAAAATGGGAAATGATGTTCAGTTTTTAGTTTTGTTTCAGATGTTTTAGTTGTTCTTTTGCTTTACAGGAACTGTAAATATGTGAGGTTGTGTCCCACACCACTGCCAAGGGCTGTTTAAAGGAGGAGTTATTTTAATGCAAACAAATAACAAGGAGTTACTTAAATGCAAAGGTCTGTGAGTGTTATAAAAGTGAAAATGGAGATGGGACAGGTGAAATCCTGCCACAAACGGGCCTTGGGGAGCCCAGCCCTGAACCCCTCCTCAGCAAGAAGCCATTCTGGACCTTTCCTGCAAGGATCTCGAGTTCTCTGCACTCTCACACTCCCACCTTCACCCCCCTGCCTTTAGCAGGGAGCTGGGCTCAGAGCTGGGGGGCTCTGGCTCAGTGCTTTCACTTCACTGGCAGTGCTGGCCCGGTCACATCTGGGGCTGACTGGTCCCCCCGACCTGGGACACCTCCTCAGGCTGAGGATTGCTCTCTGCAGGTGCCTTTCTCTCCCTCCTGGTGCCCCTGGAAGCTGCCAGCTCCCAGGAACATTCATTCCCTCCACGTGGGCAGCGATTCCCACCCAGGGAAGCCACGGCAGGAAGGGAACGTGCCAGGCTGTGCTTTCCTCCTCTGCTCTCCTTCCCTTGGCATCATCACAGGCATTTATCCTGAGGCAAGCAGGGGAGACGGGATAGGGAGAGGAGGAGTGGGAAGCCTGGCTCCAGAGGAATGGCTGGATGGCTGCCAGGCCCTTTCATATTCCATCCCTGCTGCTGTGGAGAGGGGAGAACAACACTTTACCTTGCTAGCCTTTCAGAGAGGAGCTCCCTCTGGCAATTCATTTGAATAACAAATGTCTAAATACTCTCCATATATATCAAACCTTCCAGTTCAGCCAGCTGGGGTTGCTTTTCTAAGGGGAGAAATTGTGGAATGGGTTGGGTTGGAGTCCCAAAACCTTGAATCTCATCCAGTGCCACCCCTGCCATGGGCACCCACTGTCCCAGGGTGCTGCAAGCCTGGCCTGGGACACTTCCAGGGATCCAGGGGCAGCCACAGCTTCTCTGGACACCCTCAGGGCCTCCCCATCACCCCACAGGGAAGGATTTCTTCTCAGTATCCCATCTGAACTTGAACTCTGTCAGTTTGAAGCCATTCCTCCTTATCCCATCACTTCAAGCCCTTGCAAAGAGTCTTTGTCCATCTCTTTCAGGCTCCCTCCAGGGACTGGAGGACCACAATCAGATCCTTGCAGTGGTGCCAGTCAGCTGAACAAGGAGACAGCCACACACCTGCTGCTCCTGCACATGCAAAAATGTTCCTTTCCCCAGTGACATCCCCAGAGAACACCAGAGGTGGCTCTGCACTGCTTCATCTCAGCACAGTGAAAGCCAACTTTTCACTGGAAACGAGAGGAGGATCTACAAAAGTGTTTAATAATATTTCACCTTGGGTACTGCAGAGGTGAGAGGAGCAGCAGCAGAAGGGTTTCCTGCTGTGGGAGAAGATGCAATACCATGGACAGGGAGGGACTGGAGCAGTTTCTGCTGCAGTCTCAGGCTGGTGTCCCTTCCCCAGGCAGCTTGTGGAGCACAGCAGAGGATAAAATGAGAAATTATCCCCTTTTTGTCCTCAAGTTTTTAAGTGAGCATGGGAGAGAGAGGGAAGGAGAGTCTGAGTGGGTCATCTGCAAGAACAAAAGAGGAAGTTTTCCCCTTAATTTTAGACAATTTTTCAGCAAATGCCAGACGTGATGTAAGACGGCTGATGCTGCTGAAGCCTTGCTCAACTTGCCCCCCTGCAAATCCTGATGTTAATAACACTTTGAAAATGCTGATTTCACTGAAGTTCTTTCATTTGCTTCCCTTTTCTTCGGGGAAAATGGAGGCTACAGCAAGAAACAGTCATCAATTCACAGCTGCTCCCACCCTTAGACTCTGGATCAATACAAGAGAATCAGCTCATACAGAAAAATTGCAAAATGTTCTGCCGAGGCAACCCCAGAAAGTTCTGTATCACTGATAGATGCTGGCTTTTCTTCCAATAAAAGCTGAAAACAACAACCAGCCCCCAGGCACAGACTGGGGGTGCACAGAGGAGTTGAACCTCACGTGGGGGTGGTGATGGAGTGCTGGAGGAAGGGGGTCACTCCCTGGAGGTGAGTTATTCACGGCTGCTGTCACCCCCCAACCTTCACCGGCAGGGAATATGGTCAGCTTGGAAACAGTCACTCGGCCCCTAAGCAGTGCAAAGGCTGTCTGGGGGAATGGGGATCTTACATTAGATGTTCTCCTTTTTTTCCACTCCTGCTTTTCCTCTGGATCTGATGGAGGTGGCTTTTTGCTAGTCAGAGAAGTTGACTGTGTTCCAAGCTGCAGGCAGCAGCAGAGCACAGGGCAGTGCCTGCAGCCTGGCTAAGAGCCACAGGGATTTGGACATCAGGCAGGGATTTGGGCTCTAAGATGTTGCCTGTCAATGGGCAGAATCCTGGGAAGGGCATCCTGGGAAGGCAAGATCCACTACGGAATACTGGGAGTGGGATAAACTCACTTTGGATACTGTTGGATGCATGGGATCTCGTGCTTCCTCCTGCTCTGCAAGTCCTAAATTAATAAAAAGCAGTCTGCACTGATCAGCATCATCTTAGTGGGTCACTGCATTTCCACCCATCCAGGCAGAGAAATGGGATTTATTCCTTTCTGGGATCTGCTGACAAACATGTTCCTGCCTTCCCCTGCAGTTCCAGCCCTCCCTGCCCGAGGAGCAGCAAACACAACCTGCTGCTCACAGCCTGGCAGTGCTCAGCCTTTAGATATTCCCTGCAGAGCCCCAGCTCCAGGTGTGTCAGCTCCAGTGCTCAGCATTAATGGAACTCTGGGCTCTGAGCAGAGGCTCAGAGCTGCACGCAGGGGCAGGGATGATCTCCCCTCGCTGGGGATGTTTGGATTCCTCATCTCCTGTCGCTTCACTGAGCCCAGGCCCTGCCACAGAGCACTCCCAGCCTGCAGCAGGGCTGGAAATTGCAGGAGCTGCTCTCAGCAGTGCTGGTGAGCAAGAGCCCCAGAGCCCAGAAAAGCGCTCTCTGTGGGAGCTGCACTCCAGCTGGAACCAAGGGCTTCTCCTCATGAGCATCAAAGAAGGCAGAGAAAGGCAATCCAAGAGCGTCTGAAGTTGGGCACAAATAAAACACTACTGCAGAGCCTTGTGGGACTCCATCCATCTGGATCCTTGCAATCAATTTAATCAGGTAATTCCCATTTCACATACACTGAGAACAGCAGGTGTGGAAAACAGGAGTGGTCAGTGTAGCAGGAGGGGTCAGAAGTACCTCCCTGCCATCATCTGCTCTGTTTTAGAGGGCAAACCCAGCAGGGTCTGTGCCAGAGCAGATTCCTGTCCCACTTCCAGCCTGATTCCCCATGGGATCTCTCCTCAGCACTTTGCCCTCCACGGTCACTTCTGCTTCCCCAAAGGAATGGGACCAAGGTCAGCTCTGAACCCGGCTCCTGCTGCCAGGGGACAGCCAGGGCCACCTTGGGCACAGCCCCACTGCGTTTTTAATCCCTCCTGTCAGTTACTGTGCAATCACAGAGTTACTTGAACAGGAAGGAAGAGGCTGGAACACCCAACCTACATTCAGCACTGCAACGAGGTGTTTCAGTAAATCAAAAGTGTTGCAAAGGTGAAGAAACTTCATTTCCTCCTGGAAATAAATCCTGGGATGTGCTCTTTTTTCCACTTCTGCTCTTCCCACCACTTCAGCCCCCAGCACATCAGTGTGGTGAGGTGATCATAACCCAAGACAGCCCAACACCACTAACCCATGCCTAAGAAGAAATTATTAGTTATTTATATGTCATTAATTATTCCATAGAATTATCATAGAAGCATGGAATGGTCTGAGTCAGAAGGGACCTTAAAAGCTCACCCAGTTCCAAACCCCTGCCATGGGCAGAGACACCTCCACTAGACCAGTTTGCTCAAGGCTCGAGTCCCCAAGAGCTTCACCAGAAGCCCAGGTGAAAGCGATGCAATTACACTTGTGGAGACTTGGATTATAAAACACAACAAACATGACTTGTTAAGCTGAGCTCTAGATGGGTTTGGTTTTACTCCTCAGGTGGCATCTCAGGAAATAGGATGGAAAAAAGGAAAAAAAAGTCTTCAAAAACCCCTGGATTTCAAGGTCAGAGGAACATCACGGTGCTCAGCTGGTGTGACTTTTCCAGAGTGACAAATGGATAGGCAGGACCTGGAAACCAAACCACACAGAGCTGAGCTCAGTTCCAGGGCATCTGGCAGGTTTTGAACTAGTTTCAGTGCTCAGAGGTGGCTCTGAGAGCATCCAGGCTCCAACTCACCCACCACAACATGCACAGAGAATTCCTGCAGTGCCTGTGTTCCTGTTAGCAGTCCCAGCACTAATGCTGAGCTCCAGCTCTATAAACAAGGATGACCTGGGCCGAGTATTTCCGGGGATTTAGTGTCCACGGCATGCCAGCCAAATCCAAGGGCTCTTGTGGAAAATGAAGCATTTCAGGCCTACAAAAACTGATGAGAAATCAATGTTTTGCTGCAAAATTCTGCTTCATACTGCAGCCAGCGAGCCTCTTCTCCAGGAGGCAGAGGCTGGCTTAGTCAAAAAGGGCTAAAAAAAAATAATAAAATCAACTCTGCTGTATCAAGATCCATAATTCATGGAGGTTTGTCGCAGAACACACCCGAGTGCCATCAATATTTTAAATATTAAGCACAAAAACTGGCTGTCAAATGCAAGTCAGCAATTTCGTGGTGCCTCCCTGCCGGGGACAAAGTCATCAGGCTGAGCAGGACCTGGAGGAGCAGAGTTTGTTTGACTCTGTTACATATTTTATTTGAAACACAAGATGTGTTTGCAGGAGCAAACCAGCTGGGCTTTGCCAACCAACAAAAGAAGAGTCTGCTGGCTCGTTATTAAACAGAAAAAATGATTTCATCACACCAACATGAGGCTGTATATGTTTATTCATCGTCAGTAATTTTTGTACACAAGGCAAATATTAATAGCTGAAAGGCAACACTTTTGGAAGAGTATGTACAGAGCAATGTACAAGCGAGTGTAAGAGGTTTGAAACTATGAATTGATTTAACCGTTTTACAAAAAAGAAGTGATGTTTTTTCTTCTAAGACCTCCCTTAGAAATAATTTATTGCCAATCTTAAACTAAAGCAAGGAGAGAAAAAAAAATTTACAATAAAAAGTAGTCCCTGGAAAGTTTATAAAAAGTTAAACATATAAAATTGTAAGCCACAAACATTTATACAAAGCTAATACAAATCTTGGTTTTGTTAAAGATCTATGAGGTTGTTATAAAATATATTTTTACATAAAGGCTTCACATAAGGTAAGCTCTCTCTGCTACTGTAAGCGCAGGAAAGCAGTTTTAAATAGTCTGCAATTCAACTTATTTTCAAGTACAACGCAAAGAAATTGCAAAATGGCACTGTATTGCAATGCTGTGTAATTAAAAACTACGTTAATGGTACCATCAGAGAGACAAGACCTGTAAAGTGAACTGGTGAACGATTTGCACGGCAGGAGACTTCCCGAGGGTGTGGAACAGGAGTGGAAAATGAACCTTCTGCAAGAGGAACTGCAAGAGGAACTGCAGGGGGTGTTCTGCTGGCCACAGCTCAGCCTGGGGGCTCGGAGCTGGGATCCACCAGGAACATCCCCTGGGTCAGGAACACCCACCCACCCCACCCCTCTGCTGGATAATGCTGAATTTCAAGCTACTCACACACAAGCCCCATAAACAGCCTTTGAGATCAACTGGACTCTTTTTTTAAGAACAGTTATTCTAGAAGAAAGCTGAAGTTTCACACAAACTGATGGCTTATGCTCCCACGTACAATATATAGAAAAAAACCCCAGTCATATTTTTAAAGCCCTGATGAACAGCCACAGTTTTTAGGTATCAATTGCCTCAGCTGAACACTCTGCAGCACTAAAAGAACAATTTCACCTTCAAGTACAGCTTGTACAGGACAGTGGTTTATCTCCATATGGTCAGTGATCTTTAGAACACAGCTCAATCCAGCAAAGAGAACTAAGGAACTTTAGGAAACTTGATTTTCTGGGACACTTCACTTTCTATCTGCTTTCCCACCCTCACTAGAAATACATCCCAACCTTGTACCACAGACTGGTCTCCATGAGGAAGCTTCACTCTCACCAGCAAACTAATTCTGGTTGTTTCAGGACAAAACTCAGCCTGTTCAGAGCATCAACCCTTCAGCTCTTGTACCAGATTTATGTCCTGCTACAAATAAATGATATTTAGGAACAAATCTAACAGGTAATACAATAGCCCAAGGTTGCTCTGTTCAGGGAGCTCATGAAGAGTGAGCCTGAAGATGGAAAAGGCTGTTGATTTGGGGTTTTTGGCTGTAGGGTAACACAGGAACCATGTAAACAGGAACATCCAGGTACATTGCCTCACCCCTCTCACCAACTGGGAGTGGGAAACCCGAGTGATTTGACTCAGTTATTTCATTAAAACAATTAATTTCTGCCTGAGATTCATATAGTGCTTTATCTACCAGGCCTATGAGTGACCCAGCATGGGGGTCCCCCTCGCTCTATTCCAGGCCCTGGGGTTCACAGGAGAGTGATCTCAAAGGATTCAAAACAGGGATTTTTGTGGTGGTTCTGGGGAGAAGCTGCTGAGGATTTCCCCACTTTAGCTAAGGGCACAAGTGCCCAGTGATCCTGGCTACATCCTTAGACTGACATCAGTTTTGAGGATCTTCAGTACATTAACAGGTTCAATTGACAAAAAATTCATCAACACTTCACATAAATTAGTTTAGACAAAGCCCTGGTACTCACCCTATCATCCACTACCTTCAGTCTTTTCTGCAATCATCTGGTCTGACACCCTCCAAAGCACCTTCTGCAGACTTCTCCAAATCAACTGTTTTAATCAGAGTTAAGTCTCTGTTTTGAACTTGTTCAGACAACTGTCAGCAAAGGGAAAACCAACCCAACTCTTCTTCCTGTTGACAACCAAGGGCATGGATTTGTTTTCTGCTTTCCAAGACTGGACTTGGAGGCCACCAGAGGTTTGTGTCTGCTCATGAAGCATTTATAGCCCAAAGGAGAACTTCTGCTCCCATCACAGGTGTGTTGTTCAGTCCTTGAAAGAGCCTCACCAGCCTTTCCTGAGGTCTCTGATTCATCATCCTTCTTGAATTGCTCACATATAACCTGAACACACCAAATCAGAAATAATCCTTGTCCAGTAGAGGCAAAATCTACATTAAATATCCCCATCCAAGATTCTATTAACCCTCCTGACATCAGTGCTGCATCCAGACGTGAGGATTGTGTTTAGACTCTGCACTGTGACTTCTCCCAAGCTCTTTTTAGAATTCTTTCCTCCCTAAACAGTGCCTGATGGCCAGAATCACAGACTACCCTATGACTATTTGCTGGATGATATAAAAAAATAGAGGTCTTTCAAAGCACCTAACTAAATAAAAATACACTATTCCCCTTTCTACTGCCAGGAGAATGAGGTACAGAGATGTTAATACAACTTACAATCACAGTAAGCAAAGACTAAGTTCAGGAGACAGGCAGATTTCCTATGTCCTGGCAGGGCCACTGCTCCCAGCAGTGGCACCACCATGTCACCCCCGGCTCGTGGGATGAGAATAAAAATGTATTCAAGGATTGGCCACCAGCATGATCCACAGGAACTGGCCAATTCCATGGGGGAAAGCGGCAGCTGAGCTGCCCACACCACACTACAGCCTGGGGGAAACGTGGCAAGGACACTGGTTTTTGTATCACAATCTCATTTTCTTTTTGCAGTGTGCTGTGGAGTACATCAGGATTGCTTTATTTTCATTATTTTTCATTATTATTACTATAATTTCTTTTTTTAATCACATGGCAATGCTCCCCTTAAGAAAATTAAACAAAACTGCAAAAGGACTTTGGGTAAAATAGTTACAAGCAGCACTCTGGAAGATGCTGTGCAACCTATTTGGCTCAAGTACACTTAGGATTGCTTAGACCCAACTGGAAAGTCTCAGAAAGAACCTCATCAGCCGAAGCACATTCTGCTGGAACACTGTCTCTAATTTTTTTTCTGAAGAAAACATTCATCTGCACGGTGTCAGCTACACAAGGCCTCTGCTGGGAATTCATAAGGCCACTGAAAATGCCAGAGGAGAACAGAACAAAGGAGGCACTTAGGTTTGCAAGTCCTTCTCTCCATCACCAAACGCTCCTGACTCAGAGGAGGCACCTGGGAAGGAGGCAGGGAGCTCAAATAAACCAGTGCTAAGTTAAAGCGCTTCCAGAACAGGCGAGCCACAGGTAACATCTGCTGCTTCCAGTAAACATCTGGTCAGTGAAGATAAAAAACACCAGCTGGGCTTGCTCCCCCCATCCCACACCAGAATGCCGAGAGGATTGATCAGAGTGCTCTGTGCCATGGCTCCAGGACGTGCGGACGCCTCCGGAGTGAATCCATGTACTGTGCCAACCACTAATCCCTCGTCACTGGACTCAGCACTTCCTGATAGATATGTCTTAAACTCCTGATTTTATGTTTTTAAAGCATCTCCTATTCCAACCCAATGCCATGATTTATACTTAAACAGGAAGTACGTTACACCCAGGAACCCACGCTTCAAAGAGATGATTCCAGCAAGGGATTTGATGGGATTTCTAACCAAAAATAGACCTGAGAAATCATAAGTCAGCTATGGTATCACAGTCTTTACAATGAAGTTAGATGTGAAAAGTTTCTCTCCCCCCCGCCCACTTTAAACTACTGCCACAGTATAATAATTGCAACAATTTCATTGAAGTTTCAACTTGGAATTCTGGATTTTCTAGGATAATACATGTTTGTAAAAGGTCAAATTTACCACTTTACAGGTAACTTAGACATAGGTCTGCTATAAAATTACAACTTGAGTCAACTTGAAGCTACACTGGAAGAGATTAAGCCTGAATTTCTGCAGAAATTGGCAATAATGTTTTCAGCAGCAGCTTTTAGCCACATACCAAGAAGTCTGACAGGATCTGGATTTCTCTACTCCTGCTGTAAACTTCTAGTTAAACAACACACAAGAGTTACTGAAATAAACCAGTCTTTTTTTGCACATCACTGTAACATCAGCTGCTTGAGGTTGTCGTGCAGGATGGTATCCTTAACATCACGGAAAACTAGCCGGATGTTCTCTGTGTTAATAGCAGTGGTGAAGTGATGGTACAGGGGCTTCTGCTGCTGGTCCCGGCGTTTTGTGCGAAAACAATCCACCAGGAATTTTTGGACATCTGTTAGGCAGTGGGGATCCCCTTCAAACTCTGGGAAATAGTCTTTGATGCTGACTTTCTGTACTTTTTCCTCAAGCAAGTCCGTCTTGTTCAAGAAGAGGATGATGGAGACGTTGCTGAACACACGGTTGTTGACTATCGTTTCAAAAATGTTCAGGGACTCCGTGAGGCGATTTGTCTGCCGGTCCTCCATCAGCACTTGGTCGAATTCGCTGGAGGACACGAGGAACAATATGGATGTGACACTGTCAAAGCACTCGAACCACCGCTTCCGTTCCGACCTCTGCCCACCCACATCGACCATCTTGAAAGGGACATTCTTGATTTCAAAGTCGTACTCGTGAATCCCTTTGGTGGGCCTTCGTGCCAGCAGGATGTCTTGCTGTGAGGGAAGGTAATCCTACAAAAAAAGGGAGAGTTTTCTGATTAGGATATGATCATAGGTATGGGCCCAGCTGAGCTGCAGTAGAGAGAGCAGCTTGCATGGGAATAGGATGAGGTTCTCAATAAAATACAGGGATGTGGATTTCCACACTGACATTTGGAGATTTTGGGAAAGAGACGGAGCCCAAAGCAGGAACCACACCCAATATTAAATGAGAACATGTACCCCAAAGAACTTAAGCTTTCCCTTTGCCACGTGACAAGGATCCATAACCAACCTCGGAGATGAACCAACAATTCCTCATGCCAGTTTCCCTCATTCTGGATCACTTCATGCTTCCTCCATTCTCTTCCCACAATGCCAACACTACAGCAGCAATGGGTTCTAGAGCAGCTTTCTCAAACCAAGAACTACAGGATATCCCACGCCAGCTGTGGGCTCTCCATTCCTCCCATGTTCTCCTGCGAAGTGCATGACTGCTTCCAGAAACAAACCAGCTGCTCCACTAAATAACTTTAAAGCAATCAATTATGCCTGAAAACTAAAATCTAAGTAACTTCCTGTGTTTGTGCCATGCATCTTTGTATCCTGCTGTATCACTGCCCACTGGTGAGCTCACACTGCCTGACTTTGCCCAAAATTTACTGTGCAATGAGTAGAAGAGGGGAAGAAAGTGAGAGCTGGGGACAGCAGTGCCTTTGCAGTCTGGGGACACAGACAGCTGTATCCTGAAGTTCTCCAGTGCACCTCTCCCCAGAATTTAAGAGGCATTCAAGAGATTATTTTTTTTTTTATTATTGTTACACAAACATCTTCAATGGATGCAGATGCCACAGGAAGAGAAATTCTTATTAGTCAGCTTTTGACAGCATGAAATTCAACACTCAGATTGGGGATTTCTCCTTTCCTAGAATTACACTTTTGTCTATGGTCCAAATCATTCTGTTATCTCCAAAGTGCATCAATACCACACAGCTGCCTGTGCTGGACTTTAAAACCTTGTTGTTCACTTGTTATGGAAATTCTTCCTCACATTTTTCCATTTCAGAGAGTGCAATTTAGGTTTTGGAATTTCAGTCTCTTCTTAAAAAGTGAATGATCTATGATCTTCCTTTGACAGTTCCAATTCCCACACTTGGAGCTTTTATAAAGATGTGTAAGACCATGGTGCAGAAAGTCTGATTCAGCCAGTCAGCTGGGTGGGGGAACAGGCACACAGCACCATGGCTATTTCAGCACTTGTATCCCAAGTTTAAGGCAGCTGGGCAAGTTCAAACCACAAAAATAAAATTTAAAAATCATAAAGTGAGTGCAACATTCCAAAAACTCAAGGATCACTCTGCTTTACCCAGTAAGTTCTGAAGTGAAAGTAGAGAGGGCTTTGTCTGAACTCTGGGTTCCTTTTCCAGAGCTGCCCATGACTAAGGCACTGATTTTTATTGTGGCACGAATTACAAAGCAGCTCTGAAGCACAGGCTCCCCACCCTGCAGCCTTTGCCACAGCACTGTTACATATCCAAACCCCACAGCACCAAAATCTGGAGCAGAATTGCTAAAACAACATCAAGTTCCCCCCACACTGTCCAAATGAGGTGCTGCCACCCCCTTGCCTGATTAATGAACAACTTTAGGGTGATAAGACTTTTCCGTTTGTTAAATGTATCTTGGGTCTTTTCTACTGAAATTATAGAGAGGAAAACAACCAGCACAAACAGTGCAGGGCCTGTATGAAATGTCACTGGGCACAATGTGAAGGGATTTTGAGCAAAGCTGACTGTCAACATGTAGGCAAGAGTGTCACAGGTTCAACACTCATTCCAGCTTCCAAATGGAAATGTATATTCTTTTGTTTTTCAGGAAGTTAGTCTCAACTTCTCAGAACAAAACCAAAAAGTCTTAGGAAAGCTCAGGAGTGACTGAAATTATTAAATTACATAAATAAATAAAACCAACTAATGTAATAGGCAAAGCCACAGGCACCTTCAATATTGAAACAAGGGCACAAAGCAAACTCTCCTGGGAGTTGGCCTGCAATGTTTATTCAGTAAAGCTTTCAAGAACAAGGAGCTTATCCCCAGAATTCCTGACAAATTCCCTCTCCAGTACTATTACTCATTGAAAATTCCTTCCAGACTTACAGCCACAAAGAGAATCCTTTCAAGTGCTTTCCACTTCTACGTGCACAGAAGTCCTACCACAGAACTGGGTGTCTTCAGGGTCCCCTCCAACCCAAACCATTCCATATTTTATCCTGGATATTGGCTACTCTGATGCAAAAGGCAGCAAATGAGGGCTCTGTCAGTTCAGTGCTGGTATCCAGCCATCATCTGGGCTACAGGAGACCAAACAACTCCCAGCAACTCTCCCAGCAGTTTTGTTATCTTTCTGAAGGACAATTATGTTTTCTCCCTCATGCCCACATCCTTGGAATACAAGCAGCTTGCTCCTTTCTCAGTGCTGATCCCCTTGTCCACATCTGAAGACTGCAGCATCAGGCGAGTATTTTTCTTGGCTGGCACTGATTTTCCAAGTTCTTCCTATATTTGCCATTGTCTGTAAGTGGATTTTTCCCCATAAGCATCCTCACATTGATACTGATTGGGAACATGTGCTTTCTTCCTGATTTTCCTATCTCTTTTCCTCAAATTCACTTCAGTCTGCTTCTTCTGAAGGGGTTCCTTTGGTTATCAGTAGCTCTTTAGGCTATCACATCACTGTTTGCCTAGTTCAAATTACAACTTAAGGCATGACTAAGATCCAATCACAAGATGGAAAGCCAAGTCTCTCTGTGAGGTATTTTGGATACATACAGTCTGCACTGGCAGTTGAAATAGCAACACACAGTTGCAAGGAATCCAGGAGATCCCACGCATGTCTGCCCGTCAGATACTCTGATTTTGCTGATCTGATTAAATCTGAACACTAAGTTCTTTGCCCTCCATGCTGTTATCAGCTCCCTTTTGGCAAGAGGCATGTGAATTGCAGATCTATGTGTTTATAAGCAATTTAGTTGCAAGTCAGCCCAGTTGCATCAGATAAGAATAAATACTTTTATTTACAATTTGGGGAAACAATCATCAGACAATCTTGCATGTAGATAAGAATAAATCAGAAGAACCTATCAAATCTTTTACTAACAAAACTTAGCTAGTGCTTTTTTCCCTCAAATATTTAACATTTCTTACAACAGCAGATCCTGATGAGTCCCTCTGATTCTCAACACCATTTGGTCCAACTTAAAGCCAGAAAAGCTGTAATCACAGCACTCCCACAGCAACATCAGACCTGCAGTAAGTGTGTGTATGTATAAAAATATTAAAAAACCCAACTACTGACTAAGTTTCACACTTTAATCAAAATGGACCAGAGTTTCTCTGTGAAGAACTTTGAAATGAAGCTGCAAAACTCTATCCAGTATTGTTGGGAAAAATCCAAGCCCTTTGAAACTCAAAGGCACTGGATTCAAAGACCATGAGAAATCCACCACAGATAGTTCAGCAGTTCATTAGAGTAAGTGCAGTTCTCCTCCTAAGTGCAAGCCTTATAACTTGAGACCAAATTCAAATTCAGAGACCAAGTGCTGGAGTTCTCAAGCCAGAGATCTGGGAAGCACAA
Organism: Pseudopodoces humilis; assembly: GCF_049639895.1. Lineage (NCBI taxonomy): Eukaryota > Metazoa > Chordata > Aves > Passeriformes > Paridae > Pseudopodoces > Pseudopodoces humilis. Next base: position 2,500,488 of record NC_142220.1, read on the forward strand.
TGGCCACCAGTGCTTTAGCTAGAAAAATGACAGTTCAAAGCAGAAAAATAGTCTGGCTTAAAATTTAATCTGTTAAAAAGAAAATTGAAATTAAGCATGATGTAACAGGGTTTCACTGAAGTGGTTTGGATTCCTTCATTGGTTACCATCAGCTGGGAATGACCATGGAGAAACTGCCTTCCCAAAGAGTTCAAGCACCATATTAAACTCCTGCTTTAAAGGCAGTTTTTCCACATGTCATTTCTACAATCCACAATTGATGAGCATCAGCAAATACCTTCATCATTCAAGTGCTAATTAACAGTTCTATAAAAAAGTATTGTACAGAAATTTCAGGTTTTTCTCCCGAGAAAACAGACTTTTTTCTTTACTGAGTTTATGTTAAAGTAGGTATTACTGGAAGGTACCACTGACCTGTACCTGATTTAACTCAGAGCTCCTAACTGGACATGTAACCCCAAACCCAGTCAGTTTTGGATGTCATCCTGTGTTGAAAAGCTACTTTAACAGTCTCCTGCCTGGACAAGCATTTGTAACTTGTTTTTTTTTGTTCAATTTTGACAGAAGGTTTATTTCCAGAAAGTCTCCTGGCCCTTGCATTGCCCTGTGTTTCTGACATGTCAGTGATGAACTGCTGAGATAATGCAACAGTGCAAGTTAACTAAAGATAAAGTTATTGGAGTAGACACTAATTACATTTCATCTACTTAAAACCCAGAGATCACAAAGACTACTTAAAACTCAAGACTGAAAAGAAAAAAGGACTTACTTGTTCTCCAAGTTTATCCAAGTTGTCCAAGAAATACTTTACAGATTCCCCCTAAAAACAAATCAAACAGTTATTTAAATAAGCCAAGTCCTTGATCCCAATAGTTTACATTCTGAAGTCCAGATAATTTATCAAAACCTACATTTAAATGCTGTAAGCTTTAATCACTGCCATTTTTAAAAGCAGCTATCCCAAGAACACAACTGATGATTTATTCTTAGGCCAGTTAATATTTAAGCTTAAAAGCATAAAAGGCACATCTGTAATAGTCACATTCTTTCCAAGTTTAGACTTGATAAATAAATCCAAGTGTTATCCACAGGGAGCATCAATGAAGCAGCCACACCTTTGTTATGAAAAGAAACATTCAATTCCTGTGAGGCTTTGCAGAGTGTGCTCACACAGCCATTCAGGTACAGGGATTAATCACCAGAGAAAGTTCATTTATACTGCAGTGCCACAGGACTCATTCCCACAGGTACTTCCCCAGAGCACAGTGAGTGATGAGCAGTACAAAGGATCAGAAACCACAACAGGCAAAGCATTTTACTCAAGTTTCCCATCAGACACCAAGTTGGATCAGAACACCTTACTCTGAGTGATGAGCAGAGCTCCAGGCTGCTGTGCATGATATCACATTTACTACACAGGTTTATCTTCTGGATTTAAGTCATCCCTATCCTGGCAAAGGGTAACTGCAGTTTTTAATCCCTCCAGTAATGTGGAACTGAAGATTTTTTCATGGTAAACCTGAACCACAGTCAACCCTGCAGAACTCCATCAGAGGGCTGGGATTAAGGAGGCATTCTTCCATGGATGTTGTTGCACCTGAGTTCAATAGGAATCTACTGATGGAATTCACTGCAGAGGAAAACACCTTTGTAAGGTTCTCAGCATCCTCACAGAAGCACAAATCTGCTTCCTTTTGGAAACTCTTACTTACCAGCTGTAACTTATTCATTTTACAGTAAGTGCAGAAAAGAAACCACCTGTCCATTCACTTTGCAGGTGGAAGAGCAGGAATTGTGACTGAGCTTTCTTGAGAAAATCAAGCAGCATCCGAGGCCAGGGTGACTACACCTAATCCAGATAAGTGAATTAGGACAGGAGCTACACCCTGATAATGACTTCCCCTGCTTCACTGTGAACTCTGCAAACTTATCTAGGCAGAATATAAACCTCACTATTCAACTGTGTCATCTAAGCATCTGCCCTGAGCAGAGTAGGGTAAATAACAGGCCAAAAAGGCTTCTGACAGACACTTCAGCAATGTACCTTGCAAGTTTTCCTAAAATAAGTTACATAATACAAGTTAGATACCACACCTTTAAGTGTGCAATTTGAACATTTAATGAGGCAAGACTGGGGCTCTGGTTGGAACATGCCTCATGCTTGACACACCTCCAGCACCTTATTTTACCTCCTGTTTGGCTCAGCTGTCCTGATTTTCTCTGGGGTGACAAACTGCAGCAGGAACACCATTTTAGTAGCACACAGCAGCAGCTGCTTGCAATGGTAGCAGTACTGTATCTTTTCGAGCATCCGTTTTAGCCTCAATCCTCTAAGAAAGGTGTACAGGGAAGAGCATTCCTATTTCACAGAAAATAAGCAATCCTGATCCATGCATCCATCAAACTTCCCAAGGAGTAACAGGATCAGAATTCTGGTCTTCCAAGTGCTAAAACCACTGTCTGTAGCCAAATACTAAGGCAAAATATAATTTAAGGTCAGATTTAATTTCTTTTTTAGGTGCCAATAGGAGCTGGCAACCTTCCCTTCCCCACAGGGCTGGCTACAAACCAATCAGGCAGATTTCAGACTTAGTAAGTGCAGGTATTTATTCTGGAATACCTGGGCCTCAGAGGCTGAATTTGTGTGTGTGTGCATATAAACAAGCATTTTAATCTTAGACAGCTTTTTTATATGACTTACAGCAATACCTACTCCCTAAAGAAGCATTAACTCTGCAGTTAATGTGGAAGTTACTACCTCTCCTTTAAGTCCCAGGGCTTGCTACTGCAATGGATGGAGCAGTTGGAGCAGACAAGCAAACCACAGCCTGGAAAGGTCACAAAACATCCCCACAAGCAGCTTTCCAAAAGAGGGGATTTCCTGAAATCACAAATGCAAAATACACAGGCCTGCAGTGACAGCAACGCTCCAAAGCCACACATCCAACAGCAAAGTCACTGCCAGGGAACTCTGAGACACCAACTCCACTTCTGGGCTGTCACCTCTCAGAGTCAATGGCAGACAAACATCAAGGTGGCCGTGCTGAAACTCAGGAGATGGAACTATTAAATCCATCAGTTGCAACAGCACACAGCTCATTAAGGAGAGACATTCCAGCTTCCCTCCTCCACACCGTGGGCTCGGCTGCTTGGGTTCTCCCCTCATAAAAATCTGTTCAGACAGAAAGTGCTGTGGACATGACTCAGCCCTGTAACCAAGGATAAAAGCTGTTCATTCACCGTTTTTTACCAATCTGCACACCAATTAAAAACTCAGAACTGCTTCAAACTCATTATCTCTTCTTCCACCCCACTCCAGCCCCCCATCCATATCACAGAGCCACCACCCAGGGCCCTGAGCACTGGTGATTTTCTGTCTGCCCTGGATATGCTGCTATCAGCAGGCTGAGCTCTGCTAACTACAGACACTTGAACAGCAAACTACCTCTGAAAAGATCACTATCAAAGTGCACTACTGGAGAACCAGAGAGTTTTGACCCATTTAAACAAGCTTCAAAGAGGCAGCATTACAAAGCAGCCAAGCTTCAATGTCTTCCCAAAGAGAGAAGTTTTTTATTTTATCCAGTAATGAAGAGAAACACACTGAAAAACTCAGCACACAACAACTGAGGAAAGCCTTAATGCCACCACTTTTTAAAAATCAGTTTAAAAAGGATCCATTCAACTTTGTACAACAACAGCCTCAAAGACAGCTTCTGTGCAAGGCTGCTTTTTCTTAGATAGAGAACCAGATCCCACTCAGTAAATCCATGACAGTGACCATATATAAATAGCTGTATTCAACAGCTGACACCTAAAATTTCCCTTCTGACAAACTAAACTCTCTGGTTTACCCAAAATGACTAGAAAAAAGAAACTGGGTTTCCCCACTCTGTCCCACTAACGCCAGTGTGGCTCACCATGTCCAGCCCTGCCACGTGGCTGCTCAGCAATCAATCTGTGGTGTCATGCCACAAAGGAGCCACACCAAGAGCAAAATCTAGACAGAAATGGGAAACTGAAGGATCTACCCCCATTAAAACCCCCACAGATCTCCTTTACACTCCTGCTGACTTCACACCCACATTCTGTGAGTACATAGGACGGAAATTTAAAGATTAGCTAAAAATACAGCGATGTCCCCGGCACAGGAAGGACCTTGACCTGTTGGAGGGAGTCCAGAGGAGGCCAAGTTGATTACAGAGACGGAGCACCTCTCCTACGAGGAAAGGCTGAGACAACTGGCAATGTTCAGCCTGGAAAAGGGAAGATTTTGGGGACACCTAATTGTGGCCTTCAGTACCTGAAGGGAGCATACAGCAAAGATGGAAAAGCTATTTACAAGGGTCTGGTGTGAGAACACAAGGGGGAATGGCTTCACACTGATGGAAAGTAGGTTTAGACTGGTTATTAGGAAGAAATTCTTTACATTGAGGATTTTGTGGCACTGGCAAAAGTTGCCCAGAGCTGTGGATGCTGCATCCCTGGGAATGTTCAAGGCAGGGCTTGGAGCAATCTGGGATAGGTGTCCCTCCAAACCATTCCGTGGTTCTATGTGATAGTCTTTAACCAGTCACGGGTGAAGCTCCTTTTTTAAGTGCAGACGAATCCTTTGATGTAATTTGAGCTGAGCAGTTTGGAAATGCAGATCCTGCAGGCCAGCAGTGACACTGCAGGAACCACCACACCTTGGAGCCCAACTCATGCCCTGCCCATTTCCCTCTCCTGCACTTCAAGTACAGCCCAAAGATGCCGATACAAAGACAAAATCCAACACAGGCTTGGGCACATATCTCAAATGAACACTGAGGTACTGCAATAAAGCAAACTTCTTGAGCACACCCCAATACAGCAGAATGAACTACCCACACATCAGCTTCAAAGACTTTCTGGTGTTACAGAAGGGTGCTTTGGCTGTTTTAAGCTTTATTGAATTATATCCAGATATCAGATTTTTAAGCAGTCCCTTTTGAGTGCTTGAGAAAGATGCCCTTTTTTGTTCAGATGGAATATACACGTCTCAGCTGTGGCCCTTCAGCCTCCTGATTCAGAAATGCATGTAAACCACAGGAAGTTGTCTGTTAAGTAACTTTATTCATAACTGTCAGCTATTCCATTTTCAGAAAGGTTTGAGTCAAACCAGCCTGTGTCTCCTGGAGCCTTGTGATCCTCCCTGAGAGAGCCAAGGCACTTCATGAATGTACAAGAAAACACCAAAATCTTACTCCTATCAAGGTGCCTGACATTACCACAATAGCTTCCCCTACAACTTTACATTTAACTACTTGGTAAATAAAGTATCTCCAGTTTTATAATTCATTCTTTTTCAAAGACAGACTTTTTCTGGTTACAGCAGAATTGGTCATTTAGTTGTAGACCAAGACCTGCTGGTGTGGTTATCTGCAGTAAAGGAGAGCACATACCTTTTATAAGCGAAACACAGCACAAAGATCACTGTCTGGTTACTGCCTAAAGTAACCACAAAAATACTTTTTGAGGAGGGAAGAAGAAGAAAACCTACACGAAATACACACCAGATGAACACATCTTTTAAACCCAGGAAGCACCCATTTATTTGGTTTCCATGAAAACAACATCAGCAATCTAAATACGATTTGTTGAAACCTTAGCATAGCCAAATGGCTTTTTAGCTCTTCAAGGGGATCAGGGACACTGCATTTTTTCCACTAGCAATTGCTTAAAAAAGAAAAAAGAGATCGAGAAAAAGCATCAAATAAAGATTTAGTCATCACAAGGCTTAAAGAAAGAAACAATTTATCAAATCATCTAGGTTTGGCTGCAAGTTCAGTGGAACATACTGAACTGACAAGGCTTATTAAGTATTTGAAATAATAAATCAGATATTTTAAGAAAATAGGAGATATAACTTAGTAGCTCTGTATTACAACTTTAAGAACCACCAAACATTTTCTCTTCTTGACTTTACTTGAATTTCTCAAGAAAGAGAAACAAATATTTCCTATTTTATTTAATTAAAAACCCACAAAAACACAAGAAACAAAAACACCACCATAAATAAGCTTCTTTACAAGCCTAGCTTAGAATAAGAACAGGTAACTGCAGTGTTTTTAGGCTGGTGTGTACGTGCCTAAATATGCAAACCAAACCATCCATAACACTGGAGAATCAGCTTGAAGGAAGATGATGGAGAAATAAACAGAGTCTGAAAATTCTGTATTTTGCAGCAACCTAGTAATGCTTATAGCACACACTTCATTATGTACAGGGTGTTTTTCTGTTAGGGGCTTAATCCAGGAAAATCCATATCCGAGGATTTTGGCAAAGGAAAGAATCTCTAACAACATTTTATTTTTCTTGCCACCTCACCCGAAGCTGATTTAAAAGAACACTGACTACAAATCAATACTGCTGCCATTGAAGTTTTAGCAGATGTCTTCTGAAATGACAGTAATAAACAGAGGGATAATGAATGGAGAAACATTTCAGTCAAATCAATCAATGCAGATTCTCAGTGGAAGGGAGATTAGAGGGCACAACCTCCTCCACCCAAACAGGGAATATCCGCAGCATTACACAAAGGAGGGAGATGATCCAGATGATATATTTATGCTATGAATGTGTATCCTAATTACACTAATGAGTTCAAATCCACAACTGTCTTGATTGTTAGACCAGCAGGTTTAACCAAGTCTCATGTCGAGACATTCAACTGGTTTGGTCTCTTTTGCTGGTCTCAGACTTGGAGCTAAATGAAACAATCTTGATTCCTCCACAGCTTTCAGGTTTCTACAATTTCTCTTTCCAGTCACTCCTCCCAGTGCTTTTTGAAGAGGATTTCTCTTTCAAAAATGGCCCAGTCAATAGACTAGGGCAAAACTTCCCCACATTCATACCTATACCCTCTTTGTTCAAGGAAATAAACTTTAAAAATATACCTTCCCTGTTTTATAGCAGCAATCCAGCAACTTGATTGGTATCTCCTAACATGAGGGGAAACAATTTATTTCTGAATTGCCACTCCAAGCTCTAATACTTGATTTAACATTCACCCTCTAAGCAGTAATAGCAGTATTCTGGAAGTTTAGAATAAATATATACAGTAACTAACTTTTAATAATGGTACTGAAGGTATTTGGGGAAAAAAGCCCAGGTAAGCAGTAATATATTCACTTTCCAAAGTGCAAATTGGGGTCAAAAAATATCGAGTGTGCACTAACACAAAACACATTTCCCAGTGAGAGGTTTCCTTTAAGTGTTAATTATGGCCAAAGCACAGCAGTCCCCATTTATGCCCACATGAGCATTACTGTGGCCATGTGCATAACAGCCAACAGTTCCATGCAAAACTAATCCTGAACTTTCCAAAACCAATGGGCAAACTGCTGGAAAATGGCACTGCTGCCTGTGGAAGCATGAATGGAGCAGCCTTAAAAGGGCTGATGCACAGATAGCGTGTGTCAAGACCAGACATCTCACGTCTCCCAGCTTCTTTCTCTCCAGCTCAACCATTTGAATAGCCATTTAAACCTGATCTGCCCATTTCAAGAGATAAAATTCAGCACATCGGCATTAATTCCTGTTTCTTTGCAAGGACGGAGCGTTCAGACACAGCTGCTGATACGGGAGTACAAAATAATGCTGGTCCTCATCAATACACATCACAAATGCGTCACAGCTCTGAGAGCACAGACCTATTTCCCCTTTTCAGCGTCCTCTGCGTGCGGCTCGAGCTGTGTTTGCCTTTTTTCAGAGCCATCAGAACTGCGTCATGCGGGGTATAAGTGAAACCTGCCCCGTGTTTGGTCACACAAACTGAGTATCTGTCCTAAAAACAGGAAAGGTTCAAGTCCCAACTCATAGAAGCCATCTTTTGTAAAACCTTTTGGTGGCTGAGCAGAATTTGTTTGCAACACCTGGATCACCTTGGCTGGAGGGTGCTCAACTCCAAAAGCAGAGAGGAGTCACACCAAGTTTATTTCATGACTGACATTTTTATCTTGCATAACAGTATTAACAAAGAAAGGTGAAGGGGTTTAAGAAGGGGTTTAACCCAATAATATCCCTTTAATCTATTATCCCCTATTTACCGTGTAATCCAATTAATCCATAATTCTCAAAATGTGCATAACAAATGGAAGGAGACAGAGCACGCCAACCTGAGGGCCTGCACTGGGACATCCTGGCAGCACCTGCAAGCTGGGGACATCTGCCATACCCTGAGAGTGACAGAAGGATGTCACCAAGCCAGCCTGGAACTAAATACTCCAAACAAGGCTTCAGCATCAGCTGTCGCTCCTTCTTGCACCCAGTTCAGCAGCTCTCTCCCTTCAAAGTGCCAGACTCACACAACTCACACTCAGATTGTCTCCCATCAGCAGAGCATTTACACGGTTTCACATATACCATACCACTCCAATTAAATTAATTAAAACACGATTAAACTCTAAAAAGAAGTTAATTTGCATACCAGTATACCACAGAGCAAACTCTCCCAGTTTTCAATTACTTTCCTAAGAGGGAAGAATCCATTTCAGTTTTCCTGGTAAGGTATCCCTCCCCTCTCCTGGTGGAATTTAATAGCCAGATTCTTAATTGCTAAAAAATATGCAAATTCACTACAGCTTTTAGGCAGGAAACAGCATTCCACTAAAGCCTACAAAACTACAATTTCTCCACACTAGGCATTCTGCTATCATATTTCTAATTCTGAAAGACTGCTTGGAAATCAGGATGTGACATGTTCTAGAAACAGCTGAGACTCCTTCCAACAATTAAAAGCCATCGGACTCCACAGCATTAATCCTGGAGTGAAGAAATTCTTCCCTGTGAGGTCCTGGCACAGGTTGTCCAGAGAAGCTGTGGCTGGCCCACCCCTGGAATGTCCAAGGCCAGAGCTTGGAGCACCCTGGGATAGTGGAAGCTTGGGAGAGAAATAAGATGAGCTTTAAGGTTCCTCCATCCCAAACCATTCTGTGATTCCATGACTTTCCTTAGGATCACCATGCTTTCAAATAGGAAACAAACTCAGCCCCTTCTGGAGATCAGAGCCAGGTTGAGGAACAGATGAACTGCCACATGGGACACACCACAGACCCAGAGCATCCAACCAAAAGCGTGCTGTTTGCCAGAACCTGAACAGAAATTAATCCATGAAAGCAAGGATCAGGTGCACTTTGTTTCTTCAAAGGTCTTTTTATTCCCTCCCTAAGTATTTACAGTCCAAACTCCTCTTCCACAAAGTTTACTTTAGGAAAGATATCAATACTTCGCAAAGGATTTTCAAATTTCATTGATGAAACCAATCCTCCAAGCCCCACACAGGCCTAGAAATCCTAGGAAAACATGCACTGACCAAGGAGAAACTGCCACCTCCCAGTTACTATTTACACTCTGGGCAGCATCTCTATAAACCTCAGATGTTTTGCACACAAAACAGACTGGAACCAGACTGTAAACATTTGCTCTTTCAGAGCACTGACCCACTGGCTCCATGACTTCATGTGTTTGCAACTCCAACTGCATTTAATCTAACGCTGGAGCACTGGTGAGTCTGCAAATCTACCATCCATCATTTAGAGCTTTACTTGCTTCCAAGTTGTACAAGACCAGCAAAGGCTCCCAAAAACATGACAAATATTTGGCATGTGGAAATGTATCAGCACTAAAACTGGCCATACTGAACTTGAAGATGCTTGAAAAGTCCATTATTGCATAAACTCTACACTAAATCACAGCATTTCAAAACCAGAGCTCTGAACTGGATCCCAATGCATTTCTCTAGGATTCAGTTTTAAAGTACATTTGGTTCCTATTTCAGCCTCATGAGAAATCCAGATGACCAAATGCTTTTTAGTTCCTTCCTCTGTCCCAATTAGAAGAATCCATTTCAATTAAGTTCTGGTATTTCTGTTTGCAGCCAGTGATGCACTCATAAACCAGCTCTTGTTCCAAGCCATCTGACAAGATCCTGTGATAATTTACTGGGTCTAGTGAAAGATCTAACTGTATCATTAGCTGAACATTGGTGTTTTTAAAAATTACTAAAAGTTGTGTCTGAAAGAGCTCAAAGTAACAGTAAAGTACACAAGACTCCCTAAACAGCAGCAAGAGGCTGAAAACATTTCATGTCACTTGTAGATTGCATACTATCAATTAATTAAAACTAGAAAGAAATATGAATTAGTTACTAGAGCAGCTGTGTAACTTTGCTACTGAAACCAATTAAGGTCCCAATATCACCCACGTGTAAAATTTTAGTAATTATTTATTACTTTTTTCCCCCCCACAATTTTGTGTAGCTATTTTGAAATACAGATGGTACCAGTACACTGTTTCCACCCCTGGAAATTCTGCATCCTCTTGATCTGGTCACCAGCGGGTGATAAAATATCATCCTGTGCCCAAACAGAGAAGTGCTCCCAGGCTGGCAGCAGAGATCCCAGCATTTTGTTTAAAATAATTTCCCCAGCATCTTTAAAAAGGGAAAAAGAAACAGAAACTCATTACACATTCCTTTACTCTTGAGCCACAAAAAGAATTTGGGGTCTTTTCAGTTTCTTGGTTAAGTCTCTGAAGAGGAGCATCTCTCATTTATTAACTGAGGAGACTCTGAAGGAAAAGGAATTTAAAGCAGGAATGACTATGATAGAGAGGTGTGCAACATGGTACAGTGAACTGAGTGCTGAAAAAGGCAGCTCACTCCCTATTACTATTCAAAAATTTTCTTTTCTGAATAAGTTGTTATCAGTTATTGTAATGACAATTCAGAGTGTTTTCTGTATTTAGAATTCCTCAACTCTTCCAGCTCTATTACCTGATGTTTCTTGTTAATGCAGACATGCAATTAGAGAAGATACTAGAAGTATTTTAGGACGTCTTTAGCTGCTGATGTACTCTTAAACATTTTCTTTATCACTATTCAAATTCAACCCATCAGGCAACTCTGGGATAAAATATGAGTGTTAGTCTCCGGGATTATTCAGATTTTTATTTGAATGAAATACATTTTATTTACAGTTTGAGGCTGCCAAGTTAACTAATATCTTGTTCTATGACTCATTTATTCACTTTTAAAATATAAATGAAAGTTTCATATTCTCAGAGTAATACAAGATTCCACTTGGTATCAGGCTGCCTCCATCAGCACTGTGAGTATACAGCTTGTTATTCTGTAAAAGGGCAGGTTCTGCACCCTCTAAACTTCTCCACTGAATTTGATAATTCAGATGCTTAGCAAAGAAAAGTGCCAGCAGACACAATGCTGGCACAAAGATTATCTTGCTTTTCCCACAAGTACAGTTATTCTATTGCTTTTCTTACATAGTGAGGTCAGCTGCACTTGGGTTTTCTCACATTTTCTTAAGCAACTTCCTTAGTTACTACAAGCTGAAGTTTCCTACCCCTTTGCTAGTTCTGTGTAAGAGGCATGGCCTGAACCCAGAAATATCAAAGCATTCACCATTAATGAAGTCTGGGATGATAAAGAGCCAAAACAGTCAGCCAGTACAACCTAGGTATAACATGTGCTTGGTAGGAGCAGACTCCACCAGCCTCTAAGGCCAAAGCCTTGTTACAGTAAACTCAAATTAGGGAATAGCAGCACAACTCAACAGTGCCTCTGGCACGGCACTGTACTCCTGAAGGATCCCATATTTACACATGAAAAAGCTGCTTCTCTCTTTGCCTCAGGTGCAAAACACAGACATGAAGATGACACTGCATTCGTACCACATGTTTTGCCAGAATGATGGAGATTTGCTGACAGCTACGAGCCCTGAGACTGCAGGGTTTGTGTTCAGGAAGCCATTTCTAAACGGACACAGAATGGTGCAGGCACTGCTGTTCGAATTCCAAAGGCTGTAAGGAGACAGCTCTGCAGGTACCAACATGTAACACCTTGCAGGTGAGTGGAGAGCACAGAAATGAGCTCGGAATGAATGTCTGTACCAAGGGCTCGTGTTACACTGCACAGCAGAAGCAGCAAAAGCTCCTCTAACACATTTGCAGAGATTTAAATCAACCTGCTGAGAAGAGGTTCACACACTCAAGATGTGAATATTCATATTCAGAAGGGCACTTGTATTTTATATTTACTTAACCACAGCTTGATTATAGAATTCCCATTTTTTGCAAGAAGTAGGTCACCTTCTAGTCTTCTGCAACAAAATGTTTAGGAAACTAAGGCACATGACTATCAACACAACACAGTTTGTTAGGAGATAAAATATGTATAAGAACACATCCCTCTGCTCCCACACTGCATTGTGCAATTCTGCCTTTTAAAAGCGGTGGTTCCCCATAAACAGATCACATATTCCCAGAATGGTTTGTATTGGAAGGGACCTTCAAGATCCCCTTGTTCCAACCCACTGCCATGGGCAGGGACCCCTCCCACGAGACCAGTTCACTCAATATCTGGATTGAGTTTGAATTAAGAATTCCATCCTCAGAAATTGCACTGAAACCATGCAGAAAGTACAGGCTTTTACAAGCCAAGCGTAGCACACAGGACTCCAAAATCATTCCTGGCTGGAAGACAGCTCATCCTGCTTTGGCACAACACATCTACATCAAGACAGCTCCTGCTGAAAGACCTCTCAATTCCTGAACCACATTTGTGCTTAATAGCAACAAAAAATAATAAAAAAAAAAGAAATAAAAAAAATGAATATAGCAACATTCTGAAAAAAAAATACAGCAAAGATGTTCTCCAGTAAAACCAGACCAGCACCAGCTGGCAATAAAGACCAGGCCACTCTCCAAACACTTCAATATTTTGTTGCTAACAAGGAAAGTCAGCAGGCGGAAAAGGAAGAGCAGTGGAAAGGGAAGAAGGGCAGACCCAAAAACAGCATTTCAGCTCTCAGAGGCTGAAACAGAAATCCTAATCCCAACTTGGAAAATAATAAAAAATGGCAATTTGTGTTAAGTTAGTATAATTCACCTGAAGATCATTCAGCTTGAGTGAAATATTACCGTGAATCCCCACTACCAAAGTACTGGCACATACTGAAGGGTTTTTGGCCACAAACCTGGAGGAAGGACACTCAACCCTCCACTGCTGGACTCTACAGTTAATCCCTATAAGAAGCCTTATTAATACCAACTCAAAACCAGCATTATCTTGTCATTGGGGCTGGAAAAACAGCAAATCTTTAAGAAATCCAAGTCTCTTTTGAAGATTTGAATGGCTCATTTTAAAGTATAAATTTGTAAAGCACTTTTCTTTCCACAGTTACAGCAACAATCTTTGATAAATCCTTTTCACCTTAAGACCAAGAGATGGCAAGCTGCCCTTTCCAAGGGTTTTAAGGAGTCATCCTGTGATCTGATGTTTGGCAGAGTATTGATTGATTGAAAGGGGAAAAAAACTGTTCATACTTCAACATATATAAAGCAGCAGCTTTCTGGGTTTCCACACAGAAATTTAAGCAATAGTTAGTGTAATTACAACACTGTATTTCAATAAACCGACTCTCAATTATGTCATTAAACGCCCAAATAGTCAATGTTTAGAGAAATGTTGGGTGACTGGATCTCACATCTGTAATGAAGATTATCCTGTCAGTCTCTGAAACCTTCTCCCAACAGTAGTAATGTCCCAATAGGAGCAACTCCTGCACCCTTCAAGCAGAGTGGGACAACTGAACACCCAATCCCAGACCCAAGAGGACATCCAAAGAGAAATCCATGCCTACTTCCCAAAGTAGGGGTGTGGGGAGGTTAAAGAGATGAACACTGGGAGGAAAATCAACACACAGTAGAAGCTGCTGAAAAGTTTCTGAGAGTCATTGTCCCAAACACAATGGAGACACTTTAATGAATGACAGGTAAGACACTCTTTTTCCAGGCTCTACACTCCAGAGGGACTTTGTGCACTGATCTCTCAGCTGTCCCATAAGGTGGGAATCCTCCCTCCAAAAGGGCAAGACCGTGGCAATTTAGCCTGGCTGCACACACAACTGAGCTCAGCAGGACAGTGCTCTATAATGAGACACATTTCAAGATGTTGCCTGTGCACCTGAAAGAAGAATAAACTTTCCTAATGTTCAGCAGTGTCCATTTGAGGACTCATCCTTTTAGTAGAGCTTAATTAATGTTCTTGTGTGTACAACAGCTCCACCAATATTCAGACCAAATCCTGAACAGCCCAAGCAGAATAAGACAAACTACAATACAATCTCCCAGTAAACGGAACAGTACTTGCCAGAAATACTCGTCTGCAACAGAAAAATGCTGCATGGAAGCTACTACAAAGCTATCACTGTAACTTAAAGCAGAACACGCCTTTTCCTGTCTTCTATAATCTGATCTAGCACTTGCAGACATGTCACAGAAAAAAGTTGTGATCCAGAGGTGAGTGCATATCCTATAATCCCTACTGTATCATCTGTGTCTGCAGTTCTACGCAAATATGGACAAAAATAAAGTGTCATCTCTTCCTCTGCAGTTTTCTGGCTTAAAAATACCCAACAACATTCAGCATAACTTGCAAGTAGGGCAAAAACTATCTGTCTGAAAACCAACAACTGCTGGTAGCAAAGATCAAAACCCACCCAAAAGTTACCTTTAACAAGAACAAACCCTGAACACATTCAAAGCTTATCACGCATCTGAGCAACTCGGCTCTCATCACACTCTTCCATTCTCAGAGAACAAGGAGACTCCTGGAGAATACTTCAAAATGCTTCTCTCAACAGCTCTCACAGCAAGTTCAAGAAATGACTGACACAAGAGGGGAGTCCAAGGCTGCTCTTACTCACAAGGGCCCTGCTCAGTGTTCCACAGCACCAAATGCTGCTCAGCTGCCAGTGCCTCGGAGCAAAGCTCCAGGAGAACAGCAAACCCTCACAGCCACACTCTGCACAGCTCACCAGCACAAAGAGAAAAGCTAGGAAATGCCCAGATAAGTCAGTCTGCATGCTGGAGAACTAACAGAATGGCTGTGTTTATCCAAGTCATTTCAGGAGATTTTTACCAGAAACCAAGCAGTGAAGGGAAATGTGAAATGTTAATGAGGTGTCAGAAGGTGTTGGGCTGATTCAGACTAAATCTGTAACTCATCCGTGTCAGCCACCTGAGAGGCCAGAGGAGGAACAAGCCTGGTGGCTGAGGGAGAGGAAGCCTGAGGATGACCAGAATCTCCAGTGTAAGTTACAGGAAACGCCTCAGCTACAGAGCCAGGCCAGCCTGCAGTTGCCTGAGCTAGCAGAACAATCACCTGAATGAGTTTGGTTTGTAATAAAATGTGAGGGATTATAACATTAACCACCTGGGAAGCACTGAAGTGGCACATATTGCACTGAGCTCTAATTAGCTCTTTCCAGTTTTAAAGCACTACACAAGCATGACCTAATGAATTTTCATAAATGCTCCAGCTAGTGGCCAGAAGGCCCCTATTTTTATACCAAGGAAAATAAATCATATTGGCTATCCCATGACCACTTGAGTTAACAAAATGAGGAAGGACACTCCAGTGAACTAGACATGGAAATGCTGATTCTGAATTCTATTAAAATACAACCAAGTTTTTTTGGTTTTTTTTTTTTGGGTTTTTTTTTTTTGCTGCTATAAAAAGAACACATTGTTTCCTTAGGCTCCCAACAGTAAAAGATACTCTCATCAGTAAAAGATACTGGAGAAAAACAAACAAGCAAGAGCAGCTTAACAAGACCTCACAATGTATGTTATGCATTTATATTGAAGTTTTAAGCATATTCTTGCAGAAATTTCAATCTTAAACTCTTTTCCTCTATACTTCCTACACTACACATTCTTGCTGCCTTTCCCCCAGAATTTATATGTAAATTCTGATATTTTTCACTCCTTACCCATCACTGCTCCATTTTCCATTTGCTCACCTCTACCTCTGTCCCAAAGTGTCCCATTCCCATGGCCAATACTTCCCCAGTGTTTCTGCCTGTGCTGTCTTAGTGTGAGCCATGTTTTTCAGTCCAGTGAAAAGTTAAACTCAAGAGTTTGAAAAGAAGTTAGAGCAGATAACAGTCCAATAATGCTCCTCTACCATGTCAGTCCCAACGCTTTACCCTATTTTGTGCCACTTTTCCCTCTCTCCAACTCATCTAGTGATTGCTGCTATCTCTCATATTTTTTTTGCCACAAGCAGCTAAACTGGAAGCAGAACAGTATTTTCCTCTTTTTCCCCATTCTACAGTGTTAAAAATTTTTAGTCTGGAGCTTTCACTTCAAGAGTCAGTACTTGACACGCCTGAACTGTCTGTGTCTCTCCCAACTTCCCCCTGCTCTACCTCCTGACTGGGACACGCCTGTCACTCCCTCCTTAACCATTTGTGTCCTCCTTTCTTGTCGCAGCACAGACCTGAACTCTGAACACCCTCCTGCAAAGCCTGGAGCAGGTACAGCAAAAATCCACACTGCTCCAGGAGCTTCCCTCTGTTCTGCTGCCCACATGGAGCTCTGGCAGAACTTAAGCTGAAGTTTACTGGAGTAAAACTGAGACTTCATGCTTGGCCAGCACAGATCACACTGCCTGCACTCAACATAATGACATCATTCAGCTGCCTTTTTTCTTCTTCATGTTTATAACTTGGCATAAATATGTCCAGCTGAGATCTTGAAAGGATTTAAGAAATAAAGTAATATAAGTATAAATAAAGCAGTTACCTTGCTTTCAGAAATTATTAGGACGGTACCCGACTATTAAGAGCACCTAAAAAAATATTCTTGAGTTCTGCCCTAAAGCACAACATGATAAAGATATATTTCTGCAGATAATTACACAGATTTAGGGATTTACAGAAAAAAGCAACAGCTTTTTTTCTGAAAGGCTCAGAAGAACAAATTCTTCACAACCCACTCAAAGTGAAACTCTGCACATGTTTCAGTTATGGAAGGAACCCACTTCCCAGAGCCTCAAGATGACAGAACATCAAGTAATTGCTCCCTTCCCTTTGCTACACAGCCTCAAGTCACTAAACATATTTAATTGAAGACAAAACTGTTTTATTGAACAGATTTTAAAGCAGATCCCTCTAGCACAGCAATTACACCACTAGAAGTCACATCTGCACCAGAATCTTGACTACAGAAGAGAAATTATTCTTTTATGATCACTTGAAGGTGAAACTCAAGGAGCAACAGGTCTCCTTAGGAACTTATTTACAGAGCTCAGCCCAGGGCTGGCCAGGTGATAGGCCACTGCAGCACCTGCCCATTCTGCAATCTCCAGAAGACATTCCATGATCAGGGCAATATATATTTATAGAATATTTACACAACCTCTTTAAGTCAGGCCATGATTACACAACCATTCATAATAGCTCAACAGGAGACATCATGAGCTATTGTTTGGATTCACACTAACACAAAGGTTATTTTTAAGACATAAAAACACGAAGCCACTTATGTTTGAGAGACCTACAAGAACAGATTCAATCTATTTTAAGGTTCTCAACCCATACCCCCACAAAACCTTATGCTAATGGCACACACAAGTCTATGAACCAACAATCAAATTCAACTCAAATTTTTCATTTATTTTTGCAGTCTTTGCATGGGAATAGAGCAAAGGGAGTTCAGCTGTCACAGACAGTTTGAGCTGCAGCTCAAGAATCAAGAGGTTTCTTTTTCCTTTCCAACCCCACTACTGAACTGTATACTCCATCTCTACTCCACTATTAAATTGTGTATTCCATCTTCAGCTCAGAACTTCAATGTAACAAAAATCTCATTACACGAGTATTAACACAGACATTCAAAATTAAACAGGAAGTATACAGAGGGAATGTTTGCTAGATTGCTCAAACTGGAATAGAGAAGGGAGTGGTTTTTAAATTCTTCTCATTAACCCATGCGTATCTTTTCTTTAAAAATCACATTACTATTAAGCCTGTCTTTATTGTAAATAATTTTTTTTTTTGTTTGGCTCAGTCTTTTGAGTTGATGCACCAGTTAATAAAAGGGTGGTAATAATCATATGGTAAAAATACTGTGCAGGTACCAGCTTTGTTAAAAGACTTAAAAGCCCTCAGCTTTCCCACATATGAAATGAGGACCATTACGTCAGAATCTCTTTTATTATTAAAAAAAGGGGGGGAAGTAGCTAAATGCAGCTGTGTGCAACACCACAGAATAACAGTCAACCACTCAAAAACGCTTAAGGAAGCGGCTCGGTTGGTGTTTCACACAGGAACAAAATCACACGTGGGCAGTTCAAGACACTGAAGGCCAAATCTTACCAGCTGGAACTCCCTGCGCCTGTCGTACGCGTGCTGGATGCCACTGTCTGCCCACAGGGCTCGGATGGCCGGCAGGTAGTCCAAAAAAACACCGGTCTCCACCATGCCCTGCACCACGGTGACCGCGCGGGTGTCGAAAGCCATCACCTTGTCCCCGTTGCTCTGGTTGGCAGGATCTCCCCAAGGGATATGGAGTTTCTCTCTGGCATCCACGAGGACTCGCACACCTGCAATGACAAGGCAGAGCACTGTGAGCAGTTTCTCAGCATCTACTGTTTCACCAGCCCAAAGATCTGCACAGAGGCAAACAATGCACCTACTCTGCACAAAGCTCAATAGGAACATCCACTCGTAGGGAATCAGGAAGCCTCCAAAAAACTGGTTCAAACCACTACATTTACAGGTAATATCAAACCCCATCTCAAGTACATGACCACGATTAACAAAATTATATGCACAGTGTGAGTTTCACTTTTGAAAAAGTGTTATTTTTAATTACTAATTTTATCCAAATTGTGCTACCAAACTCTTTCACTGGGCATGTGTACAAGACAAAGTATGCTTAAAAGTTTATTTCAAAATATGTTAAATCACCTGATGTCTTGCTTTAAGGTTCTCTAGTTTGTGTTAGAACTTGGTATCCAGTTATATCAAATTATACAAAGAATCTCTATCACTGAGAGTATTTCCATCATTGTCTTTAATATTTTCAGAGACACTGAGATATGTCCTAAAATCATTGCACTTGCTAAAAATATGTTTCTATAGCTTAAGTGCAGAAGGAATTGTATCACCTAAAGGCTTCCCTGCACTTCTGTGGTTGTTTTGGTAAATATTATCTAGCAAAAAAAAAAGAGTATTTTAAACTTCTTAAAATCAAGGACTTCAGAAAGTCCTTCTGAAGGATATAAACTCACTGTGCTCATATTGACAAGGTAAATGCAGGGAAATTATTTCCAGTACTAAATTTACTGATGAGAAAATAGAAAATTCCAGAAAGAATAAGAAACTGTAAAGCCGTGGGAAGAGATATAAGGAAATTAAGATGTGGCAACAAATGACTGTACAGTAACATGCTCGTTCAGTGCAAAAGTATTTTGTTAAGGTTTGCTCCCTTTCCATGGCTTTTCTCTCTGTCAAAGGCAGGTATCTGTCAAATTTGTGACTGCAGGAAAAGAGCCTCCCAGCCAGATGTGCAGCACCTACGTGTATATTTTCACAGAGTACACCGTAGCTTTATTAATAAACTTTAACCTGGTTGACATACATGCTCATGATTTCTACTGCCTTCTACTGCTATCAATAGTTTTTCCAGGCTTGATTCATAAGCAGGCTTGTAAAACAATTCTCTTTTGAGATTTGCTGGATTTTCAGGATCTGAGTCTGGCAACACTTTGCTATTTGAGAAACTTCATTAAGAGTTTGTCCAACTATTAGAGTCCAAACTGCAAATCCAACAAGTGATTTAGATAAGAGAGAAAATGAGGATGACCAATGAAGTCAGGATGACAGCAGTGAAATCAAGCGTCCACTACTCCCCTAAACCATGTGTGGAGGTTTTGGCAAAGCATCTATGAAGAGAGGCTCTGCCTGCGGGTTGCTGTTAGTTGATGTGTCAGCCCAGTTTCCAACACAACAGCAGCGATTCTTCCATTGCAGCGAAATGCTGAGAGCACAGGGCTGGGCTCCTCCTCATGCACTTCCAGGTGCATCTTCCCCCCATCCATTACCGCTCATTACTGCACTCGCATTACCAGGAAATCACAGAATCACGGAATCAATTAGATTGGAAAAGACCTCTGAGATCATTCAGTCCAACCTATGACCGAACACCACCCTGTCAACCAGACTTGCCATCAAGTGCCACGTCCAGTCTTAAACATCTCCAGCGACAGTGACTCCACCACCTCCCTGGGCAACCCATTCCCGTGTCGGAAGTGAAGGAATTCTTCCTAATGTCAAACATATAACTCCTCTGATACAGCTTAAGACTATGCCCTCATCCTACCGCTGGTTCCCTGGGAGCAGAGCCTGACCCCCACCTGGCTACGTTTCTTCAGTGCTAATAGAAAGTGATAAGATCACCCCTGAGCGTCCTGTTCTTCAGGCTGAGCCCCCCCAGCTCCCTCAGCCGCCCCTTGTGCCCCTTCCCCAGCTCTGCTGCCCTTCTCTGGCCTCGCTCCAGCGCAGCACCAAGAGGCAAAGCCCGGCACCTCCCGGGCTCAAACCGCTGCTCCCGGGGCCGGGCGCCGGAGCCGCCCCGCGGGCCGCGCCCGGGCGGCGCGGTGACAACCCCGCGGGCCCGGAGGGGCTGCGCGCCGGCCCCGGGGGAAGGACGAGGCGCCGGGACAGCGCGGGAGGAGGAGGCGGCGGCGGCCCCGCGGCTCCCCCGGCCCGCGGGACCCGCCCGAGCCGCCTCTCCCCGCCCCGGCCGGGCCCGGCGCTCGCAGGGCGGCCCGTCCCCGCCGCCCTCACCCACCCTTGATCACGTTGCTGTAGATGGTGGCGCGGAACTCCTCGCGGGCCGCGCGGTCCCAGTCCTGCCCGTGGATGATCCGCATCTGCTTGAGGAAGGTGGACTTGCCGCTCTCGCCCGCGCCCAGCAGCAGGATCTTGACGAGGCGCTTCACGTAGGTCTTCTCGCGGTTGAGGCACTTGTCGATCTCCTTGGACTTGCGCTGCTGCTCGGCCTCGCCGCTGGTGAGGAGGCAGCCGGGGAAGCAACCGGACAGCGCGGAGCGGGACGGCAGGAAATCCGCCATCTTAGCGAGCGCTGCCAGCGAGGGGAGCGCCCGCCCGCCGCCCGCGCCGCGCGCGCCCCGCACCGCGCCTGCGCGCCCCGCCACGCCCAGCCTCGCACGCTCCCGCCCGGCGCGTGACGAGCGCGTGCCCCGCCCACAGCGCGGGCTCCGCCCTCTGCCGGCCCCTCACAGGAAATGGCGGGAGCGGCGGGAGCCTCGGGAGCCGCCACAGCCCTGCACAGCGCACCTCAGCTGTCCCAGCGGATGCTCGGAGCCTTCTCCGAACGCTCCTTGAGTCCTGGCACGCAGAGCTTCTTTTAACCAGACTGACGATTCTCTTATAAAACTCCCTTTTCCTCAAGAAATCCCCCGACTCGCTTTGAATTTGAGCTTGAAATTGCGATTTTTCAGCACCGTTCCTGGAGGAGATCCAAGCTGGCAGGTGCCAGGCCGCTCACGAGGAAACACAGTGAAAACATTCAGGCACAGGGTGCTGCTGTGTAATGGAGTTAAAGGTTTATAGATGCACATGATCATAATTTTAACATGCTTTGTAATGGAAAATAAGGTGGACAATGACTTCATGGGCATTATGGAGTCATTAAGGTTTGGAAGAGACCTTTAAGATCAAGTCCAACCATCCACCCAGCGCTGCCCCTGTAACCACAAAACCACATCAGCGCCAGGTCTGGATGTTTCTCAAACACCTTCAGGGATGGTGACTCCACCACCGTCCTGGGCAGCCCCTGCCAAGGCCAGACCACCCTAACAGTGATTTTTATCTAATCTGAATCTCCCATGTGTCATCTTGAGGCCATATCCACTGGTCCTCTCACTATAGGCATGGCAGAAGGGACTAAATCATAGAAACACAGAATCAATTAGGTTGGAAAAGATCTCTGAGACCATCCAGCCCAATCTGTGACTGATCCCCTCCTTGTCAACCAGACCATGGCACCAATTGCCACATCCAGTCTTTCATTAAGCACTTCAATTGTGTCTCCACCACATCTCTGGGCAGTCCAATCTAATGTCTAATTACCCGTTCTATGAAGAATTTTTCCATAATATCCAACCCCAACCTCCCCTGGAGCAGCTTGAGGTTGTTCCCTCTTGTCCTGTCCCTTGTTCCCTGGGAGCAGAGCCTGACCCCCACCTGGCTGCACCCTCCTGTCAGGGGTTATAGAGTGAGAAGGTCCCTCTGAACCTTCTTTTCTCCAGGCTGAGCCCCCGGAGTTTCCTCAGCGGCTCCTGGTGCTCCAGCCCCTTCCCAGCTCCATTCCCTTCTCCAGACATGCTCCAACCCTTCAATATTCTTCCTGAACTGAGGGGCTCAGAACTGGACACAGGAATTGACATAGCCACTCCTGTCCCTGTCCCTGTCCTTGTCCCTGTCCCCAGCTTCTCATGGGTATGTTTAGTAGAGAAGACAGAGATCTCATTACTGCATTTAATACCTCCAAGATTAGTGCCAAGAGCATGGTCCCAGACTCTTCAGTGGTACCCTGTGACAGGATGAGGAGCAAAGGCCATAAACTAAAACACTAGAAGTTCCACCTCAGTGTGAGGAAGAACTTTCCATGGAGGGGCAGAGCCCTGGAACATCTGCCCAGTGAGATTATGGAGCCTCCCTCTCTGGAGACATTCCAAACACACCTGGACCTGTTCCTGTGTCACCTACTCTGGATGACCCTGCTTAGGCAGGGGGGTTGGACTGATGATCTCAGGAGGTCCCTTCCAACCTTAACAAATCTGGGATTCTGGAATTCCCCGGAAACAGGCCCCAGGCTCAGCCGACCCCATGGCTGCAGGGAAGCTGCCGGGCAAGCGGCCCGGGGAGGTCAGCCCTCGGTCAGGGGGGCAGGATGGCGCTTGCCAGCTAAGCAGGTTTTGTTCTCAGTGCAGAAAGAGAGTCATTTTGTTAAAACACTTTGAAAAATTGGCACGTCCTTCCTCTCTGCCTGGCTGAGAAGAGCTTCCCGGTGCTGCAGGGCTGCAAACTGAGCAAACACCCTGGGCCCGACCTCTCACAAGGCTGTACAAGGAGCAAAAGAGAGTGGGACTCTTCATCTGGTACTGAGTTAAAAGAAGCAAAGACATTATTTTCAATGGCAGCCCTTCATGTGAGGGGTAGAATGACTCATAGGCTGAGGGATCTGCAAGGACTGAAAATCCCAAGGACTGAAAATCCCACACTTCATTCAACCCAGCCCTAAGCACAGCTGTTCTTTTAGTCATTTGTTTAATAAATTATCGTTAACTACCATCAGTTACACCATCATAGTGCAAAGATTGCATTAAACATTTGTCTCTCCCTACATCTCCTAGTCTTTGATGTCTGCTGACTTTTCCTCTAAATCTTTTTCTGCTTTCTTTCCCAACATTAATCATAACTTAGAAAAAGGAAGAAATAAATGTGGAAACTGTGAGGTGAGTTTAGAACAAGGAAATGTCACCTGACCCCAGCTGGAAGTACCTTCAAAATCTGAAATGGGTATCAGTGTTCTCACCTTGGGTTGGTCCTACATGGAGATAAACTGCATGGGAATTATTTCACAGGGCCTTACCAAAAAAGAAAAAAAAAAAAAAGCATTTATTGTAGGAGAACAGGATGTGGTATAAAATTAAAACAAGGAGCATGTCCTGGTGCTCTTGGTACAGATGTGGAAGCCAGTCATTCCTGAGCTCTACTCTAAGTTTTAAAACCAAGTTTTAAGACATTTAAGACATCAACTCTCATCTCACCCCCCTAGCTGCAGAGGACTGCTGAGTTTCCACAATCGAGTCAGTTAAGTGTTGGGGAGTCCTTGATGTCCCCATTCCTGTCCCCTTCACGTGGGGAGCTCTCCAAAGCCCCCGGGTACTCCATTCCCCATGTCCTGTCCCAGCAGCCTGGCTCTCTGTGTGCTGCACTGCAGGAGGGGCTGCTCCTGCCCCGCATGACGAAGCTCCCTGGAGAGGGCTCAGCATCATCCAGGTCAGGTGTGAAGCCAGCTGCATCCTCCCACCCCAGCAGCCAGGCTTCATCTCTAAGGCAGGGTGCATAAGGTCTTTCTCTGCTTGTTTTTCTTCCTTCCTCTTTGCCACTTCTTTCCTTAGCTTTCCTGGAAAGCCTAGAAATGACGGGAAACAAATGCTGCCCACTTGTGCTCCAGCTCTTCCCATGAGGCTGCTAAGGAAGCTTCTCATTTTGAGTGCTTGTGCCCCACCAGGCAGGACAATGGGCTCTGCAGATATTCCTTTAACCATTGCCTTGCTGGCAGACCTGAGCTTAAGTCACACCTCTCTCTATGCCACAGTTTGCACAATTATTTATTTGTTTGTTTATTTGCTTATTTATTTATGGGTAAACTGCAACTGCTTTGAAATCTTCTTGGAAGGAACTGTGTGCTGAAACCGAGCCTCTACTTGCCACTTGCTTCACTTACGTTACTCCTTCCTTCCCCTCAGGGCCATCCCCAGCTTCCTTACATAGAAAGGTGGCTTACTCACCACATGCCTTTTGTGCTGGATGAGTCAACTTTCTGATGTCTGAAGAAGGGGCAACCACGTAGGAAATGTGACCTTTTAAAGAAAAGGGGGGGATTCCCTTAGCATTGCTTTCCACAAGAGAAACTCTGGAGAATTGAGAGTGGGTCTGTTGAGAACAATCACAACTTGTGGGGCTTCACAAGGAGACCAGAGGGATAAAATCCAGCTTTCAGCAGACCTTTCCCCAGCCTGGACACATTGTGTGAGAGGCTGGCAGGGATCTGTGGGCTCTGGAGAGCCCATGGACGCTCACCATTGCCCTGTGATGTGACCACGAGTGTATTTCCACTCTAGCATCATCTACCCCCCTGCATGGAGTACAGCACCCATGGAAACTTGCAGCTACATAAATACCACTGCATTTACCATACAAAACAGGAGGTAAAGGGGACTCCCCAGAGAATGTCTTTCTCCATTATCTGGGGGGCAGAAAGGCCAGGATGAATGTGAGGAATCAGAAATCTGGAGGGAGCCTGCACGGCTGCTTCCAGCACTCTCCACCACTCTTCCTGCTGCTCAAGTCCCTTGTTTCCTTGACTGACAAATTCACACATCAGCCAGCCAGGCTGTGCACAGGACTGCAGAATTCTTTGCTTTCCACAAGTGTGGGTTTCGTGATTAGAGGCCCAGGAGTGTCTGCCCTAGACAAGCCTCTATAATCTGATTTAAATGCCTCATGCTTCGTGTGGCAGATCTGCCCAAGAGCATTAACTGCTGGGATGGTTCACCTGGGTACAGGTGAAATCTCAGCTCATCTCTGACTGTGTGTTTGGTGCTGTGGGTCACTCACAGATGTTAACAAAGCTGAATTTACCTTGGACATCTTGTGGAAAATACATAAAGTACCTTTATAATAGCGGAATATCCATAAGCTTCATCATAGCTTGTCAGAGAAGACTAGAAATAGAAAAATAACCCACACCTGACCTGTGAGGGGGTGTTTGGGGGATCGGAAGGATTAAAAATTACCAGAATCTTTGGAGCTCAGCGAGGCTGAAGAGCTCATACCCCAGCATGAGCTTCTCAGAGTTATTTCTCCTGGATCTCCTGCAAGACCATTTTACTTTTGAACTCACTTGAAGACCCAGATTTAAAATATTTGTTGTGAATCAGGCACCTATATTCCTCAGTGGAACTGTTAAAGTCAGTATTTTGGGATGAAATGACCATTTTTATTCCTTTAAGTATTTGGGGCACAGGAAAGTGTTGGTAGTTGATCCTTTACTTAGGCCAGCGTTAGCACCACACCTGGAGTATTTCTGAGTCCTTTCACCACCCCTCGTGAAACAGACCAAGTTGTTTGGTTTTAAACTGCATTCAGAGACACCATGGTAGATTATTGCCTACCAAACCAAGAAAATGAGCTACATATTTTTATGTGCTCCTTACTGTGATATTATGTCCTAAAGAATTCATTGCATGTACTCCTGCCACTATCTTTCTCTCTCAGAGATGGAAGCACTTTTATTCACTAGCATCATCAAAATGCCTGCAAGCCTTTGCTGTCTTTCCTGTTGCTTCCTAACTCCCCTCTGATCTCCCTTTCTCACGCCTTTTGCCTCCAGGACCATCTGTGCTACTGCAGTTTGTCACCCCTGGCATTTCAGAGGGGCACCAGGATCTGGGCTTGGTTTGGCAGAACCGAACAGCAACTCAGACCCTGAATTATGAGATACTGCAAACGTGAGGAACTCTCCTCCCGCTCCTTTTGGCTGTCAGCTGATGCCTTGAAGCATGAGGCAGGATAACTTGGATACCAGTGTGGAATGACAGGTTGCTCATCGTCTGCGTGGAGCAGAGTGCCTGATCCAGCAGCTGCTGTGACTTAGAGGGGAATTCCACATGGGAATGGCTGAGCAGACACAGGGGAAAGGCCTTCCAAAGCACTGGCTTCTCTGGGTGCTATGAAAGAGCAGAGCTAAAGATAAAACACTTCTACGAGGGCAGCGAAGCAGTTGGGAAAGCAGCCTGTGCCTTCAGGGCATTTCTGTTCATGGAGAAAGCTCTGCTCCCAGCTCAGAGCCAGCCTGCTCCCCTCCAAGTGTGAGAACCACAGATCCTAAATCCAGAGCAGTCACAAACACGCTGGTGGGGAAGGCACTGCCTTGAGAAACAGCTGCACAGGCATGGGGAGCGTGGGTGCTCCCCACGGGACGTTGGCAACATGTGAAGTGTGTGATGTACACATGGCTGGGGGTATAAATGTGCTGCACAACCTGTTCCCATGTGTCCTGGGCACACAGGGAGAATGCCAACGGTGTTGGGTGGGACCAGCTCATGGAGAGAGTGGTGTGAGTGCCTGCTCAGAATGTGTACAGGTGACACCCCAGGCACACACAGGTGTGAGCACACACTCCTGTGTGTGTAGGAAGGTACTCACACAAAGGGCAGTGCCTTCTGGCTGGCAAGAATTCCTGTGGATGCATCATCCGAGCCCTGGCACAGTCAGATTCTGTGTGAGTGAGGACTCAGCCTCTCCCCCTGCCCAGCTGCGCTGGCAGCTGAGCTGGGGGCAGCAGAGGAAACTCTGCCACTTTCTGAGGAACCAGGCAAAATCTTGCTGCAGCTCTTGGCTTCCAGTGCTGCCAGTCAGGTACTGTCCCCCCCTGCCCCGTGGCATGAGGCAGTTCCACTGTGACAAAGCACTTTAACCACATGGTCTTTTTCTGGTCACTCTTCATCACAATTTCCCGGTGTGAAAAAGCCACCAACTCCCCAAACTGCCCACCTGACTCTTGCATCTGCAGCTGAGCTGTCCAAGGCTGGTGGCATTCAAGGGGCAGATGGCCAAAGCACTGCTCAGCCCTCAGTCACAGCACATTGGCCTTAGCTTGCTTTACATGACTTCACAAATTCCAGAATGGTCTTATGCCCTTATTTTCTCCACCACTTCAGCACATGCTGCCGCCCTAGCCTGAGCCCTGGAGCCAGCCTGGAGCTGGGATCTACAGGGATCTGCAATAGGGGGTCATGACCCGAAACTCTAGGGGATGGGGCTGCCACTCCTTGGACCCTGCATGCCCTGCAGAGCCGTGGCCGAGCAGGATGCTGTGACCACAGATCACCCCCTGAAGTGTTGCCCCGGCCACCGCATCACCCTTCATGGACAATCAGCCTCCATCGGTTTCTGTGCCTGCTCCAAACCCCGGCCCAAAACCCTGGCCCTCCCGTTCCATTCCATTCCATTCCATTCCATTCCATTCCATTCCATTCCATTCCATTCCATTCCATTCCATTCCATTCCATTCCATTCCATCCCATCCCATCCCATGGATCCCATCCCATCCCATCCCATCCCATCCCATCCCATCCCATCCCATCCCATCCCATGGATCCCATCCCATCCCATGGATCCCATCCCATCCCATCCCATCCCCTCCCATCCCATCCCATGGATCCCATCCCATCCCATCCCCTCCCATCCCATCCCATCCCATCCCCTCCCATCCCATCCCCTCCCATCCCATCCCATCCCATCCCATCCCATCCCATCCCATCCCATCCCATCCCATCCCATCCCATCCCATCCCATCCCATCCCATCCCATCCCATCCCATGGATCCCATCCCATCCCATGGATCCCATCCCATCCCATCCCATCCCATGGATCCCATCCCATCCCATGGATCCCATCCCATCCCATCCCATCCCATGGATCCCATCCCATCCCTTCCCGTCCCGTCCCGTCCCGTCCCATCCCATCCCATCCCATCCCCTCCCATCCCCTCCGCGCGCTCCCACCAGCGCCCCCAGGCGCCCGCCCCGTGCCTTCATGCAAATGAGCTCGGGGCGGCGGCTGCTGATTGGCTGCGGCGCGCGGCGGTGGCGCCGCCCCCGGCGGGTGTCGGTGTCCGCAGCCCCCTGTGGCCGGCCGGGCCCGCTTCGCCGCCGCGCTCCGCTCCGCCGTGCACCGCCACCATGACCGTCACACGGCTCGACCAGGGCCAGCGCTACCGCCCGAGGATGGCCTTCCTGAAAAAGGTGAGGGCTCAGCAGCGCCGGGGACAGCCGCACCATTATGGGCACGCCGGGGCCGGGCGGGGCGATGCGATGCCCAGGGCAGCGCTGGCGAAGCTTGGGGTGATGTGTGTGCACAGCATCTTGCTCGGCCACGGCTCCCCGGGGCACCTCTGGCCGTGTGGGGTCCGAGGGATGACAGCTCCTCCCCGGGAGTTTGGGGACATGACCTGTTGCAGAGAGCTGTGGATCCCAGGTGGCTCAGGGGGCAGGTTGGAGGGATGGAGAAAATAGGACTGTAATGTTGTTTATCATCTGTAGCTTATCTTAGCCGAATTGTTCCCCTGACATGTTTTCTCCCTCTTCCATTATTTTTCTTCAAAGTCCCTCAAAGCTGCATCCATTCCCAGGGAAAAACCCGTCATTTGCAGCACCAGTGTAGCCCTGCTCCAGTCGGTCCAGTGTATGCTCCCAGTGCCTTCAGATGATGTCCACATTCACAGGGTGTATTACAGTCAACTGCCTGTTCTCCACCTCCTTCCAGTTTTTCAGAAATGAGTGTATTTGTGGCCAGAAGCAGTAGAAGGAGTGGGATGATGTATGCCCACGCTTTTGGGTGTAATGTGTAATTTCGTAAAGCATTTGGTAGGCTTTTTCTGTAGCATTCATTCAAAGCATAGCCAGTTGTAGTGTAGCTGGTATCTGCAGATTTTAAAAAGCAGAGTGTTAAGCTAGCTTTTCTCCCACCCACCTCTCCTGAGTGTGGCTTATCCTGTTGAATGGAATTAACTGAATTTCCAGTGACAAATACAGGCAGCAAGTTGCTGTTCGAATTGTAGTTAGTTTTCCTCAACGCCCACAACCTAAGGAGGATTCCAGGGGTAAAGGGAGGGGAATTTGAGGATATTCAATGCTGAGGTATGAACCTGGCAGTACATACACTGTACTTACTACACCAGAGGAAGTAAAGAGGGTATTTTCTTTGGTGCTATGTCTTGCACGGTAAATTTGGCTGGGGAGACCTGCCAAGGGAAATACTCCAGGCCAAAATCTGTACTGAGTAATACTCGGTGGAGTTGCGTACGGGGGTGCAGAGGAGAAGCTGCGTGCTTTGAGAAAACAGCCGCCTGCAGCTGTGCTTCAGCTGCTCCGTGGGAGTGCAGCAGTCTCTGCAAAGTGTTCTGAGTTCCTCAGGTGGGAAGATCAGTCAAAACACAGGGAATGGCTGTTACAGAGTGTGCACCACTCACACTGTGAGCAGCCGGGGGGGCTGAGCGCTTGCAGTGCTTTGTGAGTCTAGGACCTGTCAGCAGTGCGAAGGGAAGCTCCCGGTGGTCAGCGAAAGCCCTTGGCTCTTATCTCTACTTTCATTCCTGCTCTGTTTTTTCCAGACCTTGGAGAAGCCGTGTTTGGAGCCTCAGCTGTTCCATGGCAGTGTGGTCTGTGTGCAGACAGCCACATCCTCGGAGCTGCCTGGACACACCAGGCACCATTCCTGGTGGCCCATGGTGGCAGCTGAGTGTGCTCAGCGTGCACCCAGCGAGCACCTTACAGGCTTAGACCCATGAGGAGCTAAAATCCTAGAAAGAAGCTTTGTTAATTGCTTAAGCCTGTGCTCACGCTTTGCTGCCGGCTGACACACGCTGTGCCTGAGCTGCTGCAGGGAGGGATTCCTGCAGCCCCTGGGCCCCTTGTGCCTTCGCAGCTGCCAGCACCTCCCTGTGCTGCCTCTCCAGCATGGAGCTGGTGACCACAGCAGCAATCCTGCCATGGGACAGGGGCTTGCTGTAGGGGTGGGGGGCTGTGTTGCTGTGAGGCTGCTCTGAATGACCCAGGCTGGATGTGGAGCTCGGTCTTTACGGCCCAACTACGATGGGATCAGAGGCCCCCAGGCCCCTGTAACACCTGCTCATCATGCTAGCACTTAGCTTGTTTTATTCTATTTTTTCCCCCCTTCTAAACCATCTTGGCTGGAAGAATGACCCAAAAGTCTGTTGGGATAGCGAGCAAGCCTCTGAAATGCATTTTGGCTGGATACACTCGGCTGGATGCTGCAAGAGCTTGAATGAACCCAAGCTCTTGATACCTGTGCCTGCTCCAGCAGTCAGATCTGTCTCTGCTGGGCATCAGCTGGCAGAGCTGGGCTCTGCTCTCCAGCAGCTGCTGAGCTGGGTATTTTCCCTTGCTGTGCTACAGGAGGTGCACTGTGACTCACACCTTGTGGGTAGGGCTGATGGATGCCTTCTTCTTCTGCCTCCTCCTCACTCTGGTCCCTGGTGGCTTCTCCCAAGCTGTGCAGCAGCCAGGGAGGAGCTGTTCCAGGGTCTGCAGCATGGGCTGGGGGCTTTTCCAGCCTGGCTTTGCTTCTCTAGGCTTAGACTTTCCAGCTGCTGGCCTTCATCTTCCTGGGCATTCCCAGAAGTGTGTGAGCACCTGAACTGTGTTTTTGCTGGAATCCAGCAGACTCTTGCTCTCTAAGTGAGGCCCTGAGCTGAGCCTTAGGCCAAGCTCAGCCTCATTCTATCCTCCTTTTCCCTGTTCCAGGCTGGGAGATGCCAGTGCCACATCTTTGGAAAAAATCCCTTCCAGACTGGGAAAAGCCCTGCCCTCCCCACTCACAGATTTACTTCCTTTAGCTGAAGCATCAGAGTGGGAACAAGCCACTTCTCCTCAGCTTTAATTAAGAAAAAGCAGGAAGTTCTAGGTGTTTAACAGTGGATTTTTTTCATTTCTTTTATTTTTCTGATCATCCATCAATGTACAAAGCAAGGTTGATAGTTGTAGACCTAGAAAACAATTGAATGAGCCTTCAGAGGCCAGAGTGGGGATAAGGACTGTATTGTTACCTTGGAAATCAGATCAGGTAGGGCTGATCCTTGCAAACAGCAGCAGGTAGTGAGGGGGACTAGAACCAGGCAAATACGATGGAGAAAGCAGCAGATGTTTAATTATAGCACCAGGGCTGTGCACTCAGCTGGGAACTGGAAATTCCTGCTGGGAAAATTGATCTTTCTTATGTCTGAAGCAAAGATGTCTCTGGGTTGATGCTGAGGAGGCCTGAACTCCTCACCTTGGCAGTGTTTTGCTGTTACATTTCTGAGTCTCAGCACCAGGAGTTTGTTTTTGCTGCGTTGTGGGTGCCCAAAGGGTAAAGCTCAGGCAAACAGGGATGGGACCTGCACCCAGGGTGCAATCAGAGAGGGGACAGACAGTTTTCCTGTTGTGTCCTGTGTGGCTTTCAGGGTGCATTCACCTCCAGGCAGGGAGTCCAGCCGATCTGGAGTGAAATCTCCATGGGGCTCGTGCGTGAGATGAGCTCTGGAGCCTGGCTCCTTTGGCAGTCCTGATATTTACCTCTGTGTGCATCTCCACCCATCAACCAGTCAGGAAGTGGCTTCTGGTTCTGCAAAATTCAAACCAGACAGCTCTTTCCTGGCTGAAAGCACGACAAAATGCCCTTAGCAAAGCAAGGAAGTGTTCCTGCTGTGTCTGAAGCAGCCCTCCTGGCCTCCCTCTGGCAGGCTGCTGCTGGTAGCAACTCCTGATCGCTGTAATCCACTGCTCCCTTGGGAGAAGAGACACAGACAGGCTGAGTTTTGATCAGCAAGGTGGATGGTTTGAAGCCAGAGCTAGGCACTCCCCAAGAGCAGCCCCTTGCTTTTTAATATATTTGTCATTTCTCCAGTGACAAAGAGGGAGTGTGGCAGGGTACGAACACGACGAGTTGGAGTTGCTGGTTAAAGGAAGGGAACGTGCTGTGCTGAGGGGCTGTGGGGCTTTCTGAGCCAATTCCCTGCTCTCAGCTGGTTGAA
Organism: Pseudopodoces humilis; assembly: GCF_049639895.1. NCBI lineage: Eukaryota > Metazoa > Chordata > Aves > Passeriformes > Paridae > Pseudopodoces > Pseudopodoces humilis. The sequence goes on from NC_142220.1 coordinate 2,532,729, forward strand.
GATGTGTCTCTGGAGCCCACCTGGGACCAGCAGCTGCGTGCTGGAGCAGGATGTGCTGTGCTGCCCACCTGGAGCAAGTCCTGCCTGAGCCTGGGGGATCTTGGTGGGATCTGCTGGGTGGTCACTGGTGCAGGGGGATGAGCAGGGCTGTGCTTGTCCCCAGGATCTCTGTTCTCTGTGAAGGGGCTGTGCAGTCACAAGGAGTGACTTCCCAAGGTGTTCCCTGACAATCCCAGTTTCCTAAATGAGTGCCTGGCCTGCTGGACCATCCTGCCTCACCTCATCCCACACAGTTGTACTTTCTGAGGCTGAAATTGTGAGTTCTGTTAAAAGACCTAAAAAAAGTCTTCATATTCTGTCACTTCTGGTCTGGCTTTGCTATTTTAAAATATTTTATAAGTATTTATACAAATATTTATGTTAAATTTTACCAGGCTTCTCCATTTTAGCATTAATTTGTCACTGCCTTTAAAAGCAATTGAAAATCTAGTTTTACTGACAAGCCCAGAGTGTATCCTGTCACTACAGCTTAAATCCTCACAGAACTTGGCAAGATTTGGGACCAAAGTCACTGTGGTGCCTGTGAAGACAATACCCTCCATTATGTGTGTGTGTCATCAAGTCACACTCGTTAAATTCTCTACTCTCTGTTTGAAAGCTACAGCCTCACCCAAAACAAATGTGTGGAGAGACCAAATTGGTCCTGTTGGACCAGCTTTGATTTAATATCCCTGGAAGCAGAAGACAAAAAGAAGAGTATCTTCCCCAAAGCTCTCATGGCACTCAGAGAATCAAAAACAAGATGAGGAGTGAGCACAGATCCCAGGTGAAAGCAGAAGCTTTGTGCTTTTGGAGTGGTGCTGGTAGGAACTCAAAGAGGAGGAAAATACCTTTGAAAATCTTTATATTTTAAAAAGAAATAAAGATAATTGGGAATGAGAAATAGAAGTTGTCTGGCCCTGAGTGTGACTCATCCTCTGTTAGAAATGAGTCCCCAGGATCCCTGAGGAGTCCCAGGCAGGAGATGTTTCCAGAAAGGATGTCCCTGCCCCATGCCTGGAGGGGCTGAGACCTGGGTGGGGAGCACAGCCCCCTGCACAGGAATGCTCAGAGAGCCCCTCACACACCTCTGCACCTCCTAACAGAAGCACAGATTTTATTCCCTCCCCATTTTTCTTTCTAAGTGCCCAGTGAGCCAGAGAGGAACCTTTATGGGTAGCAGAGATTTTATATATATATTTTTCCTTAGCTCTCACGGAGTGGTTCCATCCTGTCGCTCCTGTGCTAGCCCTGGCTCTGTGAGTGTCCCATGGCAGTGTGAGCTGCTATGGGCTGGAGGTGGCATCTCTGGTGCCAGGGGGAGGTTCAGAGAGGGCTGTGGCCACTGCATGCTTTGCTGTGGCACACCAGTGCCCATCCCTCTGGAATGGTGGCTCCCAGGGCTCCTGTAATCCATCCCCTCCCCTGCTTTGCAGATCGAAACACTCATGATGGAGATGCAGAACCCGGACACAGGAATCAAGACACAGACACAGACAGTGATGATCACCAACATCCCCCACGCTGTGACAGGTAAGAGCTTCCCTGAGGGGAGCTGGGCCCAGCTCAGCAGAGAAAAGCTGTGTGTAGAGCCCGGGGCTGTCAGTGCCTGGCTGCGTGCTGGAGCTCTGTTCCCAATAAATACCAGCTGTACATCACTTGAAATGTACCTGCTTCCTTTATCTCATTCTCACTCCTGTCTCGTTTCATTCCTGCTCTTTGAATCAGACCCAAAGGTTGATCCCCAGGCACTTTCAGCTGTCTCATGGGGGTTAACTCAAGTGACCTTGCCTTCTCTTAGAACAGAGGTGAGGATATGCTGCAGCCTCCAGATCTCATGCTCCCAGTGAGGCTGGATCACAAATAAAGATAAATATTAAAATCCAATTAAAAGAAGCAGCCTGGAGGCAGACTGAAAGATGGTACTTCAGAAATGAGCAATAAACAATTAGTCTCCCTTTTAATGTTTACTGCTAGTAATAATTTTTCTTGAGTAGGCAGGAAAAGAACAAAATATTCAGCCCACTTCTGTGCCTGTAAATGACAGCTTTGCCTGCCTCAAGGAGGCTGAAGGAGCAGCAGACAGGAGCTGTGCTGTGTCATGTACAGTGTTACAGGCAGCTCTTATCACAGCCTCCTTGTGCCTGCTTCTCCTTTCACCAGGCATATCAGTACCTCTGCTTCCCTGTTCTCCAAGCCTCCACAAAAGCTCTTGTGAGGAATCCTCTGCTATAAATATTCACACATACTCCATACCCAAGTTTCCTCCTCCTGCTTCGATCTTTCTTCAGCACTTTGAAATTCAGAACAAAAACTCCCACTGAAACCAGTGAGCTTGCTCCAGGCAAGTCAAGAGATTTCCCCCACTGTTTGCAAAGCCTGCTAAGCCCAGTGTGTTGTTTGCCCCATTTTTTTTTTTAAAAAAGGAGGCTGCAGAGGCACTGAGGTCACTTGCCCATGGGAAGAGCCAGTCAGTGGAAGGGTCAGGAGAGCTTGGACCCATCTGAAGCCTGCTCTCCGTGCACTGCAAACCACATCCTGGCTCACATAGCTGTTATGCAGCTGAGCTGGGTGGAGGCTTTGCCTGTACAAAGGAGCCTCCCAGAGCTGCCAGGGAATAGTTAAGGCAGCACAAAGAGGAGATTCCCCATGCAGAGGATGACGTCCCACGCAGATGAAGTGCAGGGGAACGAGAACTTCTCTTGATGTCTGCCCAAATCCCACTTCCTAAAAGTCCCCGGGTGTCGGGTGTGTTGGCACTGCCCCTCATTGCTTGCTGTCTGCTTTACTCTGCTTCCTTAACTACAATTGCTGCCAGTTCCGTCTTGCACGAGTCATAAATTCTAGTCCACCTCTGAGAGGAAAGTGACTTCCACTCCCCCTGTGTGCTGGTCATCCCTCTCTTAGTTGGTATTTTTAGTGCTGATTGGCTGCTGGGTGTTGCAAAAGAGACTGATTCATGTTTGATGAGGGTGTGGTGAGGATATTGAAGCAGGGGACACAGATCATTGGAGAGAGCCTGGCTCTGCCTGTGCAGGAAGCTAACTAGTTAAATTCAGTGAAAGTCAGTAAAATGGCTCACAAATAAACCTCAATGTTAAATGTGCACCTTTGGGGGAAAGTGCTTACAGAGGGAGCTGTCTAGAAATGAGTGATGAGATAATCCTTTAATTTCATCTATTTCAGGAAGCAGGCAGTAGGATAAGAGCTCTGAGCCCCTATTAGAAAGTTAAGTCATCACTGCAATGTCAAGAAAGGTCAACACCCCAGTCTGCAGTCCTGGAGGAGGTTTGGAGGAAAAGGCCAGTAATTGATCAGGGAACAAGTGCATTTTTGCCCCCTTCAAATGGAAGGAGGTTCATGATATTTACCCCCCAGAACCTAAAACTAAAACTGCTGGAGGTTTATGCTGCCAATGGGTAAAACTGCTCACAGTCCAAGAGAAGAACCAGGAGAGTTAAAATGTGTGTGAATCTTTGATAAATCTTGTAACCATTGCAGCTTGGATCTGAGATTTGGGCATCCCTTCTGCCCATTAAAGGACTCTCAGAGGATCAGTCAGTGGTCTTCTACAAAACTGAGACAGCACTGTGCTCTGTGAATCTGGAGCTTCTTTGCAGTGAATCTTTCCAGGCAAGGTGGAGCTAACTCTCCCCTTCCCTGGGTGTGAAAGCTGTTTCATCCTTAAGCCCTTTCTAAGCTGCTGCTGAGGGTTTGGATGTTGCTCAGGCTGTGTGAGCTGGTGCACACTCCCTGTGTGCCAGCCCAAGGTCACTGCCTGCCTCAGGCTCCCTCTCCCAGGGCTGGATGCCTTGGGAGGTGCCAGCACAGCCCCTGGGAGCCCAGCAGTGCATTTTATCTGTGCCTCCTTGCAGCTGGAAGCACATCTGCAGAAAAGGGGGCTGTGCTCCCAGTGGGATCCAGATCCAGTGAGGTCTGGAGAGATCTCCTTTCCACCCATGGGTTTGGGCACATTCCTGATTTCAGTACCTGAGCTTTGCTTTGCTTTGCAGGTGTTGATATAATGCAGTGGATTCTTCAGCGCTTGCAGATCACTGCGGAAGGTGGGTAAAAATGTGAAAATTGAGGCTTTCTCAGCTTTCAGCTGTAAAACTAAGATCTCAAGAGGCAAAACCTTTTAGCTGAATTCTCCCCTGCACAAGAGCTCACTTAATTCCAGCAAAGTGTTTCTGTGCAATGAAAACATCTGCATTCTCCATTTTCAGAGGCACTCCACCTGGGAGACCTGTTTGTCAAATATGGATATATCTACCCTCTTCAGGAGCCAAAGAACCTCACCCTTAAGGCAGACGGCAGCCTCTACAGGTTTCAAGTGAGTTGCAGCTCCTCTGAGCTGTTGAGAGGGAGTTCAGCACTAGTTTTTATTAAAAACAGGAAGCAGGGGCAGTTCCCAGGAGCTGTGTAGCTGTGCAGGTGGAAGAAGACTCAGAGAAGTCTGCACAAAGACAGAGATTGCACTTTACAGGGAAACTCTGATAGTTTCTTCAATGAAATGAGTGTACTTGTTCAACCTAAAAATAGCTGTGCTTTCTTGTTCAACCTAAAAATAGCTGTGCTTTCCTCCAAGGAGTGTTCCTTTCCACGTCTTAAAGTAGCAAATGGAATTGCTGGTTGGAAACAGAACGATGTGGGGGCCCTGAATAATGAATATACAAAAAGTGCAGTAATAACGGGATGGTGTCAAGGTTCGTGGTTGGAACTGCTTTGGGAAATTAGGAAATTCCTGGTGCTTGGAATGAGGAGTCCATGAGTTCAGGGCCTTTGTGCACTAACAGGAGGCTCCTTGCCTTGCAGACCCCTTATTTCTGGCCGGTGCAGAGCTGGGCTGCTGATGACACAGACTATGGTGAGTGGTGGCACTGCCCCTGTGCAGGGCTGTGGGTTTGTCACACACTCCTGCTCCACACCTGGTGCTGCATCTCCACTTGCAGTGACCAGCCCTGGCATTGTTTTTTTTTATGCTATTTTGTGAATAATTCTCAGTAATGGTAAATTGAGGGTGTGACCATCTTGTGGTGGCCTTGATGAGAGAAAGTGCTTAAGCTCATAGTTATGTTCCACTCAGATCCATCACACAGGAACACATCTGAATTACCTTGTTGGGGAGCGAAGACTTTAAACACAAGATTAGATTTCCCTGAGTAGTTAAGTGTGTTCCTGGATCTGAGCCCAAGGCTGTCATCTTGTGGATTTGGATCAAGCCCTGCATTCAGAGATGGTTCTTTCTTTATAGAAAGCACAGTGACTTCCAATATCTCCTGATAGCTCTTTCCATATAAGTCTCTTGTTGCCTTTATGATGTTTTTTATCATGAAACTTGGGCTGACCAGCTGGGTTTGCTCCTGTGGGCTCTACAGTTCACAGACTGATTTGTCCATGCCAAGGTTGTCCTCTGTGGCTTTTATCTGCATTATGCTGTAGATCTTCGGGGGAAATAAAAAAGCCTGGTTTAGATTGGAATGCTTTTATTAGAACTGGAGCAAAAAACACTGCCCTGTGCTCAGAAAACTTGGAGGTCAAACTCTGGGGAACCTCAACACCTGAAAGGTTTGGTCCAGTGTCCCTTGACCCATGGAAGCCTGGCTGAGTTCCCGGGGAAGGGTGGCTGCTGGCAGAAGGCACACGCTGCCTGTTCTGCCTGGCTGCTCCCAGCCTGGGCACCAGTGTCAGACCAAAAGCACCGAGTTCTTTCTTCTCCACTGAGCTTTTGTGAGCTTGGAGCTCATGCCTGGGAAGATACTGTAGCACACAAAGGCTCCTGTGTTTCTAATGTGGGTAAATTTGTAATTATTCTTGGATGTGTTGGTCTAAGTATAACTGCTAATTTGCTTCTACCTCCACAGCAATTTATCTAGCAAAGAAGAACATTAAAAGGAAAGGGATTTTGGAAGAATATGAAAAGGTGAGGAGACACTGCACTTGTTCCATTACAAGACCCTGATTTGCTACAACTTTAGCCTTTTGTTGCTAATGAATGGAGCACAGCAAAAAATCACCTCTTCAATTGCATGAGGTGTTACCCCAGCAATGTCAAAAGCCAGCATTTTGCAAGTGAAAAAACGACCAGTACAGAAAACTACTGTGAAGTCAATTATAATTTTAGCAGGGGTAATTGCTCTCCTTGCAATGATATTTTTGAACTGTTGCAATTCTTGTAATTGCATTCAGAACAATCCAGATTTCTTGGCTCATTCACCAGCCTGGCCTCATTGAACTATGGAGAGTCAAGAAAACCCCAGCATGGGAGTGCCCTGGTCAGAATTTTCACACTAACTGCTTTTTTATTTTTATTCCAGGAACATTACAGCATGCTCAATCAAAAAATAAACTACAAGTGGGATTTTGTTATTATGCAGGCCAAGGAGCAGTATAAGTGAGTTGACTTGCATTCCCTTGTTTGCATCACTGGGGAGGGTGTGAGGAGCAGAGCTTGGCTGTCTTGGTGCACAGTTAAATGACACCTTAAAAACACCAACTGCAGTTCTAAAATGGCTTGGAGGGGAGGTTTAGGCTTTGCACTTGATGTGGTTCTGTGAAGAAGCTGGGTTCTGATGCTGCAAGCCCTCATTAGAAGCAACTTAATTTAGCTCTGTGTTCTCCATGAGTATTTGTGGACAGGACTTGGGGCCTGGTTTTGGTCTGGGTCAGGGGTTCCTTGCACATCTCTCAGCTGAAGGGAGTGAATCAAGAAGCAGCAAATTCTCCCAGCAGGGACTTCTGGAGAAAACTGAAGTGCATACTTTAGGCACCCAGCTAAAATGACTTGATTTTAGGAGCTGAAACCTTCACTTCCCAGGAAAGTTGGTGAACGTGAGACGGGATTACTCCTTTGGGATCTTTCCTACTTCTGTAGGAAAGATCTTCTCTTACCTTCCTTTACCTGCTGGCAGGGCAGGCAGTGCCTCTGCTGCTCAGCAGCCTCTGTCTTCCCTGGGATGGCAGCCAAGTCCTGGGAGTACAGCTCATCAGATAACTGTCTCATTAAACACAAGACTGTTGTTCTTGTAAATTGAGGTCAGACTTGGGCTAAGAGATGCCAAATGCAGTTTCAAAGTTAGATACCCAGCCTGTGTCTGAACCAGTAGATTAAACTCGTCTGAGGCAGTTTGATGGTGCTGCTGGGGCAGACTGGTGCAGAGCACCCACCCTGCTAACCACAGCAGGGAGGCCAAATGCAAACAGACTGTTGGGAATGCTCCCTTCCCCATTCTAAGTCCCAAATTGTGCTTGGGACTTTTCTGGGAAAGAATTAGTTGGTCCAAGTCCAAACCATGCTAGTGCCTCTTCTGTTTAATTGTGGAGGTGATTTGGGTTTTGGTGCCTGGGAACACTGCTCAGAACCATTTCCAAGTAGTTTCTCTGAGAAATGCCCCTGCTTTTCTGAGAGACAGGGGTGAGACATGTCCAGGATGTATCTCTGGGTGGCAGTCCTTGGATTCTGCCTGGGGACAGGACAGGAACAGACGTGAAGAAGCAGGACTCAGGGCAAGTCAGCAGAAAGCTACCAGAAGGCTGTGTGCCTAATCAAAAGGGGATGTGTCTGCTCCCAGCTCAGCTCAGGAAGATGATGATTTCTCAAAATCCAGAGTCATGTGTGGCCATGTGAACATGATCTGCAGCCCAGAATTAGCTGAAGCAGGATGTGGTCAGGAGGCGGCATCGGAGCTGGGACCCTCGGGAGGCTGGAGGTGTGCCCCACTTCTCATCCCATCTTATCATGATTTTAGGAGGGCAAAATTCATGAATTTCCCTGTTCTTGGCTTTGCAGGGCAGGGAAGGAGCGGAAGAAGGAGGACAGGTACGCCCTGGACTGCCAGGAGAGAGCCTACTGGCTTGTGAACAGAACTCCTGTGAGTAGAGGGTGACAGGGTGACTTCAGTGACTTGGTGCTGCCCTCCCTGCTCCCATGTGGAAAGGGCACAGCCTCTGGGCTGTGTGCCAGGGAAGGCTCAGCCCAGGCCTGCCCTGAGTCCCCACCACCTTTCCTTGGTTGTCCTCAAAGGTGCAAGGGCCAGAGGTCTGGCTGCAGCACCTGTGCTTGAAGAGGGGCCTTCCCAAATCTGGGGGTTCCCAAGGCACTGCTGGCTGGGATCTGCTGGCAGTGGAGGCTTGGGGGGTCTCCTCCTGAATTTGTGCGATCCACAGCCTTTAAACCAAATGAGTTTCAGAGCTTTGTTGTTTCTTGTTCACCACAGCCGGGCATGCTGGACGTCCTCGAGTACGGGTTAGACCGTGTCACAGATCCCAATGAAAATAAGGTAAACCAGGTGAGACAGGGTTGTTGTTTTTTTTTTACACACCTACTGAATTTGTCTGGGAGGACCCAGAGAATATCCCTGGGGTTGTCATTTTTTGGGCACTGTAGGCTGGGTGTGTCAGCTCAGCTCTAACAGCTGAACAGGCCAGAGGTTGAAGCTCTCTCACCCGGGAGGTGAGGCCCTCAAAATAGGCTGTGGCAGCTTCTTCTGGCTTGAAAAGACTTTGTCAGCTTTCTTGCCACACCAGTTAGTGAGTGCTTGGCTGCAGGATATGTTTTCTTTGCTGGTGAAACTGAATTAAGGAATTTCTATCTCCAGGTGCTCCTTGCTGCCTTTTTATTAGTGCTGAATGAACTTTGTGGGGTTGTGGGGTGTAAAGGGTCAGTGCAAAGATCCAGGTTTAAAATAAAATTACAGAATACCTCCCAAAGGGTAATTAAGATGTGTGGTAAGAAGATGAAGAAGTTGGTGTGGTGGATAGGAGGTACAAAATGTTGCCAAAAAATGCATATTGTAAAGAAACAGAATCAGTGAACTGGGACCACGAGGGCTGTAACTGGGTGAGCTGGTTTGGGGTCTGAAATCACACAGATCCAGTCAGTGGATGAGGAGCTGGAGCTGCTGTTCCCTTTCCCCATCAGCCCTCTGAGATGATTCTTTGTGCCCTTAAAGGTGTTCATTTGGAAGCAAAGTCAAAGCATGTCTCAGCAATTCAATGCAAATGTTGCTGCTGTCACACTCACAGTATTCCCACAACTTCCCATTTTTGTAACAGCCTTTAAACATCTCAGCAGCCAGAGGCAGGATAATTGCTTTGGCCAGCTGTGTTCTGTTGCTATAGAGACTGAAAAGGAGCAAAGTGTAGGGTTGGGGTGTATTTTATTTTTTTTTTCTTGCTGTAAGTAGCAGCTGCTGAAAGCCATTTTTTTTCTTTTTTAGAAGTAAAGGAGTAGCAGTAAGGGAGAAGGATAGAAAGAGGAGTGAGCCAACTTCTCGCCCACAGTTTTACAGCTGACATGGAAGGGATTTTAGGTTTGCAAATGGTCTGAAGAGCTGTATCCATCTACCAGCTGTGTGGTAGCACAGGGGAGGGAAGCTGAGGGATCTCTGCCCAGTTTCACCTTGGCCATGAGAGATGTGGTCAGTTCCCCACATCAGGGGAGGCTCCAAGGAGGGCAGAAGCCAAAGGACACCAGCTGTGGGGTGACTTCCCTGCCCTTCTCCTTTAAGCTGGGGTCTGAGATGAAAAGGGAAGGTTCTCCTTGCTCCTCCTTTTGCTTTTGAATGAGTGATTGAGAATACATGAGAGAGCCAAGAGCTCTCATGGAGCCACCTTTAGACTGGCAGCTTTATTTTTGTCCTCTGCAGGCTGCTCTCACCAACACCTGTGGCTCAGCAGCCTTTGGTGAGCAGAAAGAATGGGCCAAGCAATGATTTTGTGTCCCTGTTCCTGCTCAATCCACCTTCACTTTGTTGCACAAATAATTGGGGTTTTTATCTTGGCAGTTGAGAAAGGAAAGAAAAGAATGAATTTCTGATTTCTTTGAAGCTGACATTAGCATGAACATCTCTCCTCTTGCTCAGACCCTTTGGTGGGCTGCTCCCTCCCTCACAGATAGAGTCCTCTGGGGATAAACAAGTGCTCAAACTCCTTTGAAGGGGACCTTTATAACTGATCCATGGGCATCCCTCCTGGTTATAATGAGTTAGGGGTTGTGGATGGGCAGGAGGAGTCAGGCAGAAATAGCCACCCATTGAACTGCTAATTAAGGGATGCTTTAGCTTTTTGTTGCCTGGATTTCAGGCTCATATCAAACCTCACTCCTTGAGAATTACCAGTGAGTGCCTGCAGGAACCTGCACAGCCTCTGCCTCCTGGAACCAGAGCTTTTCTGAAGGGTGCTTTAGCTCCCCCAAAAATCAGTGTGCTGGGTTCAGGGGCTGCTGAATGAAATGCCCTGGTTTGTTGTGTGCAGCAAATCAGCCACAGATCAATGAGCCATCGCTGGCCTTTAATTTCATAAGTCCCTGTCAGTTTGCCTGATAAAGTTCTGCTGCATCATCACAAGTTTGGAAAGCACAGGGTCAGATAAACAAAGGGGAAAAATGGCCATTTGAACAAAACTGGGTGCATGGACTGTGGCAGATTCGATTTCCAGCTACAGGGCTGGATGCACCAGCACAGTGGAGATGAGTGTTGAGATGATCTAATCCCAGAGTCAGGATTTGCCTCTGCAGGCTCTCAGCTGGCTGGGTGTAGGGAAAGGCTGGCTCTGCACTGAGCAGGGATGTTGGGGTGTGTGCTGGGGTGCACTTTGCAGGCTTGGAGAGGCAGGTCTTGCTTGCCCAGAGCTCTGGAGGGAGGCTGGGCTGGTTCTGCCCCGTGCTCAGTGTCCAATTCCCTGCACAGCCTCAGCCTGCCATGGAGCACTCGGGGCAGAGTGAGGGTGGGATCTGCAGTGTCCTGGTCCCAAACAAGCTCTGCACAGCCTTGTGCTTGTTCTTCACCCCCAGCTCCTTCCAGGCATCCACCCAAAGCTGTTTCCAGGTGTTTATGAGCTCTGTAAACAGGGAACAGTGGCCAGGCAGGCAAAAACACCATGACCATCATCTCCCCAGTGTGGTCAGGAAGTCTCACACTGAGCAGAGGAGCAAACAGGTAGCTGGGAATTAGCAGATATCCCAGCTCCTGTAGGAGCTGGTGGCCTCAGCCATGTGGATCAGCTCTGGAGCAGGTCCTGGCTGGCTCTGCAGCCCCAGTGCCCAGGGAGCACAGAGCTGGTGGCAGTGGGGTGTGACCAGGGCAGGCAGGGTGTCCCAGTGCCACGGGGTGTCTCGGGGGTGTCAGAGGATGTGGAACAGCTTGTGGCACTCGCCTGAGACAGACTGAGACCTTTCACTAATTGCCATCTTGATTTGAAGCCCGCAGGGCTGGGGAGCTGATCCGCAGTAATTGCGATAAGTCAGTCGTTAAGGGCATTGCAAAATTAATCTCATTATGAGAAACGACTCTTTTGTTCCAAATATGATTTCTTTCCAAATGAGGCAGAGTGGGTGGGTGGTGCAGGGCACTTTGCACTGCTGCAGTCATAGTGGGGGCAAGGGTGGCTGGCTGCTGGGGACAGCTGGCAGTGCTCAGAGGGACATGGAGGGTGCTCAGGGCCACTTGCAGCAGCACTGAACTGGGAACTGGATGTGGGGGCACTGTGGGAGAAAGGGAAATGAAATGGTGAGCAGCTCTGGGGTGAAATAGCTGAGATTCTTCCCAGTTACTGCTGACTGGGGAACTGGAAGGGGCTGAGCACACCCAGCACCTGCTGCCTCCCAGGGTGTTCAGCAGTGGGCTCCCCTTGGATTTGGCTGCAGTTCAGTTCATGCTCAGAGATGCTCAGCCCCTTCTCTGGGGGAGCCTTGACAAATTCCCATCCCACGTGGAGCACCAAGACCCCAGAAAAACCCCCCCTTGTTTTTCCGGGGGCAGCTGCCCACCACACTGACCTCCACACAGACTGTGGCAGGAGGGGATCCTTGCTGTGGGGGGTGTGTAAAAATATAAAATCTCTCCTTGTTTGTGGATTTTTCTTCACCCACATATAATTTGTCTGTTGTGATGGCATTTTAATTGATGCTTTTTTGTCTCTATATAACATTTCACTCACTGTGTTCTCTTTCTCTTTCCCACAGCTGTTTGTCTCGTGTGTGTGGTGTGCTGGCAGCCTCTCAGACCCCTCTAGAAGATAACACCACTTTCCTGCCACATGAGCTGCCTTCAAGCCACTGTGCCAGCACCCACTTCTCCTTCCCCACTGCACCAGGCCCAGTTGAGAAAAAAAGTGGAAGAAAATAGGTTTTTTTAAAATGATTTTAACGTATTGAAATCAATGCTCTAGCCACAAGTTCCATCAAATGGAACCCTTTGGCTGGCACTTGTAAATCTGATGAGGTTTATCTGGTTTATATCTCAGATTCCCCAAGGAGACAGTGAGTTCCTGTTGTGCAGGAGGCAGCTGGCCTGGAGCAGAAACACAGGTCTCTAAACAGCACACTTTAGGACTGTAAATACAATAAATTTCTCTGTGCAAGCAGGTGATTTTTCCCTCCCATTTCTGCAGTCTGTCTGAAACAATGGCACTGTAGAAATGAGGGGAAGAAATGGTGTCTGTATGGAAAGTGGCCTGGAATCAGGGATGCAGCTAAGAGCAGAAAAGGGTGAAAAGCTGTTCCTCAGTTCCTCCATCATCTATAAGGGTGTCCCAAGAGCTTGTGAATCAGCAGGGGAGGTTGTACAGCCCTGGGAGCAATGATCCTGCTGTCCTAGAGCATTTTCTCTCCCCTGGTGTGTCAGTCCTTTCCCCCTCTCACACAGGGCCAGCACAGCATCACTGCTGGTTTTTGCTGCCCTGTTTGTTCCTGCTGGGATGTTCTGTGCTGCCCACTCAGCTGGTCATGGCATTGCCAGCAGGAAAAGCTTCCTCCCCTCACAATACCACTGTGAGGGTTTTTTTTTGGTTCCAGGCTGGGTCTGGGTCAGGGTCAGGGCTGGCTCTGTGGTGGTGCTGTAGGGATTGGGCTCATCTGCTGCATTTCTGGCTCCTGCTGCTGAAATGGTGAGTGGGCCTCTCAGAACCAAGTGTCAGCAAAATGTGCCTGTTTTTCTGCCATGTGGAGAAGAGATTCTCCCTCCTGAGCAGGCCTGGTGACGCTGGTTAAAGTGCAAAAGCAGATCAGTGTCCCCACAGTGGTCTCCTCACCCTGGGAGAGCATCTTGCCAGTCCCAAAAGGGGCACTTTTGGGTCTCTGGGGAGGTGAGGAGAGAGCAGAGCTGCCTGTGGCATTCAGTACCAGAATCTCCATCCCTCATCTCTCACAAACTGCACTTCACCAAGGCACTCTGCAGAGTGAACTCTGCCTGCCACAGGGTTCATTTGACAGGACCATTTTAGGATGCAGGTCTTGACTGAAACGGGAGCTGAGGAACTGAAACCCTGCCTGAGCTTTTAAAGGCTTGCTGGGAGCATCCCTGACTTAGCCTGTCTTTCCTTCTCCCTTCTCCAGTTTATTCCACACAAAGTAACTGTGCTTCAAAGGAAGCTGTGTGAATAAACACCCTGCAGTTAATTTCTTGCCTTCGATTGCCTGCTCATTTGTGGATGACACGTAACATAGTCTGAGTTATTCAAATCACAACGTAAACACCCTTTGCACAGCAGATACTGCTTCTGAGGCTTTTAATTGTGGTGTTTATATTTTGCAATGTGTTGGTTCCTGTCTCCTTTAGCTAATATTGAATGATCTAATCTGTGTCTCCTAAATGAATCTATTTTAGCTCCATTAGAATAACCCCTTAATTGAAGGCATACAGGCAGCCTGTGATGGGAGAAGCAATGCTAAACAGTAAATACAGCTAATGGGACAATTTACCGTGTGGGGATGCTCTTAGCTTTGATGATACCCTGATTAGCTCAGCTGCTGTGTTTGATTTTAATTGTAATCAGAATTAATTGGAAAGCGCTGCACAACGGCAGCCCTGCAACGGTGTTTCCGTGTCTTAAAAAAAAAAAAAAGCAAATGTAAGCACCTATCCCAATTTAATGATTTTTTTTTATATTTATTACAGAAAAATACTATGGAATTCTATAGGAGAGAGGTAAGTGGTGCTTCCCTCACTTCTCAGTGTTCATCCTATATGAGTTGCTTACACCAGTGTGGCTCAGAGCCCTCTGTGCAGGGGCTGGGCACTCTGAAAAGCAGAATCCCTGCCTCATGGAGCTTTTATCAATGTAATTTCAGGACATTCCCCCCCACTGCAGGCAGCCAGCAGCTCTCCCAGTGACGGGAAGGCTCAGGCAAGGACAGACACCAGGGCTGAAATCCAATAGATCAAAATTAGTGGTGGGGAAATCACAGTGGCGCCAGCACAGAGACAGCCAAGAATCAATGATAATTACATGCTAAATCATCCAGAGCATTTGTAGGTGCTGAGGATGGTAGCTATTATTCAATTTCTATATAACATGGGGAGTGCTTTTTAATTACTTGCACATTGCAAAGTGTGCTTCTGATGTTTGCAGTAAGCTCAGTGAAAACAGACATTTTACTGAGACAATTCAGGGATTCTCTGGTTCCTTGGACATCCAGTAATTAGGGAAGAAGCAGTCCCTGCTGTAATTAGCCCCACTACCTGGGAGAGAACCTGTTTGAGGTTTAGATAGGCCTTATCTTCAAACCTCCGTGCTCCTAACCGTGGTCGTGTCTGATCCCCTCAGATCATGTACTATCAGCAGGCCATCATGAAGACCAGAGTGAAATCTTCTGTCTCTCTTGGAGGGTAAGTCCTGATTTCCTTCTGTCCACACATTAATTAGTCTTCAGTGCTTATCTCCTAATGAGCTGATGAAGCTGTCTGCTGTGGCAGCTGGTGACTCAGCCAGGGAATCCATGTGGTGGCCCAGTGCTGTCTGGGCCAGGAGGCACGAGGCTGAGGAGGGATCAGAGTCCCAGGCAGGATGAAGAGGCTCTCTGGGGGCTTTGCTGCAGAGCAGCACCAGCCTCTGGGCTGAGAATCCCACTGAAATCAGGAGATGCTGACATCTGTGATGCCTGGTCCCCTGCAGCCAGGGGAGGATCCAGCAGTGTGTCTGTCCTTCAGGAGGAGCAACCAGCAGGACAGAGTGACCCTCCTGTCCCTGGTCCCCACCCTGGGCTGGATTTACCCCCATGAGTGTCCCTGCCCCACGGTGATGCTCACCACTGGTTATTCTGTACTGCAGAGGGAAACAGCCCCTCCATGAACACCCAAGCAATTAATTAGCAATTTCCCTTCCCAGTGGGAGTGTTTCCTGATCAGGTTCTTGATGAAGCATCCAGCCCTGGCATTAGGCACTGGTGTGTTTGCCAGAGGCATTTCTGTCTGGAACCTCCGGTGCTGACCAGGCACCTTGAGGTGCAGCCCAGAGCACCTGCCTGCTTCACACTGTCATTGCCACCAGAGATTCCTATCACAGCTGAGATAAACAAGGTGCTCAGGCCAGTTCCCTGGAGAAGACAGTCTTGGATGAATGGAATGGGTGGAAGAGAGAATCTTCTGAGAGCCACAACTTGCAGGGCACCAGCAGCTCTGCTCAGTTCATCTGTCACTGACTCCCAGGTCACTTAAAACTCTGCTGCCTCAATTCTCCAAACTGTGAGCTGGAGCTGGGGACACCTGGCTACTCTCCAGGAATTTTGTGGTGCCTAACTGTTCAGCAGTGGGGCTTTTCTCTCATTAGTTCTGGTGGGATAATGTCTATCACTTAGATCAAAAATCTCAGGAACTTTGGAACTCTGTGTCAGCTGCAGGGTTGGGTCCAAATCAAATTATTATTAATGAGGATATGAGCAGTGACTGGGCATTGTGCATACTTCAGAGCATGGCTGTGATTTAGGAGAAGCTGCAAAGCACTTCAAGAGCACACAGCAGTGCTACCTGAGCTGACAGGTTTAGATCTGCTTGATCAGAATATACGGGCTGGAGTGCCTGGTGCAGGTGCTGGATGCCTTGGCATTCCCAGTGGGAAGGCAGGATGGAGCAGCTGTGTGCCAGCACTGTGGTTTGCTCTGGCATGGTCTGACTGCAGGATCTGGGCCAAAGGGCCTGTTAGCAATGAGCCCCTGGACACTGCACTCCGAGCTCTGAGCACATGAAAGCATTTTGGCCTGGAAGGAATTTTAAACGCAGAAACCAGAGGGGTTTTGGTTTTTTTTGGTTTTTTTTAAGAATTAAAAAGGGAGGCGGGAGCTAAAATTCCAGGACATTAGTGAAATCGGTTGTAATTAGAAGTCTGGCCAAGTTAGAAGGTAGGAGAAGTGTTTGTCTGGTTCCTGCTGGGAGGGAGACAGTTCTGCTGTGTGCCAAGCCCTCAGAGCCACTTGCAGAGGAATGAGCCCTGTGGTAGGTGATGGAGGAAGGGAGAAGCTGGGATGAGCCCTCAGCATTCCCTCACTTTTCCAGAGCTCCCTGAGTTCTCTCATGGCTCCTGGGAAGGCTGCAGAGAACCCACCTGAGAGAACACAAGCCTTGTGTTCCTTTCCCTGACACTTTCCTCCCGGAACAGTGCAGGATCAGGCCCTGGCCAGCTGAGAACAGGAGACAGGAACTGTCTGGGGGCTTAGTCCCCCTTCCTTAAAATGAAAAGGCAAAAAGAGGTGATGGAAGAGGGTCTTGTATCTCCTTGTGTTTGAATTGACAAATTCACTGCTTTGAAAGACAACCAGGAGACTTCTGTTGGGAAATGGAAAAGATTAACTGAGCTAATGAATCTAGGAAAGCAGGGGCCATGTTCCAGATCCCTGTGCTGAGAGTCCTGCACCTCTGAGGATATCTGGAATCTGTTATTTGGCTATGATGGTGCTGGCTGTAATTCCAGCTTCCAAATTCATGTTTTGATTTTGGATTTGCTGCAGGGTTGTGAAGTACTCTGAGCAGTTCCTCTCCAATGATCCAATCCTGTCTGGATGTCTCCCCAGCAACCCTTGGATATCAGATGACCCTGAGTTTTGGGATCTCAATGCAAAGCTGTATGTATTTCTGTTGTTTTGCCAGCCTGTGGTTTACAGTGACCTTTATACTGATAGAAATCAGGAAAGGGAACCACTGATTTTCCTTGTGGTATCTGATCTCTGATCAGGAGCAGAGAAGCGTTTCCTTTCAAACCTTTTTTGAAATTGGGAGTACTCCATGCTGAACTTTCAGCACTGCCTTCTTCAAGTGGAGCCTTCCTTAGCATCACAGAAATTCCTGAGCTGATGATGGGAGTGTGCACTCAGCCCTTGCTGAGTGGGTCTAATCCTCCCCTTGGATGAGTGAAGCTCACCTTCACTAGCACAGGAATGAACAGGAGCAGTTCAGGGTTCAGCTGCTCCCCTGGGTCTTTGCTCACTCCTCAGGAGAAGCACACAGGGATGTGTGGTCCAACCCTTCTCTGAGGCCTCCCTTGGTTTTCCCTTTGGATAGGATTTGCTAATTACACAGTGGCATCTCGGGGCTTGGAGCATCCAACATCTCAGTGGTTCTGAGAGCAGCAATCCTGTTATGGACTGATTGCACCCCGTTAGACATCCCCAGGGGATGCCTGCACTGGATGCCTTCGTGAGAAGCAAAGCTCTGGGCAGCAACCAGTGCCTCCTCCAGGATGGGACTGAGTCAAACCTCAGGGCAAGGCTGGGCTGTCACTGTGAGAGCTGCATAAATCCCAGTTAAATCCTCATCCCGCTACGGCCCGAGTTGTTTAATTACAACTTACTTAGTGGGCTGACTTCAGGAGCTCATTACACCACTCTGGAAAACAAGAGAATGCTGAGAAGTCCCTTGGCATTGCAGCAAAGGGCATTTTGGTTTTAATTAATCTGCTAATTAGAGAAAGCAGCGGTGCTGCTTGTTTTCTCCCCGCGCAGGGTAGAGGTGCCCACCAGGATGCGCGTGGAGCGATGGGCCTTCAACTTCAGCGAGCTGATCCGGGACCCCAAAGGCCGCCAGAACTTCCAGCTCTTCCTGAAGAAGGAGTTCAGCGGTGGGTGGGCAGTGGCTCCGTGCCTTTGTGCCCAGGCCGAGGTGGCAGTGGCACAAGGCTGCTGCAGGCTGTGCAGCCAGGGCAGGCGGTACCATCTAGTGGCACGGGACACACGGTACAGCCCGGGCTGTCCCCCCCGGGGGATCGGCTGGGAGGGTTTGGATGGCGTTTTAGGAAGGAATTGTTCCCTGTGAGGGTGGGCAGGCCCTGGCACAGGGTGTACAGAGGAGCTGTGGCTGCCCCTGGATCCCTGGAGGTGTCCAAGGCCACATCACACAGGGCTTGGAAGGTGTCCCTGCCATGGGAATGAGATGGACTTTCAGGTCCCTTCCACCCCAAAACATTCCATGATTCTGTGACTGCTCCCAGAGAAGCTGGAACTGGCTGAGCTCACAAGTTCTTAGAGGTGTCAGTGGGAAAACAGGGGAAAGCTGCTTTCCTCTTGCAGTCACTGAAGAATTGGAGAGACCAGTTTGGGGCCAACAAATTGTGCCAAACAAATCCAGGAGTTAATAAATGGGATTGTGTTCTCCTCAGTCTCACTCTCTGCTGATTGTGTCCTTGTCATGCAGGAGAGAATCTGGGTTTCTGGGAAGCCTGTGAGGATCTCAAGTATGGAGACCAATCCAAGGTCAAAGAAAAAGCAGAAGAAATCTACAAGTGAGTGTGAAGATTTTCCACTCTTAAACTCTTTGTGCATGAGTCCCATCACCTTCCACAGGTTCTCATTCTCCAAATGATTTATTCCTAAGATTTTTACATGTAGGCTGTTATCAGATGTGGCTGTCTTTTGTCCCCACATAGGAAAGGAGCTTTTGGAGATGAAAGTAGAAGTGAGGTTTATATATATATATATATACACTTTTCCTCTCTGTTCTCTGTTACATTTAATTCTTAGGATGTAATTTAAATATTGGTGTGGAACAGCAAAGTTCTTGAGGCTGCCACAAGTGGGGAGAGGCTTTTTGCTTCCAGTGAGCTAAAATTTGGCTTGTATTATGTGCAAGAGGAAGTGAGTGCACGTTTCTGATGAAAAGCACATTGATTGCCCAAGATCAGGACAGCAAATTGCAGCAGGGAGCTGAAGGGACTTTTCCTTTCATGCATAGGCAGGAATCTGTGAATTCTCCAGCTGCTAATGGCACTGTTGATTCCTCCTCCTGGCAGGCTTTTCCTGGCTCCAGGAGCAAGGCGCTGGATTAACATCGATGGCAAAACAATGGGCATCACAGTCAAAGGCCTGGAGCACCCTCATCGTTATGTTCTAGATGCTGCTCAGACCCACATTTACATGCTGATGAAAAAGGTTTGTTATTTGTTACCAGAGCCTGAGGGGGATTCCAGCCCTCCGGGCCTTTCAGTGCCTTTGTGTGCTATCAGCTGTCCCTTTCAAGGGGCCTTTGTTTGAAAATCCCTCAAATTTGCTGAGTTAAGCAAGTGCTGCTTCAGGCATTTGTGTTTTGCTGCTGCTTCTTCCCTCTAAGGCAGCCTGTCCCCAAGGTGGTGGGGGTCAGGTGGCTGCTGCAAGTCCTGCTTTTCAATTCCAGCTTGGGCACCAGCTCATGCACTGAAAGCAGCAGAACCAGGCTGATTTTCACCTGTTGATGGAAAGTTTGGCTCCTGGAACACAAGCTCCTCACCTTGCAGTGACTCTGAGACCCTGCTGGCCCAGGCTAAGCTTCATTCAGATCTTTTGATCTGTGTCTTACCTGTGAGGCTTTATTGTGAGATGGAAAATCCTGGGAATTTTACAGCAAGATGAAAGGATATTGGTTTAAATAGCTACATTTGCCTGAAAGATGCAAAGTCCCTTGGGCTGCTGGGGGAGATTATCCAGTTCCCAGCTTCCCTGGCTCCTGAGCAGCTGTATTTGGTGGTGATTTTAATAAGGGTGTTTGCAGCCCATAACTACCAGCTTCTCTTTTTTCTCCTAGTAGGACTCCTATGGCCGCTATTTAAAGTCTCCAATATACAAGGAAATGCTGGCCAAGGCTGTTGTGCCACAAGAGGGTGTCAAAAAAAGGCAAGTGAAACTGGCTGTAATTGTGGGGTTTGTTTTTCTTGTTGTAGCAAGGGTAGAAAAAGCCCAAGTTGCAGCAAAATTACTGTGATTTAGATGTTCTCTTAATTAAATAAAATTTTGCACTGAGAAGATGCTTTGCTTTGAGACTGATGTTGCTGTTTATTCATGAGCCCTTTGGAAGTGGCTTGTGAACAGTTGGAATGGAGCTGCTGATTTCTCAGCTGCCTTCTCTGGTGGGTCTGCTGAGAAAGGTTGTGATTGTTGAACTAAATCATGGCTCCTTTCCTGGAAAAGAGAGCGTTCTGGTGTCCTGGGCATGGGAAAACAACTGCCCCTGAAACGCTGGCTGCCAGAGCAGAGACAGACCCAAGGTTTGGGATAATCCACGGGATCTGCTCAGCTCTGCCTGGACAAAGCTGCTCACCCCTGGTGCAAGGGAAGGTGACAGGCAAGTAGGAGCAAGCAGCACCCTGTGAGTGACAGCTGGCACAAGGTGGATGGCCTTGGAAATGACTTTTTCCCAGGAAAAGGAAGGTTATGCAGTAACACCAGTAGGCCATTTAAACTGCAGCTGCTCCTAAAGCCGAGTGTGCAGTGCTAGACTGGGGGTGGTGTTTCTTTCTCTGTTCCACTTCCACCCATCAACTCAGCAGGCAAGAAAGAGGAATCGTGGGCTTTCACACTGTTCTTTCATCTAAAGCCTGTTTCAAGTCTGGAAAAAGCCCTGCTGCTGACTGGCCTGGGGTTTGGTCAGTTTTTCCCTGAGCCACACATCACAAGGTCACTGGTAGATGCTGGCTGATCCCAGTGATCCTGCCTTGGTGTTTGTCAGTGCTTGTTCTGGATCCCTCAAACCTCGGCATCCCATTAACCTGGAGCTGGTACCTCATCCAGAGGTGGGTTGGCACCTGTTCCCACTGCTGGGGAAGGTGCTTTGCTGAAGCAGGTATTGGGTATTTTTTGGGGACATCACAGACACCAGAAACACCGATACTGCTCCCTGCCTTGATCTTCCTTTGGCTCTGGAGAAAATTCCACGGGTGGGAGTTGTTTGGCTTCACACTGAGTGTGAGTTATGTGCAAACACAACAAAGGAGTGATGTGGGTGGGCCCTGGAGTCCCTCAGGAGCAGGACTTTTATATTTCTAGCAGTTCTGTAGCTTGTGTGTGACACTGAGTCACCCAGCGCTGTTTAAAGCATTTTGCACTCCTTTGGCCATCTCTGTGTCCGAGCTTGTCCTCCTGGGTGACTTTGCTTCCTGGGATGGAGGTTTTGGTGTCCTTCTCCTCACTGACCCCCTCTCCTTCCCTTCTCTCTGCCCAGCACGGGTTTGTTCGGGCGCCGCCACCTCCGCTCCAGCCCCAGCCCCATCATCCTGAGGCAGCAGGAGGAAGAGGCCAAAGCCAAAGAAGCCGCCAACACCGTGGACATCACGCAGGTCATGAGCAAGCTGGATCGCAGGAACCAGCCCCAGAAGGAAGCTCCTCCCAAGTAGGCTCTGAGCCCCGCAGCAGGGAAAAGACAAGGCGAGGCTGGTGCTGAGCTTCGCCTCCCCTCTCCTGAAGGTGTCAGTGCTGCTTTAGGTTTGGCAGGCCGGCTGTCCCTCCGCCAGCTGCCCGCACGTTGTCATGGCTCCTGGAGAGCAGCTGGGGCTGTGCCGGGCTCGGGATGCAGCAGCCGCACACCTCGCAGGGGAGATGAGATGCCTTCTGCTGCCGCACATCCCCCGGGAGGCTGCACAGCCCGCCTGCCTCTCCCCGCCGCTCCAGGAGCGGGTGGCACAAGGCAGGGTGAAGCTGTGCCCCAGCGCTCCGGGCTCAGACGAGCCTCCCTTGGCACAGAGGGGAATGACCCCGCGGGGAGCAGGGCGAGGTGACCCAGCCCCGAGTGTCCCTGCTGGCCCCCATCCCCTCGGGGGACCGTGCACCCTCCCAAGGGGTGCGTCTGGCACCCCCTGAGAGGAGCACAGCCCCCACTCCAAGAGTCCTGCACCTCCAGCCAGCACCACGGGCCGCAGGCAGAAGAGCTGCTTGTGGGAACAGTAGCAGGAGCATTTCTGAAGGTTTAGCTGACCTTCTGAGTTTGAATGACACTCCCATATCCCCTGGCACGCTGGAGATGATCAGCAGGAAGCTCTGCTCTGCTCTCCCCGTGACTCCTGTGCCGTGAGCTGGGCGTGCAGGTGCAGAGAGCTGCCCCTTCCCAGAGCCTGCACGAGGCCAAGAGAGATTTTACCCAATCCTTCCCACTTCTTGTCTTGTCTTTTTCCTGCTTTTCTATTTTCTGTTGTTAAAAATCCAGCAGGAGGTAGCTACAGTTGTCACTGGCTTGTAGCCCAGAGGCAAGGGAGAGCAGGGTAGAGGTGTTAAGAGTTGATTTAAACTTTAAGTAGTATTTTCATTTGCTCTGTCTCTTTTGCTCTGTAGAATGAGGCAAGCTAAAATACTACATTAGTGCTAAAGAGCTCAGGGAGATTCCAGGCCTTCCTGGAAAAGCCCAGCATGCCTGGACCAGGCCAAGGATTACCAGAAGTGTGAAGATTCCTGCAAAGCTCAGTCAAGGGAACTGTAGGGGAAGAAAAGCTTCCTTGTTTATTAAAATGTTGGGGAAGCAGAGGAACTGGGTAGAAGTACTGAAGTCTGGGAAGCTGCTTCTCTCCGGTTCATCCCTTTTTAATTCTGGTAGGGTTTTATAGAAAATGGGAGATCATAGAATCCCAGAATGGTTTGGATTGGAAAGGACCTTAAAGCTCATCTCATCCCACCCCCTGCCACGGGCAGGGACACCTTCCACTATCCCAGGGTGCTCAGAGCCACATTCAGCCTGGCCTGTAGCACCTCCAGGGATGGGGAAACTTAAGGAGAAAGCTGGCAGGGAGCAGGAGCCCTTGGATAGGGGGGTGCATGCAGACCCTTGGAGCCCTGGGGTCCTTGCAGGGCAGCTCCCTGTGAACAGGGGACAGTCGGGATGTCACTGTGTCCCCAACAGCTCCAACAGCCACTCTGGCCCTCCCTGTGTGTGACATCAGAGGCAGGATCAGGGCTGGACACTGACCTGGTGTCACTCCTCTCCTTCACCTGTGGCTGAGACTGGGAGATTGTCCTACTTCCTTACCCCATCAGTGACAAACCTCCTTAGAGGAATTCAAACGGAGTTACCCCAGATTTTCCCTCTGATGTCTGTGCTGAGTCTCTGTTCTCACTCCTGCTGGAAGCACGGGCACTGCTGTACAGGGGAGCAGGCTCAGGCTGCCTTTTTTAAAAAATTCTGCTTAAAACCCCAGGGCTTTGTTACATCAGGTGCTGAGCACCCTCAGCTTACTTTGACATCAGAGCACTGGAAGATACTCCAGAACCTGGTAGGGTTGGCCCAAAGCTACTTGGCTGTGATGAACTCTACAATCTCTCCAGAGTTTGTGTAACATGGAGCACTGAGCATGTTGGGATTGCCAGTATGTAGTAACATGTGGAAGATCAAGTCAGGGTATAAATAATAAATAACAAATCTGTATGTTCCCATCAGTCCCTCTGATTCTACTTCTATTTTGTCTGCTGCTTTGCTTGTTACGTTCTCTGTATCCATTCCTTTCTCTGATTTTCTATCATTTCTGCTTGGCATCGCTGCTCCCCTGCCATGGGTTCGTGCTGCATGCTCAGGAGTCACTGTGCTTGTGGAACACCAGTTACTGCTCGTGGAACACAAATTACTGTGTGTGGAACACCAGTCATTGCTTGTGTATCACCAGTTAGTGCATGTGCATCACCAGACATTGCTTGTATATCACCAGTTACTGCTTTGGAACACCAGTTACTGTGTGTGGAACACCAGTCAGTGCTTGTTTAACACCATTTAGTGCATGTGGAATGAACAGCCATCCTTCACACACAGGCAGGAGCTGTCTTTGCCCTGCCACAGGTTGATGGAGCTGTCACAGCCCAGCCTTCTGCTTCTCATCCTCTGCTGCTCAGCCCCCGAAGAGGAAAGTTGCCTGGGACAAGCTGAACTTCACTTTGTGCCAGCCGAGAAATTGTTTGCTTCCATGTGTTGTTTCATTTTTTTGGCCATGGCTTCCATGCATTCATGTGTCTAATAAAAATAAATGTAGAAAACAGAAAAAGAACCGAGTTCGTCCTTCTCTGTCGTGTCTCAATGTGTTCATCCTTCTCTGAGCCATCTCTGCACGTGTGTGTACATGTCCTGTGTGTTCTTCTGCTCTAAGCTCCTCTCCTTGGACACTTGAGCTGCTTTTCATTTCTGCTGGGAGTAAATCCTTGAGAAATGGGAGGGGAGCTGGCATGCAGCATGTGCTGTCCTTGTCCTGTCCAGTGTGTGCTTGGGCTTGTCCAGCGGGCTGACTGAGCTGTGCTGGAGCCTCCCCAGGGGCACTGGGGGCTCCAGTATGAGGCTGGTGGTACTTTGAGCCATCAGGGCTGGGGCTCGGGGTCTGTCCCGGCCCTGCCTGGTGCCGTGGGTTTGACATTGTGCTGTTCATAACCAAGATCACATTCCCGGGATGACAGCCTCCTCCGTGCCTGGAGCTAATCGTTGTGAGGAATGAGACAAGCTGCTGTCTCCTCCAGCATCCCGGCGGGTGTGGGGCTGGATCTGTCAGCACCCGCTGGGGCTGTGGCAGCAATGACCCCCGGGCAAGCTGTGACACCTCAGTGCTCCGGCAGGGGAGGGCAGGGAAGGGGACAGAGCTGCAGGACAGGGGGACAGGCACAGGCTGGGCCGGGGTGGCTGTAGCTGCCTCCCCGCTGAGCCCTTCTCTCCTGGCAGCACCAAAGAAGGAGAGGGATTCTCCTCCCCAGGAAGCCTGGGGAGCCCTGAGAGTCAGCCCCAGACCTGACCGAGCCTCTCTCCTTTTCCTCCCCACAGCCAGGCCAGCTCGCCTCCTGCTCCGCTGGCCGCAGCACGCCGGCATCGCCCTCAGCCGCCCCCCGGGCCCTGCCTCCCGCGGCCCCCGGGCCCGCAGCCCTGTCCCCCGGCACCGCCTGCCCCTCGCCCATCAGCCCGGCCCTGGGCAGCGCCGCGGGCACCCAGGCGGGCCCCGGCCCGTCCGGAGGCCGGAGATCCCGCTCGTGGGGCCGCTTCCTCCGGCGGGGCTGCCGGGCCCCGGGCGGGCTGGGCGCGCTGCGGCCGCGCTGCCCGGCCGTGCCTCACGGCAAGGTGCAGCCGCTGGGCGGGCGGGAGCGGCGGCCCGACAGCAGGACGGTCAGCAGGTGAGCACCGACACCTGGACACCCACCCTGGACACTGGCCGGCGGGAGAGGTCCCTGGGAACCCGTCTGACAGTCACCTTTTCCCCAAACGCCGGTGTCTCTTTCCCGTCTCCATTCCTGCAGTTTTTCGATGGGGACAGGCCGGGAGCCCATGCTGGCGGTGCCTCTGCTATTCTCACACCTCACGTTCAGGGTGCAAACCCCCAGGTTTTACTTTTAACCCCTAAATTTGGAAAACCTCAGCGTTCTTGAGCACTGAGTCGGGTTTGGTCTAGTGATTTCATGTCAGAGGAGAACCAAAAGCGACAAGGGAGGGCAAATCTTGATGGGAGTCACTAAGTGTTTGTTGTTCCAGGACGGAGGTGGGGAATTTTTGCCTGGAAAAGCTTCCCCTGCAGGAACCAACCCCTGGCCATGTCCCTCACCAGGAGCAGCATGTCCCTGGTCTCATTTAACCCACCTCTGCTGCTGGCCGAGTGGATGAGCCCACATTATAAATTCCGAAGCGCGAACCTGAGGGCTCCTGCTCTACCTGGCTCCGCGCTCCGGAGCGCTGTCACACGGCATTGCAGCTTCAAAGGGGTGCCAGCACACATTCCCTCCGTCCGCACTCTCCCTGGGCTCCTGCCCGGGAGTTTTGCCTTGGGATTCGGGGCTGGAACAGTGGAAATCTCAAAGCCGAGGGCACTCGCCGCTTTGGAGCACATCAGAAAGCGCCGTGTGTGTGATGAGTTTCTGTTTCCCAACGCAGCTTCTTCCAAGTCAAAATGCCTTCGGAGAGCCGAGCCCACCCTGGGGGCTCTGGGCGGGGAGAGGACAGGCACCACCGAGCTCGGAAGGACTCTGCAAAGGAGCTGATCTGCCCCTGGGAGACCCCCGCAGAGGAGGGGAGAGCGGGGTAACCCCAACACGGACGCTCCCCACGGGCCTGAGACCGCAGTGTTTGCCATGGATGGCTCAGCAAGGGGACCATGCTGTTGGAAAAGTGTGTTAGAACCATCCTCCAGCACCAGGGACACTCAGAGCACCACAGCTCCCGATAACAGCCCCTGGTGCGCCCAATGTTTGTGATCCGAGAGCTTCAAGCCCTTCTGGACTGGTTTTCTTTCCTGTCTTCGGTGTGTTCAGTTCTGCTCATGACAAACTTGTGGATAAACGAGCCTGTTTTCATGCCTTGGAGCAGATGGAGGATGTGTGGGTGATGTCCTGGGAAACGGTGTCTTATCGGAGTTTCTGGCTTGGCCATGAGGTGTCAGCACACTGAACACAGCACAGCTGGAGCAGGGCTGGCAGGGGGCTGGCAGAGCAGGACTCAGGCTTCAGTGCCAAAACTGGGGCGTGTTTGTGTCCCCTAATGGGCCCACCTCCCATTAATTACAATTTGTTAATTTTAAATTTAATTTTAAAGCACGCTGATTAAGAGCCAGCTGTTTGCTGAGGAGAATGGAGCACCCCTCATGAGCAGCTGTGTGCTGAGTGGCAAAGCATCATTCCTTCATCCAAGCCCAGCATGATTCCAGAGGCATCAAGGAGTGCAGAGCCCTCCTGCATTAGCTCCAGCTTCCCAGTGCATGGGTTTGAAACCAAGGCTCGACCTGGGAACACCTGAGGAGATCCAAGCCAAATCCCTGTTGGTGTTTTGGGCCATTCCAAGCTGGGATTGATGCATTGCCACAGGCTGTGCTGATATTGGGTGTTGGACTGTTGCCTTCCTTGTGTCAGTGTTTGAAGGTGGTTGTTTTATTCCCTGGAGGAGTTTCCTCAGTGTGTGTGTGCTGTGGGTCCCTGTTCTGTACCTTGGCCATGACCTGTGACTTCTGATGTTGCTGTTTTGTACTTTCTGATGTTGCTGGTTTGTACTTTATGATTATAAATGGAGCTTTTCCTGTGTGGCTGATGTGGTTCCACACGCTCAGTCCTGCTGTAGGATTTAAATCTCTCCTCACACACTCAGTGCTCCCTGTTTTCCCCAGGTCTGGGCTGACACTTCCCATCACAGGGGAGTTTGGGAAAATCAGAAGGCTTCTGTCTCCAAAGAGTCTTTCCCAGGGGAGCCAAGGGCTGGGTAGGAGGCTGCTGGCCCTCAGTGCCCGTGGTGCTCCTCTTGAATAAGCACACATTGGTTCTTGATGGCTTTGCTCTGTCAGAGGGACCTGGTCCTGCTCTGCTGCCACTGACAGGGACATCTGTCATTGGTGAGAGACAAATCTGATGTCTTCTGCAATTTTTTGTGTGAATATTGTTACTCAGCCACTCCTGGCACTGATGATGTATAATCCGGGAAACACAACAGGAAGACATTGTGATTTATCAGAGAAAAGAATATTATATTTAATATTATGTATATACGATAAGAGCCATCCTGCTGTAAATACTTCTCTCATTGGTTCAGGGTTCTCTTGGGCTCCTCCTTGTCTTTGAGCACTCCTTGTGCTCATCTTCTACACCAGAGGAAGGAGTTCAGATGCAAATCTACTGCTCTGCCAGGGCTGGGGCACCCAGTGCAGCGACACCAGCCAGATTCACACCTATCCCAGAGGCCAGCACTGGCAGTTCCCAACATTTATCCCTTCAGGGCACTGGTTTTTATTCCCCACTATCTTGCAAATATCTTTTTCCCCAGTATCCTTCAACCACAGCCCTTTTCCCTGGGGCACAGCACCCTGCACTGTGCATCTCAAGCCCGTGCCTGGCCCTCCTCTCTTTTTCTTGGCTCCCCTGGGTGCCTGCTGACTGCAGGTTGGAAATGACATCTCCAGAGGCCCGGATCCCTCCTGCCACCGTGCTGTGACATCTGAGGCTGTGTCCCCTGCTGGAGGCCTGGCGTGCCGGAGTCGGGAGCGCTTTCAGCTCCGGCACTTCAAATCCCCTCGCTGTGCAGGAGCCCACTTATCGCTGCCTGGAGTCACCTGGAGGAATTAGCTCGCTGCAGCAACTTAGACATCCAAGGTATTCCGGTAATGTGAGGGATGTGCAAGGTTAATGACTGGAAAAAGTGATCGCTCCCTGTGGGCAGTTTCTCAGAATACTCCCTGCTGCTTGGCTGCCAGAAGAAAGGAGATTCCAGCAGCAGCAGTGGAGAGGGAGCCCTGTGTCCTCCGCAGGGGCTCCACTTTCCAACCTCCCGTGGCTGCACAGACCCTCCCACTCCGGCTCCTCGGTGCTGGAGGAGCTCCCACGCTCCAGGTGCTGCAGGATGGGCTGCACTGGCCCAGCTTTGGACATTCACAGAATCAACTTGGAAGGAGATTCTTATCTGAGTGGTTCTCCAAGTGCTCCACTCCCGAGTGTGGAGGTCCCACAACCACTGTGGGGTGGGCTCCTCCAGGTTCTTTCACTCAGGCTGACCCACAGCTGCTGGGATTTGTTGTTTGGACCAGCCTGGATAACAAGAGCAGCTTCAGGGGTTCCCCTGCACCTCCATGAGGGCTCTTCCCAGTCTGCCTCAGCCACCAACCTCAAGGGGACACTGTTGGGATAGGATGGGAGCGAGTCCCACGCTGGTGATCCTCATCCTTCTCTGGAGAGCTGGGGCTGCCAGTTTTGGGGGGTCACAGCCTGTGCTGGGGAGGAGAGCTGCGTGTGGGAGCAGGGCCAGCTCAGAGAACCTGGTTAAACCTCCAGATTACCGATCTGTTTTCCAGGCATCTCTCATATCTCCCTTCAAGCCTGACATTTCCCTCTCCTCTCCAGCTGGGCCACACCGCCAAAGCACTGAAAACACCGAGGGGCTGTTTCTTCCCCGGGGTCTGCGACCGCGCATTGCTCGAGTCTCATGAATTTAAAAATGGAACAAAGAATGCTCAGCATCCAGCAGGATCAGGCCTCGGGAGCAGGAAGTACCAGCTGGCTCGGGAGAGGGCTGGTTCCCATGGGATTCCCAGTGTGGTTTTGGCAGGCGGCGTGGTTGGGATGGTTCCGCAAGCAGGCTCTTCCTGCCTGGAACGCCAGGCCTGGAAGAACAGCTGACTCAGAGCGTGACAGCTCCTCACAGCATCCCCTCCTGAAAGGAGCTGTCAGGGAGGGTTCCTGACACCGCTGCCTCTACATTTTGTGCGGGTGGCTTGAAAGCCGAGCTGTAAACCGAGCCCACGTCATGGTGCTCTTGGGAACGCCTGCCCGTGGGTGGAATTGAGCCCTGAGCAGCGCCTGGCAGCCCACCCCGCTCCCAGAATAGGATGCCAGCACAGCCCAAGTGCTTCGTGCTGCATCCACCCCAACATCTGAATATCTGAGCCGTGATAAACAGTGACAGAATCACCGTGACTTGGCTCTTTGGGGCGCAGGACAAACCCAGGCACGGAATAATTTTCCCCTTGCCACGAGGGATATGTTTTATGCATTTTGCAATACACCCGGCCCAGAAGCAGAGGTGAACACCTCACAGGATCCCTTTCAGGTAGAGGTTCCCAGATCTGTTCTGCACCACACTAAAGAGGAAAAGATAAGCTCTTGCAAGTCAGTTTACTTTTTAAAATTCATGTTGCCATAGCAGCTCAGCACACTGTCTCAAGTCCTCCTTCTTGCAAAACTTTGATCACCATGAAAACAGAATTATGTTTTCTCCAACACATTCTACACAAAAATATATTGAAGTTCCCACAGTTCATGCCTCAACACCTCTGCAAAGACCTCTTTTATTTCTTGCTCACAAAGAATTTCTCTGGCCAGAGGTCAGTGTTTTAAATCTGGGTTTAAAGGCATCTCCTCAGCACCTCTGTGGTCCTGCTGCTCGTGTTCCCAGCCAAGGTTCTGGTTCCAGTGGTTTCTAACACACTCTGGTGCACCACAGCACTGAGCCCAGCCACCAGATGCTGTCCCCAAGATTGCAGGGATACCCTCCTCCCTTGGCTCTGCTCCAGCTTCTTCCCTGAAATATCAAAAGAGCACAAATCCCGCTGAAATAACCACTCATTTGTTCTTACCCAAGGGAAGCACTGAGCTATGTTCTCCTCACTCACCTCTGGTCCCATCAGGCTGGATTCCCTCTGTCCCAGGGAAGGAGTCTGTCACCCCTCTTGGGGTGGGATGAATCAGCTGTGGGAATGGTTTATTATTGGCTTTAGGGGATGAACTCCAGGCTGGACAAGAGTTCTGTGTGGGTAGGGTTTGGTGACAGCTCTGGGTGGGATCACCTGACACCCGTGGCTTTAATGAGAGTTTCTGCATCCAGCATCAGTGTGCAGGCAGCTGCTGCAGCCCCAGGGGCTGCGGTCTGGCTCTCTGCAAGCTCTGCTTTCAGCCTCAGGAGTCCTGGAATCGTGGAATGGTTTGGGTTGGAAGGGACCTTAAATCCCATCCAGTCCCACAGGGACACCTTCCACTATCCCAGGGTGCTCCAACCTGGCCTGGGACACTTCCAGGGATGGGGCAGCCACAGCTTCTCTGGAAAACCTGGGCCAGGGCCTCCCCACCCTCAAAGGGAAGGATATTTTCCCAATATTCAATCTAACCCTGCCCTCTGGCAGTGGGAAGCCATTCCCCTTTGTCCTGTTACTACTTGCTCATGTAAAATAGTCTCCCTCCACCTTTCTTGTCAGGTGTCCCATTTTTCCAGCTGCATTCATAGTAGCAATACTGAAAAAGACCAAGGGGAAAAAGAAAAAAAAAAAAGGAAATTAGGCTAAATATAGACAAATTTGGAGTAAGAGCCTACACAGTCATTTGATTAAACATTACCCTGAGCCCCCCTTCTGCTGTTGTTGTTCACATGAATCCACCTCCTCACACAGAGAAGACCTTCCCAGACCAGGACTGGGAAAGGTCAGTGGAATTTTTATTAATACTCACAGCCAGACTTCTTCCAGTCAGCTTTTTTCCCCCCCAATAACTGAAGGGAAAAAAAAAAAAAAAGAAGAAGAAGAGGAAGAGGAAGAAAAAATTGGGGTAAAAGTTGAAGAACACTTTAATTTATAAGAAAAAGAACTAAATAATTGATGTAGTCATGGTGCCAAAGGAAATTTCTGCTGCTCCCTCTATCTCACAAAGACATTTAGCATTGATTGAGATCAAAGTATCAAAAACCCCTGCTGCTGAGCTGAAAGGCAAAACTTTCGGCTGCCTTTCTCCGCTCTAATAATATCGTCTTTATGTAGTTAATAAACTGCACACTTCAGTCAAACTATATCATTACAGAAGACTTAGGGAGCTAATAATTTAAAAGCAAAGAATTGCCTCTGTTCTTCGCTTTGAACTAAACAACATTCTGTTGAATGAGGGGGACATCAAAGCTTTGTTACTATTACCAATGTGGCTGGAGCATAGGGCCGCACAGAGTGTGTACTTCAGTCATCAAGGGAAAAAAAAAAGATTAAAGATATTGGCTTATCAACCCACAGGCAGAACCAGGTGTTTTCTTTTCTGCTGTGCAAGCATCAGGTGGTTTGCTTATCAACGAGTTTTCTTGTTAAATAGATGTACATGACTTAGGCTGATCCTGCCGATCCCGTGGCCCTTTTCTTTCCTGAGCCATCTTTGAAAAAGTTGGGCTGTGGGGATGTTTGTTTGCGGGAGGACGCTTTAATTGGGCCTTTTGTGCAGGGCCAGCTCCCGTTCTGTCACTCCCCTGTGGTGCCAGGCCCCTCCCTGCTCCCACCAGCCTCATCCTCTGGGGATGCACCAGGGTGGGGTTAGATTAGATACGATTAAAAATGTTTCATGGGAAGGGTTGTGAAGCACGGAACAGCCGGCCCAAGGTAGATAGTGACCACCCCTGGAGGTCACCACAGAGTCACTGATGGAGTCACCACCCCTGGAAGTGTTTGGGAGCCACGTGGATGTGGCACTTGGGTTAGTGGCGGTTCTGGGTGATGGTTGGACTCGAGGTCTTGTCCAGCCTTAGTGATCGCATGGTTCAGCCCCACCTGCCATCTCATCCCCACCGCTTCAGCTCCTCCCTGCAGAGCTGGCTCTGCTCTGCCAGCTGAGCTGTGTCCTGGGCACCCAGGAGGAGCCTGTGGCACGGCTGGGGCTGAGGAAGGCACATCCTGCTCCTTTCTCTCTGCATGGGGAGGACAGGGAGTGCCTGGGTCCTGCTGCTGCCTTCTGCAAGAACTGCTTCTTCCCCCTCTCACCCACCGGGTGCCTGGGGAGCTCTGGCACTGCCAGGAGTGAGTGTCCATGGAGGCTTTGAGTGTGGAAACCCTGAACTCCTCGGCGTCTGTGTGGATCACTCCTGTCCATCCCAGTGATGTTTCTTTGCCAGAGGTTTTTTTTTTCCAAGTGTGGCCCTTCCTTGTCAATCCCACTGAAACACAGAGCTTTTCCTGGGACATTGGGCAGGGGTAGCATCAGTAAAACCAGTCCAAGGAGCCTTCAGGAGCTCTCCTGTCATCCATCCCTTCCCTGAATGGCCACATCTGCCCATGTGCATCTGGATCTGACTCCAGGCTGGAATTTCTGTGTTTTTTGACTGGAAACAGTTGAATGTGGAGCTGTGGTGTGAGCCCTGAGGCCTCACCAGCACAAACCAGGTCAACCATGAGGTCAGGGGGCCTCTAAACCCCACTACTGTGGTGTTCCAGGCTGGATGGATCCCTGGATGTTCCAGGCATGCCTGGGAGCTGGCAGTGTGGTGTGGGCTCCATTATGGGATACTTGCACTTCTTAAATGCCGCTTTTCATTTGCATCAAAAACTCTCCTTGGTTCTTGGCAGTCTGGGTCTCATCCCCTATTAAAGACTGGAATTTAAAAAAAGCAGAAAATAATGGCTTATTTCAAAGTAACAATTCGAGTGCTTTTTGAAACGCTGTCCTTATTCAAAACCACTTAAATTTATACATATTTCTAAGTCATTATTATCCTCAGAGGCTGAACCAATTTGGGTCTTGATTTCTCCAAGTGTTCTCCTGGATTTCTGTGTCAGAAAGTTGCGCTGCCATGTGAGCAGATGGGACGTTAACCACAGGTAACAAATGGTTTCCTGGGAATTATTGCTGAATTGTTCTTTAAAATACTTTGCAAAGCCTGTTACTAGGAGGAGAAAAATCATAGCAAAAGGGCTTTGGGAAAGGGATGATCTGATTTTATCCTTCTCAGGATAAAAAGCGCAGGAGTGTGTGCCTGAGCATACCTGTAGATGTGTGCACGTGTGTGCTTTTGTGGGCTTAGCTCTTTTCTCAGTGGAATTGGCCTTGCCCTGCCTTTCCAAGTGGTATTTTAGACCTGCTGAAATGCTCTCTTTGCCTTTAATTTTGGCAAGATTAGATTATTACAATAATGTAATAATGTGACCAGAGAGGAGCTTGTCCATCACCATGTGCAGGCCATGTGTGTTGTTTGAGGACAGAAATAATCAAATGGGGAGGTGGGAAAGGTACAAGACCCTCTCTGGCTCTGTGTTTCACATGCAGACATGGAGCCACAGCTCTCAGAACTCACTGAAATGTTGTTCTCATCTGCCAGGGAGGCTTTGAGCAGCTCTGAGCTTGTCAGACTGATGCTATCCTGGACTGTGTCACACCTGAATCAACCCCGTTGTTCCTCAGTGCAACTATCAAGCCAAAGGGGACTCTGGTGTTTTCTGCTTGACTTATTTGGGCTTCCACTGATCACAGAATTATCAGGGTGGGAAGAGACCTTCAGGATCATCCAGACCCAGCATCACCCAGCACCTAAACCATAACCCCAGGTGCATCCAGCTGCCTCTTGAACTCTTCCATGGTGACTCCACCACCTCCCTGGGCATCTCATCCCAATGCCTGACCACTGACGGGCTGTGTTGGACACAACACTCGAGATTTGCACCCAGAAATCAGCCCGAGGTGGGTTCTATTGAATACGACTTTCAGGGCAAAGTGCTTAAAGCAAATCCTAGAGCGCAGTGTCTGTCTGGCTGTCCATCTATCTGTCTGTCTCTCTCCAGGCAAACTCACCCCTGGCGTGGCTGTTTCTGCAGGATTTGTTCTCAACAGTGCTGAGAGGGAGGAGAGAGGTTCTGGCTGGACAGAGCTGCAGAGCTGGAGGCTCTGGAGCCAACCTCTGAAAGATGTGGTAACACAAAGATAATAAAGCGCCTCCGATGGAGTGCAAGGCAGAGGGAAGCTGTCTTTAGCCTTTACCAAAACCACTGTCAGTCCTTTGCCTTTGCACGGCACAGCTCTAGCAAAGCTAATTGGGTTAGTGCCTTGCAGGGGGTTCTCAGTGTCTGCAGGAGGTGGGCTGCTGCAAACACCTTCCCCTTCAAGGCACACAGCGTTGCCTTTTTCACACCACAGCTCTCTCCCTGGCTTCTGTTCTCGAAAAGCAAAAGTCCCAGGCTGTTCTTCAGTATCAGCCATTACAGTGTTTCAGCTCTTTCCTCCCAGCCATTTTCAAATGTTCAACTTAAAAGGAAAATGTTTCATTTTAGGCCAAATCCCCCCTTCCTCTCCCTTTTCCCTCTCTTCTCCTTCGTCCCCCCCTCCCCTTTTCTCTGGAAGAAGAACAAAGTCATTCAAATCAGGAAGCTGAGGAACTCCATGTATACTTTCCACTGGGACCTCAATCCCTACTGGTTTGGCATGATTTGATTGAAGTGTAATTTAATCCTTCATCATTTGTCATAATGTCATTTATATATAAAAACAACACTGCATCCAAACTTCAGATCAGCACCGAGGAGCTCTCCAGGAGGGATGGGAAGGGGCTGAGGAGCTTCTGCTGGTGGAGAGGGGGGTGAAGAGCTGGCAGGCAGTGTCCCCCTCTCTGGGCAGGCACCAGGATGGAACATGTCATAGTTAAGACAGGTCACATCGTGTTAGAGGAGAGGGTTTGGGTTCATGGGGAAATGAAGGGGTGGTTGTGAAAGGATCCAGGCTGGGTAGGTGAAACACCTGGGCAGAGGTGAACAACCTGGGTCTCAGAGTGGCTGGAGACCGGGCTGTGTTTGCTCTGGAAGGGGTAGTGATGATGGTGTCACTGCCCTCTGTCACCAGCTGTGAGCCTGCACACCTCAAACCTCTCTATTTGTGCTAGGAGCAGAAAAAAGAGAAGAGCCTTTCATGGTAGGAAAATTCTTCCCAGCCTTGCTCTGCCACCATGTGCAGGTTTCCTCCATCCCTTCCTCTTCAGAGTCACCTCTGCGTTGTTGCTGTTCACCTCCAGCTGCTGGGGATGGGGCTGCAGCAGGTTTTTGTCGCTGAGACCCCCTCATGGAGCCTGCCAGTGAGGGAGCAGAAGCACCAGACTCATCTCAGAGCTGTAGGAAGCTGAGTCTTCATCCTTTTTATCAAATGTTTGTCTAAGCACAGCTAAAATACCAACCACCTTCATCCAAGGGTGAGGAGAGAACAGGCTGGGAGGCTGTTCAGGTTTCAGAGGGCTGTGGCTCCTGCTGGCTCTGGGCTTGCAGCTCACAAATGGTGACCAAGCCCTGCATGGGCTGCCCTGTGGAAGCTTTTCCCACTCCATTGTCCTCTCTGTGCAAAGGGAGCTCCTGGATGGGCAGGAGGCTGGAGGGGCAGGATCATCCCTGTGTTACTGCTCCTGCTCTTCCCTGCAGCTCTCACAGAATAAAAGCATTTTCTGCAGCTTTGGTGCAGTATGGACCAGAAACCAGCCCAGGGGTAGCTGAGAGGTGTCAGGAAAGCTCTGCCCTGCAAAGCCCCAGGGGTTTTTGCTTCCAGATCCTCACTGCTCGGGCAGGGTGAGCTCCCCACAGAGGCACCCGCCTGGCTCTGCACCTGGGCACGGTGGCTTCTCATGTCCTCTCAAGCTGCTGCCTCCCTGCTCCTTGCAGGAGCAACTTTGGCATGGTCTGGCCTCACAGGGAGGCATGTCCTGGAATGCACCACAGCTCATCCTGAGGAGAGCCTCTACACAACAGGAAGGTTACAGATGATCTGCAAATGTCACGTGAGGTGTTTGACTGGGGGAATTTTCTGAGAGACATGTTGAGCATCTTTACTATCTGTTGTTGACCCTTCCTATCTGTTCACTGAACACCCTCAAAGGAGGAAGGAGCAAGGGGAAGAGAGAAGCCTTATCCCTCAGAAAGAAAACACATCCTGGAGTCAGGGTATATCAGCCAGACACTGCCTGCCTTCCTTCAGCATCAGCTGTGCAGGGATTCCAGCAGTCAGAGCCTGGATATCCTGGAATCCAGAGCCTGGGTATGCCGGAGTCCAGAGCCTGGGTATGCCAGAGTCCAGAGCCTGGGTATGCCAGCACCCAGAGCCTGGGTATCCCAGAATCCAGAGCCTGGGTACCCCAGAATCCAGAGCCTGGGTATCCCAGAATCCAGAGCCTGGGTACCCCAGAATCCAGAGCCTGGGTACCCCAGAATCCAGAGCCTGGGTATCCCAGAATCCAGAGCCTGGGTACCCCAGAATCCAGAGCCTGGGTATCCCAGAATCCAGAGCCTCGCTCTCCGCTGGGACTGGGACAGGAGCCAGAGGCTGGTGGGGGACAGCACCCAGCACTCTCAGACCCTCCCTGTGCTGCCTCCCTCCACAAGGCACCAAGCTGCCAGCTCACCTGCAGTCAGGTGTGGTCTAACCTGCTGTAAAACCCCCACCAGAGAGGACTGGGTGAGGGTGAGACCCCCACTCACCCCCACCAAGCTCCTGTTGGGGTCAGGGCTCTGCCCCATCCCTCCCCTCTCCCAGCAGAGCAGTGTGTCTATTCACAGCACTTGTCAAAAATTAAAGCAGAACCTTCTTTCAAATGTTCCATCTGTACTTGGCTGCCAGAAAAGCGATTCTTCCTCCAAAAAAAATTTGCATTTAAAATTCCAAATATGCACTTTTGCTCAGACGAAAGAATGTGTGTTCCCGCTTTCAAGTCGGGCTGCCTGTGACCTCTAGGTTTTAATAATTTCAGCAAAGTGTCATTTGACAATTCAAATACAGGCTGTAAGCACAGGAAAGTAAATGTCCTTTAAGATAAGCACATATTATATTGAGAGTTGATGATGAGAAGATTTCACCTACAGCTAGGAACTTCAGAGCAATGTGTATGACACTTCTGCATATTAAAAACCGCTTTGGTGAAATATTGGTATTTCCAGATTTCAGCTTTGCCAGCGCTCAAGTGTTTCCACTGTTTAATTCATAAGAAGGTGTGATGGCCTTGTGTATAGAGGGTTCACTGTTTGGCTTTTGCTTCCCAATTAAAAATAAATCAGTGCTCAAATCCTGCTGGCTGCTGATCCCAGGGGGTGAAGGACCACAGCTGGGATGGCCAAAATCTGTGCTGCCAGCCCACTCCTGGCCCAGGGATGTGCAGGGGGCTGAGGCTGGCCCCCCAGGCTCTGAGCCCTCAGGATCTGCTCACTGGGGTTCCCCCCTGACTCTCTGGTTTCCCCAGATCCTCTGGGTTTTATTGGGCTGCCCCAGCCCCTCGCACAGAGCGGGCTCTTATCGCCCCGACACCCAAGCCATGCCCCCAGCGAGCACCAGATCAGCGTGTCACCATAATTAATAGTCCTCCCTGTGGTCCCTGGTAATCCATCCCAGGGCTGCACAGCCCTGCCTCTGTTTTGCTGAGGTACATGGGAACCTCAGAGCTGCCCCAAACAGAGCCTTTTTCATGAAAACTGCTTCATTCAACACCTTCTAAGGGCTGCGGGCGCAGGGAGGGGGCAAGTTTACACAGATGCTTGTGTCTCAGGGCTTGCTAGCAGGTGTCTCCTAACTTTACACAGACCACCCTCACACTAAAGGGACTCTTTTGCTTTGAGCCTGTTTGAGTTACACGGCTTTGGTCTCCAGGTTCCTGTCCCGCGGGCGATTTATGGCTTTGCTGGCTGACAATGCTCCCGTGAGCACAGGGATGGGTGCCTGGGCCAGGGTGGCTTCCTCAGATAGCTGGGCTCCCCTGACCATGAAATCCTCAGGCTTTCCAGGGAAAGGAAAACAACAACAACACCCCCACGGGGCTGTGGGGTCTTTCACTTGTTTGTTTGTTTGTCTGAAATGGGGTGGGGGGTGTGGGGAGAGGAGGTAATGATAGGTTTAGGCTGAGAATTTCCTCTGAATCTGGCCATTTTCTCTTGCTGAGGTCATTTGACAGCTGAGATTGCACAATTGGAAATGCTTTGAGGCATTCCTTCAGCCTCAAGAGAGGAGGAGGGAAGATATTTAGGGTTTGCTGTCTGTAGTTTGGGGAACAGACACCTGGAGAGCTCTCCTGTGTAGGGGTGGTCATGGAGAGCACTCACCAAGGGGCACTGGTGAGCTCCAGCTGCTGCTCCTCAGGGAGAATTTGGGGTTCCTCAGGCTTTAGGAAGCTTGGGTTGGGCTGCTGCAAGATTTGTGTCCCTTTGTGTCCCTCTGAAACTTCTTCGGTTCTCATTGAGAATTGTGGGGAGGAAATGTTATTGGGGTGAATGGTTTGGGTTTGAAGGAACCTCAAAGATCCATGGGCAGGGACATCTTCCACCATCCCAGCCCTGTCCAGCCTGGCCTTGGGCACTGCCAGGGATCCAGGGGCAGCCACAGCTGCTCTGGGCACCCTGTGCCAGGGCCTCCCCACCCTCCCAGGGAAGGATTTCTCCCCAATATCCCATCTCTAAGTGCTGCCCCAGCACCCCAGCAGTGCCACCCCAGATGGTGCAGGAGCAGGGATGGGTGTTCAGAGATATAAATGGCATTTCTAGTTCATGTCCTTATCTGGTGCAATGAGGAGTAGCCACAAGATTCATCTTCTCCTGCTTTATCTGCTCCCACTAGAAAGGAAAGGAGGACAGTCTCCTGCTGATCACAGGGAGGTTATTGGCTGAGTTTATTCTTGGCTGCTTGATAAGTCCACGCTTCAGCCCTCATCCCTCAGGTCGTTTAATACTCTGCTCCTGGCAGGGCTGTAGAGGCACCGGTTGAAGGCAGCTGGAGTGTGTCAGGCTCTGGGTTGTCCCTCCAAAGGCACCTGGTGCCACTGGGCAGGGTCCCAGCAATCTCTAAGGATGGCTTCCCGTGCCCCCAGCCCCTGCCTCTCTCACACAATGCTTTGTAAAAGCTGTATGGGATTAGTTTGGAGAGGCACGATAAAAAATAAATGACTTTGTTGTGCGTTTGGAACAAAATAATGCTTTAATAGCAGAATCCTTTTCAAAGTTAGCAGTTAAGAGTAAGCAGTACTTCAGGCAATCCAGGCATCTGCTGCAGGGACTTTCCATCGTGATTAGTTAATGAGCTTGATGTACTTTTCCCATCTAATTAAGATGCCGTCTTTTTAGCCTTGCTAGGAAAGGTAAACCGGTGAGACAGAGACAGGTCCCCATAGTCCATGTGCAGGATGTGATCAGAGCTGTGTCCATCTCCAGTCTGGCCATCCTCCTCACTGGGATTCCCAGGATAAAGGTGCTGGGGAGGGCCCCAAAGCAGGGCTGGGGGGTGGGACAGCCCTTTCCCAGCTCCCTGAAGCGGGGGACTTGTGAGTCCATCTGCACGAGCAGAGGGGTGTGCACACGTGAAGAAACGCCTCAGATCCAAAGAGAAGCAGCAAATCTCACCAAAGCCAGTGGTTTCCCCCAAACTCAAAAGAAAAAGCTGCTTTGAAAGACCTCTGAGGGCTGGGAGCTGCAGGCCTGATGCTTGGTCAGGGCTGCGGGCTCAGAGTTTTCTCTGGCAGCAAATGAAAGCAGCCACAGCTCCAGTAGCTGGAAATGCCTGTGTGCTGGAGTGCCAAAACACAGGAGAGAGAGCTGGGAGCAGGGATCCAAGTGGGCAGGGATGGAGTGCCAAAACACAGGAGAGAGAGAGCTGGGAGCAGGGATCCAAGAGGGCAGGGATGGAGTGCCAAAACACAGGAGAGTGAGATGGGATAAGGATCCAGGAGGAGCAGGCACTGGGACCTGCTGGCTCCTGTGCTGGGTTTGCACGGGCACCTTCACCAGCTGTGGGAGGGACAGGCATTGGCACCACATCCCCCTGGTGTGCCCTGCTTGGGGCAGAAATCCCTTTGGATGGCACAGGAGACAACACTCACAGACCTCCAGGACCTCCCATGACTTTTACAGCTCCAGCCAGCTGTGCTGCAAACCATCTGAAAGCTCAGAGCTCTGGGACGTGCCTCTCCTGGTGATGTGGGAGCAGCTCCTGCTCTTTCACAGAGCGTCTGGAGCACCAGCCCCGCGTCAGGATGAAGGAGACTCGGTAAAGCAGAGTGACTGCTGCCTCTCACAGCCACACACTGAACTGGTGGCCACCCTGGGATGTCTGTCAGTCTCTTTTCCCAGCTGACCCCATTTTCATATGTTCCCCCTTCATAGCTGGGCTCCAAAGCCTGGATATATTTCCTCCTGGCCTGCCACCGTGCTGATGGGATTTAAATATGAAAAGCATTGCTCTCTGTGCTAGTTAAGCCTTTGGTTAAAAGTGCAGGATGTTAAGAGGCGCAGGATTTTTTTTTAGTCTCTTGTAAGGTCTTTTTCAGTGTTCCTTATGAGATGGTGTTGAAAGTCTCTGTAATATAATGATCCCACACGTGTATGTGCAATATCTCTCCTCCCTTTATGCAGACTTTTCCCAGCTAATTTCACAGTTTACTCCATTAAATCCTTGCCATCCTTTGCCATGAACTCTGGAGGTTTTGCTGCCACATGGTGCATGTGGCTGCTGCTTGTGTATCTGCCTGGAATTAATGTGGGCAGCCTTCATCTCCTGCAGCCTTTCTGCGAAGATCAATGAGCTTAATCCTTGGCCTCCAGGATCTACTGAGCTCTCTGCCTCTTGCCCTGTGGTCCAGCTTTTCCTTGGCAGCCTTTGAGTAAAAGTTTCATAGAATTACAGGCTGGATTGGGTTGGGATAGACCTTAAAGATCATTTGTTCCACCCCCCACGCTGTGTGCAGAGACATCTTCCACTAGAACAGGTTGCCCAGAGTCCCACCCAAGCCTGGCCTTGAATATTTCCAGGGATGTGATGTGTCTGGGACAATTCTAGTGATGGGAAGTTTGACCTCCCTTCAGTTTTTGAAATGCCAGCTCCCAGAGACTCAGAGGGCTGAGCCAGGAGGTGTCCCTTGGAATGGGATGTGCCTCCTGAGCCACGGGCAACTGCAGCTGGGAATTATCCCACACCTTCACTATTGCTCATCCCCACCCAGCTTTGGAGGACTGGTGTTGCAGACAGCTCCTTTTTACCCCCAGAATTTTCAGAATAAAAGTAAAAAGATAGAAAAAGGGAGAAAAAATTGTGCACAGCTGCGATTTTACAGCTCCTAGTTGTCTCCTTCAACCCTTTATTCACATTTTCCTGCATGGGCCAGCCCAAGGCTTCATGCACAGTTCTGTCAGGGGCATTCTCATTGTGTTTAGTGAGCCATAAATCCTGCAGGTGACCCTGGGCTGTCCCCTCCCTCAGCAGCAGGCACCCCTGGTCCCTCTGGGATGGCATTCCTTGGCTCAGCAGCCCTGGCACACGGCAAGAGGGGGCATGCTCAGGCTGTGTTCTCTGACACACACACACACAACATCCTCTTTATTATTATTCCTTTATTTCCAATATAAAAAACAAAAAAAAAGCAGGGATGAGAAGACAAAGAAAGGAAAGCAAGGCAGGAAAACAACACGAGGAGAAGGTTATGGCTATAAAACACATTTTGGCACCAGCTTCCCCCCACAAACTGCAGGTGAGCGGGGAGGCAAATTCCCTTCTTCCTCCCCAAACCACGCACACCTCACTGCTGGCACTGTCACTGCTGCCACCTCGGTGTCCCCAGAGAGGGGCTGCCAGTCATTCTGGGTGCTTTGAAGCGGGCACAAAGGAGCAAGTCATTTGAGACTTCCTGCCTGGTGGCCTGTATCAGCTTGTGAATCATCCCGACGCTCCCGCTTAATCCGCTTGTGGATCTTTGAAGCCTTTTCTGTCTCGCAAACAAATGATCAACTGCAACTTATTTTTAATCCATTAAAAGGTTCCAGATATTCCCCCCTGTAAAAAAAAAAAAACCCAAAAAAAACAACAAACCCAACAAAATACCCAGCCTTGGAACCTCAGGGAGGAGCGAGTTTTGTAAGTATTGACTCGGTCTCCGCTGAGCACAGCCAAATATTAGCATCAATTTGTGAGTTGCTTGCAAGGAAGAAATGTCAAAGGTTCAGCTTTTGCTGTGAGCTAATCCTGGCTATTAAAATACCAGGATCTCAAGGAAAGTAGCTGCAAGATGGTGTCAAAATATCTTGGATACAGCATTGTGTATGGCACACTTGATCCAAGGGACCAGAGAGTCAGGTCTGGCATTGGGGAAGAAATCCAGGGGCTGCTGTCTTCCATTTGCAGCTGGATGTACCTGGAAGGACACTGCTCTGCTCCCAGACATTTCTGCAACTACCCTCCCGTTAAGTTTGACATGAATAAATTGATGCTTTCCACTCCTTCTTTCATGCTTTGCTCTGAACAAAAAAAAAATCCCTAAAATTACAAAATCCAGCTGAAATTTAATTGAAAACAACAAGTTCCATCTGGCCTCACATAAATTATGACCAAAGTTGCCATTTTAAAGAACTGTTGTTGTTGTTGTTGTTGTTGTTTAATGCTGAACTATAAATCAGCTCAAATGGAGCTCAAATCAGCTTAAAATTGGGACCAGGTTTGCTCAAGGAGATTGAAAATTTGAGCAAAAGGTTTTGGGAACAGCTCATCTGAGCTCTGGACTTGCAAGGATCCAAGAGAGCCCAGGATTTTGTACTGGACACTTCCCAACACCGAAAAGGCTCTGAGAGAGATGGAGAGGGATTTTGGACAAGGGCCTGGAGTGTCAGGACAAGGGAAATGGCTTCAAACTGACAGAGGGTAGGTTTGGATGGGATTTTGGGGAGGAATGGTTCCATGAGGGTGGTCAGGGTGGCACAGGGTGCCCAGAGCAGCTGGGGCTGCCCCTGGATCCCTGGCAGTGCCCAAAACCAGGCTGGACAGGGTTTGGAGCAGCCTGGGACAGGGGAAGGGGTCCCTGCTCCCTTGGATGAAATGACTTTTGCAGGATCCTTTCCAGCCCAGCCTATTCCTTGGTTCTGTGCCCAGAGCAGGTGCTGTGTCCAGGCACTGGTGTAGGAGCAGCTCTGCCCTCCTCTGAGTCACCTGCTCTTTGACTGAACCTTAAATTACATCGCTCTGAGGGTGGTTTTAACCACACAGCCTCAAAGGCCCTCCCATGGCACTGAGTTGTGGTTGTGTAAGCAAAGCAGATCTGTATTTCACAGCCTTCCCTGGCAGCCCTGGCACTGGGGAGGTGCAGGAAAGCTTCTCCTCCCCACAGCCCCCAGTCTGTGGTCCTGGGTCTGTGAGCTGCAGGTGCTTGTGCTGCTGAAATTTGGGCTGGATGGTGAGAATAGTGTCCCTAGACCCAAAATGTGTCTCCACAGCAGTGTCCTGCTGTCCAGCACAGGAGACGTCCTTTGGGATGGGTTTGGAAGAGGAACAGGGAGTGAGATTGCTCTGACATGAGGGATGGAAACAACTCTGGTGAGCAGTGGGGCTGGAAGTTGTGTAAAATCTGTAAATTGTCTGAGTGTAAGGTGCTGCTGCCCTTGGGAGGCTGACTGGGCTGTTTTCTGGTATTTATTTAATCACTGCACATCTTTAAGACACAAATACTCAGCTGACCCTCCTTCCTTTTTGGCTGACTGCACCTTGTGGAGTTGAGCATCCTCCTGTGATGTGTAAATGACGAGTGACTGCTGGTGATCAAAGAGCACTGGTTTGATGGACACATTTCAGCTTCCTGTTGGACACCTGGGTGGCATTTCCTATCAGCCCTCATATCCCAGGGTGGCTTTTCCAGAACGTGCAGTTACTGGGTTCCTTCTCTTCAGGCAGCCAGTCCAGTGGGAGCCATCCCTTGCTCCAGCCCTGCTTCTGCCAGCCTTGCCATGGCAGTCTTTGCTTGTGTGAGTAACTGCAGGCACCCCAGGATCCCCTGGGATGTGGTTCAGATGTGCAGATTTTGTTCTGAGCAGGAGTGGGGGGATTAGGCTCGAGTTCCTGGGAGAAGTGTCAGTCCTGTGTGGTGGGGGCACGAACAAA
This sequence comes from Pseudopodoces humilis, assembly GCF_049639895.1. NCBI lineage: Eukaryota > Metazoa > Chordata > Aves > Passeriformes > Paridae > Pseudopodoces > Pseudopodoces humilis. The sequence goes on from NC_142220.1 coordinate 2,576,782, forward strand.
ATCCCAAACTCCTGCCACGTGCAAAAGAGGATGGGGGAAACACAAATTGTCCATCCCAGCTCTGTGTGATGGGGCAGTGCTGGGGAGCAGCCACCCAGGAGGAGCTGTACAGACCTGTGGGGTGGGGACCCTCAAATCAAATCCTTCAGTGGGGTTATCACAGCCTGAGGAACTGCTTTGAGTCAAGGCATTGCCCTCCATGCAGATTTCAGGTGTGAACTGGAACATTTCTGCTGCAGCTTATTGGGAAGTCCACAGCAAGTCAGAAAATCCACAGCAATTCACACCAGAAGGTGGAAAACACTGTATTTTATTTTTCATTTTTATGAAAAGCTTTCATTATTATTTTATTGCTTATGAAAATTTTTATTATTTTTCATTTTAAAAAAGAAAACTGGAATTACTTCTCTACTTTTGTTAAAGGAAGGCACCAGTCTGGTGAGTGGGAAATGCTTTAGCCTTGGCCCTCTCTGATACTTCCTTTTTCCTTTGGTCACAAAGAAAAAGCAAATCAGCCTCTGCCCCTGCCACATCCTGGAGGAAGCTGCTCCCTGTGTGCAAACCTGTAGGAAAAGGGAATTAATTGTAGGTGATTTGTATTTGGATCCAAAAGGCTCTTTCTGCTGAGGGAAAATCGATCTGTAGGAGCATCTCCCACTTCACTTTGCATTTGTTGCAGTTTTTCTGGGAGCTGGAGCTGAGGTCTGAGGTGTGGGCATAGCCTCTCCCATCACTGGAGTGTGAAGGGATCCAAAATGTGGTGGGCAAAATGTGATGTCCTCAGCCCAGAGAGATCTGTGTCCTTCTCAGAACGAGTCTGGTGTGTGTGTGCTTTGGAAAACTCTGATTTTCATGTCCCCTGGGCACTGAAAGCTTTTCCTTCTCCACCTCCAGGAGGGAGGGACGGGCACTGAGACCCAGGCACTGGCAAAGCTTGCTGCAAAAACGCTGTGCTTGTATGGCCAATTGCTCTTTTCCACTGCTTAACCTTCCAAAGTGATAAAAAAATACTTCAGCAGCAGTGAATGTCCAGCATTGGCTCCAAAAGCTTCCAGGAATCCCAGGGACTTTGATCTCCCATCACTCCACCCCCTTCTACTTTCTGTTGTTTAAGATTTACCAAACGTTGCATCTCCTCACATCAAAATTCACCTTTGTTTTGCTACAGATAATCACCCAACGGTGATAACAACAATAAAATTCCTAGGAAATCTCCCTGTGGCAACAAGTAATTGACCCAAGAATTTTCACTACAAGGAGTTTTTATTTTTTTTTTAATAACCACACAGCACTGGAGATGCTCGTCCGTCGGGGGATGCACCGCTATTGTTCTCATCAGTCCTGATGCTTTGCCTTCACCCTTTGAGTTCTCTCAAAGGATTGAGATTATTTGGTTTCTTTGAAGAACAAAGGATAAAGAATTTTTTTTAGATGACTGGCTATTTTGATCTGCAAGGTCTGCACGCAGTGTGAGGGAACAAACATCACTAAATCATTAAGGGAAAAGGGAAGGGTATGCATAATGGAAAGAGAAACACAAAAGCCACCGAGTCCGGTGGTTGCAGCCGAGCCTGGGCGTTGTTTTCAGCCCCACTGCTGATCCTGCACAGGGTTTGCTGCTTTGCTTCTTTGGCCCTGGGTTTCTCTAATCGATTATTTGGCACCACAACACTCACAGCCGCTTTGTCTGGTTTAGTTATAATTCCCAATTCCTCTGGAGAAATAAAGGACATTGAGTGGGATGTCTCATTTAACCAGCACCTCTCTTGAAATGTAGATTTAAAGTGTCATGGAAGTGTCCATGAAAATCCTCTTTGGCTGCCTGGACTCCCTGTCTGTGCCTGGGCTGAGGGTGCCAACCTTGGGTACCTCAGAGGGGACCTGGGGGACACCACTGGCCAAAGCGAGGTGCCTCTTTTCCCCAGGAGCTGGAGGATTTGGAGCTTGCCCTCCTGTTTTCCAGCTCCACAGAAAATGGAGATCCCTTGGATCGTGTATGGCACGGGATGGAACACAAACATCCCTCGACTCAAACGTGCCTTTTCCGTTTGGGGAGATAAGAAAATATCACATGTTCTGAGGAAATAGGATTAGCCTGTAATTAAGCAAAAATCCTCCTATTTAGCATAACAATTTTTTTTTTTTCTTAAATTAAAGAGTGAATATTACCTGCTAATTACGGGGTACACAACATACACAAAGCAATGGCTAATTTGTATATGAGTGTCTATTTTTGTTCTGCTTGAAAAAAAATTAAACTTTAATAATCATTTACCCTGATGCATAAGTAGAAGATGTCTTCTGGACTTCCAGCTAAACAAACAGCATCCTGCTGAGCTGAGTCCATGCTGATCCTGCCAGCTGGAACACAGCAGCTGATGCTGCAGCTGGCTTAAAAATGCTCAGCTTGAGGTGGTCACCTGAAAGGGAAGCACACAACACACCTCGAGGCTGTCCCAGACTGTGCAGGTCAGTGCAAGGCTGTTGTGGAGCTGTGAACCACAGAGGAATCCTGAAATCTGGAGGAGTTTTAGTTTGGATCCAAGCTCTGTGGAGTTCCTTGGCCAGGGCCTGGAGCTGTGCTGGATTTCTCCTGGTTTTGGCAAGGAACTGAAAACCTGGTGTAGCTCTGACAAAGTTTGGGCTTGTTCAAGTGAGCCTGAGCTGTGTTGGGGCTGAACTTTGCCTTTTCTTGGTGGATCCTTGGGAATTGGTTCACTTGAAGCTGTGCAGGCTGAGTGAATGAGTGAACTTACTCCCCTCAGATTTCGATCCCCCTGTAACCCCCCAGTTTTAGATTTAGTTCTGCACTCTGCAGACACTTTAGCACATGTTTTGATTCCCACATTTACCAGGAGCGCTCACTCACACACAGCCAAACACACGTGCTGGTTTTCACAGCGTCCAAGAGGCTGCCACAAATACTTCAGGTTCAACTTCCATTTTCACATCCCTTGAATAGGAGCTGGTCTTCTTCCAGAAGCTGCCCTAATTAGTCACTTTGATGCTCTAATCCCCTTCCTGCCCTTCGGACACATGGATTTGTGAATGTCCCTAATCTCCAATGGGGATTTTTCCCAGTGATACAGGGTCCAGCTGTCTCCTGGAGATGAGTGAGCGTTCCTGACACACAGGTAGCTGTGTTGGTCGTGGGGTTAACCAGAAAAACTTCTGAAAACACACAAAGGGGGAAAACATCACCTTGGCTGGAGTGCCGCTGCCGTGTGGGGAAATATTCCCAGCCGTGGCTGGCTGTCCTTGGGAAGTGAAGAGTCCTGGTGTGCTGCACCAATGTGTGTTGGCTGCTGACTGTGCAGCAGGGAAACACCTGAGGGAGGGCACTGCCAGGTGGCACAAGGCCTCCTTTATTCAGGAGTGTGGGTGATTTTCCAAATTGCAGCAGCGCTGTTCCGCTCTCACCAGCCCAGCCTGGTGCCCGAGCGGGTTGGGCTCAGGTGTGCTCTCCTGCCTGAGCTCTGGGTGCACAGGGCAGGGTGTTGTCCCTGATTTGGGGGTCAGGACAGTCCCTGTCCCTGTCCCAGGAGGCTGATGTCACCCTGTGGTGGCTCTGCTGTGCCCTGCCTGCGAGCAGAGCCACCCCGTGCTGCTGCTTCCTGCTCATAGCACAGAAATATTAAAGTCTACCTTGCAGAAAAGTGAGGCTTCCTCAATTAATCAACGTGCTCACAGGCTTGCCAGATGAAAGAAATGTAAAATACCTTGATAGCTTCTTTTATGATCATTAATAATAGTATAACTTACCTGAAAGGCACAGAGCGTGTCCCCAGCGAGTTTTGATCTCCTGTCATGCCTGGCTATGTGGGATGGGGAAGGCTCTGGCTCTTTGGGGAGTTGTTAGATGAGAAAACAGGCAGCAGAGATTTCTCCACCCCCTGCTCCGCTCTATTCCCAACACTGCTTCGCTCCCAAGGATCAATATCTGAACTGAGAAATTATATTATTAAGCTGCACATTGTAATCAGACATCAAGTAGAGTCCGGTTCCCCCCTCGGCTCGCATTAGCATGCCCTGGTGGAGTGGTGGTGCTTTTGAAAAGATGAAGAGCATCATCCATGCAAAATATGTGGGGTGCAGGAGCGGGCCAGGCCTTGTGCAGAGCGTGTCTGACGACTCCGTGCCTCACAATTTGCATTACAGAAAAACAATCTTTTATTTATTTAAGTTGGAAATCCCTTTGCATCTGAACTTCAAGTGTGCAGCAAACACACTTTGATCATTTTAATGCAGAAGTCACTGATTTACAATAAATATTGTGTTTTCTTTTCGTGCTTCTTTTTGTTCTTTGAGGAGATTAGAGCAAAGGAAGGAAAATAATTTTTGACCTCATTAGAATTGCTGGTGGTGGAAGGAAATGTGCAGAATGAGGAAAATGCTGGGCTTCAAATGGTCCCAAGCTAAGGACAGGCATTACAGCATCGATGGGTCATTAATTCCTGCAGCTGATTAGGGCTGGGAGAATGAGTCTGCTCAAAGTGCCTCTGAACGGGATTTGGGGGAGTCTTCTTGTTTTCTGTGAAGGATCCTGATGGAATGATGGATCCTGACACACATCCCAGCTGGGGTGCACCTGATAATTTGCCCTTGAGGGGCTCCAGGTTTGTGGATCCCTGAAAATCTCCTGTTTTCTCTGCGTTCCCGGCTCTGAACTTGCGCTGCCAAACCGAGGTGGGGACCAGGATGAAGCCAAAAAAGGGGCGGTGAAATGCTAAAAAACATCAGCTTTTCTGGAGCATCAGGCATGGTCCCACCCTCAGGTTAGAAATATTCCAGCCAGCAGGTCTGGGGGTGTGTGAGAGATCAGCGAGCTCGGGATCGGGTCGGGCAGTGGGACCTGTCAAAGCTGATTTTTGGGAATGGGTTTTTGATGGATTTTGGGCTGGAGGATCGTGGTGGGTTGTGCTCCTGCCCAAGGAGGCTGAGCCCCCCCAGAGCACAGCTCCTCGCAGCTTCCCAGGGAAGCTTTCATGTGGATTTGCAGAATTCCTCCCCCTTTTGGGGATAGAAACAGATACAAAGTGGATACTTTAAAAAAAAAAAAACAAAAAAACCCGAACAAAACCCAAAACAAAAACAAACAAAAAACACAACAGAAACAAAATCCCCCAAAACACAAAAAAAGCCACAAAAGAACCCAAAACAAAGAAACCACTCCCCCCAAATCCCATCCAGCCCACCTCGAACAAACACAGCTTTCTTCTGGAGCAATGCAGTGGAAAGGGAAGGGCTCAGGTCTCTTTATTCCCCTGTGCTCTGACACTGATCCAAGCTGACTTGGGGCTTTGTGGCCTTCCCCATGTCAGGAGCAGCAGGTCCAGCTTCCAGGTGTGAATTCCAGCCTTGCCCCCTTTTAAAAGGGGCATTTCTTGCTGGGCAGGCTGGGACTGAAAACAATTAAACAAAAGGAGTGGTTTGCTTTGGGGTCAATCCTGCCTTTCCCCCTCTGTCCTTTGCTGCTCTTTTTAATTCCTTATTCCACGTGGGTTCCTTTTACTTCATTCAGTGTGTGTTTTGTTCCCCTTTATTTGTTTGTTCATTTGTTTTTTGGGTTTTTTTGGTTTTTTTTTTTTTTTTTTTTTTCATCCTGGAGCAAACCAGTGAAATCATATTCCTGCTCTAAATTTCTAAAGAAAAGGCCACAAGAAAACTCAGGTAGCTTGAACTTTATTCAGGGGTGTAACTGGAACCACAAAGAGCTGTGGGGTATTGGTTGCACCAGGTAGGTTGGTTACTACAGACCATAAAGGGTTATTTTGTACTTGGTCAGAAGTTCCCAGCTGCTTAAACTGTTGTGTACATTAAATTTGCAGTCCTGAGCATCAGGAACAGATGTGGGGAAGGAGAAGGATGGATTTGCCTTTTGCAGAGAGGGATATGAGTGAAGAAACCACGAGGCATCTCCCAAAATGAGATTTCTTCCAGTGCAGAGAGCTGGAAATCCAGGCCAGCATCGCCCCTTTCACTCCGTGCTCATTTATTGTCCTCCAGGACTGCAAGCAGGACAGTTTAGCCCAGAAGTGATCCACTCAATTATCTGCTACTGTGTTACTCCAGCTCCAAAGAGAGCAGAGACACATCCCCTTATCCCCAGCATCTTGGGCAAACAAAGCAGGGGGGTTAGTGGCAGTGTAAACACATTTAAATTACCCTCTTTGCAAAACCCTGATCACTCATTATGGTCAAATCCAGCTGGATGGAGCCGGAGTGGCACTTGAAGGTTTTTGTCTGCTGGGAAAGAGAGCTGTGAATGACAAACCCAGGGTCACCGTGCCATGTCCTGAGGATGCTGCAGTCCTGGGCTGGTCAGCAGTTGTCCTGCTCCATCCTGGCTTGCAGGGTCTCCTGCTGAGGTGTGACTCTGCCTGTTCCTCCCAGAGATGGAGCTTTGCACACGAGGATTATCAGTGCTGCACTCACAGGGTGCTTTTTCTAGTGGAGGCAGCTCTGGGAAGGGATAAAACCCCAGAGATAATTTATGAGCCTGTTTTGCACCCAAAAGCATCCCCTCCTTCAACCTCAGGAGGTGGAGAAGAACAAGAAGAGTATCTTGGGGACACATCCTTTTGCCACAGTTTTCCATCTCCAGGAAGGAACTGGTATGGCACATGTCCATGGGATCCTGTCCAGGGCAGGTTGGTGGCTGTGACCCTGCAGGTGGCCCAGGGCAGGTGGACACCTCTCTGACCCAGAAATCCCAGTAATCCCAGTCTGGGCAGCTGAAACACCAGAGAAACTGCGGGGAAAGTCAACAGGCCTGGCTGCTGCTGCCTCCCCTGCAGCCCCAGGTGTGTGTGGAAGGAGCTGTGCAGGGTCTCCCCTCCTTACCTGTCCCTTCTTTCAGCTGGGAACACGCTGGCAGCCCCATCACCCCAAGCTGGGGACAGAAATCTGAGCGCCCCTGGGAGAAGCCTGCCTCTGGCAGTGCCAGGCTGGCAGCCCTGAAGCTGGGGTGAGGGAATTGGCAGGAAGGGCTGGTGATTCCACCTGGATCCACCTCAGAGCCCCCAGATCCCCCCTTTCCCCGAGATATTTGAACAGGATCAGTAGTTTTCACTTAAGCCTCATTTCCTGCCGATTTAATGGGATGTGATCATGCAATTCCCTTCGTGCAGGGGGCAGGTTTTGCTGGGAAAACCCTCTGGATCTTGGAGGAGTTACAGTGGGGCTGAATTCCACCTTTCCCACGAGTGGGTTTGGGGAGGCTGCTTCCAGAGATGGCACCAGCACATCCTGAGAAAACTCCACCAAAGCTCAGACAGCTTTTTCCAGTTATTATCTAGTGGCTGACCGAGTTTAGGTTTTTTGCTGACAATAAACCAGTGGGTAAAAGGAAGTGATTAGCAGCTTACAACTGTATCTAGTTCCTCCTGAGCAAAGCTCTCAGCTTTATTTTGGGCCTTGGAAGATGAACTGTACAGTATACTGCTTGAAAAGGCGTCCTCTGTTTTGGAAAATCTCCATATATTTTGTTTCTATGTTATCTGCATGGTTGTAATTAGAAAATTATGTGCCTGCTACATGACCTCCTCATAAAGAACATATTTAAAGTGAGACAATAACATTCAATTCCCTTTCTAAACCATCAAAAAGAAAATGGTTTTCAAGGCATTTCTTCCTCCTTCCCAGTTCCCTCCCTCTGGCCACTTGGGTGGTCTCATTTGACAAGTTTTACAATAGAGGACTTTTTTTTTTTCATGGACAAACATGTAAGTGCAGGAGAAAATCTGGAACTGGGAAACAAATGCTTCCCCCCTGCCTTCCCCAAGTAACACTCAGAGGCTGAATCTCAGCAGATCCTGGCAAAAGCAGGGTGAGAGACAGACCTTGCAAAGGGAAATCCACTATATTTTTATTTTTTTTGGTTGTTTCTCTTCATTCCTGCTGCAAAATTCCCAAATCCATGGCCATGGGAGGGAGCAGTGTGTGCATGGCCCCTGAGGAAAGCGATGGGGACCCACCTGTGGCAGAACCCCAGCTCATCCCTGCTCCAGGGCAAGGTGAAACACACAGGATGGGCACTGGTGGGACCACCAGGCTCTGCAGGTTTTAGATAAATTTGCATTGCAGGGGAACAAGCTGGAGCACTGTGTGCCTGAACACTGCTCAGAGGGAATAAGGATAAGACTTGGAGGTGATACTGGAATTAAAGAGGAGCTGCTGTGAGGGGCTCCTTGGAGTTCTGCTGGCAGTGAGAGAAAATGCAATTTTTTGTATGGCAGGGATGCAGAAGATGAGGCTGATAATGCCTGTTTTTCATCAGTGAAACCCTTTATCCCCAGGATCCCCAGGTTCTGGGGGTGTTTGCTGTGCTGGAGTTGGACACGGCTTCCCCAGGCTCCTGGCCATGGGTGCCACCCACCATGGGCTGACCCTGCTCAGGGAAATGCTGCCTGGAAACCTGTCCCTGCTCTCAGCAGATCCCTCTGGATACTCTGGTGCTCTGGAGATCCCTCAGAGCTCAGGGAAGGGGCTGTAGGTGCAGTGTGGGAGCAGGAGCTGCCCTTGGGGCTGTGCTGGGTCAGTGCTGTTGGCTTTGGAGCTGCGAGTCCCTGGTGTCAGCTGGGTCTGCACCACACCAGCACTGCTCCATTGCCTTCTCAACCTGCACAGGAGCAGCTTCCTGATTTTAGTTCCCTGGGCCACCCAAATTGCACATCTCCCTTGGCATGGTCACTGTGTCACCCAGGAGGGGAGCACCTGGGACCCCTGGAGAGAAAGGCAGGGGGAGAAGAGAGAGCAGAGCCAGGTCTGACACAGGGTGGAGATAACAGAGCCCAGGTGCACCATGAGAACCAAGGAAAACCAGTTTGCTTGTACAGAATAAAATGAATAATAATAATATTAATTAATTATACATTATATGATATAATAATATAAAATATTATATTATTAAATTAACATTATATTATGAATAATATTATTCACAATAATGAATAATATAATACAATATGATATAATATAAATGATATGATATGATACAATATGGTATAATATAAATGATATGATATGACATGTTATGATATATGATATAATATGATATAATATGATATAATATGATATAATATGATATAATATGATATGATATAATATAATATAATATAATATAATATAATATAATATAATATAATATAATATAATATAATATAATATAATATAATATAATATAATATAATATAATATAATATAATATAATACAATATAATATAATATAATATAATATAATATAATATAATACAATACAATACAATATAATATAATATAATATAATATAATATAATATAATATAATATAATATAATATAAGTCCAATACTGAAGTGAAAGATCAATTCCACTTGTTTGGAGGAGAGCAAAATGAGGATTGCTCTGCTCCCTGCTCTGGGAGGGTGCTGCTCCTGAAAGGAGCCAGCTGCATCGTGTCTTGGCTACCAGAGAATAACAGAACAAGAGTTGGGAGCTCCCAGCATTTTGCTTTGGTAGCCCCTGCAGATCTCAGCTCTGCAGAGAAATAACCTGCTGTGAGCTCACCTGTTCTGATCAGCAGAGCTGTGAGCACCATTATCCCTTCCATTGCCACCCTTTTAAATCACTTTGCCAAGCCAAGAAGCCTTTAGTATAGATGAGAATTTATATTCATGACCACGGGCATCAGAACTGGAAGGTGTTTGCAGCCTCCGCTTCTCCTTTCTGCTTGTTCTGCTCAGCCAGGCTGGGATGGCTGTGAAGGACAGCCCTGGCTGCTGTTCCCATGGATGAGCCTGTTTGCCTCCTCTTATTTTGTGGTGCTTTGTTCAGCAGCTCGTGTGTTTGTGCAGCAGAGGCCCCAGCAGCAGAGAGCAGAGCAGCTTTCCCCAGAGCTGTGCCTGGGGGATTTTCCATGCTGTGCTGCCAGGAGGGCACAGGGGCACAGCCAGGGGACACTCGGCTGGTGACAGCTCCGTGGCTGCTCCCACCAGGCAGGAGCTGAGCACCTGGGATGGGTCAGAGGAGTGTGAGCTGGGCTTTCAAACAGGTGAGCGGCAGCTTTACCTAAAAGCCCATAAAATAATCACCATAAAAATATCATGAAGCTGTAGGAGGTGTTAGGGTTAGTCTCCAGACTCTGGAGAGGGGAGCTGTGCTGAGCTGCACCCCGTGAGAGGCAGAGCTGTGGCTGGGAACTTCTCTTTAAAGCTGGCAGAATTTTTTGTGCATATTTTGGATTAAATCTACGTAGCAGAAAGAGCACTCAAAGATGGGTGAATACAGCAGAGCATTCTCCAGCCTGCACTGAATTATGGAATGGTGTGGAGTGGAAAGGACCTTAAAATCATCTGATTCCAGATTCCAGGGGCACCTTCCACTATCCCAGGCTGCTCCAAGCCCCATCCAACCTGGCCTTGGACACTTCCAGGGATCCAGGGGCAGCCACAGCTGCTCTGGGCCAGGGCTTCACCACCCTTTATCCAATACTTGGCAGTGTTGGGTTCACCTCAGAGGTCTTTTCAGCCTAAATGAGTCTGTGACTCTGTTATATTTACAGCCAGATTTTGCTCCATGTAAACCCCTGACACAGCCTGTGTTCATGGACATCTGTGTGGGTTTTTCCAGCTGTAGCTGAAGTTATCCAGTACCTGGGGGCAGAGGAAGAAGCAGCTCCTGGGTGCCACAGGGGTGAAGGAAGTGAAGTCCCACTTTTTTCCCTTCAGTCTACCCGAGACTTTAAATGGCAATTATTTTATAATGGTATAAAGATATCACCTGTTTTATATATAAAAATGGGTTTATTTCTGTCATTTTAATTTTTTTTTCCTGCACAATGGAGCTCTTGGTGCCCCTCCTGGGTGAGAGGTGGGGAGCACATCTCGTACAGCCCAGTTTGCTGGGGATGCTGCAGAATCAAAACTCCGGGGTGTTTTTATTTACTTGGAGCACAGGCTTTGAGCGACAGATCAAATGGCCAGATTTTAGTGTGTGTTAGGAAAATTAGTTAATTTGGCTAGAGAAATCAAGGTTCCCCATGGAGTTTGCAGGGTAGAACTTGCTTCAGATGGTTCATAAACAAAGGGATATGTTGCTAGGATTGTGAAGTTCAATGGATTCTGCTTTTGCAACCCACTGTTGCAGTTTTACTCTTTCCCTTTCCGTCTGGGAGACATTTCATTGCTTCTTACTTTTTATGTTTTCATTCTGATTTTTCTTTATTATTATTTTTTTTCTTTAAATTTTGATTTCTTTCGACAATCCTAACAGCAGGATTTGCATTTGCAGGCTGTTTCAGGGGACATTAAAAAAAACAAAACCCAGATGATAAATAAATAACAAAAATATCAAGTGAATTTTAGCAGAAGGGGATGTTGGGGGAGCCTGGTCAAACCAAAAGCATCTCAGCTGGGTTGGGCATGTGCATCCTTGTGCAGGTGAAGGTGGGGATCAGGAGACAGGAGCACACAGAGCTGTGGGAAGTGTGTGCAAGGCCATTCCATTCCATTCCACAGCTTCCTCTCTGTCACCATTACCCTTAGGCACGGTTAAGCTGCTCCACCAGGATGTCCTGGCGTGTCTCCCAGTGCCATGGTGTTCCTTGGGTTTGTCCTCTGGCTGATGTTGCCCAACAGACCAGGATTCCTTGATCTTGCCTTGCTTGGATTCTTTCAGGAATTGCAGCCGTGTGTCCGAGGCACCGAGCCCTTTCACATAATTGGGCAATATTTGCATTAAGCTGAGCTGTTCTTTCCCAAACCAGGGCGAGTGGTTGTTCCTTCCATTCCCAGGAGTGCTGCTGTGAGGTCCAGGGCTCTGGATAGGGACACACGAGTCTGGGACAGAGGGCCACAGGAGAACATTTGTGTTTTTCCCTGGAAGCAGCTGGTTTTCCCTTAGGGCAGGGCCCTGGCTGTGCCTGAAGGCCATTTGGAAAGGAGGGCAGGATTCAGTGGCCTGCCTGTTGAGTGGGGCTTCTTGCCAAAACTCTGCAGGGCTCTGCACTTGTCCCATGCAGCACTAAGGGCTGTGGATTTAGCTCCTCAATCCAAGCCAGTTTGGAGCTGGGCACGTGAGGATCAGCTCCTGGATGCCGTGGAGTCCACACACGTGGGCACAGCCAACAGAGCAGCAACCATGGCTGGAGCTGCCAGGGGAATGTCCTTCCCCTGCTTTGACGTGTGTGTGTGATTCACTTGCCAGCTTTGTCCAGCTGGAATTGCCCCTGAACCCTCTTTCCAATCAAATACTGATTTCATGACTGTTCCCAGAGGTGACATCTCAAGCAGGTCAGGAATTGAGGCTGGTGTCAGCTGGGATGCTGATTGTCATTTTTGTGTTTGCTCTGCTCCCTGCACACCAGTGCAAGACAATGGTTACAACTTGTCACAACTGGGTTTCAGAGGGCTTTTTTAGACAGTGGTGCTTTTATTCTCATGCGCTGTCTCATCCTTTCCACTGCTGTATGTCTGATTTATCAGAGTGGTTTAACACAGGCTTGTTCCCCACTTTCTCCTCCTCTGTCTCTTGCTGATATTTGTAAGCAAATCACGCCTGTTTTATATGAAGTGGAAGATAAAGAATGAGGTTGTTGTGTGCACTGAGCAGTGGAGATGGTGACTGAAATGGCTGTTAATGATTGTTCTCAGCATGCCCAGGCATGACTTTAATTTCTTGCTAATTCCAGCTCTGGCAATGCACATTCCACGGCCTCTCTTCTCCTGGAACCAGCCCAAAACCAGGTGGTGCTGTCCCTGAGCTCTAAAGGGGGTCAAGCCCTTGGCTGGTTTCTAGCCCATCAGTTTGGATTTCCAAATGCAATTTGTGATTCCTTAGATTTGGTTTTCACACAGGTTACTTAAGGCTTAGAGAAAATGTTCAGTGTGGACATTTGCATGACGAAAAATCGAGATATTTAAAGCCAGCAGTCATGTCTGGCAAGGACAGTCATTAAGTGAGTGATTAGTTCATCTGTGACAGTGTTGAGGCATGAAAATGCCATAGCTGTGAGTGCAGAGCAGCTCTGTTGAGCAGGGCAGTCATGCCCAACAGAACCACAGGTTCTGCCTGTTTTCAGTAACCTCCCTGAAATAACATTTTTTATATCCTTAACAACTGGCTCCTGTTTCTCCTCTACTGGAGAGGCACTATCAGAGCATTGGTTGGAGAGGGGGAGTGAGGGAAAGGAGCACAAAACCCAGGAGAAAAATGGGGGAGAGCAGATCCCAGAGGCTAAGCTTAATGCCATCAGACTTGGATGGAAATAATCCTCTTGCAGACCACAGAAACACGACTTTTTGTGGGAGCAAAAGGAGGAGAGGCACGATAAGGCTGGTGAAGTCAGTGCAGTTGGTGCAACGAACCCGGGGCCGTTTCCTGGGATGCCTGACAGAAGTTTCCTTCTGTGGGAAAAATCAAGGACTGGAATAGGTCTGTCTTTTTTGCCACGGCAAGCCTATACTTAAGCGTGATTAAAATGCTTTCGGCAAAGGAAATACCCTGTAGTTTAAGCCAAACATGGGGACATCCTCTGTGCCTCTGATTGATGTTATGGTGGTTTGTGTGGTGTACTATATCCTGAACCAGGCCCAAGTCAATTAGGCACCATTTCAAAGTATTTTCTCATGCAGCCCAAGGTTTTGCTCGTGCCAGTGAAATCCGAGACTGGGGGAGATGATAGCAGAAATGATTTCTGCGAGCGAGAGCAGCCGGGCCGTCGGGTTAGCAGGCGGCAGGCACTGCAGGATTCCCTGCTTCAAGGAGCAAGATGCCCTTTTCAAGTTGTGAGATTTAATGGCCTTTTTGCTGAGATCAAGTGTAGTATTGGTTTAATATCTGATACAAGCTCTATCAGGAAAGTATATCCTCCCTTTGCAGGGGGACGAGGCGATCTAACCATGAAATAATCAGATCCTTACAGTTCTTTTCTACCCCTAGACCAGGTGGGATTTCTGCCCCAGAGACACCATCTAAAGCACATTTCCACTCAGCCCTTGGCTGTTTGAAGCTTTCAGACAATCACAGTGTGGGAAAGGACAGTCCTTACAAATCTTTCGCCCTTTCAGTCCCGAAATATCATTCCTTGTGATGGAAGAGAGTAATAACATGTGAGAGCACCATCACAAGCCAGCCAGCAAAGGAAATAACAGGGTGACCTTATAAAATCAGGGCCCAAAAAAACCACCCAATTATAGGGTTAAATGCCACTGAAGTAATGATTCTCCTGGTTTATCTCACTCGTGGTGCACTGCATTTTAAACCCAGCCACTGGGGACACGTGAAATGGTGCTTAAACCATCAGTGGAAGGTTCCTTCATGCTACAGAGATATTTCCATGTATTCCAAAACAGCCCTGGAGTCTGGGCAGGCAAGGAGTGAGCTTAAAGCCTTCCTTTGTAGTAGGAGATCTTTGAAACTCTTATTTGATCGTTTCCCTAGATTAGGATGATTCTGGGCTGCTTTGGAGGAATGTGTTCCCCCTGCCCACCAACCCCCTCTCCCAAAGTGATAAGGCATCTGTAAATGAAAATATTCTCTGAAACTCTGCACAGAACCTCCTCTGTACACGGCTTTGAAGCAGAGCTGCATGAAGACCTCTGTACCGGCTGAAAATATCTTGCAAACTGATAAAGAAGTGCAGGTACAGCTAAAATCCACTGTGTAATGAGGATTAGCAAGCCTAAGGAGGTTTGTTTGGATTGAAGATTGAGTTGAAATGCGTGAGGCTTGGGTTTGACCAGAAATAAACTGAACTTGGATTTCATCAGATGCCTCCTGGCCCCCTCCCGTCCTGCTCCTCCTCGCCCCACTCCACGTTCAGAGTAAATACTCAGAGCTCATCATTTCAAAAGGAGCTGTTTAATTTTCCCACTGGCCCAGGTTCTCGTTAAATGTGCTGTGCTTCAGTACAATCCTCCACTTTCCCAACCAGCCCTCAGCTCCCTGCATCTCCCTACCCGTGTGCTGGGCTGTATTGATCTCAGATATGTGGGCAATTGCTCCGTGGAACACAGCCTGAAAGGACCCTGTTTGATCCAATGATGATCCTATAGCAGATATTCTGACTAATTGTATCCATGGAAATCAAGTGCACTTTAACTAATGAAAAAAAAAAAAAAAAAAAAAAAAAGAAGAAGATGGTGTGGTCAAAGCTTATTTGAAGAAATGACATGTTTTAAAACCTGACATGACTTAAAACAGAATCATATAAGTTCCTTTGCTAAAACACTTTCAGGATATATTAGGTATAACAATAGTTTTCTACATGAAAATGGCTTTGAAATCTTAAAAGAAAAGTATTTTAAAAGAAAAGAATTTTTGCGGTGCATTAAATTGGACGTGAATATGACAGATTTCAAAGACTGTCAAAATAACGAATTTACATCATAAATGCACAGGCTCCCTTTTTAAAGGCCTCTTCAACAACTCAGGAAGGCGTTTAATGGTGAGCAAGTTCAAAGTGTCATGGACTCCCACTGGTATAAAAAGGAGGCAATACCCACTATACTCTCTGTGTTTCAGATAATGTATCTGTCTCTTTTCAAGTTAATAAACTGCACTCCTGTCAAATTGCAGATAAATGAAAGCGACCAAGACATTGTTTTCCCCACATATTGCTAAGAAAGATATCTCCCAATATTTCTAAACGACCAGTATGCTAAAAAGAACTTGAAATGAATCCACCCTGCAGTTATTTTACAGCATCAAAGACAATGAAATTTCCACAGAGGCACTTTCTGAAGTTTTAAATGCTTTATTTCTGATAGCTGCTCATTAAGAAGCTTCGAAAGCTTTTTATTGTTTCAAAGGCAGTCATCTAAATTTTTAATCATTCACTAGTGCTATATGGTCATGATGTTACTCTCTAGCTTTAAAAACCCTTTTTTATTTTCTAAACAGTAGTGTCAACATAATGTTTTCCTGAATAATTGTTAGGTATGGCCTTACTCAAAGAGCAACTGTGAGGAGGGGAGAAAGAAAGGGAAAAAGAGGATTTTTTTCCAGCTCCCTTTGGCAGGGGAGAGAAATGAGACACTTCAGGAAATTAAAACCCAGGACCAGCAGTTGACAGAGCTGGTCACCAGCTTAAAACTCTGGTCTTCTGGGACGGCTTCAGCTCAGTCCTTTATAGCTGGGGAAGTTTGTGGTGGGTATTTTTTAGGTTAACAATGATGCTCTGCAGGCTGATTCTCACTCTGTGACACTTAAGTGTCCTTGTGGATAAAAGAGGGTTTAGGAAATTTCCTGTCCCCGTCCCTCAGAGCTACCTCCTGCCCCACCCATGGTGATCACCAGGTCCCACTGGCAGGGGACAGCATGGGAAGAGTCATCCCCATCCCATTTCCCCTCCCATTGCCCCATTCCACTGCCCATCCCATTCCCCATCCCATTCCCCATCCCATTTCCCATTCCCCATCCCATTTCCCATTCCCCATCCCATTCCCCATCCCATTCCCCATTCCCCATCCCATTCCCCATCCCATTTCCCATCCCATTTCCCATTCCCCATCCCATTCCCCATCCCATTTCCCATTCCCCATCCCAAGGTTAGCAGTGGGCAGCAGCCACCAGAGCCCCTCCATGCCCACCAGCCCGGGCCCATCCCAGCCTCGCAGCTGCTCCCACTTTGCTCCTCACTCCAGCCCCAGCAGGGACAGGATTTCTTTCCCTCTGCCAGGCCCGAAGTTCTCACACACCAGACACAGGGATGAGGCTGCAGTTTATTTACTCTACAAGCCTGTATTAAATTTCTGCCTCCAGAAACCACAACCCAGCCTCTCTCCTCTTGAGGGACTGTGAGTTTTCCACTCTCAGGATCTAAGCATTGCACTGAACCCATGTTCCAGCTCTGAGCTCTTCCTTTTCTTGTGCCTGTATTGAAGTAGGGATAAGGGAGCAGGGAGGAGATCTGGGGAAGATTGAGGCTGCCTCTGCTGAGCAGGGAAGTGGATCCCTCTGAATGCAGGTGCTTGGCATTTCCAGCCTCCAGATTTCAGTCAGGGTAAAAGCAAAAGGAAACAAAATACTGAGCAACAGGAACAGCCCATCCATGGAACAGCCATCACCTGCAAGAGACCACAGGGAAGGGGATAACAACTGGCTATTGCTAATATAATGTTTTACCCTCCTCTAGTGGTACTCGTGATCTGAGACTCTCAAAGGAATTACAAATATCAGTACAAAACCTTTTATCAGCTGTAGCCATTCCCCCTTGAGCCAAAGGGTTGGGAGAGCTCCCCTCGCATTCTGATGGGATGGACCACTTGCTTTATCCAGCAGCTCTTCAAAGAACCACATTTTCCATGCTGAATGTGTGGCTGTTGAATGGATCTCATCAGTTTTACGTGTTGTATGCAAACTTATTCCTGACACAAATGTATGTTGACACGTTTATCTGTCCCTCCCCAGGGTGGTTTCGAGCACACTGGGCTCAGCTTTCTGCCTTTTCCTGGTGACCACACCAGGACTTCCTTCCCCTCTCTGCCCTGGATGCAGGGTGTCTGTCAGCTGAGCTCATTGCTAGCAAACAGCCTGAGCACAGAAATTTTGAAATACAAATGGTTTCAAAGGCACGTTGGGAACGTGGAGCCAAGAGAGGCGAGCGCGTTCCCCGGCTCTCGGAGGCACTGGGAGAGGGAATGTGCTGGTTACAATTAACTCCTGATGGCATGGGAACTATAAAACAAAACCAAGCTGCTGCTCTCCTCGTACCAAAGGCCTGGGAAAAGACAAGTTGTGGGCGTTGCTGTTGGGAGCAGAGCAGGAGCTGCTGGGCTGTCCAGCCCGTGGCTCAGTGCTGGCCATGCTCTGTGGCACAGCCCCTGCTTCCTGACAGCTGGGCTTTCCTTTAGTGTCTATGTTTGGGCTGTGTCCTGGGATCTCTGTTGGGTTTCTCAGCCACCAGAGCCCAGATTACCTTTCCTTGTCAGCTTTGGGTTGTGCTCTGACTGGCGTGGCCACTCCTGTAATTCCATCACACCCCTGAGCCGAGCATCTGCCCAGCTGTGGGCTCTTCTGGGTGCACCTGGGCAAGCAGCCACCAACATTCAGTGCTAGTCCTTTCCCCTTCTCAAACAAGCCCTTGGAGCAGCCCAGGCCCTCTTTGGGAAGATTTAGTGGAGCTTTGAGATCATTCTTTGCTCTCAGGGGTCAAAGTTTGCTTGATTCTGGTGCTGAAGAAATCAAAGGATAACTGGGAAGAGAAATGATGCCTTGAGCTGGCATTTGACAAGGCCTGTGCTTCCCAAACATCCTGGGAGACATCAGTCCATTGGGCAGATCCCTGCAGTGATCAAATCCTTGGGAGAGACCCATGGAACCTCCTGAAAACCAGAGTTAAGGTGGCGATTCCTGTGAGACTCCCATGTTAGAGAAGTAGACTGTGTTCTGTGTGGACTGTCCAGCATCCACCACTCTGCAGCTGTGCAGGTGGGAAGGACCTGATCCCAGAGCTGCCAAAATCCTGTCTCACCTCAGAAATCCCTACACTCACTGCCCTGGGCAGGTACTGAGCTTTGTCCCCTCACACTGAGGAGCTGCTGCTCAGCCAGTGTCAAATGCCAAGGCTGCCTTGGGAAGCCTTCATATCCTCTCTCCAAATCTCCCTTTTGCAGAACACCCTTTTCCTGTAATGATAAAAGCCTAATTGCATCTACCCAGAATCCTGTCTGAAAAATAATTCCCATCCTGTGTCTAGGATGACCAAGGAAAACAAATGAGATGAATAAATAATAAAATTTGCAGGACATGTATTTTGCCAGAGACAAAACAGATTCAGATCTGGATGTGCTATGTTTGGAGCTAAGTTTAGAACTGGGAGTTTTGGATGGACTTCTGAATATTGACATACAGGGTCTTAGGCCTTTCCCACAGACTGCAAACATCCTTCATTCTTGGCTGGTTTTGTGTCGGGATCCATGCTCTGTTACCTTTCCAGGGTGAATTTAACTCTGGCCCTTAATGCAGGAAGAGCCAAGTGCTTTGGGAATAATTAGAAGCTTCATAAGCTACCAGATCATTTGACCTATCTTTTGAAGCATAAAAGGAAGGGATGGAGTAAGATACAACTCTTGCATCTGTGAGATTCTTTCCCATTGGCAACCTCCCTGCAAAGTCATAATTAATGAGGATATTCCAGTTCAAGATCTGTTCTGTCACAGGCATTGGCTTTCCCAGACTCTGAGGTCCCTGCACTTGGAGGGAGATCCCAGCACAGTGTCCTGGGGCCTGGGCTGGATGAAATCCCCTGCTCAGAGTGTGTTGGATGCAGACAAGCGTGGCCAGCAGCAGAGCCAGCAGCAGAGCCTTCCCATTTGTACTCCTGGGTGTGCTCAGAGCTGTGGGGTGAGGGAGAGCTGCCCCAGTCCCCATCCCACAGAGGATCCAGGAGCCCAGAGCCGTGTCCATGTGGCACAGCAGCCCCTGCTCCCTCCGAGGGTGGAAATGCAGATCCCAGCCCTCAGGCCGTGCCTTTGGGCTGCCAGGGCCACATTGCTGTGTTGTAATGACCAGCCTGGTCCCTGCTGGCTGTAAAGCTGTCCTCAGCAGGCTGTGATGGATCAGGCAGTGCTGCTAAATCCCTGGCATGTTCCTCGAGGTGATCCTCTGCTGCTCCATTGCTTCAGAGCCAGCCACAATTCCCCACTGCTTTCACTTCCCAGTCAAACTGGATGCTCCCAGGCTGCAGCTGATGTTTGCAATGCTGATGTCTGAAGCAAAGATGATGAACTTTTTCCTTAAAGTGAGGAGTTTTTCAGAGGTTACATTGCTGCAGATGGTCAGTTAAAGAGAATACCACCTCTAGTCATTATTTTAAATTACTTCTCCATGTTTTTGTACCTTATTTCTTCTCTCTAGTTATTCTGAAAGGGTTAAACTTCAGCATTCCACCACTGCTGGCAAAATAGCTCTGTCCTGTGGTATTGCTCCTCTTTCCTCCCAACTAACTTGGGTGATTGACTAACAAAATACTTGAAATATTTGATGTGAAATTTGCTTTTGGGAAACATTCAAGGCTTTAAACTTCAAACTGCATTACTGGAGAGCTTTCCTGCTGGTAAACTCTGAGCATTCCTGCGAGACACCAGCCCAAAGCACCTTGTGTGCTGCCACCCTGTCCTGTGGGCCGATTCAGGAAAAGCCTTGCAGAGGGTTTTCAGCATGACTGACTCATCTCATCAGTGTAGTTGGGAAGGGTGGGATCTGTTTCTTTTAACTTAGAACTTTTAAGCAGATGAAATTAGACACCTTGGCTCCCTCTGTGATGAACAGAGATAGTGCCCCAAAGGGAGAGGTCTCAGCCCTTAGCCTGACATTCAGGGGAGGTTTGAGGAGATGCCCTGTGCTGATGTCCACTCTCACTGATGATAGGAGCTGCCTCTGTGACTGGATAGATCAGACACTTGACTTGCATGTGGCAGGATGGACCTCAGCTGCAGCCCCATGATTTTAAAGGTATTTATGTGCCTAACTAATCAGGAGCTGCTTTGCAGGATTTACAGAAGAGTTTTAGTTTAGATAAAGCAGACCTTTGGGAAATCTTGTGTCTCCTGTATTCTTCTCAACCCTTCAGAAGAATGTGTGCCTGAATGTTCTCTCAGAGTAAGGTCAGATGTGGCTGATGGGCATTTGACACATCAGATCTTAATGTGAACCTCAGGAATCAGAAAACTTCTATTTAAAAAGAAATACTTTATTCATAGAAAATGAAAAGAGAGCCTTTCCCACTGCTTTTTGAGTCATGTGTTCCTTCCCACTGAGGTCTCACTGCACCATCCCACCTTACAGTGCCTTGGTGGGGAGGAGAAGGCAGCGAGGGCTGGGTCCAGGTTCACCTTGGGATGTGCAGAGCTGGAAAAACTCTCCTCTCCCCTGCACAGACAGCAGATATTTCCTTCTATTCCTAGAACTAGGAAAAGGCACTGTCAGCCTTGGCTTCAGTCACATCCCTCGATTGCTAAACCTGGCTTCAGAGAGGGGACAGCTTCATGCTAGATCATAAAAACTCCAAAACAACAGCAAGAAAGAAACCCTGAACAAAATCCCTTGTGTGCTCAGGTCCAGACATCCCTTCTGGAGCTGTAATTTGTGGCTGTCTGATCACTTTGGAGCTGTAGCATTGATTTCCTCTCTCCTCCCTCCCCAAGGCCTGGAGAGGGGCTGCTCCACTGGCTGCACTTCTGGGCTGCTCTTGGAAATGCTGATCGTTTTTTGAAAGCTGGAGGGGACATCCACCACCAGTGACCTGACAAACCTGAGTGAAATTCAGGCACAGTAAAACCAAGCACAGAGGCTGAAGGCAGCTCCTTGTTGGGGGAGAGTTTTCGTGCCCATAGTGATGCTGTGGGAGCTGTGCCACATCTGCAGGTGTGTGTTTGCATCCAGCTGTGCTCTGCTGCAGGATGGAACCTCATCACATCTGGTTCCCCTTGATCACACTGCTGAGAAAGTGCCTTGTTCTCATCTTGAAGTGGCAAAGATGGCAGAAGGTCCCTTTATTCACACTAATCCCTTCTGGTTGGGAGAGAGAATAGCAAGATCCAGTAAGATGGAACTACCAAAGGTCAAGGCAGAAATAAGATGAGAAGTTTTGCACAGAGCATAATTAATCATCATCATCATCATCATCATCATCATCATCATCATCATCATCATCATTAAACATCCTTTACAATATCTGTAGGGAAGGCTACTTTAAGCTGAAGTTTAAAGTTCCAGGATGCTGGTCCAGACCTGATCTTCTGTGTAGGCTCCCTTGAGTCCAGCTCAGCTCTTTGAAGGCCACCCAAGCCCCTGAGCTACCAGTTATCTGTTAAATAAACATCTCTGAGGGTCCCACCAAGGCTGATAGGAAACAGTAGACCACATGGCTTAAACAGAAAGGAAATCTCTGAATTCCTGCCTTGCTGTTTTCCAAGCAGAGCATGGGATGCCCCAGGGATTGAGGTGGAAGAAAGAAGGGGTAAAGTAGTGGTGGACATGGGGTAAAGAAACATCTTATTTTTCTGATTTAATACTCAGCCACTGTCTGGATGTGTAACTTGGGCTAGCTGCCGTGTAAAGCTCCCCCTGGACAACCACAGGTTTGGGCTTTTTCCTTTTCCTTGCTTCTTGGAAAAGAAAAATAAAAGAAAAAGCTGGAACACCCTCATTGGGAAACCACATGTGGCATCTTGAAGCTGAATTTTCTCTGATAAATAAATTCCATGATGAAACTGAACTAAACAAAGCTGCTAACTAACCTTGCCCTGCTGCTGAAGAGTTTTGTAGAGTTTTCAAACATCCTTGTGATGATTCTGTTCTTTTGCTGTTCTCCCAGTGCCACGTCGAAACATTACATGACTTGAAAGCCCCAAAGTCATGGAAGGGGGTATGGGAGGAGGAAAATACAAAGCAACTTGTACAGACTGCTGTTGGGGGGAATGAGGATTTTTATTTTTTTTTTCCACAAGCACCGGTAACCACATGAAAGCTCTTTAAAAAGTAACAAAACTGTCTTCTTCACAGCAGTTCTAGTAGTGCAGGTAGTAAAGGCTGCTATTAATTACCTGATGGAGCTTATTGCTGCAGGTGGCAGGCAGGAGCTGGAGTGCTTGGGTGGCCAGTTGCACTGGTTTCCATAAAGCCAACAGGACACCTTGTCTGCCGCAGCCCCCGGAGGAGACGCAGAGCAGGTTTCAGGAAGACACTGCCCTCCCAAAGGAGCCTGGTTTGGCTTTCTGGAGCCACCTGGATCCAAATGTGTGCAGATGTGTGTGCCTGCCTGCAAACCAAAGCTGCTGGAGGAGGAATCACTGGTGTGACACAAACAGGAGCCTTCCAGCAGCCGGCACCGTGGGTGCTCCAATTAACGGAGCCACGGCGACCACGGCTGCTCTTGGGTTCATTACAAAAGACAGACAGACATCTGCAGGGGTCTTAAAATAATGACTCCTTTTATCTGGTGATTGGCAGAGGTGGGGTGACAAGGATCTGCTGCTTAGCATAATCTGAGACGTTTCCTTCTTTTTTTTGGATCCCAACAGAAGATGTGGCGCGGGCACCTGGAGCGGTGGCTTGGGGAGGACAGCAGGGCTGCAGCGGGTCCTTGCCTCACTCACCCCACTGGAGCGAGGGTTTCCCAAAGTGCTCAGCCCTGAGCTCAGGGATGAAGCCACTGCTGGTGTCCATTGCTCAAAGGAGCTGCTGGTGCTTTCTGAGGACACGTTTTCTCTGCAGCCCTGGCGTGTCCTTGGCTCTCCGGGCTGACCCGAGTGCCTCCTGCCTCTTTCTGCTTCCCTGTCTCTGCTCAGATCTGTTACCATCACTGCCAAGGCCTTCCTCAAAACAGGCAAAAATGGCAGAAGCTCCCTTTGAAATCCCCTCTCTTCCCAAGGCTGCACAGCTCTTCCATTGCTGGTCCCTTTCCTGAAGGCAAAGCCACTTCACATCCCTCTCAGCCACTTCATTCTCCCTGCCTCGGGAAACATCCTGGAACTCTCAAAGGAGGAAACGATTTCAGGGCTGCCCCCGTCCAAATCAATCGCTGGGACATCCTTAGGGAAATGACTTCTGCCATTTCAGGCTTCTCATGAGTCTTCTGAAATCCCTGAGGTTTTAGTCTAAATTATTTTTCTTATACTAGGCCCAGCAATAGAAAATAAGAAGAGGTTATTAGCTATTTTCTAATTATACTCTGACCTTTTAGAGTATTTTTCAGTTACGGATTTCAAATCCATTTGCAAAGTTTGGTGAACTAAGTCCCAGCATAAAGAAGTGCCGCCTTATTTTTCAGGTCAGAAAAGTAAAGTGTTTTCCCAAAATCTGTGAGGAGCTGAGCAGGGATTAGACCCCAGACCCCCAAGTCACAATCCCTTGCTTTAACTGCCAGCTCAGCCTTTGCTCATTCTGGTATGGGAAAAGCAATTGGGAATAAGAAGCTATTACTGGGGCAGGCAGTCTGTGGGGGATAGAGTTACAGTTTTTACAATAATGTATTATTTAGGACTGGGTTGCCATTTGAGATGGACTCAGGCTGCAAATTCAGAGGCACTGCTGGGATTGAATACTGAAAACCCCAGAGTGGAGAAGCATTTGAGTGGGGAAGCATTTGAGTTTGAGGTTTGGGATCTATTACTGTGGATTCCCAGAGATGTCTGTTCCAGAGATCTACAGCACATCTTCTGCAGCACTTATCTCTTGCCCTCAATATTTTTTTCACCATTCAGGAGAAGAGACAGGAGGATTTTTCTCTGCCATACCATTATGATTCCTCCCTCTTATTGACCAACTCAAGCAAAATTATGTACAGATCTAATAGAAAGGGCAAAACTTTCTCATTAATTTTTTTTCCTGGCTCCTATTACATCTCTGTGTATTTGGAATGTGTGTCAAAATAGAAAAAAAAAAGGGATGCTGATGTGTTTTATTTGGTCTTTCATTTGAGGCTTGCTAGCTGTTTTCAAACTGAACTTAAACAGAAGGCCACAAGAGTTTAAACCTGATTAAAAGGATGCAGGAGAACATGAAATGCTGCTCTCCAGAAGCTCTCAGGCTCCCTGTTAATCTGTGATGATGCCTTTTGAGCATCGGGGTTAAGAGACAATAAAGAACATGGGGCAAATGGGATCAAGACAAAAAAAGTGAATTAGTGAATTAATGAAGAAAGATCTTGAGAAAAATGTCTTTGATACCTAAAAATAACTAATAGTGTGTGTTAGTTTAAAAGCATATTTTCAATGCAGGGATAAGTACACGCAGCAGGGAGCAAAATACAAGAGAGAGGCTGGAGTAGAGAGTGTAGAGGGTGAATTTAACTGACAATAGATCACTCGAGCCTGTGGTATCGCGTTTAGAGGGTTAAAAGGCTAAACATCTTCGTACTTAATGGAAGATGCTCCTAGAATTCTCAAAAGCAAAAGATGGAGAGAAAAATCTGCTGCCTGGGAACTTGAAAGAGCTGCACTTTTGAGCCCAGAGCCTGGAAAGCTGCAAATCTATTCAGTGGGGAGACCCAACAGATCTGTTCCTTCTCTTCAGCCCCGCAGGGAACGGGCTCTGTCCTGGGGGATTTGGGATGCTGAGGCTGATCCCAGGTGTGCTGCTCACCCTGCCCCATGTCCAGGTCACCCCAGGGTAAATTCACCTGAAGTTTAGGTTTAAATTAGGGGTTTTCAGGGCTTTTCCAACTTTATTCATGGACAAACACTCTTGACCAATGGATGAGGAGGGATGTCAGCCAGGAAAGGTTTGCTTTGCTGGCAGCACATCAGGTCAGCACTGCCTTTACAGTGAAATATTTTGGGTTCATAGTGAAATAATTTGGGTTTGTGGTAAAATGCTTTCTACCACTTTGTTGAAAATTGCTCTTGGGTATTAATCAGGCTGGAGTTTGCAGGGTCAGGACCAAGCTGAATGATTATAATTCAGAAAACTGCAATAATGTGCTGGTGGTTGTCTTTGCTAGAATTTTACCATTCAGTATTTGAATAAAAAAATCTCCTTTTTTTTTTTTGTAGGGAAAGCATGTTCTGTAGGTAACCTGCCCTCCCTAAAAACCAATAAATTATGTTATTGGAGAACAAAGATCTAAGGGTGCTCTACAGAAAGGAATAACATGAACAAAGCTGTACCATACATTAAAACCAGCAAAACTGCTTAAGGCATTCCAAATGCATTTTTTTATTAGTATTATGTTGTGATGCTAAACAGAAGATGACAACTGTGAATAAGATAAAGGTCTTCATTGTGCATGAAAAATTCAAATTGTTACTTTAAGGAGTGATTTATTTTTTTTTTAAACATCATAAAACATTTATGATAACATTTTACAAAATTAGGAAGGGGAGAATTGGCTTGAAATCTTCTAAATCCATTAAATTTTCATGTTGTTGTTCAAAGCAATGGTTCAAAAAGCAAGAAAAAGGTCTAGAAGGCATGAATATAGATATTTGAATATATATTTGACAGCTTTATCTGAGAATCAGAAGTCTGGAACTTGAACTAATTTAGGGCTGAACGAAACTTTTATCTGTGGGTTGGCTGAGAATTTTTGAATGATTAATGACTGAGACAGAGCATGAACTTTCCAGGCTACAGAGGGAAGAAGAGGGTCATTCCCAGAAGATACTGGATACAGCTGAGCCAGAGACAAGGCAGTGAAACCACTTTGCTGAAAGTGCAAAGGGAAAATCTTTGCGTCTCAAGAGAAACTGCGAATTTCTCAGGTCTAAGTGTATTTAGGCACCTTTGTAGTAAGTTTTGCCTCTCTCTGAGCAACTGGAGCAAGAATTATGCTCCAGGGAAAGGAGAGGGAGGTGGTGACCCTGCCAAGGCCAGCAGGTCTCTGCTGCCTCATGGAGAGGCACGAAAACAAGGACCTGAAAACAGTTTTCTGGCAGCTGCTGTTATGGGCCTTGGGTGGGTGTGCACATCTCCCCCAGGGCAGGATTAAACCCCCAAAACACAGCAGGATGGGGGACTGCCCCAGCTGAGATGTGCTGGAGATGGTTTGAGGCGAAGTTAGTGTGGTTTTATAGGAAAATTTGAAATAATGGGCTGTGGGAGCGCAGGGAGCGGAGTGAGGAGGAGCTGGCGTGCCGAGACCACCACGTGTCTGCTGAGCACAGTGGGAATCACATCTCCCACCGTGCCAGGGGAACTGGGCCCTGACACCCCCACACCCCCAGGGACCCCAGGAACACCATCCCTGTCCCCTCCCTGGCAGGAGAAGCCCTCCCCAGGCGCTCCCACACCGCCCGCCCAACAAGAGCGGCAATTTGTTCCCTTTTAAAGCCAAATTAATTGTGGCACAGGAGTAAATGCGAGGACTTCAAACGAGCCAGCGACTCCGACTGGAGAAGCTGGCACTTGGAAAACAAACAGGAGCAGCAGCAACATCCTTGTGTGTCATGCTGCACTCTCAGAGAGACTTTTGAAATCCCGGCTCCGAGCTCTCTGGTCGGCGGAGCCGCGGGAAACCCGCTCGCTGCATTCTGCCGGTTAGTAATTACATTTTTCATATTTTATTTATTTCCTCAAAAGGAACAAGTAATTATTACACAATACTTTCCCCCACACCAATTTGGAAGATTTATCAATTATAATCTAGGAGAACGGCCCCGTGTTAGACTTCAAATGCGTCTCATTAAAGATATTTTTTAGGGAGAGTGGTGGAAAAACAAAGAACTGCTGTGCTGTTGTCTTTTACTTTGCTTTAATGTCGGGTTCAGAAGTAATGATGTTGGGAACAATCATTCTTCAAGCCTCTGTTTCCTTGTGTTTACTCATTAAACACGAGAACCAGGTGCTCTCACGGGGAAATGCTCATTCTAACATTGGCTTTAGAAATCAAAAGTCTCTTCACTTTCACTAACAAGCACAGCTTCGCAGGGAAAGGGACTGGGAAAAAAGCAGCCAGGATCTGCTTTACAAAAGGAATATTAGTGCCCAGCCCATAGAAGCCATCCTGATTTTGGAGAGCTCTTGGTGGGAGGCATATGATTACAGGGTGTTCACAGCGCCTGATGTTTGGTCTTGGTGTTCAGAGCTTCCCAGGGAGAGAAGGGCTCCTTTAGGAGCAGTGGAGGTTGGTTCTTGGTCTCATTCTCCTCCAGAGGAACCTGTCCATCCCCCTGATCAGCCTGGGTAACCAGCTCCCCTGATTGTGCAGAGTGAATATCCCTGTGAAGGCGGCTCAAGCTCTGTGACATCTCCTGCGCTGTTCAGTGACCTCAGTGTAGATGTTTCATGCCATTCTGGACTCCTCAGGTTGCTCAGGAGATCTGCCCAGGCTGGTGGGTACAAGAGCAGCTGGTGGCACATGGAGTGTGCAGAGGTCAGGGAGGAGCCCCAGGGCACACAAGGGCTCCATCTGCTCATCCCTGTGCAAGCACAGCTCACCCCAGCTGGGGCTGGCAGGATGTGATGGGGTCACATCAGGGCTTGGAAATTGAAATTCTCTTGTTTCTGGGGGGAGATCACTCAGTTCTCTTGATGTTTCCGTAGGCAGCCAGAAGCTGATCTGGCTCTGGAAGTTTCTCCGTTATCTGTGCCCACAATATTCACAATTTGGTGCCCGTGTTGGCCATGAATCTTTTTTGATCCCTTCAGCAATGAGGGAACAGGAAAATGCAGGACTGGTATCCCAAGCTGATTTTCTTCCACTGGTTTTCAAGTGGGGCTTACCTGGGAATGTCCCATAAGGAACCAGAGGTTCCCTGTGGTATGGATAAGGGTGGGAAGGAGAGAAATGCTCTCCCTTTGGATGGATGCACAGAAGGCAGCATGAGTGCATCGGCACACGAGGCAAAGAGAGCAGCTGTGCAAGGACCCGTCTGTGTAGAGAAGCCCCTGGGTATTTTCCTTGAATCCTGAAAACTTTCATATTACCAGAGACTGGAATTTAGAAAAGAAATTAAATTATTTTGCCGTGGAGTAGAAAACTTCCATTTCTGCAGGAAGAGTTTTTTCTGCAAGATTTCAACCCATCCTAATTTTAGTTCCAGTTTAGTGGAGCTCAGGGCTGGACCTTTATTTGCAGTGATTTACAGCAGTGTCCCCGCCTCGGGCTGCAAGTGGCAGAGGCAGCACCAGCCAGTCCATTCAGGTGTCAACCTCCATGAATAATTATTCAAATTGTCCAACCGCCCTAAATGGGCTTTGCTGGAGGGCCGCTCCCGTTCCTGGCCGCTGCACAGCTCCTCTTGCCAAGCCCCCGAGCCTCTGAGCCATCCCATTGATGGAGAACCTGAATCTGTGTTAAAAGCTGTGAATCTGCTTTCCTGCTTCCAGCCCACCTTCACAGAGCCGGCCGCTTAAACTTTTTACTTGTCCTGCAGGAAAGCCTGTTAGTGGGAAGATATCAAGGGGAATCTGTGTAGATCTGATTGGCAAGCTGTGTTCTTAGTTCTTGGTGCTTTTTTGAGTCGTCGTCTTTTCCCCAGCAGTGCCTTTTAATTCTGGTTTTATAGCTGACCTTGTTACTGTTGTTAGTACAGTTTTTCCCTTTCCCTTTTTTTCAGAGTAGCACTTCTGTAAATGTTTTTGTTCTTTGTTCTAGTTCACTGTCCCTTTGAGGTTCCCTCTGATGTCTAGTCAGTGGCGTGTTTTTGATAAATTCTTCCCTAGCTGGTGCATCTTCTCTCCAGGTATCAAAAATCAGGGCAATGGTTATTGAAGGGACGCTCATTAGAGTGAGCCACGATTCCAGTGCTGCTGCCTCTGCTAAGGAGTGGGTGCCTCCGAGTCAACAAATGGGCCAGCATTTAAACAAAGAAGCAGGAGAGCTGCCCTTGCAGACCCTCTGGGCAGCACCTCAGCCGAGCGCGGGGCTTTGAGCACTGGGCTTTGATTGCCACGCCTGGGATGGGGAGAGCAGCAGCCCGGAAAAGTCCCCGCCAGACACGTCCCACACCCACCAAAACAGGGACAGAGCTGTCTCCTCGTGCTCCCACACAGCCAAGCTGTGCTTGGAGGGTCAAGGGGAAGGATTGAAAGATGGGAAATGGCAAAACGAGCTCTGGTTTGTACCCCTGTGCTTACAACTGCTGTGCAGGAAAAGGGTGCTGAGGTGGGCACTAGGCTGGAAAGTTCCTGAAGTCCTGCTGGCACAGCAGCCACGTTCTGGCCTTGGCTTCTCCGTGGGAAGCTGAGCTGGCTCTCATGGAGCTGACCCCCTCCATGGGTATGCTGACCTGAACCAAAGCCTTGGCTTCAACCTCGGCCCAACCTAACAATCTGTGCTTCAGCAGAACCCAAGTCACACACAGTTCAAAGCAGTTTCTCCATGGCTTAAGGGCTCAGTGCAAAGCTCTGTCTCCCTGGGAACCCTCTTTTTTGTCAACCTGTCCCCGGGCACCAAGAGATCACCCACTACACAAAGAATTTTTGCGCATGAGGTAAGATTTGCTGCATCTTCTTGAAGTCCTCTGTGGACAGCGAGCAGAGCAGGGAGGACCAGCAGCTCCAGGTTCTTTGTGCCAGCCCAGCGGGGAGCTGGGGAATATGGGGATCCTCCTAAAAGGGAAACCAGCAGTCCCACCTCTGTACTTTCCCAGCAGAGACGTTTGTCTCGGATTGTTCGGGAACCTTTCTTGTGTTCTGCATGGTAAATAGGTTTTCCCTGAGCCTCTCATGTTGGAGGTTTAACGATGCAAAGGGCTTTGTTCTGGTTACATGGCAGAGAACAGCTCCAAGGTTTGTTTACACCAAAGGGCAAGGGCATAATAATCCTCTCTGTGCATCATGCAAGGGCTTGCAGCAGGAAAGGTAACGTCTAATGACCTTCATTTCTAAAACGCCTTCCAAACTCCTCCTCAGACACTAGAGGGTGAAGCTCTGCAATTCCACTGAAAAGTAAGTGACAGAGGGAAAATGAACCACAGAAAGGTCAAAGACGGTGTCTGAGCCAGGAGACTTGGCTGCTTTGATTATGTCAGCGCTGCCCTATATTCTAAGAACCTTTAGGAAATTAAAGAAACTCTGAGTTGGATAAAGTTGTAAAGTTGAAGTTAAAAACAAGTTTGAGTGGCCTTTGGCAATGCCTTTTGTGCTTCTGAAATACTGCAAGATGCTGCTCCCTGACCAGGCAGGCCCCACTGGCTGTGCTGAGGATCCAGCAGAAATTCTGCTGGAGTCCAACGTGACACAGATTCCCAGGACCATCAGCAAAGCCACTCAAACAAGACAGCCTTAAAATAAACTCAGCCTAAAGTTCTCTTCATGGCTTCACTTCAGACATCAAACCAGCTGCCAAGTGCAAATGCTGGAAGAACATCCCTTAATTTAACATGAACTTCAGCTTGTTGCAACTTGATGGGCATACTCCAAATGCACCATTGCTTTGTTCTAACTCTAATTCGCTCATCCACACCTGCCCAGACTGCTGGTGACTTTCTCAGCTGTATGCACATGTACGAGTCCTGGTGTTGAGCTGTGTCAGCAAACACTGCTCCTTGTTGCTTTAAAAAGGTTGCAAAATTCTTGTTTGGTGCCAACGAGCTTTACACAGCCAAAAATGAAATGCAAATAAGAGGTTTGGCCCATTGCTGGTGAGACTCTTCAAAGCTGGGCTCCCCTTCCTGTGATGTGAAGACTTTGAGATGGAATCCCCCCGAGCAAGAACAGCTCTCAGAAGGGGTGCCAGCACCTGGTAAAATCAAAGCTTTGAAGATGGGCCTCCCCATTGATAGAAGTCTTTGCATAAGTATCCTCCTATCTTCTCTGATGCCTTTCCAGTGTCAGCAAAGTGAGAGCTCCAGAATCAGGCACGGGCTGGGATCCCTGTGCTGCTCCCTCTCTGGAACAGCAGGTCCTGGCTTTGCTGGAGGCAACCACCCGACCACAGAGATGGGTCCCACTGACCTCCCGCCTGACTCAGGGCTGGCAGGTGAATCCCAGCAGATCTGCTGGGGTGGTTGGAGATGTTATCACACCCCCACTTCCCCTTGTCTCTGTTCTCCCCCTGCAGAGCTGGAGGAGCAAGGCTGTGCCAGCATCATGAGCTCTCCAGGGGAAACCCAGCAGCTTCATGGAGAGGGAGGGAGGGAGGGTTTCCTCCCAGCCTCTGATTCCCTGTGCCACAGCAGCAGGAACATCCCACAGGGGCAGGACAAGGTGAGAATGGGGCAGTAGCAGCATTGAAAGCTCTTGCAGAACTTACCTGCTGAGCCCTAACAAGAAAAATTCTGCTTTTTGGATCTCCCTGAAGAAGATGATGGTGTGGCAAAAGAGGGAAATGCCATGATTTGTCTTCAATGTGTAATTGGGGCATCTTCCAGTGGAAGTGCGATGCTTTCAATCACCCTCCCCTGACTTTCTCAAAAACGGAATCAATCATTTCATCCTCTTCCCAGAACCAGCCTCTGCTCCTCTTCCTCAGGCTGTTCTTCACCAAAGCAATGCTTCTCCTGCACCAGGCAAGGCATTAGATGGCTCACAAATTATTTTTTATTATTTGATTGGGCACTCTTTTACTTCAATGTATAACCTGCTGAATTACAAGGAAAAATTCTTTTCTGCTCTAAATTCTCTCTTACAGAGAAGCCTTAAAGCTCTCAGTTTTCCTCATCCCCAAAAGATTTCCACTAACAAGGCATAAGAAACAGGAAGGAGTGAGGTTTCATCTCCCTTTTCATCCTTTCCTCTAATCAAGCAACACTCCCAGGCATCCTGCACTACCTGTCTTGGAGCCTGTTCTGGGGTGAGGGTTGTCCCCTGGCCAGGAAGGATGGGGGTGGAAATAAAAGAGAAACCCTCAGGCTCTCCCTGGGAAGAGGAACTGGGAGTGCAGTGGTTTGGGCACACTTTCCAGGAGAAAGGAGTCGGATGATGAAGTGGCCATGCAAGTCCCTTGGTGCATGGATAAAGAGCAGGACTCTGTGTATCTCCTTCTGGTCGTGTTTCAGAGGAGACCAAGGCGCTCCTGAGAACGTGGCTGAGGAGACATGGGCTGCTCCTCTTGTCTTTCTCCAAGTCCTTGAGGATCCGTCTTTGGGATGCTTTGGGAGGGAGGTGGCTGCTTGCACTGAAACACCCAGGAGAGGATCCTGTGAGAAAAAGTCTCTCATGAGGACCGTGGCTGCTCTTTGCTCTTCACAGAGGGAAGCTCAGCTGGGTTATTGTCACAATTTCAAAATGTTTCATTTCTGAGCAAGAAATCCAGTGCTTTTGTCCACCAGACCCCAAACTGGAACACTCTGTTAAACATTAAACTGGAAATACGTTACAACTGCATATTATGGTCTTAATGAATTATCTGTTTTAGAAGGGGGAAACAGTGAAGAATTGCTGGCATAAGTGTGGAATAAGATTTTACAAAGGAATTACGCCAGCCAAGGCCCAGGATAAAAGTATTTTCAATAATAGCATTAGACCAAGAAGCAGCACAGCAAGAAATGCCAACTGTAGTCTCTAAATGCTTAAGCAACTTGAAATCTAAAGATGAAAAGGCACTGTACACTATTTACTCTTCTTAATGCTGAATTGTACAGAAGTACATTTATATTTTATAAATCTTTGAACTGGGAAATATGTATAATTCCCACAAGAGGATAAAGTATTTTTTTGCACTGAAGGATTAGAGAGGTGCTGTTTAAAAGACAGTTTCAGGTACGGCTCTGAAAGGGTCTTTGACAGTAGGTCTGGCCAGTGCTCTTGTTCTTTCATTAGAGCCCAAATTTGGTGCATCACGTCTGCATTTCGCGAGTGAAGGCGCTGGAGGGGAACATCAGCAATCCGAGCAGATCTTAAGCAAATTGCTGCTATTTGAAGGCAGAGTTCTGCTTCAGAATCAAGAGGCTGATAAATGTCTCTGACTGCTCCCCAGCCTTTGTGATGGCCTCCACCAGGGTGACCCACTGGACCTCATCCATGCGCAGCCACCGCCTTTGTGAGGCGCTTCCGCGGCGGCCCAGCTCCTCAGACCGGGCAGTGGGAAGTGCTGGCCCTTGTGGAGTGCCCCCGTTTGAACCCAACCCATCATCTCCTCAGATGCATTTCTCTGCTGGGAGGTTATTAGGAGTGACAAGCCTCTGGTAATGCAATCCAGCATTTGAATAAAGCAACCTGCAGGTGACTCCTTTGTGGCCGCGCTCGGAGGAGCAGCGCGAGGAAGGGTCGCTCCTGCCTTTAAACTTCCTCGGCGAACACGGAGGGGAGAGAAGACAAATGAAAGCCAGGCAGTTTAGCTTGCACCATCGTTTAATGAATTCTATTGGCTCGGCTGGAATGGCTGGAAAGGGATGCTGCCCCTTCTGAAACAAGGCAGAGCCCGAGTCGGTTTCATCTGATTGACTGTGTCATCAGATCCGACCACGAGCCTAATAAGGCCAGAAATATTTCCTTGGGATGACGGAATCCCATTTATCTGAAGGTTTTCTCTCCCCTGACGTCGCTTGCTCTCGGGCAGGGTGGCTGAGGGGATGCCAGGCTGGTTCAGCCCCTCTCCACCCGCGCTCCCGTGGGCTTGTGCTTGGCTGACTGTGGGGAAATCTGATTTACTGTGGGGAAATCTGATTTACTGTGGGGAAATCTTATTTACTGTGGATCCAGCCCTTGCAGCGGGCTCTGGCCATGGGGTCAGTGCTGGTGGGAGGGAGCAGGGCTTTGCCTCCTCCAGCCAGGGATGGGGCAGTGAGTTCTAACCAGCAAATATCGGTTTGAAGCCTCCATTGTGCCAGCCCACCGTGGGGAGGGGGAGAGGAGCAGATAATGAGCTGCTGCATGATCAACCGCGAGAAGAAGGTATAAAAGATATAGACCATTAGAAAAGAACAAGGCTTTAAATGCCATCTGAGATTTTAGCTGAAAAGCCCTTTATTAGGTTAAAAAAAAATCTACATTTAACAATATAGAGTACCCAGTCCTGTAGATTTCTACCGCAAACTCCTCTGAAGTAAACTACAAAGGATTGTGATGTTTCTTCTTTCAGACTTTTTTTTTTTATATGAACTTTTTTTAAGGCACTGTATCCCAGTGAACTATCCTCCATTTCTTTTTCTTGCTGAAGCTGCAGATGTACATTATGCTAGTGTGAAAAAAAGCTAATTAAACTGCATAGACTCTGCAGGAGGCAGAGAAGGCCTGCAGTGCACGGGGGATGATTGATTTGGACTGTCACACAGCTCTGCTGGGTGTCATAACTTAGTGACAAATAAAGGATTACAGTGTCCCAGAGTAACTCTCTCCCTTTTATTGTTCACCAGACATCAAAGCACAAAAGCATATTAGCATTTTTAATAAGTAGTTAGGTCAGTCGTGGCTTACAGTTTGAAATTACTTTCTGTAAAACTAAAAAAAAAGAAAAAAAAAAAGGAAGAAAAACCAAACTTATTGGTAGATTAAAAAATGTAATACCCACAAGGCAGGAGCAATTCTTCCATTGCTTTCAATCAGGAGTGCATTATTTGTCTAAAACATATGGGGAATGCCAGCTCCTAGCCCATTGTCTGAAAGAGAGATTTCTAGCTATAAAAATAATATTTAGAAGTTGAAAACATTTTATCAGAAAAGCAATTACTGAACTTCTGGCATTCGAGGCCCGTGTGTTGCTTTATTTGTGCATTTTCATGGGGAGCTTATTGTTTTCTGCTTACAATTAACAGTATAAAATTACTTTTTTAAAAAAATCACCTTATCTCTAATGAACATGTATCCCTGGAAATAAAGTTGAGGGTATCTTGTATTTTTAAGAAAGCATATTAATAATAATTTGAGGATGTTTACTTGGAATAAATAGAAGTTAGATATGAAAATACGAACCGGGATGGAATAATGAGGCTGGTGTTTTTATCAGGATATAATTAGCTGGGCATAATTGTTAACCTTTCCCTTTGGAATAGGTGGAACTTTTTTGGATGTGGCTGCTCTGTGGCACGGGCAGGATAAATCTGTGGGAATGCTGGGCTGCTCCTTGCTGGGTGTTCACACTCAGCCTGTGCCACCCCACAGCAGCAGCTGGAAAACGTCCCCTCCTCAATGCAGATGCCCCAAGCGACTTTGAGATGTTCATCAACACCACAGAGGGTTTGAGCTAAAGCTCTGTGCAGGAGGATTTGGCTGGAAACTCCGTTCTCTGCGGTGGGGTTGATCAGAACCAGAGGCTGAGGGAGAGGTGAGGCTGGGTGGCTCCAGAGCTGCTGCTCCATCCATGCCCGTGGCAGGCTGAGATTCCCACCCTCCCTGGGAAAAGAAAGGCTGCACTAAAGCTGCAAACTCCACTCTCCTCTGCTCCCCTCCCTATGGCAGAGAAGTCACCAAAACATTATCCACATGTGAGGTGCAGCCGCTAAAATCACCAGCACGTTTGTCACATCCATTTTTGGATGGCTTGTGTCCCTGTCATCAGTTGCTGTCCCAGCACTGTCATTAGCAGGGTGCTGCTATCTCTTGTCTTTGGGGAATTAACCTTTTGCTGACCAGCTTCCTTTATTTTGGCACTCCTTTATCCTATAATTCACATCTCGTTGGAGAAGGATCCAGCACTAAGAGCACCAAGGATGGTTTTGGTGGCTGGAGCCCCGTTTTCTGCACCTGCCCTGCAAGCCAGGGGAGGGATCCAAGAGTTTCCTCTGCATTTTGTGGGAAAATGCCACTTTTCAATGGGATACTTGGCTGAGCTCATCTCAGATGTGTCCCCTTCTCTCATCACCTGCAAGAGCTGATGCTGTCACTAGACCCCAACAATGAGACAACTTCATCCTTCTGTATGGACACCAACCTGTCCTGGGGGAAACCCCCATTACTCCCAGTTATCTCCCAGATTTGAAATTTCCTTGCCCCTTCCCTCCTTTCCTGCATGCCTGCCCCACTAGGACCGACAGACTTCCTTCTGTCAAGAGCAGTGGATGCTGCAGTGCAAAACTGCATTAGGAAACAATAATGTGTATTTTTAGTCTGTCTCTATACATATTTCAGGAGCTGGAAACGAGGAAGAGAGCCAAAATCTCTGTGGAGCCCCTGCAAATAGTCCATGGATTATCTATGGTGCAAGATCACATTTGGGGAGCTACTGGAATGGGCCATAACAACTTTTTTATTATCCCTGAAGAGGTGTTTCCTCCATTTTTTTTACAACTATTACTTTAATACCTCTTAAATGAAAGCTTCATTTGCTTGGTATGAAATTACCTTTAAAAAAAATAATCAAAGAACTTAATTTTTCTTTACAAGAAAAAACCTGGCACTTGGATACCTGTGTGACAGACACCTTATAAATACCTGTGAGGAATAAAAAAAAATTATAGGATATCTTTCATTTTCAGAGAAAATAAACGGTTTCACACTTGAGATTAAATAATATTATTAAATACCATCTCATGCCTGCACAAAAGTCATTTAAGATACAGTGGAGATGTCCAAGGACAGAACAGCATTTACCCATCTGTAGGTGCCAAAACATTGAAACAAAGTGCAGGAATTTTTGATGGTGGAATTTCCACCTAAATTTAATTTCCTTTCTTTGATTCAAATAAAATCTTCCACTTAATTTTAATATAGTGCTTTCTAATAAAATCAAACTCGCCATTCTTCAGGGCATTTATACCCATACCCAGAGCTGAATTTTGCAGTGTGTATTCAGCACTTGTATCTGAGTGAGTTGGTCCCAATGAGTTTTGGATATTGTGCATTCTTGGGACTACAAGGACATGATGGAAGACTCTGTCCTCACGTTACAGACAAGCTGTAAATCTCAACAGGACACAGGATCTGAATGCAGGAGACTCAATCTTGGCAGGAGTCAGCAAGCCCCTTCTGTACTCACACTACAAAGGCAATTTGCATGAGGATTTTTGCAAACTCTTTTCCTCAGGATCTTGTTTTTTGTGGTGATTTCCTCCTTTCCCTAAAAAAGAGACAACAGTGTGAACAGATTTATTTTCTGTTGGACACACCAGCATTGTTTATGCATACCTGGCCTGCATTTTCCAGTTATTTTTCTGGGCCTTTCTGGGATCTGGGAGTCTCTTCCTTCTTGTGAATCCTGTACACTCACTCAATCTTGTAATTTGGGAGGCTCCTGCATATTTGAAAGCGATGGGCTTCATTTGTTTTTCCAAGTTCTTACTGAATCACTTGTTGGTGTACAAGTGACATTCCAAGCAGCAGATTAATGAAAGCGCCTTTCTTCTTTGTACAAGTTGTATTACGTCAGAAATTTCTCCACACGCACACCAGTTCCAGTTATCTGATTGATACACTTAGACATCACACATGAAATATGCTTTTATTCATGTATTTGTGTCTATAAACTGAAAAAGGAGCCTTTATTCTGGAGGAAGAGTCCTGCAGCTCGGCGCTGAAGTGCACGGCTCCATCAAGAGTTGAGCTGGACACCAGCCAAAACCCAGCCTTATCTCTTCCAGCAACATCGGTGCAAGGAACCACAAGAGGTGAGTTTTGAAAGATCCATTTGGGGAGGAAAAAAAAAAACCCAAACAAAACCCAAAAAACCCCCAGACAACGTTATGATGTCTCTTCAAATCCGTGGCTGGGAGATTCTGGCTGGTGTTTCTGGCCCCGCTCTCGGCTGCGGGGTCCTCGTGGTGCAAAGGGGAAGCAAAGGGCAGAGTTTGTCTGACCCTAAAAATCATTACCCGAGGGCTTGGCTCCTCAGGCTCCGTGTTCAGTGTGCTGCACAGTGTGGAAAGGCTGGGGGGAGTTTGGGAAGGCAGCCAGAGGGAAAAAGCTCCTGCAGGGCCTCCCATCTCAGAGGTGATGTGTAACCGCATCCCAGGGCAGCTGGGCTCGGTGTGCGCTGCTCCTGGAATTGCTGGGGGTGGGGATGAAGATGGGGATGAGGGGATGAGGGCTGGCTATGGATATTTGTCCCAGAGGAGCCTCAGCCAGGTGGGGACACTGTTGGGCTTGGGTGCTGTCTCTCCCAAAGCCCTCCTGGCCCACAAGGCAAGACCTGACAGGCAGAAGAGACACAGGGGGAGAGCAGGTGGAGCACAAATCCCTGGAAGTGTCCAAGGCCAGGCTGGATGGGGCTTGCAGCAGCCTGGGATAGCACAAGGTGTCCTGAGGCAGGGAGTGGAACTGCATGAGCTTTAAGGTCTCTTCTCTGCTCACCTGCAGATCTGTGTGAGGTTGTGTGAGCCAGGCTGTGGGAAGAGCCAGCAGCTCATTGAAGTCTCAGCCCATCTGCAAATAAATTGTCCAACAGCACCCCAGGAGAGGCTCACGGGCTGCCAGTGCCGAGGCAGGCTGAGCCCAGGGCTCAGGGTGTCATTCTGTGGTCAGGCTTGGTGTCCCCGGGCTGCAGGAGCCATCGGCCTGGATGACACAGGTCTGAGGGCAAAATGTGACCTCAGGGTGCTGTTTCCCTCACTTGCTTTACCCCAGGTGTGGTGAGCTTGGACAAGAAGCTGAGGTGGCTTTTCTTTCCACACTGCAGAGGCAGGTGGGGCTGGTGGTCACTTGGGCCAGGTGAAACGCTGAGAAGCAACTTTTAGTTCTGTGAGAAACAGCAATGCCCAAATCATGGCTTGTCCCACCAGCATCTGGAGGAGTTTGTGCTGGGCTGGGCCTGGCATCCATAATTTCCAACCCCATCCCAGGACTTCGACTTCCTCTTCGAAAAACACCCAAGACCTTCTCAGAGAACCCATTTGCTAAAGGATTTCCATAATCCATGAGCCGTTAACAACCTCACACAAAGCAGGACCTTAACAGGCAGGCCTGGCACAGAAGCCAAAGCCCAGAGAGGCTTAATTTCTCTCCTGTCCTTCCCCAAAGTGGGCCACAGTTATTGCCAAAAGGGGTTTATGCTATTACTGCAAGAGCTCTTGGATCAAGCATTTCACTCACAAGCTTCCTATTTACTTCTCTGCTTTAACACTCTGCTGATTTAAGCACATGCAGCTCTGGAAGGAAGCAGCAGCATTTGAAAAGAAAAAAAAAAAAATAAGAAAAGACAAGAAAAAGGGAAAAAATAAAAATAAAACCTGACTTTTATAGAAATATTTGGGCATCCTGTGCAAAATAAAGCTTCACAATGGCCAAGAGGAGAAGCAAAGCCCAAAGTAATTTAGGAATTCTTAACCAGATGCTGCAAAATATGGGGTGGAGGCAAAACAGGTCTGTGCAAATACCTAAGTGTGGTGTGTGTAAATATATACACATATAAATATTACTGGATGTGAAGGGGTACCTGGACTGAGGGGTGTTTTGGGGAGCACAGAACAGTTTTCATACTTGTGCAACAGCAGAGCACTTCCTCCCCCTCTTTTTTCTTTTCAGCTGAGAGACAAATGAGCTAAAATGACAGAGACAGAATGGAAAATATAAGCAGACTTGGATCTGGACTAAATGTACTCACAGGATAGAATGTTAATTTTACCCAGATTTGGTTTCACTTGGGGAAAAAGAACTAGCATTTAGTCTCTCCTAGCTGTCTGCACAATGCTTGGATGTGGCACTTGCCTGTGTCACCACAGCAGTGACAAGAATGGCCAGGTTGGATTTTTCTGCACTAATTCCCTGCCACTGGAGAGATTCCCCATCAGCACCTGGCCTCTCCAAGTGTGAAGCTGGGAGCCTTCACTCCAAGTTCCCTTGCTCTGGTTGTCTTGAATCAAGCATTAATTAAAAATGGGAGTGTTTTTTTTTATTTAATTAAGAATATTGAATCAATTAATAAGACACTTAAGTGATTACACAAAGGTAATTGCAAGAGTTTGACACTGCAGCTCCCACTTCAGCTAATTCCTGATTTGGTAAAGATTCCCAGCCATCCAAAAGGCTCTGGTAATTAGCATTGATTGGATCATAAGCTATTTTTAACCAACCACCCCTTACACAGTGTGCTGCCTCCTCCTGTAGAAATGGAATATTTCAAATATACTTTTAAGAAAAACATGGAAATTCTCTCTCCAAAAAAAACCCAAAAAAAAGCCAAAAAAAAAAAAAGGAAGTTAAGGAAAAGCTGTAGTAGGAATATAATTTGCAATATGATATATTTTTAAAATTGACTTAATTGAATGAAAATAAGCAAATGCTTGTGTCAGTGGTGAGTTCAAAGCAGGGCCTGTCTGGTGGAAGTTGCAGGGGTGTTGTGGATGAGGAAAACACTTGAGGAAGTGCTGGGCTATGGAAAAAGGGCTGTGGAGAATGGGACTGTGAGCAGTGCTGGTGGGCAGCTAACAGGACTGGCATCCTTTTGGAGTATGAGCCAGTACAATTCCTGTGGGAAGCTGGTGGTGGCTGCTCTGCAGTGTGAAGATGTCCAGGGATGTCCAGGGATGTCCAGGGACACCCAGGGACACCCAGGAACGTCCCCTGCTCTGCCTCATGTCCAAGTCCTCCCCTGGGCAGAGCAGGGCTGAGCCTGGGGGTAACAACCAGGGACCAAATTCCAGGGACTCCAAGGTTTTCAGGGAGTGTGGAAGGGGATATTATATCACACATGATCAACCATGTCTGGGTTGATCATGTGTGATCAATCAGAGAGGGGATAAGGAAGGGGAAAATCACCTTGTCTGTAAGATCTTGCTGTCCTTTTCTTCTGTGGCATCTTCTGGTTGGGTCTAAAGGAGCATTTGCAGTGGAGGAAGTGTAATTTCTATTTGTCTTGCACACAGAAAGACCTCATCGCGACACCAGGGGATGTCCAAAGGGGGCCTGACCTCCCCTCATAGCACAAACATTAAAATATTCTGCTGCAGGATCACAGTGACATCTGAAACTTCCCTTCATTTTCTTCCCCCTCCTTTTTTCTCATCTCTTTGGGTTCTTTGGCCCATATGTTGCTAATTTTCTGTCTTTTCAAAGCACTCTGTTTCATTTAAAGTCAGAATACATTCTATTCATCACCATGAATTCTAGGGAAAAAAGAGATCTCGAAGGTCAGTGTTCCCCTTAATGTATAAAATAAATGAGCAAAGCACTGGTTTTTTCCTTTAGCTTATTACTTTTCTTAATCTACTTTTTAGGTCTACTGTGGGAGATCACAGGAGAGACTTAAGCAGTTGCTCTTAGAAAAGATTCTTATATATTCTTGCAAGAAAGGAGTCCTTCAAAACTGCAAGTCTTTGTAGTTGGATCTGCTGAGCCAGACTTCAACCAAGCTAGTTACTGGTCAGTGAGCTGGGGTGCCACTGCAGTGACATCCACAAGTACCCAAAGGACTTCACTCCCCAGGAGCTCACTTTCACTTGCTGTCCATCACTTTTTCCCAGGGGAAAAAAATAAAATTCTTTCCTCTTTGCTAAGATATTGCACCTACACCCTGAAATCTGTGCAAAGGAGAATAATGAGAGAAAACTGGCATTCAGATTTTTGCAGTAATACTTCAGTAGATCTTACCAAGAGGCAAGTTAAACCGTTACAATGACTCAAACCCAAGAAAAGCACGTAAGATGATCTGCTTGTTTAAATTCTGTTGTTGCAGAGGGTGGGTTCTCTGTAGAAAGCCATCAGGGGATGAAATTCTAGAAGGCTTCGTGGCAGATCACGGCGCAGCCTGCAAAGAGTTAATGGCATCTGCTGCCCGCTATTTTCTTGCCTCTCTGCAACTGGCAGTGACAAGAGCTGGTCTGTCCCCAGCTGTGACAGTGACAGCAGCCCTGGGCCAGCCCACAGCAGCCCTCGCAGGCTGGAGTGACCCAGGAGGAGCAGCCAAACCCAAAGTCAACTGGAGAGCCAGCTGAACCTTTCTTTACAAAACCTCAGACCACATCAAAGCGCCTGGATTTGTGTTCTGTTGTGAGCTGGGGGTTTGGGCCAAGTTAGTTAAAATGTTCATCAAGGCTCAGATCTTTGTAGTCAATCTGGGCCTGAGAACTGAACTAACCCTGGTTTGGAGTTCAAAGCACTGGGAGGCGAGTCTGGAGTGGGACCATGGGTAGCTGGTGGCTGGATCTCCCCCGTTCCCATTGCTGCTTCACGCCGTGGATGGCCTTCCTTGGGAACCTGAATCACCCCTAAAATTCTGCTGCTGCTCCTTTTCCCATCCACTTGGCCAGAGCTGGTCCAGCTGAAGCTGCAGCCTCTTCCCTGGGCTTTGATGGGTGCAGTCCATCAGACTTTCTGTGCACCTTAACCCCATGTGGGCAGAGTCCTGTGCAGAGCAGGGTGACTCGACCAGTAAATAATCCCAGGAAAGTTCCCTTCAGTGCTGCAAGATTCCTACTCTCATCTGGCAGCACTTCAGGGCTGGCACTTCATCAGTAGATGAACAAAGCCAAGTAATGCAGTACAAGTAAAATTATTACAATCTGGGGTATTTCCAAAACAAGAGCCTGACCAGAAAAAAAAAAAAATGAAAGAAGAAGAGGAAAAAAAAAAAGATAGAAGGAACAGGCAGGGAGGGGCTTTAGCAGCTGATAGCTTTGAGCTGTAAATTTGGTATAAATAACATTTCTGGCTGTTTTGAACAAGTACAGAAGTTGCATATCTGTAAGTGAAAGTTTCTTGCTTTGCAGAATGGCTCCATCAATCTGAATGTTCAGTGGGAACCAGAAATGATGCTACTGAGGGAATCTCAGCCTAAAACCAGTGAGCAGCAGCCAGCTGTTCTGGGATGCCTTTTCATCACGGGGCTATTTGATCTCCCCTGAGGCTGATCCCAGCCCTGCAGATGGGGAATGGGTTCTTTTTGAGCAACATTTCTGCATCTGCAATGGAAAACACTGTGGCAATGAAAGGAAACAGGGTCTTTTAGGTCTTGTTTCTGGCTCTACCACTAATTTGTGCATGACCTTGGGCAAGTCAAAAAGCATCCCTGACCTCAGTTTACCTAGTGAGAAAATGGGAGTGGTAACACTTTGCAGCCTCTGCGGTCTCTGCCATTTCACTAATGCCAGTTCCCTCAGCCTGCTGAGACAAGTGAGTCAGGGCTCTGCCCTTCCACAGGCAGCCTCTTCCCTGATCCCAAAAATCCTCTCCAAACACACCGAGGGTGCTCAGAACTCAGTGCTGGAGAGAGTTATAACCCACTCCTGACCCTGAGCATGTGCTGGGCTGATCCATCGGGATATCACTCACTGATGGCTGATGCTTTCCTTGAGATTCACCCCTTGTTTTCAACCAAGAAACAAAATTGTTCTTAGAAAAGGACACAGATTTTAAACCCGACTTTTCCATCTCGTGCAGCATTTGATTTGCACACAATTAATTTAGCACCCAGCTGGTGGTAAAATTATGTGCTTCCTGAGAGTTATGTTTTTTAAATTGCTTTCTTAATGCTTTCTGCTCTGTCAGGGCTGTCCTGCTGAGGAAAGGGCTAATATCTTCCCCCAAATTCAACTTTTCTCTCAGCACTGCAGTACAACCAAGAACAACATCACTGTTGTAAAGGTGACTTTTTATCAAAGGTACCCAACAGGCTCTCTGGAATTCCTGCAAATCTTCCATGTCTGGAGGTGTTTCAGATCCACAGCTGCTGGGTTCATTAGACCTTATGTGCTGCTCACTTCATGGGGACAGGATCCATGGAGC
Source organism: Pseudopodoces humilis (assembly GCF_049639895.1). Classification (NCBI taxonomy): domain Eukaryota; kingdom Metazoa; phylum Chordata; class Aves; order Passeriformes; family Paridae; genus Pseudopodoces; species Pseudopodoces humilis. The sequence goes on from NC_142220.1 coordinate 2,620,676, forward strand.
ACCTTCCCAGCCCCTTTCCAGCAGGATTTTGATATCCAGCTTAGCATGGAGTCGCTGCTCTCTGAGGTGGAGATGGGATTCTGGCTCTGGGAGCTGTGAAACCAAACAGGCAGCAAAATCTGTAGCAAGTTACAACAATTCTCTTAACCTGCAAGGCAGGGAGGGAGGGAGGGAGGGAGAGAAGAACCCTACACGAGACATCCCATGTCTGATTATACTCCACACATCCATGGCTATTGAAACTCTCTGATTCCCCTGTTTGATATTTAGCTGCAACATCCCATTTGTTCCAAGCAGATATGTAAAGTCTCCTCGGTATTCAGGTTCATTTAAAGATTTACATTTTGTATTTCCTTGCTTTTTTTCTGACGATGTACATAAAACAGAATTGTAAATGTTTAGGAAAATCAAAGCTATTCTTAGATGCTTGCAATTCCACTAAGTTTGTATTCTCTAATTTGCGCCATGAAAGGAAAAGGAAATCTGGGAGAGGAGCTTGTAGTTTGCTTTTTGAGGTTTTCTTCACTGCATTTCCATTGAAACTTGGGGCTCAGTTTCTCAAGGCACTTTGAAAATTTCCTCAGTGACCCTTTCCTCCAAAGGATGTGGCTGCAGCCATCTCTCCTACCTTTCCAGAGGGCTGTAGTGGAGAGTTTGAAAATTAATCACAACAGAACCATCTGGGAGATGTCCCGAAACTCAACTCAACTCCTCAACCCTGGAAAAACTGGTGACAGATGAGTAAATTCTGCCCAACTGCTTTTCACATAAATGCTGTGGTTGCCATGGTGCTGAGGCACAGCTGTGGCTTCAGTAGAATTGGTTCTAAATCTCATGAGCCAAAGTGCCAATCCATCTCCCCCCAGAGCCTGTGGTCAGCCCCATTGGTGCTCCCAGATCCAGAATCCATCCTTGTGGATGTATCACAGGTTGTAAACTACCATGGGGGAGAAACGTTTCAGATTAGGATCTCTGGAAGGAAATCTTTCCCCAGGTAAATCCAAGCTAGATGGAATCTGCCCTTCCTTTTCCTTCTTTCCACACACCTTGAGAAAGTTCAGCCCCACGATGCCAGCTGGGAAGGGAAATGCTGAACAAAATTCCCAAGCAGCAGAACAAGAATTTTCAAAGGAATGAGAATTGCGTTCCCTGAGGCACAGCCCCGACACTGCCCTTGGGTCTCTGCTTCTGAAACTGAAATTAAAAATTAAAAAAAAAAATGAAATAAGTGGTGTTCTTACTTCACCCTTTGCCCAGGTTTGCAGCTCTGTGGGAAAGGTGGGTTTATCTAAACTAAAGTGTTGCAGACACTCAGTGGTTTGGTGAACTCCACTCTCTAGAGTGAAATTCAGGAAAATCAAGCCCTCTCTCCTGCTCTGCCACCTGTCTGATGGAAAAACTGATCACTTTCCTCCCAACATGTGCAGTAATGGGAATTTCTCATCCAGAGAAAATTTCTCATATCTAAAATATTCCTCTGAATTAGAAAAGCAAAAGTAAAAATAAAATCAGAAATGTGGGATTTTCCACAAATGGAAATTATAATTTTTGGAGAGCACCAAGGAGAACATTTCTCCACACCCAATGTTGAGATGTGTTCCCACATTTTTCCCAGCTCCAGGGACCAGTGAGATCCCCTGGCTGTGGCTGGGGATGGCCAGTGAGTCAGGATCCCTAAGGAACCTGCCCTGAGGCTATCATTGAAAAACATCAGATAAAAATTTGCCCTAACAGATTGTTTCTGGTCAAGTTTTTTTGATTCTCTTCCTAAACCACAATAGTGCTGCTGACTGGCATGGGGAGCAAACACGTGCCTGCTGTGGGCACCCACCAGCTCTGCCCAGCCAAGGGCTCGTGGCTGTCCCTTGGCCAAAAAATGTGCTGCAAGTCCCCTCCAGCCCAGCTGGCCAAAGGGCAGATGTTCAGCACATCTGGGTGAGGTTAGAGGAATTTGGCCTGGTGTTTTACCTCTGCAAGTCAGCGCTGGAGGAATGCTTTGCACATATGAACTATCTCATGCTCACCAAACCACTTATTAGTTTCAGGCACTGGCCCCTGTGTTATTATGGCCTTGATAACTTTATTAAATTCAGCCCCAGCTTATTCATCTCGCAGAATGGCCTTAACTATTTGTAGATATTTTAAAGTAGCCATCCTTGCACGGTGATCGCTTCCAGACCTCGCTGAGAGACATGCATGTGTTTGAAATGCCTGCCTTCCTTCTCCATTTCACCATAAAGTAGCCAATTTAATTTTGCACAATACCATTTGATAACAACCATGTGTGTGTGTCTTCAGCGTTTATATACTTCAGAGAAGGTACTGCTTGGTCAGTGTGAGATAATTTCACAAAGAAAAACGGAACCAGATGTTCCCTCCTTTTGAATTGGAGTCTCCCTCCGCCCATCTTGTTTCTAATGTCAATCTCCACGCAGGTTTTCCATTACCTTGGGAAGGGGATAGCTTTACACTTTGTGTTTTCATTACCAACGTGCCTGACAAAGTGTTGGGAGTAGCTGAGGTAGGTGATTATCAGCTTAGCACCTCTGAGATCATTATCAAGCCCTAACGATGCTCAGGAGACAAACAAAGGCAGAGGTGTGCCCTGGGTGGGTTTCCAGAGCAGCTCCAAAGGGAAAGGTCACCTTTTGCACCAAATCTCGCAGGTAGTGTCTGGTGCCAGGGAGGACTGAAGGGCATCATCAGCTCCAGGAAATCAGCAAGAAAATTTTCAGCAGAGATGTCTTCATGCAGGGGCTGGAACAGGCAGTTGTAGCCATGGTTATCTGGTGATGACTTTCTGCTGTTCATGGACCTCCTGCCTGACTGGAAGGGTCCAGGTGAATGTGGCAGCACCTGGATGTCAGGAAAATGATGGGGAGTTTCCCTGAAAAGTGAAGTGTCCACTGTAAAGTGGAAGGATGGGGTGGACAGAGGGATTTGTTGATAAAAGGAATTAAGCTGTGTAAAATATAGCTGGGCAGGATCTGGAGTGGACACAGCAGCCTGGGAGAGCAGCCAGAGAATTGTTGGAGATCAGGAAAGCCCACGGTCACTGAGGCCACCAGTGGAAAGCAGGAGGTGACATTTTAGAATCACCATGACTGTCAGACCGTGAGGGGACCATCGGTGACTGCAGCATCCTCTCCCTCACCCCACCCAAGAAGGCACACTGGGGCTCACCGAGGTCTCCCTGCTCATCCACCAGGGCTGAACCTGATGTTTTGTTCAGAAGTGCCAGCTGTGGTCCAGCTTTGGAATTCCAGAGGGTCAGGGCAGTGCTGGGTGGATCCCATGGACACCTTGCTCTGGAGCAGGTGGATTTACAGCGTGTTCACTGCGGGTGGCCCATGCAGCAGAGCTGGGCTTCCTCACTCTCCACGTTGGCTGTCAGCCACCCAACAAACCTGCACTCTGAGGAGAGGAAGGAACTTCTTTTGTGCCTGGTTATCAGCACTGTCCTGCAGAGGACCCATCCTGTGGCAAGGACACACAAAAAAGAGAGCAAGACAGAGCTCAGATGGAGCGAGAGCAGAGCCCAGCCATCTGGAGCTGGCCAGCAGTGCCTTTGCCAGGCTCTAAAGCTCTGAGCTGTCTCATTTACAGGTGCTTTTACCTTGACACTGGCTGTTCAAGCTCCATTATGAGAACAAGACTTGGTGACTCACCCGTCTTGTGACATCCTGGCAGGGAGAGCCCTTGGCTCTTGGAAGGAGCCGTTATTGCAGGGAGTGTCTGGCCTGGATCTCAGCTGCCTCTTGGGCCACTTGAGCCAGGCAGGGGTGGATTCCTCTGCCTCAAACCCATGGAGACCAATGGATGCCCCCAAGGACAATGGCAGGGGGATGTCCAGGGCCTCCAAGAAAGACCAAGCCCTTTGATTTCGAGGACACCGCACAATTTCTGCTCGTTGCCTTTCTCCTCTCCTTTTTATTTGGGTTAGAATATGAGCTCAGCCTGAGCCTTGCATGTATTTTAGTTAAATCATCCCAAATTTGCGGAAAACCTTATCCAGGCGTGAGCTGATCTCATGAGTCATGCTCATTGCTGTGAATGCTCCATGGCATATGGTAAAGCACTGGAATGGGACACATTCCCCAAGCAGCTGGCTGGAGTCGTGCAAATCCTGTTACTGGCTGGCACGAAGACCAATGAGCAAAGGTCCTGCAGAAAGAAGTCCTGATAATCACCATTTCTTAGGGACTAATCCTAAATGCCTCCGCTCCCTGTCACTGCTGGCGGTAATAACAGCAGGTGCCTGTGCAGAAATCCTTTTCCCAGCACCTCCTTCATGTCTTTGCTTTCCAAGAGGGAAGTTGAAAGCCTTTCTGACAAGGATACAGAAAAAACTCTATCAATTTTTTAAAAGTCTTTTTCTCTTGAATTGTCAACTGTTTGTGATTTTCTTTTTTTTTTTCTTTTTTTTTTCCCAGCTGTTAAAAAAGTAATTTTGTCACTCAATGCACTTTCAATCCAACAAATTGTAGGAGAAGGCAATTTCACTGGAGGCCTAGCTGGAAGGAAGGAGAGATATTTGCTTAATACGTGTTTAACTGGCAATCATCTTGGCAGTGTCTTAGCCCTGCTGCAGTCAAGGTGGCTTTCATCACTGGAGGTATGATTTGTCTCTGCCTTTCCAACTGCTCCTTCCTCTCATCTCCTGCTCCAGTTTACCTGAACTCATAAAACTCCAGCTCCTGCCCCAGGCTCGTGAGCTGCCCTGAAAGAGGAGCAGTGCTCTGGGCTGATCAGCTTGGTGGCAGCTCCAAATGGTTGGTGCTGGTGGCAGCAGAGCTCAGCCTCTGCTCCTCTGGCTGTGACCTTTATGCCTTCAGGGCTCCTCGGGGCAGCCACCCACACTCAATTGTTCCATTGATTTCAGTGGGTATCAGATGAGATCTTTGGTTCCTGAGGGCAGGATTATCAACCTGGGATACCTAAGGTGAGGTGCATAGATAAGGGACTGGATTTTCGGCAGGGTGAGTTCAGGTATTCAGAGTCTGTTTACAAATTCAGGTGAGGAAATCCTCATCCCCCCAGGTGCTACACACTGGCCTCAGTTGTGCAGCTTGGGTCCCCCAGTTTGGAAAATATAAAATTATTCTCTCTGTGTCTGCCTGCAGAAAGCACCTTCTGTAAGGCAAAGTGTGTAAACCTTTGTCACACTTCTGTGAAGTCACCACACCACACCTGGCACATGCCACCTCCGCCAGAGCCCAGATCTTGTGCCACCACCACGTGAAGGATGGAGAATGTTTTTGCAAACACAGCTCAAGGAATATTATGATGACTTTCATACAGATACAGAAATTGTATGGTTTAACTTAGACCTTGTCACGCAAAGCACTCTGCAAAGTCCCACAAAAGTGCCTTTGAAAAGAGGCTGGTGAAGATCCCCATGCCCTTGTTGCTCTTCCTCACCCCTCTGTCATCCCAATACCCTGGTCCTTATTTTCTAGGTCATCCAGGCATGGCTTTTTCCCCTGTGAAAATGCTCAGGTCATTTGTTAGTGACAACAGGAGATGGATCTTTTGGTGATGTAAATCAATGTCACTTCAAAGCTTCAATGGAGCGATACTTATTTTCACCTTCAGATATCAGATCCTTATGTTTTGCTTTTATGTGCGTCAAAGTTCTTTTTTTTTTCTGAAAGGTAACATTTTGTTGCAAATTTCTATAATTAATCAGTCTCATTTAGCAATAGACACTATACAAATTAATAAAATAAATATTCTAGCACAGTTTAATTCTGGCAAAGCCATGCTAAAAACCTTTCCATCATTCCTCATTATGAAGGCAGCAAAACGTGCTTAACAGAATATCTTATCAAAATTAGTGAAAACATTAAACTTCCCAAAAAAACCTTCTTTTGAAAAGTTGTTCTAAGCAAGTTTCTAAAATCTCAGAAGTATTAAATCCTCATTAATATAAGCTCAATGTATTTATGGTGTCAAAAATGTGTTTTATAAAAGCCAAAAGCAGAGTTGCACAAGTTGCCTCATTATCAATAATCTAGCATCGTCCCTTTTATGTGTCATTTCTTTACACAATATACTATCATTTATGACTTTTAGCAAATACATCATGGCAAAGGATTACTCTCATCAGAGGCAGTCTTTGAAAAGGATATGCTAATTTCTAGAGAGCAAGAAAACATCAAAACAGTGCCAGCAAATAGCCAAGGGACTTTCATGTCTTAATATCCTTCAGAAGTGCTTTATCTCCTAGTGCAACGTGTATCATAGTATAAACAGGAAATGAAACAGCCAAGGCATCAAAGAACCACCAGTGCATGGCTGTAATTTTAGATCAGGTTTAATAAAGGTTATCTGCAGCAGGCTAATCAAACAAAAGGGTGTATGTTTTAAAGCGCCATTTGATAATTTTCATTTAAGGCTCCCGATCAAAGAGATCCTAACAATGTCTTACTGACTCCAGATAGATCCCTTTGCCTCACTTTTCAAAGTAGCTTCGTTTATTGCTGGTAAAACTGGTTTTGATGTTCTAATTTTTTAGGTGGAGGAGAGATCAGAAACTGCTCCGGTTTCCTGTGCACCTTAATTTAAAAAGCAATAGTAAGAGAGCTGTGAAGGAAATGAGCAAACACAGCGAGGGTCAGGAAGATCTCAGGGTCACTTTTGGGAGCTCTCCGTGCACCTCGATGCCCAGACAGGGGCTTCCATCCCAAACGGGATGCCAGGACAGGAGACAAACCTGGACAAGACTGGGCCAGGCCATTGAGTAGTTAATGAGGAGGCAAAATACCCTGGAAATGAGAGACGGAGGGGAAGAAAAGAGTAGCTTGATCTCGGCTGGTTGCTGGGGAAAGGCAGGAGGAGCCAGCCAGGCTGAGCTTGTGACACTTCTCATCCTTGGCCAGCAGGAGAAGCTCCACTGGCACCATGCACACTCCACTGAGGAAGGGAAAATGGCAATTTGACTGTCCTACACCAACACCTGCCTTGTGTTTTGTGACCGATTCCTGGGTTGCACTTTCGAGCCAAATCTGATTCAAGTTCCTGGAAAAAAAAAAAGGGCTGATTGCTGATTTCTGAAAGAGTAATCCCACTAGGAGAGAAGGAGAGAATCTACCCTCTTGTAGCAAGGGAGAGAGGCTTCTTTGGGATGTCAGTGGAGTCTTCCTTATTCCTGGTTTATTAATTATTCTGTTTGGGGAGCCAAGAGGGAGATCAGAAATTTTTTCCAAATGAGAGCTTATCAAAATGGTTTTATTTCTGGCAAGGCTGGTGTACCCAAGGAGCTAAACATAGTTGTAATATTTTGTCAAAGCTTTCTGCACCACTCAAGCCCAGGGATGTTTCAAACTGGTTTCCACACAAAGATGTTTCCCATTAAATAGAAATACTCACCTTGAAAATAAATATCTCCCTTCCATGGGAGAGCAGAAAAAGCTTACAACTGTCCCAGTTACAGGTGCAGGCAGGTCTGATTGTTTTGGGAAGAGATCTCAGATTTTTGGGACCAGCCTTCCTGAGCTGTGTCCAGAGGCAGGGGCTGGGCAGGCTCAGCACCTCCTGTGCATCACTGGTGGGGGGGTTTACAACTTGGGTGTTTGTAAAGTTTGCTGTTATTTTTCATGTTCAGAAATCCAAAGCTCTGTAGGGGGAGTTCTAAAGAAAAATCCAAATAAATAAAAAATTCACCCTTGGGTGCACTTAATGTGGTTGGTAAGAAATGTGCTGACTCCCAAACGTTCTTGTTCCCACACACTTCACGAAATGCTAGTTTTATTCATATACATGTGTATATACTTCCTGCTGATGCTCTCCTAAATATTTCAAAGTATCCTTATGAACCAATACACTTTTATCATGGTATTTGTAAGAGCACAAGACCTTGGTTGTACCATCCAGCCTCAGTTTGCTTCTTTTCCCTTTCAAGTAAATTTTAAATTACCAAAGAAGTGCTGATAGTCACAAAAATCTAGTTATTGGCCATGAAAACTCAACCAGAAGTAATCTCCCCAAAACCAGTCCCATGAAATATTCATGCTCCGGTAACTCTGTTCCAGGCAGGGCGGTTGTTTCCGACAGCTCTGGGAGAAATGGTGATTCCTCTGCTTGCAGAAATGAGGATGCTGCCAAACTGCTTGGCAGGATAATCTGCTAAAAAACAAAACCTTCAGGTTTGTTAAAATACCCACAGCAAGTGTTAGGGTCCCACCAGCAGCGGCAGAGAGAGCAGGGCCAGTATCCCGTCAGCAGCTCCGTATCGATCCCTGACCTATCTGCAGCCACCCTGGATCCCTCCCTGTGCTGGATCACTGCCTCCAGCACAGACAACAATCAATAGGGACCGAAGACTGGTAATGACCAAATGTCAGGGAATTTTCAGCAGCTTTTTTGAACTAATACTGGTGCTTCCTAATCCCGTTATCAAAGGATACCATGAAAAACACCTTGACGCTGGCTACGAGTTGCCAACCTTTTGCAGATTCACATACTTGAGAGCAGAAGAAACCACTCAATAATCTTTTTTTCTGCTGACCTTTATTTCGTGGGCCATTAGATTTCACCCGTATCAAGTGCAATAACTGGCGTCTGACTGAGGTACAACTTGTGCTTGGCAAAAGCATATCTTCAAAGGAGGAAACCGGTGCTGATTGAAGACATTGGAGCTGGACACTTCACCACCCTTTGGCAGTTTAACTTGGTGGTTATGACAGTTTATTTCTGGGCACTCTTCTGCCCGAGGAAGTTAACTCAGGGTGAGGGAATGTGTGTGAGTAAAGACAGCAATCCCTTTCTACTTAACCGTCTGCAGACACAAGCACAGGCACAACAGTCATGCACAAACATTCCACAATGACTGCTGTGTCTACAGGTTTTATTCTGACTTTGTCTGCCTCAGGTGTCATCTACTGGTCCTTTTCAGTGTGTTCCCCTTCTAAGCAGAGAGCTGTGATTTGCACTGACTCGCTTTTCCACGCCTCATCCCCATCTGCTGCTCGGGAATAATCCCGAGATGCACGTGATTCCTCATGTCACCTCCAAATTTTACCTGTCCATTCTGCTGTGGCCAAACCAGAGAGTGGCTGAAGTGCTGGCCCAGCTTTTATCAGAGCAACAGAGATGTTGAAGGTTGGACTTGATCATTTTGGAGGTGTTTTCCAACCTTAATGATTCCATGATTCTAATTCTTCAGGGTCACACCTTGCTTGCCCGTCGATGCACTGAGCTTGGAGGGGTTCTTCATCACCAGCCAGCAGTCATCTATCTGATGACCATGACTGCCACACAATCTTCTATCTGACACGTGGCCCATGGCAAAGTTACTCACAGGTGTCCTTGTGTGCAGGGCTGGGGCTTTCAGTGTCCTGGAAATGTCATTTAAGGAGCTGTGTCTGCCCTGTGTGCGGGTGCTCGAGCCGTGCACCTCCGGCACATGGGATGGGCTGGAGCTCAAGGTTTTTACCCAGGATTTGTCCAGGAGCTCTTCCCAGGACTTTGGGGAGATGTGGACACAAGCTGGCAGGTGGCAAATAAAATATACACAGTGCAAAACATGCCTGAGCTCAGCAAATAGTGTGCCTAAGTCCTAAAATTATCCAAGACAGTCTCCATAATTTTTATGAGAGAAAATTAAGTCTTCAAAGCAAACAGGAATTTGAACTATCCCCGGTTCAAAGAAAATTGCCACATGTCGACAAACATTAAGAATGATAATATTTTGCTAAAGCCCCAGTAAATCTTTGTGTGGTTTCTCTGCATTTCCTTTCCCATTGCTGTTTGTTGCTCATACATCTACATTCACACTGGGAGGTGAAGGAGGAAAAACTCCCCATTGAAAAGAGAAGAAAAAAGTCCTTTTAATCTGCTGCAGTGCCCTGGGATATGGCTTGACTGAGTAACATTGAGCAGGATGCTGCTTCCAAGCGTTTGCTGGGTACCAGAACTTCCCAGCCCAAACAGGAGCTGTCAAACATCTAATCAATCTGTCGTATTAACAGCTATAATTAAAAGCATTAAGCAAATGCACCAAGGGCTGCTCTGGAAGGATGCTAACACCTGTGTTTGCCTCAGTGTTAAAGTAATTGCTTCAATTGCAGTTTTAGGTCATTAAATATCTGTGTGTACTCAGGGAACGTGAAGAAAAATTAGAAGGACCCGAGAAATTAATTTTGGTGACGTGTTCTGAAGTACAACAGCTCGACTGTCAGTGCTGCCTTAGCAGCAAAGGATGAAGGTGGAGATGATGAGAGAGGAGCTTGCAGTGCCTGTGGGGACAAACACATTTCATTCACACAGGTCTGGAGGCAAAATTCTACTCTGTCCCTTCCCTCTACAGAATTATTTCCCCCCAAGCAGCTTCAGGATGAAGCAAATTTCTGAATGGCTTCCTGAAGCAGGACAGCAAGGGGACACCCATCTCATAACTCCAGCCTCTTCTCATCCACCAGTGGTGACTTTGGGGTGTAGGGGCTTCTGGAGGCAAATTTTACATTTGTTTATGAACTGAGAAGTGGGAAAGTCTAAAGCAGAACATGTGATGCAAACTCCCCCTCCACACGCCCCTCCGTGTATCTTTTCCAGAAGGCTGGAGCTGACTCCCATCCACAGCTTGATCACATATGTGTGAAAAGGATCCAGGCTTGCAAACTTGGAAAAGTTGGGCAGCAGCAGCCTGAGGGTGGTGTTTGCCTCCCAAGGAAGGGTCTGACTCCAGCAGCAAAGAAGGACCTGCCTCTGTTCAAACCCTTCCTCACTCCAGTTATTTACTGGATAAAACTTTCTTGCCCGTGGGCTCGTAGCTCTCCCAAAGTGCTGCACAAACCCAAGCTGTGACTTTAATCCAGAACCAAATTCCAATTTGCTTCCCTCCAAGCAGGGGCTGCTGTACAGCATCTGACAATGGTTAATGGTTACCACGAGGTTACCACGGGGTTGTAAAAGGAGCGGTCACTGAGGGATGGGCACTGCAGAGCTGAGCCCGCCCCAGCACTGCCCGGCTCTCAAAGCTGCTCCAGGGACAGAAAATCAGGAATGCTGGCTCCCATCACCCAGTTTGCCCAGAGGGAGCTTGGCTACTTTGGCAGTGCAGATGACATTAAACAGATGAGGCACAAAAATGGCTCAAATATGATTATAATACATGTGTGTAGCTGTCTCACCCCCCCTTTCAACTTGCTCCATATGAAAATAACCTCATCAAAACAGAAAGGCTTTTAGGGACGAGGTTAATTGCAAGAATAGCTCTAAATAAAATAATCACAAGGCCTCAAATGTTGTTATTAGTGAGAGCCAGCAGCTTGCTCCGAAATTTACAGAACAAAAAGTTTGCTCTGCACTTGCAAGCCAAGCCATAAAATAGATAAATCATAACTATCTGTGGAACAAACATGGAGCTGGGCTTTGATATGCACCAGGTTATTGTCTGTGCACCAAAACTGCTGTCACTCACCAGTCTGAAGTCGAGCCCCAGATCATCCATCACCTGCTCAGCACCAGGGAAAGGGGGCACATCTGCACCCAACATTAGGTTCCCCCTAAACCCTTCTTCCAGAGCGTGCTGACCAAAATCCCTGCTCTGGCCATCTCCTCTGAACTTCCCAAAGGACAGAAGGTGAAGCTGGGCGTTATCTCTCCACCACAGCCCTGTCCAGAAACCTTCCTACTGCACTAGGCTGTGCTGAGCCTTCATCACAAGGCTTGGAAACCACATGAGGACTCCTCTGAGGAGAGCAGTGTGTGTGTGAGGAGAGCAGAGACCTTCAGGGAAGATTTGTGGCCCTGGCAATCCCCTCATGTGGATTCGCTGTCCCCCCGATGCGAACAGGGAGCTGGGCGAGACTCAGAACTTCTGACGGAGTTTTGCTTTCAAAGTTGGGCTTGTTTAAGTGACTCCAAGGGGTGCTGAGCCACCTGGATGGAAGCCAAAGAAAATGTTGATGCAAATCCTGCAAAGTAAACCTACCCCCTCCTGCAGTCACGTGCCATTTAATTGTTTTGCATTTTATTTCATACAACGGCCCTAATCCGTCAGCCTGCCAAGCAACGTGGCTCGTGTGGCAGCATGGAGATCCTTCTGATTTGCTTTCCATCTCTGGCTCTCCCCTGCCAAATGCCTCATGCTGCAATTTTTAGGAAGCTTATTAAAAAGTTTAGGAACCGAATCATCTTCAAGGCCAGATGTCCCCAAGTATCAAGGTAGTTTGTGTTTGCTACTCCACGCATGACTCAAGTCCCTGATGTTTGACTTGAGCATCCTCTCAGTTTCCCATCCCCCAGTCCAAGACAGCTTTAGCTCATCACAGCATCTCTCCATCCAGGCTATCCCCCTAAATCCAATCTCCTTCCCACACTTCCTTAGAAAGACATGGGAGCAAGAGAGCGATCAGTGACTGTTGCCCCCTCTTTCTTTTCTCTTTTTATTTTTATACCAAAATTTGCTTTCCCATCACCAGCTAATTAATTCCTCAGCACTCCAATGTCAAGCTGTGGTGGTTGTCCATAGGAATCTGCTCACAAGAAAGACAATGGTGATATATACCATTATATAATATTATATATACCAGGTGATGCAGAGGCCAACATAACCTCACTGAGCATCTCCCCTCGAGCTACAGAGCATCTTCTGGAAGCAGCTCTGTTTCTGGCTGTGACAGCATTCATGGGATTCAGTTTCATCTTTCCAGGATGACATTCTCTCCCCTGATGAGGGCTCAGCATTGTGTTTGCAGGCTGTTTCCTTCCAGCACTTTTATTTGGGGATAGTCCGTAGGATTAAGCTGGCATTTGATTTCCTACTCAGATTTTTGGGATGTTGCACTGTTAGATGGTCAGGGGAAGGTGGGGAACATGAAAAGTCATTAAAGAAAGGAGAAAAAAGCCTTGGGAAGTGATAAAATAACTCCAGTCTCCACTCAAGCTGCCTATCAGAGAATGGAAGTGCCACCAGCAGCACAATCCCACTCTTCCCACTCCATTCCAGCGTGGGAGGAGGTGGCAGGGAAAAACCTGCTCTCCTATGAACATCTTATTACTGATCAGCCCCCCCTGGGTAGGGGCAGGGAGGTTTGATGCCAACCCTTCAGGAGTAGGGGCAGAAATGCCTCTCAGCCCCATGTGGGTTTGTTCATTTAGGTAAATGCTCCCAGAGGGGAGGCAGTCAGTGCTGCTGGGGCTGCCTTGGCACTTCTGGCAGGGAAACTCCTCTGGCACCTGAAACAGCTGGTCTTGCAGCTCTGTGGGGATTTTCTAGAAGGTAAGATCCTAAATTTGTTCCCTGCTTTAATGAAATTTGGTGCTCCGAGGTGGGGAGTGAGTTCTGCCCTTGATGTCCTCATCTTTTGGCTGCTGGATTTGGAGGGAGCTCCTTGCTTTTCTGGATCTTGCAGGAGCTCATGGGGCTCATGGCTGCTGCTTGTTGTTTCCAGTGGGAGTTGATGCAAATAAATCCTGCTGTTCTGATCCACGTGGGTGACAGCAGCCCTGGAGCTTTGAAATAATGCTAAGAACAAACTTCATTAAACTTGCTGCACGTCATGTGGCCTTCATGCAAAATAAAACCCACTGCCAGCGTCCACAGGCTGAGCTGTACAAAACCCAGGGGCTCCGTGGTGAACCCAGGCTGGGCTTGGAGATCTTTTGGGTTTCATTGCCAGTCATTAATTTTTCTTTGCCCAAACGTTGCACACATAGGTAGGTGTAATTTTTACAAGCCGTCCAAATTGAAGTGCCAGGCCTTTTGAAGTTTGTAGTGTAGCAGATTAATTCAAGATTTTTAGGATCTACTTGTGAGGAGCTTGATAGGGTGCAGGAGGAGGAGACTGGGAATCATCTCCTGCCTTGTTCAGAGACACCGGATGTGCAGTGCTTGGCAAAACGAGCTGTGTGATCTGGGACTGAGAGGCTGAAATACTTTTCAAGAGCTGTAAAAAATCTTACAGGAAGATTGGAGTCCAGAGTCTTGGACAGAAGAGATTAAAATGCTTTTGTGGCTTTGCTAGATTAAGGATTAATTTAGTTTTAATTGAATTTGCTCCTAAATTTGTCTCTCAGTGGTACCTGAAGCATGAAACACACCTGTGGTGTGTGTGAACCAGCTGAGGAGGGATGAAATGCGTTTTGCCCACCCTGATCCTGCAGAGTACTTGCGTGTTTTGGCTGCTGGGTTATGACAACAGAGAGGGGGCATTTCAGAGCCATTGCTGACATCTGCAGCCTCACAGGAATGTGTCAGGTAGTTAATTATTGTGTTGAACTGTAATTCTATCACGCCAGAACATAAGCAGTTTGTTTGGGTACTCTTTCCTCTCCCTCCTCCCCCTTTGCTGAAGATAAAGGAGTTAAGTTTAATCATTAAATCTCCATCTTGATCCATGTAGGTCACGCTCCGAACCAAAGTCAGATAACGCAGCATTTAGCAGCCTTATCTCCTTTACAATAAAGAGCAAGCAGGAAGCCGACTTTGTTGTCTGTTCTATTTTTTAATATACGTTTATTTAAAGAAAAGCCATCTCGAAAATGGGGAGGGGGGGGGATGAGATCTTCCAAACAGCAGCTTCTGTAAACAGGATGAAATCAGATAAAGAAATTACTGTAAAAATATTGCCTCATCTCTAAAGCTCAGAACTTTTTTTTTTCTTTTGCTCTTTTTTATCTTTGAGAAAGATAATGAAAGAGGAAGCTTGAAACCACATTTCCATTGATGTTTGAATACACAACTGCTGGATTTAAGAACTAAAGGAGATCAAAGAGAATGGTTTTCATTCCGATAAAATTATAGCAGTTCTGGTGTAGGGTGATGGGCTCATTTATGAACTCTACGACACAAATAGTTGTTCAGGCACCTTTTTTTCCCTTTTCCTCTGCTAAGAACTAAACGAAAAATGCCTGGAATTCTTAAGGATTAATTAGGAGTGTGGCTAATAACGTTATAATAGATACATACTAAGAGCGTACGTCTCTCTTTAGGATATTCTCTGGGAGCACAAAACATCTGTACAATTCAAAGGGAATGGGAATGCCTCTCCTTGCTACTGTACATTGCAGCTCACATGACATGAAAACTTAACAGCATTAGGTTACCAAAGTGTGTATCCTGTCGCTGCTCTCTGGTGATTTAATTTTTTATTAACACATATTTTGGCATTCATTACTGCGCACAAGCTGCGAGGTGAAGCCATTCGTGGGTGCCCGCGAACACAATTAACACAATTATTTATCACATGTTCTATTATGTCCTTAAACTGTGCAGTGAAAGTTATCAGGGTCTGTAAAAGGCAGGAGTGATAGAGTTGTGAATGAATGGGAGATCTGAGGCTGTGACCCTGTGGAATATCCTTGAAGGCTCCCTGCTCCTGGGGAAGGATCTGTTGACTTGGGATGGCTGGGCTTTAGTTCTTGGGGGTTTCTTAGGTTTGGGTTTCTTGTGAGAGCTCAGGATTATATCAGGGCTGCTGTCAGCTGCAGCATGGTAACCTCACATTTGCATGCCCTGGGGATGTGGATGTGCTTTAGCACAGTTCACGCAGAAATGAATTTGTCCATGCCAGCCATACAGCCCAGCTCGGTACAGAATCCAGTTTGGTGGATATTGATCCACTTTTTCTTACACTTCCAAATTTAAAGTTTCACAAAAATCATATTCTGGGTCAGTCACAGTGCGGAAAGGAAAAAATATCAACTTTAAAAGAGTTTTTTCCTGGTTTGTTTGGAGGTGGGTCTTCGTTTGTTTAAATTTTGGGTTTGGAATTCTGGTGTCTGAAGGAGGTCATGCTCACTCCAGATGCTGAGGAGTGTCTGTCCCTACAGGTCACCTATCCCCATGGAAATCCAGGTCTGAAAGGGTTGGTTTTGATCAGGGGAGGGAAACTCCTACCCCGAGAGGCTGAGTGCTAAGAACAGTTTTGTTTTAGTCATGCTGAAGGAGATGACAGAGGGCCACAACAAAAGGTGGTGGCCAAGTGCTTGACTTGTGTAGAATCATCATAAATTCATAGAATGAGTTGGAAGGGGACTTAAATATTATCCTGTTCCAGCCCCCCTGGCTGGGGCAGGGACATCTTCCACCTTCCAATATCTCTTGCTTCAGATTTAGCTTTAAACCCCCTTCTCTTGGCAGGAGAGGATCCCTTCTGTCCTGCCAGGCCCTGTCAGGGGGGTTGGTTTGTCCATCCTGGAAAACACCTTGGGGGTCCACAGTGATGTAAAGATGGGATTTTCAGCAGGGCAACGTGGTGTTTGCTCCTGGTGCAACCTGCTTGTGGCACCCTTGAGTGGGAACAGCCACTCATTACAGGATTGCTGGAAGAGGATCTTTTTTGGTGTTTTTTGAAACAGACAGAGCCTGATGAAGCCTGTCAGCTGAGCCCCATCTCACCTCCTTTTTCCTTTAGCCTTTTTATTAGAACCTTGAGCAGAATGTGGTTCTTGTGGCCTCACTTCTGCCTTATCAGATGTGGCTTTTACCTCAAAGCAGCACAGAAATGGGTGAGCTCTTACCCTGAATCATTTTATTTAGTTTTTTTTTCTTTTTTTCTGGCAGGCTGCCCTGTGTGATGATGCCCAGTGGAAAGGATAATGTTGCTTCAACTTAAAAATAGCTTGTGTTTTCAGGGTGGGCACAGAGGACAGCTTGTGCAATTAAAATGGTGATTATTGAAGTCATGCCTAATAAAGTCATCTGTGACTTGCTGAACTCAAGTTAATGACCATGAAATCCATCGTTAATAACAGGACAGCCATTAGTGGGACGGGTGGTGTGCCAAAGGTAGCCAATGGAAGGCAATAAAAATATCAAAAGTTAATGTTTGACAGCTTAAACTGTCACTTGAATATTTTGTCCCCATGGTGACCGTTTGAAGCTTGTGTTTTATTTTTAAAATGCCTTTTAAGAGCTTCTTGATAGCTTTAATTTTCCAGCGAGACTCACCTTGTATTTGGAGTTGAGGGCTGAGATTGCTCAGTGGTGTTTGAACCCCTGTGTGTGTTTATGTCCAGTTTTGGAGCTGGCTGAAAATTATCAAAGCACCACCAGGTCTCCATCCTGCTCCTCAGGAGCTGGAGGGAAGAGTGGAATTGGGGGCAGAGCAGCAAATTGGGTAAAATGCACTTTGGAATAGCAGACATCATGAAAAATCATGATGGGAAGAGGTTAGGATGTGTTCTGACTGTCACTGCTGTGAAATGCTCCAGGAATTGTTGGGAAAATGCACAAATTTGCTTTGCAAAGGTAGGCTGGGTTGTAGAATGTGTTGTAGGGAGACCAAGTCCTTAAACATCTCTCCAAACAGAGCCAGTAGGGAGAAATACCTTTTGAAACCAGAGTTTTGAAAGGGCTGGATGCGGTTCCAGTGGTGAGATGGGATCTGCTACTGTTCTGCAGCTGAGTAATGCTGGTGCTCATGGTAGTAAAGGAGTAGTAAGTGCACTTGCAGGACTTGAATTTTGAACATTTCTGCCTTAGAAGTGATGGGGCTGTTAGAGAAAACACAATGCTGCAAAACAGCTTTAAATTCCACTTGAAAAGATGATTTGTTTATGACTTCTCAAAATGTGTCAGTCTAGCACAGGAGTGCCAACCGCTTCATAAATATTGTAGTGACACTTGGCACTAAACCTGGAGCACACAACAATAGCTGATTCTCCTCAGATATTCCAAATTACCTGGGATCCCAGTGCCTGGGACACGCTCTCCTGGCAGAGATGCAGGGGTTTCCCAAACCTTTCCATGCTGCTGGCCCAGATCTTGCATAAATCACAGGAGACAGACTGACAAATTAAGAAAAAAATGCCAATGTGCAAGGAAAGTGGGAAAACTCTTGTGGCTGCTTCTCCTAAAATTCTGGTGAGGGAGGCTCAGGGGTTCTGCTGTCCCTCAGGGACAGTGGGATGTGTTGACTGGAGGGTACCATGGCAGGGTAAAGCTCCAGCGTGGGAAACCTGAGCTTCCTGAACCCAGGAAATAAGTTGAATTCAGTCAGGTTTTTTACAAAACAACACTTTTCACCCCATGGCAACCCAACTACTCTTTCCAAGGATCTGGCTGTTCAGGAATGGGATTCCTGCAGGTACCAGGGATGTTGGTAGCTCGTGTGGGGCAATGGCCAGAGGCACATTCTGTCACTGGGGCTGCTTTAGCTTCCTTTCCACTGGCATCCCTTGAATCTATTATATAGGGTTTCCTTCTGGCTGAAAAAAATCAGAACAACATTTCTGGAAACACTGAGGAAAAATACAAAAGTCCTCAAAAAAAGTCCTGTACAAAATATAAAAAATACAAAAGTCAGGGTTATTTAGGCCATACAGAAATTACTGACCTAGATAAATACATAACAGCGAATAATATAATATCCATTTATTCCAGGTAAAATTGTTCTATACCTGTTTCTTTTCACTGGGAATAAAGTTCATCTCCTTACAAACCAAAGCCTGTAGGAGCCATTAAGCAGTCATTAATTATTTTGGTCGTAGGTGGCTGGAATGTCATGGTGATGAAATATGCATTTCCTCGTGCTTGCAGAGTCATGGCTTTGTGTTCATCACATAGGCAGCACAGGTTTGCCAGCAGAGAGTTGTCAGCTGGAAAATGGAGCTCTGGTTTAGTTTTTGAGTTGTGTTCATACATATTAACATAGTTCACTTCCCCTGGGAAGAGTTCCTGGTGCATCGGGAGGAGGAGGAGGAGGAGGAGGGCAGCAGTTCCCATCAGATCAGGGTGCCATGGAGGGAGGCACAACAGGCTGCTCCAAAACCCACCCCAAGGGAAGAGCAGCCCCATGAAAACCCAGCAGTGCACAGGCTGGTTCCAGCTGGGGCTGAACACCCAGGGTGGAGTGTGGCACTGCTGACAGCCCCGGTGGCTCCCGTGGGTGTGCTGGATGTGCCCCCCAGGCAAGGCTTGTACAGCCCTGTGGTGTTGTGTCACCACTTCCAGCTGGGAGATCAGCTTCCAGCACAGCCCTCCAGGACCTGCTCCATCCCAAACTCCCCCTCCCACTCTGGGACAGGAGCTGCATCAATCCCAGGCTGAGCACCTCGTGCATTCCCTGGCTCTTGCTCCTCGATCACCAGCGCTTCCCCTCTGGCTGTCACATCCCAGGAAAACTGCAGCTCAGTCATCTCCAAGGTTTTGGAGGAGCTCAGGATGAAGGGGAGATCCAGGGTCTGCTGCATGACCTCCAGGAGCTCCACAAAGCCGAGCACAAACCTTGCACGTGGGCACTGCCACCGCTGCTCCCCTTCCAGCGAGCATCCAGGCACCCAGCTCCCCTCAGTCCTCTCCCTTTGCAGGCTCCCAACAAGTCCCTCAGGGAAAACAGATGCACAGACTGAGGAGTAGCTGGAGGAGGAGGAGCACAGCCAAGTGCCTGTGTGATCTCCTGTTGCTCTATCTCCATCCTGAAGTGCTCGTGGCACTCTCTCAGGAGCGTGTTTTCCATATAGATTGTCCACCTGAGGATATGGGATCCCTTTGTAGGCATCAGTTGGTTTAATTGAGTTGCACTGTACTTCTCTGAGGCAGGGAAATTATTCTCCCTGGGTTTTTACACCTGTGTAAACTGAGGCATGGAGAGGTTATACATTCGTAGGAAAGTCCGGAGGCGTTTTTGCAGATCTGGTTTGGGGGGGGGGGGGGGGAGTAGTTCCTCAGGAAAGAAAAAAGAGAAGTCCTAAAAATCAGGAGGGAAAAATCCAAAGCCAGAAAAGCCTCAGAATAGGGGAAATAATTTTTCAGAATGCTACACATTGAAGCAATTTGAAATAAAGCATTTGGAAACAAAGCGCAGCACTTAGCTTAAAATTAAAATCTTCTGGTGGAGAACGGGTTCTGTTTCAAACACCACCGTCTCAAACACAGGTCAGCCCTCGGTTTAAGAAGGAGCAAGAGGATTTTCAGTGCTAAATTAGAATTGCCAAAGGGGTGAGCAGCACAAACAAGAAGGGAGAGGGGAAGGATTCTGGGAGCAAGTCAGAGCTGCGGAAAAGGAGGCGCATGGCCCATGAGAATCCCTCGGCCTGGCTGAGAAAACCAGTTTTGTTTAGCTAAGCCCCAACTCAAACACACTTGAAAACTCAGAGTTTCACCAGGCTGCCATCGAGCTGTGAACAAGTCACGATTGTCTGGGTGAAGAATGACGCTCCTGTCACCCACGTTTTGGGGACGCCGGGGCGCGAGTCTGGCTCCTTGGGGCAAAGCAGGCACGGCGTAGGCTTGGAGTGCAAACAGCAGCAGCTGTACGTGCAGTGAGCAGTGTCAGCCCTCAGCCCTGCTCTGCCTGCTCCTCTTTTCCACAGGGATCCAGCCTGTGAGCCCCAGGAGGAGGGGAATGGTCCCTTGCCGTGTCCGGCACGTCCCACACGCCTGGGATGGGGACTGGCCGTGTGAAGGGTTTTCCCTGCTGAGGAGCTGGGAAATCCTGGCTGTACCCAGCCTGTGCTCACCCAGCAGAGCCAGGCTGGGGTTTGGCAGAAGGGGAAATGCCTTTTCCTGCATGAGACAGGAGAAGGGAGAATAAAGAGGTGAAAGCGTGGTGCCACAAGCCCCCGAACCCCATCTGGAGATGTGATGCTCGCTGTGGCTGTGGAATCAGGGGCATTAGAGCTGCAAATGATGTTGGTCACCACTCTGCAGAGCAGGGGGTTTATCTGTGGGCAATTCATGTCCCACAGAAGCTGGGGAAAAGAAAGCAATAATTGGAGCTCATGCCCATTTAAATACCTTACATCAGAACTGAAGAACTGAAGCCTGTTTTTTCCATTGCAGAAATTATTTGGCCTTGAACCATCCAGACCTCACTTGCTATTCTGCAATTGAATAGAGCCTTTTGTGAGGATTTTTAAAAATAATTACTACAAAGCACTTCAAGAGGAATTCTGATTGTCGTCTAGTTTTCATTTCATGCTTTCATGACATTTTTGTTCAAGGATGAATCTTTTATGAAATGTCTGTTTTAGGTTACACCCTCCAGAACCTTATTATTTGCCTTAAAAATTCCATCAGGGGCAGGAGCATATTCTTTAAGCTCTCCCATTAGTATAACTAAATTCATCAGAGTAATATTACTATTCATGCAAAATAGGTGTCGTCTTTCTTTAAACCTCTTGGCAAGTGGTTAAACTGATTTTAACAAGTATGCAGTGCCAACTTCTTAAAGCTTTGAAAAGTCTGAAGATTCCCAGGCTGCAAAGGACTATTTACATGGTTAAAATTATACACATATCCCCTCTACTTAAAACTGTCCCCTCATCACTTAAGACCCTTGCAAATCCATTCTGACTTCAAAAGAAGGAAAAGTTCCTCTTCCAAGAATTTTTTTTCTCCCTGTTAGCACAGCCTAGGCTTTCCAGGTTGTGAGAGCCACCAGATTTAGCTCGAGGGCCAAACTGAGCTTGGAGTTTCATGGGTGCTTCTGCCATCGAGAGAAGAAATTAATGGAAGGTCTTGCATTTTTAATACCTATTGAAAATGTAGTTGTAGAGGTAAAATATTTTGGGGGTGCCATTGCCCACTCTTGTAATACATCCCAACAGTACAAGTGGTGCCAGGAAATCCTGAGGGACACTTTCTCCTAAGGTGATTATCAGGTGTAGAAATTACACCTTGACTCCTTGGCTGTCCCCACCCATCCAAATCCCAACTCCTTTCCTCTGTCTCTGCAAGGAGTGGCTCTGAATGACCCCAATGCTCACAAAAGGAGCACTTCAAAGTTGTATCCGTGATGAATTCATGGGAACTAACTGTTTTAATTCATAGAAATGTCGAGGGCGGGACATTTGCAAGTGTATTCAGGCAAGGAGCAGGAGCCCAGGGCTGTGGTAGGATGGGCAGGTGGAGCTACAGGGGCAGAACTCACCCAAAGATCTGAGATCTCTCCACAGAGTAGTAAATTTGAAGTGCCATTAAAAGAGTAAAAGGATTGTTCTCATCTGAGATCTGTAAGTTATTGGACAGCACTCAGGGAGCTTCTCTGGCCTGAATTATGGATCCTTATTACTTTCCCTCCTGGCCTGAAAACCTCTTGATAAATTCTCTGAAATTTTGATTTTCCCCTGAAGGTACCACAGTAATGTCAGGGAATCCTGTATTTGTTCAGGATGCTGTCTCATCTCCACTCTCAAGCCTGAGGAAGTTACTGTCCTGATCCTAGCAGGAAAAATGTAGGGTTTGGTAAAGTGCTCTGGCACGGGAACCACACGAGCTACATGTGTTCCTACTGTGCTTTATTTTATTTTCTAACTGTTCTGAGCTGGGCTAATCTGCAAAATGCGGTGATATTCTCAGGAAATTGCTGCAAGTCTAGGCACGTTTGTGGAAGTCCTCTAATTTTTACAAACATAAGTCAAAAAACTGAGATGCCACAAATTGCCTCGAGGTTGAAAGTTGTTCCCATCTCGTGTTTTCATCTGGGTCATTGTTGAAAAAATAAAGATATATATATATATATATATGCATGTAATATGATGGGGGAGTGGGGTAAATGGTCAACCACAAAGCCCAGATTCAGATTGGGATCTAAATAGCTTTAAAGTTCAGGAGTGCTCTGTATCCTGGGAGCAGGTTCAAAGCCATCTCTGGATTACAAGGCTGCTGTACTTGTTGTTGTACCTGTCTGACTTGCAGAGCGACCAGGGGAGAATCTTTCTGGAAAGCCTCTCATTAGAGGAAAATATGAATTACAGAAAGGAACTCAATGGCTCCTTGCCATACTGCTTTCCCACTTTCTTCAAAGGAAAGTTATCCTGTATTTCGTGTGCATTCAAATCAACACACAAAGGAAAATATGCATGTTCCTGAGCCCAGCAATCAGCTGGCAATCTGCACTGGGGGAGGTGGGGAGATGCTGACTGCAACAGAGTTGGGTCAGAAAGTCTCCAGCTTGATTTGCTGCTAATATTTTCAAGGTTAAATATTATTTAAGTTAAAAAAAAAAAAAGGTAGGAATTTTATGGAGCACTTGTCTGGTTGTGAAAGGTGTGCAGGCTGATGGAATGGCTTTTATTGGACATCATGGGTGAGACAGGAGGGTGAGGGAGCTCAGGGCTGGGGTTGTTCTATGGTCCCATCATTTGTGCTGCTTTGTGGCACATCCCACAGCGCAGCTCCAGGCCCAGGACTCTTCTGTGCTTTTGTAATAAACACAAACACTGGGGAGAGCAATAACAGCACGTGTGCCTCTGTAAATAGGTGCTATGAGGTCTCCAGACCTCATATGACTTTTGTGACTTCTGAATGACTTTTGTGTGTGTGCCTGAGCAGCCTTTGGGCTCCGGAGCAGAGCAGGATCCACGCTGGCCCCGCGCGTTATTGTGTGCAGCACCTCGGGATACCTGGGGTCTGAAAGGAAACTCTTTCATAACAAATCAATCTCTGCACTTCCCCTAAAGTGCCCTGCGTTTATTTGCAAGGCTTCTGAGATGTGTTTCATGGCTTGAATGGGGCCATTAGGAGAAGCCCCAGGAGCTGCAGGCAGCTGCAGCTGAGGCAGGGCTGGAATCGCTTCCCCAGGATGCGCGGGGACTGAATAGCTGAGCTCCTCTGCTCCACTCCCAGCCCGGAGTGACCAGCTCATGACAGCACTAATTAAGAAGCAGACAACTCTCACTTTCAAAGCAGAGCTGCTGTCAGCAGGAGAAGGGAGAAATCCCTTTCCCTTGGCAGGAGGCTGGTTAGTGGGACAACCACCGGACAAAACCAAGGAAGCACAAAGCGCTCAGCCTGGCTCCCTCCGTACAATGGGACGTGGATCTTTGAAATGCAAAAGTTACCTTCCCAAAGAGGAGAGAAGTGGTGGAGAACAGAACCAAATTGCACTGCTCTGATCTTCTATTTTTTTTTTTATCAAGGCTGTTTAAAGATCTTTTGATTTGTTATCATGGACTGTTTGTCTGCAAATAGTCTCACTCTAAGCCAGGTGGGACCAGGTGACAGTTCAGGTTGGACATGAGGAAAAATTCCTTCACTGGGAGAGTGGTTAAGCATTGGAACAGGGTCCCCAGGGAAACAGTGGAGTCACCACCCCTGGAAGTGTTCAAAACTCAAGCAGACGCAGCACACTGTGATATGGATTCACGGCCATGGTGGTATTTGGTCCAAGGCAGGATTGGTGATCTTGGAGGTTTTTTCCAGCCTAAATATTTCTGTGAGGCCATGAATGGTGACATCACTGAGATTCAAAGAGAATTCCCTTTGTGCTGCAGAATCCTGGGGTTTTTGGTGTGAGAGTGGGGGCTGCAGGAGCCCATCAGAGGTGAAAGGACCATGAGTGGTGTGGGATCTCACTCCTGATAGTGTGGCAGTGGGATGGGGCTCCCCAGGACATGGCTCTGTCTGAGCTGAAGGCAAAGCTCTGATCAGCACATGAAGTTTGGGTGCCAGAAGAGATCCCCTATTCTCTGGCTTCACCTGGAGGCACCTCAAAGGAGCATCAGCTGGGGCCACCTTGAGGTGTGCTGGCTGTAAGGGCCGAGGACAGAACAAGGCCTCCCCAGGAGCCTTGGGCTGGAGGGGCTTTGTCCCAGACCTGCTAAAAGTGAGGTTTAGGTGGGTTTTCAATGTGGGGTTCAAATTCTTGCCTGGCCTTTCTGGAGCATCAAATGTCGCTGAGCCAAATCCCTCCCCTGATGCAGGATCTCCTGATGCAGGATCCCATGATGCAGGATCCCCTGATGCAGGATCTCCTGATGCAGGATCCCCTGATGCAGGATCTCCTGATGCAGGATCCCCTGATGCAAGATCCCCTGATGCAGGGTCCCATGATGCAGGATCCCCTGATGCAGGATCTCCTGATGCAGGATCTCCTAATGCAGGATCCCCTGATGCAGGGTCCCCTGATGCAGGATCCCCTGATGCAGGATCTCCTAATGCAGGATCCCCTGATGCAGGGTCCCCTGATGCAGGATCCCCTGATGCAGGATCTCCTAATGCAGGATCCCCTGATGCAGGGTCCCCTGATGCAGGATCCCCTGATGCAGGATCTCCTGATGCAGGATCTCCTGATGCAGGATCTCCTGATGCAGGATCCCCTAATGCAGGATCTCCTGATGCAGGATCTCCTGATGCAGGATCTCCTAATGCAGGATCCCCTGATGCAGGATCCCCTGATGCAGGACCAGCCTCTCAGGGTCCTGTGGGGTGGCAGCAGCACCAGAGCTCCTCAAACAGGTCAGTCCTGGGATCCCAGGCTCTTATCCCAAGGGATATCAGTGGGTCCATCTGCCCCTCAGTGAAGGCTGCAGCATCAAGCCTCAGTCCTGTGTGTAACCAGAGAGGGAGGTTGTGTTAATTAACCTCCTAACGTGTGACCAGGGAAATTTCACCTGGAATATCCATCCCCTGAGCACCTAAAGAGCAGAACAATGTCAACAAATTGGGAGGGATTCAGAGAAGAGCAATAAAAATGATGAAAGGGCTGGGCTGATTTATGAGGAAGGATTAAAAGAGTTACATATGTTTAGTTTGGCAAAATGATGACTAAGGGTGGGATATGGTGTCTGTCTGCAAGTGAGAGAGGGGTGTAAATACCCCAGGAGGATGGGAATTATTTAGCCTGGTTCAAATGGGAGTAATAAGATTAAATAAAGGAAATAATCTTTGTGGCTGGGTAGAAGGAAAAAAAATTTCAAAGTTAGAACCCAGTTCCCATGTGGAATAATCTCCCTGAGGAAATAGGTGAAGCCTCAGGACCTGAACTGTTGGAGAGGAGTTTGGGAAGCAGAGCAGAGGGGAAACAACTCGTGAGGTGGAAATGCCAATTGCTGTGTGTGATTTCAGCCATGCCATGAGAGCTGTTAGGACTTACACCCACCCATCAGCCAGTGCTTTGAAAAGAGAGGGGGCAGAGGGGAAAAAAACACCCCAACCAACCCAACAAAAATGGTACAAATTTTCTACATGCTTAAAACTGAGGATTCAAAAGGGAAGAAGTTCAAACCATTAATGCAAACTTCCCAAAGAGTGCCACTGCCAGGGAAGGATTGTGAAATCCCATCCCATGGCACGATGGGGGAAAGAGTGACCTGGTGCATGCACAGCCCCTGAGTTTCCCCAGCTCAGGATGGGCTGGGAACCAGCACAAAGCCTTTAGCAGGCTCCTGGTTACCCTAATGGCTTCTTATTTGCACAGGGCCTAACAATAATTAAAAGAAAAAGTTTTCCCCCCTGTAATTGTGAAAAGAAGTAAAGAGTAGGGGGAGAAAAAGGTAATAATATGAAGAGAGCAACTCCACGTTCCAAACAAGAACCATATGTTGACTTATCATGGGAAATATGTAAATACAGGCTGGAGCTGATCCGGAGCACATGTTGTTAGTCATGAAGCAGCTATTTAAAATTCCACGGCTGGATCATTAACTTCACAGTATCCTTTATGGAGGACAACAGAGGGCAAATAATCAGAGTGGCACTGAAAATAGCCTTTTTTTCTGAAGAAATCTCGTTCAGCTGGGTTTTATAGGAAGGGTTATATAGGATCCTTTGTGATCTGTCAGCTGAATCAGAGAGGGCTCTCTGTGCTGGTGAGCTGGGATGGATTTCTGCTGCACCACTGAGGTGTCCTGGCTCCAAAATTCCCTCTGCATCCTCGGGAATGGTCCATCCTCATCCCAGCTGGGAGCAAAGCAGGAAGGGCTGACTGATGGCTCACCCCTGGTGAAGCGTGGTTCACCTGGAAGGATGTGGTGGCTGATCACACACAGGAAGGTTTGTCCTGAGGTTTCTCTAAAGCTGCTGTTCACATCTTTGCTTTGCTGTGTATTTCCTTCGTCATCCCGGGCAGGTCACTCCTGCCTCTCATCTCTTTCTCTGCTCAGTCGATCCAGACGAGTTCTCTCTGGGGCCAGCAGTGATCAAAGGAGGGCTAGATTGAAAGAGATTCCATAATTAGGGAAAAAAATCATAAAATGCAAGAAAGAGATCCTAGACCCCAGAGAAGGCTCTGCCTTAAGCAAACGCTTTAGAGCAGTGAAAGGATGGATTTAGACTAACGCAGTCCACGGGATCAGCATCACCTCGTCCCTCCTGGGCTGCACAAGGACAAAAACCTCCCACAGATTGTTCTGTGCCCCCTATTTTGGTGTTTTTGTGCAGCAGCATCTGCAGAGAGGCCTGGGCAGAGGCAGGGTGAGAGGCTGAGTGGGCTGCAGGGGTTAAAGACATCGCTGTATAAATTGGGACCAAACCCATCAGCATCCTCTGTTTCCATCCCAGAACACTGTCAGGAAGCAGCTGTTTGCCAAAGTCTTGATTTTCTCGTGCTTGGGTGTTGTTCAGTGGTTTAAAAAAATAACTAAAAAAAAAGAATCTGTTTCTGTGTCATCCTGGACAAATTTCAGAGGCCAGCTTGGTCAGATGAGAGCTCAGCAGTGCCCAACATGAGCTCCATTTCCAGCAGGGAGGGAACAGGGACAGCCCCAAACAGGGATTTGGGTACTGGCTGCTCTCTGGGAGATGCTGTGTTAGTGGTCCATGGGATGAGCTTATTTTGGTGGAGATGAGAAGGGCTGAACTCAGGAGCAGCTCAGGCCTCACCACAGCATCTGTCTCCACACACCTCAGGGGCTGCGGAGAAGTGCCAGCAGGATTTTGGTGCAAAAGAGACCCCATGGTATTGGGAAAGGTCTCTACAGACTCTTTTATAGGGGGCAGAACAACCTGTACCAGGATTTCCCCCCAGATTTAAGTATTTTGGCTGTAGTTTGGAGGGACAGAGGGAAAGGGAACAGCTTGGCCAAGGTGCTTCAGATCTGCTCTTGGCATCTTCAGTGAATGCCCTGACATCCCCAGAGCTGCCCCAGCATCGCTCCCAAGCCCTCATCCCACCTGCAGCCCTGAGGGCATCACCCAAACCCCTGAGCCCATGTCCCTGCACAGCTCATGTGCCACCAGTGCCGTCCCAGGGCACGGCTGGGGATCAGAGCAGACAAGCAGCACAAGGACGGGAGAAGAAAGGAGTCTGGAGGAATCAAAACCATCAAAAAGTTGTTGGAAGAAGGGTGAGCTAAAGGAGAAGCTGAAAGGAAGCCATTAATATTAATTCAGGGAGATAACAGGAGTTCAATGGCCGCATGAAAGAGCAGAGAAATCACAACTGTAAGTGCAGGAGCCACTGGGGAAGACGGGAGCTGCTCTGGGATGCTCCCCACTGAAACAAACTCTGGTTGTAAATCTGGAGGGCTGCAGGGAGCTGCAGGGAGCTGATGTGACAGGGGAGGTCCAGGAGAATCAGGGCTGCAGATTGGCTGTGTCAGCCAAAGGGATCAACTTTATGGGTGTCTCTTGACTCAGCTGTGACTTACCAACCCAGCTAACCCAAGTTACTGCTCAGAATTCAGGTTTCCAGCTCCCCTTGTGCTGTATGAGGGCAATCAGCAGTCCCAGGGGTCAGTGCAAGGCTGGGACCCTGCCTGTGCCCCAAATTAATGGTTAATTAATAGTTAATTACGTGCAGAGCTGGAACCTGCTGCACTAGGGGTGCTCCAAGCCCCAGGATGAAGCCAGTGCAAGGTGAGGTCTGGTAATAACAACCAGCTTGTCTTAGAAACCCACCCAAAATACACCCCAGCCTCTCCTGACAGTGCAGAGACCCAGACTGGAGGAAACTCTCACCTGCCAGCAGTGTCAGCTCAGGGTTTCTCTTTGCTTCCCTGCAGGATGGGGTGCCTGAATTGCCTGGTTCAGGTGTGTTATCCAAACTGCCTCTTGCTTTGTCCCCAGAGAGTGCCCAGCTGTGAGGCTCAGGGCCTCCAGGGAGCTGCTGTCCCTCAGTTTTAGTGTCTGATTTCCTTCTGACTGTCTGGGTTCTGTGTCTTGTTTGTGTTTTATCTCTGTTCTTGACCCTGTTTTCTGCTCAGCCCCCTCAGTTCCCCCAAAAGAAACATCGCTTCCTCTTATTTTATTATTATTAGGATTTTCCTGTGCTTTTGCTGCTCATGTAAAAGTCCAAGTGGGGTTTGGAGAAATGATGAATGGATCTGTAGGAGAGGATTTGCCAGGCTGGGGACCAGGGTGTGGTTGTGATGCTGTCAGGAGCGTGTCCTGACCCTGTCCCCACCCTGTGGCCAGCCTGGATCACAGTCCTGGCTTTATTCTCCTCTCTGTGCACATTCAGTCTAAGTGGGAATCACGAAACTGGCATCTTCTGTCTTCCCAGTGCTGAACTGACAGCCTAAGCCTGGCTTATTTTATGCCTCTTATTAAATATCTTGAGAGGAACTTTGTTAAAAGCTGTTTATATATAGCCCACAAATACAGCAATTCCCCAGTCAGGCAGTGCTGGCAGGGTTCCCATTGTCCCTTTTGCAGCAAAACGACATGAAAAATGCAAAAAGTTCACAAATATGAACCTTTGGGCATGTTAGCAACAGCCCCAGCCCCAGCAGGGTGTTGGTGTGGGGCAGGACACGTCGGTGTGTCCCTCCAGCCCCAGGTGACAGCAGTGGTGATGGGGTTGAGATGAGCCAGGGGTGATGTGGGGCTGGGATTTGCATGGCAGCCCAGCTTTTAGGGGCCTGTGGGGCACAGGAACCGTCTTGAGGAGCTGTGGATGAGCAGGCAGGAAGCTGGAATTGAACCACTGGCTTTGGGGTCTCCTGATAACAGAGTTTAAACTTCCATGATATTTTGAGAGGAAGCAATATTTGCTCTTCTGTTGTTTTGTTGTTTTTTTTTTCTTCTTGTGTTTTGACAGTTTTGTTTCACTGGGGCACTTTTATGAGGAGCTTTTTATTATTTTACTGTGTTATTCATCTGCATTTTAATTGCACACAATAAAACTTGAAAGCTCCCAGCAGAGAAAATCCTATAGTACTTCCCATCCTGTCCCACTGGGGATGAATTGCTGGGGTCACATCGTTTGTCAACAAACAGGGCTGAATCCTTTCTGAGAAACACTGATTTTCCTGAACTATAAAAGTGACAGCTTTTAATTGGTGTTTTCAAATGGTTAAATTTAACCTGCCCTCGTTTTGGTGTGTTTGGAACGGGTCTGGAGGCAGGATGAGAGAGACTGAGAGCACCAAGAGTTCTTGGTGGAATGTGTCATCCCAAAATCCCTGATAAATGTGCCAAGGGAGGATCCTGTACCAGCTCCCCTCTGTGTCCTGCGCCACCAGCACTGCTGGGCTTGGGTTAACTCTGCAGAGAATTGCCTAAAACCCCTTCACATTCATCCAGTACAGCTGGGTTTGTTCTCTGAGCTCCAAACCCCAAAATTCCCACCTAAATTCTTCCGGGTAAATCCCTGAAAAGCTCCCCTGTGAAGCTCAGAGGGGATTGGAGAGAATTCCTCAAGGGCTGAGCCCACCCTGAGCCTGGTTCCTCACCCACACATCAGGATTCCACCCCACAGGCCCAGCAGAACCAGCTAATTCTGCAGAAAACAACCCAAAATTCATCTCTGTCTCACAGTTTAGGCCATGGAGCTCCTGCTGGTTCCCTCACAAGCACATCAGCATCTTGTGCTTGAAGGATTATGGTCTGTAAATCACTTTACTCTCCACCTCTCCGTGGCTCTCCCTTGCCTGAGTGTTTCTTTCTCCATGTGATTATTAAAGGAGAAAATTAAAAAAAAAAGCAAGTTAAAGTTTTCATGCAGAAAGGGAAGCAGCTCAAATTGCATCCAGAAAAAAAAAAGAAGCTGTTCTTCTATGAAAACATCATCCCTCCGTTCCTTCTGCCCTCCCCAGCTGATATTTAAGGGATCAGGAGCAGCATTGCAAGGCAGAGTTTAAATCAGCCCAGCTCCATGGATTCCTGCACCTGTGTTTCTCATCAAACCTGCTACCAAAAGGACTGGTTAAAAGTGCTTTGATCTGACTTTAAATATCCCCAAACATCAGGAACTGGAGGTATTTTAATCAGATTTTACTGGAGCTGCGCCGATTTAAGGAAAACAGAGCCCAGAATTAAGTTCATATTTCCCATCAGTCCCCTGGAGTTGGGAAGGAGGAGATTTTTGCTGGGAGTGGGGATGGCAGCAGGATAATTCCAGCTCTGCACTGTGCCTGTGCCTGGCTCCAGGAGCATCTTTGGAGCAGCACTTTGCCATTGGCTGTGCTTTTCAGGAAGAAATTTTCTCCTTTCTGTAGTTTTTGTTTGTTTTGGTTTGGTTTTTTTCTTCTTCAGTTTCTTTCCCCACTGCATTTAAGATCTGAGTTTAAGTATAAAGCAGGTGACACATTTTCACATCACCCTCCACAGCAAACATCTCAGTCCAGAGGATGCCGTTCCTTGTCCTCAGGTTTGAACGCAGCGACTCCGACGCAAAATCCCGAGTATGATTTAAATGCTCAGGGCCTGATCTCACCTCGACCTGCCCTACTCCATCACACACACCCTCTTCCCTCGAGGGAGTCCTAGAAATCCTGTCTCCATCCTTCCCCATCCTGCTGCACCCTGCAGCCCTCCGGGCACGCAGAGCTTCTCTGGAGCATCTCTCATTAGCTCCCAGCCACGTCTGCAGGGCAGGAGGGAGCCACAAACTCCAGCAGCCCCCAGTTTGCTGCCTCACATCCTCTTTTCCCTCCTGTCTGATGTGTTTTGTGTGAGGGTTTTGACAGGACACTATTTTTAGCTCTTTTTCTCCTGCGTCAGAGGCACGGCCGATGTCACCTGGCAGCACCCCCGTGACTCAGAGCTGAGGATTCAGCCTGGAGAGCAGCTTTAATAAGGAGTTTATTCTCAGGCTACCTGCTCAGCAGATGTTTCTGTTTGTTTTGGTTTATGTTTACTTTAATTCTGCTCCTAATGTGCCTTTTATAACATCTTCTGGCAGTAATTCTAGACCCTCTGTTGTTCAAGGCAGAGCCTGGGCGGCTCTGAGCTGTGTTATCTTCAGATCTCTGCAGTTAGACTTAAAGAACTTGCTAAAACACTCAGCTGCAAGCTTTATTTCCCAGGACAGCCCAGGATTTTCCCGGTGCTCCTGTGTGCCTGCTCTCCTCACCCTTGCAGGAATTGTGGCATCTTGCTGTGACCCTGGCCAACAGCACCAAGCTGCAACACGCTGCAAATTCCCCTTCACTCCTGGATAAAAACCCTTCACTTTAAAAAATAGGAGTTTTTTTGGACAAATGAGGCTGGCTGAAGGAGAAAGAGAAGTGTAAGCACAGAAAAGAATGAGCCTGCTCTAGATGTGGTGGTGGGCTCTTCAAAAATGAGATGCGTGCCCAGACAGGGCAGGCTGAAGGATTATCTCCCATCCTGAGGGGAAAAAAGAAGATTTTTTTGGTTTCCCAGTGGCCAATTGTTTGGAGGGACATTGGTGGAGAGCTGAGGCTCAGATGAAGGCTGGAGGGTTGGCAGTAATATCAAAAAGGCAGTCGGAGTCTGGGGCCAGCTAAGTTGTCATTTCCTAATTCTGCTGCTGCTGTCATCCAGCCTTCTGGGACACTGCAGAGTCTGGAGTGAACTGTTAAAAAAGTATTTAAAAAATCGTGGCAAACTCTTATTCCAGAGTGGTTCTCTCCACCACAGCCCCAGCTCAGCCTCGGATATTGTGCTAAACTTCAGTATCTGATCCAAAAAAAAAAAGAAAAAAAGAAAAAAAGGAGGAAAAAAAAAAAAAGAAGATAAAACACATAGGTAGAAATCAATGGAGCCTTTAAAGGCTGTGCTGTGAAAAAGGCTGCACTTCGCTGTTGTCTTTCTGAACCCTGTGAAATGCTGGGAAACTGTTTTTAATAAACAAGAGTTCAAACAGTGGGGCTCCGTAGCCAACAGTCACGCCTTAAACTCTAAACTTTACATGAAAACTCTCAGATCCCTTTGAACTCTTTTTTTCCTTCCCTGGCAGAGGATTCCAGTGTTTATGCATTTTTTTGAGATTGCTGGCGGGATCATGAGGAGGGTTTTAATATTTTTTTTAAACAATCTCCTGCCTTCAGAAACCATTAATGCCCACTAAGAAACATCAAGGCATTGCTTTGAAGTGCCTTCTGGCTACAGCCCTCTTACACTCTTTGGTTACTGTGCAATCAAATAATTAAATGGAGTCTAAAAAAATTTGTTTTACCTGGTAATTAAACACCCCACACTGGACAGTTGTGAGTGGTTTTAAAGGCACTGCAAATCTACAAAGACTTGGAACACAAAAGTGCTCCTAGAATAAGTGAGTAGACATTTTCTCCCTGCTTTGGCAACCTTTCACACTGGCAAGGTGAGAGCTCTTCTTCCTCTTCCCCTCGTATCCAAGGTCAGGGCAGTGAATCCCCGAGGAGAAAGAGCAGAGCACAGAGTCATAAATTAGCAAAGCTAAACTCTTGAACGTATCTTTTCTTTTTTTCTTTTTTTTTTTTTTCATTTGTTTGTTTGGTTTGGAATAAACAGCAAGGAAGAAAAAAAAAAAAAAAGCTGGAAATAGTATTTTGGCTACTCCATCAAATGTTGGCTGTGGGGCCAGCAGCCATCCCGAGGGCCGTGGAGCCCAGTTTGGACAGGAGCTGTGTCTGCACAGAGAGTTTGGCTCTCGGGAACGCCGGGACAAGGATGCCACACCAGGGCTGGCAGGAGCTCCAGCTCATCCTCCTCTGCAAGGCTGGGCAGGAACAGCTCGGTGACAGCTTCCAGAGAGCGGGGTGGGAGCGCAGTGGGTGGGAGGGAGCCGCTGGCCAGCAATAATTCCGTGTCTGGGAGGACAGGGAGAGGGCAAGAGCCACCTCCTCCGCTCCCGCGGAAACTCCTCTCCCTTTGGATGGGAGCTCTCTGAAACCTGCTTGTTCCACTTCCCAGAAGTTAGCTGAGAAAGTTTTCTCTGGTTCCAACCTAAATTGGCTCTTCCTTCCTGGAGCTCTGCTTTGATCTGGGCATTTGAATCTCAATGCAAAACCCCGGAGCTTTGCCTGGTTTCTGCATGGCAGCACCACGGGGAGGGTTTAACCCCTCCACAGCTGTTCCAGCTGGAGTGGCCTCCTCACTGACCATCACCTGTCTCCTCATTATTCCTGAATCACCTTTGGATACCAGCTGGTTCCACAGCATCATTCCCAGGAGCAGTGTCCAGTCCCAAACCTGGCCTTTGCCTCTGTCCTGCAGGGGTTGGGGGTGGGTTGGTCCCTGGAGGTGAAGACCTTCAGGTGCCGTGTGACCCTTTGTACCTGCAGAGGGGAGAGTTTGCTGTGGAATGTTTTGGAGAAGGATGGTTTGTTTGTAGAGACCCCAGAAACCTTCAGGGATGTAAGAATTGCAGGGAACAAGAGCTTTGGAATAGGCACAAACCTTCTGTTCCGAGCTCGGCCAGGCTGCTGCGGCCACCTGTGAACACTTTGAAGGGGTGGAGGGATTTTGGTGGGCTCCATGCTGTCCCTGTTTTAGGGCTGGATGAGACCTTGAGGTGCCAGCTGGGCTCCCTTGCTGGGACAATGCTGAGGGTGCAGCCCTGTGACAGGGGCGAAAGGGAAAAACCAAGGCAGGTAGGACCACCCCTGCCATGCACCCCATTTATCCTTTGACTTTTGAAGGATCTGGGGGGGAATGAGAGCTCTCTTTGAGCCAACACAGCAGAAGCAAGAGGAAAGGGAAGGCGAGGAGAGCTGCCAGGGCAGTGGGAGAGGGAGCAGGGAGCCGGGAGTGCTGCGACTGCAGATGAGGAGGCAGCGCGGGCGCCGTGCATCAGCAATGACAAGGCGGTGGTTTCAAAGCAGGACCAACTGTAGGGTTCAGAGATGTTCCAGACTCCTGCAGGGCCCAAGACAAATGTTGAAAGCCAGGATTCCCAGAGGGTCTTTCTGTTTTATTTTTAAAAAATAATAATAATAAAAAAAGAAGATCTACCTGTCAAATCTTATCATGTGAAGAGCTGAATTAAGGAAGGCAAGACTTAATGGGCTTTCTTCCCTAAAAATAGATCTTCTCATGAAAGAGATGAAGGGCATTGCCCAGGGAGGTCAGCCAAAATTGTCTGAAATTATGCTATCACCTAGATCTGATGTCCAAAATTAGCCTCCTCTCTCACTCTGCGAGTTCAGCGCTCCCTGAAGATTAAACGCACCACAACACTCATTTAATTTAAAAGAGAGGCTAAAACATATGGCAGGCCGTGGTTTAAATGTTAGAAAAATTCATCCTGGGACTCTTCATTATGATTAGTAGCATGCTAATGAGGGCGAGGGGCAAAGGAGTGTGTGCAGGGCTGTGTGGGGAGGCTGGGCAAGGCTGCGGGCAGGAATCGGGGACGTTGCTGGGAAAAATGGAAAGGACCTGAACCAGAGCTGCTCTCACCATCCAGAACTAGTCTGATCTTTTTTCAGAAGAGGAAGGAAGATGATTTGCCTTAAATAATTCTCCAGCCTCCAGTGTGTGGGTGTTTTCTGGGCTCTGTGATTAAGAGAGAGCATTTGAAAGCAATGGGATAGGAACCTCATTTAAAGACAGTGTGCTCCTTTCTTTTTCTTTTTTTTTTTTTTTTCCTTTTTAATTAATCTGAGGTTGCTACCGGAATGGAGTAGTTGGATGAAGGTGTTTGAGGAACACGAGGTTAATGGAAGGTGAAAGAGGAAGGGAATAAAGTTGCCAATATGAGGCAGGCAGAGTGTGAACCAGCTGACTCATGGGTTTGGAGGGAATAAACTCCCAAGCCAGGGGGGAGAAAACAAACCCCAGGGAGACCTGAGAAAGGCTGGGGGCCACTGGACATGGTCCTGATCCCAGCACCTGGGGAAAGGAAGGAGTTTCTGTGATACTTCACCCGTGCAAAGCATCCTCCCAGTGCCAGTGCCCTTCAAAGTAACGTGTAGTGTCTCTGTTCATGAAGGGAGGGGGTTTTATTTCTCATTTATTTCATGTGATTTCAAGCTCATGATCTCAGGGGCAGTTTGTGGATGTTTTGCACCCTCTGGGCCAGGGGATGCCAAACATTCAGGGTAGAGAGAGAACAAATCTGTCACTGTGATCAACCCAGGCCAGCAGAGAGGCCCACCAGCAAGGGCTGGGAAGTTTTGTGCATCCAAATGCAGCCTGGTTTTTGCTGAAGAAAACCAAATGCAGGCTTCCAGGGCTCTTGCCCCCTCTCAGAGGGGAGAACCAGCCCTGCAGCTGTCCCTCCCCACTCAGCCCATCCCCACTCCCCACTGCTTCCAGCCTTGATTTGGGATGGAGCAAGACCGTGGTGGCTGATCGCCACACGCCCCAACAAATTCCAGCTGTGAAACACTTGGGAAAGTGTTTCTTCTTCCCAAAAAAGCACCTCAGGCCCTGCTTATGATTCCCAGCCTCCAGGCTCCACATCCCAAATGCTCCCAAGGACTGTTAAAGGTCCATCAACACATTTGAATTGGGCAGTAACCGGGGCTGGTGTTTTTGTTGGATGGTGACCCGGAGCCAGCACACGGCTTTGAAGCTCCTCTGGCCACCACTCACCCCGGCAATTATCCACCACAGGCTGAGGCCACCTACCTCTGTGGGTGCTGTGAGGCTTCAGGAGCCTTTCTGAGCTGCTTTGAAGACAAAGAAATGCGCTAAGTGTTAAGAATCAGTGTGATTTGAGCGTGTGGAATGGTTGGGGATCACTCGCTGCAGCGCTCGAGCCCTGCTCAAGTTTGCTCCTGCAGAGCAGAGCTCTTGTCACTGATGCTTCTCCTCTGGAAAGACCCAACTCAGGACATTTTGGGTCCATCCTCTGGAAACAGACACAAATCTGGGACATTTTTGGGTCCTACCTCTGGTAAAGGACCCAAACTGAGACATTTTGGGTCTCTTTCCTCTGGAAGTACCCAAACCAGGACATTTTGGGTCCATCCTCTGGAAAAGGATCCATGCCAGGATATTTTGGATCCCTCCCCTGGAAAAAGACCCAAACAGGGGTATTTTTGCATCCTTTCTCTGGGAAAGGACCCATGACAAGATATTTTGGGTCCTTTCTCTGTAAAAGGACTCAAACTGGAACATTTTGGGTCTCTGCTCTGAAAAGACCCAGCACAGGATATTTTGACACCACAAGCAGCTCTGTGGGCACCTTTTTTCTGCATGAATTTACATAGTTTTTGTTAAACCTGATAAACTTCAGCTAAACTTGAAAAAAAAGAAACAACCCACTTGGGTCAAAATAAGGTTCTTACTCCCTCTCAATCTTCTGTACTGTGTAAAAAAAAATTTGGTTGGATGTTACTTTCAAGCTGTAAGAGCAGAACTTTCCCACGCTGCCTCCCCATTTAGCAGGGAACATGCCAGACCTGTAATCACGATCTTTATCCCGAGACAAGCTAAAAAACAAAATGTTTCTGAACTGCTGAAGGTAGGTGAACATTTTTCAGAGTGTCACATATTAAGGTGGTGTCTAACGAGCTCCATGTCCCACTTATAATTGAAACAGAAGAGAGTATTCACTTTTCATTCATTTTAAAAAGACTATTCAAATACCCTTTCATCTCCACTAAACAGCCTGCCATGTATTTGAAGCCATTTTATATATTGTTTCTACAGACATCCAAAAAAACAGAGGTGAGTATTTTGGAACATTGATAGAAAGATGCAAAGGCTTGTGAGGCACTGAATGGCTTCAAGCTGCCTCAAACACATTCATCTTCCCAAGAAGAATTAGGCACAGTGTGATTCATTTTAATAGCAGAAGAAAAATAATACTACGATGTAGTGCTAAGTTCCCAACCTTTGATGGTAGACTAAAAAAAGAGAGAGAGGGGGAAAAAAAAAATCTTTCTTCCCTTATGTTGTTGAAGTCTCCCTACACCCATCCGTTATGTCCAGCTTATCAATTAAGATGAACCCCATGAACTTCAGATGGTTTTTTTAAAACAAGGCACCATCCATTTAAATGTGTAAAACTGCCTGCAGCTCCCTTGAACTGCAGGATTCAGTCCCCAGCTCTGTGTACTCAGTGTGAAGTTGAGCCCTTTGATACAAGTTTTACTGATGTTTTAAATGAAGTCTTCTCAAACACACAAAATAACCCAGATAATTTAAAACCTCATAGAAAAAATCGGGTGGAGAGAGGGGAGGAAGAAAAAAAAAGAAGCCCTAGTCAGTGCCATTGGTGAGGCAGAAGCAAAGGGCTGGCTCTGGTTACCAACAGGACAGACCAAAAGCAGCTCCACAATTGCCTTCCCCGCATTTCTCACTCGAGCCGGGGAAGGTCTGGGCGACAGCTGGGAGACAAATCCATCCCTGGTATGGGCAGCTCCCCTGAGGAACAAATTAAGCTCATTCAGCTATAAAATAGGGTTTGTGCCACAAATACGGGTGAGAGCACGGGGAGGAGCTCCCTGTGCTTGTCCTGCTCAGCAGCTCCCCACAAACCTCGCCCCAGTTCACCTCGGCCAACGTGGCCACGGGCGCTGGGGCTTTACAGAGCTGGGGATTATTGCCCTGAACTTCACAAAGCTGAGCTTGCTCTGGCATGGGATGCAGGAGAGCAGTCCCAGCTCAATCCCATCTGGGGAAGGCCGTGACCACCCCCAAATCCCAACACCAAGCCCACCACGTGTGCCATGACAGGAGCTCCAGCCCGGGGACCACCACATCCCTGCGGATGTCACACCCTGGCTCCATCAGGTGAGCTCAGCCGTGCAGTCTGGAAGCCAGACCAGGTTAAATTTGCAAGTGAGGTACCTGAAGGAGCTGTAAATTATTTAATCCTCATACTGAAGAGCAGCTCCAGCCTTTGCCTTGCCTCCCTCCCAGCAGGAACAGCCCCTGCCAAGGCAGGGAGCTCCCCAGCTCTTTCCAGCTACCACCACAGATGAGAAAAAAACCCCTTTTAGGGCATTAAGGGTGAAAAAAACATCAAGACAATATTAATTTGAAAAATATAAAATTTTAATAAAGGCTACATCTCTTAATTACAATAATTATTGTACCAAGTAATTTTTTTTTTTTTAAATGAAACTCTTTATAATGCATAATTTACAGTATAAGTAGAACAAAATGCCATGGCAAAAGTCATGAGTACAGGACTTGTAATAAAAGGCATAAAATATATTTATACATAAACCCCTTAAACAAGCAAGGGAAAGCTTGAACCCTGAATATAGGGCGACGCATGGTCTGTAACACCATGCAGGCACAGGTACTGTACTGATTAAATTTAAAAAACACTAGAGATAGTGTATTAATATTTCCACCATACATTTTCTACAATATATACAGACTTACACAAAGTAGCAATGGCAAACAGAACGCACAGATTAACTTAATCAACACAAAACCCAACTGTTGAAATGCAAGGTCTTTCTCGGGGAAGGGTTGTTCTGCCCCAAAAGAAAACCCCACCCCGCAGAGCTCCAGAGCCTTCACCCACATCTCCCACAGCCTGTGGGTGTTCAAGGCGAGGCAGAGAAAAAACCCCAACCAAAAAAAAAACCCCAACCAAACCCCACCACAGGCAGACTGACACGCTCCACGCCGAGCCGAGCGCGCCCCGTCGCAGCGACGCCTCCAAACACGAGTAGTGCTAACACTGAACAGCTAAAAACCTTCAGCTCTGTGGAACCCACACGGGCTTTTAACCTCCTGGCGTGCTAAATACGGACATGGGAATGGGATGGCTCCTTCTACAGCTCTCCCAGGCTCGGGGTTTTGTTCTACCTTGGGCAGCACTGAGAGCAGCAAAGCAAAAACCTCACCCCGCCGAAATCCATGGACAAAATGACCTGCTGTTGTTATATTGCATCTAAGTAGAGTTAATGCTTAAGACCTTTATTTCAAATTAGAGCAGCATAGATTAAAATGCACCGGTCTCTAGATGAATGGATTTTTATTTCGGCTTTTATTATTATTATTATTATTATTAATAATAATATTATTATTTCTTTAGAAAAGTTTTATCTTCACTTGGAGAAATACTGGGCATGACCTCACTCCTTCCCTCCTCCCCCTTCCAAAAAAAAGAAAAAAAAATCATCATGAATGCGCTCATCGCCAAACTCGTAAATTTTAGATAGTGGGGAAAAAACGTAAAAAAATAAAATAATCCTTCCTCCCCTCACCCCACATCCCAGCCCCTCTCTTCTCCATTGTTAAAGCAGCATATCCAAAAACTGGACTTAAGGGAAAACAGACTGTTCAATAAATATCAATAAGGATTACTGTTAAGGTAAGCTATACACAGTTTCTCTTAGTCCATAGATTTCAGATCCCCAGGAAATCATATATTATGTATGGAAGTCTCTCAAACACGGTCTGCATCTCCAATAGCCAACAGTGGTCATGTTTCTAATAAATAGTCCAGGGTTTTTATCATCTCAGTACCCAACTCATGAATAATAAATGCCATTTTTTTCCTCTAAGGCTAATTCTGCAAAGTCTTCGTAGACTTCACTTTTTTTTTTTTTCTTCATTGGTTCAAAACTTTTCCTTCAGAGTGTTGGTTTGGTTTTTTTTTTTTTATTTATTTCCTCTTCCCTTGTCATCACTACTGTTGTGTGTCCAAAGACTTTCCTAGGTTTTCTTGAGAAGCACAGATGCCATCAATCGATCCTTTCCACCTTCCCGAGGATCCTTCCTTCGTACATGGGCAGGATGGTTTCGTCCTCCCAAACCTCCTCAAACACCGCGCCGCAGTCGAACTCGTCGCTGGCCTTTTTGAAGTAGTATCTGTGGCAAAGGCAATTAAAACACAGGGTTTAAAAAAAAAAATATATATATAAATCAAAGGTAAAAAGGCGAAGGATGCTTTGCCGGTTCTTTTATAACCACAAACATTTCCAACTTCTCCCTCCTGAGGATGTTCCTCCAGGAACACCTCAGGGGTGCTCAGGTCTGGTGACTTGAAAGCATGCCCAGGGATGTGGTGGGATGGAAGGAGCAGGGCTGTGAATGCTCCTCAGGGGTGACAACAGCCTGTCCAGTGAGTAGATCACACACTCTGGCAGTGGGTATCCCCAGCCATAAAGAAAATTAGAAAGCGCGGTGCTTTCTGGTCAAATATCTCATTTAAAAATAAATAAATAGGATTTCAAAGCCAAGCATTCTTAAGGTTCCCCTCTCTCCCCACCTTATTTCTTTCATGTGTTTTCTTGTTTCAAAGCTGAAGCCCAACATTAAAATTAGCAACTGTTATTAAAAGGATGGATGAAAAGCAAACCATCCCAGTTTCCTGCAATGCAGGAGCTGAAACTCTGCGGTGTTCCCGCTGGAAAAAACATCCCAGACTTGGAACAGCCCCACTCCCGGCTCCAAGCTAAGGGACACAAACTCCTGCCTGGCTTCCCGAGGCTCAGGAGCATTCTGAGAGAGGCTGGTCCAGCCCCTGGGCCGTGACACGGGGAGGTCAAGTAGCAGTGTCCTGCATTCCTGCTCTTTTGCTCCGGGTCGTTAGATCATGAAGCCAACGCTCCAAGAGACAAAAAGCACCCCCACCCCTCCTGTGTCAAACAGTAAGGACCCCTCTATTATCCTGAATTAGACCGTTCAGCTTCTTGATTAAAGGTTCCTTTTATCCCGTTTGGAGCTTTCTTCCTTCTAAGGCTGCTTAATTGCATATGCACAAATGAAGGGCTTCCATTCAGAGGGGTAGCATTTAGGGAGTCTGTCCGTCTGCCGCCCAACACCTCCTTGGAGATGCCTGCTTTCCCTTGGAAAAGGCCTTTGCCATCTGATTGCCAGGGACGGAAAATATTCCAGCAGATGGATTACAAAGAAAAACATGTATGTATCTATAAAAAAAAATACATATTTTTTAAAAAAATTAACCCCTCCCCTGTAGTTTCCAGTCAACTTGGGTTGGCAGATGTTTGCCAGGGAGAAAGGGGTTTGTAATTATGATTTTCTTTAGGATGGCGAAGGACACCAAATGAAGCTCACTTTTACTGCTAAAACTGGAAGAGCCACAGCAGGGCCTTGGAATCTGACATTTTTATTTAGTGACTTGTTTTATGAGGCACTTCTGAAATAACCAGATTGCCCTGCAAATCTCTTTATTTTCAGGGATATCAAAATTATTTTGGTAGGGGGATAAAAGATGCCCTCGTTTCAGTCAAAGACATGAAACCACCTCTGATTAGCCCAGGTACAGTTAGGATGTATTTTTGTGAAGGCATTCCAAGCCAATTCCAATTCCAATTCCATGAATTAACACATGTTGCATCTTTAATGGCTCAGCGAGGAAAAAACATATTATTTGAGTCCTTCAGAGCCTGCACTCAGGGAAGTCAATGGCCCAGCTCCCACCAACTTCCATGCTGCAGGTCAAGGCCACAATTCCCCAGGACAGCAGCCTTGAAATAAATCCAAGAAACCCAAGGAAAGTTTGAATGAATTACAAAGAACTTTCCCTTCCCTCTCCCCTGTCCAGATAACAGCCACTCTTCCCAAGAACTTCCTCCCCAAGCCAAAGCCCTGGCTGTGTTTACAAAATTTTTATTTGAGAAAACACGCTATGACCTTTTACATAATTACAACCTTATTTCACAGAGAAACGAGGAAAAATAAGAAAAGGAGGAGGCAAAGCAAAAGGGAAAAAAAAAAAAATCCACCCGCACAACATCTTCAAACAAGTCACTCTGCTCTTATTTGCTCAGCAATGGGCTTTCCATTGAAACATATTTTATGTGGCAAGCTTTGCTCCTTTTTTTTTTTTTTCCTTTTTTTTTCTTTTTTTTTCAATTTTATTTTTTGGGACATCTGGCACCAATCGAGGCACACGGGCCTGGCCTTGCAGCTCCGTTTTGAACCGCTGCCATCCCCAGATTACCCGACACCACCCACTTTTTTCTGTGCATGTATGTTTGTTTTTTGTTAACGCCATCAGTATTAAATCACTGCTTAATTCTTTTTTTTTTAAATTTTTTTTTGGGGGGTGGGGGCTGTGGGGAAGCCAAGGCAGCGCTTCCCCGGCGGGGCTCTGGCATCGCGGGAGCCCGAGGTACCCGCCTCGCAAACTGATCCAATCAATAAAGAATTTGGAGAGTGGAGCATTTCTGCATGTCTTTGTGCATTAAATGAAAGGCAAGGGCTTCAAAGACATGCTTATTAAATGTGCCTTAAAAAGAAATCAATGCCAGATGTGACCAAAGCAGCCTAGTTAGTGCCTGCCCGTAACACACACGCTACTCCGGGCACTGCGGACCTCTCCCCTGAAGGTCACCCGCAGTTTCACTCAAAGTCCAGCCAAAAGTCAAAGCTTAGATCAAAATGATTCCCTGGAGGTACACACATTTGTGTAATTAGTTTCACCTTGTGTCTGTGCAAGATAAAATACTGGGCACGTACCCAAGTTCCTTTTATAAATTTCTGTATTGTCTTTACCCAGGTGTAAAGGGGTGAGATCTAAGCAAAACGTTGTTTCATCCTTGTCAGTCACTTAAAAACATTTTCTAAAGTAATTACAGTCCGACAAGGCACAAATAATTGCACCTGGAGGGGCTTTTGGGCCACAGAGTTTTTAGAAGCCTAGTCCTGCACTTGGGCATCACATGAAAAATGTCACAGAAAACCAACAAGTATTAAAAAAAGTTGGGTTTTTTTGGGGAGGATGGAACTACACAGCCACTGAGCAGTGGCAGAGCAGTGGTGAGGCCAAGGAGACTGCCTGCAAATGAGGAGCACCATGGGACAGGCTTTAGGGGCTGGAAAATGGCACAAGGGTGCCAGAAGCCCAGGGACTACCCTGCAGGGTGTCCAGGTTGGGTGCACTTGCAGGCTGGTGCCATCCAATGGCAGCTGGGTGGGCTGCAAAGATGGTTTGGAGAGGAACTGGAATATTTCAGCCCCACTGTGCAAGAGCCATGGAGAGATCCCAGCTTGGCATCCCCCAGCCTGACAGTGCCCAGGGCCACCCAGCCCTGGCCTGTACAGGTGGGCTTTCCACACCTTGAGAGAGGCCAGTGATGGGGCAGGGAGCTGGGAATTCCTTGTACCAAACCCAAAATGACCATCTGCAGGTTAAAAACACCAGCTGGAATGTCCCTCTCCTGTTCACCCTGCAGGAGCAGCGGCCAACAGAGAATCCCAAGAGTGCCCAGATCCACTGGGAAAGGGCAGCCAAAAAGAGCCAAGGTGAAGGTACTGCCACAGCTGAGCAGAGGCAGCAGCAAACTGGTTAAACTGGGAGATGGGAGCTAGAAACCAGACCAGCAGGGTTTGTTGGAGTTTCTGAGGAGGAACTGGGTATTGTTGGTGGAGCTCTCCCTGCAGGGCAGAGGTTTTTTTTTCCCTTCTAATGAAAAGGGAGTGAGCTCCATCTCCATGCCTCTCAGCAGCACCATCCCAGCCCCTCACTGACCCCACTTATGGCCACACTATTGCAAAAGAATAATCAAAAATTAAATTATTAAACAGCAGGCAAAGCAGGAGGCCAGCACCCAGGTGAACACTGACCCCAGTTTGGAATCTGAATCCCACTGCTCCATGCCTTTGCCACAAAGCCATCCCAGACTATCGAAGCTTTTTGGACAAGGGCTGGAGCACAGGTCCTAATGTAACTGGGAAAAGGCTGGGGAGGAAGGGAGGGGTGGCCCTGCAGCCAAGGCACCTCTCTCCATCTCCATGTTGCTCCTGCTTTGAGTGGGAGAGACTAAGAAGATCCACAGCCTCTGAAAATCCAAAGTGCCACTGCAGCAGCTCTACAAAATATCTGCTAATTCTTTTGACTTGCTGTAACACACTAAAGAACAACCAAATCACACATTCTTACCTGTAATTTCCCTTTTTGCTCAGCTGTTCTTTAAAGTGCCCAAGTGTCAGGCTCTGGGCCTTTAACATCCTCCTGTAGGGAATTTCTTCTCCGCAAAAAAAATAGGTGACAACCAGCTCACCAGACTGAGAGGTGTGAACAACTGGCAGTTTCTTTGGCTCTTTGTG
This sequence comes from Pseudopodoces humilis, assembly GCF_049639895.1. Taxonomy (NCBI): domain Eukaryota; kingdom Metazoa; phylum Chordata; class Aves; order Passeriformes; family Paridae; genus Pseudopodoces; species Pseudopodoces humilis. The sequence continues at coordinate 2,665,386 of NC_142220.1, forward strand.
ACTGCAAAACAGAAAGCACACACAAAACCCTCTATTTTTCCATCTGAGAACAGGCTGTTTCACCTCACTCCAACCAGCAGTGGAGCTGGTGAATGCTGTCAGAAATATCCTGGGTGTGACCTGAAAATCAAATATTCCTGTGCTGCCTGGGAATTTATTGGGATGTGTTTGCACAGCCTTTTGCTGGATTTCCACAGTGGGAATCGTGGAATGGTTGGGATTGGAAGGGACCTTAAAGATCACCCAGTTTCAACCCTCTGCCACGGCAGGGACACCTTCCCCTGTCCCAGGACGCTCCAAGCCCTGTCCAGCCTGGCCTGGGGACACTTCCAGGGATCCAGGGGCAGCCCCAGCTGCTCTGGGCACCCTGTGCCTCCCCACCCTCACAGGGAACAATTCCTTCCTAATATCCAACCTAAATCCACCCTCCTTCAGCTTGAAGCCACTTCCCCTTGGGATCATGGCAGAGGGGAGCTGAGGGATGAAGGCTGGGCTCACCCTCCCCAGCAAACCCCAGGACTGCACCCCCAGGATTTTAAAAGCTTCCTCCTCATGCCCAAACCCTGCAACCACCAGGCCCCAAAGCAAAACCCTCTGCCAGATGCTTCACCTCAAGCACCCAGGTAACCTTGTTTTTCCCAGTGAGGATAAAATTAACTGGATTCTGTCCATTTGCACCCAAGCAACGCTTCTTAAAGAATAATTAAAACAATATTACCCAGCAAAATGGCAACACTCTAGTGAATACCATGCAGCCAAATCTACAACTGCTTCTGAGGCAATGTACACTTGGCATGTCAAAAGGTCACAAAGTGTTAGTCCGCAGTAATTTAGTCTTCCTAATTTGTTCTAAGTCTTTGTAGAGTGGTTTCAGAAAAAAAGCTGCTAGCAAAGACAGCTGGTGGACTTAAGGTCAACCAATTAAAAATGAAAGGCTCTAGTCAGGTGGCTCAGTCTGGACTTCAAACATTACTCATTGCTTAAGATGAAGAGGGTAAGAAAGAAAACTTTAATTATTTAGGCCATTTTAGACCTCTCTGTAGCAGATTTCTTGTTAAAAGAACCATCCTGTAATTAGACTAATCCAATCTTTGTCCACTTTACAGGAATGCAAGTTAAAAAGAGCCAGAGACAAGATTTGAAAATGTTTTGTTCTTTCTTTAAGAAGGATGTTTGAAAGATGAAATTTCAGATATAAGAATTTCCTCTCCTTTCAAAGTGCAATCCATTTAATGAAAATATAATTATTATATATATATATATATATATTTATTTCCCAATCCTTTTCTGCATGTGCAATACTCACTCTTCTGTCGTTAGACTTGCATTGCAGAAAGGGGAACTTCCCCCCTGAATGGCAGCGGAGTGGTTTCGGTCCCTCTGCTGATTTGAGGTTGAACATCTGAAGTGGGGAGGGGAAAAGCAAGTGGGGAAGAAGGAGAGGAGGAGGGGGAAAAAAAAAAAAAAAAAAAAAAAAGAGAGAAAGAACAACTTTAAGAAAAAAATTGTTGAAATACAATTCGTCTTAATTGAAGTCTCCTGTGGGTCGTTAAGTTCGCTCTTTGCATCAAGCCTCACATGTTGTAAACAATCAAAGGAAGAATTAAAAATGCTGTGGGCTAATTTATCCTTCCATACCCAAATGAACGATAACCAGTCCAATTCCCCACTTGCTATGTAGCTGGAGCCTGTCCCAGAGGAAAAGCGGGCAAATTACAGCCATCAAAAGAGTGGAAGTAATAGCCTCGGATTCCGACTGTTTGTGCCGGAGCATGGCGGGGCTGGAACAGGGAGGCTGTCACACGTCCCCATGGCTGTCCCCCTGCCTGGACGGGCAGGACACATCCACGTCCACCCTCAGCAAACCTCCCCCAGCCCCGTTTGTCCCCGGGACAAGGACGTTACCGTGGCTTCTGCGGCTTGGAGACCTCGGCCAGGCGGCGACACGCTTCCTCCAGCTGTGCCAGGGTGTTGGGTGGTGTCAGCGGGGGCATGGCGGGGTCCTGCACGAAGGGGTGCGCGGGCTGTGCCCCGCGGGGGTGGCTGCCTGTCCCCCACGGGTGGTGGCGGCCGGGGGCCCCCTTGGCGCAGTCGGAGCTGTAGGCCTTCTTTGTGCTTTGTGTGCTTGGGGAAGGGAAGAAGTCGGGTTAGAAAAGCTGGAAAATATGACTTTAATAGCAGCTCCTATTCTGCTCGCTCCCTCTCAAAAGTCTGTCATAACATGAAAGGAGGTTTATTGCCAAAAACATGACATTTTTGTGGTTTTTCTGGTTCTGCGGAACAGCTTTTATATTAAACCGGAGGAGCAAAGAGTCTCATTTGTTTTTAGCGATTGTAAAAATAGACAGCCCATGTAATATATAAATATTTACCGGGAGCGATATTGCTGTAGACAGCTGCGTATTTACCTATGGGTCTTGTGCTTATTTTGTCTCTCGCTCTCCAGCATCCACTGCCAGACGTTCTGCGCCCGATCCGCTTCTCCCCCCGGGAGCTGCACCCCACCGGGGCTGGGCAGCCCCCCGTCCCCGGCCACCGGGGCCACGCTGTCCGCTCCTCGGCCCGGCCTCTTCAGCAGCGTCCCCGTCCTGCTGGTGGCAACAAGGGACACGAGCCCACGGTCAGCCCCCGTCCCCACCAGCCCCACCGCAGCGGGATGACGGCTGATGGTTTGGGGTGGGTGATGCTGGCACTTACCCGAAGGGCTCCAGCGGAGAGAGAGGGGGGTCAGTGTTTTTGGGGTGGCCCTTGCACTTGGGGTAGCAGTAGTAGTCGCCGCCCGCCGGGCAGCAGCACTGCACCCGCTGCGCCGCCTCGGCCTCGATCTGCTCCTTGGTCTTGGGCACGGTGTGGTGGTGGATGTAGTGGTGGTGGACGTGCTTGGTGGTCTGCTTGGTGACGAAGCCCTTGCCCAGCAGGGCGCAGGCGGCCAGCGAGGCCGTGCCGGGCGGCAGCTTGCCCGTGGGCAGGCGGTCGGGCGAGCGGGCGCGGGGGCTGTGCCGGCCCACACCGGGCGATTGGCAGCCGGGGGTCTTCAGCACGCGGGAGAGGTGCTCGTCCAGGATGGCCTGGGGATCCTCCTCGTAGCTGCCCGAGGGCAGGAGCGACAGCGGGTGCTGGGGGTGCTGGGGGTTGGCCGTGTCCCGAGCGCTCTGCAGGCCGGCGGGGAGCTCGGCGCCCTCCTTCTCCTCGTCCTGCCAGACAAGGGATGGCAGGGAATGAACGGAAGGGGCCGGGAGCTGGCGAGGCGCTCGCCGGGGCATCCCCCCTGCCACCCCGTGGGCAGGGAACGGCCCCCTCCCGCCGGCCGGGTGGCACGCGGAGCTCTGGGAACGCTAATCCTACCTCCTTGATCTGCTGCAGCCTCTCCTCCAGACAGTCCATGGTCTCCTGCTCCTGCTTCAGCTTCTCCAGCCGGGAAATGAGCTCGGCGGCGAAGGCAGCTGGCTCCACCGGGGTCATCTCCTTGGGAAGCCGGTGGGTCCTCTACAAGGAGCGGGGACAGAAGGCACAAGGCAATGTTTAGCGGGCGGCGCGGGGCGCGGGCGCTTCGCCGCCGCGGCATCGCCGGCCCCGCTACGCTTGTTGTGTCTCCATGTTTGGATGAAAAGACGACCGCAACTAGGCATGGGCTGCTCTGGATTTTTATGAGCTAGTGCTGTGGCCTCATGGAGTGACATCCTCCCCACCAGCGTTTGCCTTCGGCAGGAGCAGTTGGTCGCACTCTGAGGAACCCCGCTTGTTCTCTCTGTAGTACAACCAGCCCATCAGTAGCTACTCTGAAGTAGAAAATCTTCAAAGACTGTTGTCAAACATCAAAAAAAATAACAAAACAAAAAAAAAAAAACCAACAAAAAACCTCTGAGGTGGGAGGGAGAGAGACTTTAACTAAAGGAATAAAGTGAGTATAAACAGAAAGGAGTTGGAAATTAAAAAAAATAAGATGGGGGAGAAAAAGGGAAAGGAGGGAAAAAAAAAAAAAAAAAAAAAAAAAAAAAAGAAGTCAAACGGTTGCAGATCAGAGAAGTGCTGGTAATTTATTTCCTGGCTACACACTGGGCACCTTTGAGGTAGTGTTGTCTCAACAGTGTCCTAGATCTCTCCCCCCCCCTCTCCATCTCTTTGTACAGAAAATGAAGAAAGCTGCTGCAGGCTAGCGGTGCTACACTGCTGAGCTTGGCTGCCTCAAGCAGATCTATCAAGGGAAAAAGGGAACATCTCCAAATCAAGTGCAGAATATAAAAAGGCAAAACGCGAATTTCTGCCAAAAGAAGCAAACATGGCAGGAAAAGGGGAGGAAAAGAGGAAAAAAAAAAAAAAAAAAGGAAAAAGAAACCACCCACTTGACTCTGCCCTCCCTCCTGCCATCCCCACACACCCCACTCCTCGCCCCCACTCTCCCTCTTTTTTCCCCCCACCCCAAAAGCAGAAAGCTGAACTGCCAACTCTTTCACATACTACCCACCAGATGAGGTGGGGCCTCTCTCCGGCAACCACTTAGCTCCAGAAATGATGTGAGGGTAGAAAAAGGCCACTCTGCTGGAAATTGTCACTCTTACACAAGCTGGCTCTATTCAGTCCCTGATCAAAGCACTGCCTTACAGAGAAAGTCGATTTGCACGCCCTGGGACAAAATAATCTAATTTACAAGCTCAGGCTATAGAACTTTCTTTAGGAAGGAAGGGGAAAAAAAAATACCAAAAAGAAAAACCGCATAAACCACCCCCCCACCTTCCACCAGAAATATCATCTATGACTTCTTGCTGCTTAAGACAGCAGAAAGAGGAATTTTAGCATATTAATCTCAAGACAAGATAAGTTTATACTTGTCTGTGTAAACAGTTTATTCACTGCAGGAATCGAGAGGCTGCAAGTCAAATGAATTAGCAAGTCAGCGAGTTAATTTTGAAGAGCAGGGCAGCACCGTGCATCGGATCCCCTCAAAGCCAGGCATGGATCTGCTGCCAATTCTCATTTTTGGGAGATCCTGCTCGCCCCCAGCTCACAGACAGACACCCAGCTCTCGCAGCGATGCGCACGAGGCCAAGGCCTGCTCGGCACTGTCAGGGTGGTGGCCAGAGCCAAGGCTCCCACTAGACCCAACTGGGACATCTCCAATTGGGATTTAACCACCAGGACAAATTCAGTGCCCCTGAAAATTCCCGGTTAGTAGCTGGTTTCAGGAAGAACCCAGACGTGACCGTGCCCAAGCAGGGCTCTGGAACGATGCTGGGAGCACGTGGCTCCTGCCCAACACCTGGCAGCACCCTGGGATGGAAATGCTCTCCTCCCCTGCTCCCTTCCCTCCACCGGTGCCTGTGCCCAGCCCATTTCCCACAGCCCACCCAGACCCTGCAGCTCCCTCCTGCACTCACCGGAAAATGAGGTAGAGAAACTTGACCGTTGGCCTTGACGCTCCGGTGCATTTCCCGCTGGAGCTGCTTCTTGCTCCCAATTCTGTACGGGGGGATCCCATCTCTGCACATGGAAGAGAGGCCACCGTCAGCTGGGGCTGTCCCCATGCTCTGAGACACTTCTCCATCCCCTCTGGAACCTCCCAGGCAGCCACAGGCCCTCGCTTCAGGATGTCACCTGAAGCCTCAAATATCTGGCGGTGTGGGAAGAGCCTGTGTCACCAAAGGATGCACATGGATGTGCAGTAATTAAGCAAAAGCTGAAGGCAACTCTACGTGGGCAGACATCCAAAGATCCCATCAGCTTCACTTCCAAGGCCCTTCCAACACCACGTTTCTGCTCCTGACCTTTAATTTTCGGTTCTTCCCCATCCAATTACTCTCTCCAGGACCACAGCGTTCCTCAAGCTCTGGAACGCCCCATGAACTGCTGGCACAGTGGAAATGAGGAGGAGGCTGAGGCTGGATGGCCATCCAGAGGCTGTTCCCCATCTCTATTCCCATTTAAGATCCAGGATGTTTCCCCTGCCCTAAGGCTGGCCAGTACAGGACACCTCGAGGCGTGAACATGGTCATGGCCTCTGCACAGGACACTGCTGCCCACAGCCACCCCAGCTCCTGCCAGGAAGCCACGAGGAGAGACCAGGCCAGGAGCTGAAGGCTCTCCAGTGGGAACAGCCCCCTGCACATCCCACTCCAGGCACCACAAGGCATCTTCACCCAGCCACACAAAGAATTACCCCAGTGAGGATGAAAGGGCCTTCCACAGACAGTGGGGCCAGCAGGAAGAGCATGCCTGGAGATCCTGAATGTCTAATTCCACCACTTCCCTCAGACTGCCTGAAGAACCTTGATCTCCGCTGCCATCCCTTTCATCCACCTGCCCCCACACCTGACTCATCTCCTGAGAGGAGAAAATAACTCCAGCCCAAGGAGGAGCAGACAGAGCTGGCCCCACGCTGCTGCCAGAGGAGCCAGCGTGGCACAGTGTCCCTGAGTGTCCCCTCCCATGGCCATGGGGATGGTGGGCACACAGCAGAACACCAGAGACACCGTGTCCCTCCCCTGGGGGAGGATGATCAGATGCCACCACTCAAAGCTCGAAGCAGGCGATGGCAGAGCTTTGTGAAGATCTTGGCTAAAGCCTTCAGTTGCCATTAATGAGCAAGACGAAGCTGCAAAGCCTGGACTGAAGGATCAGAACAATCCCATCTTAACAAACTTGGGAAAGTCTTTGTAATAAAAACGAGCATGCTGGGAGGCCCTTGATGCCACAAGATGAACACCTCCTCTAGACACAGTTTTGGAGCACATGTGACATGGAACATGAAAGGAGCTGATTGTCCCCATGTCCCCACTGCACAACACAGGGCTCCAGGAGCTTTCTGGAGGAGCAGCCCAGCACACAACAGCCAACACAGCCACTGGTGGCCACCAGGCACCTCCCCACTGCTCCCTGAAGCATTTCTGCTCCACAAACCCGTGGGGAAATGGGGCGTGGGGCACATGACATGTCTTAGCTTTGGGGGAGGATGGGGGAAAAGCAAATCTAAGGTGAAGACAGAACCACCTGTACCTTCAGAGATGTGTTTGTTAACTGGGGCTTCCCGAGGCAGGGGTCTCTTAGGGAAGACCTTCAGCACAGGGAATGCCCAGTGAAACAGGCATTTCAAAGGTAAGTGAAAATGAACCCATGGGATGAATCCCATTAACACATTCCGTGGAAAAGGAGGTGTCCTCTGTCCATGGAGCCCAAGAGGCCAGCTGGGGAGGAGCAGGGAAGCAGCTGAGGGGTTGTTTGTCCACCACGAGGACAGGGACCAGGGAGCCCTGCAGCCCTCCTGCATTCCCCACCTCCCTCCAGCCCTGCAAGCACGAGATGCTGTCCCCAGCCCCTCTGTGTGGCACACATCTCCTTGTGGGGTATCCCCAAGTTCCCAGCTCCACAGGGATCATCTCTGCCCAAAGGGACAGTCCTGGGACAGGTTCCTCGCTTTTAAGATTTGCCCTCATTCAGGTTGAAACAAGAACTGCTCCTTCCCCCTAAAATCCCTCTGGTTACAGCAGAGAGCCCCACATCAAACCTCCAGCTCCCTGCTTCCACAGCCCTGCCTCGTCAGAAGAGTTCTGCAACTTGTAACAACATGCAGAATTAAAGAAAAAAAAAAAAAAAAGAATTAAAAAAACCCAGAGGTATTTCTGTGGGATGGGAAGGCTGTAGAGCAGCTTGGGAAAGTCAGCCTGGGGAATGGGAAGGGACCTTAGCAGCCACTTTGCTGAGTGCTGTCTAAACCCTTTCCTAGAAAACAGGGGGGAAAGGGACAAGGCCAGGGTTGAAGGGGTGACCAAGGAGTGACCCCTGACTGCAAGAGGGACAGATGGACGGAGCTGGAGCCACCTGCAAGAGATACGGGGGGCAGGGGGGAACCCTGATGCAGCAGCAGAGCCCCCAAGCAGGGGGGATTTCACCTCTGAAATGGAAGAGCTGACCTTGGCCTGAGGTTTTGGGGCAGGCCAAGGGTTAACCCCAGCTCTCCAGGTGCCACCTCTCCCCCTGCTCCAACAGCCAACATTTGCACTCACTTTCCTGGCTACTAAAAGCTGCCGCTGAAGAGCTGCAGAGTTGAGGCACTAAATAGTAGAGTTTAATTATAAACATTTCAGCTAACCAGGCTGGGGCTAAGCCAATCTGTTTCTGGGGGAAACACTAGTTTGAAGTCTTCTACCCAGTCAGCTGCCATTTAAGCTGAGCCAATTATCTTAGCCTTTTGACTCAGATGTGCCTGACCTAACCTGAATGTAGTTTTACTGCTGCTTTGAAATATCAGACTCATGCGCATATGCATTCACTCCCATCTTCATTTGGCAACGGCTCTGAAACAAGCCTCTGATCTTGCCAACATCAAAAGCCTGGTTTGTAAGATAAGGTAATATTTGAAGTTTGCTCAGCAGCATTCCCCTGTGTCCAAAGTAAATCCATAAATAAGATATAAGCAAATAAAAAAAAAATCCCCTTTCCTCACCCCCCCCCACCAATCAAGAAATGGAAATAGAAATTTGCATGATGCTTTGTGGCTACTACAAAATATATAGGGACAGACTGATCCCTGGCTTCTGGAATAAAATAAAGAAGGCAGATTATGCATTATTTGGAGATTTCTCCTCATCCCAGTGCAGTTCAGACTTAGATTTGTTAAAAAAAACCAACAAACTCCAAACTCACTTTACTGCTATGTCTGACAGACTTTTCCAGAACAAGTTTTTCCTCTTCAGTCGATACCAATACGAGCCAAAAGACCTAATTTGCATTGGCACTGCTGGAACAGAACGAGGCCCCCGTTCCAGGGGCCAGAACCCGACAGGCTGAGCACCTGGGCTCAGCTCTGTGCCCCCGACACCTCAGCTCAGCCAGTGCCAGCTGTTCTACAGAGGTGCTGGCAGCAGCCCTGCTCCTCTGCAAAGCAAGTTTTACATCAGCCTGAACTCCAAGGCCAGCCTCCAGCAGCAGCAGCTCTCCCCTGGCAGCCCCAAGGCCGGAGCGTGGCGCGGGGGCTCGGCCGCCCGAGCTCTCCCTGTGCCACCCCCGGGCTCCCCAGCCTGGAGCTGTGGGCAGTTTAATCAGCCAAGCTTCCCCAAACTCTCACAGCCTGCGCGGGCCATTGTTACGGCAGGAAAAAACAGGCAGCTCCTTTCAGGCGCTGCTTTATGGGGAGCTCCTATTCACTTGTTCAAGCAAATTTCAAAGCGGGCTGCTGCCCTCTCATCCCCGCTAAGCTCCCCTGGACTAACAATGGGCTGAAAGCGATTCAGTTAAGCCTTTCATCCACCATGCACTTTATTTCTCACTCAGTGCTCTCATCTGTATAAGGCCTACAATTGGCATTGCTGTGAAGAGAGGGTATAATCCTAGCCCTGTGAATCCCAAGTGACCCTACACTGGTCCAGAAATGACTAACCCAATGAATGCTCTGTTGACACATGATCACATACAACCAGAGCCAGTAAGAAGAAATAAAGAAGTCACCCTATGATTCAGCTCTTTTATTTAATGCCAATATTGTTCAATAAGGGAATCTGCTGGGACAACAAACTATTTTTTTCCGTAATATCGGTTCAAAACACACATGTGTGTTAAAAAAAAAAAATAAAATAAAAAAGGGCTTTTTGTTTATGCATCGAGGATTTTTGGTAAATCCTGTTTTCCGTTGTGCATCTTCACGCATGTTGATTTCAAAAACCAGGCATTAAAATCTCTCTGAGGAGCACACAGGGACCACTGGACACGTCTGACACAGACACTGGGGAAGTTTCAAGATGAAAAACCAGCAAGGCAGCACTCTGCTTGCAGGTGGGCCCTTCTAGAGCACTTAAGTGAAAATCATGAAATACAAAATCTGCCTTTTGCTCAGCTGAAGAAAATGGTCCTCAGGAGCACTAAGTGAGCCTGACTGTCCCCTCTACAGAAACAAAAGCACCATTTCTGTCCTGCTGGGGAAAGCAAACTGACAGTCCATCTGAGGAGTCCACACTCCTCAGCAGCCAGGAGAAGACAGATCCTGCAATTCCTAGGTTCAGCCACAGCATCTTCTCTCATGCCTGTATGCTGCTGAAACACCCACACCTGATCCATGCAGCTCCATCCAAATGGCCCTTTGAAGACTGCCCCAGCCACACTAGATGAGCAGCTATTTGCCCCTTCAGGTCACTGGCCCTATTACTGTACATTCTGACATTAACGACAAACGTTAATTACAGAAAGTACTTCCTACAGGAAGTAATCTCCTCTTTGATGACTGATAACTACTTAAGGAAGCCTGGCCTTAAGACAAAGGCTCAGGGAGATTCATTTGCTCCTTGGGTTAGTCAGGCAGCACCATGGGCCAGGGCAGAACATGTTTGCTCAGCTGCAGTTGCAAAACGGCAAGAGAGGGATTCATTATTTCCCTGCATCCCATACCTGCGGCGACGGCGCGAGAGAGGGAGAGAGAGGCTGCCGTGCCCTGGCTGGGGCACACACCCCCTTTGGGTCGAGCAGGGTGATGCCCATCCCTCCCCTAAGCCCCACGGGGCTGATTTAGAGGTGTCCCACCCCAAACTGTGGCCAGCACCAGGTACTCACACGCTGCTGTCGGTCATGGACATGGAGTCATCCGTCAGGGCATCGCTGGAGATTTCGCTGTCGTTGGCGCTGGTGGCCGGCGCGAAGACATAGCCCGAGTTCACGTGGTAGGGGTTAACAGGGTCGTTCCTCTTGAAGGACCTGGCACAGAACAGCAATCCAGTTACCACACAGTCCTGGCCTTCGTGGCAGCACCATCCTCGTGGGAACCACGTTCATCATGGCCCAACCTCTTCAGAACCAACCAACCATCTGCTGCTCAGACCTCAGCCAGCACACTGCCCAAACCAGGACACTCGGACTAAACGCACCCAGAGCACAACTTGAAAGACTTTGAGCATCTTCTAAAGTGCTCTAGAAAATCCCAGGAAGTGCCTCTGCATCCTTGGATACCCCGAAAAACTCAAGTCCTTAAGGTTTGATGCTGCACTGCTGAGGTCAGCAGGAGTTTTGCTGTTGGCACCCACAGGTAGAAGTCCAAGAAGTTCACATCTCGAGTCCCACTGAAAGTCACGAGGAACCAGCCACCAATGCTTAGTTCTACTGTGAAGACAAGGGTTGGGATCCCCTTGGAAACACGAGTTATTGGTATCTCTGTTGCCTGAACCAGGAGAACTTCCTGGAACTACACAAGGCAGGGCTGAGATCTGCTGCCCCAGGCTTGGCCTCCCAAAGACGGATGCCACCTTCCTGGCACTATAAAAACACACAACAAAAAGGCCCAGCTTTTAGGAGAACTTCCTGATGGGTTTTTTTTTGCGTAGAGTTGGGCGGGGAAGAGAAGGATGGATGGGGGACGTAAGGAGAGGCCAGCACGTTGTATTAATGGGCACGTGAATTACTGACCCCAACAGCTCTGGGTTACCCAGAAAAGCCAACCCAAAGCCCAGCCTGGATGTTTGAGCTGAGCACCCAGGAGCAGGTCAGTGAAGAATTCATGGGCAGTCACATGGGCTGTGATGGAGCAGGGCCAGGTCACCATGGCAGGGTCACTGCACGGCGGGGCCTGAGGGCATCCCCCTGCCCACTGCCTCCAGCACTCCAACTTCCCAGCCAGGACCAATATACAGATCCTGGCAGGTGATAAGGGGATTATGCAGGGAGGTTTGGAAGCCGAATGTTAAGGTGCACATTTTGTTCCTCTTCCAGGGCAAGATGGGGTTGTTAAGCTTCTGCCTTTGTATATCAAAGCAAAAGGCCTTGTCATCTGATAAGGACTGCTGATTTTAATAATTAGGGCCACTTACCCAGGACTTGGGGGCCTAAGGAATGTGCCAGCAGGCTCGGCAGCTTTTTTTTAATGGGCTTTCCATCTCCCGCCCCCCTGGGGCTGGAGGGACCAGATGGGCTCAAGTGACAGCAACATCCTCCCACCGCCCCGCTCTCAGTCTCCATCCTCATCCCTGTGCCCCCATCACCCCGTCCCTCCTCCCCCAGCACCAAAAGCAGGAGCCTCAGCGAGGCTAAAGTTTGTAAAAAATAAGGGGAAGGAGAAAAAAAAAAAAATTGAAAAAAGGAGGGGGAAGGCTGGTGGGGAAGATGGGCCTCTCTGGTATGAGCAGCGTGGGGCTGGCTGCAGGCAGGTATTCAGCCCAGCCAGAGCTGCATTCCTTTCCAAGGAGGCCAAGGCATTTCTGATGGGGAGATCAGGATGTTAAAAAATATATATATCTGGGAAGAAGAAGAAGGGAAAAAAAACAGATAGTAAGGAATGCCACAGGAAAGAAGTTAAATCTTCAAAGATAAATTAATTCCACATGTGGGTGAAAGCAAAGTTATCCTGCTGCTACTACAAGAAAGTCCCTCTAAAAACCATGGAGTCTTCTGCTCCAGGTCAGAGGGATGTGCAGTCCCAGAGACCCTTCCTAGAGCCCTGGTGGGATTTTGGATAAAGGTGTAAGGGATGCTGCTCTTCCCACAACTTGATTTGAAACCATCTCGGCTCCTGAGAGCGCATCTGAGGACCACAAAGGCTCAGGATGCTCTGAGAGGCTCAGGGGTGTGGGTGCTCCCCAGACAGGAGCAGCACCTTGCTGGGAGGTGTCTGTCACCCCTGTCACAGCCAAGGGCTGGATCTGGCTCCTCTGGCAGGAGGATTCCTGCAGAGGCTGAGCTGGGGGCGGAGGCAGCAGGTCCGTGTGGGTATGGCACAGGGAGAGGGAGGTGTGTCCAAACATATAATTAGAGAAAGTGGCCGGAACTAACTCATCTTCCCAGCAGTGCTGCAGCATCATTCACCTACCAACACCTCGTGGACAAAAAAAATAATAACCCCTAAAGCTGACATATATTTCAAGTCCTCATCCCACATCCAACAGTGCCCCACAGAAATTTCCCCATCCTTTCCAAAAACCAGTGGGGGCCGTTTTGCTACCTTTAACATTTTTTTAATTTTTTTTCCTTTTCCCCCCTTTTTAATTTGACCACCTTACTCCAGTAATTGCAGCCAGATGCATCAAGTTGCCTGCGAGGGTTTTAAATTCCAGGGAAAGCGGTGGTCTCCTGCCACAGATGCTGCACACACAAACACAGCCCAGCTCCAAACTCAACATGCAAAGTGTTTTCAGCTGTCAGGTAGCAGTTGCTCTGGAGCTTCAAGGAGAATGTCTGATGTCTCTCAGCCTATTCTTATCTTGATGCGATGACACACAGCATGTAACGCTCCCCCTCTCTCTGCTATGTTAGGCAATGGCCATATCAGAGGTATTATAATGCCCTGAAAATTTCAGGGGGGCTCCAGGTCATATCCCCTGTTAGAAGAGTGAAGTTTGGGTGTGGGGGGTGTTTTTTTATTGTCAGATTGCTTTTAGAAATAAAAGCACTTGGGCAAGTCAAACCACAGGCTTATACAGAGAGAGAAAAACTGTACAAGGAGCAGTTGGAGGCAGCACTGAATCTCATTAAGTATTTTCTTGGGACAAACATCACTGGGCAACCATGGGTTTGAAAACATTAAAAAAAAAAAACAAGGCAAAAAAAACCACACATGCACAAACCTGAAAAAAAGTATATTTTAACACAACTATGTAAATCACAGCTTCCATGCTCTAACTGTAGAACAGTGCTTGCAGCATAGCTTTACAATGGCATCATTTACTTCAATAATTGAAGCCAAACTTGGTTCCAATAACTTCACACACAAGGAGCTGCACCAGCGGGTCCTTTCAAAGGCCAGGAAGCACGGGGAGCCGGCAGAAGGCCATCTGCAAGCCCCAGCCTTCCCCCAGCAAGGCCAGTCCCACTGATGTTGGAGCCTAATGGGAGGCAGATGAGTCCACCTTGGGCTGAACAAGCCCACGTTGCCCCGGCGGCACAGCAAAGGAAGAGGCGCTCGCTGTGTACACAAAGTCGTGCGTGATAAATTTAGAAGCGCGTATAAATAATAGCTGGAATTCCTGGAGCATGGGGCCAGGTCCAGCACAGCAGCGTGGGGAGGCCAGTTTTAACCACACCACAGCCCAGAGGGGAGAGGAGTCGCCCGGGAGGACAAGAGGGAGGTCCTGATTTTAAAATATTCCCTGTATTAGGGCTCCAAATACACAGCCAGCAGTTTGCTCCCCAGCCAGCTGCAAACTCTGTGTTTTCACTTGACTTCTCCTGTTCCTGTCCGTCACCGGCGCTGGGGCCAAGCAAAGTCTTTCAGCTTGTCCGTTTGCTGCGGTCTCCCGTGGGTTTGCCGTGGGTTTGCCGTGGGTTTGGCCGTGACCCCGTGCCCTGGGGTTCCCAGGTGCTCTCCCCTGCACACACCAGGCTGGCCCCACACCGCTGCGCTCCCACCGTCAGGTGGGCTCAGCCCGGGGCTCGCGCCTTTCGCCGGGATAATCACATCGAAACCCACGGGAGCCTGCACGGCCCTTCAAAACCAGAGCACACTGAGCAGAAATTCCTTAATTCCAACACACACATGAGGGAGGTGTGGTTTGGCCACTCACCAGGAAAGACTTTGTGCGAGCTTCAGCTCCAATCCTAGCCGCGATCCTAAACGCTGAGTGATGAGAGATAACCCATCCATATGCTCATCAGCTTCGAGCACATGCACGCACAAGTGGCTTCACAAACGGGAGGAACTGAGCAGCATCTCAGCTTGACCTCCCTTCTCTTTGCATTGAGATCTCTTGGCCCCATGGAGAGCAAAAGCTCCTGGAAATTCAACAGAAGGTGATCAAAGCAAAACGCACTACCTAATGTCCTAGGAGGGTAGATCTGACATGTGAGGAGCAAGCTGCATTAATCCCTGGACAAAAAAAGAAAAGAAAAGAGGGGGGGAATAAAAAAAGAACAGGAAAAAAAGCCCAGCACTAATCAGGCAAGCAGCCACGGCGCTGCAAGAGCTCTCCTGGACAAGGCACATGTGGGTTTAGCACGGCCTGCAGCTCTGGTAGAACATACAGCCAAGCCCTTCCAGCTCTGAATCCCAACAAAGGCTCAGAGATAAAAGCATCAAACATCCCCCTCCTGGAAAGCCAGCGAAGGGCAGCAGTTCAAACCAAGTTCTGGAGAACAGCAGATGCTCAGGCAGAACCGCTCAGGCACGAGATGAGGATCCCAAAGCCCAAGCCCTCCACGGAGCAGCTGCCAGCGCTGTCCCCCCACAGCCCCCCGGCAGGAGGGGTCCGGAGATGGAGCATCCCTTCTGTCCCCACTCCAGCACCTCCATCCCGCCGGGCCGGCAGCACAGCCTC
Organism: Pseudopodoces humilis; assembly: GCF_049639895.1. Classification (NCBI taxonomy): domain Eukaryota; kingdom Metazoa; phylum Chordata; class Aves; order Passeriformes; family Paridae; genus Pseudopodoces; species Pseudopodoces humilis. The sequence goes on from NC_142220.1 coordinate 2,680,601, forward strand.
CGGCACCGGGAGAGCCCCAGAGAGGCTCTGGAGCATCCTCCGGGGTACGGGGGACCCTGCCAGCATCCCCCGACACAGCTGGAAGCTCTCCGGGGGCAGGAGAGGAGCGCTCCAGCAAAGCCTCCCCGGGAGAAGCCTGATGCCCTTTGATGTCCATGAATCACAGACACACTCTCAAAATTCCTGTAAACGACATGTCAAACACTCACCATACCAACCCCCAGGCTGCCGGGCCGGCGGAGGAGAGCGCACATCTGCAGCAGAGCCCTCTCCTCTCAGCCCTGATTCAACAATCCACATTTATGGCAAGGGTGGGGAGAGGAAAGAATACATTTTCAGAGGATTATACAACTCATCATTTGCTCATCAGAGTCTCTCGTTCCCATCCCCCCCATGCACTTGGAGATGGGCTCTACTTTCCTCACCCTCACACCGCTGTACCACCATTTCCAACAAAAGAGAAGGGTCTGGCACTGCAGATGCACCCCGGGACCAGGGCACAGGGACACCCTGTCACTGCCCACATCCCTGTGGAGACAACCACCTCCTAACGAGGTCAACCCTGAGCTCACGGCCAACACCAAAGCACCTTCCAAAAGATCTATTATGCCACACCTGGAATGCCTCTACCACCTCAAACACTCCAATTTTAGGTATCCTCCTGTATGCACTGGCTCAAAGCCACCCTAGATGGCTCTGACATGACACCAACACCCCGCGCCACGGAGAAGCTGCACATCACACACACACACAGAGTCAAAATAAAAGCAGATTCTGCCCAAGTTGCAGAGTTTGATGCAGTCAGTGCACACATTTCCTCTTCCACAACCGCACAATTGCTTCCCACATAACCAACATGGTTAAACACCGGTTGATGGTGGAGTTGGGGAACTGGTAGGTTTCATTATTCATGTGTCTCTATGATCCACTCCACTACTGCTCTTAATAGGTTTGAAAGTTGAACCAATAATTAACGTATGTCCGGAGGACATAGTTGCTATGAAGTTTTTGATCTATAAAAGAACTGAAAGAGCCAATAGGTCTTCAGAGCACAGGATCCTGTTTTCTTCTGTAGAGGGGAGGAAAAACCCCACACTCAGACAACACCCCACAAATTCCAGTGTCTGGAGGTGTGGGGAAGCAGCTGTGCTGCCAGCCCTCCAGGAAGCCCTGCCTCCCCTCGATTCCCACCCCAACAACCTTCTGAAAAGCACTCTCAAAGTCCTTAAAGTTAAAACAAAGCACAATTTCCAGGGGTTCCCTTACCTGTATCCGTTCTCGATCGTTTCCGTGGCTCTGACATTCGCTGTAACCCTCAACGTCTTGCTGGATAGTCCAACTACTGAAGGCAAGATTTTGTTTTTAAAGTCTGCACAGCTCCATTCCTCTTCTTCATTCAAGGTCGGGAGATAACCACAGACAACTTTTAAGCTCCCCAGTCCATTGGTGTTCATGTAAGCGGGATTCTCTCCTCCACTCCGTACATATTCGAGGTATATATCAGAAGTTAAAAACATCTGGTAAGCATTTTCCTCCATCACAGTCTGAATCTCAGTCTGTGCCTGATCAAACATGATGGAATCTATCTGCTGCTTCTTGATGCTGTCCCTTATGTAGGTCTTGGTAGCAGGTTTGAGCTGCTTGGAGACGATGCTGTTGTTCTCGATGTACCTTTTGTAAATAGCTTTGGCTACTCGTAAAGTTTTGGTATCCTTAAGGTCCATCTGCCTGAAGCCATTGCAGGCAAACCAGAAGTCTAAGGTATCCACACATTTTTCCCTTTCCAGAAAGGTCCGAAAAAGATAGGCACCATCTTGATCTCCCAACAGGGAATGCAAGGATTTGGTCCATCTGGCCAGAGGGGAGTCTGGGGACGCGCTGCCCTCCGGCTCCCCGAGCCCGTTCTCATTCCTCCGCGGGGCAGGAGGCACCGGCATGGCCTTGAAGCTTTGGCTTTTGGGGAGAAACGAGCTGCCGAGTTGCGGGCATGGTGCTTCTCCTTCCTCCCCCGGGACAGGGGGTCGGGGGGCGTCTTCCCTGAAGCTGCTGCTGGGGTCTGGGAGGTGGGCGAGGACCACGGCGCTGCTCATGGCTCCGGAGCTCGCTGGGGAGAGGGGCTCCCAGTTGTTTCAGGAGCTGCCTTGTGCCTCTGCCTGCCTCTGCCTGGAGTCAGCAGGGGATCCTTGGAGCCTCCTCTCTGCAAAGGGGAAGGGAAAAAAAAAAAAAAAAGAAAAAAAAAAAAAGGGGGGGGAAAGAAAAAAGGAGTATTGATCTAATCAAAACCAGATCCTCCCAACATCAAAGGCAAAAAGTAAACAGGCTTTTCAACTCCTCACAGTCAAAAAAAAAAAAAAAAAAAAAAAAGGAAGAAAGAAAAGGGGAGAGAGAGAGAGGGAGGGAGGCAGGGCAAGGGAGCGCGGCTCTATCGCCAGCCCGATCGCGACTATCAGATCCGCTCCGCTGAACTCCCGGCGCACTTTTAGCGGGGCCGGGGCCGGCGCGGGGGTGTCAGCGCAGCCCCCCCGCAGCCCTCGGCAGCTCGGGGCGTCCCTGCCCCGGCATCTGGTTTCCATTTGCCCCTCACCCCAGCCCCGCTCCCCCGCCCCGCGGGTGTCCCGTGTGTCCCCCCTCCGCCAGAAGCGATTTTGGGGCGCTTCTTTGCGGGAACCGGGCTGGAGCAGGGATCCCCTCCTTCCCAAAAAAGCACCCCCGGGGCTGGGTTAAGGCGAAGCGGTCGTACCTGGGCGCTGCGGGGCATCCCGGGCCCCCCGCATCCCCCCTGGAGCCGAGGACAGCAACCCCGGCTCCGAAAAAGAGGCAATAAATGGGAATGGGGGGTCGGAGGTGGGCAGCCCCCAGCCCCGGGCTTCCCGCCGTGCAAAATAATAATAATAATAATAATGATAATAAAAACCTGCTCCAGAAATGGCGACGGGCTGGGAGGAGGGAGGTCGGAGGGGGAGGAAAGGGGGGGAAAAAAGTCCGGAGCGACTTGGAGGCTCCGAGCCGCGAGCAACAGCCGAGCCCCGGCGGGCACGGGCAGCGCGGAGGCTCCGCGCCCGCGGAGGGCGGCAGCGCGGGCACCCCTCCACAAGGATATCGGGGAAAAAAAAAATATATAAAAATTTAAGAAAATAACTGAAATTAGGAGGGGGGGAAAAAAAAAAAAAAAATCCGTATCTGGAGCAGAAGAAGCGGCGGCCGCCGCCCCCGAAGTTGCCACTCACCGCCGAGCCGGAGCTCGCTGCGCGCCCGCGGCCCCGCCGCTCCCCGCCGCCGGCAGCGCGCAGGCTGCACCCGCTCCCCCCGCCGGCCTTCCTCCTCCTCCTCCTCCTCGCCTTCCTCCTCCTCCTCCTCCTCCTCCTCTCCTCCCCGGCGGTGCAACCGCATCGGAGAGCATCGGGAAAGAGGGGGGTAAAGGGAGGGGGGGGGGGGGGGCTGCGAGGGAAGGAGCCCACTGCGATCCGCGCCTCCCTCCTCTCCCTCCCTCCCCTGGTTATTTATTTTATTTATTTTAAATACAAAAGCGCAGGTCCCGCCCCCCCCCCTCCCTCCGCCCCCCGCCCCGGGCTCCCCCCGCAGCATCAAAGCGCAGCCCGGCCGAGCGGTCCTGCAAGGGCGGTAGCGCACTAAGGGAAAAAAAAAAAAAAAAAAAAGAAAAAAAAAAGAAAAAGAGGTGAAAACAGTCCCCAAAGAATTTTAAAAATTAAAAAGAGAGAGAAGGAGAAGCCGGGGAGCACCCTCTGCTCCTCCCGGTGCTCCCACACCCGGGGCATCCCCGCTGCGAGTCGTGCTCGGGGGCGGCTTCAGCGCGGGCGGGGACGGGAGGAGGAGTGCACAGATCAGCGCTGCTGAGGAAAATTAAATTATTATATTTTTTTGGGGGGGGGACAGGATTTATTTTTTTCTCCCTTCTCGCGGCATCCCGCGGCGGCTACAGAGTTGCCAGGACCTTATCAAAGGGAAGCGATCGCTGCCGCCGCTCCGCCGCCTTAAAGGCGCAGGCGCCCCTTTTCCTGCACCGCCCCGCGCATCCCCCGCGCATCCTCCGCGCATCCCCCGGGCATCCTCCGCGCTTCCTCCGCGCATCCTCCGCGCATCCCCCGCGCATCCCCCGAGCATCCTCCGCGCATCCCCCGAGCATCCTCCGCGCATCCTCCGCGCATCCTCCGCGCATCCTCCGCGCATCCCCCGAGCATCCCCCGAGCCCTTCCCCAGCCCTGCAGGGCAGAGGCTACTCCCCGGCATTAAAAACTTTGCTAAAAGTTTTCATGTCGGGGAGAAAACTGGGCTGGTCTCCGTGTTATTATTATTATTTTATATGTATATATATTTTATGTATATATATATAATCTGCGGGCCTGTTTTCGCTCTGCAGGCTAATTAAACAATCCCTGATTGCAATAGAACTGGCACAGCAGCCAAAGCCCGGCCGCAGTTGTGTTCCCATCTCCGGCCCCAGCTGTTAAATATTAACCAGGCACGGAATGGAGGGTTTGGAACTTCATACAAAAGGTTTTAATTAGGGGTTGGCCCCCAAACCTGCCCTCCAGATCCAAGGAGCCTCCTGCCCTCCTCCTCCTCAGCCTGCTCCGAGGCTGGACCTGGGGCTCCACAGTTCCCCCAGCAGCAGAGCCCACCTTGGTCCAGCTGGCAGAGCTGCTGGGGTCCAGCTTGGCCGGAATTTTGTCATTATCACAGAGTCACAGACTGGTTTGGGTTGGAGAGGATCTTAAAGCTCATCCTCTTCCATCCCCTGCCATGGCAGGGACACTTTCCTCTGTCCCAGGCTGCTCCCAGCCCTGTCCAGCCTGGACTTGGGCACTGCCAGGGATCCAGGGGCAGCCCCAGCTGCTCTGGGAATCTGTGCCAGGGCCTCTCACCCTCACAGGGAAGGATTTCTTCCTAATAATCAACACAACTCTGCTCTTTGTCAGTGTGCAGCCACTGCCCCTCGTCCTGTAACTTCAGGCAGGGCAGGTGGCAAAGCCTTTGGTGAAAGAAAAGGTTCCACCTTTGGTGAAAGAAAAGGTTCCACCTTTGCTGTGCCTGAACATCACCAGGGCACCTCCTGGGAAATGCACCTCGCTGGCCCAGCCCCTGTCCCCAGGCCGTGGGGCCACACCCTGCCCTGTCCCCACATCTGGGGACACCACACTCCAGAGCTGCCCATTCCAGCCAGCAAAGGCACCCTGAGCCCCAGGGCTGGAGCCCAGATGGGCCCTGCTCCCAGCACCACGGCCGGTCCCAGTGCCTCACCCCGCTCCCTCCTGCCCTGCAAAGGAAATCCCAGGGGAATGCTGGGGGACAACCCTGGCACCCCAGGGATGCTCCAGTGCTGGTCCCAGGGACTTCACCTGGTCCTAAATGTGAGCTCAGAAACCAGGGCCATGACCACAGAGCTGTCCCCCTTCCTTCCCACCCTTCTCCGTATGGAGGAGCTGCTGGTTTGCACCACCCCTAAACCCACAGCGCTCCCATTCCTCCTGCTCCAGGCCCTGCTCAACCCCCTCTGCAGCACAGCAAAAAGCAAACACCCCAGGAGGCCGAGTGTCCTGCTGGCCCTGGACATGATGTCCTTTGAAGCACAGCTCTGTCCCCCATCCATCCAATGCTGAACCCATCCGGGAGCCTCGCACAGCGCCACGGAACTGACCGTGCCCAGACTGGGCAACCTGGGCTAATAATGAAATAACACAAGGGTGAATTTGTTGTTGCTGCCCAATTACACATTTTCCAGGCCTGGGAATGGCCACCACTGGACATGGAAAGCAAATGTCCTGCCAAGCCCACGAGCTGAAGAGTAAAAGCCTTTTCAAGGCTCAACAAGCAGTTATGAATTATTAGTATTATTAATATTTTTGCTGCTCATAATGCCAAGTATCAGCGTGCCATGATGCCAGATGCTACTGAGCCATACAACATGGTCCTTTCCTGGGAGAATGAACAGCCTGCACCCCTCTGGGCTCCCTGGGATGGTGACAGTGGTGTCACCTCCAGCCCAGGATCTCCAACCATCAGAAGGTGACTTGACCACCTCTTTCTCCTTAAAACTTGCTTTGAAACAATATTGGATAAAAACCTCTCCAAGTCCCATGTACTGCTACAGCCCAGAAAATTAAGCCATTATAATGGAGGCTGAAAACCTCGGACTCATTCCCTTTGGAAGAAAAATCTCATTAAGTCTCATTCATCCTATTTCATAAAAATGTCATTTAACCAACTGGTTCTCTCCAAATCCCCTTGTGCAATAACGCTGCCCTGGGAGAACAACCCAGAAACTCAGGCAGGGACTTCATTTACCAAATTACCCGGGACTGCAGATGCAGAGGAGCAGCCCACCCAAACACCTGCCTGAGCCAGCATCCTCCTCATGCCAGCCACCAAGAAAGGGACACTTAGGGAAGAAAAAGAGGGGAGGGCGAGCCCCTGGGGCCGTGGCTTTGTGTGCAGGTGCCCAGGGAGCAGCTTGTCCTGCCCAGAGCGGTGGTGGCCCCGTTCATGTCCTGCATGTCCAGTCAGGGAGTCTATTTTCTCCTCCTGCCAACAGGGAAGAGTCACGTAGAGCCTGGGATTTGAAAGCAATCTGATGAACTAGGCAGGCGGTGGCAGGTACAGGAAGGTCTTCCAGAGTTTTCTTCATCTTTATCAGCTTCTGGAAGTCCTTGTTCGCAGATCTACAGGGAATCTCTGTGTTCAGGTAGCAGCTGCAGTCATCAAGAAAGCAGAGTATCTTTGAATTTCCTTCTGATTTTCTTGTCTAAACTTGAATCTGAATTCCCAGGTTGAACAGAGGGAAAATTAACTATTTATATTTTATTTGTTAGCCTTCCTGCATCTGAGATAAAAACTCAGTTAAATGAGGGAGAAAAGGACTGCAAAAAGCTGTTTAAAGCAGTGTCCTCCAGCCGTGCTCAGCCCTCCTGGTGCCCAGCAAAGGCCAGACACAGCCTGTCCCCTCCTCTCTGGCTGCTGCTGTGTGTCATGTTCACAGGCAGCAAAGAAGCTTGAAGTCAGATTGTGGCACCAAAAAGGAATAATTTTAGATTAAAAGAACCAGTTCACAGTGAAGCTACACAATAAAGAGAAATTAATTTTTTTTTTTTTTTTTTTTTTCCTGAGAGCTTTTTGTAGGGCAGGTAGTAAAGGAGGAAAAAAAAATAAAAAAAAAGAGGGAAAGAAAAAGGCAGAGGGGCTGGAATGCTCTGGGAGCTTTGCAGATGTTCCAGTCCACACTCCCTGGGCTCCTCCTGAGTGCACCCAGCTGAGCTGGCTCCTGTCTGCCCACAAGGCAGGTGCTTTGCTCCGAAAAAGATGCTCCAGGTTGTTGTCTTCCTGCAGAACCCCAGCTCAGACAGCAGCAGTGCACCAGGGCTGTTCTCTTGGTCCCTGTAAGGGTCTTTGTGGAGGTGACAGAGGACAGGAGCTCGATTAAATCAAATCCAGCAGCCCCAGCACCTCAGAGCGACGCCCACACTGTGCTGGGCAGGAGCCACAAACCAGGGCACCAAGGCAGAGTCCTTCCCTGTGCACAGGGAGACACCGTGGGCAGGGAACTCATGGACAACCTCAGAAAACCCAGAGAAGCCACCACAGCCTGTCCAGCCCCCACTGTCGGGCCAGAGCTCGGTGCCTGACACTGATTGTGCTGATGAACCTCTGCTAAACCACGGTGGGATCATTGAATCAGAATCCCAGAATCACAAACCCTGGTTTGGGTTGGAAGAGACCTTAAAGCTCCTCCTGCTCCACAGCCCTGCCATGGACAGGGACACCTTCCACTGGACCAGGTCCAACCTGGCCTTGGAAACTTCTAGGGTGTCACAAGGACGGTGGTGGAGAAGGAGGAAACATGAAACAAACATGCTGAGCCCCCTCCTCTCCATGCACAGCCCCCACTGGGGGTCAAATCCCCCCAAGACCCCTCCCCTCCTGCTCCCCACTCCATCCCTGTGCCTGCCCTTCCCTGGCCAAGCAGGAGGGCAAAGCCCTACTTACTCTTCCCACCTCGGTGATTTAGACCCCAAGCCAGAGCAGGCCAGGGGCTCAGGGTCTAAAAATCACTTTTCCAGCAGGAAAACTCCCCAGTGACAGGCAGAGCCCAGGGAGGACCCACAGAGGGTGGGATCCAGCCCCAGGAGCGTGGCTGATGTCACCCTCTGTCACCGGTGGTCACGTTGATAAGAGATCAAAGGCTTGAGACTATTTCAACAGAAGTGCTGGGAACAGTCTTGATCAAAATAAGAGGAAGGCCCTGTATACAGAAGACATGAGAGGTTTGCAACCCACATGTGAACCTTTGAAGTTATTCTCTTCTCTTTTTTTCTTTTTAATAAACTGTTTAACATCATTAGTTTAAGAGGTATGAACCCGATGGGCTGTGTAATCTCCAGACATACTGCAGGGACGGGGTATTATCCACACAAAGACACGCTTTTCCAGTGGGGGGAAAAAGCACTGCCAGAGATACTCACAAATAAGACAAGAAAACACACAATTAGTTTTGTGGGATTTGAAGTTCATTTCATAAACTGACACACTTTTGTTACCGAGTATCGCCAGATAAGTCCGATACATTTTCTCTCCTATAATCCTTTTACCATTTCCATTCCCCCCTACAGACTCTTTTCCTTGATGTTTTGTTCAGTGCACTCCCTGCTATCTGCACACGCTTGCCCAGATTTTTTAGACTTGAAAGGGGCACCATATCAGCATTAACCATTCCAGGAGAGCTGATAAAACACACACGAGCACTTTGCTATCTATTAACATTTCTGAACTCCTTCCATCACCTGCACAGAATAGTGATTGAAGAGAGGGTGGGGGCAAAAGAGGTAAATGAGAATATTTATGACTAACTTCCCATGATTTATTTTTTCCACAACCCCTTCCTCACCGTGCACAAATGAGGTGTCGCTTTCTCTGCCACCTCCCTGTTGGAGTAGCAGGGACAGCAGGGCTGAAAGATTCCCCATCCCTGGAAATGTGCAGGCCCAGGTTGGGCTGGGAACAACCTGCTCCAATGGAAGGTGTCCCTGCACATGGCCCTTGAATGGAACATTTAAATCCTCCTGAATTTTTTTTTTTTTTAGTCAAATACAGATTTTTTTGATGGGAAATTGAGCACTGCAGTGGCTCTTGGGGATGTTCCCGTGATGCCATGGCAGAATGATGAGTGTGGGTCTCCTGTTGTGTCTGTGATGACTCCTTAAAGTCCAGTTCAGGACCACATTCCTCCTTTTTCCACCTCTACTCACTGCTCCTGCTAAACAATGGTGATTCTGGGCTTCTTGAGTGCACAGTGCCAAGGAGAAGCTGGATCTGAAGTGGTTCAAAGCCCAGTTTCTCCATGCTCTAGCCCTGTGAGTGTTTATGGAGTGACTTTTAGACATCCCATCATGCAAGAAATCAGCTCTACACAACTTGTGAGCATCCATCACCCTGCAGGGACCAACCGGGCAGTGGGACAAACCCTCCCAGAGGATCTGCTGAAAGCATCACCAGACACCTTGTCTCAGGCAGCCTGGAGCTTTATCTGCCACACAGGCTCAGAGCTGAGGACTTCCCTTCCAGCCTGAGGTGCCTCAGATCCACCCAGGTGTGCCCTCCTCCCTCCCACCCACCCGCGCTCCCACATCGCCCTGCCAGGACCCGAGAGGTGCTGCAGGAGGAACGCGGGGAGGTGACAGGAGCACCGCTGCCAGCAGGGCCTGGAGGAGATTCCACTCCATTCTTTCATGGAAACAGGAACATTTTTTCCAGGCATGCTCAGGGAAGCCCTTCTCCTGCGTGCACAGAGGGGTGTCCTGGCTCTGGATGCTCCTGGAGGAGAACACAACGCGGGGCTGATGGTATCTTGGCCTGACTGCAGAGGAAGGGAAATATATGATGTGTTACCAGCCTGAACTGATGTGATTTGGTTCTGCAATTTAATCTGGTTTGTTTTCTGGCTGGCTCCTATGGCTGTGTAAAAATGGCTCCTTGAAAACCCAACTAAGGATGAAGCGCACTCCCTGCAAATCTCAGCGAGGGAAGGAAACCCAAATGTTTTGAGTTTAACTATTAAACATAGTTTCCAGCCAGTGTGCTCAGAATTTGAAATTAAACAAATGAAAGAAACATGTTTCATTGGTTTTATGTAGGCAATAATGTCATTAACAGGAAATAAAGAAATTGGGCTTTGCAGCTGCAGCATGAGGTTTAACCCTTCCCAGGCAGCTCTTGGTGCTTGTGGGGCTGCTCAGCCTGCTCCCACCCTGCCTGCTATTGGGCATCCCAAAAAACCTTCCTGGACCTGAATATCCTGATCCACACAGCCCTCAATGCAAGATGGTAATGGGAAAAACAGGAGGAGAGACAACGGTTAGGAGAGAACAGGCTTTCCTGACTAGTGGAAAACTTTCAGATCATAAAGTCAAATAAAACTTTTCACTTCCAGGGGTAAAAAAAAAAAACAACAAACCCAAGTCCTTTGTGCATGGTTATTTTTAGGTGTGCTGTCAGAGTTGAGTACCCTGAAATTATACCTGCTTTGGTTTGTTTCTGCCTGTCCATTCAATTCTCAGAATTAAGGACAGTGAGGGGTGTGAGATTCCAGCCCCCTGGTGCTGTCAGGAGCTGGGTGATGCCTCTCAAAAGCTGGACCAATCCTGAGGCCACAAAAGAAACATTAATTTTCTTAAGGATGTCTCTGTTTCCAGGTGTGAAATGCAGGCTGGAGAGAGGAGGCTTTGCATGGAGAAAGCCTCACCCCACATCCTCAGGTCACCCCTCCTGAGCACCTGTGTCCAAACCAGCACCAAATTATTGGTGCCATTTCATCCAAAGTCACATTTTACTGCTCCCCCTTCTCCCACTTTATCTACATTTTTTTTTTTAGTTGATTGTATCTTCTTCTGCCAAAGCCCCATTGATTGTATGAAAAGGTGTTTACTTCCACTGTGGGAACCTCCACCATAATCCTTAAATAATTAATATTGGCAGCTTTGTTTTCCCTTTTCATTAAAAGGAAAGGAAGCTTGGTGAGTGTGAGGTCAATCTCTCTCCTGACCAGACCCAAAAAAGGCTGCTTGGACATACATTTCATTAATGATTTTTTTTTCTTTTTACAAGAAATCTTCATCCTGGGGGAGACACCATCAAAATACTATTTCAATCTTTTCTCCTTTTGCTTTCTAATCGTTTCACAGAAGCCTGGAAATTACCCAATATCCTTTCTCCCCATGACAAACTGGGGGGACTGAGAACCCCACACTATGGAAACTCAGGAGAAACTGAAGTGTTACCAGACCATTTCTGCATCCCCAGCCCCAAACATGCTTCTGGGCTTTTCCTTCTTTTCCCATCAGGCCTGAAATTAGAACACTTTGGGGTTTCTTTAATATTTGAAAACAAATCTAACTCAAATCTCCTGTTATCCTGAGAGCATATTCCAGGCTTTTTCACACCACAAGTGAGAGTTCCCCCCACTCCTTTTTTTGGTGGCATTCACAGGTGTCTGGATAATCATTTCCCCAGCACTCCTGTTCCTCCAAGAGCCCTTCCAGGGAACAAAACCCATCCCCAGGAGCATCCTCTGGCACTGAAGCAGCCCCAACCTTGCTGCTATTCCCTGGAAAGGGCCAGCACATCCCCTCCACGTGTCTAATCAAAGCCCTTCTAATCAAACATGCAGATCAGCTCATTAATGATGATGCAGGGGGAGCCCCTGGCAGGGGAAGGTGACAGTGGCAGGAAGCACTGAGGGGAGCAGGAGGTTGCTGTCACCTCCTAAGTCCCAGCTGCTGCTTCCTGAGATAAGTTTAGTTTGTAAAGGGAACATTTCCACCTGGGGGAAGCCCTAAAAACTCCTAGAAAGCTGTAAAAGCTGAAATCCTGCTGTGGGTAACACAGAGTCAGGTTGGCTACGGGACAGCCACACTGCTGTGGTGTTTGACACCTCCAAAAAAATCCAGTTCTGAGGAATTTATCAGAGATACATTTAGGGTCTGTTCACCTCTGTGCATGGAATGGAAATAAGAGCTTCCACACCATCCCCTTGCAAGCTGGAGGGAGAACACTTACCTCATCTCAATCATGGATGAAGGAGTTTGCTTGGAAATGGAAAATAACACTTTGGAAATCATGGAAGTAACACTTTGATTATGATCCCCATCCCATGCCTGGCTGCTTAAATTAACTGAGAGCACTGCCATGATGTTTGTCTCTCAGTGGAGGTCACTGGGATGATGATCACCTCCTGCTCCATGCTGGCCTGGGGGGTGGCACAGGAGGGGAGCAGCTCCAGGGACACGAACTGGCCACAGGGACAGCGATTCCTGAGCACCTCAGCTCTGCAAGGGCCTGCCTTGGGCACCTGTGACATGTTCCAGTGCTGGGTTCCAGTTATCCACCCTGTCTGATAATGGACTCAATGAAACAACTGCTGAAATAGCTGATGATTCTTCTTGCCATAACTTTAAACAATAAAATTAGATAAATTTCATAGATTTAAGCAATACACCATTGTCCTTTCATTACACAGGCACATGCCCAAGCCAAGAACAGAGAGAACATCTTATATTAAATTGATTTCAGCTCATGGAGAATGTAATATCGGAGCAGGCTCAGGACAGAGCTATTTAACACATTTAAAAGGATGTGGTTTCCACAAGCTCAGACATGTTGACATCTGCTCTTGAAGTGAACACGGATAATGAGGCTCTCCTGTGATACACCTGACACCAGCCAGCACTGGGAATGTGGATCTGTCACTTGTGGCTCCAAGGGAGATGACAAAACCCCTTGGTCAGAGATCTGGGGTGGTCACTGAGCCCTGGCCTTCAGCCTGAATAACCCCCTGTGCTCCAGCTGGGATGGCTCTGCATCTCCACACTGGAGCAGGGGGACTTCAGAGCTGTCCCAGGAGCAGCACCCCAGCCCTGGCAGTGCCCAAGGCCAGGCTGGAAGGGGCTTGGAGCACCCTGGGACAGTGGAAGGTGTCCCTGTGGCAGGGGGTGGAACAAGATGAGCTTTAAGGTCTCTTCCCATCCAAACCCTTCCATGATTCTGTGACCACTGGAGCAGCTGCAGTCACAGCTGAGACACTGTTAAACACCCTGGAGTCAACCCCAGCCCTTTGTCCTGGAGTGCACTAAAATAATAACCTGCCTAATATTGCCATTACACCGATGCAAATCAGGAGGAGAGGATTGCACCACTATAAAACCTGCTACACACCAGCAAGAAAAAAAAAAAAATCCAAGTAATTTTTCTTCTCTTGATGACTTTACAGAGGCTGGGGAGGCTCTCCCTGACCAGCGAAGTTGCACAGAGCCTGGGCACCAGCTGAAGTGGCAGCAGCCCCTCTGCAGAGGGGAGCAGGGATGTGTTTTTTGGCAGCAGGGCCAGCCCGTTTCCTTGGGCCACCCCCTTCATTGTGAATGCTTCAGGCATTAGCTCAGGGAACTCACCCAGCTAAAAATAACCCTTCCCGCACAAAAAATAGACAAAGAAATGGCTATTTATACCCTGGATCAATTCCTGGGCTCATTCACCGTGTGGCCCCTGCAGTGGCTGCCCTGGGATCAGGCACAGGGAGTTGTGCAGCTGCACCAGCCCGGGGTGACCACGGCCACATCCCCGGGCACGGGGGGCACTGACCCCATTTGGCTGTAAAACAACTCAGCATCCACAGATGACCTTTACCCCTGGCCTTAGCAGGGGCTGGAGATGGGACAACTGTGGGTGTTCTTATAATTTTCATTTTAGTCTCTGTGTTTTCAGTTTATAAATATATTTTTTTAGGTTTGTCTCGCCTGGCTGCCCTCCCAGCTGGGTCAGGGCTGTTCCTCTATGTGCTGTTCCCAAATTTTTGGGTTTAAATGCCACAGAAAGCTTCAGGGCCAGCTCCAAAGGCCCAAAGAGAAACAAGAGGACAGGCCAAATAGTTTGATAAAACTCAGGAAGAATCCTCCATCCTCATCTGCCTCAGCAGACAAGTTTAAATATGGATAAAGACAGTTGGAGTAATATGGATGTATTTTTTTCCCCCTTGTTGTTTTCTGTTTTGACTCCTTTGGAATCATTCAAAGGGAGGTTCAGGCTTTGATCTTCTCTATTGGCAATATTTTCTTCATCTAGATTTTTATAGTTTGAGAAGAGATGTTACATGCTTGCAAGAGAGACTATCAATATGATGTGGGCCTGAACAAAAAACCTGGTGTCGGGTTCTCCATTTGGAGTGTTACCTCGAGCTTTGAAGTTTGTAATGATTCAAAAGCATCTAGAGCTGCTACAAATGTTAATAAAATTAAAGCCATCTGAAAGTGAGGCTTGCATGTGCCTTTGAAAGTAGGTCTGTGATCAGTTATTACCCTCAATTACCTTGTTGTCCACTCTTTTAGCTCGAGGTTAAACTCTTAACACTTTGCTTTGAAGTGGTTATCCTTTTATCTATGACCGGACTGAGGAATTTAAGGGCAATAATCAATGAGAGCTTCATAAGAATAAAGGGGAGACAAGGCAAGGAAAAGAGGTGTGAATGTGCCCTTAACAGCGGGCTGGGGGTTCGGGGGACACCGATGGGAGCCTCGGGAAGAAAAAGAAAAGGAAAAAGGAAAAAAAGAAAAGAAAAAAAAGGAAAATGAGGCGAAAAAAGTGGGCATGAAAGAAAAAAAAAAAAAAAAAGAAAAAAATGGAAATAAAGGAAAAAAAAAAGAAAAGAGGAGCCCCAGCAATTTCCAAATCACTGCTAAAAATAAAGCAAAAGCACCAGCCCGGGGTGGGGCTGGGCGTGGGGAGCACGGCGAGGTGAAACCTCATCCAAGGCGAGGAGAGATAGGATTAAAGAATTGCCTTAATCACCCTTTGATGTGTGCCACAGCACCGCGCCCTGCACGGACGGGACACGGGACGGGTGTCCTGCGCTGGGGACCCTCCCCGGCCCCAGCAGTGACCCCAAAACAAGAGGTCCCCAAGCGCTGGCAGCGGGCGATGCCCGGCAGGACACGGGCGATTCCTTCTCTGGAAGGATTCCATGGCACACAGGATGCTCCGGAGGGAATCCTTCCTGCAGCAGCAGCATCCCTGTCACCTGCGCTGTCACCTTGGTCCACCTGGACCACGCTGGTCCTTGGCCAGCCCTCCCTGCTGCCAGCACCCACCACAAAGCCACCGTGGGATGCAGCAGTCCCTTCTTGCAGGATGGCAAACCCAGGGAAGGAGACTCAGAGAATTCACCTGGCCCTGCTGTCCTGGTGCCATCCCTGTCACCCCCTCCCGGGCTCCAAGGTGTGAGGCAGCCCTCTCCCCACAGAGCCACCGCCGTGCTTTCACCGGCAGGGAAAATCACAGCAACACTCCCAGCCAACTCTTTTCCTTTAATTTTTTTTAATCCGAGGTGCCTAAAGCGAGGTGTTGAAACGCATGTTGAGTGCACCTCGTTTGGCAGGGGACCAAGCCCACATGGCTTGGGTTTGTGAAGTCCTGAGCACAACCTCGGTGTGTGCTCAGCATCTCCCAAAAAACTCGCGCCGCCGCGCTTTGATCCCGCGCCAACCTTCGGAGCTGCGTGTCTAATTTAAGGTGCTTGGGTTGGAAAATGTTGACAATTATTGTTACTCTAAAATTAAATCAGTGCTTAATTATCAAAATTGATGGTAACTTAGAGTGGCGTTTTCAAGAGAGCCTCAGGGAGTCAGAAGGAGATTTTCAAAGGCGGTTTAATGTCTCAGGGCCACGTCTCCCTCTCCGTACCTGCATTTTCTTACTGACTGCTCCTGCTTCAGCACCTTCTTAAGGCCACCCGAGTTGTGCTGAGCTCTCTGCCGAGATGCTACAAGGTGGACCTGAAACCATGAGCACAGACCAAAACCTCCAGCCCTCCAAATGCACTTGGCTAATTCACAGTGAAAAATCAATTGGCTTTGGGTGCCTAATTCTCCTATAATCCTTTAGATAATCCCAGCTTTAGGCTTTCAGATACCGATAAAAAAACCAAACAAACCCCACAATACAAGAAATTCGTGCAGATAGAATAGAAAACCAACATATATTTCATATAACTTTCAGATACTCTGAACTTGATACGAAGTTGGTTGAGGACAATAGCAATAAAACATTGCTCAAGAGAGAGTAAAGGCACAAGGCCGTGAAGCCCGAGGCTGAGAACAGAGTTTCGTAATTAAGTAGCCTCCAGACAACGATTGTCATAGGCAGGCATTGCTCAAGGACCCAGCCATTATTGCTTTCATTATAGTTTTTCAGGAGAGGATCTTTTTCTGGCCTGGCTCCACCTTCATTCAAAGCTCTCAGTGGCCCCAGCCACTAATGAGAGAGCGTTGATTGAGAAATGCTAACGAAGCCTGCACAGACACGGAGCGAGGGGTGGCTGTGGAGCAGGCACGTGGCACTGGGGGTCCAGAGTGGGGCTGGTGGAAGAGGTGGCACTGGGCAGGGCCATCAAACACCACATCTGGGATGAAGAAATGGAGAGAGGAGGTGACAGCTGGTGGCCAAGGTGCTCGTGCTGCCACTGCCTAGACAGGAGGGTCACTTGCTGGTTCAGTGGGGTCCTGCTGGTCTTGTCCATCAAATCAGTGGAAAATCTTCTGACAGGAAAGGTTTTCCAAAAAAAACCCCTGAGACAACTCAAAGAAAATCCTGATAAACCCCATACTGCAACTAAATAACCTTCTTTTTTTAAACTGGGCATAAGAAGGGAGGTGTGGTTTTTACTCTCTGCATTTCCCAGCCCCAGATAGCATCACCCATGGAAGCCTGGGCAAGGAGAGCATGGGGGATTGCAGGAGCTCACAGTGGCTGGGCCATGGCAGTGTCACCCAGGCATGTCACACCACCGTGCAGCAGGTCACTGCTGCATCCCAGAATTCCCACATCCAGGGGTTTGAAACTGGAATTTCAGCTTTGTTACAGAAGGGATGAAAAAGGCCTGAATTAGAAACTCCTCTCTGCTTGTAGAAAATTTTGATTTCCCTCAAATTTTGACTGAAAAGATCCAGTTGATCACCATTCCCCCAGCTGGTGCTGAGTGAACCCCACAGGAATCACAGGATTAACTCCCATCCCCTGACGTTACGCTGAGCATGACCGTGCCTGTCTGCACTTAACTGCTGACCTATCTTAAACATCCCACTAATTAATATGCTGAACCAAGGTCGTGTTCCAACACGGTCTCGTTTTCCAGTGAAGGGAAGAGCCAAGGAGGATTAAGAACAAATGGGAGCAGCCCAAGATGCTTCCTCACACCCCAAGCCATGGCGGCTCATTGCTCTCCACCTCAGAGCCCTCCATGCACCAACCCAGAGGACCAGGAGGGACCCCTGTGCCAGCTAATTCTGGGCTAAATTAGCCAAATCTCAATCTGTGGGATTAATCCCGAATTGTGGCAGCAAAGCCAGGGCTCAGCCACTCGCTCCTGCTCCAGCTGCTCTGATCTTTGGCCAGTTATCAGCACCTGGATGCTCAGGGAAGAGGGAGGTGATCCAAGGAGGCATCAAAGGAATAAAGTTCTCCTTGTTCCTGTAAAAATGCTGCTGCTGCTGGACAGGCTGCCTGGGCTAGGTCAGGGCACAGCCCAGCTCCTGGGGAGGCTGCTCAGCTGCTGGAAACCCCAGCCCTGGGGAGCAGGGCTCATCCCATAGGAGGGGCTGGCTGCAGCAACACCTCCTCTTGCACTATGATTATTACTCAATCTCTTTTTCAGCTCATTATATGGAGGAACAGAGTCAAACACAGCAGAGAAAAATCTCTCGGCCCTACATGATCCCAGTCCCTCTGAAAGCAGCAGGATGGCCAAGCACACTCCCCTGTGAGCTCTGCTCCTGACACACACAGGGGGAATTCTGTCTCCCAGGGGCCAGGAGTGACCCAGGCAAAGGCTGCAGCCCATGGTGCCAGCAGCCCCAGAGCTGCTGCTGGGCTCACAGGTGCACAAACCCCACCTCAAAACCTCCCCACACCCAGGCAAACCTTGCAGGGAGGGGAGCTCCTTTCTTAATCCTTGAGAGAAGGAAAGAACAGCACTCCCAAAAGCCCACCTCCTGAGAGGAGCAGTGCCTGGAGCCACAGGAGCCCTCACAGCCCTGGCCCCATCACACCTCCAGGGAGGGAGGTCAGTGTAGCAGCAGTTTTCCCCAGCCAGACAGGAGTCATGGGCTGATGAAGATGAATCAGGGTCTTTTAAGGCTTTAATTCATTTTCTCCTCTGCTCAAGACAAAGGGTCCTCTCCAGGGTCTCCTCTTGATGGTCTCCCCCAGCCACCCCTCCTCCAGCACAATCCCTCACACCAGATCTTCCCTTTTCCTCCCTCCAGCAGGTTTAGGAGAGAAGGCAGATAACAGGAGAGCAACTCCTCTAACATATAACAGATAACAGGAGAGCAACTCCTCATGTTTTACCCCCTCCTGTAATGTATTGCCCCAAAACCCCTCCAGGACACACTGGGGCAGACTGGTCCTAATGGGAACTTCTCCTCACCCTGATCCACGACCCAACACCGCTGCTCACACCAAAATTCCCACCTCAGGTGTCCCTGGGAAAGAGCAGGGGACGACGCCAGGCTCCTACAACACATCCCTCTCTCCCAGGGGGGAGCAGGGCTGGGTGAAACCCCCTGGATCCCCCCGGAGCGGCAGGGAAGGAGAGGCACGCCGCCCTCCGCGAGGTTTTGTGACTCCGGAGAGTTGGCAAATCCCCGGATAAAAGGGGAAATATGTTCATAATAAATAAGGCTGAAGTAACACGTTGCGAAATATTTACTCCCTCGGAAAGGCGGCGGTTTGCTTTCAGTGGAGCTGCATCTGATCCTCTGCCAAGCGGGGCTGAGCGCCTGCAAAGGAGACTTTGCTGTGGTCGGCCAGGGAAAACCAGGTGCCCAAAAAGTGCAAGCACAGGCACACGTGAGCAGGGGGAAGATGGGCACAGTCCCAGGGGTCCCCAGCTCCCGAGAGCCCCACCAGTGCTTCTGTGAGCAGAGCCGGCCTGGAGATGGAACTTTAATTTTAATGCAGCTGATCAGATGTCAGTGTAGAGACTGAAGGAAGGAGAATAGAGGGGAGGAAAAAAGAAAGAGGTGTTGATAAAATACTTGTTAGAAAGAAAATTGGATTAGTGGTGCCATTCTGGCCATGAAGTTCTTTGAGCCAGAGAAAAGAAATAATAATCTTGTTCCCTTTTTTCCCTGTCTCTCTGCAGCCCACTGAAGGCCTCACAGCCAAAACATCAGTCCTTCTAATCTTATTTTCTTTTTTCTAGCGTGTATTTTATTAACCCCTTTTCTCATTTAACTGCTATGAATAGCTCAGTGGGTAACATCCTTCTTAGAAAGTGAAAACCTCCTTGGAGATGAGGTGCAAGGAGAGAAATGCAGACAAACTTCCAGCTCCCGCACTCAGAAGAAAAGCCCCCTCTGTAATCCTGTCTGGTGAATCCCAACATTGTACCCCAAGGTAACTGCCAGCTCCAGGTCCTTTCTTTGGAGGAGGAACAATCAGGGAATTTATCTGGACACACCAGGAGATTGCTGCAGCTCTATAAACTCTGTGGATGTGGAGCGGAGATTAGAAAATAAATAAACGCCCTTGCTGCTTCTTGGGAAAGTGTCTGTGTGTGTGTGTGTGCATCCAGCACCCTAAAGTCAAGTCAGGCAGCTGAATTACCTTTTTACAGCTTCCCTCTAGACCAGCTTTCCTTTACAGCTTCCCTTGCCAGCTCTCAGTCACGTCCAGTGAAATTCCCAGTATGGATTGGGATGCTCATGGGAGTGAGCCCAGCACTCCTGTGCCCAGGCTGGGGGCTCTGGGCCTGGCATGTCCTGCTGCTGGCACAGGGGCTCCAGTGGCTTTATCCCACCAGCCCAAAGCAAGGCTGGATTTCTCCTCTCACACCCACTGCAGGATTTTGTGCCCCAAGTAAGACGTGGGATGTCTGGAAGCTCAGGACCAGCTTTCCCACAGCAATATCGATGTGGCCAAAAGGGGAGAAAAACCATAATTAAAACATCAAATCCAAAGGAGACAGTCCTGCCCTGAGCTGCTGTAAGTGGGAACAGAGATTTGGCCTCTCCATAAAAGAAAATATCAGCCCCAGCAAGCTTGGCTGCTGCCTCCTTCCCTGTGAGCAGCAAACCTTCCTGGGAGAGGAGCGGGATCCAGCCCCACGCGATATTGGTGTGTTATTTTCCTTGACAGCTGTGGTGCATAGTGGTAAGTGCATGTTTAATTCATTCACAATTTATGGTGTAATGAGAACAATGAATGTGTCTGAGGGAATAATTGCTTCACGGCGGGGATGCTGGAGAGTTCAAGTTGGTTGGCACCTGGACTTTGAATCGGGGCTGCCGGGGATTGGCTCCGGCGGCCCCACAATAGCCCCGATAACAAAGCTGTGGGGACGGGGAGGGGGTTCAAAGTCACCCCAGCCGAGCTGCAGCAGCCTCCCGATGGCAGGGGCTGGATCCCAGCCCCGTTAGACCTGTCTGGCCCCAGTTACTGGGCACCCAGGGAGGTTTGTGCATGTGGGAGCTGCTTTCCCAGCCCGTGTTTACAAGGGAATTCTGCTGCGCTGCAAATCCGTGTCCCCGGAAAACCAGCGCTTCCCCCACCTCCCTCTAGGACCTTTTCACTGCTTGGTCCTGGCTGTGTCTGCCAAACCCTCCTTTTGTTGGGGTGTGGAGAGGGGGTTGACCCTTTCCAGTGTCCTCAGCAGCCACATGGAGTTTCAGAGGCCTCAGAGGTCAAGAGCATCCATATGGAGGGCCCAGGAGCTCCGTGCGTCTCCCAGCTGTCCCCACGGCAGCTGTGCTTGCAGCCCCCAAACAAAGCTCATTAGGGGGCTTGCTAGGACACTCAGGGGGTGCTCTGAGCTGTCCTGGAAGAGCCCTGAATCACAGCACTCCCAGGAGTGGGCACCACGTTTGGCTCCACGTATGAACAGCTCCCATCCATCAGATTGGGAGCAGGGAGATCCCGTTATCCATCATGGGCTCTCTCCCACACCGCTCAGTGGGGCAAGACTTTGAGCCAAAGAGATGCCAACAAATCATCCCTCAAGCCTTGGTTCATGCAGGGGGGTCTGCAGCAGCCCCTTCCACAGCTCCCAGTTCTTGGCACCCAGCAGAAATGCAAATGTGATTTCTCGAACAGATGTGCCAAAGCATGAGCAACAAATCTTCCATGCCTCAAATCCACCCCAAGGAGATCAACAGTCAAGATGGGGCTCTTGGACCCAGCATCAGCTCTGGGGGGAACAGGCTGTGAGGAGCTGTGAGACTGATGCTGTTATTAATTATTACACCATTATATTGGGGAGCTGTGCTAGAGACCATCAGCCCTCGAGCTTTTCCATACATGGACCGTGCAGGATGGAGCTGGGTCCCTGTTCTCCTTCTCCAGATGGGAATGCCACGTGCTGGGGATGGATTTGCCTTGGACAGCTTTCAGAAACGCTGAGCTGAGAGCCCTGCTACGCATTAGCTCCCATGCAAAGATGTTTTGAACACGTATGTAACACTTGGGACTAAATGGAGGCTGCTTTAAGCTGGGACATCTGGGTATGAGCAGATGCGGGCCAAGCTGGTGAGCAAATCACTTCAAGAGCTTTCTTTTAGGGACTGAAGGCATTTTTCCATGGGGTTAAGTGGTTTAGGTACATAAAGTGGAAGGACACCTAATTAAGATTAAAAAGATCAAGGTTTTAGGCTGCTGTGTCCCCTCAGAAACATCCCACCTATCTGCACGGTGGAAGCAGCCACAGCTGGGAGTGGAAGACAGAGCTTAGAAGCATACAGAAACATGAATTTGTAGTCCTGACAGAGAACCTTGTTTTATCCCATCTACTCTGAGGTTAAACACGATGTTCTGTCAAGCCACACGCGGAGGAAAACACGGTTTGGCAGCGGCGCCTCGCTCGCATAACCGCGTTAAACACGGCACAGCTCCGCAGGCCGAGATCGCATCGAGAGCAGAGGCTCCCGACTTTCATCTGTGCTCAGGAACATCCAGCAGGCAGCACTGCTGTAAATACATCACTCCTCTGTCCCCCCTGAAATGCTCTGCCTTGTCACTGCCCTGCCTTGACACTGCTCTGCCTGGCAGGGAGAGTAACAGGGCAGAGCGCTTACAGAGGGACCAACCACATCTTCACCTCTCCATGGGCAAGAAAGGGTTAAACCCAGAGGTGACTGCAGATGCGAAATGTGAATTTCACCGGGGTTCACACCTTGTCCCCCTGCTCCATCCCCTCCCGAAGCTCAGCTGTCAGCTGAGCCCCCCCAAAGTCCCATCCCTGCAGGAGGATGCAGAGCCGCCCCATCCCAGTCTCCAGCACAGCCCAGATGACAGGACAGGATACAAATAAACCCACCCATAATTGCACATCGTTAATTACCGAGGGTGTTTGGGTTTCTTGGAGAACATTAGGTTGTGAAGACGCTCAATCAAAGAGCCCTTGGGGCACTCAAATCAAGGCAAAGCATCAAAACCCAAGCGCTGTTTTGAAAACACAGCTTCAAATGCGGCGGGGGGAGGAAAGGCTTTTCCCCCTGCCTGCCCGGCAAGGAACGCACCCGGGACGGCTCCTGCCTCCAAAAACCGGGGGCAAAGGCTGTGACCTCGGGGTACAACATCTGCAGGAGCCTCCGGGGACTCCCAGCACTGCTCCCAGGGTGATTCCAGCCAGGCTTTAACCACAGGCACTCACCGAGGTGTTACCTCCGCTGGCTTTTCCCTGCTCTTCTCCCAAACCCAACCTTCTGTGCCCGAGCAGGGCGGATCTGAGCTTGCCCCTGCACAGAACTGGTTTCCACCAGCCTGGGAACAATTAGGAGAAGAATCAACTTAGGGAGAATCTTCTGTTAAAAAAAAATTGTGACTGATGACTGCAACCTCTGGAAATACTTTTAGCTATGCTGGCCTATGTATAATACATAACTATGCTTTTATAATGATGGAACAGTACTGCAGGTGAGGTGTGCAAAGAGGGAGTGAAAACAGCAAAAAGTGACACCAAAAAGTAATAATCACAAATTAAAAAGAGAAGGTAATTAGTAACACCAAATTTAGGGGAGGAATTTCTGATCACAGTCAGGAACAAAGATTTCAGTAATATTTACATAGTAGTTCTTTTTCTAACAGAGATGATCTTTTTCAGCCAAACCCTCTGTATTTAAAGCAGAAAATTAATTCAGAGAAGTTTTAAAAACTGTATCCCTAGGCCACTTGTCAGTCC
This sequence comes from Pseudopodoces humilis, assembly GCF_049639895.1. Taxonomy (NCBI): domain Eukaryota; kingdom Metazoa; phylum Chordata; class Aves; order Passeriformes; family Paridae; genus Pseudopodoces; species Pseudopodoces humilis. The sequence goes on from NC_142220.1 coordinate 2,703,828, forward strand.
CTTTCAGTCTTCAGGTCTCTAAAAAGAAGTTTCTAAGCATCCATGCAGCTATTTCACAGCTTTGCACTCATATGGGTATATGTACATTTACTTGAAAATGGCTGTTATATGAAAACAAAGAAAAAGAAAGATCCAGAGAGATTTTCTCACATCAGTGAGAAAGCTTCTGGGAGTTGCACAAATTAAAAAATATTATTTTAGTTTACACTTGGCATTTCTCACTCTCTTGCTCACAGCCCTGTACCTTGCACTGATCACACTCCTGGAAACAACCCCATGGGTCAAACCCAGCATCTTCTGCCAACACAGAGGGACCACCAAGCACTTCCCATCCCATTCTCCTACAGGATCACCACAACAGCATTTGTTTTCCAAAGTGGCACCAGAAAAGCACGTTCACATCACAAAGCTCCAGCCCAGCAAAGCCCTGCTGTTCCTCTGTGAGGATAAAAGTGCAGTGACTGGGGAGGGCTCCCTGAGGTGCTCACCTGCCTCCAGGTGCTGACACCCTGAGGTGACACCACACCAAGTCCTGCACCAGGCTCAGCATCACAGGCCAGCTGAGCACAGTCACAACAGCTCCTGAGAGCAAAGCTCCTGCATCCATCCTAAAATACGGGTTTGCATTGCCTGGAAAGAAAGGATCGGCCCCCACTAGAAACATGTGAAAGGAAATCATTTACAGCCCTTACTGGAGCCACCAGAGAGGTTAAATATGCTGATTCCACCAGTACACCCCAATGAAAATCCAAAGAACAAGCCCACTCCACACAGAAAGCTGCTTCTACCCCACCAACTTACCAGGGATAAGAACTTCAGTCACCCTTTGTGGAGCAGATGTTTGCACCAGCCTTTCCACAGTCACCCAACAGCAAAGCTGCCACCAAGGGCTGTCCAGGCAGCTCACAGGGTGCTGAAGGATTTTTCAGGCAGGAAGATGGTGGAGATACGGTTGGACTCAGATGATCTTAAAATTCTTCTCCAGCCTGAATGATCTGCCTTCTTAGGTCTGTTTTTCCACCACCCTCAGATGCTCAGTGACAGTCTGACTGTACAAAAACTGACTCTGTAAAATTTAGGTGAGAGATTTAGATGGGCTCTGAATTAAAGGAATCAGTCAGACTGAGAAATCCCTTTCTAAAAACTCTTGCTCTGGGAGAAGATTGCTCAGCTGTGGTCCTGAGACTCACTGCCACATCTTCAGTGCCATCTAAACCTCAGTGAACGAGTCCTGCACTCTCCAGCACTTCCCAGTAAACAGCCAGGGGTGGTCTTACATCCTTAATTTCAGCCCAGGATCACTTCCACAACAGGTTTCCTATGGATTCCAGGGTTAGAGTTCTAATGAATTCCTTGAATCCTTTCTTTGGGTAAAACTGGCAAAGTTAACTTCAGTGTAAGAGAATTAGGACTCACAACCTTATTTTGAAAAGATGGTCAGCTCTGCCTGGTATTAAACTTTTATATGAGGTTTCAATGGGAGAAGAACAAGATTCCTAAAGTATAAATCTTGAATAGATTTTATAAAGGTGGAAGTATTGTTACAACATCGCTGCCCAGCTGAGATAAAGGTGTTCCTTTACTTTGCTCATTCTACCAACACACATTTCCTTGTTTTCAGCCCCCAGTACTGAGGCTGAATCATGTGTTGCCATATTTAAAGCTCATCTCCATTCCCACTAAGCTGTATGTCCATGGATAATTTGAAACAAACAGGCTTTTGGGACCCAGCTCTGCAGATAAAATTGTTTTAGAGAGCTGCTCAAAGGTGTCAGCTGTAAATCCTCCTTGTGTGAAGGTGAGCTCTGTGTCCACCTTCCCAAGAGTCTGCTGGAAATACTGCCCTGAATGTTGGACATATCTGGGTTGAAAGTTAAGGTTTCCCATTAGAAGATGGATTAGGAAAGAAAACATCTCTTCTCCCAAGGATGCCTGAAAGGAAGCAAAGCTCTTATGACCCGTAGCCATAAATTCATGGCATGAACTATCCCACAGTTCATAAAGGGATGAAAAGAGATTGGGATTAGGGATGGCAGAACAAGGGCACGACACTCTTTTTGTTCCCTGCTTCTCTGTCAGTGAAGGAGAGACCAACTGTGGCAGCAAATGGTAAATAAATGATATTTAATCCAGGGGTTTGCCTTATTTACATTATGCATAATGCAGATAACAGCACAGAGCTGCTCAACCGCTGTGTAAAAGTGCTACAAACTGCTCCCACATGCAGCACACTCCCTCTTCCTCTCACACAAGACACGTTTTTACAGGATCAGACCCTCATTCAGTTCTTTCAATGCTTTTTTTCACAATTTTTTTTTTCCAATTTAGGGAATAAAAGTTTTATTTAATTATCTTTTTTTTTTTTGTAGCTTGAATTGACCAACTGCATATCATCCCTTGGCTTTATCAAAGAAACCACCAGTACCAGAGCACATCTAATTTTAAGAGGGCTTTAGTAGGCAGACTTAAAATTGATCATGCATTTTAGTTTCAGTAACTTGCAATTTCTGCCTGCTTTGATAGCACACTTTAAAGAACAAGTCTTTAATGACAAAGGCTTAAAGGAAATGACCTTTCTGAAGAAAATATCAAAGCTTGGAAAAGATAGCTCCTTGGGAAAAAAAAAAAGGCTGAATTAAAATGACCTTGTGTTCTGAAACTTCTTCATACAGTATCTGACGTCTTACTTTTCCTTTGTACCCTCCAGAGGGGACCAAGGATAATTTAGCAGTGTGGTGCCTCCAGTCCATTCTGTGATTTGGGGAGGACTTGCAGTGCAGTAAGAGAATTTAAAAAAGAAAAATAAAAATCAGATCCTACAGAGATTCTCTATCAAGACCTCTCTGCATCAGGATCAAAGCTGTGCACGTTTTCCAGAAAATTCAATAAATATTTTCTTCTAATCACTATAAAATATTTTTTTTCTGTGCAGCAAAATCATTTCTCAGTTTGAAACCACCACAGTCAGGAGAGATTTGGGTGAGCACCAGGAGTGCCTGCTGTCCCCAGCACAATTAAAGCTCTGTTGCAGATGCAAGCAGAAGGAGGGACCTTGTATCCCTTTTCTCCCAGCTGGGCCAAAAAGGAGCATTTTTGTTCCATGTAACACAAGAACTGTGAGTGGCACTGAAATAAAGTGTCACCTTGATAAGGGTCACCTCCCTTGGTACTGGTGAAAAATGTTACGGTGACTTTTTTGGGGGGGGGGTTTACAGGGGATGAAACAATCTTCTCTCACGGAGCAAACTCGGTGAATTAAATAAATATAAAATACAAACAACTGAACCACACTGAAGCTGGTTTGGCCAGAGCTTGGTTAGGGACAACAAAGCCAACTCCTGGCAGCTGGCAATTCCTTACCAATCGGGGTGAGAGAGGCAGAAAACAAGAAATAACTGTGGAAATCTTTATAATCCTTCAGCTTAGACTGTAATTATTACTTGTTACAAAAATGTTCAGTTAACAACTACAAGAGAATTCCACCTAAACTTATATTTAAATTCTTACAAGGTTCATAAGCAGCTTCAAAGTGGTCCTCAAGATGTAGCTGCTGCTGGAGAGAGTTTCACATGGGTTTTGAAACCCCCTGATTGACCAACATCTATCTTTCTCAAACTGCTTTATGACCATCAGCAACATCAGAAACCCAATTCCACCAAAAAGAAGGAAATTCAGGAATTCAAGTGGCGAGAAGAGTGTCCATGTGTTTCTTTATGGATGTTTCCTGATGTCAAAAGCACTAAACCCACACGGATTTAATGCAAAAACACCAGCAGAGAAGCAGAATCAAAGATGCCTCATTTCCCTCAAGCATCAGAGTTGTCACTGTCCCCATCTCTGCCATTTGGACACGGGGCCATGTGCAGTGGGTACATCCCAGTGCCCACAGCCTGCTCCTCCTGCAGAGCCCAGCCACCGCTGCCCTGCACCTTTCAGGAGAAAAACATTTTACTGCCCACAATTAGCTCAATGCATCCCAACAATTCCTGCTCCTGCATCTCCCAATTCCCCCAGGCAAGGCTTTGTGGCACCTGCCACAGCACCTCCTCCTTTATCAGAGAAGCCTTATCTGTAATTAGAAGAATCACTTGTTGATTCAAGGAAGGTGCAAAACCTGCCCAGGCCCTGACTGGGCTGACAAGCAGCGCAGCAGCCAGAGCCGGAGCTGGGTTTGGCACAGCTGCCAGGAGGAGGGGTGGATGGAGCCAGCCTGCCAAAGCCTCTCCTCCTTGATCTCGGTGCCAGGAGCAGATAAGAGCCCAGCTGGTGAGCTGGGACTTGGCAGCACAGCCGCCTCCACCACGGCACTCAAGGGAGCGGGACCCTCCAAACTGCGCCCGGGCTGCGGCGTGGGAGTACTGGTGACACTGGTGAGGTGGGAGAGGTGGCCATCCCCACCAGCAGGGCCTCCCTGGTGCTGCCAGGGCCACAGCTGCACTTGGAACAGGAATTCCTGGTCCCTTCTCAAGCACTTTGCCTTGATCCCAACACCACCAGCAGAAGGGTGCCCAGGAAAACCAAAGCCACTCTCGTGCCAAATGCACACGTTCCAAAGGCTCCAAGGGCTGGAGACAGCAGCACTGCTCCATGGCCGGGAGTCAGGGCCAGCCTGAGGCCTGACCAGCTCCTTCAGCTTCCCATTGCCCCTCAAACCCCATCCCAGAAAACCCTCTGGAATCCGCTCCGACTCCCCGGGATCGGCACGGAGAGCCGGCGCGTGCCCTCGCTGCACCGAGGCCGTGTCACTCGTGACTCCTTTCCAGCAACACCCATGGCTGTGTTATCAGCCCATGAGCAAGGAATTCATTCCCTTTTCCCAGAGTATCCAACCCCACCGACAGCCAGAGCTGCCTGCAGTGCCACCAAGCTGCTCTCATCCCTTGAAACACCACACACATTCCCACTTTACAAAACCACACAAAACTCCCCTGGCTACTGAGGTGAGTGAGATGCTCAAGCAGGACAATAATGTCAAAACAAAAAGATAAGAAAATAAGAATATTTTAATATTATGTAAACACATGGACACAGAACAATGTTAAAATATGTTGAAATATCTTGGGCAATAATAATAGAAAATGGGATTTTCTTCATGTTTAAAAGTGAAAAAGATGGTATTGGAAAGGAGTAACAAAAATATTAGTAGAGCAAAGTCTACTTGCTCGGTAAGCGAGCTCAGCATGGTGTCAAACCGTGTATCAAAAGCATAAATCTGTAATAAAATAATGATAAAAAAAATAATGGAAGGAAGATACAACAAAATCCAGGCTGGCATGAGCTATGAATATGTTTTCATGAAGTTCATTTTTTTGTGCTAACAAAAGAACCACTAATCTTTGCATTAAAATTTACAAGAGCCAAATCTTCAAACCTATTCAAAGCAGTCCATTTGGCAATCACAGAGATCCCACAATCCATCAATGGTTACCTGAAAAGGAAGAGATTTCTGTCAGTTATACCTCATTATTTTTTTTATAGAAACACAACATGCTGAAAGCAGAGCTGGGTCCAGTGGGCAGCAGTTCTGGAGCTTTCTATTTATCTAACAAAGTTACCTATGCTGGACTTATTACCAAAATCTATGACATTTTCAGTTTCCAGTTAGCTTTAGCTAATTCCTGTTAACAAATAATTTAGGATTAATATTTTCACACGACTCTCACACCGTTAACCTTCTCACAGTCGCTTAAATATCTCACAAATGCTGACACTATTTTTATGAGCACACATTCTTAGCTGCAGAAACCCTTCATGTGAGATATGAAACACCATCAATGTCTAAAAATACAGTAAAGATGGAGTGGCTTTCCCAGGAAGTTTCCCTGTACTCACCTCTCCATGTGAATCACTTACTCTAAAGGCACGGCCAGGCTTTTTATGGCTGCAGCACTTGCCATAATTTATATTGGAGGGTGTAAATGTTTCAAAAAAAAAAAAGAAAAAGCTCAGGCTCATGGAGATCCGGTCCTTTGAAGATGGGATCTGTAATATTCTGCCTTGCATCATTGTCTTCTATCTTTAAAGGAGGTGGCATCACTGCAGAGCCGCAGCTGTGCAGGAGCCGCCTCATCCTCGACGTGCAGGCAAAGCCCAGACTTGCAAAGCACCTGCAGCTTCTCTAATCTCGCTCTAGCACTACTGCCTGAGCACTGGGGAAACCTTCTCTGATGCCTGTTTACTGAAAATAAGGAGCTTTTAAAACTGCACCCATGTTGGAGGGTTTGAATTAAGCCATAAAACTTCAAGAACTGGGACCCACAGGGGTGAAATGGTACAAATGGATCAAAGATAATCCCGTACTTTTTGGCGTGGTAGGCGTTCAGGTCTTCCTGGAGGACTCTTTTCTGCAGAAAACTTACCTGTAAAATACATCCCACATGAAAACAGGGTACAAAATTCCAATTAATATATTTGTGCTCATTTCATAAAAGGAATTTTTCTGATCTCACCTGTCTAAATAAAATGCAGTAATACTTTAGCTGCATAGAAGAACTAATATTTTATAGAAGACTTCTCTTGGCTTCTCTGGCTGTGCTCTAGCTGTGCACTCTCTACTCCTTCAGGAACAGTTAAACCAGTTGTTAAACCCAGCTGGTGGCACCATCTGGGTTGTGCAAGTGCTTGGGAGCTCCCGTTCTCCTGGCAGCTCCCATGGGATTCCTGTGCTCTGATCCCTGCACTTTTGCTCTTGTGATGAAGGTACTCACCTGTTCCCCAAGTGTATGAGAATTAATGCTTAGTAACACACTGCATCCCCTGTTGGCCATCTCACCAGGAGCACACAACCAGGCAGCAAATCCTTTATATTTAGCAACATGTTTAGAAAACTTCACCCGAGCCTCAAGTATTTTCTTTTCCTGCTGTTTATTTTTATCCCCGCACGGTGCTTCTACCCAGCCTATCCTCTTCATCCTCCTCCAACAATAAATAATCCTGACAGGTGCAGGGATTCCAGTGCCCTTCTTGTCTGATGTTTTCAAACAGGAATTTCAACAATTTTCAAAGAGCAGGACACCTGTGCTTCAGAGAGAGCCCAGCTCCCCGAGCTGCGCGTGGAGTCGCAGCCAGCAGCGATGGATTTCTGGGAGAGCACCCAGGTTTTCATGTGTGGAGTTACTTTTACTCCTTTGAAATGCTGCTGCTGCTTACAGAAGCTCTGCAGGTGGATATCAGGTTCTATTTTTTAATTTTTAAAACTCATTTAAAGGTGTGGTAATTCTTGTATTAGCTCAGAGTGATGCTTCCTACCAGGCGGTGTTCAGAGTCCTTTTAGGAGTCTTTAAAAATAGCTTTTTACTATCAAATGGAAATAGATCTCCCCAACAGACCCTTGACTCTTTATTTCCCAGAAATATTTAAATGAAGAAGAGCATCATTTCCATTAGGGATCCCTTGAGGTGGAAGCAGAATGTTTACTACCAGAGTGCTGAAGCTGTGTCACTCCTTGCACACAGAAAAGTTGAGTTTCCACTGTGAAAATTTCCTACTTCCATTGAAAGTGGCCTCTGCCACGGGAAGTGTCTCATGCAGAGCAAAATATGCTATGGGATAACTCTTATGCATTGCAAAGAGAAAAAAATGGGGAAAAAAACCCAAATACATGAAATTACCAATCATCTCCACAGAGGTTGCATAAGAAAGAGAAATGAGATGTTGTAGATTAATAATTTCTTGAAAAGTGGTCCTGAAAACTGGCATGAGGATGTGATGATAATGGGCCTAAACTTGTACTCCGTGTCCTCAGGTTTCTGCTCTTCCCAGAGCTCAGGGCAACTCTGAGCTACCAGCTTGGCACTGTCCTTGTCCCAGCTCTTCCTTCAGCCAGGACAGATCCCAGAGCCCAGATCCCAAATCCCAGATTCCAGAGCCCAAATCCCAGATCCCAGATCCCAAATTCCAGAGCCCAAATCCCAAATCCCAAATCCCAGATCCCAAATCCCAGATTCCAGAGCCCAAATCCCAAATCCCAGAGGCCAAATCCCAAATCCCAGACCCCAGATCCCAGGTTCCAGAGCCCAGTCCTTTCCAGCTTGGTTGCATGCACACTCCTCCAAACACTGGTGGCATTTTCCTTGGATTCCCATTATTCCACAGCAATGATCACCCTGCTTTATGGCTGTTTATCCTTCCTCACTGGAGTTCAGGCAATGATGACATTTTGTTTTCTTCCAGCTCCCCATACACTGAACAGAAAAGCCCCAAATAACTTCTGTGGGAACCAGGGATGAGAAACACACCCAATTAATCAGCAGTTCCCTATTTCCAATGACATTGGATATTAGGAAACGTAGTAAGTCTAGTTTATAGAAATGATACTGATTCTGCATTTATCTAGAACTGATGGTTAGCAATACTCAAAAGATTACAGAGCCTCTTTATACAGGAAAATGTAAAAATATCACAATGACCATTTAGACAAATATCTTCAAAAAATACCCAATTTGCTTTATTACATAGGCTGGAAAGAAAATAAAATTATTTCTAATCCTTTTCTTTGCCTGTTATAGGCAGCCTTTAAATGATTCCTTCAGGAGAAACAGTGCAAGGAAGATGAAAGATAACTGTGAGCTGTATCTGAAAGGCTGAGGAAAAACCCCTAATACTGAATAAAGCACAGGTTTTCCTGGAAAAATAGTCTGGGATCAAAAAATACAACATGGCAGCTCTCAAACTGGAGGGGAAAAGTTTTGTGGAATATGACACTAAGTGAGAAGAATGTGGGTTCTGCCTTAATTTGGTTTTGACACTTATTTGGTATTTTTGGCCAAATTTCAGATGGTCATAACCTCCTGTCTAGGAGAGAGGGCTTTTACCCAACCCAAAATGCTGAAGCATAAGAATTTACCTGAGATTTTAAAGATGAAATGATGTCTTCAAGTTCCTTTTTGGAAGATGCTGGCATCAGCCCTTTGAGTATTTTTTCATATTCTTCTCGTATAGTAATCAACTGTAACAGAACAAAGAGATATTTATATAGAGATGGCTGCTCTTAGATGCTGTAAATTTTTTGCTTCTTTTGCCCAAATTGGAGGTCAAATAAACACAGAATTAATTGTGGTATCAAAAGGGAGAGGGAAGGAGACAGAAGATCAGCAAATACCTGTAAAGAACAAAAGAGGTAAAAGAAATAAAGGCAAAAGAAAACATAAGAATAAAAAATATATATGGAGAGGAAAAAAAAATCAGAAATGAACATGCAATAATTATTCTTCAATCCATCTGAAATGAGCACTTAGGCAGACACATCTTGCAAATTGACAGAAGTTTTCTGGTTGTTCTTGGGATCTGAAGCAGGTCGGGGGGGGACATTTGTCCATTGCTCCCTTAGACAAGGTGACTTACTGTTTCCCAAAACGTATTTTACAAAATTTCTCAACTTCTAGGTGCTTTTGGTGGACTTTTTATGATTATCCTTCATCCTGCAACTATTTTTCATTGCACTTTGTGTCCTCCTCAGCTTCATGGAGACTACAGAACTTTCAATGAGTAAATCTGAGCATCTCAGGCCCCAAAACGAGGAGGTTCCTACAGGGGGAAGTTTTCATCTGCAACTTTATTTAAGAGATGCTGAGGAAACAGGATTTACAGAGCAGAGTTACATGAAGAGAGATCAGATGGAAGGGTTGTGCTTCTTTTCTCTGCAGAGTGGTTGGATTTGATGAGTTTTGACCTGTGATGATTCGGTTCAGGTCAGCCCATCACGTTCCTACCTGGCTGAATCAGGGCCTCACGTGTGTACTTAACTCCCAATAGGATTAACTGCTTAATTCAAATTAAGCAAGGACTTTGGTGTTTTTCTGGATTAGCAGCTGAATATGTAAATAAAGGATCAAAGGGCTTCGATATCAGATTAACGCATAAAATATCTTGAAACTTTCAAATAGAATTTTTATTTCCCCCCCCCCCCCCCAACACCATTTGGTGTTGGTTTTTCATTCCCAAATGGCTGAAATCCACCACTACAACCACAAATCCAACCTGAAGGAGCCACGAGTTCCAAATTTCAGCTCCCAGAGCTCCCACACGTGAGAACCCGAGGCCGAGTTCATCCCGGCACCATCCCATGGGAAAAGCAGCTCCCGCCAGAACCCGCATTATGCAGAGTGCAATTATCGATACAAAAGGAATAAAACAATCTGATGAAACGTTAGGAAAATTCTCCCTCTGAGTCACCCCGACAGGCAGGAGGAATCGCCAAATCTCTATGCAAATGGGCAATTAGAGGCTTTCCTTGGGAACTGCAAGGAAGTGATGCCACTATGCAAATCTGAAAGGAGAAAAAAAATAAAGAGGTGAGACAGGAAACCTCGTTTGAACTTCGCTTGTGTATAAGCCAGAGATCAAAATTTATGTTTTTGAGAGCTACACCAATAAATTCATGCTACTATTTCTATCAAGGCTTCCAAAGTTATGCATAAGTGGTCTGCCAGGATAAATATTTTCTGAGCCAACAGCTCATTTGGGTGGGGACCCTGATAGAGCAGAAACATATATTTCAGTTGATTCAACATGTTCCATTTATTCTTGGTGAGACGAGACCAGAAACAGGCAGCCAGAGCAGCAAAATGCTTTCATTTCCTAAATTTTGATTAATAATGATCTGTTTAATGGGTAAGAGGATCTGGATGATCACCTGGCTAAGATGCAGATGCAACAGAAGTTTTAATACAACTCTGTGAGGGAAACAATAATTTTCTAATTGTGCAAGAGTTTTCTTGCAACCAGGTCACTGGTTTTAACAGTTTAATCTGCAGTTGTCCTCTAAATAAATGCTTTCACAATGCTGGGAACATTTGTCATTAACTTTGCAGAGCAGCAGAGGATAATTCACTTTTGACAAAGGTGTTTCTTGGAAAGCCAGGAAGAAATATTGTATTGTGCTTAAAATATGGAGATATCTTAGAGGGTCAGCTGAGAATGGAAAGAGAAAATGAGAAACAAGCCCTGGTAGCTGCAGTTTGGCTTGGGCCTGATCCCTTATTCAGTTTCAGAGACAAGACATACACTTTTTTTTGCAGTGAAACCTGTTCTTTTGGATACAATTCCAATTTGTTGGAGCAGACAAAACACGCTACTCTCAGCTCTGCTCACTGGTAATTGCATCACAATAAGATGAAAATAAATGCCCAGCTGTTTCCTGCCGTGGTATGGTAAACAACCTGCTGGTATTTTTGGCTGAAGTCACTATCAAGGTTTATTGACCCAAGAGATTAAAATAGTGCATGGCAAAAATCTAAATCACTTCTTACAACTGAAAAATAACATCCAGTGGGCTAATGGGTACTCATTTTAATGGCAGAAGGTTTTCATTTTTTAACACTTATTTTTCACCAATGAAAGCTCTGTCTGCAGGGATAGGTTTATTTGTGCCTTAAAGGCTTTTTTGTTCTTTTATAGCCTCAAGCTGCCTCCCTAGGATCCACAAATACTGTGTCTCCTCTTGCACTCTTGAGGGATGTTTAAAATTGCAATTCTTCATCCCTCAGGAGGCCTTTAGTCAGCTGGATGAGGATGGCTCTATTTCATTTACTTGTGTTCGTTTTTCTTCGGTCCTGAGAAAGCTTTCTTCTTTTTTTTTTTGAAAATTTCATTTTGGTGAGCTGATTTAATCCTTGAACCCCCAGGAAGGTTTTATAGCTTTTAATATTAAGCTGCCACACTGGTCTTTGTTTATTCAGGTTGGTGGGTAATATATGAGGTTTGGAGTTTGACCATCAATCATCTCTGGTGTCAGCGGAAAGCTGAAGTTGCCACACATAGCTCATGTGTCACGTGGTGAATCAGTAAAAAAAGAAGAGACAAATAGTGACACAATTATATAAAGGGGTGTAAAAAGCAGGGGACTTGGAATTTCACAGACTACACTGAAATTGTGTCGGGCACTGACCATTCTCAGAGAGAGAAAAGTTGGGTTTGATGCCCAGAAGAGAAATATCCAAACCTGAGCTTTCCAAACCAACCAACCCATGCTTATCAGAACAGGGAGCATAAAGAAACTGCAAAAGAAACTCAGAAGTAAATGAAGGGACCACAAAAAGTTATTCAAGTTCCTTTAAAAAAAAATCTTGTCTTGAAGGGCATGAAGTTAAATTTGTGTTTGTGTCAGATAAGAATCAAAAGATAGTTGCCTTAACCAGGGTGTTGTGGCTTTTTTAGTATCTTAATTTCTGCCTGTCTATAATATTTATGTAGGATAATGTGTGCCAGGGAATACTAGGACAGTGACCAAAAGGTATAATTAGGATCTTTTAGTTGTTATCAAATTTTCTCCATGTTTCAGGGTGAATAAAATGAGAAAAGTAATTTCCTGTCTCTCCTAAATCCTTTCCTGTATCAACAGTTGTGTGCTATAATGCTGTTTAAAAGAAAAAACCTCTTTAAAAAGGTTATGGATCTGTTCTGCAACATCTCTAAATGGAGATAGGAAAGATCTGCTGCAATAAATCTGAAGACAGATGAGGGTTCCAAAAAGGTAAAAATAACCCCTTCAAAGGTAAAAAGAACCCCTTCTTAGGGAGATAATTTAATCCCAGAATAAAGTCTCCTCCTTCTAAATGAAGGTGGTAATAATAATAATAATAATAAGAATAACAATAACAACCATAATAATAATAACAATAATAATATTGCACAGGTCAGCTTCATTCAGGTGAAGGAATTTTCTGGAAGTGCTGTGAAAAGGGCAAGTAAAAGACAAAATATTACAATGCCATCCCAATTAAAAACAAACCCTAATCAACAGAAAAAGAATCCACCAAAAATAAAAACCAAAATGCAAGCAAAAAACCAAACTAACATACAAAGAATGATTAATCACTTGTTGTTTGTGTCCTCCCTAGTTGCAGGGACTCCTCCTTTGCTTCTCAGCACTCCTGAAGTCTAAGTGAGCACAGCTCCACTCCTACAAAACCTCTGTGAGTCGAGATGTGCCCCTTCCTCCCTCAGCTGGCCTGGGGGACGCTGAGCAATGTCCCCAACCCAGGAACAAACCAACCAAAATTGGCAATTCGCTTAAATTTCAGATCCCTCCGGCCTCTGTCGTAAGAGAACATTTAACTGGAGCTTGGAATCTTCTGAAATGATTTTTCCTAAAGAAGAATCCAGTGATGTATCAATTGTTTCAGTGAAGAGCAAGGTCTGCACATTTGTCTTTTCAGAAAATCACCAAACATGATTATCCTCTGCTTTCGAGTCCACATCCTCTCTGGTTTCAGACAGAGGGAATTTTGACTCTCACTGTGCAAGGGCTGTTGAAATATGGTTCTCCCAGATTTAGAGGAACAGCTTGCAACTCAATACAAATGTTCTCGAGTTCTTAAGAAAAGTAATGAACGCCATAAATCCCAAGGATTTGGCTCGGCTGAAAACAGCGACCGGGCGAGATCAGCTGAGCAAGTTATTTTGTCAAGTGAACACCATGTTGTTCTCCACTGAGAAAATCCTGCTGGAGCACCTCCCCAGTCCTGACAGTTCCAATAAAAGATAAATTGGTGGCATAGCCATCCCCTTTGTGTGTCTGTCTGTAGCCAGTAAACCATCCCAGCATCCAAGACATTTTTGCCTTGTTGTTTTACTGACCCACAAGGACCTCCAGCCACTGAGTTTGCTGTTCCAGGTCATTTTTTTTCTCTTCCCAACCTGCATCGAGGTGGTGGCTTTTTACTTCGATGGTTTGTGTTTCCATCTCTCTTTTCCAGAACAAGATCTCCCACCTGGAAAATTCTCTGATTGTAGTTAAGCAATCTGAGTCCATATAATTCATAGCTGCAAAAGAAGCTTTTGGAAAAAAAAACACCAATGGGCTGCATATGGCAAGAACAGCATTCCAGGGACTACACAACTTGGAGAGGAATAAAAGCTTTCACTGTCAACACCATGGAACAACCAGGAATGTTGTGGCTAGAAAATTCACGCTGTTCTCTCTGCCTTCCCCTCTCCAGGGCTCTGCTATTGTTCCAGCTGGGATTTGGAGGATCCTGGATTTATTTTCTTCTCCTTCCAGATGACTCACGGCAGATGCCATCTTTGTTCCCCCAGCACTCTTCCCCTCAGCTCCTGTCAGTGCCATCTCTTTGCTGGCCCAGGAGGTTGGGGCTGCAGCAGGAGGGCTGTCCCCTCCACGGGGTGAGGGGGACACGGGGGGAGACCCCACTGACACCCCCTGATCCAGAGGAACCAGACCCAAAGCAGCCCAGCTGCTGCCCTGTGCTGCTGGGCCAAAGCTGAGAACACGGGATCCCAGAACATGCTGGGCTGGAAGGGACCCACAAGGATCATCAGGTCCAACCCATGGGGCTGATTTCTGCCTCTGGCCGTTCCTAATGATCTATCAGGATAATTGAGTCCGAAATGAAGCTCTGAGCATCTCTGACACCACATCAAACATTTCTGTGTTTCAGTTTTACATTCCAGCACGTGTCACCTTCCACACAATCCCTCCCAGCCGGGAGTGGGATCACTCCCATCTCAGTGGGGAGAGGTTCCAGTGCCCAATCCAGGAGCGCTCCCCAAGGCCAGCGAGGTCTGACAAAGCTCAGCAGCAGCAGGATCAGGACCTGGATTTTCACACTCACCATGTCAACAGGCAAAGCTCTGTAGGTAATAATCAGAATCTACTTTTACCAGCACCATTTCCAAGAACAAAAATCTAACCAGCATCTCAACTGGAAAAGCATCTGCCAGGCTTGCAGAGCCTCAGGGCTGGCCAAGGATGGCCAGTGCAGAAGAAACACAGCTGCACTGCCTGGATGGAATTCCCATGGATGGCATTTGGTGCTGATTAAACTGATAACCAAACACTACTTTAGACTATACATGAATATACAGGTAAAGATCACCATAAAGTTGGCCTTTCCCAGTCCTTTTCAGCTCCATCTCCTAGAAAAAGAGACTGGGACAGTTCCCTTATTGAACAGGCATTGCTGGGAGCACAACTGGAGATGAGGTTTGGCTGCTCTGTTCTTCTGTCATCCACTGGCTCCTCCAGACATTCCCGTTTCTTTTTGCTTTTAATTCCCTGCTTTAAGCACCAGTATCACTGTTCCTTGTAGTCCTACTTTAACAGCTTCTGAAAGAGCAAGTTCCCTTCATGGGTAATATGTAAGCAAACCACAGATGCTCCAATATGAGGTACTGCCCTCTTATAAGGACAATCTCCCTCATTCACTATTATTTAAGACAAAGAGCAAGAAAAGTGACATTTTAAAACACTCTAATTCCTGCATGCTGCCATATGCTCCTGTTCTCTTTTGGTAACAATTCCCTTTTCCCTTTCGACTATTTGTCCTGTACTTTCTGTTTGCTGTCTTGCTCCAGCTGGCCGCCAAGCTCCAGTAATTCATTCTGTTCTGTTCAGGAGGTGTGTATTTGTGTATTTTCCAGTTGTGTCTGATTACCAAAGCTAACATTTGATCACTGACTTCCACACATGCACCACCATCCTCGACTCTTTTCCCTTTGACAGCTGCACAGTTGGTGAGAGCCTCCTCTCCCGCAGCTCCTGCCATATGGAGCTCCTGGGAACTTTTAACTCCATTGATTTCCACCTCCTTTCAAATCCCACCTGCAAAGCTGTTTTTCTGTCCTTGAATCTCAGCTTCTATCTCCTCCTGCTAATCTGAAACCTCATGCTATACAGAATAATTTACTATATTCATTGTAATTCTCTTTCCTTTCATAGCTCGCCATTAAAGGAAATAATACACAAATATAAAATGTGGCAAATGCAAAATGGTGATTTATCCTAACAATCTCAGTCTTAATTAAAAACTGAGGGGTGCTGTTGTATCAAAGTGATTAATGAATATATCAATGGATTTGAGCAAAAGGTAGACACCTGCTAAGGTAAAAAGTGGTAGAATTGGGCTCCAAATAATGTCTGTGGTAATTTATGGTACCTGAAGTCCACAATGCCCCATCCCTGGAACTGTTCAAGATTGGGCTTGGAGCAACCTGGTCAATGGAAGGTGTCCCTGCCCAGGGCAGGGGGTGGGAATCTTTAAGGTCCCTTCCAAGCCACACAAAATTCTATGAAATCCACATTGCCATACACCCATGGAGCATCTATATCCATGAAACGCCCCTGACAGAGGCAGAACCAGGATCAGAGGGATTCCTGCCCACCAGTCTCCACTGGGAAGGCTGAAAAGAGACCCAGAACCCCCTCAGAACTGGATGCTGTGCTGTTTGTGAGAGCCTGAGCAGTGCTCCCACTCCCTCTGGATTCTCCAATGCTTCTCTGTGGCTCTCCAACATCTTCTTTTCAATAAAAGTACATTTGAAATTTCCTCACCACAAGTAGTTAGAAAAGAAATCCTTCATCGTGCAGATGTGGAACCGTCAGATTTTCAGCCTGTGGGGAGCTATGTCCCTCTGCCTGTTGGTCACCTGCACTTTTCACAAGGTTTTATGGTAGGAAAAGAGCTGAAACACACAGGTCCCTCCTGGCCCCAGTGCTGGGGGTGTCAGCAGAGCAGTGCATGGAGGAGATGACAGAAGGTCCCTCCTCAGCCACACAGAACTGCTCAAAAACACTCTTCAAATCCACCCATCTGTGCTGGTCACAGGCAGAAACTGCAGAAGCTATTTTAATGTGACAATATTTGGTGGTGCAGTTCCTGAAAGTCGCAGTGGAAATTTCTTCCGGGTTCTCACTCTTTTCCCCGTGGCTCCAGAGGCTGCTGAGCCCCGGCAAAGGCTGCTCTCAGTGAATCACTGCTGTGGTTTAAGATCATCCACATCCAGGCTGGGCTTCCCATTTCTGTGGGAGCAGAAATGGGTCTCTGGAGGAGCAATTCTGGAAGCGTTTCAGTGACGTGGGTTGAAGCAAGTGGAGCAAACGGCAGAATTTCACCACCACCTCCAGCCCCTCCTGACTGCTTGGATCTCAAAGTGTCCCTTGGCTTGGTGACACAAAGGCTCCCTCCACCCTCCTCACCTGCAGCTGGCCACAAAGCCAACCTGGGCTTTTAGATATCCTCATCTGGAGCTTATTTGCCTGATTCTGGGTGACTGTATCATGTTCTGAGGATGACAACACTGGGACAGTCTGGGAATTTGAGGCAGGCACCCCAGGCTGCCATCTGATGGTATTTAAAACTCTCTGATACCTTTAAAAATCACAGAATCATGGAATGGTTGGGGGTTGGAAGGGACCTTAAAGATCATCTCATCTCAATCTCACTGCCATGGGCAGGGACAACTTCCACTAGAAAATTTCTAAGAGGAAATATGGCCAAAAAGCTCTAAACTAAAGAGCTAATATTACTCAAGTGTTCCAGCCATCAGATTAAGAACTACTTGGGACTCATACCATCGACATCAATGTCTATTGCTCATCTGTGTCTCACTGATTCCTTGCTCCCAGCTCCACAAATCCACTGGCAGCAGCACTATTCCCACCAAGGAGAAGGTGTGGCAAACCTTAGAAGTTTCTCTGTGCTACACAGCAACTGAAATTTCAGAAGGATGCATCACAGCACTCATCTGAGAACAAATATATTTAGTTGGCATGGAAACAGTAAGTTGGGCTGAATGTGGTAAATATCCAGCAGTCATAAAAAAAAAATAAAAATCGAGCAAGTCAGGATAATAAACATTAGAAATGAAAACTGGCTGAATGCTTTTCAATCATAGGTCTTTTACAATTATCACTCCTGTTTTCATTTGAACATGAGTGAAATCCACTTAAACTAAGCTGCTCCATTTTATGCCAAATACTTCTATAACATCCTCATTCAGATAACTCCTTTCTCTTTTTTTTATAATCTGTTTGAGGAAAAAGAAATTAAAGGGCTGAAAACTTCCATTGCTATTTTCCTTCATTTCCTCAGCAATATTAATGAATTGAACATAATTGATTTTCTGTCTCAGAATCTCCTTTAAAACTCTGTTTATGACTTGACTGTTTGGAGGTATCCCTGTGGTTTGAATATCTAGAGTGTTGCTACTTCAGTTGTTCGCAAACACGAGGAACTTTTTTCTCCTCTGTTATCCAAATTTTTATATCATACTCAACCCAAATCTATGGCTAGAAACATTAGGACAAGGAATGAAAAGAATTCTTTTTCTGAGAAAATTCTTGTGAAAGACATATTCTTGGAGCTTTTAAGTAAACTGAGTTGGGGTGATTATCCTTCAAAAAAGTATTTTAAATGAAATGAATGCTAAAGAAATCTAGGTAGTGTAGAAAAAAAAAAAAGATCACTACCATGAATTTTCATATAGGCCCAAATTCAGCAAAACTTGTTGCACATGCCTAAATTCCTGGGTTCATTAAGCCCTCAGTGATGTGTGTCATTTTTAATTACACATTCACAGGATGTAGTCTCCTGTATGAACAATGGAGATTCTTTAACTCTGACTGACAAATGCACAAAGCCACAGGACCTAAGAAATAATGTTAAATAGGAAGTCTTGTCTCACATCAGATCCAGGCACACATCAGAGACAACCAAAGGACACATTCACTCCACAAGTACACGAACAGGAACACAATGGGATCACTGGGCAGGAAGCTGATCCCACATTTATGAAGGATATATGAGATATAAGAAACTTCACTGCTGCTTTGCAAGGAAATTGTTTGGACACACCCAAATTTGCCAGAAACCTTCCCAGGCTGCTTTAACAGTCTTGTGACCATATCTATTCAACAACAACAATATAAATAGAACTATATATTACAGTTTTCACATTTACTGCCAGTTTATCACTTTCCATGAATACAATTATTTAGGTCTCAAGAAGCTGGACATCTAATTTTTCAAGGAAATATCCAACATTTCGACCTGAAGAAGGATGAGACAGCTCTGGGACTCCACTCTCGAAGTGCAGCATTACACTGGAAAACCAGGACAGAGACAGGACAACCTTTGTGGAAAAAATAAAATTATTTAGGCCAGCACTTTTGAGAAATGGGATTGGAACCCATCATCCAGAGATTGTTGCCATATGGCACCACTGGTGAGAAAACACAGACACGAAGTGATTGCACCGACCCACGCTGTAAAATGGGAGAGAAAAAGAAAAGAGGAGTAAACATGAGTTCATCCAAGAACACAAAGTATGGGAATGGAAAAGCTCCATAAAAACATCAGCTCCTCTCCAAGTGCAGTGCCATGCTCGCCTCCAGAACAGCTCAGGGCTTGCTGACAGCCCAACATCTTTTCTCCCCTTTATTTTTAGGAGAGTTTGTCTCTGTGGATGATTATAATAACGAAAGGTTAAGCCTGTGTGATCACCAGAGGGTCACTGTGACAAAGAGTTAAACTTTGTGGCTCTGTCAGTCACTCTTACAGGCTGAGGAGTTATGAGGACATTGCACTGGAAAAACGGCCAACATGGAGCACTAAGATACCACCCAACAAGCCATAACGAGAAACAGCTTTTTAGTTTCAATTAAAAGCACAACAAAATGTTTTTTCATGTCTCATTCATTTGTTTGTTGTTGTTATAGAATCAAAACACGAGATTTTTCCTTTTAATGAAAAACAGAAGCTCTTTAACCCTCTCTCCTCCTTATTTATAGACATGTAAAAGCTTGGAAAAGTGGCTTCTGTAATGGTGCCAGCACAAATCTCCATGTTTTATGCAATTCTGATTCACACAGTATTTGGTAAAAGCAGAAAGCAAGTTACTGCCCTGAATATTTCAAATCCCTGACCAGCTGATGAGTTGTTAACTACTGTTAACACTTGATGAACATGTTTACAGGTAGCCTGGCCAAACCCAGTAACTGGAAACATGTCAGAGCTGTCACTTTTGCATTTTTCTTCTGGAGAGATAAGCAGAACTAATGAATTAACCGGTCACAGAGGAGACAAGTAACAACTTCCAAAATGCTTGTCTGCAAAATCGACCGAGGCCACCTAAAGCAAAACAGCTTCAGTGGCTCCAGCTGCTTCAGAAAGTCCCAATGGATGAAAGGCAGGGACAGGACCATTGAGGAACTTGGATATGAGCTCTACCAAATCTGCCAACACATCAAGCTCAAAGATGGACAGCACAGTGTAACTTAAATAACATTCCTGTTCCATTATACTGGGGAACAGGATGTTAACATCTGAACTAGTCCTTCACTAATTAAGTCTGGACAGGAGAGTTCTGTAGGTTGGTTTGGTGCAGATGTTCACGTGGGAGGAAACTTTGAAGGCACCCTGTGAATCTGCATGTGCAGCCTTCTACCTCTGTATTTCATGAGTCACTTTTTATTTCTTCTGGATCCTTCTCAAAACGGGTCAAAAAAACCAAAACAAAACAAAAAAAAGCGCAGCAGAATGGCAGTGGCAGAGACTAAAGAAAAACATGAAAAAAATTAGAAAAGGACATCCCTCACAGCGTGCAGCCAGTGCTGTTCCCTAGGAGGGACAACCATGCTTTAAAGAGCTGATTTTCCTCTTTCTCTTCCAGGAGACTCTGAAGCCAAAATGCAATGTTTGTGGGCCAGCTCACTCACTACACCAAACTCCTCCAGTGCTGCAGGCACTGCAGTTCAGGATGAGCCCAACATCTGGACTTGGGAGGCAGAGGGGGGACAGAAGGGAACAGCTCATCACTGACACTCCAGAGAGGAAATACATCAATTAAACACCAAGGGTGACAGAGAATTGCCATGTGCCAATAGGATGACAAAACAGAGGAAAAATACATTTGAAATTAATGATTATTAATCTTCTATGCCCTCCCCAACTGATTATTCCAGCAGGTATAGAGTTAGAAATGCTTTATGAAGGGTATGTGCTGTTGATACTGTTTACTCAGCACCAAATAAAGTTCTCAAATGCTTCAAAACCTGATTAGTGTTAGAAATACATAAATTCCTATCTGATTCAGGCATTCATCACCTGCATATTCTCCTGAATATTTTAATTTAATCTGGTTTGAATGCAGTTCATTGACTTTCTGTTCCTTCACTGCCTGCAAACACGTTTTATTTTGCTCAAAGCACACTAAATAGTCCCTGACTTCACTGGAAGTGTCCAGAAAAAATTTAGCACTATTAATCATCTGAAACTGTTTACAGACATGTTTGGACAATGAATGCAGAAGATCAGGACTAAAGATTATTTTTAGCTGTTATTGTCCAATTATACTTCTCTTCATACAAACCATTAAAGAACAGGTTCAGATAGTCTCAGAAACCTCTATTAAAACACTACAGTCAGCTGCAAACAGTCAGTTCAAAATAAATGCATCATTTAACAGCTAGAATAGCTGAAATACCAACTTGCAATAGAGAACAGCAGATAAGTATTTGCCTGAAGGGTTCAGACAGTTTGATTCTCTTTTATTACCAACAAAACAGAAGAGAAAGCTAGCTGAGAATTTTGCAGGGAAATATGTGCTTTTGCTTTGAAGGAAGGGATTCTTTTTAACCATTGCACCTCTGTACTCAAGGGATGGGGACAGCGTCCAGTACCTGCTCCTGGGCCTTCAGCTCATTGCGCTGGAGCCTCCTCTGAGCATCATAAACCTGCCCACGGTAATTCTCCACCTCGTCCTGCAGGGCCTGGAACAACAGCAAGGGATGAAAAACACACGTGAGAAACGTGGGATGGCAGCAAAACTTGCAGGTCACAACGAGCTGGGGAAGGAAGTGGAGCACTGTGAGTCCAGCTGAACTTGGTGCTAAGACATGACAAAGGCAGCTTGGCCACTCAGAAGAGTTACTTGGCAGAGGTGGGACCATTGACTGAACAAGAATAGTAAAAGTCCTATCTTATTATAGGCTGCACATCCTAAAAATAAACTATTTTTATATCTTCTTAATGACTTCATGCTAAAAATGTAAGAAATACCATCAAAGGTTGGAAGGCCAATGGAAATATTGCAACATTTGCATCAGCAAACGTCCCAGGTTTTTGTTGTCATCCTATCTGCACAACCTGAGCTTCCTCAGAGCAGTTTTGCAGTGTACCAACAGGTTTTTTTCTTTAAGCCAGAATAATCCTCTCTCTGGAAAACAATGTCTGGAATTTGGAGTGGAAATGTATTCCATATTACTGATATGGGATGCTGGCTGAGATAAGGAGCTCCCCTCCTTCCCTGTAGTCAAATCTGGCATGTGATCTACAAATGAAGTATAAATGGCAATAAATAAAAGGAGTAATATGATCATGTCACTTACCAAAACTACCCAATCTTTATTTAGTTCAGAAATAATCACCCCTAAACCGAGCTCATAAAATGCATCGACAAATTTATTTTGTCATGATTGTTCTCCTTATATATTTATTTTTATTCCAGCAGTTACTCAGAGCCTTGATCTTTTTGTTACATGCTTAACAAAGGAACAGCGTGCCCCAAGGAACTGATAGTCTGTGTTATTTCTAACAGATACACACCAAACAAACAATACAAAGTTTCAAAGATTTTTTTTTTGTTTGTTTTGAAAGTTTCCTCCTCATTGTTGGATGTTTGAATACACGCTTAACATTTACTTACACATTTACTAAAAGCTTAGTGATGTTGTCAGCTTGAATAAAGGCATTGTTAACTGCAAGTGCTGACTCCAGGCAAAGTGCACAATGTGGATGGGGGATTGACACCAACACAGAGGCGGCTGTAGCTGCAGAAAGGGAATATTTGGAGTTATCTTTTGTATGGCAGGAAATTGGGGCATTGATACCCATCAGTGAAAAGCAGCACGGGGCTGGGGCTCATGCTGCAAATGCCACTGAAGGAGTCTCCAGGGCTGCTTTTAAAAAAGCTGGGCTGCACAGAGACCTTCTGCACAGCACCCTGGAATCACAGAGTCATCAAGGCTGGAAAAGACCTCCCAGATCATCAAGCCCAACCTTTGAGCAACCCTACAGTGGTCACTCAATCATATCACAAAATGCCACGTTCACTTGGTTTTTGAACACTTGAGGGATGGTGACTCCACCACTTCCCTGGGAAGTTCCAGTTCCTGACCACACTTTCAGTGAAGAAACTTTTCTTAATATCCAACCTAAACCTCCCTTGGTGCCCCTGCCTTCCCCTTGAGAGGAGAGACCAACGACCCCACGGACTCAGGGAGCTTTGCAGGACCTGCCATATGGTTAATGTTTGCTTTCAGCAGCCCAGGGTACCTGTGCACAACTCAGGATCGTTAAAAGTCCTCGTGGTGCAAAGATTTAACAGCAAAAAATGCCTTGCTCTTTTCCACAGCACTGAAATCCTGCACTCTCCAATAATTTACAGGATAAAATTGCTATTGAGATAAGATAAGAGGACTACTTATGATAGATCTTGCACGCTGTTTTGAAGTGATGCCAGGCATTAACTTTAAAGTCTTATAGCTGTAAGTCTGTTACATGTTCTGATGCCAAAAATTGTAACCAGACCCAAGCATGAACTTCAAATCTGCCCAGGGACTTTTATGCTATCACAGCTTCTGAGAAATATTGAAATCCAGGCCTTGAATACATAACCCATCTTCAATACTCAACAAGCCTTGCAGTACAGGAATTTGCATTAATATAATGAAAAATATGTGGGAATTATGTGGGAATTGGAGGCTTTTTGTTTGCTTTTTGTACATCTATCTTGTGAGGTAAAACACAAACAAGTGTAAAAGGTAAAATGAGCAATGTAGAAACGCAATAAGGAGTAGGGTCGTTCCTCGTACCAAGAAGATCACCAAAAACCCAATTAATTAGACAAATGTCCTGCCAAAACCCCAAAGTGTCCATTCATAACCAGGCCAGGAACATTCCTGGAGCACATTTTGGATAAACTACAGAGTATGACCCATCTTCTGCTCTTTCAGGATCAGCTTTTCTAGCCCAGATGGTGAAAAATAAGGAGGGAAGAAACCTCATCACACATCACTCTTCCTTCCCTTGTGCTGAAGAATAAGTTTGTCTCTTTCACAGGACTTTGAAGCTGGCCAAGAGATAACATTTCAATGTATAAATACATGTGTTTAATATGTATAAATATATGTTTTTGTGCCAGAGAACAGATTTGTATCACCCCCATCTGCAGGTCCTGAGTACAAAACTGGATCCCAAATTGATCCTGCACGAGACAGCAACGCCGTGGTGGCAAAGAGTGCCCTGCTCCTTCCTTCCTTCACTTCTCCATTCTTAATTACAATAAACTTCTGCAGAGGATAAAACAAGAGGTTCCTTTAAATCTGAGGGTTTGCAATGCATCTGAAAGTCATTTAATTTGGGAAATTCAGATAACACAACCTTTGTTAGATTTACCTACTCTAGATAGTGTTTGCCAGCATGGAGCACACATGTTTTATTTCATTAGGAGAGCAGAAAATGTCTTAAATTTAAATTTAGAAATAAGGTATTTTTACTATAGCATGTAAATACAGCAAACTAACAACTCTTCCAGTTATCCATTCAACATTTGTCCAAAGCAGAATTTACTGTATGAACTCACAGATTTTTCCAATCACATCATAACTGGCTGTTGGCAGGTTTTGTATTGGGATGGCAGAGAAACAACTCAGCTAACTCCTTGGATCAATCACAAATACCTTTAACTGGAACCTTTTTGGACTCTTCCTGTGCTGCATAAATTCCATGAGTAATTAATGTTCATTTGAGTACTCCAGCTATTCTATGAGCGCAATGGCAAAAAAAAAGTAAAACCAAAAGTTCAGCATTTGATCAAAGCCGTGCCAAAATGAAAAAGTAACATCAAAATCTCATGGTTGCTGTAGATTCCTGCATGTGATTAACTCTGAGAATAGCAATTAGAAGTAAGCAAGTTTGTTGGCCGTGATTTTAATTTTCTAGGAGGGATCATGAGAGATGTCATGAATAATGCACCGTTTTGAAGATCACACTGAAAATTCTCTCTGTAGTCAAAAAGCCTCACATGCAGTGGCCAGAGCCTGAATGCTGATGGTGATTCCTGAAGCTACCAGAACCTCAAATCTTTCTTTGAATCAGACAGGGGAGCTTTAGCCATGTAGAACACTCTTAAAAACAGCAGAGGACTTACCCCAGGTACACCCCAGAACATCTCTTTTGTAAAATTAAACAATGTTTTGTTTTGTTTAGAAATGCAGTTTTTGTTCTACTGCTTCAAAGTGACACATTTTGCCCAAAGAGCAGTGGAGCTTATGATTAATAACTGCTGAGATGAAGAAAAAGGGATTAAAAATAAAAATCTGGGCCGACTTTTAAGCATCAGAGGCTTTTTTCCCCCCAAACAGAAAACAAAACTTAACTTATTTAGTTAAATTTTTCCAGGTTCAGATGAATTCCTGTTCCTCAGCTGTGCTAAGCTGACTTGCATCACTCTTATAAAGACAATATTCTTTTTTTTTTTCAGTTAAACGGGCTTTCAAATGCCATGTAAACATGTTTGCTGTTGAATGTCTACACCATACCTGACCTTGGAAGTGCTTTGTGTTGGCCAGAGAACAAAGAAATCAAATGTTTTGCTTTCCAGCCCAGATATCCTACACTTTGAAAAGCTCTTAAAAATGTAAATGAGATAATAAGCTCCACTGCAACAATGTGGGTGAATTACAGCTGGAGAAAGGGAAAACTCATTTGATTTATTTCTAAAAATGGAAAGGATCCTAAAATAAAATCATGTTGTTTGGGTCTCAGGCAGCATCGAGAGGCGGGAAGGGAAAAGTAACGGCTTTGAGAAGGCGCCGCTGGAATATTCCGGGCGGATTTTGGGACCTGGAGGAGAGTTTGTGGATGAATCCATCCCAGGCACTGTGATGCAGAGCTGGACACTGATGTGGAAGGAGAAAGGAACCTCTGAGCTGCGTTTCTGGGTAGGCACCATTTATTCCCCTTATTATGCCACTGTGGATGGATTGTGTCCAGCAAAACGTTGAATGGAGTTTATTTCAGACCCAAGGGAGCAGCACACGTGGGGTTGGTGCCTGTGGAGTTGGGCCTGTGAGGCTCCAGGAAAGCTGGGATGACACACAGGATCAGAGGAATTCCGTGGGATACCTGAGGGACAGACTGAGGCTGGGAAAAAAGGTGATTTAAAAAAATAAAAAAACAACAAAACTTGCAAAGCATAGGAGAAGGAGCCCTAAAGAGACAAAAAGGTGCAGTGCCAGCAGTCCAAAATCCCTTGCTAAGGCATGAATTAATTTTTGGTGTTAGTTACAGGGCTTAATCTAAATCAACTAAAAGCTGGTAAGAGAAAGAGCTTGAAGAATCCCAGGAACAAGTATGGAACAGGAATGTAGGAAGGATTTGGTGTTTAATGTATGAAAACTGATTTGATTATCCTTTAACCACAGGATATTTTTTGAAAGTGTTGTATTCCCTGAAAGAAAAATTACATAAACAAAAACAATTAAAATTCCTGATTTCTTTGTATTGATTACAACTGTGAAGAAACTATTTACAAATGTGAGATGTTTTCCTTCTTTAACCTGAAATAATTTCCTATTTTTGTAGGAAATAGGAAACTGTCTGAGAGCAGAAAGGTTTAATTCCTGATCCCATCACGTAATGGGAAGCCATGGATCACAACCATTTATCTCTCTGCTCTGAGGGCTGAATAAATGACGCTTTCAAAAAAAAAAAAAAGAAAGAAAATTTCCTAAAAACCATTAAGTATCAATGTATTTTCACTTTGGAACAGAAAAGTTGCTGCTCATCCTGGTCAGATTATGCCAGATAATGTCAGAGCCTTTTTTTATTAGAAATGTGTAATTTTTATTAGCAACTCTGCACATATGGATGTGCATCTGTATCAAGAAAAGCTCTCAAAATTTATGACCAGTGCAGAGTAAAGCTACCACTAAAGGTAGTGAGAGTTAGCACTTTTCATCTTCAAAGAATTTTTCAAATGTTACCAAATTAATATAATTAGTTAATGAAAGATGCAGTAATAAAAGCTACCCTAATTACCTACTGTAGTCTTAATTATCTCCTTACTAATGCCCACAGAAGAAGGCTTCCACTTTACATCCTCAAAACATGTGCCAACAATAATTCTGAATACAGGCCTCTCTTCAAGTGCCTTCTAAATTCAAATTACATCCATTGATGTGTTTTCTCTCCTCACTCATGAGAAGAAAATCTCTGGAACTTTGAGAAAAAAAAAAACCAACATGTGAATGATAATAAAAATTAAAGAGAATTTTCTTCCAGAAATACACATGGATATGCTTTAAAATTTTGTCATTAAAACATTTCATTTTCAAAATCTTTCTCTCTCCATGAAGCCAGAATTATGGGCTGTCTGGGCAAAAACTTCTTTACATTAAGTGGTCTCACAATTTAGAGTCAAATACAACTCTATCCAGAGGAAGCAGCCAAGAATCCCATCCAGACTTTTAAAACCAATCATTAATTCTGCTAAAATATTTCATGGAGATAAATAGATTTATCTGGGTTTATTACTACTATAAATAAATCGGGCAAATATATCTGTGAATGCCACTGATGTAATGCCATGAGTCAGAGCAAAACAAGGGTGTTTTAAAAAGTGAAATAGAGATGTTTGAGTCAAATTGTTGGGGCATCCTCAACGCTTTTTGGGTTTTCACTGAGCTCCTGCCCATGCCACTGCAAACAAAAACCTCTGTACTTGGAATTCTCTCTTGGTTTTGGTGCAAAGCAAAGGAAATCTTCTGGTTTTAACCTAATACATATGTCTGCTGTTCACATATGGCAAAATTCCTTTCTGGTGGGAACTTTTTCGCTGTTGTTGCAACACACTATATATCCAAAAAGTTTCCTTTGATGTTGAACTATTGCTCCACGACTCATTATGCTACTGATTCAATATGAAAGGCAAAATTTCTGTGGTTTCTGTTAAAACAATGGCTTTGTTTTTGCAAACAAAGTTTTCCACAACCTATATGCAGGGGCCAACATTACTGCAAGAGGAAAGAAAATCTATTCTTTTACACAGAAAATAGTCACGGTGTTTAATAACACAAATTATTTCTTTATCCTATAGGTACATTACAATTGCTATTATGACTGTACAGAAAATTTAGCTTTATTGCTCCTCAGGAACAGAAATTAAAATACCTTAGGCAATATTTGACATCTCTCTTTCCTATTTTACTTTCACTGACCTCCCAGCCTGTTACCATCACTCCAGCTTCGGGATCTGGTGAAATTGGGAACAGCTACGGATGGGTGGGGAAAAGGGAAGACCTGCAAAATCTGCTCCTCACAGCATCCTACTCTGCAGTGACAGCAAATCTGTGACTCTTCAACAGCCTAATATTTAATTTTAACCACTAAACACTATTTCATGAAGAGTGAACATGAATTACAACACGGAATGAAAATGCAAATTGTTAATACCTTAGTAAATGTGTCCCTACAAGAGTTGGTTGCCCATTTTCTGCTGCCATTATGGGAAAAAAACCCCAAAAAACCTAACATTTTCTTGGTCAGGAATCAGGCAAAAGGCATAATTTCCAAAGGCACAGAATTCAGCATGAATAATAGGAGAGCTCCCATTTTCACCATGGCACATTGGTAAGTTTGGCTCACTTTGCTGATGTTTCAAAATGGGAATGGAGATCTTGCAAAATTCTCCAAGCTGGGGGCTTTGCCCATCCCCAGCAGCCAAGGAGCTCCCTGTTGCACCAGGCTATGGCTTCAGAGATTTGCCAGCAGGAGATGCCCCTGGGAAGTCTAAGAAATACTCCCCTTGAGGGACTGTGGGAAGAAAGAAAGAAAGAAAGAAGGAAAGGGGTTCAGGAAGAAAAAGAGTAATTTGACTCTAGGAACAGAATCAAGTGTCTCCAGCATAGGGGGAAAAAAAAATAAAGCAGGTAATTTAACATAAAAGAAAAATATATGCAAACATTTTGCAATGTGGCAGGCTCTAATAAAAGCTATGTTCACTTTTGACAATTCATAGGCAAGAGACTGACTGGCAGTACGTTATAAAACTTGGGATCATCAGCACCAGCTCCTGAGCAGTCCCGTAACACTTCCACATCAGGCTTCACCTGGTGTCTTCTGGAGATCACCTGAGCACTCCTAGGATTCTCAATATGCCTGTTTATTCCTGCTTTGCTCCTGTAAGATATTGATGTGGTTTCAGCATTTTCTGTACATAGCAAGTTGAGCTGACCAAAGTTTTAATATCATTTTCCTGACTAGTCTTTAGATCTGTTAGAAGGAATTGTTCCTTGTGAGGGTGGTGAGGCCTTGGCCAGAGAAGATTGGCCAGAGCAGCTGAGGCTGCCCCTGGATCCCTGGAAGTGCCCAAAGCCATGATGGATGAGGCTTGGAGCAGCCTGGGACACTGGGAGGTGTCCCTGCCATGGCAGGGTGGCCTTTAAGGGCTCTTACAACCGAAATCTTTTCAAGACTCCATGATTCTAAGATACATCCCTAAAATACCTTGATGGCACCAGCAGGGCTATTTGTAGACATAAAATTAGGCAAGGGCTTAAGCATTTTGCTGAGTCAGGGTTTCGCTGCAGGACATTATAAACTCAATTCTTTTGAAAGGCAAAGGATGCCATAAGGTCCTGCAGAGATAACAGTTCAAAGAAAACAGCAGCATAAATTGTAAAGTCGGGCATTTTTGTCAGGGGGAGGCAAGGAGGGAATTGTTTTTGCTTTGTTAGAGTGGCTCAGGTGACAGGAGGGAAAGGGAGGCAAGGTTCAAAGGCTGTAATAAATTGGCTTTCATCTGCTTTTCTCAACGGGCCACAAAACCCAACAAGCACTTGCCATGTCCAAGCACGGCTTTGTCTATGACCGGGACACTTTGGGGCTGTTGTGATGAAGCCAATCAAAAGCCTGTCAGCTGGAAGATTTACTGCAAAACTTACCTGGAGTATTCTGGAGTTTACTTTAACACTGCTCCCCCTTTTTTCTCAGCCTGCACTCAGTGTCATGGCCAAGAGCAGAGCAGAGGCTGCCAAAAGGAGAAAAGCCCTGAACTGTTTCCCCCCTGCACTCGCCGAGGTTTAGGCAGAAACACCAGTGGTGCACATTTACCAGATAAAATGAATCTTTTAAACCCAAAGACACCATGACATCTTAAGCGTACACTTATGAAGGGAAAGTTCAGAACTCCATTTTAAACCACTTATGAGAGGATTTACCAAGATTCTGCCTAATGTTCAGCTGACGCTTTGTCAAAAACATTTATCACGAAGCTTTTGAAGTTTCTTAGCTCCCCCCAAGTTATTAAAACTTGAACTGCAGAGTTTGTTATCAGCCTCAGAGCACACACAGAATACATCAGGTATTTTTTCAGTCAACCTTTCAGTCTGATTTTGAGACTATTATACAAAATACAACATTCCCAATCAGGTTAATGTCTGACAGATAATGCTGAGCGGGCGGAACCGCTGTGCCTGATTGATCCACGAGACCATTTTCATTCCCTAATTTGCTTTTTATTAAACACTTTGGAATCAAAGGGAATGGCAAGGAGTCTGCCATTCTCTGAGCAGGTTTCCTGTGAAGACCTGATGTCAGCTTCAACATTTTCAGGCAACTTCTTGAATTTTTGATGCTCCGTCGCAAGAACGTCTAAAACATCCCGTCAGTGCTGCGCTAGTGAAAAACCGCTATTGTGAATACAAATTAACCAGAAAAACATCTGGTTCTGCTGCTTGCTGTACTCCTAACAACACTTCTGCAAAAACAAACATCAGAGGTTCAGGCAGAATTTCCTGCAATGACTTGGAGAACGCCTGATAAAGCAGATTTATCAATCGCTGGCTGAACGAGGCAATCTCCTGCTGCCCGGGGCTTCATTCCCAACCAAGTTTATCACCAAGCTGCCACTTTAAGTGGGTGTTCGGATACTTCACACCTGGAGCCAGCCCAGAGGCTCCAGCAGACCCCTGGTGCTCTGCAAATGTCTCTTTAAAATGCATTGCTCCTCACAGATACACGAAGATCTGGAAATATAAACATTTCTAACAGGTCTTACAAAACCTCTTATTTCGTTATGCTCTTTTGAAACAGAAATATGAAAGGCTCAGATATTTCTAATCAATAGGGCAATCTGATTCCCAGTAAGAAGGAAAGAAAAGCTATTTAGTTTGTGCAATCAAGTGCTCAGTATTGCTGCAATTCTGCCATTACATGAAATAACACACATTTTCTTGCACACAGGCACACACAAAGAAATCTAATAATGTCTTTTTACCTTTCAAAGTAACCTTAATCAACAAAATTAACTTGCAAGGCAAACCACTGCTTTTTGAACTGAACAAGAGCGAGCTTGACTCAACACATGTGAGATGTGAGAGGCAGCAAAGTAATATCTGCTAAAATTATGTCTGGAAGCCAAAAATGGGGTGATTCTTGACAGGGGAGGATGCACACTTGGAAACTTGGAAATTCTTTCATTCAAAGTCTTTAATGACCTCCAACCCAATTACATTTGCAACAAGACATGACAATGCAGTTGCTCCTATTTAAAAGTATGAGTGAAAACGGAGTATTTTTGAAGCCTGATTCTTTTTTTTTACTTTTTAATCATGTTGAGATGAAGCTCATTTACTTAAAAAGAAAAAATGAAACAGAACGTCCTCTGCAGCTGGTCAAACAGATTACGAAACTCTAATCTCAGTAGCCTGAGGAAAACCAAAACTGTTTTTCAAGTATCTATTTTATAGAGCATTAGCTTTATACTTTTTAAAAGAGGCATTAACATAAGTGATCAGAACATCCCAGAACTTTCTGATCTAGTTAATCATATGACGTTATGACAGAGATTCTTGCTGTCATAATGCCAATGTTTCTAAACATTTCTAAAATCCTTTAAGTTTTTTTTTTTTTTTTCCAAATTAGACATGGGGAAGATCCATTTCAGTTTCTTCAGAAGTTTTTCTGTCCATTTTAGAGCTCTACAAAAGTAGTGCAGAATATTTTAAATAGACAGACACATACACACATAGCAAGGAACAATGTCAGGCTCCATGACCTATTTAAATATTTCTGATAGCTTTTTATACAAAACATTTTACTCTAATTCCTGCATAACTCATTTCTGGGAGTCCTCACCACTGTATTTCTTTAACTCGGTTGTATTCTTTACAGCTGAACTGGAATCATTGATAAAAAAAATCAAAATTTGTCTAGTTTAAATTTATTTGGTTTGTTTCCCTTAAAAGCAATTTTTTAAACATTCAAGCCCATGCTGCATTTTTTGGTGCTAATAGTTTCTCCAGTACAGGTAAGAATAAGGTGTAATTTATACACAGGCAAGCTAGGAAGAGGATAAGAGGGGAAAAACACTCACCAAAGCTATTGCTGTGCCTCAGATATCATTTTAGTGGGGTGTCAAGAGCTCTTATCACAGTTGTGACAAAGCAGATTGATTTCCATTGAGAGATTTTGAGCTTTGTTTGTTTGTGGGGTTTTTTGTTAAGTCTGTTTCAAACCAGTTTTGAGCTGAAACTCTGCTCTCTCAGTGTGAAGAGCTCTCTGCTGTGGCAGAAAAGTCTTAGATGAAAATGCACAGGCAGGAGAGAGCTCAGTCCCACACAGCACAAGTTCTGTTGAGTTAATTCTGACTCTAACAGGCAGCCCCAAGATATCCCCCTCCTTTTGCTTCCCAGGAACACCCACAGGGTCCTGACAAAGCAGCTGAAATACCCCCAAAAGGCACACAAAGCTTTTTAAAAAAATATATGTAAATAGTTCTGAACATTCCTATATGGATGACATTGTTAAAATGCGAAAGAACTAAAAATAACAGAAAACAGATCAGGTTCTGAAGCACCACCAGTTTCTCATTTGTGCAGCTACACATTAATGTCTCTCAGCCAAACTGCACAGCTACTTCGTGCATCCCAAAAGCTTCCCCTTAGCACAACTGAGACAAATTGCAGCAAAAACATTATATGGCACAGTGTGAAAGATCTAAGAATTGCAGTATTGGTAGAGTTGCATAAATCTCAGTCTAGTTCAGATCTGATAGGCAAGCACAAACGAGCTTGGCCTCTGCTGCGATGGAGAAGGGACATCAGCTCTTCACACCCACCACTAAGGTGAGTTAGAAACAAAAATGAGTGTTCAGCAACACCAAACTTGATCTGCAAATGCACATTTCCATACAGTGATTATGAACAGACATGAACATTGAGTAGAAGTGATGTGTTATTCTAGCAGCAGGAAGAAAATGACACATCAGGTAGGAGTCCCTCCTTGGAGTTCAGAGCACGGCTGTGGTCAAAGGTGTTTCCAGGCAGACAATTAAAATCTACTGATAATATCCAAATTGTTAAATAGTCCTCAGTAATTGCTATTCTACCTTGCTGAATTACAAGTGCAAAACTGGAAAGGATGATATTGACAGTAGAAACAAAAGTAAGAGGAATTTAAGGGCAGCACACAGAGCTGTTTTCTGGAGCCGGAGTGTCAATACCCACCTTGCATTTCTCCTTCCAGCTGCCTGCAGAGTCCTGGCTTGGTCCGGTGGTGCAGGTGTTCCTGCAGGTACCTAACATTTGTCAGCCTGAATTTTTATTTATACAGTTCCATTCTGCCCCTGCCAGGCTTCTCAGTAAGCAAACAAACTCACTTTTCATGTTCAGTGTTCTTGTTTGCGCTTTTACCCTTTCTTACATAACAAACCTGGCAGAGAGCAGAGCAGGGAGAGCACCCAGGGCTCCTGCTGTGGGTGCAGGGGGTTGGACACTCCTTGTGGGCATCATCCCTCCCTGAGGCAGCACATCCTCTTCCTGGGTCTCCTCCAGGTGAGATCTGGGTGTGGAAAGGTGGGAGCAGGCTGGCAAGGGAGTCATGCTGGCAGCAGGAATGAAAAAGCCACGGAGGACCTTGGTACCATGGGTGGGGGCTCACGGCTGTCCCTGGGCACTCAGGTGGAAAATGGAAAGGAAAGCATTACAGCACTTCAGGGTTTAACATATTTTCAACAATATAAGTTGAAAAGAGAGATAGCACAACCTTCTATTGAAATGAAAATGTGCTGCTGAGACAGCGACTGTCAGGATCCTGGATGGACTCAATGATCTCAGAGGTTTTTTCCAGCCTTAATGATTCTGTGAGTCTGGACCAGCACCACTGCCCACCTGGCAAGTGCACAAATGATGTGTTTTCCTAAACCACAGGATATCTGCATGAAGTTTTAGTGCTGCCATGTGCTAACTAGTTATTTCCCTAGGAAAGGGACTGGTTTGTTTTCCCTTGATCTGGTTCTAGAAGAACTTGCATCCACTCCTTTTTCTATCACAAATTATCTGATCTGTTTTCAGGACACGATGAGTGATGCTCTCCTTCCTCCCCACACAAGGCTTTATTCCTTTGGGATGATCTGAACTGTGAGAGAGCAAGCCCCAGGGCAAAATTGAGCTGGGACTCCCTGGCAAA
Source organism: Pseudopodoces humilis (assembly GCF_049639895.1). Lineage (NCBI taxonomy): Eukaryota > Metazoa > Chordata > Aves > Passeriformes > Paridae > Pseudopodoces > Pseudopodoces humilis. The sequence continues at coordinate 2,738,096 of NC_142220.1, forward strand.
TCTCAAGAGGGAAGTGAACAGGGCATTGCATGTTTTGTCTTCTAAGGCCAACATGGCCTGGTTTGAAATCCATGATCTCATGCCATGCTGGGCCAGGAAAATGGCCTATCCAGGGCATGGGTTTCCAGCATAAAATATAAGTGAGGTGATCTGATGTGACTCTATTCACCTGCCAACAGCCCTGGCAGAAAAATAAACAGGTTCTGGGGATGAGCTGCTGCTGGAGGCAAAGCAGGAACCATTAGAAGAGCTGCCCTGACCTGTGAGGAACTGGTGTTTTTGCTTTGAACTTCAGCAAATCTTAATGAACTCTTCATAACTGGCAATCTGGAGTTTTCGCTGATGATTTATTTCTCTGGAGGTGCCAAATGCAGGAGACAAATTCAACACTGGAAATACAAATTTTGGGTCTCACAGTTGGTTGTCCAGGCCGGTGAAGGCAGTTCCAACATCACTGCAGGTCACTCTTTGAGTTGCATCAGGAATTAGATTTGTACATGAAGGCACATCAGTGCTGAAGAATTTGGTTTCATAATTATTAAAACATGTTGATTTAATTGAAGTTATTGACTTCAGTGTGGTGAAGGCTTAAACTAAAAATAAGCAAACAGTTTTATTAACAGACTAAGTTAAAAAGTGGTTGTGTCCTCCTCCTTACCAGGAGTAGTAAGGTTTTGGTTTTGCTTGATTCATCCCTGCTTTACTGCTCTTCCACTCCTGTTATCTGGCAGTTTTGGAGGGGATGCTGCCAAGAAGTTCATTTAAAGTCCTACATTTTATCCTGTAGGCAACACTTATTTCAGTTTCCTGAGAATAAATTCCATAGACAGACCCCTGAAGAGGAAAACAGGTGAACTCTCTCTGCCCCATAAATCAGTCAGGCTTCCTGAAGAGGCCAAAGATAGAAAACTACAGATGCCTGCACAGAAACACCTCAGAAAAAGCTTCAGCCTTGAGGTTCACAGTCATCTCCATAAGCCACAAGCACTCAGTCTTCCTCATGCATATTTTCAAGGGTCAACAAATCAAATATTTACTGCCTCAGTGAATACTGTTCATCAGTGAATCCTGACATGATGGTGCGAGAATCAGCAACAATGAGCTGCTCCCAGGAAAGGCATCCCACTCTCCAATGCAGGATGGAGGATGGACATGAAATCCACATGCAACAGGCTTGAATAATAAAGTATATTTTCAACAAAACTAATCTAGTTTTCCACCTTCTTATCCACACGTGCTGTATGAACACATAGAGGCAAGTTCCCTGGGCTGAAAGGCAATGAGGTGTACAAACAGAAAATATTCACTGTACGAATTTCAGTGGGAAAAGGAGCAGAGTACAACACACAGAATAGATGTTCTCCTGCTTCTGGACTCCAGTGCTATTTTGGCTGCCAACAGTACACAAAATTTCCACTGAAGGGCAAGTCAAACCAATTTCCCTGAGGATGGAGGCATCCGAAAACTCGCTGAGGTTATTCCATTAGTGCCTACGCATTCTCTAAGCGGATGAGCAGCTTCACTTTGAATCTATGTCAAACCACAAAGACTGGCTGATAATAACATTCAATTAAAATGATCTTTTCCCTCTAGAACAAACTGGCTAACAGCTGGGCACAATGGGGTGATTGATGCTGCAAGGAAATGGGATAGGTTTGTACCGAGGAGCCAGGTCAGGTTTGGTGACAGTGTTTGTAGGTTTAACCTCTTACCCAAATCTCTGAGATGAAAAAGCCACTTCTGCTGAGCACACAACTGTGAGAAAGTCAGAGCTAGAGCTGGCAAACACCAAGCTGAGCTAATTAGACAGGTGTTTTGAAAAACCCCAAACTTTATGCTCGACGCGTATTTGGACCTTTTGATGTCGTACCTGGTGCTGTTTCACACCACTGGGGCTCCAGAGAAAGGCAGGAGCTGCTCCCCTGCTTGGCTCTGGGGGTGAGTTTGCCATCTGATCTGCTGAATACACAGATAAAAGTCGCCACAGACTTTTTTCCCTTTTCAAGTGCAGCACTGTAACTTGGAAAGCTCTTTCATTCGCAGCTCCGCTGATGCAAGAAAGTGGCAGCAATATGGCAGCTCTGGCTGCTTTCCTTTTGTAGCTCTTTGTAAGTAATCTTTTAATGCTAACAAAACAATAGGTATTTTCATTTTGGATGGAAAAGACATTCCAGTTACAGAAAATTAAGGCAATGCCTTTCAAAAAGTCTAAGAGTGGTACTGACCACTTGATTCTTCTCCTACCCTGCCTTTAAATATTGGTAAATAGTTACCATGCACAGGTATCAGATTCTGCAGGTTTCTCTTGTTACACTTAAGAAAAGCCCAACTATTATGAAAATGTTGAAGTTTAACAAAGATATTTCTATTTCCCTGTGATCTGCCATTCAAAAGTGTTAGCCAGCCATTTTTTAAAAAACACTCTTGATATTTGATCTTCTTGAGTTTCAGTTACATATAAAGCTGGAGAGCCAGCAGAAAATTCTAAGTGGAATCTGAAGATTTCTAAAGTCAACACTCATTTTGGCAGGAACATTTTAATGCACAAAGCTGAAATCCTCAGTGACTCTCTCCTGCTGATATCCCTGGAGCAGCCAGCACAAAACCAAAAGCAACCTAGAGCAGAACACACGGCTCTGCAAAAAAAAGGATGTGGACACAAACACTGGAAGTGATGTAGGCACAATGGGATCAGCCAGGGCAACCTGACGCTGTTCCAGCTCGCCCCTGGGATGAGCCACGCCGTAAGAGAGATCTCTCAGGGAAAAGAGATGTTGATAACAAAGCAGGTCCACATCCCCAAAGCCCTGCTTGCCAAAGCCTGCAACTCGCCTTGCTGTGCCAGGCTTTAAAACCCTTCACTGCAGAGTTATAAACGGCTGTGGCCCGCGGAAGGTTTGCTTTGAAGACGTCGCTTTCCCCTTTTGTTGGTGGAATCCGTGGTTCACACAGATTGTGTTTCCACCTCCACGGCTGGAGAAGCCCTGCAGTCAAGGCTGTTCCAGGAGCAGGGAAGGAGGCTGCGTTCCAGGAACTCACTGGAACTGGAACAAAGCACAGCCCTTGGAAAGCCTACACAGCCCTGTGCACAGACTGTTTTACAGATGCCCTGTCTTTGGACGGCATTAGACACTTGTTTTTATCTTTATCTTTTTTTTTCCCCCCTTCTCCAGTGAAGTCCCAGACTCTGGAGAACAGGCTCTTCCTCCTGGGCATTCTGCCTCCTAACTCCTGGGTATCTCCCCAGCTCTGTCTTTTTTAAGCACCACTTTCTCCTGCACATAGAAGTCCTTCTGCTCTTCAGAGAGAAAAACATCTTTGAAATGCAGCAGTAAACTCTGAGCATCACAGCAGCCTTAAAAAAGCTGATTTCCATTTTCTTATAACATAGTTCTAAACCTTGTCTGCCCTTCTTTACGAACTGTGTGGGCTTATATCAGTATTACTTAACACTTACTAACAAGAGTGTTTTGTCTGCACTTTTTAATTACCCAGGACCCCTCTCAGTGTTATTACTCCTGTCTTGTCAATTAAAAGCAGTGAATTTTATGGCTGGTTTTGAATTTTTTTCTCCATTTTTTCAGTGAAAAACTAGTGTAGTCCACATTATTAAAAGCAAGACAGTTTAGCTGTATATGACTTCATATTTTATTCTGCATTCATAGAATCTTTAACTCCATAATGTGGAGACAGGTAGCATCCCTTATGGGGCTAACAAGTTAAAAAAAAGACTTCATGCAGCAAAGTGCCTTCTGGAGGGAAAATAAAACACTGAGGACAACAATGATAATGTAGGAAAAAGTAAAAATACCAACTTTTAAAACTGCCAGATAAATCTGGACTGCAGTTCAGAGGAAAAGGCAGGCACTAGCTCTAGTCTTTTATAAAACTTGTAAGTCTGATTTTGCTGCTGGCCATGGTAAGTTCTTCAATGTGTTGAGACATGAAAAGTCAAGAAAAATACCAGAGTGCAAAGTTTGCTGCAGGAAAAAAAAAGATGACTCAATTCTTTGTCTCACAAAGCATGTCAAAGATATTATAAAGTACTTACAGATGCTCAGCCATTCGGATTGCCTGGCTGGCCAAACATCTGAAACCCTGTAATTTTGAAGAGAAGGTACTATGCTTCAGACAATGAAATAATTTCTGTGGCAGCAGAAAAAGAGAGATGGTTTTGAAAGGAAGAGTTTTTTAAAATCAGAATTTCAGTTGTGATAAATAACTATCTAAGCTTAACATTAAAGTCAGCCTATTTTAATTATAATTTATACTGAATGTGTCAATACAGGCTTTTAAAGATAACCAGGTAATGGAATCATGAGACAGAGCAGAAGCAAGAGTTGAAAACCTCAGGGATAAACCCTCATCTCTCTAACAGAATTTGGGTGAAACTACTATTTACATTAACAAAGACTGTGAAAAACAGGTGCCTCAGAGTTTGGACCCCATGAAACGGAGAAAGTAAAGCCATAAAAGACATGCAAATTTAATTTACCCGTTCTTTTAGAAGACATGACTTCCTCTGCTGATCAAACAGAATATAGGAAGCTATGAGCAAGATAAAGTCATTTGCCTGGTAAATTTTAAGGTCTGCTTTCCAAAGCTAAAGCACCAGTGCTGGTGCCTTGTAATTCCCTGCTAATAAAAGCCACTGCAGAGTTATGAGTGTTATTACAGGCTAAAGTCAATGACAAAGAAATAAAGATCCATGAAAAAGCACTCCATGTATTTAACATCATGATGGTCCCTTACAAGTCTTTCTTTCACCATGCCAAATGGTTTATCATGGTAATGTTTAGGCACAAAGGCAATTAGAAGGATTTGAAGTCCCTCTGGAGAACTTTGTGACACGCACATCTCCGAGGCTCCGCGGTGACTGACAGCATTTGGCACGGCCGTGGCCACAGAACCACCACCAACAGCGGGGCATGTTCTGACCAGATGTCTTACAAGACATGAGCCAGTGCCAACAGTGAGATGCTGACCTCCTTTTTACAGGCACTGCTAGCTGAAAAAAACAAACAAAAACGACAAAAAAATCCTTCATCCAAGGCAAAATAGAAAATGCAACAAAATATCTTAAAAATTGTAATGTGGGTCTGCTGATAAAATTTATTCTGAGCTGGTGGCTGAGGTTGTAGGGGTTCATTCTGCCACCTCAGTGTACCCTGGGGAATAAAGCAAGTCAAGACTCCCTAACCAAAAAACCCTTGACACAATGTCTTTACCCTAAGTTTTAGATTTCCATTTAGAGTTTACACTAAGCTTTCAGGGTTTTATTCCTCTAATTAATGTCCTTTGTGCTATCACTCACACGAGGTCACAGCCTTCTGAACCACCAGTCTTTACAGCCTTCATTTCCACCTTTGCCACAACCCTTGGCTGAAGCCAAGGCTTTGCCTGCCTCTGTCTCACTTTTAAAGCAGGACTAAAAATGCTTCTTCTCCAGATCAGGGCAGCTTAGGTTGGGTACTCTCAGATGCCTCTCCTCCCTTAATAAGCACTAATTAAGGGCATTTAAATCACTTACATTTACCCTTGCTTGGGATTTTTAAACTAATAAATTAGAATTATTTTTTTTTTACCAACTCCAACACTGGTTCTGGCAGAATACAATGCTGGTCTTCCAAAAGGTGTTTTGAGGACAAAAAATTAAATATCTCTGCGGGGCTGCAGTCACTCAGTTAATGTTCCCAGAAACCTAATGTGCTTTTCCTTTTATTAAAGAATATTATTTGTAGTTACCAGTGGAATTTGCTAATAAGCATTAGCAATGTTTATTAATGGCTGATGATTAAATAGAACTACAAGCAAAATTAGCTTATGCATCAAATTTTTAAAAACACAGGGTTTTTGATAGAGAAATTTGGTATTTTTTTTATAGTTGTATGGAGGAAATTCACTGTGTTGATAAAACCCTCAGTACTTCACAGAGGAACAGATCCTCTGGCTCCAAGATATATTTAACAAATACAGGATGTCAGGAATACTCAATGCCCACAAAGGCCCAGACAATTTAAACCCCAAAATTTTTCCCTTTGTTCTGCTATGGCTATAAAACACTTTGATTTTTTTCCCCCTCTCAACATTTTTAAACATAACAAAGAAGAACAACAGTTTCAAATTTTTTCAGATGAAGGGGAACATTATTATAGGCCATTCTTTCCTAGAAATCTTTTAAGTCTTATTTATTAACAGAATTAATCTGATCATAAGCTGGCTGACATACAAAGTGTTGAAATATGTCATCTTCCAACCATGCTTAGCTAATGAAATTTTGGTGTTAATTCAGGGATTTAACAGAATCCTAGAATCTGTAACAGGAATCAAACAACAATTGTGGTTCATCTGGCAAAAAAAGCATAATTTTGCCCCTTTTCTGTTGTGGGTTTGTCACTGTATGCTCTCCATCATCCATTTCTTTCCAGAATCTACTTTTTGATGTGGAGTCCCCACTTGGCCACCAACTCCAGCATTAAAATGCTCTGAACATGCTTTGCAGTTCCAATCCCAGGAAATGTTTTGTGCTTTCAGTCCCAAGATCCAAAAGGATTTAATAAAAAACTAAACTTTTCATAAAAGCCTGAACAACCAAGGCTGGGATTTCATAAATAACCTCAAGGTATCTTTATGATGCCACCAACTTCTCGTTCTGCCCAGTCCAGTAACCAAAAGCAGCAGAGAATTTTGGTAAATGCTCTGACCATTGGAATTACCAAGCTCCAGGCTGCTGTGGGTAGATCACTACAAGGATGCAAGAAACATAATTAAAAAAAACCCCAAAACGTCCTTGAAAGTTTTGTTTATTCTTTTTGACTAATATTTAAGACACTACCTTAAAAAATACTGAGTTGAAGGAGATGCATGCAATTGTGCAATAATAACAAATCAGAAATCTCTTACTAGAAAAGAGAGTCAGGAATTTGAATTAACATCAAAATCATGTATTATGGCATCCACATCTGGATATCACTTTACTGCCTAAATCCAAAACTTCTCTGAGAGCCAGTCGGTTTCTGCAAAAATGTATTTCTCCCTTTGAAAGGAAATAATAATTGGAAGGTCTTACAGGAAGCCACCCAATACCAATAGAGGAAATTGCAATCTGTTCCTCAATGTTAGTTTAAATCAATGTTATATTTAGCAAAGGCTGTTTTTTAATGATAGTATTTTCAATAGCTTTTACTACATTGAGTCTCCTCAAAGGATTACATTATATTAAAAATTGCTTTGTTTGTAGAATGTTTCTTTAATCATCCCTCAAGGTCTTCAGCTTACCCTAGGTTAGATGTCGTTCCCCATCTCCAGGACATCCAGGATTCCATTTTCACCAAAACCCTTTTTTTTCTTTTGCCCCAGGCTAATAAAAAGCAAAGTATTTCTGCATATGCTTGCCTAGAAATATGTGTGGTTCTTAAAAATACGAAGTGATCAAATATTAAAACCACCTTTTTCTGTTTCCAGAAGTATACACAGCATTTTAGCTTCCTAGGAATTTTCTGCTTGGGTATCTGGATTTCAGTAAATTTCCATTAAATCAGTGGTTTCAAAGGAAGGTTTTTTTTTAAAAAAAAGTACAGTATTAATGATACTAAACAAAATTCAAAAACTCCAAGCAAAACAGCTCCTCCAATTTCTTCTCCAAGTTGACAAAATCTTTTAAAACATACTCCCAGCACCAGTGCTAAAAACTCCCTGGGACGCTGCTCAGAAATCCTGTGGAGAATTTCTCAGTGGTTTTTATGGATTTCATTACGTTGTGAGGTAATAACATCAAAATGAAGTTTATAATAGATTTACATGCTGAAGGGTTTCATACCACCTATAATCATTAGTGTTCAAAAACTGGTGTTGCCAACAGCTGAATTATTGCATTGAATGTAATTTAAGAGAATCCAGAAATTCAAGAGTAGCGTTTGCACCAGAAGAAAAATGATGCTTAAGAGTCTAAACTATGTTTTTCCAACATGTAACTCAAGAAGGCACCATGATAACTTGAATTACAGTGTATTTCTGACTCTGAGGAAGATGATTCCGCTGTCATGGGGTTTCTGCAGACCTTGGTGGCCAGTGGAAAAGTGAATTACAAACAGTCCACGTTCCTAAGTGGTAAAAATTCACCTGTACCTGAAAACAAAGTGATTTACCTGTGTTCTATTTGCAGAACCAGGTGATAAAATAACTTACCTGTGGTGATTTTATCTGCACAACACATTAGAGCCAACATTTTTATAGTTACATCTTTCACAGAATGATCAGAAAGAAATTTTTTTTTTCAACAAGCACAGCAATAAAGGCAGACATTTTCCTTAAGAAAATATAATGATAATTAAAAAATTGATGAAAGAAAGGAAAAAGCACACTCTGCAGATGATGAGACATTAATGATAACTGAATGCAAGTCATTCCAGTATAGAGGACAGCATTAACTGCACCATTATCCAATGGATTTCCAACATTTAAAAACTTTTGTGGTATCTTTTAGGTACAAAACAAATGACATAAACTGTAGGAGTTGATTTTTTTCATTAATTTTTACATTTAATAATGTAATTCTTTGGTATGATTAAATGTCTTTACAAAGGAAAAGGAATTTTCTTCTTCTATACAACTTCTCATGAGGTGTTGTCAAACAGAGCAAATGCCAGTTTCAAAATTTTCCTATTGCTCTTTACTGCTCTGAGAAGAAAACATATTTAAAAACTATTTCTGCTCACTTCTACAGGTGAGATTCTCTGCAGCCACTTTGAGTCAAGGTGTCAAAGCAGCAAGAACACAATCTGCTTATTCAGTCTCTTAAAACAATGAGAAAGGCCAAAGAACAGAATTCTGATGCAAAATATGCATAAATCTGTATAAAAATAATATAAAATATGTATAAAACTACAGGTAACAAATACTTTATTCCTTTAACATTCAGCACAGACTTTGCTTGTATTTTTCAGTGGAAGCTAAGGACAAACTTTCCTTCAATGTAGCCTTAAAATGAAAGTTGGGAAGGTTTATGAAAACCAGGCTGCAGCCCAGGCCATGCTGCTGCCTCACCCTCCTATTTTTCAGCCTTCCTCTCTTTCAAGCCCTGAAAGCACAGCATAAAGGTGCTGAAAATACACCAAAACATCATGGCCAGTACAAAAAGAAAGAGAACAGGAAAGATTCAAGGGTTTGGCTGACGTGGATGGATTAGATTTGCCAAATCCAGGCATAGGATCAGCTAAAGGAAAGGGAACCTGAGTCATCAGCTCCATCAAAGACGAGGTCTGGGGACTTCTGGGCGAGCTCTGTGTGAACAGGAACCATCCCTGCATTCAGAACTTTTAATTACCCTCACCCAGGCAGCAGCATCAGCGACTGAAATCCCCAGATTACCTTGATTGCTCTGTCATTATCTGTCATCAGCTGCTGCTTCTCATCTTCCAACTTCTGTGCAACTTCCTGGAGCCGCTGCTCCGCCGCAAGCTGCTGCCGGCTGTTCTTCTCTGTCAGGGAGGAAATGGTTGTCCTCAGTTCAGCTATCTCCTGAAAAGAAAGCAGCATGTTACAGCTCCCCTCAATACAAGACATGTATTTTGCATGTTTTTTTATATAAACACGGCATTGGGAAGCTCTGCTGTGCAAGCTGGATGTTTGAAATTAGCACACTGCACACTAGCAGGGCACGGAATTCCACGCAGAGAAAAGGAATAGAGCAAGGCTGTAAATGACAAGAACTGCTGAACACAAAATATTTGGAAGTGTTTTCCACTGTGGCATTCCAAAATATTTACTCATGAGAACAAAGCACATCTGTGATCTTCAGACTGGAGCCTGTTCCCCGTCTTGCACCGCTCTGAAAGTGGGAGTGTGAGTTTACATTGGGATGCTGCTGCTCCTTTTCCAGGGGGGATATTTTATAGCTTGATACTGCTGAGAAGAAAAATGCCCACATTCACACACTGGACTGAAATTTAAACCTGACAGTGAAATTTCTGAGCTGCTGAAAGGAGCAGATTTTGCTGAGCAATGCAGCGAGGACTTGACTCCACATCCAGGACCTTCATCTAGACCTTTTAGGTGATTCGCTTGTCATTTGTTGAATTGTATTTGTTTTACCTTTTTCATCACTGGGGAAAGTCATAACTAACCCTGATCCTTTAGGCATATTTACAGAATTTTATACTGACATGTCATCACCCAGCAAAGCACTTAAACACGTGGGAGAGTCACTGACTTTAATGTATATATTCAAGCTTAAGGTTAAGCTGCTGTAGCAGCATATTATAGAATAATTCTAAAAACACTTTAGCACACAGACAATCCAGGGAGAGATGACCAGGGTGCTTAGGCTCTGCCAAACCTCCTCACTGGCAGAGAAACATTTAACTCTATTAAATTACACTGTTATTTAGGAAAAAATAATAGTTAAAAAAACCCTAATAATAGGCCAGGACTAGTGTAAGAAGAACTGTGCTACAAATGAAGGTACAAAAATAAGTGAGAAAGAGGAAAAGGCCTGATTAAAACCCTGTAGTACATTTATTTCTCTTTACCTATCTGAAAGGCCCAGGAATTATGTGTAAAACCTACATCTGTATTTCTGTATTTCTTTTCTAAAAAAAAAAAATAAAAAAATACATATTTCAAAAGATAATACCCATCAAAAGGAAGGGGTTTTGAGATCAATATGCCAAAATTTAGAGATTATCTGGGTAGGGTGCAACTCTTTAGCCAGGATGAAGCAGTGTCTCTGGGTTTGCAGCTTAGGTAATTGTTTAGAAGACAGACAATTTGCAGAAATGTGGTTTTACCAGGTGTGTAATGTGCAGGAGAAAGCAGAAGAACGCAATGGATCATATAAATTATTAAGATAATAACTTGAACCCATCCAAAACTACAGCATTTTGTGTATGTCCCATATTGTCATTTTAAAAAGAAAACAAAGCAGCAAACTCCTCAATAAAACACAAACCTGAGATTTAAAGCTTTTACTGGATGAGACTCTGGTCTAGCCCAGGAGTTCTGAAATGCAGGCAAAGAAATTTCAGCAAGAATTGATGAAGAAAGATCTGCTTTGTGCAGTACTTTTCAGAGCAAAAACTTCTATTTACTTTGTATAAACTTCAGAGGAAATTTCTTGAAATATCTTCTCTGTGTGGGTGTTAAAAGTGAAGGTTCCAAGAGGCCACAGAGAGAAAGATTGGACAGATGTTGTCAGCAAGGCGACCACAAGAAAAGTTGCAATCGACCAATTATTAACAGTGAGCTACAAAAAAAACCCAAACCCAACCACGTCCAAGTAACTTGGGGGATTTGATTTAAACCCACACAAGTAAAGAAATTCAGACATCAGGGTGAAACTGTTTTATTGAGCCAAACAGCTCTGACAGATGATGATGTGTTGTGTCTGTCCCAGAAAGTGCTGAGGAACTGGGTCCAGCTCTCCCCAGTAAAATATCCCAGCTACAGCAAAGCCACCTTAATACAGAACATGTCCCCAAACCTTGAGACTATTCTGCAGGGAAATAAATGTCAGCCTGACAAAATTTATTATGACATTTAGGTTAAAGAGTTGTTACCTTGCCCTACACTACCTACAGGTTCCTGCTGTAACAATTAAAGCAATTTCCCTCATCCTTTGCTTAAAAATTCAGAAATGGTTCAGTTATTCCAAGTGTCTTTAACAAATGGACCAAGAACCATTTTTGTATTGACATTGGATTGTGTCTGGCATGGAGAGGCTGCCTTGATTCCACTCACATGTGGGTGACAAAGACAAAAGGAAAAATAGAGGTACCAATGGAAGGGATCTCTTCCTTCAGGTCTGATATGAATTAAATGTTACTTTTTGAGCTTTAACCATTTCCTGGTTTTCAGGTTCAGATAGAAAGATAAAAGAAAAAAAGAGTTTTTTTTGTTTTCCTTCCTTCTTCCTTTCCTTTCCTTTCCTTTCCTTTCCTTTCCTTTCCTTTCCTTTCCTTTCCTTTCCTTTCCTTTCCTTTCCTTTCCTTTCCTTTCCTTTCCTTTCCTTTCCTTTCCTTTCCTTTCCTTTCCTTTCCTTTCCTTTCCTTCCCTTCCTTTCCTTTCCTTTCCTTCCCTTTCCTTCCCTTCCCTTCCTTTCCTTCCCTTCCCTTCCCTTCCTTCCCTTCCTTCCTTCCCTTCCCTTCCCTTCCCTTCCTTCCCTTTCCTTCCCTTCCTTTCCTTTCCTTTCCTTTCCTTTCCTTTCCTTTCCTTTCCTTTCCTTTCCTTTCCTTTCCTTTCCTTTCCTTTCCTTTCCTTTCCTTTCCTTTCCTATCCTTCCCTTCCCTTCCCTTCCCTTCCCTTCCCTTCCCTTCCCTTCCCTTCCCTTCCCTTCCCTTCCCTTCCCTTCCCTTCCCTTCCCTTCCCTTCCCTTCCCTTCCCTTCCTTCCTCTCTCAAAAATTACTAAATTACTAATTTTACATTACTAAATTACTAATTGTACATTACTGGAAAGGTATTTAGGAAACAGAACATCCTCTCTGATTTACCACAGAATCCTGGAATTGCTGAGGGTGGAATAGACCAGTTTAAAGCAATATCACCCAGAGCTGGTTGTTCAGGATCAGCCCAGTCAGGTTTTAAGTATCTCCAAGGATGGAGACTCTACAACTTCTCTGTATGCAAATGTGTAAAAATACAGGTTAGATTTTAGTAATAGAATTTAAGATGTATTTACCAATTATTCTGATAAAGCAGTGTGAAAAAGTGACAGCCAATAAATGTCACCACTGAAGTCACAACTTTGGACAACAGCTACAGAGGATAAGGCTCAAAGGAGCTGAAAAGCTGAAATCAAGAGTTTTAAATATTTTGAAGTGTCAGTAGAACAGTAAAGTTTGCAGTTTCTTGTTATGGTCTTGCTGATCACTCCTGTCTAGTTTAGAGGCTGCTAAACCCTTCTTTGTAGTGTTTTTATTGATTTTAAAAGACTGTTATTGGAGTATTGGCTGCAGACACACTTTGCAGTGCAAGGCAGACACTGCTATGGCTGGGAGCAGTGAGGAGAATGACACCTCCACACAAATCCTCGTGGCAATTTTCTTCTTATTAAAAGCTTAACTTCTGGTTGCATCTCCACCATTTTTCACACTTCAGTACTACCTGTCAGTCAAACTGAAAGCTGAAGTATGTAAAACCATCCAGCCTTACCATTTTTAAGTATATATGTAAATTCAACACTCATTTTCATCTTTTGAGTTCTCTCAAAACCAAAAACACAAGTCAAAACCAGTCTGCCTCCAGACACTGACATTCCTCAAGGTGCTGTCCTGGGCAGAAATGCAGAACTGGTGGGGATCAATGATAAAGATGAAGAAACCTTGGCCTTTAATATGAAATGCAAGTCCTGGCTGTGCAACTGCCCTGATTCTCTGAGACGTGCTGGCTGATGGAGCACCTCACCTTCCTTCCCACTGGCTGAGGGAGGACTTGGTCCTCTGGGGTCCTCAGGAGATGAAATTCAGAACTCAAAAAAAACCCACCTGTATTTTCCAGCTTAATGCCCTGTGGTTTTTCAGTTAAGATCTGCCAGAAGACACTGGATGTTTGACTTGGTAACGAGCTATGACTTCTCTTGGTTTTCAAGACCAGAAGTAACTCCACTTTTCATCGAGCTCCCAAGTGGAACAGGTTCACCTGAGCTGTCTGCTGGCCACCTACCTGCGAGCACTTGGCCAGTTTCTGGCGGAACTCCTCCTTGGTGTGCCTCAGCTGGCTGTTGGCCTGGAACACACACAAAAGACAGCCCGTTAGCTCAGACACAGGACGTGCACAGACACTCTGCCACCGGGCCCTGGGCTTGGCACCTCCTCCACATGCCTATCACCGAGCGCCGGCCCCGCGCCAGCCACAACGCCCTTCTGTGGCAGCCAAAAAACCGCCAGGGCTGGGCTTTGATCTCGGGCCAACTATTCATCACTTAAAAGAGGGGAGAAATTGTACCTCTGCTGCCAATTATTAGAAAAACATAAAGAGTTCTGCGGATTAATATAAAAAAAAAAGAAAAAAAGGAGAGAATGAGTGTGTGAGTGTGCGTGTGTGTGTGTGTGTGTGTGTGGGGCAGGGGAAGGAGGCAACACACATAAATGAGTTTATCAGGATGAATTTGTTTCTGAATAGAGGGGGAAAAATGAGGAGAAAGTCCCAGGCAATGTGACATGGGGGATGCAGCTTGACCTCTCAGCTTTGTCCCATTGCTCTTCCCTTCCTAGGGAAAAGTGGGGATTACACTGAAAATCCACCCAAGATGCAGCTGAACTAGCTTGGACATACAGCTCTTTCCTTACCCTAGCTTTTTTTTTTCATAACTCAAAGCTAAAGAATAAACCAAACTGAAAACTAGGCTGCTTGGTCATATCAGAATCCAACCAGCAAATGTTTCTATAACCCGAGGAAAAGTAACTCTTAAGGTTTTTTTTTCCTCAAATAATTTAAGTTCAGAAATAATTTGATAATAGTTACATTAATAAAAAAGTAAACGCAATTTCATTTCAGGAGAGAAACCTGATTTGTATTTTTCTTGCAGAAACCAGCCCAGCCCCACCACGCTGTCCTCAGGTGAACTGCTTGGCGCTCTCGTCTTCTTGGCTCTCAAACTTGAGGACAGGTGTCTAAGACAAATATTTTCTTAGGGGGGACAGAACATCACACAGCTGAGTTCTGAAGCAAATTTAAGCTGATTAAGTTTTCAAAATCTATCTGACCTCCTGCTCAAACCTTTGATCTGTCGTCCTTAGTTTTACGGCACCGCGTCCAACGCCCAAATGCCAGCTCCCGCCAGCCCCTCTTTGGGGGAACCAAAAAAACCCACAGGGGCCCCCAAAGCCTCTGAACCCTGTGTGCATCCAGCTCAGGCTCCATTTCTGCAAACACCAGGGATTTCAGGCAGGCAAAGAGTCTTATTGATTTTACTGGGCTATAAAATCGAGGAGCTTAGAGCCACGGAGCATTTGCGGATCGTCATGGTAGGGCTGGAATCATCCTCGGCAATCCGGGCAGCTCTGTAAGGTGCAGCTCAGCATAAGAATATTACAGCCAGTTCAAAGTAATCCTAAACTTTACATGAAATTGCAATTTCAGATCCTCAATCCCTTCAAATTCCAAAATTATGAAACATATGGGTGTCTCCATCTGGTTGTTGGTACTGAGGAATCTACTAAAAAAAGTTATCAAAACCAATTATCAAATTTGTGCATCATTTTTGAGATAACATTATGGCTTGGTTTGGTTATAGACAGAGATAATGGCAATACACTTTGGTCTGAACCAGCATCTCGAAGAATTCTGGAGCACCAGACAAATTAAATTTCACTTTTTCTCTATTAATCACTCAAAAGTGAACCACAGCCACTGTAAGGGCCCACGGTGGGGGTGGATAAATAAAAGGAATGGTGACACAGCAGCAGTTATCCCAGGGAGCTCTGTCCATGCTCCGTTTCTCTTGTACTTGGGCTGACCCACATTAACACTTGTTCCATTGTACTGCAGCCTTGTTTCAGATGATGTCTTACCACCACTGCATGTCATAAAGTGACTGAAACCACCAGTTTATCTTTAGAGAAAAAAAGTAAAAAATAAATTACAGCAATAGCATAAATTACTGTTACTCCCAGAAAGGGAGAGGGACTTGTCAGCAAGGCACTGCACAGATCACGTTACAGCTGCTCTCACTCAATTTGCCTGGGGTAAAAGTCCTCATCTTTCATAGAAGCAGCTTTATAACCTCCTGAACCCACAGAAGAAATCCCAATAAATAATAAAAAGCCACTCATGAGTTCCATAAACAAATTACAATTTGTTTGCTCGCACTGAGTGGAATCAGGCTGACCTCTGAGAGACAGGACAGAGGTGATTCAAAAGAAAGATACTCTGAATTTCATTGTTTTATTCCTAACTAAAGGCAAAGAAAGGATATCCTAACAGTTTACTTAAAAGGAATTGAAACATTTTATTTTATAATGGCTTTAACAACTTCCAGTTAACAAAATATTTATAAGCTTTGTCTCCCAGTCACCAACAAACCATAAATTCTTGCATTTTCTTTCAGTCCCAAATATTTGAGTGGTCTGAATTTCAGAGGTACTGAGCTCCCAAAGCTTTCCCTGGAGATGGCACAAGCACAGCTAGATTGGCTCTGGTTGTCTAAAACTGATAATACTAGCCCTGTGGCACTAAAAGCTATGGACAGTCCCTGCCAGTACCTTAAAGGGTCTTACAGGAAGGCTGGAGAGGGACTTTGCACAAGGGCATGCAGTGATAGGAGAAGGAGGAATGGCTTCCCACTGATGGAGGGCAGGGTTAGATGGGATATTGGGCAGGAATTGTTCCCTGTGACGGTGAGCAGGATGGCACAGGGTGCCCAGAGCAGCTGGGGCTGCCCCTGGATCCCTGGCAGTGCCCAAGGCCGGGTTGGACACTGGGGCTTGGAGCAGCCTGGGACAGGGGAAGGTGTCCCTGCCATGGCAGGGGTGGAATGAGATGGGCTTTAGGGTCCCTTCCATCCCAAATCATTCCATAATTCTGTGGCTCCTGCTGACTTCAGCTTTTCCCTGAGGTCTGTAACACCCAGCAGCTCTTGCATCATCACAAACCACAGGAGCAGCTCTGATGAAGGCAGAGACCACAATTTACAGCACAGAAAAGATCCAGCTCATGGGGCTGCCTGGGCACCCTCTTTTCCACTGCCATCTTTCAACTGCTGAAATATGAAGCTTTGCCTTTCTTAAAACCTGCAACTAAAACTAATTTAGTACCTCTTTATACAGGCTGTTGGTTTGCAACCAAGGGAGACATAAACCACCTTCCCTGGGGCAGAGGTAGCACTGCTAGACACAAAAAACACCTTTTTACTCTTTTTTGTTCTAAGACATGAGTAAATACACACAGAGCTGTGTACAGGGAGCATCAAGGGGGATTTATATCACATTTATCTTGATAAATGAGAAGGTTCACACTGGTCTGGTGCAGTTTCCTGGGTTCCTTCTTTTCCAGCTGGCTGCTGGGTGCATGTGCTGGAGGAAGCACAAGCTGTTTCTGAATTATTTTAAGGGCATTCCCTCCCTTTCAGGTTAGGTGCTATTTCAGAAACATAATGAATAAGAATCCAAGTGGAAGGTGAACATTTGGAGGGTCAGCCAGTGTTCATTAAAGTCAAGCTCTTTTTATAGCAGTGGGCAGCACTGCAAATAGAATTAATGGTCTGAAACCCGTTTTCCGTGTGTGAGAGGTGGCTGCTGAAATCCCCCACTTGGCAGAAGCGTGTCAGAAGTATCAACTGGAATATCCATTTTTATAATGAAAAAGGTTTAAATTGGATAAGCTGCAGAGGAATTCCACTGATTCAAAAATGAACTCCTGTTTAGTTTCACACAGTTAATACACATTTTAGCTAAAATTATCTGATTATGACGATTTTACATGCGGTTGTTTTATATTACGGAGGACTTCTGCATTAAAAAGATTATGTCCTTGTTGCAGTTAATTGGTTTTAAAAACCAAGTCTAATTCTTTAAAAAGCCTTAAAGCATCATATTGTGGTTGCCGAGCAAAACTGCATTGACTTCAACAAAACATTTCACGTAAAAATTAAGACCCATTATTAGCACTCCAGATGTGGTGTCTGAATTAATGGATGCTCTTCTAACACAGCCCCATTTCACTTTCTCCTTTCATGAAACACAGCAGCATCAGTAAAAGAGCACAGGATCTATGAGAGCATCACATCACAAAAGCAAACTGTGTCCTGCCCTATCACCAGGTGTTTATAAGCTGTTTTGGAGGTGTGAGGTGTATCACAGGGAACTTTTAGTTCCAGTTCCACTCGATGGAGCACATGCCCTGAACAACCCCAAGGTCTCTCCTGGGTCCATCCCTGCACTCTGGGGTTGGCAGCCACATGGACAATTCCATCCTGCAGCAACATCCATGGAGGCATTTGGGATGCCTTGGATATTTATCAGAAATGAAGCTGTTCAGAATCCTCGAAACGTTACAAATCTGTGCATTCTGTAAGATACTGGGGATAAATTCTTCCCTGTGAGGGTGCTGAGGCCCTGGCACAGGGTGCCCAGAGCAGCTGGGGCTGCCCCTGGATTCCTGGAAGTGTCCCAGGCCAGGCTGGACGGGGCTTGGAGCCACCTGGGATGGTGGAAGGTGTCCCTGCCATGGCAGGGGTGGCACTGGAAGAGTTTTAAGACCCCTTCCAACCCAAACAATCAGGGTTTAGTGATGGGCTTGGCAGTGTTGGCTTTATGGTTGTACTCAATGACCTTAGAGGTCTTTTCCAACCTAAATAATTCCATGTATTCTCTATCTTTCAGCTTTGGAAACTGCTCTCATAACTAGAGTTTTATACATATATATAGACACAAACAACACCACATTCACTGATAAAGAAGCAGCAGATTTAAGAACTTTTTAGGGTAGTAGCTATGAAAGAATCGTTTTTCAAAATGCCTGCAACTAGCTAAAAGTGGCCATCCATATGCTGATCCTCCATAATTAGTTAGATAAAAGTGTAAGCAAACTTTAAAAAAAAAAAAAAAAAGAAGAAGGGGAAAAAAAAAAGGAGGAAAAAAAAATCAAAGGGTGGGGGAGAAGAAGAAAGAAAACTTGCTCCAGGGAAGAAGCAACTGTTCTCTGATGTGCAGCAAGGAATTTAACATCAAAGAACTAATGTAAATGGGGCCCATTTACCTCAAAAAACAACACACCACTCCACATTCTGGAATATTTCTATTTTAAGTTTGACAGCATTATGCTTTGTACCAAAATTCAAGATTGTGCAATTTGATAGATGTCAGAAGAGAACGACCTTCAGAATGGCTAATGGTGGCAATCTTTGTTATTAAGTATGTTAAAACTCTCTGCACAATATCTGCTTAAACTTCAGAGATCAGCAGATCACCTTTAAAGTCCATCTGATTGTACATAAAAATTCCATTTTGACTCAAAGCCTGAAACATGCATTTTCCTTATGTGCCTCTAACACTGACAGTGGGTGACTTCCTACACCAAACTCCTGTTCTTTCTCCTGCTCTCCCTACCAATCAGACAAAAATGAAAGCTGGATCTCAGTTCAGCAGTGAAAATAGCACACCAGTTCAAATATGTAATCTGAACCACCCAAAAGACCATTAAAAGTAGTTGAATACCCAAAATGATGTTAACAGAATAATTAGTCAAGCACCAAATGACTTCAAGGGTTTTGAAAATGAATGATAGAAATCCTAAAATCCTATTAATATTCTATTTTACATTTCACTTTTGGAGGTCTACAAATCTTTTCCTTTTTTTTCATTAAACATACATCTTTAGGAGAAAAAAAAAAACAACCCTCTCATTCATGTGTGAATTACTTTTCATTGGGAAAAACCCAAGAATGAATAGAAATGACTTTGACAGTACCTGCACAGAGAATTGCCTTTCTGTGGGACATTGCAGAGCTGTGCTTAATGGGGGCCCACTGAGAAACTGCTTCTGCAAACTGTGCCTTAGGAAAATTCCAAATTCCAGACTTATCATTTAAACCAACAGAGTATTTCTAATAATTCTGAAATTATGCAGAGCAATTGAATACAGGCATTTTAAACTCTCCCAGAAAGTCTTCTGTGGGGCTCCAGCTGCAGGGTGGCTGATGCCCATGTTACACCAGGACATAACTATTACCTTCAGCTAAATGGGTTTATTGAGCATCTAAATATTCCCCAGCATCACTAATGCTGATTTCCAGTCAATATTGCTGACAGCCAGGCACGTTATTTAAAACAAACTGGCCTAAAATACAAGCCTTGCATACAAGACAAGGATTTAAAACCAGATTAACAGCCTGGGGTTGCCACATGCAATTGTTGAATGTTTGAACTACCCTTTACAAAACTGGTGAGTGCATCAGGCACTTCAAGGGCTGGCAGAGAATTGTGGTTTAATTTGAAGTTTTTCTGGGACATTTTGCCAAGAAATCGCTGGGTGTGATAAGTTCTGGGCTGGGATCACGGACACACAGGCAAACGTGGCTGATTTTCGTTTGATTGACTCTCATCTGCCATCTCTGAGATAACTTCTGGTGAAATCAGTGTGGTGTTTTGTGGTGACAAAGATCCCTGCAAATGAGGAGATTCAAATGATCGTCACAGATGTCACTGCTTCTCATCTGCCACCCATCACACCGAGCATCTGGGGTCGAGATTTCTCATTATCTCCCTATTCTCACCAACTTTGGGGTCAGGTTTTATATTATGGCACTTCCCACAGCTCCAGACTCAAATGAGATGGAGTAAACCTGGTGAAGATGGGGAGACTGCAACACTCTCCACTTTAGGGTCCCTAAATCACAAATACATTCCTGGATTACCATTTTTATATTTCCTGCTTCTGTTCCATCCAACTAAACAAAGATGGTTATTTAAACTGAGTTTAAGATGTTAAATCAGAAGTGCTGGCATGTCCTTTTTCAGAGCTTTAACAAAGAAAAAGGGAACCCAACAGAACAAAGAAAAAGGGAAGCCAAGAGGAATTATTTAAGCTTTGACAAGCTGCCTTTATCCAAGAAATGCAGGCACCTCACTCCTCTCATGAGCTTGGGCTCTCCCATGCTCTGACAAAAAGAAGTTTCCAGAATCACTCAGGCCCAGATGTTTCTGGTACCCACAAAACCATGAGGGGACAGGCTGTGAAACATCTTTAAAGATGCAAGTCAAAACTAGAGCTTCCTCCACACGTAGAAGGCAACATCCCAAGATGTGATGCTTTAACTTGACTCAGTTAAAGATGATTTCATCTGAGCTTTACAAAACACAATTCTCTCAGAAACTGGAGATTTCCAGGATCTGAGAACCTTTACCATTATTTATCAGCTAAATTCAAAGGCCTTGATTTTTGCCAAGGACAGACTTTAAGGCTCCTGAAATAATTATAAAAGTATAAGAATGAAGCTTTTAGATTCTGCATTGCTGTTTTAAATTGAATTTTGTGGCAAGGACAAGCATTTATTAAGAAGACAATGAGCAGAAAAACATTCTATGCATGCATCATTTTAAGACAGAATCTTTGCTATTAAATAGAAGAAAAAGTGGGAACAAAGGACAAACTCTGTACCCCTGAATTAACTTGGCATCACTAAATTAACTCAGTATCACAAAGTAAACCTCGTATTTTGAAGTTACATCATCAGACAAGAGCCCTAACAGAAGTTAAACTTCTACATTTGGAAAGACAGACACTGAAAACACGTCCAAATCCCCCCAACAAATCTATGATCTGAAGCCATGAGTGCTCCTTAGCAAGATTATGTTGGATTACTTTTTGTAGTTTTAAATACAACAAAGCTTCTCCAAAAGAGCGACAACTTCCCGGAGCCAGAGCGCGTTACTGAGCCGAGGAGAAACTTCCCAAGTCCAGCAAAAGCCCAATTAAAAAGAAAATGGAACATATTGCTCCATCATCAAAGCAATTAAAAACATAAATAAGGCATTGGAAGGCTCTTAACATTCCCAATGTTTAATTATTTATCTGTTCTCCGTCCTGCAGCTGTAGGTCAGAATTAACTCCTCTGAAATGAATACAGGAGAACTCTTTTGGGGATTTGTACCTTATTCATTTTCAAGCAAACATTCAAATTCATTTCAAATTCACACAAGAACTGCAACAGTTTCACCTAAATCAGATTTTCTACAAGTTAAACACCCCTCCTACACTCAGATGTGATTGTGAAACTACTTTGATCTCTGTTCCCAAATTTATTGCTCTGTGTAATCCATGACAAAATATAATGTGATTTACTGTATCTCTATATGACAGCCCAGCAGCTGACAGAACTTAATAATTTAACATAAGAAAAAAAACCCTTCTGGCACCAAAATATACAAATCATAATTGAGGCACTTTAGTATCACGTTACAATGAAGCACATGCAGACTGATCATAAGAACTTCAAAACAATTAGAATTCTTTCTCACCCATTTAATGAAGGTGGGTTTTACTCTGTGACATGTTCTGCAGCTGTAAGCAAGTCGTTTTGGAGCACTTTTCTTTCTTCATATTAATGACTCTGAAGGACTAATAACATTGTTTTACCCCTTCCTTATTTCCCAAACACTCCTTCTCCTCCAAAAAAAAGAAAAAAGCCACCTGCAGCTTTTCTCTTCATTATAATGATATGAAGAAAGAGCAAATGAGTGTAAACAATGTCTTCAAATCGTGCCAGTATTTAAATACACAGTTATTATGTTTTACATTAGTTTGGTCTTGATCACTGAGCATTTTTTCTAAATAAAGCTATTTGGAAATCTGGTTTTTTTTGTTGTTGTGCTGACCTAAGCAGGGATGTGATGGACACGTCCCATGGGGCACCTTTTGCAGTGGCTTGTGCTGACTCTGGGGTTTGGGGGACCTGAGAAATTCTTTGTGCAAAGGATGCATCACCCCAAAAACTTCCAAGCAAAGTAAGAACGTGGAGCTCGTGGATAGAGGAGGATTTTCTACTTCTAATTCCAAGGAACAAACACCAGTTACTGCTGTTGGCACGACCAAAACCATGGAGACGGCTGCAGGGACTGGGATCCAGGAGCAGGGAATCCTTCCTGTCACACCTGACCAGGAACCCAGACCTCACTCAAGAATTCTGAACAAATCTAAGAATGAACTTGTTGAATGAGTTGTTAAAATAAAAAAAAAAAAAAAAAATCCACCAGCAATCTCACACTGCAGTCAGCAACACACTGGAAAACAGCTGATGTTTTCCAAATATTATCATGTACCCAGGAGTACAAGGATAAGTAAAATTGGTAAATTAGAGAAAACTGGACCTACAAGCAATCAGCCTTTTCCAAGACACAAGGTATTGGGGGAAAAAAGGGAGAGAATGAGGTCATGATTCAACTGGGCTTTTAAAAAAATTTAATAAAGCTGAAATAATAAGAAATTGTGCATTACAAGATAAAGTCGGTGTGTTACAGGTTGTTTGGAGAGTGAAGAAAGGCTCGGGAAACGATCGAAAAAATAATTAAAAGAGTTGTTCTGCCACTGGCAAAACCTCAGCATTCACCTTTTCCACCATCCCCAAGACTTTGTGAGTCTTGATCTTATGAATGCACTCCAAAGGATAAAAGCTGGAAGTTCAGGGATTGAGAAGAGGCAGCACGTGCCCAGGTGCTGCAGAATGGGGAGGGCTCTTTGGGCACACGCTTGAAAAAGAAAGAGGAAACAGAAACCTCAGAAAAGCTCCATCTGTGAATGCTTCTTCAACAGCTATTTTAGATTGATACCAGTTGGCTAAAAACCCACCAAACCCTAAAAAGCCCAGGCAAACTTCTCCAACAACTACCCAGCTACAATTGATATGACAGAACACAAATAAAGCGTGCTGAAAGATGAGCCACATGATTGAGCTCTAATTTTAATCATATCAGTCCTTGACCTGCTGAAAGCCATCTTTTTAATTCCATATTTTGTCATAATTTATCATTTGGCTCTTGTCTGGTTCTCATTTCATAAGAACACTGCTTCAATCATTTTCATTTTTAACCCTGTGGTGCTATTTGTGAGTGCAAATAATGGTGCCTGATCTCCCTTCAGACATTAATGAAGATATTAAAAAGTGAGCCTGTTGCTCATGGGTGCACATTTTTTTTCCCCACAGTGAGAATTAAACCAACTTCTCCTGGCTCCTAACTCTGGAACCAGATTTACAAGTACAGCTGATGAGCAGAAATCTGACCTGTTGTTTCCTGGATTGTTTTTTCTGAGTTTTTATTTTCATTATTTTTTTTAAAAGAGATTGGAGCAGAGTAACTCTTTGAATAACTGCAGCTCTTGCTTTGAAACATCTCCAGTAGGGAGAGTGCCATAAATTCTGTTAGATCTTATTTGAGTGAAATATCCCTGAGATGATTCTACCATCTTTTTCTTCATGTTTGGCTCTGCTGATTGAAGACCCTTCCAAATGGCTCCCCTGAGGGATGATGCAATTCCTGTGACCATGTTCCTGGTCCACCACCATCCTGCTTTTTCTTTGGAGGAATCAGAAGGAGCAGTGCAAAAAGGGACACACTCCAGAGGAAACGGGTTTTAAAAGGATTTGTTGAAAGGTACTATCAAGACAGATTAAATAATCCGTATTTTTTCTGCTAATATACATTTAAAATATTTCCTCTTTGTGAAATACATTTCTTCTTGATCTTTTGGCATCATGTTTTGCTTTTACTCGATCTTTTGGCACCACATTTCTGGTTTTGCTAGGTTTCCTCCAACAAAGCCAAGTGCACTACACTCATTTTTATTAATATTAGCTGGTGAATCACTATCACTGTGTCAGAAACATTCAAGAACCAAATGTAATTTAATGTACACAGGCTCTACAAAACAAAAACAATAAAAATACTGCTGCTCTGGAACAGAGAGATAATATCAGAGACAACAGCTCTTGGATTCTAATGAAAAAAATTAAGACTTGGGTAACATCCAACTCTTCTTGGTAAGAATTGGAGGCTCTTTAAATTATTCATAGCTGGGGCCTAAGTTAAATAATTGATGTAATAGACTCAAAACAAGTTTAAAAAAATGGCACATTTACAACTGGTAGGGATCCTGCCTGCATTCAGCAAGGAAACAAACAGGTCTGCATTACAATTAGACACAATTTAATGAGATCATTACACTTGGGAGGAATACACGTCCACGTTTTATGGCTGACCTATTTGCCCTGATGTAAATACCCAGGGAATCACTGGAGTGAGTGTGAAAACAGCTCCTCTGAGTGCTCCCACAAACAAAGTTATCTGCAAGTGTGGCTTCAGCCTCCAAGTTAATGAAGTGAAAGGTGTCAGATCAAAGGTTCCATCGCATCCAGTTCTCAGAAGGTCTTAGGGACAAAGATGGAACCATTTTTGGTGTTAATGAAATGTGGAGTTGGCAGAGAAGAAGCAGAGCTGGAGAGACAGGACCCAGACATGGGAACTCGTGGAAGGCGTGAGATGCTTGTACTTTAGAAGCAGAAATAACTGCTTAGGGGAAACTCAATACTTTTAATCAAGTATCTCTTGGAGTATCTTTCATCTCAGAAGATGTCATATTCCTTCCCTTCATCTTGTGTGTCTTTGCCAGTGCTGAAGAGTGTGACTTCATCTGCACCAGTGCCAGAACAGATACTGTGAATCACAGATATTCCTGCGTATGCAGCATGAAAATATGCCCAGGGAGTTACATCCAGCTGGGCTGTTCCAGGGCTGTGCTGGGTGAGGAATTAATCCAGCATCACAGAGCCTGATGCTGAAGGAGGGACTGAAATGTCCCCTCGGGCACATCAGCAGTACCATATTTGCAAATTATATGCAAAAGTTGCTCAGAAAAGAAGTATCCAACTATAGGACACTGTCTGAAGAGTTTTGAAAAGGGACCCATTACAAAAACATTATATTGCAACAAAAATGTTATATAGAATAATTATTCCTAATTAAGGAAGTAGTCACTTAAAGAGTCAACTTAACTTTCAGGTCTCCAAGTATCTGAGTTTTATGTGGACTTCAAAAAGGTCCAGGTAAAAACTGTAAACAGATTTGATTTAAAATCACAGAAATCTCAGAGTACAACTGACATTGACATCATTAAAGTCTACAAGCAGGGTCAGCATGGCTCTGGCCAGGTTTGATGCCACCTTGGTGTCCCATCTCTCCAGAGGGAACCACTTCACAGCTTCCTTCCATCAGAGCAATTGCAACCCCAAAAATAAAGTGTTTAATTTGTTTTGGGGTTTTTTTGACTATGGCTTTGTCCTGTAATCAAATATCATGTGTGCTCAGTACAGTCAATACACAAAAATGTAAATTACTTCTCCACAAGAAAAGCAGCACAGAAAGAGAATTAGATGTTCCTGGAACCTGAATAAACCTTTAACAGAATGAGTCAAAATATCTATTTAAATATAGAAAAGAAGTCAATAAAAAGCTAAATGTTGAAAATTATTTAGAGAGAAAAAAAAAATGCCATCATCATCTTCTCCCACTCCAGTTTACTCATGTGTGCTGCTCAAAGGGAGCTTTTTTATGAGATATTTTCAGTGTTCCAAGGTTGCTTCCTCTGAGCATTGTTAGCCTGTCCAGTGCTCTGCTCGGGCTGTGCTTGCTGAGCGCTCATTTCCTCTGCCAAGAAAATCCCACAGAACGTTACAAACAGCGGCGGCCAAGCCCCACATCTGCACACACTCAGACTTTGTCTCCTGCTTTCAGTCACTCCTGGCAAAGCTGGAGCTGCTCCCAGCTCTGTGCACTGCACTGCACCTGGCTCAGGAGTGCCCCAAGTGCTGCTGATGCAACCTGGAACTCACCTGGCCCTGCCCAAACCTGGCATCAGCAGAGCCCAGCTCCAGGGCTCTGTGCTCCCAGATATCCAACAAGCATGGAATGGGTTGGGTTGGAAGGGACCTTAAATCCCATCTCACTCCACTCCCTGCCATGGCAGGGTCACCTTCCCCTGTCCCAGGCTGCTCCCAGCCCTGTCCAGCCTGGCCTTGGGCACTTCCAGGGATCCAGGGGCACCCTGTGCCTCCCCACCCTCACAGGTAATAGGGCAAAATGCTTTGCAGAAAAATGATCCTAAGACTTCTGTCAGCTCCACCAGGTCTGCACAGAAAGTGCTGAAAACACATCAGGACCTTACAGGAGCAAAGCAGGAAAAAATGTGCACAGTCCTGACAATGTCCTGGGAACCTCCAGCAGACACCAACCCTGACAAACCCTCAAAGGTTAAGGGAGTGCTCAGGAACTGACATCACAATAAACAATGTCCCAGCCTTAAAGCTGAGATTTTTAAGCAACAAAAAATTAAAGACCTCAATAAATTATGTGTCCCTAAATATCAAAAAGCTCTCTACAAACACCAACAAATATTTGAATGTTCAGTGTGCCTGTAATGAACTCTTCCTTTCCCTGTCTCTGCCCCTCACTCTTCTCATCCCCAAGGACGATGGGGAGGGCAATGCCAGAGGAATCCTGGATCTTCTTTACCCATTTGCAGTTCTGTTTTTCTTGTCACTGAAGTATGAATCATTTCTTTTGTATTTCCTCATGTTCACGTTAACAATCCACAATGCCACAAAGCAATCCCCACAGAAATCATCATTATTCCCAGAGCAGATCACAGAGGAATGAGATCCCTCACTTGAGAATGGACTGACCTTCAGAAAATCTGGCCAGTCAGATGTTCCACGCCTAAACTGTGAAATTCAGTTTGCCATTGGATTTTTAAGCAATCTTCACAGAATTGGCACCAAAAAAAAGTAAATTTAGAGAACAATTTTTTCTCCCAAATTGTCCTAAATCTCCAGGTAACAAAATCTGATAGAAAATCTTTTCATAAAAAGGTTTCAAGGCTCCTGCTGCAATTAAGATGCTTCTGTCCACCCCCTTGGATAAAATCATCAAGGTTCCACGGACTAAGATCAAGATTTGAACTAAATTAGCTGAAACTGCTACTTTTGAGCTTTAAATGGAGTTTGCCCTCTAAGCTACTTTGAGTTTTGGATTTTGTGGCCAGTTTCCACAGTTCTACAACTGCAAGACAGAAATGAAACAGAATGGGGAATGGAGATTGGAAGTAATGCCAGGTATTTTCACATGTCTGTGAAAGACTTTTCAACAGAGATATTTTTTACTTCTCCCCTCCTATCTTTTGCTCAACATGTGCTCTTCAGATTAGGGTAAAAACAGGGAAGTAGGTTAAAGAAAAAAAATACAATAGCAGTTAATATAGCTTAAAATTAGCAAATTTTTTGAAAAATAGAAAAAAATCCAACAAATTAAAGAAAACCAGTATTTCTGACAGAAATGACAATTCAAGACTATTAGAGATATTGCCCTATGAAGGATTATTTGTAACTTTAATTTGAGGATGTAAAGAAGTTAACTTTTCTTTTGCTATACTACACATGTAAAAAAAGATCAAAGAAAGAAAAGAATTGAGATTCAAATTCCATTTTTAAGCAAAAATGACAATGTCTTCCTGAGTTAAAATTAATCCTTTAATGATGAATTTCAAAGGTTTAAATACTTTCTGTGACCTTGGCTTTAAATAATTATGCCAAGTGGAGCTTTCCCTACATTCAGAAAAGATTCTGAATTGTTGATCACAGCCATTTTAATGGCTTCAGGCTGGCTGATTTCCAACATAATCCTCCGAATGCTCTTTAAAATTACAGACCAAGAACCTGACGCAGGTAAATGAAATGTCACTTGCACAAAGGCTGCTCAAACACTCCATGCAGATTGTTAATTTGTGCCACTGCACATCCCCTTGCAAGAAAATGTGTGATTTAGTGTCTTAATGCAATGTATAAAAGAGACTTCAGCAACTATCTGCTTACACATACACAGAGTCTACCATAAATATTAAGTAGGGGTTTTTTTTAGTTTGGCTTTTGAAATAAAACTTGCATGTTTTAGCTCCTAACTGGGGGGAATACTTGAATTCGAGACAGGGGTCCAAGGGATGCTCAGCAAGCAGGAACATGGGCAATGACCCCACAGAACACAACAGGAGGGAAGCCTTGATCAACCTGAAACATTAATTTCTATTTTCAAATCTTACCCAGAGTCCTTTCTCACTTGATGTACACCACAGGCAAAATTAGAGTAGCTACTGTGAGCAACCAGACACAATTTCCTTGCACCCTGAGCCTGAGTTTTTCCCTCCTTAAGAGCTCACCCTCTTTTTAAGGGAGAAAAAGCTTGGCTAGGCAGAACCACCCTTTCCACAGTCTCTACAGAGGAAGATCAGCCTGCTCCTGGCTGACTTTCCTGTGAATCACCTGTGTTTTTGAAGTGCTGTTGGCTCCTAAGCACCTCATGGCACCTTCCATCCCTGCTGGAGGTGCTGCCCAGCCCCAGCGTGTCCAGAGCAAAGCTTTTCATCCCAGAACCCCAGAACACCCCCCACACGTGCTATGGCTCTGCCATCCCATGCTCTGCTTCTGTCTTTTCAACTCAGCTGACCCCTAAACATTTTTCCTTAGGGAAACTTGGCTCAGCTGACCTTTGGGGTGATCACTCCCCTTTCACCCCACGGAGCTGCTCTTTGCAAATCCCTTACCTTATTCAAGACTGCCTCTGTCTCTGCTGTGTGCTTCATTTTCATGTCTGATATCACTTTTTCCATCTCCATCCTCAGACTGTTCAGTGCTGCCTCCTTGTCTCGAGCTGCCTTCAGCTTTTCCTCGTCCCGCTGGAGGCTCAGGTCCAGCAGCTGATGGTTCCGCAGAGCGTTCGCCTGGATCAGCTCCTCCCTCAGCTTGCGGATCTGGATCTCCAAACCTGAGATCACCTGAGAGAAAGAGCAAACAAAGTGACAAAACCCAAACCCACAACACAAAACCTACTTGGTTTCCTCCAACAGGCTGTCAGCAGGGGTAGGAGCAGACTCAGAGGATGCTCTGTCCCTTTTTCCAGCCTCTCTTCTTGCTCTTCCCTTTCTCTTCCTGCACACAGATAAATACAGCTCCCCCTGCCCAAAGCATTGGTAAGATGGACTCTTTTGGAGGAGAAACGGAGCTTGGGGCATATAATCACTACATATCCTACCCATTCCTTCTTTTTTGTCCTTAAGAAATGATCTGCTGCCTTCTAATGAGCTATCAGAGTATCATCACTCATTTATCAATCACTGCTGGCCCCTAATGGGAGAACACAAAGAGGGAGGGATGGAAGTGACAGGAATAAAGCTGTGTCACACCCAATTCCACAGAATTCACTCTGCTGCTTTACCACAGGAGTAACTACACATTTATTACTTCAGATTACACTTGCATGGAACTCTCACTAGTTACTTTTCTAAGTCCATTTCCTCTGTGAGTTCTTCACTGGAGTACAGGAGCATCACATCTGGGACATAAAGCACTGTCCTTACAGCTAAGTGTGATGGATGACACTGAAAGCACATCCATGTTTTCATTCATAAATGTAATTTTGAAAATGAGCACTTTCACTACGAAACTCACACAGAATTTCCCCCTTTGTCCTCCCTGTTTCACAAGAAACTTTGCAGTTGCCTGGAATTCTTTCTGAGAGGATGTGACAATACTAAGAGCAGAAACTGATGTTCTACCAAGTAAGTGCAGGTGACTCAGCTCAAGCTTATTAAAGGTTTCACAAGAAAATCTGAGGAAAAGCAGTGTATATTTAAAGTTCCCATTGTCCTGGAATGCCAGTTTCTCTCCAACTACTATTTTTCTTCTTCAGACATTTTTAATACACTCTCTGTACTCAACTACACCATTTGTTTTCAGCCTCTGAGAACCACATTACTACAAAAATTTGAAAAGGAAACATTTGTTTCTGACCAAAGTTGGGACATGAATGACTATCAGATCTATTGCCTTGTACATTAATCTCCCAAGACAGACTCCTATAAATACTGTGATCTGAGAAAGGGCAAAAAAAAAAATCAAGACTTGAAAGTTTGCCTATTTTCCAAGCTATTTAGACGATATGGTGTAATAAAAGACATTGTCTCCCTTCAAACCTTCAGTTTGTCCTTCAGCTATCCCAGCTGTAACATGTATTAAATAATATCAACCATCTCAGAAACTTATTTTGCTTCCATGCTTTCTTAATTACTCACTGGCATTAGTCCCTACTATGTCAAAGGTAAGAGAGTGTGTGTGGAGAAGGAATGAGAACGTCATTTGTATACAGAACTCCACCACAGGCCACATATTTCAGCCCTATCAGCATTATCTCAAGCATATGTTTCATATACTGTAATCTGTGCTAGATCCTTTCCTTCCTTTCCTGAGCTTTTCCTCTACACATGTTTAATTTCTTATTAAATCTGTATACAGAATAAAAACATGGAAGTACATTTCAGTGTATAATTATAATCCGCAATGTACTTTTATAATTCTTTCGGAAAATGATTTCATCTCCAGATCACAAGAACATGACAGCCTGCCTGGCTTTTCCTTAAGCAAAGCAGCACTAACTCCATGAAGATAAGAGCTGCAATTGCTGCTGGGTGATATGGTCTGCGTTCCAAACTGACACACGGAGAATTTGGGGTTCTTAATAGCTGCCCCAGTGCGAGTTCTGCCTAAAATAGCCACAATTATCTTTTCATCTCTGAGAGTTCTTTCTAAAAGCTCATTCCCCTACTTTCCTCTTTTTTTTCCCTCATTTCTGTTTTTAAAAAAACCCTTATTTCAATTACACCCCCAACACACACACATAAGTGAAACTAAGAAATGACATTGCTCAGAAGTTCCCTAAAAAGTTTGTTAAAATATTTAGGATAAGAAATCAGGGCTAACTTTTTATAACACAACAAAAATTCATTCACAAATGATACTATAAGCCAAAATAAAGACTGGGTGAATTCCTGTTACACTTTTTAAGCTTTACTTCCTTCTTTGTTCAATGGTTCTTATACAAAGTCATTAGAAAATGAAACACAATCCAGTGTTTTCTGTAAGGAAAAAGTAACAGCTCCCAGCCTTCGGATCCAAAAGTGGGGACAGCTGAGAGTGAGCTGAATGTTATAGGTAAAGCAACAGCAATTAATATGCAAAGGAGTATTAATGTTGGACCTAATAGATGGCAAAAGCAGATTTGGTTCTATTAGGGAAGAAGAAAGACTCTGAAGACGGGGTGATGGCAGCGAAACTAATATGATTAAAGGAGTCCCTTTGGAGCAACTTCACCGCGAGTAAGATGATGTTAAGAGACATCTAATCTCTCCAAAGTGACTGGAAAAAGCTTATATTGGGGATCACAGACACAGTTCTTGTCAATTACTTTCAAATAAGTCCAGTTCTCACAGCCAGATTAGTTTTTCCCATAAACAAAGTCAGTGGCAGAAGCAGCTTACGCCCAACTCAGCGCCTGAGACAACTTTGTGTGACACGGA
This sequence comes from Pseudopodoces humilis, assembly GCF_049639895.1. Taxonomy (NCBI): domain Eukaryota; kingdom Metazoa; phylum Chordata; class Aves; order Passeriformes; family Paridae; genus Pseudopodoces; species Pseudopodoces humilis. Next base: position 2,769,978 of record NC_142220.1, read on the forward strand.
TATCTACCCACTGCTGCAGGAAATGAATCCCAAACTTTCCAGCACTCTGCTATTCCACATGCCAGGTTTAATAAACTATTATTAGACTTAAATGTAGGCAAATTAGGGGGAAAAATAAAAAAAGCCCCAAGATGACTTAATTCTCAGTTGCAAAAAATCCATGAAATACAAAACTTATGAGCAACTGTCTTTTCTTAATGATTCTGTGGGAAAAGAAAAGCTGCAGTTACAAAATCTCACTTCTCAGGCTGGAGATCCAAAGGCAGGAAGGTTTCTTTCTAACACTGAGTCCTCTTTCTCAGTCTTGGCTTCTCAAAGTCTCCTCTGGCTGCCCAAATCTCTGTTTGGGAACCAAATGGTTTGCATGGTCCAAACAACTGCTCAAGTACAAAAGCTGCTGTGAGAAAAAACCACCTTAAACTGCCTATCTAAGCAAATTATTATTGTGCTAAACGAGGATTAAACATAAGAAATAAAGGCTGACAGTATGTAACAGAGCCAAAATGTTACTGCCACTTGCTGCCTTTTCTGGATTGAAGTGTTGTAGTCTCTATTTTGGTGGTGTGGGTATGAGCACATGAAATAAGAGAGATCTGTATCTATTTTAGAAAGGATGCAGAAGTTTGCAGCAATTCCCAGGATGGCCATGCCACAGGACCATGCCCCAAACAAGGGAGCATTTGGTAAAATGACCATTAGTTCACATACAGGACAACAAACAGAAGGACAACACCAGCTCACACAGTTTCCCAAATGGAACAAAAATACATAAACTGTGTGACAGAGATTTCATAAAGGTTTAGATGACATATTTGTATGTCCCTTAGATGAAGAAACTGCTGGCCAAGGTGGTGATTTCTATTTCTGTTTCAAAGAAATAACTTAGAATTCTAACTAAGAATATCTGTGCTGAAATAGTGTCATAAAAAGGGTGGGTCATAAGCCCACAGCAATTTGCCTGCAGGGAAAAAATAGACTTGAAAGAAAAAGAAGAAGGTTGGTCACTCACTTTGGCCTATTTAAAATGCCAATAAATGTACTGCGTGTTATTTGGAAGGAAAACATGTGCTCTTCATTTTAAAAAGTAAATTGCATAAGAAAACATAAAGTTGGCAAAAAGTTTAAATTAAAATCTGTTGCTGATGTCTGAAACTCTGCTCCACTTCCAGGCAACAGGGATGAGAAATGGACTGAATGACTACGGCCCAATTAAAAACAATAATAACACAAATTCCCTTTATTTTCCAGGAGCTCCTACTTCACCCCCATGAAGCATTTCCTTGGATCAGTTTCTGAGGAAGAGGCTGGAGCATGACAACATCTTCACCCTCACGGAAAGAGCACACGGAGCTCGCTGTGTCCCTCCTCAGCGCATTACACACCCGACCACATCCACCCAGCGCTCAGCTCCAGCAGCCAGGGCGTTTTACAGTCACAAAAACAAGGCAGTGGAGAGTGAAGATGAAATGCACTCCTAATTTATTCCCCGAGGTGCAGATCTAGAGCTGCTGAGGTGTTGTTTCAGCAGATTACAGTATGTGACTAAGATGTGCCAGCAGATGAAGCTCTCCTTGCTCTCCTTGCTGGGAGCACTCGGGCTGCTGGAACAGAGCATCACTGTTAAACACCCCAGAGCTGCTCAAGGGGCTCCTGACAGCTCCTCAAGCTGAGTTTCAGAAGTTTTCTGTGCTGGGTTAACTTGGCTCCAGTCAGAGATGACTGCACAGGGCTCACTTTGCTGTGCTGAATTTTGCTGGCATGTAACATTTTAAAAAACCTACAACAAACCCCCTGAACCTCTGAGCAGCAGCACTGGACGAGGCTGGATGATCCCAAAGATCCTCTCTAGGATAATAACCTCAAATATCAGCCTGTAAGTCCTATTTGAGCACAGATAAGCAGCTTCTGCCTCTGTGTGCCAAGACCTTCTCAGCATTTGCTCCTCCTGAGAACACTGAAATGAGCAGTGTGTGCTGGGGAACATCAGCTGGGCCCTTCTGAAAGGGACATTTGTCTCTCTGTGCCTGCCATGGGGTGACAGCGATGGATGAGGCATCCATAACATTTGTTATTGGCCTCTGGATTACTTTTGAAAGGAGATCAGTCCCGTCAAGGGAAAGGCAGTCTGCAGTAAAAACAAATCTCACTTTGATGATGAAGTGAAAGGAAAATAAGGAATGAAGTAGGAACACCCAGTGATTCAGTGGTGACAATGACTCCCTTTTTAGCCATGAGCAGGGCAGTGTCCCAGAAGAGGGGGATGAAGTGTCCTGTCCCAGCCCCGCAGTTTATTTACTGTAAAACACCTCAGAGGGGATTATCTGCTGAAAGGGGGAATCCAAACTACTTTGGCTTTCTTGTGAGTAAACAAAGCTTTATCAAATGCTGGCAAACAGATCATACAAGTTTCTATCCCATCACAAAAACAACCAATGCATTTAACATAAAAGAAGTCTGAAAAATAAATATTTGCAGCTCTAAGCTTAGAAAAAAAGTGTAGCTATACGAACTTCAAATGTGTGTAATGTTGATTTATGTTTAGAACAAAATTGGTTTATATTAATGAGTTTTTCTACTGCAGCTTCTGCGAGGGACAACAATCCTCCTCTTAACTGATTTTACTCTGGTTTTCAGAAACTATTGTCATGATTTTTACCCTCTGGACCCTGCCAACCAAAGGCCAGGCACAGTCCTAATGGCTCTCTGATCTTTCTGTCCACAAATCATGCTACTGAGTCTGACTCACCGGTCCCACTATACCTGCATTTCTCCATGCCAAAGGAATTCTAACTGGCCAGTCCAGCCAGCTGGCAGCTATTTGTGGCTCCTTTCTATTGAACTCAATCATGTCCATTTAAACAACTACATTAAAAATATTTTCTATACTATGGCAATTTCAATTAAAATATGTAAAGAATTTATTACCCTTTTTCTCTCCTGATTCCTAAAGTCAGCAACTTGCCAATATTATAAATACTTTATAAGATGAGATTTCATTTGCAAAGAAAACTAGTGGCACATTATCACATGGGTAATGATGTGGCAGAGCACAAATTCGAAGGAATAAGTACTAAACAGCTATTTAGCTTTCACAGCACAATCTGTTACACTGTCAAGTTTAAATGCCTTTTGGGTAAGAACACACAGGCCCATAAATGTGGCATTTAAGGGAGCAGATAAATGAAATGGTGTGAAACGAAGTGAAAATGAACAACAGTTCAGTGACAAGCAGGTTGGGCTCAGCTCCTAAGATCACTCCAATAGCACGGGGGCTGTGCAAACCTTTCCAGGGGAAAACATGGAAATTAGCACCCCCACCATTATAAATAGTCCTGGACAGTGGTCTAAGACTTCCTGGAAACACTAAAATATCACTTTCAATACTCAGAGATGCATTTTATTGAATGCTTATATAGTATTATGTGCACACTGAAGTGTTCTTGTTCTTGAGGGGAAAAAAAATCTCTCCAGAACATTGGTTTTATTGCAGATTTTCTTAAAAAGGAGCCACCTTCATCCTACTTACATATATATTTCTCTCTATATCTCCTAGATTTGACCACACTGCAGTGACAGGGTGAAGTTATTAATACGTTCATAAGTGAAATGTCCTCAGTTTATAAATCAGGTTGGGAATTACCAAGTTTAGGTCTTGGAGGAAAACTGACACAAAACCAAAGCTGCACCCACTAATCTGCAGCTGCACAGCACAAGGGGAAGCTCTTCAGGCTCACACAGATGAATGTCCAGTGAAAAGAAGCTCAGTAAGAGCAGTGCAGTGACAGCCGAGGGTGAAACGTGTGTAGTTCAGCAGGGTCAGATCTCAGGCCCCACGTTCCAGGATTTATGCAAAGGTCTATCAGCTCCATCCCCACACAACCTCAACTCCTCTCACCTTTGCACACTGTACTTCTGACATCTCCCTTGAAAATACCCCCTGGGATTTGTAAAGGGAGGTGCTGAGCTGCAAACTGACATGTTCATTTCATTAATTTTAACAGCATTAAGCTGCTTTTAAAGGTTAACCCTCCTTGGTAAGATTCCTTATTTGGGCTATTCCAGCACTGTGTGAGCTCTGAAAAACTCCTCCAACATTTATGAATCTGATAAAAGTTTATTCCTACTAACCCTGTGTATTTGTATCTCCCAGGGTCTCAGCTTGGTGTGGGGACTGGTTTAACAGCTCCCTACCTGTGCAGTGCTGCTGGAGGGAAACACCACTCACCTCTGGCATCCAAACCACGGCCAACACCCCCCTCACCCAACCCCTGCACTGAACACTGGCCCAAGGAAGGTCCAGCACCCTTCAAGAAAAGATTTTACTTTTTAGCCATGTATTTGCTCTGTCTTGTCTAATACTGTTTAGCATTTCCTGAAACACACTGCAAGTGTTGACTCACAGAACAACAGTTACCTTCTACTCAGCTCCACTTCCAACAAAATTAATGAAAAATGAGTCTGTCTGTGTCATTCCTATAAATAAACACGCCTAGGCAACAACTAACAGGTAATTTAACCCCCAAACTGTTCACTGACTCTGGACAATTTGGGGGTTAAATAACCTGTTAATTTAACATTTATTAACATAAATTTACCTGACTCTGCCAGGTATTTCTGAAGGCTGAAAAGAAACAAGCAACACACAGGTATCAAAAAGCTAGTAGGGAAAAGTTGCACTGAAAATATTGGCCTCACTCTGGTTTCTACATCTTAGAAAGGGGCAGCACGTTTTTGAGATCTGCTGTGACATGGCATTAAGCAAAACACAAATTTTGATGATTCTTCTTCCCAAAAGAAGTGCACTGAAGTAGATCTGGACTTTCACGGAAGCCAGTCTAAATCCCAGTGAATGTAAATGGCACTTAAGCTACAAACTGGGCTTAAAAAAAAGGAGAGGGGGGAAGAAAGAAAATCAGACATCCATTTGAACAGCTCCACAAAGAGCTTAAAATTAACGGAGCTTATTTCCACTTCTTAATTTACATAAGTACATTTGATTCCAATTTAGTTAACGGCAGCTAGAAAGCAGAACTTCATCTAGGTTGGTTATTGTCACTGCCTTCCCAACAAAATGAGTTTTAGTCGAAGGGAAGAGCCTTGAGCTTACACGTGTAACAAAACAATGCAGAGAACTGGTGAGCCAAAGGATTACTCACCGAGTTGAAATTGAGATAAATGTAAATACATTTTCCATTTCACTGTCCTAAGACCTGTAACAGACTTGGCCCTCTTGCCTTGGAGACTGATCCAGAGCAGTTTCTCCTTCCCTGATTTACTGTATTTGCTTTGAAACAGATTAGTGAGACAAAAATTAAAAATTCCACCTTCCTTCTCCTCTACTTTTATCTGATGAAAGGAATGTTTACCTTTGTATTCTTCCTTGTTGCAAACAAAATTATTTGAATAATACTGCTAAGGGACCTGTGAGGAAAGGACTAATTTCCTTCTGTCTTTCTGCCCAGAATTTTAATGGAGACACTCAAATGGGCACATAACAATCTACATAACTGCATTAATGGAAATTAAATTTGATGGAGATAAGAAATCATCCATAAATACCTGTTTAATACACTGATCTTTAACTTGTGAGAATAAAATATAAATAAAATGCAGAGTGGCTAAAAAAATAAAGGAAAATCCACATGTTAATACCAGGTTTTCTGCATTGTACAATTCACAACAATCCATCCCTAAATGATGATTGATGCAAGTGACACCAAACATCTTCCCTGTTTTTCTTTATGAAAAACTTGAATTTCTGCATTTCAGGCTTGAAAGGAAAATATTCCCTTCAGATGAATGTTAAAGATATGTTCAGTTCTGAAACAACATCGGAGTAAAGCTTGTTCTGAAAGTGAGGAAAAGCTGCTGATATTTAAGGATAGGAATTTCCTGCAATGGAATCCAGAAACGGAGCCTAAAGATCTCTGCAGTGGACTGGGAAGAAGCAGCTGCCAATCTCAGAGCATTTTGTGTCCAGCATCCCCTAAGTCAAAGCTTTTAAAAAACATTTGCATTTAGATTTTCCACACATTAAATTTAAAAGCATTAACATTTCCTGAACAATGTGTAATGCTGATTTAAATGCAGACATGATGTAGTGCAGATTTAAGGATTACTACATTCATCTCCATGAGGCAGCAAAATTAAATGTATTATAATTCCCAATTTGCCCCCAGAAAAGGAATGCACTGCATTGTCTATGGGAATGTCTTTGCCTGTCAACTATAGAAAAGATTTCACTGTAAGTAAAAGAGCCAAAAGAACCCCATGCCTCAAAAAACCACCTAGAAAAGCATCACACACTTTTATTTTGGATGCATTTGTTGCTCAAAACACGCAACTTTTGAATATTCCCAAGTTCCTCACACATCCCATAAGGGTTTTATGATGACTGTAACAGAAATGGCACTGGACACAAAACCTGACAGGACAAACTAAAGACAAAATGCAGATAAAAAGCCTCAGTAATCAGCTGTCCATGCATAAAATATCTGCTAACTTTAATTTCTGAAGTTCACACTTGTAGGAAAGCCCACTGTGGACAGCAGCTCCTGTTCAGGCCTCTGCCAGGACCATCTCAGCAGGCACCTGAGGAGGGCTCCCAGCTCAAACCTCTGCCCTCACTGTTACTGAGGTGAAAAAGAGAAAGTTTTCAAAACTCCAGCATAATCAATCACAAGAAGCCAACTAAGGAAGCCAATGCTGTCAGTCTCTGGGCCAACAACAGAGGGTCTCAATGCACCACCTGCCCTATTCTGCTCTGCTCAAGGATGCCAAGCAGCAGGAACCTCTCTCATTTCTGGTGTCACACTGCTACAGGGAAGGTGACAGCCTTTAACCAAACATGAAGTCCTTGTTCTCAGCCTCATGACTGGCAATATGTGTGGGCAGGAATCCTGAAATCCAGCAGCTCCAGAAATAAAGGTTGTATCACTCACAGGTTTAGATTTGAAAGAAATAATCAGCTTCTGACTGTACAGATCCCTCATTTCTGCATGGCAGCAACAGCTGCAGTATTCCTGTTAGTCAGTTGTGGTAAATTCTCATCCTCACATTAGCTGCTTACACAAATAAGATGAAAAATTACACACACAGCTCCGACTTTTGGCTTTTTCCTTTTCAAACCAACTTCTCATTGGAAGAAACACATTCTAGTAGTCTATGTCTGGAGACAATCCTGATGCAAAACATGTGTCATCTTCGTCTGAGGAGGAAAATCCTAGAGAAGGTGGTCTTAAAGCACCTCAGGCATCAGGCTGGAATTGAGGCTGGAATTGAGGGCATCAGGTGCTGGTACCTACTGCCACCCCCACCCAGCTGATGCTGCTTCAAGTGTCCCTCTCTGCACCTTCACCCTCGAGGGCTGCTTGCACAATTCCCATCATCTCCACAGTGGCTCTCCTGACTTCAGAGACCTTTTGGAAGCCTCCTGCTCCACAGCTACCAGTTCAGAAAGATGACATCAACCATAGCATGATCTATTCAAAACAGATGAAAACTGTGCCTAACATTCCATCTCCTGAAATCGAGAGGGTTTTTGGCTCAGTATCTTCCTCTGGCACCTTTCTGTTGATCTCTGTCCTTTTCATCCTTCTCAGTTTGTCCTTGAATTCAGTTGATGTCACTTCGTTTTCTGAATGACAAATAGGCCACTGCATCCTGGGGCAGGAATTTCTTCAGATTTATTTATGCAACTGTTTTGGATCGACTGTACTCTGAATAAATATTAATACACAGTTTAAATATAAAAATCTAAATACATGCTAAACATGCCAACTCTGTGAAACAGCAGTCAAATAAAATAACCCATTTATAAAGGTCCATGTTTATATTTATTACTCTCTCAGATAAAAACCAACCCCAAAACACAACCTCAAAATTGCACTAAGAAATCAGGGAAAATGTACTACTCCTAAACTGAATATTCTGTCAGGGAACAACAGCTGTGGGAAGGGTTTGAAGAAGAAATTGCTGACTGGAGGCAGAGTACCAAATGGAGCTGGCTCCTTTCTGTACATCAGCCTTCTAAGGGGACAGAATTTGCAGACTTTTGAAACCTGCTGCTTTCCTTCTCTGGAAAGCATCATTGTTTTGTACAATCTTGCTCTGTGAAAATAAAGAAATCATGTAGCACATTTTTACTAACACAAAGATCAGGGATTTAGTAGAGAGATTGTTCCTTGGATACCTTGAGATGGTAGTTTTGAAAAATGGTTTCTGATGCACTTGTGAGACAGAGATTTTGGCTCTCCCCACACACAGGCCTAATTACCACATTAATGAAGGCTATGGCTATAAAGGAATAGCAGGGCTGTCTCTGCTAAACCTTCTTCAAACTCAGGCACAGAAAAACAAACATTGCCTTCTGTATAAATGGCTGCTTTAGGAGCCATCACTGATTAATCCTGCATATTCCCTCGCAGTCTCTGATGCCAAAGAAACCTTATCACAAGGGTTGGTTTGCACAGCTTCAGCAATGAGAGTAATCCACTAAGTATCCCACACAATACTCAGGTAGAGCAGGTAAGAATTAATTGGTACCTTTCCCACCCACCCCCCCCAGAATTTCTGATGCTGAAACTGTTTTCCCCTTCATTGAACCAGCTCGGCCTAGACTGGCTTGTCCCGCAGTGACATGTATATTGAATACAAATCAGACAGCAGAGCTTTAAATCTGTGTTGCAGCTCTCATTTCCAATTCGAGAACTGTACTATAATCATAAGCTTCTGGTGGATGAAAGGAAATCAGCTCTCTGAATATTAGCTAATGCCACATTTGCAAGTCCTGAAGAGATCTGTGCTGTTTAAAAAAAAAAAATAAAATAAAAAAAAAAATAGATCATTTCTCGTGAACCTATATATATGAATCGCTTTGTACTGCTCGACTGATAGAAGCGATGCCTGTGCTGGGATTAAACCCTTTTCATCATAAAACCTCATCTGGTTCGGAGTCCAAGTCCATCAAACCTTTTCCCTTTAAAGTCCCGCCTTTGATTCTACATCAATTTATTCAAACCGCAGCTGGGTGGCTGAAAACGAAAGGACAGCATCATTTAAACCAACCATGTTCCTAACTTGAAAGAAGGACTATAATTAAAAAAATGGGCATAAAAGAATGGAAATGGGATAATATTTTTTAATGGTAGTTCAAAGGCCGACAGATGTCAGAGCCTTTGAAGATGTCAGTACACTGAGCAAGGAGTTGCCATTAAATAGTTTGCCTGAGAGGTGAAGCAGCTTTTTAATGACTGAAAAAGCCCTTGCAGACACATCCTTGTGTTTTTAATTTGTCAGAGTTTCTGCAGTATTTTCTGATTAATGACACATGATTATAACTGCATAGCACACATATTTTTATACTTTGTTAAATGAATACTTTATTCTACATTCCTCCAGTGCCAGATAAAAACAGGAAAGCTTTACTACAGAGTCCAAAACTATTCAGATTGCTCAAATATTTATGGTAATTTGAGGGGATTGGCCAGATCCAGAGCTTCTATGTGTTGCTATCTTTTGTTCTTTAATGGAGCTATTACTACTGCCACCACAATGTGCATGCATTAAGTGAGCATGTGACCCAGTAATGCATTGTGCCCTTCTTGTGCCCTAAACAATCAGAGCTTTCATAATTCACTGATGAACAAAGTCATCAAATCAAAATAACATTTAGAAAAATCCCAGGGCTGATCCTGAACAATACAAACAATGACTGCCAGTGTATTGTAAGTGGAAAATAACTTTTCCAAGGGAAAAAGCATATTGCTAGGAAACCTCATGTTCAGAAGAAAAACACCAATATTTAGAAATGCAGATAAAATCCCCATCTTGGGCTGAGAGAAGATGCTCATGCAACATCCTTCATCTCTCTTAACATACGCAAATTTTTTCTATTTTCTCCACAAATGGAAAATGTAGTAGCCTGAAACATGGGGACAATTTCTTTTGCTGCCAGAAGAAGCTCTCCCATCACTACAACAGCCTTTTGTGGATGCCTGCCAAGCTGAGCAGGTACAGCCCAGGGACAGCCCAGCCCTGGGCAGGGACAGGAAAAGCCTGTGTGCCCTACCTTGTATCACACCTCAGAGCATCACCCACATGAGATCACAGTCATTACAAGGGAATTTGATTAATGTGCTGCTCATTCTGCTCTTCCAGCCTACATTCAGCTTGTAATTGGATCATAAATAGAAATGTGATGGACTCAGCTAAAAGTGTGCAGAGACTGGAGGTGTTGTAGCAGAGCTTTGTGAAATGAGTTGCTGCTCTGCCCTGAATATTGACAGGATTTCCTAAGTAGGAATATTTGTCTTGTTGCAATCCATACCCATCAGGAATCTCTGTGTAACACCCCCCTCAGCAACCTCCTGGAGGGGAGGGAGGTGGCTCTGAACACTCACTGCTCCATGGATCTGCAGCAGGAGATGAAGGAAGCCGTGAGCCAGGGGTGTTCTGCTGTGTGTCCCAAACACTGCACAGTTATCCTGCTGCAAAAGCAAGCACTGCAAAGTTTGGAAAGGAAAAGAATGTAGCTGCAGAGAGAAAAAACATCATTCTGAAATGGAATTCCCCCACATGTATTTACTGAACGGAAACAGAGCCCTGCTAGGAAGAAGCATGGTGGAGATAGGATTCCACTACAAAGCACATGGAATACTGGACATCTCTGAGTACAGACAATTGTAACCCCATTCCCAACAAACCTGCAGCCTTCCTCCTTCAGTCATCCCACAGTTACCTTCAAAGACACTTTTATTTAAAAAGCAAAACAAACCCTAACCTACCACACATCATTAGCCCACTTGACTTTATCATGAATCTCATGTAAGTTTGGAAACTCAGTCTACATTAATGTTACATTACACACTTTGGCCACTTTTCCTAGAAAGCAGAGGACACGTGGGAGCAGGCAGGAAGCTGCTCAGCAGGGTGGGGTGGAGCAGCCCCTGGGAACACCTGTCAGCCAGAGAAGAGCTCATTCCCTCTTCCATCCCCATCTCAGGAGTTGGGCAGGTCCTGGATACCCAGGGTGCTTGGGCAGGGACATGCTCTGGATGGAAGAAAGCAAGGAGAAGGATCTACACATCCAAAAGGCCCTTGGTGTCATTGCTGTAGAGAAATCTGTTCAAAATTCAGTTATTATTTTGATACTGTGGTAAAAATAGCAGAATAAAATGTTCAATTTCAAGCAGTTATGGCTGAGCTGAAATAAACCTTCAGAGAACAAAGAAAAGGCACTTCTTTAAGCTGTGGGAGTTTCTACAGAATTCCAAATTAATTACACAAACTAAAGGAATGTTACTCACAAAAAATGCATCAGAATTCTGAATAAGCATTATAAAGTTCTTCTAAAATAGGAAATATTAGACATCCTGAAAAAAATGTTTTGCTACAAGCCCCATACAAGCAGACAAAGCTGAGCCATTCAGACTCTATCCATTAGAGGGCAATAATACATATACACACACTCAGACATACATACATATATATATATATATATACACATACACAAACACACTCCCTCATGTATCCCAAACTGATTTTAGCAAGAAAAAATTACTATTTTCTGTCTAATATTACCAGTGGTATATTGACAGCTTGAGTCCTGTTCCCTCCATTCTCCCTGCACTCCCCAGCAACAGCACCCAACAGATAAAAGGAACAGTAACAAATTATTCTTTAAATTTGCTTTCCCATGAAGGAATCCATGAAATACACAGCCTCAGAAGGCTTGCAGTTAGTTTTATAATAGTTATAATATTATAAATATAAGAATTTAGTTATTATTAAACTTGAGTAGGCTGAACAACCAGCATGTCTGTAAGCACAGGAATCATTACAGGGGTTCCCAAACTTTGAACAGACAAAAGTGTTCTTCAGGTGCTCATCTCCCACCTCAGTCAAACACTTCTCCTTTTCCTCACAGTGACACAAGAACCCCACAGCAGCAGCCACTGCGGATGTGGCAAGGGGCCAGCACACTTCAGCTGTCTCTCAGAGCTACAGACAAACCATGGAAGGGCGTTTTTAGATGTTATTAGAGGCACTCAAAGCAGGCAGCTCCTGTGTTGTGTCTTCTGCTTCCCTGCTCCAACCACGCCAACCTAGAGAGAAACCAACTGCTGAACCTCGTTTATCTCAGGTCCCCAACCTTCTGCTGCCCCCGTTTGCAGCATCCCACAAGCACAATTATGATACCAGCTCTCAGGGACAGGAACTGTCTGCTGTTCCATGTTTTCACTAACACAACATAGACTCAGACCCCCGAGAGGATTCCAGCAATACAAATAATTACCAGCAGCCCCTAAACTACTGCTTGTCAACATCTCATTAGTTACAGGACTGCTGGAGCTCACAGGCAGCTGGATCAGTCACTTAATGACCAGTAATTCCTGTGAGCATCCACACTCCACTGATTTGTGTTTGGGGTGGCATTTTTCCTTTGGTTTGTTTGTGGGTTTTTTTGCTTGTTTCTGTTTTGTTTGGGTTCTTTAAAAACATATTACTCTGCAATTACCAATCCCTACTCCCTTAAAACCAGCAATTCAGGTAACAATGTCATCTACCAGCTTCATCAACACTGTCCAGCAGTGTTTTCATCCACTGCTGGATAAATACGAATTTTATATTAAACTAGAGGTTTAATTGAAGATCAGAATTTCATAAGGCCCAAGATGAAGATGTAGAGTAACACACTGGTCCTTTTGCTACCCCAGTCAGGACACAGGTGCCCTCCAACCCAGAAATCCCCAAGGATACTAAATACAGCAGGAGAACATGCAGCTTCCTTCAAATCTTCCAGTGTACTCTGTGTTTGCAGCAGCTGCCTTTCCAAAAATCACTTTCTCCACTGTTTCTCTTTTCTAAATTCGTTTTACAGATGCCAGTTCAGCAGAAAGCACAGTCTACAAAAGAACTCAAGCTGTCAGAGACAACTTTAGAAGAATTGTATCACCCGTGTGGAAGATGGAGTTCACTCTTCGTGGGATTTTCAGATCTGCTCCAGGTGAAAACACTGTCAGAGGGTTTTGTCCCAGTTTTTGCCTTTTTTTTTCCCCCTAAAACTATCTTAGTGATGATTTTATGAACTCTGAAGAACAACTTTGAAAACAGAATATTCATGATCAGTCCAATATTTTAGGGGTCAAAAGTGAAGTTTTCTTATTTGTGGTATTTTAGGAGGACTTGCAGACACACGAATACAAATGACTCTGAGACATGTAATTGCAGTTTGAAATATATTGTTTTCTCCATTAAACAGAAATCTACAGCATCCCTGACATCGATTCCTGTCATTTTGTCATGATAAACACTCAGGTATTAAGTACCTTCCATATCATGCAGCCAGGCATGATTCCAATTAGTGCTGAATAGAAGACAAAATGTCAGCTTAATAAGCTTCAATTTGCAGAGTCTTTGAACACTCGATGATATCATCACTTTGCCAATCATTTCTTATACTTTGGCTGCTTTTTTTCCATCTCACCCTCCCTGTCAAAAGGAAGTCTTTCAAATCCACAGAAAGGGAAGACATGAACAACGTCAGTCATTGGTCTGACTGAGCTAAAAGATCCAAAAATGACTCCCCAATACATCAACAGAGAACTATGATGTGCACAATATTCCCTCAAAGCTAATTTGCTGCCAACATGTAGAGTAATTGGGGGAAAAAAGTCTACTTTAAAGTCATACTGTGAAAAATATTTTCTTGCATGAAATCAACACTAAAGACCTTAAATCACTGTCACAGTCTGTGCCACTCGTTCAAATGAAGAAACAGTTTTTGTTCAGGTAAGGTGACAATCATTTCTTCAAAGGTGGCTGGGCCAAGGAACAGCTCTGCTGTCTGACTCCATACTGAAAATAATCACCATACTTTAAAATAATGGATTTTATTTCTAATTTGTTTCTTAAAAAAAAAAAATTTCAAAAAGAGAAAGACAAATAAGACAAACTGCAGAGAAGGTATGCACAGTTCTGTGAGCTCAAATGTCTGAGGCCAGCACAAGCCCACTGCCCTCAGCTGAGGACTCATGTTGTTTTCTCTATCTGGAATATCCCCAAATGCAGAACCTAAAATCCCTGCTCTTATCTGGGTGTGAGGGAAAACAGAAACACCAAATGGCAGCAGAAAAGACAAGAGATAATGACTCAGGAGGAGACGTGTGGAGCGATCCCAAGGACCACATGGGCTCTGCAGGGCTGTGCCAGGGCAGCTGCTCCTGCCTGAGAGCCCACAGTTCAGAGGTGGGGATGGGAAATGGGATCTCCTGAGCCGGATCCCAGCAGGATTCTGGTGGTCCCAGAGCACACAGCCAGTGCCCCACGGGCTGCACCACCCAGGTCCAACAGTTGGCACCACACTGTGCTGTCCCACCTCCCTGCTGGCACATCCCACAGCAGCACAGGAGCCCTTTGCTGGCACCTCTTTGGTATTCACGGCTCAGAAGTGGCAGGGGACAAACCCCAGCCCAGCCCCTGTGGGGTGTGGTGTGCCCAGAGCTCTGCTGGGAAAGGGGATGGAGCAGCTTGGAAGGGGATCTGGGATTCCTGGAGCTGGGAGCACACCGGGCATGGCACTGGGGTGGGAGCAGGGCTGAAGGAGCACACAGCATTTGGCTGCCCTTCCTTGGGATGGGATAGCAAATTCCCTACTTCTGAGGCAGCAAAGACTTTGAGGAGCTGCTACAGACACCGGGGTTGGGCCAGTGGGGAAACAGCTGCAGAGATTTTAGTGGTGAAATGCTCAAACCTGTGTCCGAGCCAGAAACATCATCCCAGTCCCACCATAGGGGTCTGGGGCTGCTCCCCCTCGCAGCTCCTGTTCCTTAAACAGAGGAAAACCAGAGCAGGCTCCCATTTTTCTCCCTGGCTAAAGCAGCATGTTGAGGAACAGGCAGAGCAGTGGTGGGGCACACAGGGCAGTGCAATTTGCCATAAGCATCTCAGCTGCAATTTGTTACTGGTTTTCCACTTGAAGGTTCCTTTATAATACTTTAATGTGGGAGCGTGCGGAGCTGTATGGATGGGCTCATATTTCTCAGCTGACATATCTTCAGCCAAAGTATGTCAGCTACAGGAGAGGGCAAGGCTTTGCACTGGCTCTGGGATTTCTTCTTCCCCCATCAGAAACCACATAAAAGAAAAACACAAATAAATCAGCTCTCCAAAATCGCTATTTATTACCTCATCATGAAACCATCTACTGGACCCTGCAGTGGTATTGAGTAATATCATTACTTAAACCATAAAGAGGTTGTATTTATTACTCAAAATTGGGAAAATTAGCATCCATATGGATCTTATTGTTTTACGAGTGGTATTGCTGCCAAAACAAGTGGTGTTAACATTCCAAACTACAGATTGTCACCATTTCTCGCCCAGTGTCTCATTCTTTCACTTGGTATTTAAAATACCTTTGAATTGAGGAACTGAGCAGATCATAGAATCTCTCCTATCAAGATATGTATCATTTAACAGCCAGACTACTGTTCAGAACTTGATTTATGGTGGCAGTGAGTGAATGGAATTAACATCTGATGACCTAAGGAAGAGAGACTAAATTGATTTTGGATAATCTTTCTTTAGAAAAGGGATGAGAGAAAAAAGCACACTCTAAGAAATTTAACTATTTAATTTGCAATACATAGCACCTTAGTAGGTAATCACAGACAGGACACCCTAACCTCCATCCCTGGAAAAATGATGGCGTAAAACTCCATGAAATTAATTTCCAAGCACAGGAAGCATAAAAGGGTCACTGGGAACAGTAAGCTGGATTAACCAAGGCAAGGCAGGCTTGAATAAAATCATTGTCTTCTGCAGTGAAAGGGGAGAAGTGTCAGTGTAATTTCTCTTGACTTCAGCAAGGTTTTGATAGACTTTAGAGGATCTGTGTAAATTGAAGGGACACGGACTGGAGGGATGAGCAGAATGTGAGCAGAGACCTCTCTCCAGTGTGAGCAGAGGACTCACAGGGTTTGAACAGGAGGAGTCAAGAGTCAGCCAACAATTGGCACTTCTCAGAGTTCAGATGAGGCTGATAGAGCTGAACATCTGCTCCAAAGCCCTGGATGACGACACAATGACTCTGTGCCACACTGTGGATGGCATTTCCTGGGTAAGGAGGCAGTGTGGAGAGCAGGGTCCCATCCACAGAGACCTCAAACCCTGCAAGCTGAGGAATGGGCCACCAGGACCTGCAGGGAGTTCACCAAGCCACGTTTATTCAGCCTGGAGAACTAAACACCAAAGAGAAACTGATTTGCTGTCTTCAACTGAACATAAGGAATTGTAGAGAAGACAGAGGCAGACTCCTCTTGAAGGAAGGGCAAGAACCTACAGATCCAAATTTTAACAACAGATACTCCAGCTGCATATCCAGGAAAAGAGATTTATAGCTGGATTTATATACTGTATCTATAAAGCACTGGAGCACATGGCTCAAGAAGGCTGTGAAATCTCCACCAGTGCAGGTTTTTCAAAACTCAGCTGGACTTGGCCCTGAGCAACATGATTTGGTTTTGAAGTCAGACCTGCTTTGAGCAGGAGGTTGGGCACGGTGACCTCCAGAGGTCCTTCCAACCCAAATTATTCTATGATGCTGTGAAAAAACTCCAGAATGAATGCTGGTCCCCCATTAGAGGATGTCCCTTCAGCACTCAGGGGAATGATTGAAGTGGATGGCACTGCTGTTTTCCAAATTGCTGCACTTGTTCTATGGACTAGGAGAAGTCAACTTCCTTCTATTCAACAACTGTCTCAAACACATTACAAGGTGACATGAAAAAGCAATTTTCAAAATAACTAAAAACTGTTAATTAATTTCTGAGCAAGCATTCCCTCCTCTGTGCAACAGACATTTACTGAGTAAGTTTAATTATAATATTTGGAACAATCCAATATCACAGAAACTACGCTCTCAAGATTTGGACAAAATTTGAAACAATATCAATAAGCAAATTCAGAGTCTGGCTTTGCCATGCACTGATCTTCACATAGAAAGCACAAGCTCCTTCAATCAAATCAAGAGATCAATCACATCAAAATCAAGAGATTTTACTGTAAATCGATCATTTCTGCAGACCAACACCATATTTTTGCCTCTCAGCTTAGAAATTACATGACACCACCTCAAATGCTGCAGTTACTACCTGTTTGTACTTGATTATTTCTGACTTCAGGATTCCTTAATGTAACTTTAATGTAAGAAATGATTTCACACCATGTACAGCTTATTTTCTATTAATGTTAATCATTCCTTGCAGCCATCACACATGAACCCTGCCTGCAAAGCCACACCCAGTGGATGTGTTAAAACCTGGCATAAAGATCCTTTACATCTCACTGATGAGCAAAACTGATCTCATTTCTATTCAGAGAAATTAATCTATGTTTATTAACATCAATGCAGGAAATAATCACTTCTTCCTAGTCAAGGAGTGATGGTATAAAATAAAATTACTGCCATACAATCTACACTTTTCCCCTAGACAAGTGGAATTATACACTCCACCTTCAGCTGCCAACATTTAAAATGAAACCAAAAAAATATAAAAACATTGATTGTAATGTTATAATAACTACCAGATATATTCTATTTCATATTAGAGAAACAGAAAGTCCATTTTGTTGAAAAGAACTCCATCTCAGATTCAGAGTTCATATTATGTGATGAGCTAGTTTCTATGGCAACTGCTTTCTCTTTTACATACACTGTAGACAGCACAAAATGTCTGTTGTCTCTTAAGTTATCTTAACATTTTTAATCAGCAGATGATAATTTGTGCACTATTATGTATGCCTTCCAAAAAGCTCTTTAAATATTTCAAGTGCTGGGCAGACTGAAACATAAAAGGAGAGAGTGAAGTCACACCTTCCACCCCAAATCCCTCACAATCCAATTTCAGTCCTAATAAAAAGAGTGAGAGTCGAGGAAAAATGCTGGAGACATCAGAGATGATCACCCACTATGACACAAAGACACTTTGAAGGGTGCATGAAATGAGGAAGTGGCAGATGTTCACAGCTGGATCAACAGGTGTTTGAAAGGTGTCCCCCAGCCCGAGGCAGCAGCTCATCCAGAGTGGGACACAGGAACACAAATGTGGCAAGGTGGATTCACCTGAGCAGGGATGGGGATGTGCTCAGGAGACCCAGCCCCTGATGGGAGAACACTGAGCCTGCACTGGCTGCCCCAGTCCAGAGAAAAGGCTCATTTGTAACTCTTATCTCAAAGATTACACCAATGCTGCAGCCCAAACTCTCCCCACAGCCCCCCTGCATTTACTCAAGTGAAAACCAGCTCTGTGGGTTCGCAATATTTGAGTATTTCCACAAGAAACTGTTGCATTTGGCCATTTCACAGCAATGCTGAGTGAAAGCCCAGTGTGAGCATTGCCAAGGGACCCACCACCAAATCCCTGATTTCAGCAGATATTCCCCATCAATGGGATCCATGGCAGCCCTGAGCCAGCAGACTGTGAGTAACAACCAAGGAAAACCACACAAGTGCAGCAACGAATATTTGGTACTTTAAATACTTTAAATCAACAGTCATGTTCATTATCCTGGGCTGACTGGTGCTAAATTAAACATGCTGCAATATAGCCAAAAGCTTTTGTTTGGGAAAGGCTAAAAGGGAATGGCTGTCTGTCTACAGGAGCCTGACTGGCAGCCCAAGAACCACTCTCCAAGTAAAATACAACAAACAAATATTTAGGTTGCAACTCCAGGATTCAGATTGGCTGCAGAGAAAGCCTGCGTTACAAACAGCACATTTCTTCTCATGCCAAAGACATCTTCTGCTAAGAAAAGGAAAGGAAGTAAAAGAAAGAAAATGAGTCATATGACTTACTTATTCCAAATTGTAAACAGAAGTGATTTCAGTAGCACCGTCAGCATCTGAATATTTCCCAGGCTATCTGTACCTCTATCTGTACCCTCCAGATCCCCTCAAGCAAACTGCTTCCACTGATACTGGGAGAAAACCATATGGGACCTGGTGTCTGGAGATCTTAAAGCACCTACATGAAGCAGAAGAGTTGATCAGTGATTTATCTGTAGGTAACAATAGGTTCTTTCAGATCAAAGTTGAATAGAGTCTCCTATTCTGAAAAGAATGCTCCCTAAATCCTTCTTATTAACATAGAACTGCAAAGTTACTGTTGCAGCAGTATTTGTGTACAGACAGAACCTGGGCACGTGTTGGGTATTTAGCTATCACTAAACAAGTAGGTAATGTTTCTATTGGGTTTTTTTCTGTATTTTCTCTTGTCATTAGTTGACAGAGCTCTGCAGCAGACACACAGCAGCACAGCCACCCTTCATACATCTATGGAGCCAAGATAAATGTCCTCTGTTTCCCTCACTTGGCTGATACACTAATTATCTACACAGAACCACAAACACAGAACAAGAACCTGCTGCAATGAAAATAACTATCATTGCTGGAATAAAAAAAGTGATTGCTATTGTTTTTTTATTTTAACTCCACAGGCTCACATTAATTCAGACAAAGCCAGGTGCAAAGCAATAGCTGCAGAAAGATTGTTGATCCCAAGTGCAAAGAAATACATTTCTGAAGAGGAGATGCCAGAAAAGAAGTGATGAGATGTGCTGTACATGGGACACCAGGGGAGGAGCCGCCAATTTCTGAGAAGGGAAAGCAAACCAGGATGGTAAAGGCCAAGGGGATCATGGAAGGTTCACAAAGCAAGAGAGGAAAAAATAAATGGATCCTTCAGCCATGGGATAACACCTTATTAACTCTTCTTACCACCTCCAGCCTGTTTGCTGGGGTTTTTGTAACAAGCTCTGCTCTCAATGTTTGTGTTCACACAGCTTCAGAACTACTCAAGGGTTTTCTTTCCCAACCAATAAGGGTTTCTTGAGAACCCCAAGACACCCCTAAAGAGCACTGATCTCTTAGAGCAGCCTCATTTTTGAGAGCACAAACGTTGCCTGTTAAAATTAAACATCATGCCATCAGTGACACCCGCGGGCAGAACGCACCCGAGCGCTCCAGCTGCTCTTGACCCAATTATGACTGGATGAACACAGTGGCCTGGCCAATTATCTCAGAGCAGAACATGGAAAGAGGATTCAGCTTCCTCATGGAAACTTTCTTTCCTCTCCTTTAGTGCCAAGTGCTGTATTTGATGTTATGGGGGTACATTTTATTTCTTCTTCTTCTTGCCCAAAGGTCAACGGTGGAAGAACAAGCAGGAAAATGATCCACCCCTCTACAGCAGCTGGAACATGGAAATCTTTGAGCTGTTGAGGGCATGTGGCAGATGCTGGGGAGAGGAGGACATTCAAAGGATAAAGGGGAAATATGAGGGCACAACTGGCACCACAGACACCTCAGCCCCTCCGCTTCAGTTATTAAAATTTCCTAACCTTGCTATTTAATTTCACCGAGGAAACTGGGTATATCTTCTGTGACCTGAAGTCTTGCTTCAGAAAATCACTGATTCTGTAGCAAGACTGCTTTCATTAAAACAAAGGAAGGTTTCCATCATGCAAGGAGCTCCCTGTTTTGTGATCTCATGGATAAACGAACATTACTTAGGGAGTAATGAATGAATGAGCAAACTCAAGAATGCTCCTAAAGAAAATCCAGATATCTAAATTAAACAGAAGTAATGATTCAAAACTACCCTTAAAAAAACCATAATTCTGTGTGATTAGCTACTGTTTAAAGAATAACATTATGGCAGTTCATAGAAAATGTACAGGATTTAAAAGCCTCCAAGAACACAGCATGGCATAAAAGCCTTTGTACTGCTTTGATTTTTATTGACCTACAAGTCAATTTACTCCTCCCCAAGCATTTCAACCCCAGGTGAAAAAATCAGAGCAAGATTCCTAGAAATGGAGAAATCCAAGCGGAATGCAATCGTTATCCAGAAATTTATCATCAACACAAAAGATGATACGCTTCAGTCAAATTCCATTCTTGAAAATATATTAGACTTATCCTTCAAAAGGAAATAACATTGTTTTACATTTAACTAAAATCTGGCAAGGTACTCAAGTCTTAATTTTTTTACTCTAGTTGAGATTAAAATGTTAATAAATGTATTTATATTGGAATAAAATCTAACTATTTTGTACAGTGTCTTTCACAGTATCTGAAGACCTACGTGAAAGTAGAGACCTTGGATATGCAATAAAAAAACTAAATTAATCTTCACAGTATTAGTAAAAGAAATTGATCTGCAGTGCTCAGTCATAGCTGTCCTCAGGAATATAGTGAGAAATACGTATTTTAACCATGTATATTAAGAAATACATATTCTCTACTCTTTCATGTGGAAAAGGATTTAAGAAAGACTTCCAATGAATATCTTTAATAACGGTGCTTTCACATCATTCACCCAACACTGAGCAGATAGGTCCTTCAAACCAAGCTACTCATACGTGATTAACGCTAATTATTATTTAAATTTTTTAAATAACCCAGCAAATCCACTTTTCATTTCGCCAAGCAAAATGGCCTCCGCTCCTATTTCATCTCACCTTCGCTGGGGCACAAAGCATTCCCAAAAATTACTGCTGTCAAAGATGGTTCCAATTTAACAGGTTTTTAAAATGCAGCATTGTTAAATACCCATTAAATGACTGAGTTACCTTCGTAAAGCGCCTGACAAATGTTCCATAAAGGACATTGGCCGTTAGTCAAATCAGATGTCCAAAAAACACATTTTTAGTAAACATATGCAAAGATTAAAAAAAAATAAATTAAAAATCTGTGCTATAATTCCATAAGAAACACCAGTGTTGTCTGTTGAACTCACTGCGAAGACAGAGGTGGATTTGAATACAAAGACCACAGGAAGGAACGAAGAGCAATTTATTTTCTCAAATGGAAAAATCTGTGTCCTTGAAAGCTGTGAGAGTCTCACTAGAATTTAAACAAACAATAGCTCTTCTAGGCAAAGCAACTGCCTTTTTTCCCTGATTTACATGTCATTCTCATGGCAGCAATGTTCAAATGACTGTACAGGGATATTCAAACTACAAAGAAAAGCTCTGTAAAAAGGCCAAACTCTGCTTCTCAGACTGTTCAGATTCCCTCAATAGCTGTGAAAATTCCCAGCTTTCCACAGAGCACCTGTAGTAGCATCGCTGATCCCCCTGCAAACAGAAAGCACAACCAAACTTGGGGCTCCAACCTTTGCCAGAAATGACCCCCAAGAGCACAAACCAGAGCTGGACTTAGAGACACCTCCCAGTTCCCAGGATTTGCTGAAGAGAGTCCCTCTCCTTTTGTAGTCAGTGTTACAGAGCGACACAGGAACTGGGACGAGCACTGGTGTGTAGACAGAATAAATCCATATAATTCCAAAACTGCCTTTTTTTTTAACGTGGGAGTTACAGCTCTGCCTTTGTCGGCAAAAACCAAAACAACAGCAGAAATTCAGGTGAGAGGAGGCTACAACTCTGAAAAGACACTCAAAAACAGATCCAGAGCTGAGATGAATCTATCTTGGGCCAAAAGAAAAAACGCAAAGATAAAAACCAATCCCTTGAACCATTTAAGGCTTTGTTCACTCTTACAATGCAGCGGAAAATAAAAGGCGAGGTTGAATTTTTCTTTTCAGAGGCCACCTGAGTATCCCCTTCCCAAGATTTCTCACAAAGTATATCCCGCTTTCATTGGAAAACCACAATGGTGGAAATGGAGAAATAAGTCCTGGCTTTGCAATATACTCTCAACCTCCCCCAAGAATCCGTTTGCTCCCTAATGGACTTCCTTAAGCCAGATTTCGATAGTCTGAGTCATCCATAGTGAAAAAACAAATGATTTCAAAAGTAAATTTTCAATTCAGTTTCATTTAGCTCCATTAGAGGTGTTAGTAAAAGCCACAGCCTACCAGTCTACAGGAAAGTACAGTGAAAATGCCTCTTAGTCTGAGCCTAACATCTCATAGGGAAGGTGGTGGTGAGCGGAAAACGTGTCATTAAAGATGCTTTACCAAAATGTCCAGTTTGGGTATAAAATAATCCATGCGTGATAAGCAATTCTAACGCTGATCAGGAAAGATTATTTTCTATAAACTCTTTGGACTAGAAAATCACCTTAGTTTTTAGAATATTGCCATTGCAGGCCTTTTTAATAAAGGCTCTTAGGAAAATATACCACGCCATCCTTACAAAATACATTGAAAAAAAGGGAGTAAGATGGTTTTTGAAGTGAAAACTCATAAAGATCATTTTCCATGCTGACAGTGTGCATTTCATCCAGAAGTTTGAAGAGTCAAATGCTACCCCAGCTGGGGGTTATTCTGCCAAATGGCTTCCAACAGTGACCACAGAGATGGAGGATGGGAGGGGTGCGTGTGTGTAGGAAAATAAACGTGATGGTAAGCGACCCCAAACCCACATCATCTTATCAAACATCCGACACACGGAACCAAACGCACAATGCAAATCTAGAATACAAAAACTGAAACAAAAAAAAACATGAACAAAAGGAAATAAAGCCATCTGTGAGTTACCTGCAGAGATTTAAAACAAAAAAAAGGACACGAACGAAGCAGATATAATTCACATGGATTTGCCCAGGAAGAAGAAAAGGAGGGGTGAGTGTGAGGGCTGGGGGGGAAAAAGAACAGATACCTTTTTTTCTTAAACAAATCCATCATGAAAGAAAATGAGACAAGATTATAAATAGGCCGAGTTATAGCGCACCATGGGATTTTTAATCTGGCTACCTGTGGTTTTTGCAGTTAAAGCCCTATTCAGTAGTGGGAAGGGAGGGGGGAAAGCGGAAAAAGAAAAAAAGAGGAAAAAAAGGAAAACGAAATCACGTTTATGTGCCAGTTTCGCAAATGCTCCCCCAGTGAGCACCACCAACAATGCTGGCAAACAGGAAACACTCATTATCAGCAATTTCTAATAAACGGACGCTTTTCAAGCGTTATTGATCGTTACCTGGCCGTCTCGTTTCCTGCTCTCGTGAGTTTGGCTCTCGTGCTCTGCCATGGTAGCGCAAAGCTGCTTCTCCAGTTTCTCGATCTCCCGTTGATGGTCTCGGACCAGGCAGTCCTGCACTGCGTTGTGCTGCTGGAATAGGTGCGTCTTCTCCTGTTCATGCTCCAGCTTCAGCTCCACTATCTGATTGGACAGGGAGGAGTACAGTTCATCAATAGAACATCCTTGTCGTCATGACAACTCGTCTACAGCTTAATTTCCCCCTTAATTTCATCAAGTTGGCAATTTTATTTTTACGTCACTATTACCTCACCTCTTAAAAAGCCACCGTTAGCGTGACAGAATTCCTCCAGACAATCCCAACAATGGAGACAACCGAGCAAATCCAGCGCATCCTTACCCAATTTGTTGGTACAAATGTCGGAAGCGGACAAAAAAATAATATAAAAAAAAAAAAAAAAAAAAAAAAGGAAAAAAAAGGGGAGGCATTGTCGCATTGTGTGGCGGGTGCCCTCGTATCCCGCTGCTGCTCCTCAGCAGGGCTGAGGATCCTAAATGGTTAATAGGCAGTCTGCTCGCCCCTTCACTTAAGTATACACACACACAACCCCCCACCCCAGCAATTAAAGCTTTGCAAGATTTCTTTATGATTTCCAAAGCAAACGCTCTTCCTGCGATATTCCTCAACGCTGGCGCATAGAGTTGTCTTTTTTTTTTTTCCCCCTTAAATAAGAAAAAAAAAAGAGCAAGAAAATTATAAAAAAAACAAAGCTCTATTATCCCGTTGTCAGCTACGCTATCCCAACATAAACAGATGTATGTGTTCCAGAAGGGCACCTGCTGTGCCGCAAGCTTGCACCATGATTTCATAAGAAGCCCTCTATTCTCAGGAGCCGTTCCCAGTCCGCACCACACTGGATGCTGTGACCTTGGCCACTCTTAGCCTCTCCCCGCTTGCCTGAATGGCAGCCCGAGACCAAGGGCCTGGTTGCTGCAGCTTTGATATTAATCCTCCCGCCTGCGCACAAAGGCACCCTACCTGGCCTGCACACTGGAGCGGCCAGGCCGCCTTTGAAGCAGGTGATGAATAGGGACGGCAGGAAGCCGCTTCCCCACTGAACTCCGGGCCACACAGCTGCTAAGAACAGTCACTTGGATTTTTCTTCAGTTTTGGTGGATTTCGGAGAAGGAGGAAGGGGGGGAAGGAAGGAAAATAACAAAAAAAAAAAAGAAAAAAAAAAAAAAAGAGAAATCTCTTATCGTGAACATGGTGGGGTATTTTCAGCATGAGAAAGGAAAAAAAGAGCGGACGGGAGGAGCCGCTGTGTGAGCGCGGAGAGCGCTCGGCACCTTATCTTAAAGCTGTAGCATTCAATTCTGGAATGATATCAGCTGGTTGCCCAGCTTCCGCGGGGAAAATTTGAAGCTAAGTTAAAATAAATGTTAAAAAAAAGGGTATTTTCTCCAAGTGCAGATCAGCGTGTTGCAGGTTTAAAAGGGAAACGTGCCATCCGTGCTGCAGTTGGGAGCATCCTTCCGCAAACGGAGCGAGGAGAACAGATGCAATATTGCACGGTTTAACATATCTACATTATTTAATAACACTAAAGAGCTCATTAAGAGATGCCTGAAGTCCCTGCAGGGGTTAACCCCTCACATTTTCCATGCTGGGCCTGGGATCCTCACACAAAGTTCTTAATGCCAGGTTTTTGCCCAAGGTTTCTGTACAAAACTGGCTTCTCCCAGATGATCGCGGTGTCCATCCTGTGCCTAAGAGAAAGAGCTGTTGCTCCCTAAAATAACTGCAGTCTTAGCCTGATTTAGAAGAAAATATGTTTAGTGTTTCCTCATAAATCAGACCTGATTAAAAAGAAATCGTGCAACAGGAGAGGCCTTTCCATTCAGACATTTTGTTGTCTTAATTACTGGGTTTTCAGCCAGTTGTTCCATGTAGGGCTGGGTTAAGGCAGTTTGCTGTGGGGAGCTTCAATTACTGGAGCTGTCACTTTTTTACCAGAAGACCCAGAGGGAGCAGGGAACACATCCTGCTTCTCCAACCAGTCACACACTTTACCACACTGGCCAAAGTAATTAGTTTTGTTTAGTAATTTCTTCACTTAACAGCATTTATAGGCACAAAGTTTTTTAATTTAACAGGTGGAATAAGCAAAAGGTTCTTCAGCAGGAGGGGTGTCCCCCCAGCTGGGAGGTGGAAAGAAAAAAGGCTGGTACCATGAGGGAAGGTGTTTTACAAAAGGCAAATTTGTTGAAGAAAAATTTTAAAACTCCCCTCATTTAAAGCTACGTATTCCCCATGACGGCTTTGGTTTGATACTTTAAGATGTTTCTGGCAGGGAGCAGAGGTGGAGAAACAGGAGAGGAGAGAAAGGATGAGGACGAGAGCACTCTCATCCCTCGAAGACCTCCAAATCCATCTTCCCTAATGAATATTAGCAGGTATTCCACGTGTGAGTGAGCAGCCATCCCCTGCCCTGGTGAGCACTCTCTCAAGCTCCTGCTCTCCTCAGAACTGATGCTAAGCACTATGGCTTATCTTCCACTCCTCCCTCTATCATTCGGGTATTGTTATTGGGTTGTTTTGTAAAGGGAAAAAATAAATTAACATATAACAAAAAAATGGAAGGAGAAAATCCATGCTGCTTTTCAGCAACAACAGGACTTCTTCATCACAGGAAACTGCATGAAAACTGTATTAATTCTTCACACACCAGACAGATTCAGTCTCCTCTTTGAGGCAGAGAGTGCCTTTATGAATGATATAACAAAACCACTTCAAAAATTCTGTCGTGTTGAGATCTTGCTGCATCTACCCCTCGGTGCTGAGCACTTCATCAGATCACATTCAAGTGTCTGCTCCAATGCAGCACTTCAGTGTCCAGAGGACAGGCACTGGTAGGTGCTACACATTTCAGCCAGACAAGCAACACGACATCCACAATGGGCATTAGGGGCGATGTTGAAAAGGAACATTCATTAAATAATCGTGTGTCCCCCATTACCATAATCACAGGGCACTCATTGTGCCTTGGATGTTTCCTCATCTTGTCCTCCCAAAGATGAAAATCTCTTATTCCCTTCCCTGCACATCTGTTCCTGTCTCCAGCCATGGACACAAAACCAAGCAGGAATGTCTGTCTGACCTGAGAGAGCCTTTCTTACCACTGCTGTTATCAAGTACCACAAATATATGAAAATTACGATCTCTTCTTAGCTGAATTTTTCATTTTTTAATTATTTCCACACAGTGTGATAGAACAACATTCAAAACAACAGCCAACAGGTGATTTATATCAGAATTACATTATTTATTTTAAACTTAGCTTTTAATTATACTATTACTTCTAAATTTAGCTTTTAACCGAAATTTAAATTTCCTTACTCTTGCAGAGAAAAGGATGTTAAGAAGAAAACAAAATTCTTAATAAAGAGATAAAAAAGATTAACACAAGAACTGTGACAGTCTCTTGGTGCTCACTCACACACGCTAACAAAAAGGTGCCAAACAAATCTGGCAGCGTGGTTCGTACTGCTTTAGGACAACTTGCTAAAACAAGAGACAATTAATACAGAGCCAAGGTGAAATCCTGCTGCTGTTAGCACGCCTGAAGAACAAAGATCGACAATAAACAGCCCCCTGGTTGCAGGAGATGTTTTCAGAAGCCAAAGATTTGTAATATAATCAACGCCAGCAAATACCTTTTGAAAGTCCCTAATTTAGACAAGGCCTTCTACTACCCAGATTTTGCTTTTACATCACACGCTAAGTTTAGGCTTTTCAATTTTAGAACAATTTCAACTTGTTCTCAAGAACAAGCACGCCTTTGAAATTCTTTTTAGAGTCCCCAAAGGAGGGAAAGGAAATTAGTTAGCTCACTACCCCTTTGAAAAATGTAACTGCTACAATAAATATTTGACACCAAAGTATGAAAATTCATGTAAATTTATGTCCGCAATTCCAGAAATATTTTAAGTAACACCTATATAAAATACGGTTTTGCAAGGCAGGATGATTTTATAAGCACTGTTTTGGCATGACTGAACTGAGGGCTGGAGAAGCCACCAATGTATTGCACGTGTCACAGCAAAGAACTGAGCTAAACTCACTCTGCAGCACACCTACGGCACGTCTGGTTTCACTGTTTCTATCCTACAATCATTGAAGTGTTTGTAAATCAGGTGTTTGCATGATTACCCCAGGCAGGGCACAGCAAATATATCTATCTATCTATAAAATATCTATCCCCAAATAACAACTCCAGCAAAATAGAGCATTTTCTCTCTCCTAAGCCTATAAATAAATGTGTGTGCTCTGTGAGGATATGGGGATTACCCATCTCTGCAAATACTGCTGCTAAATCTGATCTTGCAGGCTGGAGGAGTGAGTATTAATCACCCTGGGGTCTGGTTTAGCCTAACTTTGGGCAGAAAAGGAGCATCTTCACTGCGAGTTAAGAAAGAAAACCAGAATCCCTTTTACCAGAGCTCCTTTGCAGCAGGTAAATTAAATACATTTTTATTGACACTTTTTTGGGGGAGATTTTTGTCTAAGTTGACACATGAAGGTCTCTCAAGATACAAGGGCTGTAATGAGCCAAGGGCAAATGAGACAGTGAAAAAGACATCTGTGCAGAACCACACTTACCACTGAAGCAGTAGGTACACGTGGGGTAATGTACATGACTTCCTATTTCACTGCAGGCTGCAATAATTTAATTGGCATGACTCTGTTTTCTGTAATACTTATACCTTTTCATCAACCACTAATAATTATTTTTTAACTGCAAACTAAGAATTGCGAGAAATTCTCTAAAAGAAACAAGCTGGTCTTTAGCCAAACTGCAGTTTGATTTATCCTCTCCTAAAATTATGTACCTGAATGGTCTCACTCTCACTATATAAAATTATATTCCTGATCTGTACATTTTTACTTACAAAAGCTTTTCAGAATGTTAATATTTTTAAAGTATGGGCAGCACAAACCCTACCTCAATCATTCCATCTTCCCAATCTTCTGGCATGAGTAAATTTGTTTTTATATCACAGAACCACAGAATTGTTTGGGTTGGAAGGGATCTTTAAAGTTCATCTGATTCCAAGTCACTGCCATGGGCAGGGAGACCTTCCACTATCGCAGCTCGCTCCAAGCCATGTCCAACCTGGTCTTGGACACTTCCAGGGATGGGGAGTCCACAACCTCTCTGGGAAACCTGTGCCAGGGCCTTACCACCCTTATGGCAAAGAATTTTTTAATATCTATTCTAAATCTGCCTTCCTTCACCTCAAAGCCATTCCTCCTTGTCCCATCACTACACACCCTTGTGACAAATCCCTCTCCAGCCTTCTCGTAACAATTCACTGGAAATGGAGCTGCATCCCTGTGATTAAATCCAACTTGGTGCCACGATGAACATCAGGAGGTCCCTCCCCAGCCCACCCACACCACAAACCCACGGCAGGCTGCAAAGAGAAATATTTCTTTCCAGCTAACAGACCTTGAGTCACTGCAAACGCCTGTCTGCAGCAGGCTCCGGTGCAGGATTTGCTGTATATAGTCTTTGTTTAGGGATTCAGTTTATCCAAGGACCTTCTCTGAACACAGAGCTGCCTTCCCAGCCGCTCGCCTGACTCGCTGTTTACCGCAGGCACCCGTTTGTGTTTCTGGAATCGCCTCCCTCTCCCTCCTCCCCTCAAAGTGGATTCTTTGACTACACAGGGAGCTCAGGCTTTTAACTCTGAATCACACACGAGTCAGATGCCTGGAGGAGACCGTGCAAATACCCATCTGTCTGGTTAACAATTCTGTAAACAGCAATGGCATCATGAGAAGATTTCCACCCACTCTTCACTTGGAGGTTAAATTTGTCTCCTTTTCCCATTTGTGAGTTTTAGCTATAAAATGAAAAGTTGATGTTGATTGAAGAAAGTATTCCTCAGATATTCTGCACAAATGGTATTCATCTGTGTCTTAGGATGGTTCAAAGGAAACGTTTATGCATCCTAGATTAATTTATTAAATGAAATTTATGCAGCTTGTTGCCGATGACATGAAAAATTTAGAGCTTCTACTAACGTGCTCATTTGGCCTCCTTGCAAGAACAGACTGTATTTCAATTATCTTAGAGTACAGACAAAGAGGAGAGGAACAAAGCTTTTCACAAAGACTCTCTCCTCATAACTAAACCAGCATACTAAAAATGGATTGTGGATGTCGGAAAAGAAATGGCCAGGTTAATGTACAGCTAAGAAATGCTTGGGACATTGGTCTGTCCGAGGAATTGCAGATTTCAAACAGGGTTTTGCAAGTATTTCCTTCACTTGGGTGGGTAACACATTGGTAAAAGAGAAGCTAGAAAACAGAAAATGAAGCATGAGGCCAGAAGGAAAGCTAGGATGGAAGTGCAGTGGCAGGAGCTCTTTAACACAGCAAGGGTATGGGGACAAAGAGAGCTGGAGGTTGAGCTTGTTATCTCCATTAGTGTTAATTACTAAATTAATGTTTTGCCTGAGAGAACCTCACTCTTTTCTTTAAATTAACCTCAGTTGAAAGTTAGAAAAGACAAAGAGATCTACAGAATATTCCTCCTCTCCTCTCAATAACACTTCCCTCTGCTCCAGCACACTGCTGAAACAAGAACAGTGTCCCAGCAGCACCTCAGATATTGTCCTTGCTGCTGGCAGGTAACATCACAAACATGCTCTTTTCCACTTTTAACCAGCTATTTTGCACTTCTTTACCTCACTTCCTTTATTATAAAAGGCATATTTAAGTTCAACCACACCTTTGTCTTGCTCCCAACTTAAAGGCATTGTCTATTGACTTGACTTTTGCGTGATTTCAAAGTGATTTCATTAAATACCCAGGAAAATATTTCTGAAGGTGTCTCTTTCTTCCCTATTTGGATACATAGGACAAGATGACAACTCTAATTTCTTCATAACTTTTACAGAAGTCAGAACCCAACAATAAATGTCACAAGAAAGGATTTCCTGAGATACAGGGAGATTCTTCAGCTATCATGTAACAACTTTCCACTTTCCTATGGAAGCATGAACAATTATTTTTCAAGGGAATAAACACCATTAAAGATGAACCAAACCAAAAGGATTATTTATATATTTAGGTTGGCAGCTAATCTCAGAGAGTACAGCCATAATTCATCAGGTAACCCCATCCTCCTATCACAATAACTCATCAACTGCTTCACTGTGTGTTCTCTCCCTGCTGGAAAATATAATTTCCTAGGCTTTGGCTCTCTTGTTAATCTTGCATCTCATTTATTTCACATTCATTCAGTCACTTCAGCAACTGTTTACAGCAAAAAATGGGTGTAACAGTGATCACAGTGATTATTAATGGTTTGGGCTTTTTTTTCTAAAGGACAAGCTAATGGCATTTAAGCATTAGGAATATATTAAATTCACTGAAAGTGTTCCATTCTTGACAATTTATGAAAATCTGCTTGAAACCAAGGTGTGCATGTACTTGAGTGTGCTGGGGAATGTCCCTGTCCCATCTCTGCCATGGAACCACCACTCCCCACGAGAGATGTGCTCTCAGAAAGTGCTCAACTGACAAGGATATGGGAAAAAAACCCATCAAATTCCTTAACTTTTCTGTCAAATTTGACTAAAATCCATTACTGAAAAGCCTAGGCACATGCTCTTTCAAACATTTGGCCTTGTAGAAGATGAACTCATCAGAAACAACTCGCAGGTATTTTGAGCTAAATTGAGGATGTAATTAGAAAGAAGGGGGAAAAATGAAAAAAAGAAAAAAAGAAAAAAAAGGGAGTGGGTGCAAAAAACCAAACAACCTTTCTTCCTGTGCTGACAGTGCCATAAAGCCCAACTACAGATACTGCAACCATTTCAAAGGCAGGAAAGGCTG
The DNA here is from genome assembly GCF_049639895.1 of Pseudopodoces humilis. Classification (NCBI taxonomy): domain Eukaryota; kingdom Metazoa; phylum Chordata; class Aves; order Passeriformes; family Paridae; genus Pseudopodoces; species Pseudopodoces humilis. Next base: position 2,801,827 of record NC_142220.1, read on the forward strand.
AGGCCTTCACTGTGCTGTCCACTGGCTTTGAAGTGCCGAAAGCAGCTGCTCCCAGCAGATAGGAACTCTGGTGCTGCTGGAGTTATTTTTTTTCTTCAAAATATACTTTCAAATCTAACAGCTGCAAGTAGAACAAAGTTGAGCTAAAGTATATTTAAAGAAGAAAAAAAAAACCCCACCAGTTTCTCTCCGAGACTGTTCTCAGTGGATACTTCAAAAGCAAGTGGCGCCGAATCAGATGAAGCTGGAACCAGGAGGGACATGTGACAGCTGAAACCAAATACTGCAGGATCCAAAAGTTCCTTTTTGCTTTATTAATGGATTTGAGTGCATTTGAAAAGCTAACAAAATATTAACTGCATTAATTTTTTTTTTAAATTTATTTTTAATTGTTTTCTTCCAAATTATTTTTGAAGCAAAAGACAAAGATAAAAAAAATCAATGTATCAGGTTATTTGTTGGCATAAATATCAGATAAATATCAATATATCAGTATGTCTAATCTGCAGGCACAGCAATCTTTCAGCCCCCACAATGAACAGCCCATGTTCACACCAATAATTGTTTTGAAATCAGTATACAAGCAGAGTCCTGTGACATCAACCACTCAGATAAAGCAGAGAAGTGAAACCACTGCTCCAAGTGTCTTCCAAAATGTCTCTCACATTGGAGAACTGGGTAACACATCAGTTAATTTGGTTCTTTATAACCAATCTGATTAAAATCATGGTCAACTGAATTGCTCAGGCTGCCATCAGCACTACCCCTGCTGCTCACCATGACAGCCAACAAAAAATAAATCTGTAGGGCAATTTCCCTTCTAAGCCTAAATTTCATTTGACAATTAGATTCAGACACTTGAGGCACAACATCTCAAAGCAATCACTACATTTCTCAGGTAGCTGAAATATCCTGGTTTTTGGTTGGGTGTCTATTTCCACCTGGAAGTCTGCTGGAGCCCTGTCAAAATGTATCCCCACTTCGAATTCACTGCTCTATTTAAACACTTTCAATCTGTTCCTAGCCAAGTAACAACCAAAGAAATATGCAGTAAAAGAAGGCAAGGAAAAGTCTTCTTTAAAAATGGCTTAGAAGCTCTGAAGCATAAATAGAGAGCAGTGCAGAGAAACAGAAGTTGGAAGTACAGAAAGGAAATTTTAAGAGTGGAAGAACTGAGCTCATCCTGCTCCGTGGTGGGGCAGGAGGGGCTTTGTGCTTTCCAAAAGAACCTCATTCCCAGTGATAACCCCCCGCAATCTGCAGGAAGGGGCATGTGTTCTTCATGCTCACCAACTTTCAAAGGACATTCCAGATGAAGTACAAAGAGAAATAAATTTTTTAAAAGGGCATAAACAGGATTCCACTGAAAATTCTTCTGAGGCTCTCATTGTTTAGCTGTTTAGCGTTGAAACCCTTGGGTTCCAGTGATGTCTCATAAAGCTTAGCTGTTCTTTCTTACAGTAAAGGCAGCTATCCTAAATAAAATAAATGGGAAACACTAAACATCCCAGTGAAAAATGCTTTCACTGGTGTTTACCACAATATCAACATTGTTATAGAATAGATTCACCAAATAAATGTTTAACTCTCATATTAATTTCTTGCTTTGTGGGTTTTTTTGACACAGTCTCTGGAATGTCTGAATATAAGAAGACACATAAAATTAAACCATGACAATATGAGACATTATAATTTGCCTTTAGTGTGCAAAGTTAGCTGAGCATTGGCAAAAAATTTTATCCATGGCTTGGTGGATGTTACCATAAATAGTAAAAAAATAAATTAGCACTTGTAGGTAGGAACAGGAATGTTGTAACTCCTGATACACTGCAGGTTAGCATTTATCTCTACAGATTAAAATCTGGGATGGGAAAATGGGAATAAAATCTTTGAATAAATGCTTACTTTGGACTTTAAAGATGCATTACAAATTATGAGAACTTATTAAAGAAAAAAGTGAGCCAACCGTATCACTAAAATGATGTGAAAGTATGATTAAATAAAAAATTCCAGTTTGAGGCAGATGTCCAACTGACCCTGACAGTCCCATCGCCCTCCTTTCAGTGTGTCCCCAACACACCAAACTTCCTCACCTTTCCTGCACAAATCTCCAGTATCTGACTATTTCTGAATCACTAAATGCAGGAATCAGCATAAATAACATCCCCCAGTTAAGCTGAACACCTGTGAGATGTCCCTCACCCTTCCAGAGGCCAATGTGTCACCTCTGTCAGGTGGCAGCACAAGTGGTGACGTTGACAGTTCTGAGCGAGGACAGGGAAAATGCTTTGATCTGACCCAACAAACTCCCTTCTGTTCCAAGAGCCACACACAAAACACACCATTGTTCCTCCCCAGCACAGAGCAGGGGTCTCTCAACACCTACCAAAGTGATCTTGTTCCTTAATTCCCTGAAAAAGCCCTTTCCAGATGGACCAGAGCAGGCCTGGCACCAAAGCCAACCACAGCATTTTATCCTCTCACGGCACAGAAGATAAACAGAAATGAAACCACATTTCCCTGCTGGATATGCAAGCTTAGATCCACACAAGAACAGTGATAAGAGAGAACTTCCATGGATTAACCACCTCATTCCTACAAAGTACTAAAAACCCCCTTTCAATCCTTCAGCAGGTGTTACCAACAAGTGCCACTTTAGTTTTGTCACCAAGTCCCAGCTCACACCAGAGTCTGGTGATGCAGCTCCTTAGCTCCCAAGTCTGTATCATGCAATAATTTCCCTTCTTCTGCTTTTCCCCCTTTTACATTTCACAGCACTGCTGCACAAAACTTTCTTGTCTCCACCCAAGCGTTTCCTGAGTATTTCCCAACCCTGAAATTACATTACAAAGAAGAAAATCACCAAATCAGTGGGCCAAAACAAGCATTCGTACCGAACACTCCCCGTGTCAAAAATGATAAAAAGAACAAACCACTGTTTCTTGACAAGAAGAGAAACAGATAATGCATGAAATAATTGAACCTGGTGATTATGAAAATAGGTGTTGCCACCTGTAAGCCTGGGAAACAATTTGAAAGAGTCGGAGGTACAAAGGATTGTGAAGAGGAAACAAAAAGTATTTTCTGTGTAGGTTCTCCCCCTCCACCTCCATGACAAAACTCTGCATATCTAGAAATCGTGTTTTTATAGGAAAGACAGCAACACACAGTGACCTATAGCTGCAGGAAGGGGTGTTTTCTCCCCTTCACCTGGAGGAGCAAAGCAACTGACCTGTTGTTCATATCTTTTCTTGATCTCATCCAACTGCCAGGAGAATTCTTGGGCTTGCTTTTCCCGGAGCAATTTTGATCTGCTCAGATCTGCTTCAACCTCTGCTATCTACATGGGAAAAGAAAGGGAATATTTAATCTATTTTTTTTTTAAAAGGCATAGCTTGAAGTGTTCTGACATTTCTACAGTTGTTTGTAAACCATCAAAGAGGAGAATATCACTTGTTGGGAATGATAACAACACCATTTGTACATGGTGAAAATGAATATTCAGTCTCTACAGGATTATTAGTGACTCAAGGACATAGTGATCACTGTTATGCCACTCCCTAATTACAAAGGATTGGCTCAGTTTTTCACTCCACAGTGCTGAATATCCCATTGAAATTAAGTGAATATTTTCTCTAAGACATATTTAAGACTCAAATATATTTCACTTAAAAATACACTGCCTGTGGAAATTCAAGGGAAATCATGTGCGAGTCAGAGCATAAACTACACATTTAAAGCGAGTTTACATTAAATCAGAAAATAACTTTAAATAACTTAAAAGAGAATTATTTGGCTGCAAGTTAAGTCCTCTGAAGATAGTCATCGCCTATGAATAATGAGTCCCACAGATTCCAGCACGCAGCATCAAGGAAGCAATTTCACAACTCAATTAACAAAGGCTTTTGTATCAAAAGCACAACTGTTAGCTGTACATCAGGCATGTTTCCAAGGGAATATATATAAATATATATATGTAACTCTGCTGCAGTGCACACTCATCAATGACTTTTAGATCTAGATCCCAACAGAAGCATTGAATAAATGGTGTCCCTAAAAAGAAAAAAAGAAGTGGAGGGGTTTGAAGGACCACAAGCCCATCTGCTCCACAAAAAGAAATCCATGAATTTCTGAACCACAAGCCAAAATCCTGCTTGGCCTAAGGGAGTGCTCAGTGTTCAACAGATGTCTGTGCCAATTGGCCTGGACATCACTCCCCAGCCAGGAAGGAGGAGAAAAGGCAGCACTCGGAGTGGGAAAAGAATTTTATTGCAGAGTACTCCAGCAGGAAAGGAAGGGACTGAAGTAGGAGCAGTTGGCCAAATAGGGAAAGTGGAAAAAGAGAGCAGTGAGGAGGTAGCTCCTGAACCTCACTGCTACTATCTGCCATTAAGAAAAGGGACTGCAATCAATGTTTTATGAATAATTTTCTTCCGGCTCCAAACTTACTCAAATTGCATGTCTATGGCTATATTTCACTCAGGTCAATAAAACCCAGAAAAATAACAGATCTTGTTACTGCACTAAAGGAGGGTTTTTTTTTTAAAGAGAACAAAAATGTTCTAAAAAGTGAAATAGTAAAACCATATGCAAAGATGCTTTAAATCTACTGGCTTCTGCAGTTTGTTCGTTAGGTCACGTTCATCTATTTCCAACAACTGCAACAAAGGCTCTTGATCATTATTTGCCAAACCCAGGAAGCCCCAGATCTACAGTACCATGACATAGTCTATGTATTATTTCTCTTTTTTCAGTTACCACTGGAAAAAATGCAGATTTTTCAGTTAAACACATGCCACTCACCCACCAGTGGACATCAGGTGACTCTTAATAATCACAAGCTTGACAAAATAGGAAGCAGATGGCAAAATAAATGATATTATCATAGTGCCAAACTAAAGAATCAAATATTGATTGCAATAACTGATAATGACCCCATCCTACTTATCTCCATAATTAACTTTATCTCACACAAAAAATGGGTTTAAAGCCCAGTATTCCTAATGTAGATAAAAAGACAGTGTTGCTATGGCTACTGCAGTTGTTCTGTAAGTAATACATCCAACCTCTCCACAAAACATGGAATTTTCCAGTATGTTTCAATGAACTGGGGGATTTATCTAAGAGTATGTGGATGCAGAGGAATGAGAAAGGCCAGAGCCATGAAGAGAGAGCTTCAGCAGTGCTCCTCTGATGTATTTCCTTGGACCTTGGTTCCTGTAGAAAAGAACCATTCAGCTGTACAATATCATTTAACATTTCTAGATTTTAGCACCCAAGCAGGGAAACCTCTGGCTGATTCATGGAGTACAGCAAAATGGATTTGCAGAATTTCCCAGAATGCAGCAATATTCTGAAAGAAATGTACTGACATTTTAAAATTACATTTGACTATCTTTTCCAAATTCTTTTGCACTTTCTTATGTTTTGGATTGGTTTTCTTTGCTGAAGGTTTTTTAAGTGAATGAAATGATTATTAGCCTTTCTAGAATTAGACAACATTCCTTCTGGAGCAGAATTAGGATATTATTTTAAGTCATCATGAAGAAATTGCAGGAGGGTCACACAGTACGGAAAATGTCAGATTAAAACTGTAGGATTTGTTGTATTGCCCTTGTGGGTCTGGTTTGCTGAACACATCTTGCTTTCATAAGTTTGTCCTTGCTCATTTTTTAATTTCCAAATTCTATTATTCGCTGTCTGTGTGGGTCTTAAAAATATCAGCAGTGAAGATTTTCAAAAACTTTGAGAACAACAAAAAGGGAATTTCCTCAGTCCTAAGGCAGCACGCAGCCGCCCATTCCAGTCCCAGCCTGCAGCACCCTCCTGCCAGCAGCGAGGTTTGGTCAAGGAAGGTGAGGTTGGAACTTGTAATCCAGAATTACAAGTTGGAGTTCTGTCTGGAGATCTCAACCACACAAGGAATTAAAGAAATATCCCTTCTTTCCCCCTTCTTTTTGGTCACCTATTGCTTGTTCCTCCTTTCACTCCTTGGGCTGCTTTTATAAACTCCCAGGAGAACATTTTAACTACTGTTTGCTCTGTAAGAAATTTAAGCCAGTAAAATCCCTGATTTGCAGGGACAGAAAAGTGGATTTTTCCATCCTCTGCACATGACTGCCAGCAGCCACCACGGCTCTGCCCCTGTTTGGGCTCAAACTGATTACAGGAGCTCATTAACGGAGGACAGAGTCGCTGGGAAAAGAGTAGGAAGAGACACATTTAAGTGGGAAATGACAAGCGTTGTTCCATAGGGTGTATAAACTAACACTTTATACTCTCACTCCTGAAAAATCCCTAATCAGTATCATAACTGCAGAAATCTTTATAACAATGACAATTCTGGCTTTGTCAGAAAGATGAAACACCCGCCACCATCCCTTTCTGACTCGCTGCAAAGACACTACATTGTGAGAGATTTTGATGTAGCACTCTCAAGTGGAGCATGTTTCTGGCATTATAAGATCAGAATCCGCTATCCCACTGCGCCAGAGTTTCAGAAAGGCTGGCATTGTGACCTCCTCACCCGCTGTTTCATTTCAGCAGAGTCTTTCTCTGAGTTCAGCTCCACCTGCCGCTTAAACTCCTCCAGGGCAGCGCCTGCCTGCTGGGCCTGCAGCCTCTGTACCTCCGTCACCCGCCTCAGCTGCTCCTCCTTCTCCCTAGAAAGTCACAGAAAATTTTCAGAGTTCAAGTATCAAATAAAAGAACAAGTGTGCTGGTGTAAAAGAGAGGCCTTTAACCCGATCAGTTTAAAATAGTATTCAGATTTCAATTTCCTGTCCCAGCTTCTGCCCAACTTCCCTTTGCAGGGCTTTGAAGAAGGCGATGGAAGGCCGGAGTTATTTTCGCTTTCTCCGATTGAATTTCACACGCCCAAACACAGCGTCCACAGCTCACAACAAAACCTCCACCTTCAAAGTCTCTCTCCACTTCAATGGCTCTCTACCCACTGTGGAACCCCCTTTATTAATCTCATCTAATTAATAAAATTTAATAATAGTAATTATACATAAATAATAACAAGTTAGATTTCATTAAACTAGATTTAACACCTCCCAATGCTTAAACTCTTTTTAGCATGATTGCCTTTCCACGTTTAAAAAAAACAAACAAAAAACCCCTCAAAAAATAAAAACAAACAAGAAAATTATCCCAGCTCCATCTTCACTCAGACAAGGTACAGGATTATTTCCTGCTTGTCATAAATCAAAATGCAAAGCAGGGTAATATGTGACATGTGGTTCTTTCTAAATCTATTAGAAAACCATAATGCTGTGATGTCTATTCAGCCTTTACAGTACTGACAGATGTTAAATCTCTGTGCAAAGATATTTCATATCAACAGCCTATACTATTTGACATATTAAACCTGATACATCTATAGAAATCAGGCTGGGTTTCTTCAGGCTGGGTGGTAGATCAATAGTAATGATTCTGAAATATTTTATGTACATTCACATTTACACAGACACATGAAAAGACACATTCACCATATTGACACAAAACAGACAAAAATTTGGGTAACTTTAAAGTATTTCAGAAATTTTGATGCGAGTCCTCAAATATTAGTAACTTTTATTAACTTGTCAGTGGTTTTGTTATTAACTTTTTGTGACACGTTCCTATTCCCACAGGTCAGCAGAGCTGCCTGACTTTGTGTTCAGACACTGGAGAACACGATGGTGGCATTGAGGGACAAAGCTGGCTCCACCCATGGCTTGTAATAGAAGACACATTCAAACAGACCTGGGGCTGACATTTTCATTTTCCAGGCAGAGGAAGTACCTCACGATAAATTTCCCATTTTGACAGAAATTATTTCCATATAAAACAAAGAATCTGACACATAGAAGACGGAAAAGCCCAGCTCATTCATCTCGTCTGTCACCTTGCCAGCACTGGAGGAGCTGCAGCACTGAGAGAGCCTTTCAGAAAGGTCAGGAAGCTGCCAAGCCCAAAGTTACAGTATTCACATCCTCTTCTGTGGTTTGCAGACCAGACTTTGACAATAGGACAAAGAACATAATCCTACATCTTCACAAAGTGGCTGTTTGCAGTGCAGGAGAGCAGGGTAATTCCATTAGCAAAGAGATCAAAGAAATGCCACAAGCCCTGAGTCAGTACATTGCTGTTTCCTTCTAGAGGGTTTTTTCATGATGCATATTTAAAAAAAAAAAGTAAAAAAATTATTTTGGTGCCTCACTCACAGCTGATGGAATAATTGAGAATAGGGAGACTGCTCTTCTCTTTACATAAAAAGGAAAATACCTTTCTTCCCCATCAGAAACAAAATCCTGTATCACAATTATGGTGATGATTGTTTTGGGGTTTAGAAGACCTGTGCAAATTATCTTCAAATTTGCTAGAGAGCATCCATCACCCCTCCAGATATGCTTTGTTTCTACAGCCTCATTGATTCCATTTCCTACACTCCTTTGAGGGGGAAGCACATCTGTGTTAATCTAAGCCACCACATTCCCCACTCATGAGATAGTAAAAATGACTCAGCAAAAAAAATCACTACCAAAATCAACATTTCTTTCCCCATCCAAATGGCAAAATTTTAAGATTTAAATTCCTTCTGCAGAAGATCCAAAAGATCCAAATTCCAAGCACAAAACTCCTTCAGGATTTCTCAGAATGGACACACCAATGACACCTCCATAGCATCAAAATGTCTCATGGTTCAGTTATCCATCTGCTCCTGCTGTTTGGCTCAGTTATCCCCCAAATCCCACATTCCAGGGAGCTGCTGAATACAGTTTTTTTTTATTTTACAGCTGCTGGACAATGAATTACATTAAGCACATCACTGCTCTCTCCCACAACACAATCTACCTCAGAAAGAAGAATATGTAAGAGCTCTGCCCACATTTGTTACCTTGGAGTGGGGAAAGCGTCCACTTCTCCTCCCAAAGATCCATAAATCAGCAATGAGCCCTGGATAAAAATCTCCCTCCCTGCAAAATACACCTAAGAATTCCACTCCACACTGGAAGCAAAACCAAAAATCAAAGCTTATTCAAACACATCCACACTGCCAAGTGTCACAAGACACTGGGACAACAGCCTTGGTCCAGTCAGATGGAAACACAACAAATCTAAACATAAAAGGACAAGACATTGGTCCTCGTGTTCTTAGTGAGGCTCCAAATTTATGCATCTTCTTCCTTAGGAAGATATTTTTATTTTGAAATATTATGATGTAAACTTCTAGGAATGTGGTTTTATGTACCTTCCTTTCTTTTAAGGACTTAATCCCATGAATAAATGCAACATCTCATTATAAGCAGGAAAAAAACTTCATTTTTAAGGATGTGAGAGCCATCACTCTCTATTTTTTGTGCAGTTCAGATTTGTACAGAAGCTTAGAAAACCTGTACAACAATGGCCCTCGGTTCACAAATATAAGAAAAGCTTCACTTTTTTTCCCAAGACACCAAGCAATGTGCCTTGCATGAAGCACTAAAATATTCACTTTGAAGATTATTTTTTTCAGCTGGACTAGTTGTGGGGCCCAATACAATTACATCATTTAAATCCCCTAAAGCTCAGCCGGCCTGAATATAAAAACAGGGTGAATTTACTCTTTGCCCCCAATTTAAAAAGTAAAAATTCCTTTTGTTTCAGTGTATAAAGAACATGGCAATGGAATTAGGAGTCCTACATGACCCAAACCATCTCAGGAAAAGTTGACTGTGAAGTCCAGAATTTCAGTTTCAGAAATCAGCACCCTGAAGTGCACTGATAAATGGGAAATACAAACATCTTATGTGCTTCCTCTTCATGCTTAAACATAAATATTTGCCTTGCTCTGTAAAATGTCTTCCAAGAGGTAACAACTGAATGCAGTGAGACTTTACATCATGGCACTAATGAAATGTAGGGCAATTCAGGGCTTAACAGGAAAGGTTAATTAAACTTGGGATGTCCCAGCAAATATTGGAGGAATCAACACTTTCCTGGAGGGTTCCCAGTATTCCCTGAACAACAGCAAGGGCTCAGCAGCAGCACAAGGAGCAGGAGATGCACCTGGCTGGGTCACAAAGTGCCAGCACACTCGGAATCCCCACGGCTGCATGGGGACAGAGTTCCACATCCCAGGAGCAAATCCACACCCAAGCTCCCTGTGTGCTGTTTAGAGAGATTTTCAGTGACATGGAAAATAGTAATAGACTGTGAAACTCCTCATGTTTTCTTATAAAATTATACCAGGCTTTAATTCACAAATTAAATTATATTCTTTTCCAGGTTTTCAAAACCTGCTGGCAGCACAGTCCATTGAATCCCAACTGTAGAACTGGGGAACAGAAGCAGAGAAAGGAATTTCTATAAGGATAAATTTTGCCACTGAATAAGCTTCTAAAACTCAAATTCTGATGGTCTCCACAAGAGGGACAGGCTCCATCCCTTGTCTAAGTCTCTCCCAGGTTGTTGTGACTCTGGGTTTATGCCTGGAGATAATCATGAATCCCAGAATATCTCGAGTTGGAAGGGACCCATACTGAGTCCAACTCCCCACTTCCCACAGGGCTCCTTAAAACTGAATCACAGGAGTGAGAGAAGGCTGAGGTATGGGAAAAGCAGAGTCATGGCTGAGCCTGCAGCCCCACTGACGATGCTGAGATCCTGCTGGGAAAGGCCACGCTGTCCTGCCATTCCCATATTACACATACTCTAATCCTATGTATTCAGATTTGCTGTCCTCACACAAGTCTTTGCCCATTCTTTCCTCTCTTTCCTAAATATTACTACTTCTGAGGGAAAATTACTTTGCTTCCCACCAAACTGTGAACTATTCACTTGCTGGAAGGCAGCTAAACAAGTATATTTTTGTTTCTACACACCTTCCTTTTTATTTCATGGCATTAGAAATAAAAAATTTACTCTCACTAATATGTTCTGAAACAAAATCAATTATCACCATTTATATAATTTGTTTAGATTCAAAAAACCCTAAAATAAACCCTATATAAACACTTTTCCAAAGGAGATCACAACTGCTTATATAATACACAGCAAATTGTGTAGCTGAAAACACAAACTGCATCAAAACATACCCAAATTTCCCATGCAAAACAAAATTCAGGAATTTCATCTTAGTATCTTCAGTGTCTACAGATATGAGGACCCATCCAGTGTACAGACACATTCATTTGACTTTACATGGGGAAATTTAGCAGATCCACAATCCTACTCCTGATTCCAGAGAGTCCTTCACATGGAGATGCTCCAGTACTGCCAGGACTCCACAAAATTGCAGCAGTTTAATTAATTAATTTTATAGCCAAATGCAAGACTCATGCTATCAATTTTTAGTGCCACAACCAGTGAAAACCACTCCATGCAACAGCCCCTCTGACCTGACTTCTGGCATGGAGATATTGCACTACAGAATAATGTGTTCAATAAAATACCACATATGTGTAAAAGAAGGGATTAATGAGTTAATTGTTCCAGAACAACGCTTCAGTAGTAATGCCAAATCTGTGAAACACACAAAAAAATCAATTTTGCTTTTCCTGCTGTGTTTTCAGCACAGTAACTTTGGGTCTAACTGCACTCATCCCAGCTGGGGCTGGAGCATCCCTCTGCACGGGCTGGGATTCCCACAAACAACGAGGAACAAGCAGGGCTCCCCTCCCATGCCAAGCATATGGAATATGTGCAGAACACTCCTTCTTTTTGGTGTGGAGAGGAAGAGAGACAGTGTGAAGTCATTCAAGCGGAATGATAGCTAAACCAAAGCCAGATCAAAGCAGCAAAGAAGAAAGACTGAAATGTGAAGCTGAAATATTTATTACCTTCAAAACATCATCCCTATCCTGTCCCTGGGCACTTTAATATTTCGGAGTTGTTAGAAAGCATTCTAACTTGTTTCATCATTTCAAAGAAATAAAGCCAAACATATAAAGCCAAGAAATAAATATAAAGTGTTCCCCAATTTTAAAAATAAGATGAGCTTGTCTTTATGAGAAAAAGCACAAACCCACTTATAAATTGTTTACAGCTTGCATAATTTGAGATGTTAATATCAAAAACTGAACTGCGTTCCTTCAAGTAAGCTCCAACAATGGAAGATATTTACAATTATTGTTTTAAACTATGTACTTATGTTTTAAATAAATCATGAGAGAACATTAACAAATTAAATCACTCCTTAAAGCTATTAATGAATTCGGAACAAATAATACTCCACGTGTGCAGTATCACACTGAAATAAGAATAATGCATTACATTCAAAATTAATGGCTCACAAATTAACTAGACATTGGTTAAACACACTAATAATTATTATAACTATTTCTCATTACAATAATGACAGGGCACTGTTGTGCTAGGTGCTGTGCAAACAGAATAAAACAGCAACTGCCAAATGATGAATGTGATGTGGGTTAAAAGGCTGGGCAAGTGTTGTAAATGTGGCTGGAAAGGAAAACTTGGTAATTTTGCTCCAGACTGCAGAAACTGTCTCCAAGATTTAGATCCACTGCATATATGAAAGAGCACAGAGGCTCAGTTATCAAGGGAGGAGGATTAGAACAGAGATTAAATAGTCACGGCTTTCCCATGCTGAGACCACAGCTAAACCTCAGCAAGGACAACACGGAGGGGAGAATTAGAGAGACAGGTGTAGATAATGGCTTAGAAAGGGGAGACAAGTCTGTAATTAAAAGGTGGCCCAGAAAGCCAGCACAGACAGCAAAGAGATTCATGAGGTACCCAAAGAAGAGGAGCAGGGAAGGCAAAGATGGAGATCAGAGAACAGCACTGTGGCACTGAGAGCTGGGGGGCGAATAAAATAAACCATCCAAGGACAAACTATGTGAGAAACCACCAGGACAGGACAGAGCCAGGCAAGGAGAATCACTTAACACTAACAAAGCACAGCCCAGGCTGTGTGGAGAGTGACAGAGCCAACAGTGGTTGGCAAACCAAAGATGCCGAGGATGAACTGCCAGGACTCTTAAGGAGGTTCAAGGGCTCAGAATTCACCCTGTCATTCTACTGACTTAAGGTAACTATTTTTATGGTTAAAATAATTGGTTAGTTCAGGATTCAGAGTAATAATATTCATGTTATAGTAGATAATAAAGATAATTAATTCTGGGGAACCATGAGTGTCTACTTGGCTCATTGGTTTCGTCCAAGAGGACATGGACTGTCACAAATTTCTTTTCCTTAAAAGTACTGTTTGAATTATCAACTTCAACTCCTCCATGAAGGTTGGTTGTACTGCTGCTGAAGCCCAAGGAAAGTTGTACAAAGTACATAAAAAGTAAAAGCAAAATTAAGATGATGTAATTGAAGTAGAGCGATCACAATCATCGAGCAACAACAAGGAACGAAGTTTCTCCTTGTACTATTTTGTAGATTGTTCCTAAGTGACCCAAAGGAGGTGACAGCCTGAAACATTTCATGCTTTTTAACGATCAGTAATTGAATTCAATCATCTGTATGACTTTCTTTAGCCAACTGAAAGCTTTTCTCATTTTATCAATGTTTTGGGCATTGTACAGTGATGTGAGAGGGAAGCCTTTGGAGAAACAAGGGGACAATTCTGCCATTAGTGCTGATTATTTGTATATTCATTAGTCAATGCGACCCTGATAATCATCAACTACATTAATTATTAGAATAGCATTTTACAGTAATTAATGAAGTGCTACAGCATGATACAGCAATGCTCTTCACCTCACAAGGCAACACTTTTCATTTCATAAGCTGTGTGCCGTATCAAACCAGTTTCATAGTTGTTATCACTAAAAAGATGTCATGTGATATCTCTGTAACCATCTTGAGGGATGTAACAGTCCCAGAGCCAAGGATTAAAAATCAACTGTTACTTTTTTTTTTTTTTTGGTACAACTGGAGCCTTCCTTTCAAAACATATTTCATTATTGCCAGTAGGTCTCCAGAGAAATGGGGGGAAAGAAAATGAAAGGCTGTAAATAGTTAATAGAACACTTTATTTTTGCTTTTAAGTGAGACTATTAAACAAAGCTACCACATTTTTCAGCCCTCTGTTCATGCTCCACGTTGTGGCCCCTAGAGCGAGGGTTAGGGAATGTTTACAATATGCTGGAAACTTTGACTGGATTTGCTCTAAAAGGTTTCAGATGCTCAAGCACAGCACCAAGTGGAGAACAGCTGCTTGGTTTTCCACTGATTCTTAAAGGAGAAAAAAAACACCCCACCCCACCCCCCCAAAAAAAAAAACCAAACCAAAACCCACCCCACCAAAAAAACCACACAGTTTTAAAGAGTAAAACTATATCCCAACTCCTCAGCTACATCACATTACTGCTGTTTTTAAATCACAGATGTAGCTTTTTTCATCATATTACAACTGCTGTAACAAGACAACCCTCAACATTTTAATAAAAGATAATGATGAACACAATGAACATGAGTATAAACTCTTAACAATGCTCTTTTATTGCAACACTTGGAATTAAAGACAATGCCTGCTCATAGTCCTTTAATTATTTCCGGCTCTAAATAGTAATAGCTTTTCCATTCTGACAAGAATTCTCTCCACACACAAATACTTCATTTTCAAGGAAAAATGGAATTAACTGCAGGAAAACAGCTACACTTAGGCAATTACCCTGAAAATATTGACAACAACAACAAGCAATTACTCAGAATTTGGATTCAACTCAGAGGAGCGAGAAAGGAAAAAAGAAATAAAAAATTAAGTTGTGGTTAAAACTATCACTCCCTTTATTTATTTATCATTGCATTGATGATTCTCAGGCTGTTGTGTTTTGCTGTGTGCAGTGGCATTTCTGATGCACACCACTCCAAAAAGCCCATACAAGAGGATTTGAAGGAGCAGCTGTTTAAATATAAAGTTCTCAAAGGGCTTGATAGAATCAAATTCTCAAGATCCACTGTAAATCACAGGTTTTTTTCTCCCAAATGTAACTTCTGTGTATTTTGAACAGCCTAAATTTTACTTCTTTTCAAAATGTTGGGATTTAAAAATTATGCAAATGTAAATTGCAAATAAATTAAATTATTTCCACTGCTGTTTATTCTACCTCCTTCTGCCAGCTCTCTTCATATGTCTATTTTTCCTTGCCTTCATCTGTTTCCCTCTTTATTGGGTCAGCAGCAGATTGTTCCCCATTTATTTCTCTCAAATCTATGTCCTCTCACTTTTTTTACACTGTCCCTTTTGTGGTATTACAGAGAGAAGAAATATTAAACACCATGGATATTTTGCAAGATATAAGCAATCTTAAGGACTAGAAGACCCTTACATAAAACTTCCTCTGCTAAAGTTTGATACATTTTTAGGCACTTTAGAATAAAGCAAGAAGAGCTTTTCAGATCAAACAAGCCCAAGTCTTCTCTTTGTGCATCAAAGAGAACCATACAATGAAAAATGAGTCATTTCTCATCCACAGCTGTAGGAAAGGACTCTGCAAAGGACAACCTCTCCCTCTGCTCATTTTTGCCTTGTCCCCGTTTCACCAGTGCAGGTGAACTGGGAAACCCCAGGCAGAACCAGTGGCTGCTGGAGGAGGCCAGGCAGGCTCAGAACAGCAAAACCTTAATAAAATACTGAGGGCAGCATGAAAACAGAACCTCATCAACTCACACCATCCCACTGCACCAGAGCAGAGACCTTGTGGAAATCAGGAGAGAAGGGAATTTCCTGAGCCTTGGAGTCACTGCTGTCAAGGCATTCCCTGTTGCAGCCTGAGGCTCCAGGACAGTGCTAATTTCATTTTAACTTCTGCTTTTCGCAAGGCTGATATCAAAGCCACTCTCTGAAGGCTTTACAGGTATCAGTACCAAGTTTAAGACCACAGGAGAAGCCTGAGAATAGCTCCAGCTCCATGGATCTGGCTCAATGTCAGGTAAGGAATGACCCAGAATAACCAAAGGACTGGCAAAACACACCAGGAGATGACAAGTGAATTTCTTTTTGAATAAAGAAATGACTGAGGTTTCAAGACAAGTAACTGGTACCAACAAAAAATATTTCCTTCTCCTAAAGAGCATTTTATCCACCTTGATTTAGGAAATCTGAGTAGAAACACGTTTTCATCAGGTATCTCCTGTGAGGCAAAAACCTTGTAGTAGAAATAACTGTGCTAGATACAAAAACTGAAATTTAAAATATAAGCGAGTACCACTGAACACCTGACAAAATCCCTAGAAATAGCAGCCCAGCATGGGGAAGCACAGAGCATTGCTCTCACACTGGAATAATGAAAAGCACTGGGAAAAGCTTTTTTAAGTCTGCAGTGAGGAAACTCCATGGCACCACTTCCAAGGAGAAATCAACTTCTTCTCCTTGACCCCCATGTCAGAAACCGTGTGCAGGTACACAAGTATGTATGAGAAAAGAAAGGCAAACTGTTTTCATTCCTGCATTTTACTGAACATCTGCAGGCACCACCTTCACATCACACCATGACTGGATTTGGTCTGCCACCTAAACCAAACCCCAAAATACCGTGAGAACTGTGTGTGCCTTAAAAACTACTGTGAAAACTATTGTGAAATTCTGCTAATAGACAGAAGTGGTTTTAACTGGTTTCTAGAAAGTTTAGAAGTTTAGCCCCTCTTTCTTCCCCAGAATTTTAAACAAGTTCAGACAAGGGGTAGAGAAGCCATGGAAAAAAAGAGGTGTTGGTAGTTCCTTATGTAAACAAATAATTTTATTAAGTGAGTCAGAATGAAGCAGCTGCTCAACATTTGCTCTGTATCATCTCCACTTGCAAAGTGCTGAGATTTGGCTCCATAGACAGACTTGAAAAAAAGAAAGGCAAAGAGTGAGAGGGAGAACGTTGTGGAGCACTGGAGTGCAGATGTGTGGGCACTTCTTGATGCTGCAGTGCTTAACTACAGCATCTGCATCTGTACAGGAGTTTAATTTAATATCATTTAATATAATTTCATTTAATTTCTCCTAATGTGACTTCTTAAAATTTGTTTCCTTCCCACACTACAGAACTGAAGAACAAGAATTCAGGAAACGTGTACTTCAGGAGCATATGAAAATATTATTTGTGTAAGAGGCAAGCAAAGCAAAAAGCATTAAATCAGATCCCATAATTACCACCAGCACATAAGAACTGTCACAACCTTTATCCTGAAGAAATCAATGTAGTCTGCACTTCCCAAGAGGGTGACAGACGATCACAGCCTCAAACTATTCAGGATGTTCATACTTCAGTCCAAAATCTCTCAGTCTCAAGATGGACCAACTTTATGTGTCTGTGCAGCCACAAAGGTGTTATCCCCATCCCTGGAAGTGCCCAAGGCCAGGCTGGACAGGGCTTGGAGCAGCCTGGGACAGTGGAAGGTGTCCCTGGGATGGAATGGGATGGGTTTTAAGGTCCCTGCAACCCAAACCATTCTGGGATTCTTTCATCACAAACAAGTGTCAAAACCAAACATCTCAAAACTGAGCTGGCATTGTGGTTGTAATCTTCAATAAAATGAGGATTATTTCCCTACAGCAAATATATATTCCTCATAGTAAACTAAAAGTATTGAACAATCTGCTACCAAAATAGAAGCAGAGGTAGAATAAATATATTGAATGAATAAACATTCAAATTCCACAGAACAAGACACAAGAGATGATGCTGAGAGCTGTTTAACAATATTGTATAAAGTCAGCAAGACCTTTTCTTTCTCTTCCATGCAATTTCTTCAGCAGCAAATGGGTACAGATTTTTTTTTCCCCTCATTTATTTTCTGTTTCATTCTACTCAGTTTGTACTGTGACAAATTATATACCTCTATTTCCTACTCCTCACTGTGAGAGATAAGAACAGCAGAGATTCAGCCTATTTGCAACCCACTCTCATGACACATTTTCAGCAACCAAACCACAGGGACTAGAGAAACAACCTTTCCCCCCAAGTAATTACAGAGAAGCTTTTCAAGAAAACTTTGTTCTTATAGAAATGCCATTTAAAGGACATTCCAGAAAAGCCCTTACAGCACTTCTTAGAGTAACTTTTGCTATTAGGCAATGCCTGTGACATGCACTGCAAAAGTAAATATAAATTTTATATCTACAAGTCACCACCACGAGTTAGGAGTGTTGGAGCAATTCTTTTGCAAAAGCTTTGCTTTTGACAGATATTTCTACCATGAACTTCAGAAGAAAAAAACCTTCTGTAAACTATGTAAACCCCTATTCTGTACAGAAACTGTGGCAATACTATTTTTTTTTTTTTGGAAGTGAAAGATACTTTCAGAAATGTGGATTTTACTATTCCACACAATGTCTCAAATCCCTTTCATTCTGCAGTGGTGTGGATACGTTTGAAACAGCAGCAGCACTGTTTGCTGTCACAGCACTGGAAAAATAGTGATAATAATAACAAAAATCCCCCCAAATGCCTGCCATTTCCCTTTCCATGTGCCTGCAGCTCAGCAGCTGCTCAAGATATAATCCTGTGGCCATTTCAGAATCAAAGTGCATTCAGATCAAAGTAGTTTATGAGAAATCACTGATGCACCTACTGGGTTCTGAGCTGTAATTCCACAAGGCATCACTTCTGTTGAAGATGCTGAACTGTATTTTCACCCACCTCATGCAAGACGAGGTTGTTTTCTAAAGATTTACTGGGTCTGCCTTAGCTTGCAGTTACTTAATTTCATTCTGCAAGTAGTTAAAGAAATTCAGCAAAATGAAGCATTTTTAGGTAAGATAGGGGATCTTGTGGATTCATATTAATAGGAAGGGATTGCTAAAAAGAATAATTTTTGCAGCAATGGAAAAGAAAAAGCCATAAGGAAGCCATCCATTTCTGCCACAATAAATACTGTCTTTTCCCATTACCTACTTGTATATCATATAAAAGCACAAATATGAAAAAACATCTTAGTATTGCCAAGACACCCTGGTGCTAAAATGAATGGCTTGAATTGCAGAAAGCCCTGCAGGACTGGCAGTTCCTCTGTCCTGGGCACCTGAAGTCTGTTCCACCCCTGGTCAGAAATGCAGATGTCAGACCCAGAGCTGAAATCCCAACCAGCAGAATATGAGCTGGGCTGGACTAGGGCACTGCATTTCTGCAAATATCATATTTTCAGGATCCTAAATGCATCCTCATAGTTCTGCCTTCTGTCTCCAGCCAGTTTATAAAAACCGGTTTATAAAACCACACTTGAAAGCTAATTTTTATTTCTATTCAATTACTTCTTAGCATTACTAATTCCATTATTAATCTTGAAATTAACCCCAAACCCCTGCTATAAAACAATCAAAAGAGCAGTAGTATAGAGTTTTATTAAACTATCTCCACAATTAAGTATTTTCCATTTCAACTGGGAGAGGTATACATGATTTAATATTAGAATTCTCTACATTATTTTCAACACCCTGAATTAAGAAAATTAAATTAAATTAAAAAGCATAAGAGAAACAAAGTGCCATAGAACATGGAAAAATACCCTGGAAAAAAATACAGTATCATAGAATATTCTCATTTAGAGGGGACCTACAGGAGTAGAAGCAGTTTGTATTAGGAGACACTTTGAAAATCATATAGGAATAGGTATTAATCACTTGCTGTGGGGGAAACAGCAGATGATTTTCAGCCTGTGGAACAGTCCCCAGGGCTTTTCAGCCCCAGGAGCTGACCCATCCCCAGCTCTGGCCAAGGGATTGACCCACAGGAAATGCAAGGCTGGGACTGAGCTCTGCCAACATTGTTTTAATTCATGGCCCTTGGAGCATCACCAGCACTTTGGGCTCTTAAAACTTGAGTCTTTCAAATTCTTACTCCAACTCCAAACTACACCTAAGCTTAAATACAGCCAAGGAATATCTGAAATAACTGAGGACATCCTCAGCTCCTGCAAGAGCTCCTCGAGTCCCAAATCCCCATCCTGCCAGGATTCACGTGGGGATCAACCCTGAGCAGCCAGGGCTGCAAAGCCAGACTGGTTTTATTAACATCAGTAAGACCAAACTGACACATTATTTGAAAGATGTGGAAGAAAATTAATGCAACTTCATTATCAACAAATCTAATGGTAAAATACTAAAAGATAAAGTGCAGTTGATAACGGTTCAACCACCCCAAAATTATAAATAATAGTCAGTGTAAAGAATTTAAAGATTAAAAGCTGGAGTTTTTATTAATGTCTGCAGTGATTTAAGATAGTCTCTATTTATGCCAAATACCTCAGAGATTATAGAAATAAAGAAATACAGACTTCAGCCCTGTCACTTTTATGGAATAAAAGTATCTTTACTTCCCTCTCCCAGCCTAGATAAGGTACATTGTGATATTAAACTGAATACTTTTAGCAAATAACTTCTGGTTTGTTTCAGAATAATCTGTTTCCCCTAGAAATTACTTTCCATAGCTTTGACTTTAAACTGGATTAACACATGGCAAGAATACTTCACAAAATCAAAAATGGAAGGAGCATAGCAAGAGCTGATCTTGTCCTCTGTGCATCTGCTGTACATAAACCATTCCCTTGCTCAGAAAACATCAAACTTGGTGCATCCTGATGAGCTGTTCATGGACAAAATCAGCATAAAAACCTGTTCCAAGTTAGTTAATGAAAGCTGTTTGTTTGCAGAGCACTTCTCCCAGCCTTACATCCATGTGAAGAACAAGTACTCCCACAAAGAAGTGTTGTATCAAAGAGGAAAAATCTGCATTAGACTTGTAATTTGTGGATATTAAACATAAAATATAAGATCAGAAGCACCATCTATTAAATTAAAATATATTTTAAATAAATACATCTTTCAAATGTATTCTGTTTTCTAGAAGAGCCCAAAGCAACAATTATTTTTTGCTTTTTGTTTGATTATTTGCTTCCTATGAATACACTCTGAATTGAACCTGGGCCCATTTATTTGAGAGTGCAAGACCAGCTGACATCATTAACCTCAATTCTATTTCCTTCCCACCACTTAAAAGTCAACAAATTTGGATAAGTTGGTTCCTACTTTAGTTGTTTCATTTTTCTGGCTGATCAGAACCCTGAAGGGTGCAGATTTAAAACAGGCAAAAAACTATAGGAGGGCAGTTAGATAAGATAAAGCATAAGTTTATTTAATAAATAAATACTAATAAATATTTAAAAATTCCAGGGCTAGTTCAACAATTATTCCATATTCACTTACTTCAGAGCCTGTTCCAGGTGACGAATTTTCTTTTGAGCATCCCCTCTTTCTTTATCCAGATCATTCTGAATGCCATGAATCTGCCATTTAAGGAAAAAAAACACCCTATCTTTTAGCCCAAACGATGTCTGAATTAAAATAAATCAATGTTATTTTAAATTCAAAAACCTATTTATTTGCATATTCTTTTTCCACTGGTGAAGACAACCATCCATGGATTTCTAAAATTAGGAGAAATACAAAAGCAGGGATTAATAGAGAGATGAAGTATGAGAATGTAGCCAATGAGCTATTTTCCTTCTCAAAGTGAATATTACTGTCTAGAATAAAGAAATATCAGTAATCACATAAAAAAGGAACTAGATTTTCTTTGGGTAAGTACAGAGAAGCAGATAGGAATCTGCCTAAAATAGTGACCTGTATTCTCCAGGGTGCAGAGCTCCTACTCACCAATTTGTGATCACCCAAAGTGAATCATTTCTGATCAATTCTTACAATAAAAAGTATCAAACATAAATAGCTCACATAAAAATCCTAAAGAATAAGAATAATAGCATAATTGGCAATAAGTACCCTAAAAATAGTTACAAAAACATTTGAATTTGGCAACTTCCCAGGTGTGGTCCAAACCATGCATTTTTGTAATGTTTTTTGGCAAGGGCAGGTTAAGTCCAAGTGTTTGTACATAATCCAAGAGTTGTATTGCTTTAGAATTGCTCAAGGAACAACGTGGGGATGGAACATACAGGAAATCCTTTATCCACCTACAGTCACTTGTAATGTTCCAGGCTGTTAAGACACTACAATGAAGAAGAAGTTGATTTACTAAGTGTGTAGGCCAGTGAAAAAAAAAAAAAATTCAGAGATTCTCTGCAAGGAGCAGTTCCATGGGGGTGTTCACTCCAGGAACACTTAGCTGGGTTCCAAGAGCCCCCAAATCCATGAGCTACATCTATCAGAGAATAAAGAAGCTATTGCCAAAACTGGTAAAATTCTGTATTTTCAACAGGTGGCTTGAGAATGGCTGTCAGGAATAATCTGTCACTCTTCTGATGCTGAGCTGGATGTTTGGAAAACAAGCAGTAGATTATTTATAAAAAGCAGGTGTTTCCTTGGCTTGTAAAGCCATTTAGCCTAACTGGTTCCTGATCCAGCAGATAAGCACTTTTAATCAAACAGTGACATTTAAGGTTCCTACCTATGATTTGTTTGATGTTAAAGTATCCTCAGAGGCAGCAGCCACTGCAGACTCATAAAGATTATTAGATAATGGGTAGGTTTTTAAGTGAACAGACTGCAGCAGAGACTTCATGATTCCTCTACTTGTTTTAGTATTTTATGGGCCAATCCATCCTGGTTTATGGATTTATACCCGTAGATCATTCAAGGGTATTTTTCTTCTCATCCTTTCACAAAGATTTGAGTTTGAAAACAGTTACAGCAGAATTTATGAACAAACTGATGTCAAGTTATCTAAAAAAGAAAGGCTCTGCTTCCTTGTTTACTGATGCAGGATTCCAGCTTCCCTCCCTGGGCTCACTGGTTGGAGGCACTGCTGACACGCTCTCAGCCCATGCTTAGGAGCTTCCTCCCAAAAGATCCTCAAACCTCAGTCAAATTATGCCAATATATTTTTTATTTTGGCCTGCAAACCACTCCAATCCTGGATTTTTCTTGAGTTCAACATGTATAAAACACACAAATTGACTAAAAAGACAAATGGAGGCTAGGTTTAAACCAAGGCAGATCCTGGAACAAAGAATGTTTTGACTTCAAGTCAGCAGAAGGAACTAACTCAAACCAAAACCCCTCTACAATTCATGTCACAAGTGCTATTACCAAGTGACAAGTAGCTGGGATCACAATCCATTATTTTATGTTATAAATTTGCCACATTTGGCAATGACATGTTTGAGTAACACATCCTTTCAATTAAACAGGCATCTAAGGCACCCTCTGGCTGCACATGAGTTGCACATATAATGTCACTAAAATTGAAGTTTAATTTGAAGCCTATTGATGTTCCGAGTCTAAAAGAGCAGGCAGGATTTGCAAAGTGCTTTAAGATGAAGTGTTTCTGATGAAAATTACATTTTTTACTTTAAGTTCCTGATGTAAAAACAATGCCTGTTGACAATATCTAGAGAACACATGGAGAGGGATGGAATAGAGATATTCTGGGGGAAAAGGAGTATGGGAGAACACATGAGCACTGGCAGAGGTCAGGCCAGGTTTCATTCAGTTCATTATCCTTTCAGTAACAGCAGCTGCCACCACAGGACAGGCTCCCAGGAGCACTTTTTTGGGAATGCCATCCCAGCCTCCATCCCTTGGCAACAGAGGTGATATCCTAAAAATCAGAGGTGATACCCCTGGCCCAAAACAGCTGTGCTTAAAATCTTCCTTCATTTTGTCCAAATATTTTCCCAAACCTTGTCAAGTGCTTGTATTCCCAAATTTACTGTTTGGGGGGTTTCAAAATTTAAGCCTTTAAGTCCTCTACAGAACAAAAGTGGAGGGGTGCAGAAGATGGGAAATTTTCCTGGAAATATTACCTGTTTCTCATATGCACGCTGCAATTGAAGCTTGTCCTGCTGAACCTTGTATTCTTGATCCTGCAGAGGAAAATAAACAAATAAATGTCTAAATAAACAAATCCCATTCTTCTTCCATTTCAGAGCATTCATCAAACACAGCCAGTAGCTATCATATAGAACAGTCCATTAAAAAAAATAAAAACCCACTTTCTATCATCATGAAAAAATTCTCTGACATGGAAAAAAATTTAACCAACACCAAGTAACACAACTATCTCAAAAGTCATGATTCATGTTTGCTAAAGAGAAACAGCAACTTGTTCTCCTGAGCTATTAAAATGCCATACTGTACTATATCAACTGTGAAATGAAAGACACTGGAAGAAAAGTAGATGCCAAAACTCAGCCAGGACTGATACATGATACAGATGTGGAACTCATTACCCTGAGATAGAAGGATTAATTTACATGCCTACAGGAAGACAGAATATTGAACTGAACTATTAAACAGTGGAAATTAAAAACAATTTTGAAACTTTAAAAATGTTTACAGTTTACAGGAAAATAAAAGATATTCATCATTCTTTGACAGGCTTCTTTGTAATCCACCAATACAGGTTTAAACTCTTTAACTTAACATGTGATCTACAAGAAACAGTCAGAAAACTTCTGTGAAAATTCTGCTTTTACCTCTCTTTTGGCCACACTTTTTAAATCAACCTTTAACCATTTGTGACATTTCATTTATTTCCATTAATAAAACAGAAACAAGCAACCATGGTATATAGAAGTGCATTTAAGGATGGATATCTAAACATTTAAATCAGTGGATAAAACAAAAAGAGTTGGTCATTTCTGAGAAAGAAAGTCAGGGCTCACCCTCAGCTCTTGCTGCCTTTGATGTTCACAGTCTTGCAATTGTTGTTTCAACAGAGCCATTCCACGCTGTAATTCTGCAATCACATCAGATGTCTGCTGGGATTTAACAGAAAAAGCAATTTTTGTCTTGCACTCCTCATTAGCTCTTTTGCATCTTTAAATTTATTCCTCTAATAAAAGAGAAATAAATCTCTTTTATTTAATCTCTCAAATTAGTGAATCTAAACCACTACAGTTTCCAAAAAATTGGAAAGATTATCAGCTTGGGAGAAAAAACCTGTATGAGTTTATGGCTCTGGATACATCAGTTCAGGCCCTCTGGAGAGCTTAGAAATGGAAACAAAAGCACAAAAAAAACACCCCATTAATAAAAAATCCCTACTGAAATCTACAAAAAATTGGTAGAAAGTAGAATACTTTGTAAAAGAAACAGAGTAAGGTATCATCAAAGCTTAGAGAATTTCAACAAATAAACACCAAACACCTCACTTGTCCTATGGCTCTATGGATTAATAAATGGTATTTAAAACTTGAGTCTTTTCTACAATTATTTAACTTTAAAATCACGTTAAATATGTACCATCTCTGCACCTATGCACATCAGCAGGCATCAACCTGACAGATGTTTTTCCAGAAACAAACCAGAGTTATTACATTTTGGGTGAAATTTACACTCGCAAAATATAAAAGTATTTCCTTAAACACATAAATATTTAACACAATGTTCAATACTATGAAGCCTGCAGGACTGTTTTTTTTTTCTGGAAGAAGTATTTTCTGCCATGGAAGAGGCTTTATGAAAACATTAAGTCTTTAAGAGTGTATTTAGAATTTTTACAGGAGCACAAACAAAATCAGGATCTGAATCTGGATCAGCTGTAGAAATACACACCAGAACAACCAACCAACTTCAGATGATTTTTCAGTCAAATTTGGGAATGAAAAATTAAATCCCAATTTTATTTAAACTTACACTCATGACTAACTTGGGGAACTGAGCAATCCTTTGGATTTATTCATAAGCATCATATTGATAGTGAGGAGAGCACTTAGGAAATAAACCCCATTTTCCTGTCTGTCACACCTGAGCATACCTGAGCTTGTTCCTTCTTCAGAAAATCTCTATCAACTTCAAATTTACTTTGTAGCTGCTGAACTTTCTCCTTGTACTCCTGAGTAATCTGGTCCTTGTCTTTCTGAAGTAAGTCGTACCTACAAGGAGCAAGCAAACAGGATATGGAAATTGCTTTCATATTTTGGCATTTTACCTGCTCAGTATCAATTCCACATGCTTTTGTCACAGAATGAGCTGCTCATAAATAATGGAAATAATGGACACTCCTCAAGGTGGTTGTTTGGGTCACTCTAAACGAGTTTGACACCAATAAATACATTTTCATGAGAGTTTTCTAATGTCAAATGCCATTCAGTGTGTTACTGAAACAAAAGCCATAATGTTTGCTTCTGGAAATTCCATATTCTTAGAAGTTAAACCAGCAATTGTTACTGAATTACCTTGCTTTCAGGTCCTGAAGTTGGGAGCAGACCTCCTGGTAACGCTGTTCTACCTCAGTCTTCTCCTGAGATAATTTCTGACGCTGTAAATTACTATTTTCAGCCTCAACAGTCAACTGCTGCACACGGGCCCCCAGCTTTTCCACTGTCTCATTCTAAAAGAACAGAGAATTACTGAGAAAAGCCCAGAATAAATGAGGGACTACCCCAGCTGTTATTCAGTAGCCTTGAGCAAGGAGGTTCTCTGGTGATGCAGAGACACAAGAGTTACAATGGCAAAGCTGTCATCAGTCATGACAGTAAATTCTATAGTGCGTATAAAAATAAATAAATCTTAAAAATATGGGTGTTTATTCCCCCTCAAAGTGACATCTATTCTCCCTTATGCAGAACAGCATATGCAACTGATTTCTAAATTACAAATCCTTTAAAATGGGACAGAAGACAGTATTTCAATGGAAAACTGCAATGGATGATAATATACATAAAGCATTTTTAGATTTTCCAGTAATCTCACTGCAGTAACTTTCAGTAAACTACAAGCACCTTTCAAGAGTTGTATCTTTTCCCTGGAACTTCATCTCCTAATATAGACAAATTTTAAAATGAGCAGAGTAAGGACAGGCAGGTACTCTAGGACTTCCCATTCTTCCCTAAATTTATGGTAATAGGCAGAGAAATGAGGCAAGAATTCCTCTGGAGGCTGGGGTCAGAAAATAAGACCCAGAGTAGGTTTCAAAGTTATTTTTTAATTAACAAAGGCTTGAAGGTGAGGGAAGTGGAACAGAAATTTCACCCACTCTCAAAGTACAATAAAAGTGCCCTGTGCAGCCACTGCCCTGACTGTCACTGGAGGTGACACAAACCTGAGCCAGTGCAAGAACCCCACACAGACAGAGAATCACCTGAATGTTCACCTGAGCTCTGGCAATGCCTGCAGAGATTGCACAGCCACAGCACGGCAAAATTCTCCATCAGTGCCAAGCTGCTCACCATGGGTTTGGTTTGCTGGGGACAGAGGGTTGCTTGCTTTGGGGGCTTGGGGTTTTGATTTGTTTTGTGGTTTTCTGGGGTTTTGCCATTTTTTTAAAACAGGGTAATTTTTAATATATCACTGAATATAATTCCTGGCTGGCCCCATGACCCTTAAGGAAGCTCATCCTTGTTCTGGGCACAAACCCCTCCTTATCAGCTCTATGGCATTGATGAAATTGTTCAGCCAATTCCACTTGCTAACAGCACTGGCATTCCTGACAACATGAAACTCTGAACAAGGAAACTCTGAAATATCAACAGAAAAAAATAAAAAAATCAGGAGAGAGAAAGGAGAGAGAAAAAAAGAAAACTAATTTCCAGTGACAGTCTAGTCTTTCATCTTAAGCCCTGCCTTGAACTCTACCTTGTTTAATTATTAAATCAGAAGCTGCTCAGCAAGATCTGTCTAGTTTTGATGGTTCTTAAATTCAATCCTGCTGACAGACTGTGTCCATTTCTCTCTGTATTTACTGTTACCTATGACATGATCTGAATGTTAATTTTTAAATTCAACATTCATTAATAAAGGAATAAATTTTGTTTGACATTGTCTTTTCACTCATTCAATTTTCCTCATACCTCATCCTGATGAAAAGTACAGCATGCTTTTTTGAGGTTACTTGTTAATTCTTTTGCTTTTTGCATCATTTATATAACAGGCACAAAATCCAGATTATACCTAATTACGCGTTTATAATTACTCTAGACAACAAATGCAATAAATTAGAATAATCAATACTTATTTTAAAATCCTTTTAATGTCATCTTTCATCTAACAGGAGCATTTGCTTAGTCAAAGAGGAGGTGGGTGAGTAAAAAATCATGTTTCTATGAAAATAGATGTAATATATAAATGGTCTACAAACCTGAAAAGACAAAAATTCTGCTAAATTGAATTAAGGACTGATTCTAAAATATCAGTGTAACATTGATTGAAGGGCTGTACCTTGCTTAATTTTATCTGGGGAATAAAATCCTTGATTGCACTGGCTTCCAGGACAGTGTCTTCTCCTAGAACAACTGCACTGCACTATCAAAAATAAGGATGTATGTGCATAAATAACAGAATCACAGAGTGGTTTGGGTTGAGAGGGACCTTAAAAATCATCTGATTCCAGCTCAAAATCATCTGATTCCAGCTCAAAATCATCTGATTCCAGCCCAAAATCATCTGATTCCAGCTGTGACAAGGCAGGGACACCTTCCAGCATCCCAGGTTGCTCCAAGCCCCATCCAACCCAGCCTTGGGCACTCCCAGCCCACCTGAACACACACAGAATTGGAGTATTTTAAGAGACACCTGCTGCTGTGACAGGTTTACAGCCAAACCTACAGTTGACTGTGTCTGCTGCAAATACTCCTGCTCCATCTTGGCCAGCCGGGCGTTGGTTTCCTCCAGCAGCTCCTGCATATCTTCCGTGTGCTTCTTCCGGATGCTGAACTTCTCCTTCTCCATCTCAGCCACGGCATCCAGGAGCTGCACCAGGAAAAAAGGCACAGAGTGACAAATGGCATCTACAACTGGCATTGAGAAGTGTTACATTATTATAGCACACCAGCAGAATCACTGGAAATCCCAGGTATTCACACTTCTGTCCTCTCTGAAAATATTTTTTCTCTAAAACAAAAAAAGATTGTGGCTGCCCCTGGATCCCTGGAAGTGTCCAAGGCCAGTTTGGACGGGGCTTGGAGCAGCCTGGGACAGTGGAAGGTGTCTCTGCCCATGGCAGGGGTGGCACTGGATGAGGTTAAGGTCCCTTCCAACCCAAACTGGTCTGGGATTCTATGAAAAAAACACCTAACACTGGAGCCTCAAGATCTTCAGCACAAAGGACAATTTGCCTTTAAGAAGGCAAGAATTAAACCCAACTTCATTTCTACATGCAGGGATGCAAAATAATTAAATTGAACAGCAAACTTCATGAAGGGGGGTGGGTTTGTCCTTTCTGTGACCCCCCCCACTCTGCTGAGAGGGGGAAGCAAGACAAATACTGACAATAATCTGGACAAAGGTGACACTGTCTCACAATAAACCTGCTCTTCCCTCTGCTTTGCTGCTGTCTTGAGTTGAACAATAAATAAAAATACATTGAAGAATTCATGACCCATTGCAAGACTATAAGTTCAAAGGAATCACCGTGACAGCAGGTAGCAGCAGGTTTATCCAGATTAAAATTCCATGTCAGGTCAACCAGAAATAAACACTTCCTTAATACATCCAGAGACTTGCCAGGAGGCCAGATGAACCCCAGGAACAGGGTGACCAGCTGGGTGTAAAAGCATCAGCAAAAAGAGTCTTGATTACTTCAGGAAAAAAATAAAATCAGCTCAAAAAACATCCCTAAAATGTATTCTGTATATTTATTTTTTTGAGTGACAAAACATATTATCCTGCAGATAAACACTGCAGGAGTCTGTCAAAGGAGGGAAGTACTGTTCATTACCCTTTTCTCCCACTCATTGTTCAAGGAATCATTGCTTTGCTCACACAACTTCTTCAGCTCCACAATCTGCTGCTCTTTGGCTTCTCTCACAACTTGGGACTCACGAACAAGGGTCTGAACTGTTAAAAATGGGAAAAAAAATAAACAACCACTCAAGACCTTTGGGATTTTTCAGTCTTGGCAATAGATACAATCAGTTTATGTCAGTTTTCCAACTGACCTGGCTTTCTGATGGTTTTTGACTCTTAAATTCTTAATGCATGTGCTGCTTTAAGATGTAGCACTTAGATTCTGTGTCATTACAAGGTGTGCTCTCTTTTCTACTTTGTTTACAGAATATTTCAGAGAGAGTTTTCCTTCCTGAAGGGGTAAATATACATCAGCAAAATTCTGCATAACCTCAAGAAAATAGTTATTTTAACCTGATTTCATGAGCATCCTTAGGAGAAAAGGTTCTTGTGAAGGTTGAATGCCCAAGATACCCATGAAAATGAAGTTCCCCAATTTAAGTGATGGCATCACCATTAGTGGAAAAAGCAGGTCCATATTCACACTTCCACTTCATTTTGAGGATTTTCATTACCTGCAACAGTGTGGCCAACTCCAACTCAACCTGTTCCAGCCAAGAGAAACCACCAGCCCACAGAGAGAAGCCCCAGATCCCTTGTTGGAAAAATTACTTTCCCAAGGAGAAGGAAACAAAATACATGGAAGACTCTCCCTTTTTGTAGCTAGATTACCAAACTCCTGTATTATTTTCCAGTGTGGTTTAGTCCATGGTGCAAATGGATTCCAAGGAATTCTGAAGGAAACTAACACTGAGAAACTGCTGACAAGCCGCTCTCAGGGTGAGTTTTGTACTCGTGACACACTCAAGACTACTCATGTTTGAAATCTCCTGCCGCAATAATCTTAAAAATAACCCATTGTGGTTTGATTAAAATGTACTGAATGTATAAAGAAATGAATTTTGAGCCAGGGATTCAAAAAAAAATTGAAGTGGCCAAAATATTTCAGTGGCATCAAAGAAACTTTTTTTGGTGACGCTCATAAAACCTGTTTTCAGTGTAATAGATCACAGGCCTCTTGGAACACTTGGGTTGGAACAGCAGAGACAACTGGACAAGAATCTCAGAATCTAAAGGAAAAAATTAAATCAAGTGCTGAAAATGATGAAGAAAGGGATGTCTGCAGAAGAAACACACAAGCCCACAGCCACAAGAGAATGCAGTACAATAGCACCACACAGAAGACAACCATGAGGATAAAAATCACCTTTTTTCTCCAGTTTTCTTATTGTCTCCTCAGCTTCTTTTTGTTTCTCTATGTAGGTGGACTTCAGCACATCTATTTCATCATTCTTTCTATCCAAAATCTGCAGAGAAAATTCAGACTATTTTACCATAAGTCCTAAACATTCCAAACTACAACCAGTGCACAAGATGCACCATGGTCTGCAAGAAGTGCTCAGGTCATGCAGGAATAAATGACTGAACCTAAATCATTTTTCCAGCTACAGCAACCAAGCCATAAACAAAGGACTGGTTTAGACAAATGTAGGAAAAAGCAGATTAAAAAAGGAGTTTCATGTTTCAAGGTGAGGTTTTTTTGCTCTCTTTTAAACCTGGGCAAACCCAGCATTGCTGTTGTGCTACTGCTGCAAATTGAAAAGATTTTCATACTTATGTTGCCTAATAGTATTTAAAAGTATCTCAAATTCTCAGCAGATTGAAGAAATATTTTAATAAGTTGGTGAGCTTCATTGCAGTCTTTTGTGCTTCACCAATTGAAATTACTCACATAGATCCCAAGGAACAATGGTCTGGAACAGAGCAAGTCTGTGAGGGTAACTACACCCACATTTCTGTACAGGCTGAGTTTGGAAATAAAAAAGCTCGAATATTTGCACACTTTGAGATAGTATTTTAATTTAAACTTCGTGTTTAAGATAAAGATTAAAGTCGGAGAAATTTTATAACAGTGCTCCAAATCTCTTATCAAACAGAAGCTTTCATCTTAAAACAATATTACTCCATCTGCAATAAATGTTTTTTGTCTTTAAAGATTAATACGACACTATTTAACCTTTTCTAAAATATCCAGCATTATTAAATGACTTCAAAAGACGGAATTTTAACATCAGTTAGGAAGGGATGACAACTCAAGGGATGAGAAAGCATTTAAACTATTTCTTATTCTCACAAAGCTGTTTCCTTTAGACTCCCAGCTTTGCTCACTGCTTCTGCTCTGAGGCCTTGAGAACAGATGAGCCAAATGTGCACCTGACCAAATATTAACATCCTCTCAGGGAGGCTTTGATGTGTCACAGAGCTGTGTCAACCAACTTCCTCCAAGGCTGTGACTCAGTCTTTAGGAAACAAAGCAGAGGCACTGAGTGATGCTGAGCTTACAGCGGATCAGCACGGCCAGGATTGGGATTCCTGCTCCATCCCTGGGATCAGAGCCCTGCCAGGAGCACCTGGCACCTCACAGGGCTTCACCCCACCTTTAAACCTGGGATTAAAATAACAGCATGGTCTGGGTGGGTATAATCCTGCCAGGAGCGGTGTTATGTGACTCAGTAAAGACAAATCCAGTGTAACCCAGAGAGCTGGTGCCGTGTTAGTGCTGCAAGAATTCAGAGTGCAGAAAATCTAAAAATGCAGCAACATAAATAAAGGGGTGTTTGGCCTCTGCCTCTGCTCTGAGGGTGTCAAAACAGAGACAGGACAGCAAGCACTGCTGCTGGATGAGCCTGAACATATATGATATATCCCTGGCTTTTCCTACTGTAATATTTTGCATTTTGTCCATGAAAAATTAATTTTGTTCACATTCTTCTCTAACACAAATGTTTTCTCTCGAACAGAAAAATCCTGAGTTTATGATTTCCCACACAAGTTGTTATGCTGGTAAAATAGGTTGTCTTGTTCTAACAAACAAACTGCCTTGTATTTTCATCTCCTTTCTGCAAGTGTTTTGCCCTTCCTAAGTATATGTTACCATAAAATATTCTGCATTCCTCTCACTTTATGCCAACTGTTACCTACAATTTGACTTCCACTGAACATTAATTGCAATTGTGAAGAAGTTAAAGAACAACTGATAAATATTTATGATAATCATAGTCTCTATTGTTGTTTAATACACTGCTTTTGGAAAACAATACAAACACTTCTTACCTTTTGAACATCAACATCGTGCTTCTGTTGTAATTTCAGTTTTTCTTCGTGAAATTTACCTTCTGCTATTTTCATTTTCATTTCCAGCTTTAAAAGCAAAACAGAATAGATGCATAATTTAAATAAAGAATAAATTATACCAATGACCTTTTCAGTCAGTAAATAACTTTTTAGTTATTTATTTATGTCTTCCAGAAGGCAATGGGAAGTCACCAACAAAGAAATCTTATGAAAAAATCTATATTCAGTTTCTCGATATTTTCATAATTTGATACAATTGTTACAAAATATGTCATCCTACAACATTTCTTCAGAAAAATGGATTTGTAGGATGTTTTAGTTGGCAATAAACACAATTGCTACTGCCCAGAACAAGCTATTGTCCTCAATTTAAATAAACAATTAGGAATAAAACTTTCATATTTCTGTTAATATACCAAGTTTGGTAAACTCATTTTCATTTCTTCAGGCAGGTGTTACATTTACACAAAGAATGTCCTTTAGCCCAGATGCAGGTTTGTTTTTGTTTGTTTTCTATTATTCATGGGGTTCACATTATAAACACATTTCCTTTTAAAGGTGACTTATGATGGGATTAAGGATGGGATCACAGAAATACATTTCCTGTTCTGCCTTGTTTGTTCAAAGCTGTACTTGAACCCCTCCAACACAAAAATACATTGCCAATTCTTACTTAAGAGTCTAAGTTCTCATCTTTCAAGTATTTTTGAATCTCTTGCATGTTTTCAGTACGCCTTTAAAGGCTGTCTTCAGGACAGCTATGAGAGGAATTTCATGTTTCTCAGGATTTTCTAGAAACCAAAAGTGACACCTTGAGTTCAGACTCGGGCTGTTCCACTCCTGCATCTATTAACAGTCACTGTTCAGAAAGCAAAGTGGACTGAAAGGCTTTTTGAAGACAGACTCTGGTCCCCCTCACTTCAGAAAGGGAGGACCAAATCCCTCCAGGAGGTGACTCTAAGCGGTCTTTGGCCAACAGAAAACTTTGTGTTTGACTTTCTGGTGTTCTAAAAGGTGCTGAGGTGCCCCCACCCTGAGGCTGGGCACTGCACTCCCGTCACCACCCAGCCACTTCCAGCTCTCACATTTTTATTTAGCTCAGCTCAGAACCTGACTTGTAATATCCCAACTCACAAACCCCAAAGGAATTGACAGCGTTATTCATTCTGCCTTTATTCTCCATGCCCTTGACTAATCAAATTTGCCAATCAAGCATGATTCTTTATCTCACACAGACCAACACTACACACAGTACAAATTATTCTTTTTTTCATATGACTCATTTGTCTTACAGGTTTGTTGGAAGCTGAAAACATCACAACGTTATCGTGACTTGAAAACGTGAGGTACAAAAATCCAACTCAACGCAAAAACGCTGTGCAGGAAACACAGAAAGCTCCTCAAGAAGTGAAAAGAGAAGGAAGAGCAGAAAATTGTTTCATTTTCTGAACTCATCAGCTGATACCCAACAACCATTTATTACACCACAGATAAAGCAATCCATCTCCCAACTGTTTGCACACAGTCTTATGCAAATTAATGGAGGAGGAAAAAAAAAGGTTGACAATTAATCCAAAGAAAATAAATCATATTCTCAGCTGTCAGCCAACTCTTTTATCATCCCAAAATAAGCACCATGATAAAAATGCATCTTCTATTCATGAAATCTATGCATATGTATATATGAAAAGAAATATATGCATATATCACTGCAACAAAGTGACATTAGAGAAGAAAATCTTAGTACCAGGTGATGAATAAGTGTTGATTTAATAAAAAGAGCACAGTAATCCACTTCCAGATAGACAGCTTGTGAACATGCCATAAATAAATATGAAGGCCTTGTAAAAACACAAATACCAGAAACTAAACATGAAAGAGACTCCAATCTACTCGAATTCCATTAAAAGCTCATGAATGACTGAGGTACAGCTACTGCCCTCACACAGCTACTAAATCCACACAAATTACATTTAAAACTCATTAATAATGTCAGAATGTCTTGGCTGACGGAAATGAATCGTCGGTGGTTTGTATCATCTGTGAGCTGGTCTAGGTTTTATTGTTCTGTACACAAATAATATAAAAATAAATCAAAATGGAGAATTTCACTTGCATTAAAGATGGACATCTATATTTTCAAGTTGTTCTCAGTCACAGGACGTTTTCCCCCAGGCTTACAACCCTGTACTTGAAGCTTGTTCCCACTTCTCATGAATCTTCCCCTTAGCACCACCCTTGCACTTGCACCAGTTCCTATCTATTTTAGCTCATTAATTCATTCCACTTCCACCAGAACAGCCATCTCTTAAAATGTCACAGTTTTGGGAATGCTTTCCAAAAAGGAGAGTTAATTGCAACCAAACAACTGGCAAAAATGTGTCCAAGGTACAGAAATCAGCCCTTAATGAATGCAACTGCTGTAATAACGAAGTAGAAAACTCCTCTGAATATTAGAAATAAAATAATAAAAACAGGTGAAAAATCACAAAGACCAACTCCTCATCAGGTGAGGGCTGAAAAGGGGACACCTTGAAAAGTACTCAAGGTCCTCAACTTCTATGAACTTGATGAAGTTTCAGCACCCCAGGCACTCTTCTACCCCACCTGCTTCCTCCACAAATTTCCTAATTTTACCTATATGTATAAAGAAATGAGAGAAGTCTCATATTAAAGTGTCTGAAATTCAATAGTTGATGTGCACATGAAGTTTTCAGCTAGTGTTGAGAGAAAAGCTGTATTTGTACTGAGTAACTGGTAAAAAAAATAAATTAAAATCTGCAACAGCATTTGAATTTTGTAATGGTCCATAGTTCCAATCCCACATGTAACTTCATCACAACAACTGGAAGCGTTAATTTGAGCATTTGCTGTAAAAACAATGATATATTGGTTTAAAAATCCTACACTCAATTTCTTGAGCGGAAAACCACTGGAGAAGCCAGAAAACATGAGGACAACACCACAGCATCCTATGGCAAAGCCTGGAAGAATGGTTTCATTTCCAAATCTGCTTTTTGACCTACCCTCTCTCTGAGGCAGACTCCCAATCTCACCGCATACGTCAATAAAAAATTGAGTCATGTAAACACATTTTATGCAGTGATCTCATGAAGGCTGGGGTGGAAGCAAAAGGACTCAGCTCTCCCCAGCTGGGAGTGAAACGCCTCCCTTCCATTTGAAAGCTGAAGCACATCATTAAATACTAATTTCAATCAAGGAATATCTTTCAAATTAAAGCCACACCAAACCGAGGTGGAGCCTGTCTGCAGATCCCAAATGTCAAATTTCAGCTTGTCCCAATTTCCTGTGGAACAGCTCTAGGTAACTGCATGGGCTGCACTTCAGCTTGACTTTATTTATTAAACATGTATTAAGAAACAAAATAACCTACAGCAGTACCAAAGGCCTTCACAAGTTTTAGAGAAACCAGACAAAAGCGACTTTTCTAAGTCATTCACTTGGTTAAACGCAACCTACGGCGCTCGTGCTCGTTGGTTTTACTATCTTTTATCACCAGTTAAGAGGCAACAGAGAATATGAAATTTATGGCATATTACCATTCAGACAAGGAAAAAAAAAAGTGTAGATATTTAGCTATAGTTGGGAAGTTTGCAACTATGTATGAAACGCAGCCATTGCTGTTGGCTGAACATCATTCCTTTGGATTTCTGTCATTGTTTATCCTCCTCTCAAAGAGAATGAGGCAATTAAACCCTAAGGCCATGTAAACAATACTGATGTCAAACATCTGTGCTGTCCCTGTTATTTAAAGCCATGAAGGGTGGTAGCTGCTTTTATGTGCCTAGTCACACTTTCTTCCTCATTTAAAAAAACAAAACACCACCAAAAGCAGCACATTGTTACCTGAAAATGGGGTTTTGGCATATCACTGATTCCACAGCACAACCCAGGTGCTAGGAATAGTTAATAACTGGCAGGCTTAAACTGAGTCTAATTTGCAACTGTCATAAATTTCCAGTGGGGGGGGAAAAGTGATCTCTGCTTTTTTTGTGACTGAGGACAAACATTCACCTTGTCCCCATTCACAGAAATTTGTCGAAATATTGAAATACCTGATTTAAAAGCAAATCAATAGGTGGGTTAGCAATATGAACCACTGAACTCCTGCCCACTTGTCTTCATTCCAGGGCTCACCCTCAGGCCAGGGGAGACATCTCAGAGCTTTAATTTCCATCAGATTGGGGGTTTTGGCTATTTGACAAAACAGAACTTGTTGCTTGCCAGGTTTGGTTTTTTGGTTGTTTTTTTTTTTTTCCAGGCCTATGAATATATGGGGGAGGGAGGGAGGAAGAGAGGAAGGGGGAGAAGGATGTAAACAATAAATGAGAACTTCAAAGTAAGAACTAACAATGCAGAACAATGACTTGTATATCTTACAGTACACGACAAAAGTTATTTGTCTTGGTGTTCTGCAGCTGCTAAAATGAATCACTGCAGAGCACACAAAGCTTTGATATTTCCACAGAAGAAAAAGGTTGCTTAAAAAATATCAACAAACAACTCAAACTTTCTACTGAATTGTGCTTACTCAATTTTCACATGCGGGGTTAAAATAATAAATATTGATAATTTATACAGTGTTTTAAACCATACAGGAAGGCCAAGACAGAAGAGACTGGACTTGCAAAACAGTCAAGATTTATTATAAATACACGCTGACTTCAGACTAAGGTAATTTGGAACAGTGTATTTCACTTCATCATTAACAAGCTGTCTGATCTCATTGTGTAATTTCTGTATCACACTGTGCCCTCAAAAATTTTTAAGATTAGCTTTGAGGTACATTAATACTTTCCACATTTTACAGAAAAGACTCAAAGTATTTAAAAGAAAATCTCTGGTACGAAAAACAGGAAAAAATATATTTCATAACAATACATTTGAAGAGAAGTTTCTACAGTAAAATGTAAATTTTAATGATATTGGAATTAATCTTCCATTTTCAAATGGAATAGCTGAAAACTTTGAGTTCAGTTTATAGGACGTGGAAAAAATACTGTTTACTTCCTACTTCAGAAAATAAACAAATTTATAACTACATTTTGAAATAGTCCATCATTAACCACTCCAATTACAGCACTGAATATCATCAATAATTTTATACAATCCAATGACTAAGGTGAAATAAATGTCTTGGACAGTCTGTGTTGCAAAGAGCTCAGGAAACCAGAGATGGACTGAAATAAAAACAGCATCAAACAAGTGGAACAGCCAGAAATTAGAATGTAAAAAGCCCCTTTATAAACATGGCATTTTGCCCAGATTCAAAGGTCCCTCCACAAAAGTCCATGTTTATGGTCTGGACTGGATTATTTGACCTAACAAACATTTATAATTCCCATCACATATCTACCCTTCTTTGTATCTTTGCTCTTTAAAAACATTACAATTGCTACTTCAAGTTGCAATATTTTTACATTTTACTCTTGAATGGGAAACTCGATATCCACTTAATTAAAAAATTATTATGACATTGCCCCATTCTTATAGCCACTAAAAATTAAAGGTTTTGTGCTAAATTAAATCTTACCAGCTTCCCCCATCAAAAAAAAAAATCTGACTATTTAAATGACACTGAAATTAATACACATTTGCTTGATACAGAAAAATAACTGAATGGACAATTGTTCTTATTCATATGTAAATGCCATTAGGCTCTTTCAAGAGAGAACAATGTATTTTTCATGGATTTCCAGTTGAGGGTGGTGGGAAGAAGGAGAAATGCACCCAGCTCTGTATCCCAACAACTGTAATAACTGGAAATGGTATTTGTGCTCTCAAGGATGTTTTCTCTGGCCATAATAAACGTAACATGGATATTAGCACTACAACACATCGTGTTATTGAACAGCTTTATTTGCAGGGTCCCACTTCCACGTGGAACAAATGTTTGCCCCAGTGGGAGACACCAACATCAGCAAGGACCAAAAAAAAGTCCAGTAGATGTTTAAAAATTCAGAAAGCTTAGCCACAGGAATATTAAACACAGTTTCATAAAAGACAGCTCAAAAATGCAACAAGTTGTATCTTCAGTTGCCAGCACTGAGAACAGAACGCAGCTGAATCTGTGAGCATGCAGGAATCACACACATTTCAAAGGTATTGAGTGAAATATAAATATAACAGTGGTACCACTTGAGAATTTCATGGAATTCTGCACAGTGCCCAGTCCAGTGAATGAGTCTGAACACATTGAGTCACCAACGCTGACTTTTTCTCCCCAGTGTTATTCCTCTCTTTTTTTATGCTGTATTTTAGCAGCTACTGAACTTTTTATTCTCATTTCAAGATCTCCTAAACCAGCCTCTAAAACTGTACTCCCACCTCCTTTTCACCAGGGCAACATGCAGCAATAACAGTGTACAGCACCTACTTTCTCCAGTCAATATCTTTTTTCCCTTAAAAATCAGAATCTATACATGAAAAAAAAAAATCAAACTTTCTTCCTCCCTTTTTTTTTTTTTTAAAGTGAGAGACACTTTGAGGTAGAGATTAATCATGAAGCAAAAGATTAATTCCCAGCTGCTTGGCAACCATCTGGACATTCTACTGGTTAAAACACTAGTTTGAATTGCTAACCTACCCCTTTGATCTTTCTCAACGTCTCCAGCCCATATGTGCAATAATTAAAGACATAGTTCACAAACTATTGCAAAAAAAAAATAATAAAATAAATAAATAACTGTCCATGTACATCTAGATCTCCACAACCAGCCTGATTGGTATCAGGAATTATAAATCAGCAGCCAGTTTATGAAAACATGTCTCATCTTGACATCCACTGTGTGTCTCACACCAGTCTAGCAATAAAATAAGGTTTGGGGTTTATAACATTACATTCTGAGGAGTTATCAAAGCAAAGCAGGATGTGACTTCCTCACAAGGAGCACAACGGACAACTTGCACATGTTTTTGGGAGCAGGACATTAATCAGCCAGGAATTATGTTAGCAGCAGTCAAGATTGCTGTGATTTTAAATATGAACGAACAGATTCCTCCTCAGGACATTTACTCAGTGGTGAGAATCAGTTTACAACTGGATTCTCCATATAAATCACACCCTGCATTCAAAACAGACATGGGGGTCGTGGAGAAAAGGAGAAAATTCAAATTAACCAGAAAATAGTTGCTGTCACTGCCTGAAATATTTTCAAGGGGAAATAAAACAGTGTTTTCAGAAGCAAGTTGTCACAAGAAAAAAAGTTACAGAAAAGCAAAAATCACAAAGAAATTATGTCATATCTGCCTTTTCTTGTCCCCTCATATGGGCCACACTTGCGTGAACAGTAAGCAACACATGTTCTTACATTTTAACAAGAATATTCACCAGAATTAAAAACCTTAACAATCTTTACCCTGGGAAATCAGCATGATATTTATGAGCAGAAATATGGCTTGGACAGTCCCCAGTGAACAGGATGACAAAAGGGAACAGCAAAGGAAGAGAAGTGGAAGAATAGCGGGATAATAATAAAAAAAAAAAATCCAACACACGAAGCTCCAGTTATTTTTAGACTCAGGTTTTGGGCCCATTCAAATGCTTCCACAAAGTTCATCAAAACCACTCTCCTCCTGTTATTAAAAAGCACAAACAGCCCCAGCACATATCTGAGGAGGCTCCTTGAGCTGTATCCAGCTCGCCTGATTCCATCCACAGATGTTTATATATCCATCCACTGAGATTTAAACTCTAGAGACACACACAGACACGAGCACACACTCTTAACTCAATGTATTACACAAGAGAACAATACTGATGTGTTTTGTTACCATCCTTGGAATATATGAATAAAATGCTTCTTTTCAATGAGGAAAAATATAAAATCTGTGATGTAGCTAAAGGCACAGTAATGTTAATTTTACAGTGGTTTAATTACAAGAGTCCTTGTTTTAGGATATTGTCTTCATATTTGGCTTATTTATTGCTTGTATTTGGCATGAATTCCATATATTTAAATACTTCACTATGGAACAGGGCAATTAAGAGGAAGAAATCAAACCCAGCAGCACAATGCCCACTGATCACCATCTCCTAATTGCAGGGACTCTTATCTTCAAATATTCTTTCCCTTCTCTTTTCCATGCTAACACCAGCCAGTTTTATTCACTCTTCCTCCTGAGTTTTACAACTTTCTTTCCTCCCTGCATTCTTTCCCCTACATTCTCTATATGGTCCCTCTTGGGGGAAATCCATATCACAGCCCTCATGCAATTTGCTCTGTTTCAAGTTATAATCTCCTGCCAGATAAGTGAGAAGCACAGTAAATCTGCTGCTTTCAACACCTTCCACCCAGAGCCCTTTTAGCCAGACCATGACTTAACTATATCAGCACTGCAGATTTTATCTTCATGGAAATATATCACTAGATCCCAACACTTCTGGTACAATAAAACCATATAAATGGCTTGATGATCTTTATAAACAAAATTTGTGTCAAGCAGTAAAAGGGAGTGCTCATTCCCAAAATAAAAGGAGAAAAACAGAAATAAAGATTGCAAAGATGAAGGTCCTAAATAGCTTTTTAAAAAAGGCTGCATCCTAAAGATAAGACTTCTTGAGTCACAAACCCATAAAACACTCTTCACTTTCCATGTTACTTCTGGTCCTTGATCCATGAAGATGCATTTTCAGGGAAAAAAAAACAACAAATTAGGTCTTTTTCCCATTCTCTGTGTTCTCTGATATCTTACAGCAGCTATCTCACCTCTCCTTTTGCTCTGGTGTGCTCTCTCTTCCTCATTCCCCACCCCAAACTGCTGGAAGTTATCCCACAGGTGTTCTCCCAAAAACCCAGGCACTGCCTTCCCCAGAATTCCTCCTCCTCCCCCCAGCTGCACAACCATTTAGTCTGGGCTGCTTTAGCACACACGAAGCTGGAAAAGCACCAGTGGCTCCAGTGGCCAAAGGCTTTATCACTGGATTCCCAAAAATCAAAACAGAGGAGCGACAGGAGCACAGTGATAAAATCAACAAAAACATTGGAAACGCTCAATGTTCTCAGTTAACCCAGAGAGATGAAGCTTCAAAATTTATTGCATAAAGCATTGAGCTTGCCAGTTTGTCTGAAAAATAAATAAATTAAAAGCTGGTACACAACTCAGTATAATTTTATTCTAGGTATAACCTTCAACTGAAAAGTGAAAAGTATTTCCAATACGCCTCTGATTTGTTTAGGCTTCCTTTGTTGAGATAAGATAAATAAATATCTTTGCTTACAAAATAATAAAATAGAAGGAAATTGAGAAAAAAATGCTAATAATAAACAAGACTGACAAAATGAAAAATTAAGAAAGTGAACTTCTTTAAAGAAACACCAAAATGTCTTGAAGTAGTATATCAGATAAACCAGTTGTTTGAGAAAGGTTAGAAGAAATCAGTTTATTAACATAGCTGATTTTATTTTCTCATTCCAGAAGAATTCCAAACCTGTATCTTAGCAATGCTACTGAATCTGTTTTTCTGAAAAATCACAAATCAGACTTTTCCCTTCCCCTTCCTCTGCCCCGTGGAGCTCTGGGTGACACAGGGTGGCCAGAGGTGAAGTTCAAAGGGACATTTTCCCTTTTTATCAAGACAGGCCAATCACCCCATCTGTCGTGCTTTGCTGTCCTGCTGAACATGGATTTATTCCTGTTGGGTTGCATCTCCCTTGTTTAAACCCATGATTTTTCAGTAATGTCCATTTCCCAAAAGGTTTAATCCATGTCAGAAGTATCTGGGGAAGAGAGATGACTAAAAGCCGCTGCCTGATGACACCGGCGTTCTCGCAGGGCTGTGATGTGGTTATCACTGCTCATGGCCATGTGTTCAGCATTACAGAGTCTAAACAGGTGCAGGAATGCTTTATGAACAAAGGTCTAAAGGTTAAAAGCAAAAAACCCCACAGTTATCCTATTTTATGTTCTCCCCTTGTACTACAAAGACGTTGAAAACAGTTGAAGGTTCCCCCAGACTTTTTTGTACAGCACCATTTCTCTGCTAATACATTCACGTTCTATAAATGAGAAGGACTTTATTCCTAATTGAGCTTCACAAACAAAGTAAGATGAAAACACATTTAAGTTTTCTCGTTAATAGCACGCACATGGTGATTGTGAAACGCTGTCTGTAACCTTTCCAGTTCAAACCAGCACCATTAGCAAAAAGTCCTGGATTTTTTAATGTGTGGCTTAGAGGATTTTTCCACTGAACTAACGAAGTATTAACTGGGTATTTTATGTATCTCCTTGGCATGCATTCCTGTTTATTTAATTTGAAAATATTGTTTAAATGACAACATTGTGCTTTCAATTTATTTATTTCTTGGGCTATTTTCACATCTTATGAAACCTTGCCTCATCCTGAGGCACTGGTGGTTTGAACATTGTCAATACAAAAGAACAGTCAATAGCAAAGCAGAGAAAGTGAAAGGCACGTGGATTCTGCAGCTGCTTGGCTGAGCATCGAGTGAGGCAGCCAGGTAGCACCAGAAAACTTTTCATACACATTATTTTATTAACAGCTGAAGGATCTGCTAACCAGTTTTACCCTTCTCTGTATCTCTGCTAAAGATGTTTTCTGAATCGTCATGAAAGTATCTTCACGACAGTCCCAATCCATGTGTCCTTACAAGACACCAAGGAAATGGAAGGATATTTTCCTGCTTTCCCCCCCAACTCAGACATATTTGGGGTACTTTGTGGGTTTAGATCCTTCTGAATAGAAGGGAACTATGTACATATGTCTCAATTTTCCAAGAGCATATGGCTGAAATCAGAAATTTTAGATGAGACAAACAGAGCTGAGTGCTGAATTTGGTTTTTTTGTTGGTTTTTTTTTTTATGATTGGTTGGTTTGGTTTGGGGTTCTATTCCTTGTTTTCCAAATGCCTTTTCCTAACCTTCAGATTCCTTTTCTGCCCATTAATTCACTGTCTTTCAAAAAAAGAAATGTGTTAAATAAAATCAGCAGCTTATGACAAAATACCTCAGGCAGTCGACTTCCTCAAAGC
This sequence comes from Pseudopodoces humilis, assembly GCF_049639895.1. NCBI lineage: Eukaryota > Metazoa > Chordata > Aves > Passeriformes > Paridae > Pseudopodoces > Pseudopodoces humilis. Next base: position 2,845,588 of record NC_142220.1, read on the forward strand.
GTGAAAAAGGTGAAAATGACCACAAAATTTTACTTTTACACATATTCAAGGCAAAAATACATAGTGTGAGAAAATTAGATAGCAAAGCTTGGACAGCAATCTCAGGAATTCACAATGTTAGAAAGAAAGATATAAAGTAAAACGCCGTATGACCAAAAGAGGATTTGAGTTCATGGAGGAAAATACAGAAATAATGTAGATCAGAAATAAGGTCAAAATCTGCTAATTTTGAAAGGTATATGGAAAGTAAACAAAATCAAATCACTAAATCAAAGGTTTCACTGCCTCTATTAAAAGGTAATTTGGAAAATTCCTAGAATTCAAACTTCTCTTCACTAAAAATTCTTTCAAAGGATCGGTAAATGTGTTCAGAAAGTCCTTTTTTTACTCCCTAAATAACTGGGAAATCCATGAAGTATTTCATGACAAGCCCTGTCACTTCAGCAAATTTCTCTTCCATGCAATTTTCTGCTACAGTAACTTCCTTGTTAATGCCCTTTTTCCAAGGAAAATGCCTTAAAAGAATCCTACCTCTTTCTCCTGCATTCGAAACAGCTCATGGTTTTGTCGAGAGGGGCTGCTCTGTCCAAGGTCAATTTTAGGTGTCATCTATTGAAGAAAAAGTTCAAAACAGCAAATGAAGTCAAAAACAGTAAATCCAAGTACAATCAATCCCAACCAGTGATTAAAAATAACATAAAATGCTTGTTTGCCCTTCTGAAATATCAAGGGAATAGAAATACCTACCCAAGTCACCCGTTTTTCTCGCAGATATCTGGGGTTTTCTATCTGAAAAACAAGGCAGAGAAAAATCAGCAGGTCAACAATGTCTGATTTAGTCCAAGATATCATAACTGAACTATATTGAGCACAGGAACTGCATCACTCAAAGAACCACAGATGAGATGACAATGTACCTTAAATGTTACAGAAACAGGAGATCTTTCTAAAAGATCACTTGGTTGGAAATCTACTCAGCAATTTTGATAATGTAAACGGACAAAAAATTGCACTTTTTTCCCTCCCCACTCTTGTGGTTGTAAAAATTCCATCAATGCATATTATAAAAATATTTGGCAGCTACATACATAGGCTTATGCAAAATATTTCCAACTTTATTGGCTAAATTCTCACTGAAATCAGTGTAAAGCTACAATACATTTACAGATTATATTGACTAAAATCTGGTGCTTTTGAAAAATTACATTTGGGTGCGTTGAAACTAGAGCCACACATGTAAGTTATAGAGACAAAACATAAGGAAATAATTCATTAATATGGCTACATAATTAAAACAGTTCTCTTAATCACTATTTTTAAGAACTGGATACAAAGCATTGTTCCCAACCCACTTCCTCTATCAGACAGTTCTATCTTTCTCATTTTCTCAGACGATGAGGGCTCAAACATCACATCACAGAGAAAGCAGAATGCCCAAAAAAAGCTTTCAAGGGTATAATCTTGTAAAATGTGGCAGTGAGATTTGGAATAGGAATGAGATGGCAGTACACATTAAAAAAAAGAAAATGTTGTAGGATTAGGTTGATCTACGAAGCATGGCAAATATATCAAATGCTTGCACTTTCTGCAGTAGTATGAAATATATTTGTGTGTTGAATTTATCAGTGGAAAAGAGGCTTAATCCCTCTGAAATTTCAATTTGATACAGTTATTCATTTCCTGTCCCAAAAGGTGATGTAGGATTTCTGTGTGGTGTTGAGTTGTCATATCTCACCCAGAAGTCGTTGCACATACTCACATTTAACACATACATTCAATTTCAATGAATGGCATTATCCAAATTTTTAATACAGAAGCAGAAAGCATCAGGAAACCAATAATTTAACAATAACCTATTTATTGTCAGGGAGTTTACTAAAACAGACTAAACTTTCTTTCACACAAAGTACCCTGTGTTGGCATCCACGGGCAGCCACCAGGGAATGAAGGAATCCTGGGTGCACCCAGTGCCACAAAAATGAGGAATTTTGGACACAGAGGAGATTGTGAGGAGAGGAATACAGGAGAGGGCTCAGCCTGGAGCACCAACCACAGGAAATCCAGTGGAGGGGAAGGAAAAGCAAATCAATAGAGAAGGAAATAAAAGGTATAGAAATTCCAAACTGGAAACATTTCGGAGGATTTTCTTTGTCCTACACATTTGTACCTGCAACAGGATTTTCTACTTCCATTTTACTGCTATTATGTTCCTCCTCCCACCTCAGTTTGGCCACTTCCCCATCCAGCCCACACTCCTCATCACCCCCAAGGCTGAAGGTGTTTGCCAGAAGCTCAAGGTACTCCCCAGCTTGGCATCACTGGGAGCAGTGGAAGCCTTCACCAATACCTGGTAGAATCTGGAGAAGGCTGCAGAGCCACATTTCAAAAGCTTAATGATTTCCCAAAGCCCTGTCTCTCGTGCAGAACCACCCTTTACTTTGGCTCTTTTTAAAGCTAAAAATTGTTGTAAATATTTACAATTAATTAAAATCCTTTGTCTGCCCATGACATTCAGCTGTTTGCAGCCTTCACTTCAAAACCAATCTGAAAAGCTTAGGTACATCCTACTTGTTTATGGGAAAGAAGGAAAACGTTTCTCTAATACTTTGTAGGGCCCAAGTCTTGCATTTTTTGATTTTGTAACAGCAGCCATATGTGCTTTGAAGTTAAATGTTCCCACTTTGTTACTTGTTGTGGATTATATCCACTTAAACTGATCTGTAAACATTTAATGCCTCAACATTCATTTTTTTCATGCCGGTCTTCTGCAAAACTTCTTGTTCTCCAAATTAGACCACATTAAAGAGGGAATATCACAATAAAGAATGCCCCAAAAAAGAAAAAAAAAGGTCTGTATTTATGAGAAACATGCAAATTTAAAAATAATAAGCAAAAGGTCAAAGACAAGCCAAAATGCATATGTATGAAACTGAATGACTGCCATGAGAAGAGCAGTAAATCACATGCTTTTTTAAGAGTATGAACCAAATAAATGTCATCATGAAAGACATCTTTATTTGAACTAGAACTGAACTCTAATTTGTAAATACCACTTCTTAACAGAAACGGTATTTTGAATGTCTTTGTAGAAAAGATTTTGGATTCTCCTGTTCTATTAGGCAGTCTGACAAGGAATCACGTTTCAATTCGTGTGGAGTGCAACGGTCACCTTCTCCTCCTAAACCAGAGCTGTGAAGGTGTTGGGTGATCAGATCCCCATGAAGAAATCCCCATCACCTAACAGAGATAATCTACTTCATTAAAATATATATTTTTTCTTAAATTGAAAAAAAAGTATTGCAGAAACATACATAAAAATAAAATTCTGAGACTGCATTTCAGGCAGATGAGCAATAATCTGTAACTTCAGTATTTTTAATTTCTATTTCAGTATTTTTAATTTCTATTTATTTTAACAACACTTAAGTCATCAAAGTGAAATATTTATGAGTTATACAATTTTAAAGCTATCAGTGAGTGAAGCACTGACAAAAGTTGAAATGCTTTCCCCCAAAAGCAAGGACAGTGCAGGAAAAGCACAATTTTGAGCTTTAACTACCTCCACAAGTCCCATCCTCATCAATTATATTCCATCCCTCGGGCTGAAAATACTGTCCAGGCTTTCTATCTGTGCACTATATCCCAGTCCAGAAACTCCCACCAAAGCTTTGCTCTTTTGCTCAGTAAATACCACAACAATGACAACACTGAAGTCACGGTTCCAAACTACCCCTCCAAAGTCACGTTCCGCTCTTTGGAAGATGTTTATCCAGGGATGGTTATCTCCAATAATGCCCAACTGCAGCCTGTGTCAGTCCACTCACAGAATATTGTAAATATTAAGATTCAGAGAACAAAACCCCCACACTTGCATCTGCAGGCTCATTGTACATTCCCCTTAAGCTTCATCAAAGACAAAACGGGATTGTTTTCAAAACAAGGATGACAAAAACACACATGAAAGAGTTAAGAACACTTAAGACTTTGAAATGGTAAACAACTAAACTGAACCTTGCCCTAAATTCTTACTTTAATCTACCAAACCCAGCCAGCCAGCATGTTCCCTACAGAAATAACTGCTGAGTAGCTTCAGGAAATTTGAGTAAGGACATTCTTATCTAACATCATAATTTGTAGGGAAGTTCACTTTAATGCTGCTGCTGCAGTCTTAGTGGAAGGACATTAAAGCACATGAAGGCTGTTTGTCAGCATGGAAGTTGAATTTATTTTTTGAAGTCGCAACACCACTTGGAGTTCACTGTGGGAAAGTTTTTCCAGCACTGCTGCCCTCCAAGGCCACAACATATACAGTAGGTATGTTTATAGTAAGCAGCCAGACTGAGAAACCAAACAAAAGATAATCAAATGGCTTGTGCAAAAATGGTTGAGCTTAACTAGACTGGAAAGACACAGGCAGATGTGAGCCAAGCACACAGAGCAGGCACAGCATCCACTGCTGCTGCAGCCTCCCAGGAATTCCCAACGCTCCATCCATTTAACCCTGTGTTATAACACTTTTCTCCAAGGAAGGAGAAAGGAACGCAGCCACCAACCACTGAATTTCTTTGGTCTCAGCCTTCTCAAACTTTTATTAGGCAGCAACATTTCCCAAGACAAATTCTTCTGGGCAAGACTGAGCATCCAGTCAGTCCCACATCACTTGTGGTAAAAGCTAAAGAGTTAATTCTTGTCCTGGCTGAATTCCAGTGATGAAAAATTGTGTTCTCCCTGATTAAAAAGCCCTTTGCTGTTTCCCCAGGGTACAATCTCTTTGTGTGCTTTCTACCTAAAATGATGTGCTGAATTTCTCGGGATGTTTGAAAGAAATGCTTTGTCACACCTAAAATTGGCTACAATTTGGAGACAAATGAATCTGCATCACAGGCATCATGAAAGACAGAGTGAGAGACAGGCAGGTAAGGCAAGAATTTGCAGGCATTTAATTCACTGCTGTTCCTTTACATAACTTTATTTTTTTTATCCAAAAATTATGTTTGCTGACAATCTAAAAAGCTCAGCTAAAGAGAAAAAAAGAAAAGGGAAAAAAAAGGCAGTTTAATTCCATTATCCAGTGAGGTTCTTTTCCAGACACTACACATATCTTCCACAATATTAAATTATTTTTGAGACATAAACAGGAGATGGTCACCTTCCCCCTCAGTTATGAAGTGCACTAGAGCTGCAACAATATGCAGAAATTTATTGACAGCTGTTGATGAAATAAGACCACAGAATCACAGAAAAGTCTGGCCTGGAAGGGACCTCCTTAAAGTTCTGATTCCCCTAGCCCAAATTATTTTTATTATATTCTAAGATGGCTGAAGAATGACAAAGAAAGTTCAAAGTACCAACATGACCAAAGATTACTGGTATTTATTTGTCTCAGCTTCTGGCTCTGAAACTTTTCCCCTCAAACAGCCACACAAAAGGATTTCTGCTTTTCTGCATTGCAAATGCAGCTTCAAGGCATGAACACCTGACAAAGGACAGTCCCCACATCAATTTAGATAAGAGACAATACAGGCTGAGAAAAACACATTTTATAATGTATGTAAAACAAGTGTAAATTAGTATTCCATGTATGAAAGGCAAATTTATCACAATCAAAACTCAACTTTTTTTTCAAACATTTACTTATGCCTGATTAGAATCTAAAGAACTTGAATAATAAAATGTTTGATAGGGATAATCAGGAATGCTGCAAGGAAAAGAGGAAATTTCTCTTATTACTCACAGAAAGTAACAATATCAGCAAAGTAACACAACAGATTTACTTCTCCTGTAGAAAACGTTATTATTAAGAATATCTGAAGTCTTCAGATTAGACTGTTAAGCTTTGACCTCTCAGCTTAGTAAAGAAATCATAAAAGCATTTCCCAAAACTTTTCACAGTATTTTTAATAATAATATTAATAAAAAAAATAATCTCAATCACTGATGTCGGTATATTATGAAAACTGAAAATATATCCAGAATGTGACCTTAAAAATACAAGAGCTTTGAAGAAGAGGAAATTTAGAATATATTAAAGAAGCAGAAGGCTGAAAGATGACAGTAAAATTAAATTAACAATTTATAACTCATCACTTCAATGCACACAAGCCCAAGCTGGAGCAGTGGAGGCTCAGCAGCACCTCACAGCTGGAAGACACCAGGATCGTCCCACCAATGTGTGCACCCAGCTGGGTATTGGCAGATTCTTGGATAAAAGGATGGCCTCCATATAAACTTGACTGAAATACTCACAGCTTCCTAAAATTCCAGATTCTTACCAAGAAAAATCCTCATACAAAGATTGGTATAACCAAAAAAAACCCAAGGAAAGTTTAAAAAGCTTTTCAAGACAACAGCTCTTCAGCCCAGGCAGCTCAAAGTGAAAACCATTCTGTATCTCCTTTCCTATCTACCCCCACTACTGAAGTATTTTTTTGGGTCAAGGGTCTTCTGTATCTGAGGTGGGATCATAGTAAATTAAACGATTTGAAGCTGGGAGTAGCAATTAAAGGCCAACAAGATGCTCCCATAGCAATTTAAATGCTTGCAAATAACAGCAGCCACATCTGACACTCAAACCTTACAGATTCCAATGGGCTGCCATCATTTAGTGGGATTTTTTTATTTTTAGCAATGACATATTCTTTTAGTGTGACACTCCACTTAAAACTTCCTGACCCTTTCAGAACCCACTGGAGGCCGTGATCCACAGCAGGGAAACGCTGTTCAGCACAACCCCTCACAGACCTCTCTTTTACAACCTCCAATCCTCTTTGTCAGGTAACTCCCAACAAGTCTTATCAGGCAATCAAAGTCTCTCATGAGCGACTTCTTTAATTACCATCCCTGGAGAGGAGACTTGAAAAACTGATTTATGTGCCACGGTAGCCAATTTGTTATCCAAGGGAGCTCCCGTATCAGCAGAGGATCATCACAGTTTAATAACCAGCCATTATCAACACAACATGATTGCAAACTGGAATTTCAATTAGGAAAAGAAATAAAATACAAATAAAATGACAGAGATAAGAGATAAGCAGGCAGGCAGATCGACACTGATATAAAAATGCAGGATATAAAGAGATCCTTTGTCAGCATCAGTTGGTGTAATTTGTAAAATGGCCATGAGCAGGTTCTCCCCCTTAAAGCAGCTTTAAAAGCTCAAGGTATTACAAGCTTCCTGTTCATATCATCCAATGGATAAATACAGCCCAAATATCCAAAATCTGCAAGTGATTGCACCTTTGTTTCAGGCACCTGTACAATGCTGACACTTTCACCCATGTCCACCCTCAGCTTGGAAAAAGCAAGAGAAACACCAAGAAGGACAGAAAATCATTCATATCCGCTGTTATCATTTCTGATTGCACTGAAGAGAACTTGGCCACCCATGAAAAACCTGGACTGTAATAGGCAAGATTTTTAAATGCTGTCATATCCCTCTGGACTGACAATAGTGTAGAAAGAATAAAGATCATTTGGCAGCTGATTCAAATGACAACATAAAAATACGTGACTATGTTTCAAAAAACAAGGCTGAGCTATTTTGTTAAACTCGCTCTCATCACTTCTAACTTTGGCTGCAACTCTGTGAGCTTTCAACCTGTGAGAATAAGCACAAGAGCAGGAAGAAAAGAAAGAAGAAATCTCCCTGTAAAAATCAAAGTGATCTTAATAAAACTAAATTGCTATAAGGTTGTTAATCCTAATGAAATAGGTTAAAGAATTGGTGGTACAAATGAAAGGGTTACAAAAAAGACAAAACAACACAATAGAAAAAATACATTAAAATACAGCTGCAGAGAAGAGGTACTTCATTGTCACCTTAGAATTATCATGGAGTAATACCACAGAAAATACAACCAAAGGGAATAAAGTCTTATAAGAGTAACAAATTTGAATTATTGAAAGGGAAAGAAAGAGGTGAACATATAGAAAAGCCTCCTTTCAAAAGGAGGCCCACCGAACAAAAAAAAACTGAGTTGTATTAATGGCTTGCAAATTCTGTATTGGTTAAAAAAATAAACACAGAAAGCCAAACTCTTCTTTCATTTATACAAGTATAAATAAAAAATAATGCTACAGAATCATCAAGAATTAGTCTGAATTTCTACCAGAGTAAGACTTGGTTTTGACCAGCAGCCATTATTTTGCCTGATTTATGAGTAACCATATTAAAGGTGTGAAGATTATTATTACTTAAAATTTAATATTTTCTTTTCATACATTCATAAATAACCTTTCCAAGCCCTAGCAAGTATTTCTAAAAGACTGATTCCTTCATGAAGTTTTGTTGGCTAAGCTCAGAAAGCAAACTACACTACTGAGAAGTGCTCACTGCAAGTTAATAAATACGTAAAGTACTCAGTTTATTTTACCCCAAGATTCCAACTATTGAGTCGTGCTTCAAGGTCATCATCATCCAATGAAAAGTTTCTTTTGTGCTGATCATCCTAGAACATAAAAAAAGTCAAAGAAAACATCAGAATTGCTAGCAGATACATAATTCAAAATCAAACTTCTCACTGTCCGCGCCATAGCTTCACTGAGCTTCCTAATAGTGTCACAATACTTCTGATAGCTTTCACCTAAACAGCTCAGTTTCCAGAAGACACTGGGCTGAGAAAGCAGTTCAGAGGAAAAATTAGCCTGGCCCTCCAATTTAATGTTCTTCTTTATTTATTTCCAAAGCAATGGTCTCCTTTACAGAGGGTGACTTTATTAAAAAATCCAAAATACTCCATTTTCAGGCATCAATTCATCTCCACAGTTCCTGTTATGGGGATAAGCCAAAATTCAGAGATCACCTGATCAGCCTCCTATTAAAAAAACTGATTTAAAAATGAAAGGAAACCTCAGCAAGGCAAGGATGGTTATCAAAGCAGAGAACAGAGCAGCTGCTGCCCAGCTCCAGGGTATTCCTGATTTCCAGCACCCAGCCAGGCTGCAGTTATTGCTGCTCCAAGAAGAATTGTCTCTCAGAAGAGAAGTTTTTCCTGTGGGATAACAGTAACTACCAACATTTAATGTATCTAATGGGGAAAGCTGGTAGAGAACATTTTCCTTGGCTGAGGTATTTAGAAAATCAACATTTAAGCCCGAATGATTTTGTCTCATTAAGTGAGGTTTGTGTATGGACCTTCTTTAAATCTCATTTGTCACAAGCATCCAGTGACCAGAGCTTGGGCTGCTGTTAATTCACACTTAGTTAAGGCAGCTCTTAATGTTTCTTAAAAGCCTCCCTGCTCCTCTACCTGGGCCTGAGTGATGCCAGAACATCTGTGCATCCCTGACAATGGAACAAGGTATTGTTTGTTCCAGCCATCCAAACATTATCAAACTGACAAAGCAAGAGAGGATTATTTCACTTAAAGGCCCTTTTAAAGCTGTAATCATAGGAGAATCCAGTATATGGAGCTGAAGAACACTAAAGTGCAGTGATTTGTCTAACACTGACCTGGAAGCTGCAGCAGAGCCAGCAATAACAAAAAAAAAAAAAAAAAATCTTAAAAGTAAACAAATCAAATCAGCAAAACCCCCCCACAAAACTTTAAAGCCCCAAATCCAGGTTTCAACTGAAGAATATAATTTTTTTTTTACTATAACTCTTCCACAAGGAGTACTTCCTGAAGTAAAAATAAACAGCAAACCAATAAGGAGAAATGTAGTAAAGCCAGCATGTGGTTTTCTTTTTAATTATGGCATTTCTGTATTTAAATTCCATTTGTATACATACAATCAACACACACATAAATGCATTCACAGCAATCAGAGCCTAGAGCACAGACACTGATTTTTGCCCACTGAGCACCTGTAACCTGCCCTGATAAACCATCCCCTTGCTAATCCTCTATTCCAGATGCACAGCAGAACACAAATTTCCTCAGAAAAGAGCTTCCAGCTTATCCTATTTGCACTTCATGTCCTCATAAATTCTCAACTGTGCCCAGCTGCAATCTTTCTAAACTATTCATCTGATGGAATCAAAAATGAAGCGTGGGCAGAGCTGGAGGAACAAACAGGAAATTCAGTGTTCACAGAGGGGTGAGGGTTGTTCTAGGTGTGGTGAAGGACACTGCAAAGCCACAGAGCACATTTTGGAAGGTAAACAGCACATTTCTTGGTATCACACATTTGTCAGGAGTAACTGTCAGTGCAAAGCTTGCAATTAAATAAAAAACATCATTGAATATTTTGGACTCAAAGGGTTTCAGACAAAGCCTGTTCAATGCCCTTTCATCAGTCAAAATGTTCGTTGGGGAAAGTCTGATGAAACAAACTGTCCAAAATTCACTCTTTCAGAGGTCAACCCTTACTGAACAGAGCCAGAGGCATCTCTGCAGCTTTCTTTAATCTGTTATTGCAAAATACAAGATGATGTCAATGCAGGCACGTTGCCAAGCCTGGGGAAAACAATGCAGCAGACTCTGAAAACACAACACTAAACAGAGGTCAAGCATTAAGATGAACTGAGAGCATCCTACAAGAAATTCTTTTCCCCAACACTGGAGAGGACAGATTTTGATGAGCTTTAGTCCTCCCTATCACTCCCTCCCAAATGTCTGCACCTTTACAGGGATCATGACCCACACAGCAGGAAATAACAGCTTTACAGGGATATTTAAAAGCATCTCAGGGAAAGCAAAGCTTTAGGACAAAAAGGAGAAGCATCTTACAGACAGTGACGTGCCTAGGTCATCTTCATCTGTCCGGTGAGGAGAAAGCAGACAACAGGACACTGCTGATGGCTTCTCACCGAATCTTTCCCTGTTATTATTAATGACAAGAGGAAGCAGAAAAATTCATTTTCAGCAACTTGTGCACACAAAGGATGTTAATCACAGAATAGAATCGGCTAAAATATACACAAGAAAATACAAGATGGAAAGATTTAAAAAAAAAGGAGAAAAAAGAAAATTTTCATGTTAAAGGCAAACAAAAGCCATAAGTGTTCCCTTAAAAAAACACCACCATAAAACCCCACACCAAAAAATACACTAGAAATATTGTGTGCACGTCAGTACATTAAAAAGTATTCTTTGCTTTTCTTTCACTACATGACCCAACATCTCCCAAAGGATTTTAGGATAAATTCAAGCTAAGGAGAGGGCTGATCTAAGAGAACATTTTTGAAACAAAATGGCTAAGAGTATGAAACAACTTAAGATGGAGTCCAGTGACTCAGAGAAGAAAGAGGAATTAAGGGGGTGGTTGGTTGCACCATAGGGGAGACTTTTAAGAGTAAAAAAATAGGTTAGAATAAGGTAAATGATCCTATAACACAAAAAGGGCAAGAACAACACACACAGCTCTGTACAAGGGCAGTGGCTTGAAAGGCTAAGGTGGAGAGGAACAAGTCACAAAGACTATCTTGGTTTCATTTCATTTCTGTTTTATGGACTAAAGTGGAATTTATGGGGGATGGTAAAGAAATGCCCACAAGACAGTACACAAGCACAGCAGGACCAAGTGCTCTGTCCAGCAGAGGGATTTTCTGGAAAAGCTATTGTAAATAAAACACTTGAACAAAGGGAAATGCAGATCAGAAGATAGGTGAAGAGAATTGTCACTGATGCACCTGGTCACAGGCATTCCTCAGCCACAGAACAGGGGGAAAAAGAACAAAATAAAGTAAAAGTTATAAGCATTTGTTAGATGGGATGATACAGCAAAAGATCCAAAACAGTAGTGAAACACCTTTCAGCACATCCTACACAGGTATTAAGGTAATTAAAAACTCCTGTTGCTCCCTTCACCTTCCTATAACTGGCCATTTAATATTAAAATCAAATCAGAGCATCCAATACCTCCCTTCCTTTCCATCTGGCAGCAAATGAGACGGCTGCTATGCCAAAAAGACACTGAGATGAATGAAGTGTTTATGAACAGAACAACAACTGTTGGATGTACAATATAAACCAGTCACTTCTAGGAAGACAAACACAAAGTTTTCACCAAGCACAGGGCCCCAGCTTTCATCAGAACAGCAGGGAACAGAGAAATACAACAACTGGGAGCCTACCTTCCCTTCCAGCACCAATAAATCCATATAAACAACATGTATGGATGCACAATAACAATTACAAAGCAGTAAATAGTTTAGATAAGCAAAGTCTTAGGGGTAAAAAAGATCAAAAGGAATATGATAACACAATGACTGCCTCTTGCATTTCTTACTAAGATTTCATTTGACACAAAATTACCTTTAATTAAAGGGAGATAAATCTTTGCCTGTGAGTAAATCTGCCCTTTTATCAGATTTCCTTTCTGAGCAATACTCAGGTTACCTAACAATGCAATAAAGTTCCAATTGTTCAAAATGAAAGAAAACAGAATTCATGCCCTCGTCATTCAGAGATTCAGGAATATCAACAAACACACAAGCCAACCCAAGCTATCTGTAATATTTTCAATTTGACCAAAGGGAGGACAAAAGTCTAGATGCATTCTTAGTTCTGTATCTGATCTTTTGAAGAGGAACTGAAAAGGAAGCTTCTTTACTTGATAATACAAATACAATTTGAAAATATTGTTAAGGATGAACACAATTTTGCTCATATCAAGTGTGCACCACCTGTCCACTCCCTTTTCCAGCCTCCTGCTAATACGAGTCAGGTCCAAAAAGCACAAGATTAATTCTTTTTCCTCCCACTGCAGGTGAGTGAAGGATGATCAGAGTTTTGACATCATCCTGTGATCTCCTGCTCCATCCCAAGCAGGGAGTGGGCACAGGAGGAGGCAGAAACTTGCCGCTAATAAATGAGATTAGTAAATATTCCTCCTAGGAGCAAAGTGAGGCAAACTCACTGATTCCTCCTGGTCCAGCATGACTACACACCAACCTTTAACAATGTTTTCAGGCACACTCTATAAACACAGAGTAGAATTTTCCTGCGGGGTCAGAAAGCCCAGGTTTCTGTCCAAACCAATCTAAACATTTCTCAAACCAACCTTCTCACATTTCAAAATTAAGCTGCACCTTTCCAGCCCCAGCTGGTTGGATTTATTCACCCACACCCCAATTTGCAAGTAAGGTTTGTCTACCTAAGGTTTTTATGCAGGCAGAAAAACAACTTCATACAGAAAAGTCAAAATTGTCCAACACAGAATTATCTGCATTGCAAGATAAAAATCACTATGAAAAGAATTTCTCTTTGGGTCTTTGAAAGGAGAGAATCCTGAGATAAAGAACATCAAGTAGTTACTCAAACATGTCTCACTGACATTATCTATTTTGCCTTGAGAAAATGTTGTAGGAACTGAGTCATGGCTAGAATGCAAAATTTTCATCCAACTGCACAAATTCCATGCCCATGGATTCAGTTTTCCCAGTGCACATTCAGAGGAGAGAGACAAATACAGTGGAACTCGGTCACCATCTGCTGGCTCTACCTACAAAATGCACATCCAGAAATATTTAATATATTACATTGTCACCTGCACTGATTGCTCATCCAAAACTGTAAATACAAAAAGGATCTATATGCTGGATATAGGTAGTATCTTAACATGGTCACATTTAAGTAAATATTAAATATGTAAATATTTTGTGTTTTTCAAAACAAAACAGCTGAAATATTTATCTTCAGTATTTTTCTGCAAAATTTTCAAGGAAATTAAGTTTCTTATTGCTGTGAAGATTAATTTATGTAACCTACAGAACTATCAAAATTTTCCAACATAAATTCAGATTTCCTTAGACACAGCCCCACTCTTGGTTCAAGCATTCACTGGCAGAGCTGTGCCTGTACATCTGATTTTTAATTCCCAGAGTCCTTTAAACCAGTAACATTATTCAATTACATTTACTTGCTTCTCCTGGCATGCAGTAATTTGCAGTCCAGGGAATAATTTGCAATGCAGAGAGAACTTTCCAGAGAACTCACCAGAGTCTTGGGAACCACACTGATCACCAATGTAGGCATTACTTCATTCCCTCCGGATAAAAGGGGAAAAGTGAAATAAAGCTTCACTACACCAAAAATGACTTTGGGAATTTTGCCAGGCCAAGCTGAATCTTAGGTTCAGACACTGAGTGGGAAAAGACATCAAATTCCCAATATTCTACTATGAACCAGGTAGCAAAAGAGAGAAAAACTATGGCAAAGAAGGGAGGGAATAGGTGGAAGTGCACCTCAAGTGGGGACCAGCCCCACTGGGATGAAGAGGGAGGAACATGTAAATCCCACCCCAGCTGACAGTACAAGTCAGGAATTCAGAGTAATAAGGTGTATTTTTATACCACAAATATGGCCTTGTAGAGGTATCAGTGTGCTTAATTTGGCCTAAAAGGGGAGAGTTGTGCTGGTATTTTATTGCTGCTAACACCCAGAGTGATACTTTGACTTGATGTTGCTCCCAGGGGCTGACACAATCTGGTCACACCCAGGCCAGGTATGCTGACATGGCACAACAATAACAAAAATTCATCCAAGGTCTCAAAAAACATTTGTAAAACATGATGTACTCCTTGCTTTCATAATGTCAAATCTATTTTTTTTTTTTTTAATTAAGGGTATCTGGACAGCTCCTCCCAACAATTCTCTGTAACACCAAGCCCAAAACAGTAATATCATAACTCATCTGGAAATTCTCCATTCTCTGCCTCTGGTTCTTAAACCACAAGTCTGTTATCAAAACCACAGGTTCTTAACAGAGCACAAGTGCAAGCAACCAGAAGAGCCCCTAATCCTCAAAAAAGGAGGTAAAGAGACCTCAGACATAAGAGTAACTTCTTAAATGATTGTTAGAATTACACACAGTTAATGGATACAGAAGAGTTGCATGATACTCAATATTAATGTGATTTAACTTGCAAGTGTCCATCTGTCACTTGTCCAAATCACTCCTGAAAAACTAAAAACATGATTGAAAAACGAGGATAAACAGCATAAACATCAGTGTGCCTACAAGAGAACAGCTAATGGTGGCCACGTATGAAAGATGTAAGCAAAAACATTAAAAAAGCATTGGACTTCTGAAACTAAACTTAAACATATACTTCTAAAAAATGAAACAAAACCAGAGGCAGAGGAAACGCTCACTTCTTGTATAGCACCTACTGAGCTTTGACTAATATTCACTCCATGTCTAACAGTGCTTCCTTCACCAAGGATTTCAGAAAGGTTAAGCATTGACTTATGTTGATGTTAAAATGGGCAAACAAGTGGAAATTACATCCATGACTGAAATGCAGCCACATAAAGAAAAAAAAGATCTTGATAATCAGTGCAAAGTTGCACTAAGTAAGAAAATCCAGAAAGCAAATACTTAAGAATGGTAGATTAAACTAGAATTTACCTAAGATTCTCACAAATTAGGACAGAACAGAGCTGAAGTTTTCCAAGTGTCCAAATGACCAACTTGTCACTCCTTCAATACTGCAGGGACATCTTTCTAAGCCAACAGGAAAACAAGCCTTAATAATATGACACATTTCACCCCTTCTTCCCTGCTGTAAACTGCTCTATTCTCAGCTGCCTGGGACCCAGGATGAGGTTTAAGCTCACTGGCTGCTGCAAATCAAAAACCTAAATCTTGCTCAGCAAAACCTGCTTATCTGCAAGGAGCCACTATTCTGTTTCCTCTAAAAAACCTGTGAGCAACAATCATAGAACAACCCCTAAATCTACCATCTGTATGCTTGTTTATATCTCTAATTTATTAGGGGAAAAGCCATTAAAAACTATTTGATAAAACAGCTGCTTTCACCATCGTGGCCTTAGACTACAGATGTAGCCTTTGACTTTCCACATTAAGTGTCTGGAACTGAAAGGAGGAGGAGGACAAGAGGAAGGAAAAGGGGATAGAGGGATGGGAGATGGAAGAAGATGTAAAGAAGTCAGAGAAGAAGACATAATGGAGAAAAGTAAGAACAGAGCAGTCTGGAAGTTCTCATTACATTGAAGCTGTTCCCAGAGTTTCTGTATATAAAGCACAAACACTGATGGTGAGTCCATGAGGGAGTGCAATAAACTCATACAAACTGAGACATCCAGAGCCTACATCTATTAAATAAATAAATACAGATCAAACATTGCTGAAGCAAAGACAGAAACCTTACCCATGTGCAGGTGTTGCTGAAGATGAGCCCTCCACAGAGGATATGTTACTGTCATGGTTTCCCAGCTCTCCCACCACCCACTCAGGTAAGCAGTCAGCGCTGCTGTTCCGAAATCTTGGTGAAATTGGTTCATCAAAATAAACGGACTAGAATGAGAACAAGTGCAAAATCAACATGAGAAGATATATACACAGACACATTCTTTACACCCTTGATGTCATTTCTTGCAGGACTATCTGCAGTAGAAACACTCGTTTTCCAGTGAAGTCAGAGAGGTGTGCAAATGCCACCTTCCCAGCCCATGGGAATCCACAGCAACAGTGTAAATATTCTCCAATATTTCTTACAGGGTGGGTAATTGTAGCAAAAACTGGCATTGTTATATCACTGAAGCTGATGCCAAGGGTTGACACAGCATATTCAGCTCCTCAGCAAACAAACTGGAACTTTAACAATGTCTGTGTGAATTCTATAGTCTTCTCAGGCTACTGAAGTCACCACTTTCAAGAGCAATTTTCCTTTCACAAGAGATATCTACTGATTAGGACAAAAGAAAGCCTCCAGGACCTTTACATTTTTCCAAAGAACAAGAAAAAGATTACTTTTCTGTTCCTTCAAACACCTATTTTCATTAGCCTTCTAACCAGAATTTTGAAAATACAGGTCACAAAAAGTTTTTCCCATTGGAAGGTTTTCCGACCATCAGTTACAAGAAATGCCTTTATTTATCACAGGGAGTTCCACTCAATCCATTCAGAATCGTTTGCCACATTTGTGTCAAATCTAAGATGGAAAAGCAATTCCAGGATACATTTTAGCAAGTTTGTCTCATAAAGAAATGACACTCACCATGTAGGCAGGCAAAGTTCTCAGCATTCCCTCCTCTGGTTTTTGGCTGAAGGGACCATCCAGAACTCCTCTCTGCAGCATGTGGAGCAACAGTTTTGCATACAAGTTTCGATTCTCCCTTCCCACTATTCCTATGCCTGTTCCTGAGGGTTTGCAGAGTTTTTTAATCCATAGTGAGCATCTTTTTCTGTCTGCAAATATAGATATACGTGGTCACTATACATTTTCAGAGCAAATCAAACACATGAAGAAAAGAGAAGCTATCACTGGTCACCAATTTTGTAGGTTTCTCCCTTCTACACCAAAGTTTAAAACAAAACAAACTCCCAAATGACCAAAGCAAATAAAAGAAATGGTTAAATACTTAGAATTAAAGTCTTTAACAATGGTTCAAATTTACATATTTCACAAACATTTTCTATAAATTCAAGTTTACCAGAAGTTTACATCATTTTTGGAAACAGCATGGAATTGGAAACATCAGGAATTCTGCACTCACTGCAAGAGCTGTCATAAACTACAACTTACAGCTTGCATGAGCATGCATGAGCTTTAAATACACAATAAATCCTCATCCATTTTAAAAAATAAATCTCTATTTACACAAGCTTTGCTACCAGACAAGGAAATTATTCATTTGGTTAAATGTTTACACATAAAGCTCTTAATTTGTAGGGTTTGTGCATTTAATAATAACCAGCTTGTTGTAAAAATTAGATTTATACAACACCATTTATTAATTGATCTTCCTATTATTACACATTGATCTTCCTATTATTACACGTTCCTGAACAAATGTTAACAACTTTATAATTAAAAAAAAAAAAATGCTATCCCAGAAGCAATGCCCTTTAAAAGCTTTTAGTTTCCACTGAACTAGGTTTTTAAAGATAGATGTTAATGTATTTATGCAAAAGCACGTTTACATCATGAAAACAAGACAGAAAACATTCAACCTTAGAAGTTGTGCAAACCTCCCCGTCAAAAGTGTACCTTGTAATGTCAGAGATTAAGTGCCTGGCTAAATTAAGTGATACAACTACACATAATAACTGCCAGTGCCTAGGACTTTGTTATTAGTTATTAGTGTTTAAATGCACATTTTACCATATGTACCTGAACTATGCTGCAGGTTAAGCACATAGGGCTTCATAGCCACAACAAAGCGATCAAATTCCGCATCCAAGCTTTCCTTTATTTCGTCTTCACTGCTCATTTTGAAAGCACACAAAGTAACCTGCAAAATTAATGACATTGATGTAGAAAAGGTCAAATACTACATTGATGCAGAAAAGGTCAAATACTGTCTGTCTTCATCTCAGGCCACACAAAGATGTGCTTAGAAGAATACAGGAAGTGAACCTACATGTCTTGTTATGGTCAAATAAACACGAAACTAAGATTCTTTGTAAATAGCAGGTAGGCAGTGTAATCTACAAGAATGTGCTTGTTTAGCTTTGAAACTGAATAGCCAACCGCACAATAAATATATTCATTACACCCAATTTGTATAAAACACCTCAAGGCGTTTGTGTGATACCGCATTCCTAACCTGGTATTCCTTGTAATCAGAGGAGTTTCTTTTAAGAGGGGGGAGAAAGGAGGGAAAACAGCAAGTAGAGCGGTAGTTACACGTAACAGGAGCAAAGATGCTGTCAGCACTGTTTTGAAGGAAGCAGCACCGCGCAGAGCAGCGCTCTTGGCTCCCGTGCCGTTCACTCCCCAGCAGAGCGGGGACCTTTCCTGGCACGTTCCAGCAATGAACGCGTTCCTTTGCCAGCGGAACCGCACGGCCCGGGCCCGCCCCAGGGCCCTTCCCTGCGGCCAGCCCGGGCCGTGCCCCGGCCCGGGGCACACACGGGTGTCCCCGGCAGCCCTCCCTGCCCGGCCAGGCCCCGCGGGCCCTTCCCCGTTACCTCGGGGGGCCGCGGGTCGCGGTCGCGGCGGGGGAAGGCGGCGGCGGCGGCCGAACGTTCAAACCGGCCCCGCTCCCGGCGGCCCCGGCCCGCGCGTTTCCGTTTCCGCGGTGACCGGGCCCGGCCCGGCCCGGGCGGCCTCAGGCGGGGCATGGGGACCCCGAGCACAGCCCGCGGGGGTGGGACCGGGGTGGGCTGGGGAGTTCTTCGTCCCCAGGAACGGGGAAAGCTTTTGGGACTGAGGAGTGCGAGGAAGGTGCTGGTGGGACACCGCGGGAACGCAGTCACAGCTCTGAGAGGCACTGGGCTCTTCCCTCTGGTGACCGGGAACAGGAACCAGGGCACGGCTAGAGCTGTGCCACGGGAGGTTTAGGCTGGATTTTAGGAAAAGGTTCTTCCTCCAGAGCGTGCTGAGCACTGAACACGATCCCCCAGGCACGGCCCCAAGGGTGCCGGAGCTCCAGGAGCGTTTGGACACGGCTGCCAGGGATGCGCAGGGTGGGATTGTTGGGCTGTCTGGACAGGGACAGGGGTTGGACTCGATCTTTCCAGCTGAGATAATTCTGTGATTCCTGCCCGAGGTGATGACTGTCACCACAGCCCAGCAGTGCGGTTACCCCAATTCACTGCGCTACACCCAGCGCTCTCCCCCAGTTCACCCCATTTGTGGATGCACTCAGACACGCACGCCTCCCCAGCACAGCCTCGGGGAGCTCCGAGGGAGAAACGGGAGATGCCAAGTCCTGCACCTGGGTTTGGCCGATCCCCAGCACAAACACGGGCTGGGTGAGACGGGCTGGAGCAGTCCTGGGGGAAGGATTCAGCTGTTGGTGGGAGAGGAGCCCAGCGTGGCCCAGCCGTGTGCCCTGCGCTGAGCCCGGCGTGGGCAGCACGAGAGGGAGGTTCTGGCCCTCTGCCCCTCAGCTGAGACCCCTGAGGCAGAGCTGTTCCTTCAAACACCGATTTGAAGGGCAGAGCTGCCCCAGCCCTGGGCCCAGCACAGCGAGGACCTGGAGCTGCTGCACAAAGCCCAGAGGAGGCCGTGGAGATGCTCCAAGGGCTGGAGCCAGGCTGGGAGAGCTGGGAGTGTTCACCTGGAGAAGAAGAGGCTCTGGAGACACCTCAGAGCCCCTTCCAGAACCCAAAAGGAGCCCAGGAGAGCAGGAGAGGGACTGGGGACAAGGGCTTGAAGGGACAGGACACAGGGAATGGCTTTCCACAGCCAGAGGGCAGGGTTAGATGGGATTTTGGGCAGGAATTCCTGTTCCTGTGAGGGTGGGCAGGCCCTGGCACTGCTAAAAATCTCAAATTTCAAATAGTTGGCATTTGATATATACTGGAGCACGAGATACTTTTCAGCTCTGTTAAATCCATGGTAGATCCTCGCAGCAGAATAAAGCTGCTGTGTTTCTGCATGTTTCCTTCAGATTTGAATGCATCTTTGTCATACTCGTCACAAAGTACTTTGAAAAACTGAATTTGCTGGAATGTGATCAAAAAGAACATGAGGCCAAGCAAAATCAATGATTGGAACCCCTACTCCAGGAGAAATTTCCTGAGGGAATAAATCCAGTTTCTGGGTCTGCTTCCCAAGGCAGAGCAGGGTGGCCAGAAAAGTTGGAGCCTACCTGAAGTGATTTGACAATTGCACAACTTCTGTCCAAAAAAAACAGAAAGAAAAATAAAATATTGAAGAAATGACTGGGGTCTTGTCTCCATCCAAAGCTGCAGCCTGGACGTGAGGAGCACTGATGTGCCCTGACCCTCCTGAGGAAATCACTGTAGACACATACAGAGCACAAAGGTATCCCAACCAGAATACAGAACAAATTCCCAATTTGAATTGTAAAAATACAGTCATTTAAGTAAAACATATTCAATACTTTTTTTTTTCACCACATTTTACCATGTTCTCTTATCTCTTTAACTGTCTCGGCAGGTTGCCACAAGTAACATGAACACAGCTTAAGGCATTTTTTTCAAACATTTCAAAAATACAGAAAAAAATAAAAAAGAAGGCAGGTTTCACTGCCTCATACCAGCTTCTGGAACACTTTGAGTTGCAAGACGTTATTTTTCAGCCCTTCTGAGCAAATCTTTCATGTCTGTAAAGTTGTGATTCACAAACACCTCACTACTTCAAAGAGTTAACAGATATTTTTTCCTCCCTCTTCTTGCTTCAGGAGAGTAGATAATAAATTCAGCATGTGAACATTGACTCCTAAGGGTGATCCTTTCAAGTATTCCAGTGCTT
Source organism: Pseudopodoces humilis (assembly GCF_049639895.1). Taxonomy (NCBI): domain Eukaryota; kingdom Metazoa; phylum Chordata; class Aves; order Passeriformes; family Paridae; genus Pseudopodoces; species Pseudopodoces humilis. Next base: position 2,866,664 of record NC_142220.1, read on the forward strand.
CACATCCAGCGAGGAAGCAGGGCCAGCCGATTTGTTCAGTCATTATTCTGCTGCATGGGTAAGTAGAACAGGGAACATTTCCTTGGAAGAACCTCAGTTTTCCTGGGGCAGCTGTTTTTGTACAAAACACAAGTTATTTCAGGGGCAAGCAGCATTTGGGTGGCAGTGAATGCTAAGCTTACTTACGCCAACTTCACAGGGTTTGCTGTGAAACACAAGTTAATATTAAACTGTGTTTGGTATCTCAGCAACTGTCCTGAACATCCTGATCCCAGAGATGGATCCACACCATATTTAGATTGGATTTCCAAATTAATTGGCTCCTGCCAGCTGAGCTATGGATGTGTTAGGAGTTATAGGTGTCTTGGCCTGCAGACATCATTTGAGGATCTCACCTAAACGTGTTCAGAACCAAAATACGACACATGATGCACCAACAAAATACCCATTTCAGTTGCCTGCATAAATTTGTCTGTCTCTGCATTAGAAAATTAAATTGTTGCTGAGTACAAAGTGCTAAATACTTAATAATAGCTGCCTCAATCTCTCCTTAAAAATAGGAAGCATAAGGATGAATTATATCAGTCATACTATTAAAATATTCATATGCAGCCTTACAAAAAAAAAATAAAAAGATATATAATTAGAATATGTTCATAGTTTTAATGGAAGCTCTACCATCTTACAAGTAGCTTGATCTTAATATTAAATGGTCCTTTTAAAAGTTCTGCAGTGGATTATTACTGTGGAGCTCATGCTTTTTATCAAAGAAAGGCTTTTAAACTGCAGAGGGAACCCTGTATGACTCATGACAATTTATTATAAGTGTACCACAAATATTTCTCTATCACTTTCTAGTATGTTGAAATTATAATTACTTTTTCTGAAAGAAAATACAGACATAAGCACAAAATTTGCCAGACTGGATCATAACAGTGAGCTGCCTGTATCATAAATCAAATTAAAAGTATAATTTACTTCAGAGCTACTTAATGACCAGAGATCAGAACTGTTGCTCAATGATGTACAGTTCTGTTAAAAAAAAAAAGCAAAAGATAGAGAACTGAAGCAATTATATTGCGTAATATTGAAACAGAGGTAAAAATTAACAGTGGTTTAAAACAGTTTCAGGTGAAGTTAGAATCTCAAAAATGTAAATAGTCTTACTAACTTAAGCAAATTTTTTTTTTTAGAAATATTAAAAACCTCTTTATCTGATGCTATTGATGTTTAAATCATGGTTGGATACTTGTCTTCTAAACTCATTTGGAAATCTCAGTCTTTCTACTGACGTAAATTCTGGAAAATCCCAAGCTCGTGACCCTCTGCTATCTATAATTAAAGGTCCACTCCCTGTCACAGGGGAGTGGTAATGGAATCAGAACCCAGTAATTACTAATGAGTAAGGCCTTTTGCTATAAATCGGTCCAGAGCTAAAGGATCTGATTGATGATTAGATAATATTAAATAAGAACACACTAGTGGCTGAAAATCACTTTATTGTAAAGTAACTGCTGTTGAGGAAGTCATTTACAGTTGCATAAATGTTGGATATGTGGAAAGAGAAGCAGTAGTGCAGGGATTTGGAAGAAGGCAGAGACAAGAGAATGGAAGTTAATGGCTGAAATGATGTGTTGTAGCTTGTGGAAGAGACTGGTGGGGATGGTGGGAGGGAAGAAAGCATTCACAGAATCTGGAGTTCACCTGGAAATTTACACTCACGGGACCTGAGTTATTTACAAGACCCAAGTTACACTCACAGGACCTAAGTTTTCCTCTCATATGTGGAATGTTCTGTCTCAGTAAGGCAGAAATTTAGTACTGGGTTATTTCTCTGCTTCAGGCTTCATCTTCACATGCTTTCATGTCTGAGGGGTCTTTCTTCACCAGACTTGAAAAAAAGCCACGTTCTGTTGGAGACAAGTGAAGAACTTGGGTTAAATTCTTGAAACGTGACAGCTGAAAACAACAGCGAGGTGAGCAGTCAATCTTTGAATCCTAGTGAAACTGTTGGAAATGTTCCTTTATTTTCTATGTTAGTAAAGCTGAGCTATGTGCATCAGAAGCCAAATGTGAGGAGAGATGTTTTCATCATGCATGGCTGTGCTTTTCCTTTGCTTACAAATAAAAATAAAACTTACAAGGAAAATTCTATGCAAGCAATATTGACAAAACAAATGCGAAACATTTCCTCTTGCTAACAAAGTTGGTAATGTTTATTTATTCTAAAAGCCTTCATGCCTGTGAGGCTGCTCTTCCAGCACCAATTCCTCCTCATAGCTCTCAGCTGCTTTTCAACACTCGCTGTCCAAAGTGTTTTCCTGATCAGCATAAAGTGGGAATAATTCACCAGAATACAAGGAATATGTCAGGTTCTGAAACCTGCAGCAGTGTTCAGGCTTTTTATCCCTGAAAAAGGTGCTGATCCAAGGATTTGTGAAATCCCAGAATACTTTAATGGCCTTTTCTTTGGGCTAGTAACATCTTTAGGTAACATCTTCTAGAACAGGATAGGAATTAAAGCAGGGCTCTGACACAACCAAAAGAAAATTCTTGCTGGGAATTCTCTCCTCAGGCCATTTTCTTCCAAAATACCCAATAAGTCAGATACCAAATAATTCCTATAGCCACTCAAGCAGGTCTTGAAGGTGAATTATGACATTGTCCCCCACACTCAAGCAGCTGCAATTTCCACCCCACCCAGTGGTTTGTGAGCAGCCTGGCTCATACCTTTAAAACAGGCAGGGAGGGTGAAGTTGCCATCCACACACTCCACATCTACAGTGTAGGCACAGGATTTTTCCTTGTTCTTGCAGAAGAAGGATACAGTTTCTCCATGCATAATGCCATCCTTCAGGTCATTCTGAACTCTCTTCTTCTCACCATTGTACAATACTACAGCTTTCTTAGCTGGGATTTTACATGGTGCTGGAAAAAATCCGTTGTAAGGAACAGGTTTGAAAAGGGGGTAGATTAGATCTCATCAGAATTCTGTATAAGTGACATTTGGGAATGAAAAATTATCCTACATATAGACAGAACTTCTGCTGGTATTAAAATGCTGAGGAAATTCAGACCCTGAAGCGAAGGGTCAAAAGTTTCCAGTGAAAATCCAGCCTCAGTGTAATTTCTAATGACATGAAATAGGAAGAGGAGAGGAAATACTCAGACAGAATAAAGTTACATGGCTGATTATTGAAGTCAATCCAGATACATCATGTCATGCAACATTCAGTGTTGGGAGTGGGCTTAGATTATCAGGGCCTTGCAATTCCTTTTTTGGCTTCCTTTTGAGCACAGCTCTCCCACAGAGCAGTGGCAACTCAACAGTCAGAGCAGTGGTCTGCTGGAAGAGTTCAGTTTGATTCCTGGTTTTTATGGGATGGGATGTGCTCACCTCTACAGGCTGGCTTTGTGGACCAGTTTCCAGTGTTCTCACAGCGGGAATGCTTGGATCCCTCCATCACATAGCCGGGCTGGCAGCCAAAGCTGACACTTTCATTGTAGTGGTACGTCCTGCGCACAGCAAACTCTATGAACCCATTTTCTATTCCTATTGGAGTGGGGCAGGTGACAACTGCGGGACAGAACCAAACCCAAAGCTTTATCAGTGTCACAGGTCAAAAAGACAGCTATAAACCTGAAAAATGTATAAAGACTTTCAAGGTGGTTCATTGCAGCCTCTTTCACAGGAAAACACAGCCAGGGAAAGCTTAAAAACCACAATGAATAAATTAACATTACTTATTTTAAATACACATCTTTTGCAATCTGTGGTTATAACATGACTTAAACGTGGTGTAATTTAACTAAAAGCAAGGAAGTTTTTAGGACTGAGGGTAAGGTTGGCTATTTCTTAGGTGAATCTGAGCACCTAGAATCAAATGTTGGCTGCACACTGGAGGCCAGGCTCAGGTTCCCCACTGTGCACCAGGTTTAGCAGGGTTTGTTTATATAACCTTTACACCTGCAGCAAATATTTTGTCAGTCCCATGTTATGTGCCATGGGTTAGCAATCCCCTGCAATGATTACAGAATTCAGCTGCAGAATAATTGTGCTGTATTAAAACAAAATATTAAAATATCAAAATTAAAATAGTGCTGTTCATTTAGTTTTGTATGTGCAATTCTCAGGAGTATTTTTTGGTGTGGATAAAAGAAAGTTACTCACCCTTGCACACTGGAATGCTGCTCCAGGTGCCATTGGCCATGCAGGTGGCTGTGTCATTCCCAATCAGGGCGAGAGGAGGGACACATTCAAACAGGATTGTGTCCAGGAAATGAGAGACGTTTCCAGGATTTAGGCGGCGGTAAGAGAGGACCCCAAACTCCGGAAGCGAGGGAGGTGCACAGGTCACCGCTACAAAAGCACAGCATCCAGAAAATTAAGGCTTAAAGATCAAATAATTGTAGAATCAGAAGAGCAGCATTCTTAAGACTAAATGAACCCACATGGAATCATAGCTGGCAAAACATAATTAAAAGTGTCAAGGGCCTCAGAATATGGAATTCATGAGTTTTGCTGGATTTTGCAGACAATATTACTGCTTTTCAGTCAAGTGTTATTGGAGGATAGGTTATAGTAAAACCCTGCCTAAGCATAAAGACATGACAATATCCTCTTTTTATAAACAGGGAGGAGGAATTTGAGTGGATAAGCATCTTACCTCCAGCTGTAAATAGCATCCCTGATCCCGACCTTTTGTTCAGACCTTTAAACTGTATTTCTCTAAAACCCGCACATATAAAACCAAACATGCAGCATTGTGCTTGATTTTCCCAAACCAGCTTTTGCACAGCGCTGGAGGAGACTTCTGAATAAAGGTGTATATAATTCTGAGCAATGGAAAGGAATATTTCTGGAATAGGAATAAGGATAGTTTTTTATTGAAACACATACGTTGACACTGTGGAGAAGTTCCAGTCCACTTTCCATCTGCCATGCACTGGCTCGTTCTTGAGCCGACGAGGTTGTAGCTGGAAACAAACAGACCTGGTTATCAGAGCAGGGAGATCAATCAAAGATCTGTCATTTCTCAGAAATAAGAATCCAGCTCTGAAATCTTTCTCTAGTTTAACAATTCCTGACTTCAGAGGAAGTTTAGAATCAGCTCTGAAAAACTGTTAATATCTAAATATTGTAAAGCCCCAGGCAGAAGTCTTGATACAACAAGATGCTTTGTCATTTTAACTTTATATTCTGTTTTACATATTAATTTCTACAACTGATTAATACTATGGATGTATGTAAATAGCAAATGTTGATCTATGATTGCTAATGCAAATGTTATGGTTTCTTGCGAGGATTTCCCAGTTAATTATGGCAATTAGGATCAAATATTGGAAAGAACTCAGTACTCTTAAGAACTAAAGTCACCAAGATGCATTATTATATTTTAATCCCAGACATTTTAATTTCCATATGCACATTACATACTTCTCTCCCATCCTCTATATTCACACTATTGACATCTACTCTGAGTTTTAAAGAAATATTCAACATATGTTTGGCATTTCAATATCACACAGCTGAAAACCAGTAAATTAGAATTAACAAAATCAAATTGAGTCCCATTGCTACACTTGTTGTCATAGTTGAATTTATTTATTCCTTATCTCATTTCTCTTTTACAGAAAGAAGTTGTTGAGGCTGTTGACACTTTTCAGTGAGCTCTAGGCTGTGTCTCACCTGTGACTTTCCAGGTAAGCCCTCTTTCATTGATCACCCAAGTACAATTAAATACCTACTACTATCAAATGCTTCCCTGCATTTACCACAACTATTTTTTTAATTGCATCCTTTTTCCTAAAGCTAATGAGTAGCCCTGAGGAAAAGTGCATTTACTGCAGGTAAGTTAGGATTAACCTCATGTTTTCATTTACTGAGCTTGGAAAGATACAGAAACACAATTTCCAGTCTTCAGAGCCCAACAGCGTAACTTTGATGGAGATTATCTACTCTCTGCTATAGGATTTCATCTCATGATGTAATAAGAGGATTTGAAAAGCAGGGGAAAGCAGCCCAGAATAAATTTTTACATAAAATCTCTGCTATTTTGGTGGTTTCCATATTTGTAAGGCTTTTCTTTTGGAGTAGCAAAGCTCTATAATGTTATAGCCAAGACTGAACAGAGGTGGATCACCAGTCAGGATTTTTTTTAATGATTTGTGAAATGTAAATGAGTTTTTATGTGACATTTTCAATATAGTTCTCTGTCCTGCAGTGTATGGCAGTGGGTGATACTACAGTGTGATTTAGGTTGTTTATTTAGCAGCATGAGGAAGGGAACACTTACCCTGGATCACATGAAAAAGTTACAGTACTCTGGTACTGGAACTCTTCAAAATCCATTTTCCCATTCTGCAGGGGTGGAGGAGGGGGACATCTTTTTGCTGTTTATTAAATATATATATAAAAGGATAATATTAACTCGTAAGGCATGAAATGATAATTGCATTATGATGGGAACAAGTAGATCATAAGGGCTCATCCTGGTGGCTTTCACATTTCTCCACTCCCGTGTACTACATGCCACAAGTCTGGCTCTTCTATGTGTCTGTCAAAATACAAGTTTTTGGGATTAAATCTTTTTAACACTGGATTGTCTGAGGAATGTAAATTGTCTGCAATGAAATGATGAAAATGCCTCTGAGGGGTGCAATAAATGCAGGGGTTATCAAGCAGCACATGCTGTTAGGGGGCAAGCTGTGCTGGGCTGGGGCAGATGAAGGTTCACCCTGTCCAGCTCCAGTCTCCATCCCCATCCAGGAGCAGGGGCTGAAGGGCAGGTGTGGGACACAGATGGGAAGATCCTTCCCATCACCACCCCTCCTCCACACCCTGCTGTCATCCAACGAGCGAGGGAAGAACCACTGGAGAGAGATCTGTTTAAATCCATCCGATTCCCCCATGGACTCTAAGATATCCTTTCCAGATCCATGAAGGCAGGAGCAGGAATTGCTGTGGCTACTCACGGAGGCAGAGCAGGGTGTTGAAGGGCCACTTGCCCGTCGGGAGGCAGGTGTACTTCCTCTGCCCACTGTTGGGCATGAACCCGGGCCGGCAGGTGTACTCCACTTCCTCACCCACTTCATACACCTTTTTGTCTACATTAAGTGTGGCAAACAGCACTTCTGGTGGCCTGGGACAGACTGGAGGAAAGGAATTTACTAGAGATTGGGTAGAAAATAGGAGTTGTTTTTATTTCTCAGCTTGAAGCAGAGGATTCTCTATTGTCATGAGTTATAGTATCTCCCTGCCCTGAGATGTCCTTTTGTCTTCCTGAGGCAGGTGATGGCTGCCCTAAGTATTAGGCAGGAAAAGAAATGTGGTGTTCTTCTTCTCCTCAGGAGCTCTGCCAATGGTCCCAGTTAGATTTTGTGTCACTTTTTAAACTAAAATTTACTTTTCCTTCAAAATAGATTTATGAAGGTGGTGCACAAAGTGAGTCAATTACAGTAAATTACCTTGGACAAAATAGGGTGAGAAGGACTTAGAAGCAAACAAATGCCTTTCATTTTTAAGTTTGGTGGGGGTCAGCTTGAAATCAGGTATTTTTTCTTGTAATTAAATTTCCTTTTTTCCAATTTTTCTGTTCACTGGGGTAGGCCCAGTGTTCCATGAGACAGCTCTGCTTCCCAAACAGCTTTAACACGGTGACAGCAGGAGCATCTCATCAGCCAGAGGGTGAGAACAGGAGGGAACAGCGAGAGAGGAACGGAGGGTGCAGGCTGAGCTCCTGCTGAGGACATGGAGAGAGGCTTCTGCTGGCATCGAGGGGAGAGCACAGAGGGACACGGAGCTCAGGATGGAGAAATAAATGGCAAACACGGGGAGAGGGGACATGAGGCAGTGCCCAGAGTGGGGGAAAGGAGGAGAAAAGTGAGGCAGGAGCAGTGCAGGCATGGAGGGGTGAGAGGGTGAGCAGGGATGGAGCAGGCTCATTCCTGGCACACACAGTTCCCCCCTGGCAGCCAGGCAGCCTGAGTCCCACAACATCTCTCAGCATTTCTTCTGCTTTCCTTCATTTTATGCTTTTGTATACTCACCACAGGAAGAGACAGAGGAAAGAATAGAAAGGAAAAAGAGAAGAAAAGCTTTCAGAGAAAAGCCCTGTTCAAAGCACTTGACGAGGGTTATCTAGAGGCTTTAAAATGCTGTTGTTTTCAGTTTCCCCATTCCCACCTGAGGATGGGATTGTTATTAGCAAGTGGAAGACACTCACCTTTGGACGCGAGGGCGCAGTGGCTCAGAGCCACAAGGCACCCGAGCAGTGCCAGGGGGTGCATCCCTGCCAGTCCCCGACGTCCCGAGTGCGCCCCGGGCCAGGGCTCTGCCCTTAAAAAGCCACAAAAGGATGGTTACATATTAACTCTTTGTGTTTATTCCCATCCCAGTAAACAGAAGAGAAAAGCTTCCTTGTGTCGCTGCTAATAAAGGCTGAAACAACCATCACATGTTGCGTTTGGGGCATAATGCAGGAATTCAGATGGCAATTTCTGCTCCACACAGGCTTCTCTCTGGTTGTTTCTGCAGAGCATCTCCTGTTGGGACCGATGGTGCTGGAGCAAACAGTATTCTCAGCATCTGTAGAGGATGAGGATATTTGGAATGCAAAATTGGGTTGAATAATAGAACTGTCACTCCAAGGCTCATGTTTATCACTGGAGCATGGACATTTCTGTGTAGCAAAGACTCCTGATAGTTATAGCAAAATCATTTCAAGGCAAAATGAACCGTTTTGGAGTGACATTGGTATTGTAATGTGCCCCCAGTGATGTACCAACCTCATGCCAGTTTACACAGATGATGATCTGGTCTGAAACTTGGGGCTTCAGGGCCCTGTTTGATCTGATTCCTGTTGTCTTCCAATTACCAGCTAACCAAAGGCAGCAGAGACAGTGCTCGGTGCCAGCACTGCAGGAAGCCTGAAATGATGATTCCTCTTCTTATTTGTGACAAGGGGGTCATGAATCATATTTTTGGGTGGCATAAAGCCTTGTTGTGGCACTGCAAGTTTGGAGCATCAAGTCAGAACTCGACAGGTATCAGCTGAGGTTCTGATCACTGCAGTTCTCCTAATTTAGCAGATTTCAACTGCAGGAGCATCTGAAGAGCAACCAAAATAACATTTGTGTAATGATTGTTCCACAGTTTGGTGTTTCTAATCTAAGTATCCTCCTCCCCTGCTGACTCACAGCCTGTGAGGGGGAGTGAGGGACATTTGAAGCTCTGAGAGAAGTTGGGTTATGTCAAGCTCTTACTGCTGGGATCTCCAATTGTTTGTTTTGTTTTATAAAATTTCTCTGTTTGTATTTGAAACATGAATTTTAGCCACAACATTAAACAACTGGGAACACGCTATTCTTCTCAGAAAGAAAACGCTGTGAATGTCCTGCTCAGAGTATTTACCAAATGCACGGTGCCGGAGGGCAAAGTACCACTGCTAAACCAACAGAAAAAGATTGACTTCATTTTCTGTATTTACATCTGATTATTTTTCCATTTGTCGCAGCCTGCTTTTTCCTCCTCTCTTTCACAAGTAGATTTTCCTTTCAAGGCACGCTGCTTTAATGAACTTTATTGCCTCTGGCTTAAATCCTGCCAAAGGTGGATTTTTATCCTTTTGTGTGTTTAAAATTCCGGGATTGGATGGGAACAATTTGGGGCAGTTCCCACCGCGGGCAGCAGGGGGCGCAGCGCGCTCTGCCTTGGACGGGAAAGTTTTCCCTAAAAATTTCTGGGGAAGTTTTCTGTACTAAAATGAAAAAAAAAAAAAACATTGAGAAAAAAAAAAAAAAATAATTAAATTACCTACACATTCATTTTACATGAATTTTGTATGTGAAATTTTACCGATCTTAAAACTGAGACTTAAAACTGCATGTGAAAGGGACAGGGGAATGAATATTTATGTATATAAGTCCATAATAACTGCCAAGGTTGTGATTCTTCTTGAAAACTTAATTGTCTGCAATAGGAAACATCTGAAAGTATGTTCCAAATAACTGTGCATGTTCAGAAGCTGGAAAAGGACACTGAGTTAATCATGAGACTGGAGCCCCTCTGCTCTGGAGCCAGGCTGGGAGAGCTGGGGGTGTTTGCCTGGAGAGGAGAAAGCTCCAGGGAGAGCTCACAGCCCCCTGCAGAGCCCAAAGGAGCTCCAGGAGATCTGGAGAGGGACTGGGGACAAGGGATGGAGGGACAGGACACAGGGAATGGCTTCAAACTGTCAGAGAATAGGTTTGGATGGAATACTGGGGAGAAATCTCTCCCTGTGAGGGTGGGCAGGCCCTGGCACAGAAGCTGTGGCTGCCCCTGGATCCCTGGAAGTGCCCAAGGCCAGGCTGGACAGGGCTTGGAGCAGCCTGGGACAGGGGAAGGTCCCTGCCCATGGCAGGGGTGGCACTGGATGGGTTTTAAGGTCCCTTCCAGCCAAAACCATTCTGTGATTCTTTGATTCTATGATTCTATGAAAATGTGACTACTCTGGTATGGATTCACCTTGGAACAGCATGAGCAAAACTGACCCAGTTCTTGCTGTGATTGTGATTGTGTGCAATTATATACATCAGCTGGTTTTCCATCAAATCCAACCCATTCCTTTCACATGCGAGCTATTTAATATCACAGCTCCTGCAAACCAAAGAATGAAGCAGAATTTTGTTTCATCAGAGACCACATAAACACAGAGCAGAGTGGTGGTCTCTACCCCAGATAATGTCACATGCTAAGGAAAGAAATGGCAGCTGCAAGCAGAGAAAGCAGTGCAGGAACGCTCGGAGGAGATATCAGCCAGCATGATGTGAGCCAGATCAGCGTCCCAGCAGTCTAATTATTACCTGGGGTTGTGCTAACACAGCCTGAAGGGAGAACATGCAGGAGGATGTGAAAAAACTGCCTTTGCAGAAGTGGTGCTGCCCAGCTAAAATGTGAAGTGCAGCAAAGCAGAGATCAAGAGTGAATGTTTGAAAAGGCAGCAATTAAATGGTGGAGACTGGCATTGCTGGTTGATCAGAGGGGTTTGTGCAAGGAACAGGAGAGAGGAAGAGGATAAGCCAGAAAAAGCCTTGAAAGTGAAGGTAAAAATGAAAAAGAAGGAGAAAAAAAATAGAGAAAAATTAAAGAAACCTCATGATGAAAGCAATCTGTGCAGCAGCATTGTTCATTGACACCAAGATCAACTGGAGCTGTCAGGACAGTAGGAAAAGACATTATAATAATCAGAACACAGAATAATAGGATAAGCAAAGGTTTTCAGACTGGAATTGGTGTCTCCTGTAGTTATTATGCAGGAAGTTTTCAAGACTTCTTGACTGAAGGTCAGTGAGGTAACAGTTCCCAGCTAATGAGCCAAACCTTCTGTCCTCCCCCTAACCTGTTGTTCTACTTCTCTGCTTGACCCTTTCCTTTTCCTGGTATTGTAGGATGTGTCACTCTGCTCCTGCCACAGACTTGCTGGGGGTCTGTCCTGCCTCACAGTGAGGGCTGGGTCTGCACTGCCCTCTCTTCTCAAGATTTTATGGCTTTCTTCATCCACATTCAGCCAGGTCAAGATGCAGCGGATTCTCAAATCAACAGGAATGTGCTGACTGGGGACACTGAGGAAGAATTTTAAAGAGAGGCCTGAGTGAAGCCATCCCTGTGAGCCAACCCCTGCTTGCTGCAGGTTTCTATTTGGCAGGAAAGCTGTATTTGGGGCTGCAGTGGGACCAGCAATCTCATCCTTCTCCCATAAGGATCAGATACTCAGATTCCAGCTTTTTTCCCCACTGTTTCTTTTGTTCCACCTGTTGGTGACAGGGTTGTCATGTTCAGCCAGCCAGAAGCCAGGATCCACTTGCAGTGGATCATTTTCCAGTGAAATATTATATATATATATATATATAAATAAATGTATTTATATTTTTATATTGCCTGGAAGGTGTCCCTGCCCATGGCAGGGGGTTGGAACAGGATGATCTGAAAGGTCCCTTCCAACCCAAACCATTCAATGATTCTCTGATATTGGAGGTAAACATGCAGTAACAGATACTGACCTGACAGAGTGTCTTGCTCACAGAAAAAGTAAAGAGTGAGTGTATAATTCTTAAAATAAATATTTTCACTTTCGAGGTAAATTACATTTCTAGTTACCCCTGATGTTTCTGAATTTTTTTCTGAAGTTAGCAAAATAATTATGATTCTGGTTCTGGATCTTAAATCACTTTAAGTACCCACTGTGATTATTAAAATCCCCATTCCTGTGTGAATCTGAGATGTCAGAGGGCTGGCACTAACAAGTGTTCCAGGTGACAGCAGGCCTGTGTTCTCCTGCAGAGGCATGAAGGTGTTCCAGTTTTCACATACATTAAACTCACAGTGTACAAAACCAGAGAGCATTTTACAGCTCCTTCCTCCACTCCGCCTTCTCATTTCCTGCACAGAAAACCCGGAGAATCTCTCTCACAGTTCTGCTGTGACCCAAATATTGTGAAACAGTCTGTTCCTCTGATAAATTTATCTAAATGCTGTCTAAAAAAATCCTGTGTTAAATTTCTTCCTTGGGAATGTCTAATTATGAAGCCTCGGGGGCAAACTATTCTCTGAGAGTTTGAATCTTCAGGGAGCAGATCTGCAAGGGACAACTTTTGAGATGCGAGTGTAAAAGCACAGCATGGAGGCACAGACTTTCTCTCCTTTTTTTGGCTAGTCACACCTTTTTGCCTTCCCCTCAGTGCATTCAAGGGAGAAACCATCAGAGAGAAAAGCCTCAGAGCCAGGGTGCTCTCCACACTCAAGCCAAACTGCTTCTCTTCTCCCAGCAAGCTTGCAACAAAGCTTTCAAGATTCTCTTCATCATTATTCTTCCACTTTCTATTACACCAAATGCCACAGATTTCCGTGACAGCAGCATCTGACCTATTTTTTATTATTATTTTTATTATTTTATATGTATATAGATGTGTACTACCTGTGGTCGTCATCTTGTTTACAAGCTGGAGAGAGGTCAGGCATGGTCAGGATCTGCTGCAGGTTCTCCAAGGAGCACTCTGTGCTGCAGGAAAGCACTTTACACCGAGTACATCAAATGTTCATTATCATTTTCCCACCCTGTGCTCCTGCAGAGAATCCTGACCAAGCTCACCCTGGCGTGACCCCGAGGGAAGATTTGTGTCCAGCCCTCCCTGGCACGCTGCCACGGCGCTATCCGAGAGCACAGGCAGCACCAGATTTATTTCCTGCCACTCTGTGCCTTTCCCAAGTTGCAGATAAGAGGATCAGCCACAGAGAAGCTGCGTGGGATATTCATCCACGTTAAAACCGAGCAGGGAGTGTCTGGGATCGATGCCCTGCCAGAGACTCCCAATCAATCGACAGAGAGATCCCGGGATCTGTATGAACCGCGGATATCAGCTGGGAAATTCTCCCTGGGCACGAGTCCAGAGTGTTCTGGATGATTAAATCTACCTTCTCTGTGACTCACTTCCTGTGCACTGTAATCAAAAAGTGGATACTGATCTCCCTTATGCTCCAACCCAAACCCTTCCCACGCTGGTCCAGGTCTTGTCATTGGTTCCATCTTAAGCTTTTTTATAATGGGGTTTTATCAGTGTTTTAATATGTGATTTGAATCAGTTTATATAAATTTAACAAAATTACAGGATTACCATTTTTTTTCCCCCAGATCTTTATTAATCTACACGAACAGTTGGCTGAGTTTTTTTCTTATATATTTGTATAATATATAATATATAATATATAACACATATGTATTATATAACATATAAAATAAAATATATGTTATATATTTTTATACATTTTTGTCTAGTTCCTTATTTTTAAACATACATATGCTTGTATTCTTAGCAAGTTACTCCAAAGGGGGAGAGTCCTCATTTCACTGTTGACTGACAAGCCTGAAAAATCTAAAAACACAGTCTCAGAACTGAGAACTCCATGAAATGTTGGATCCAGGGGGAAGACCAGTGACTCTTTTGAGCTGATATTTAAGAGTGCTCTGGAACATTTAAACACAAGTGGATGAATTTAGAGCTAATGCCATGAGTTTGTGGTGAGCTATGAATTTTTCTAGAAACATCGTGCTGCTGTTGAAGCTTCTCCTCCACCTCTGGGACGAGGCTGTGCCTGATGCTCGTGGCATCATTCTGTGTCTGGATCCTGTTTCAGATCCGTGCTGTACCACAGAGATGCTTCTTTTGTGCTGGGAACCATTAGGAAGATCTCGATAAACTAATTTCCCTTTGTGCCAGCCTCTAATCTTCAGCAATAAATCCAGGGGGAAGCTTTCCTAAGAGGAAGCAGATTTTGGAGGAGCAGATATCAATAACTGGAATCAGGTTTTCTGAAGGGCTCAAATCTTATTTGGACAATGAAATGAAGGCCATGCTTTTAAAAGTGCTCACTTTAATAAAGTGCATTTTTGGTGTGTTGGTTTCTTCAGAAGATGCAGCTCTGTCTTGTGGTTTCCAGAAGGCTTTGACAATCTGGAAGTCTTTGACTCAGCTGCTTTGACAATCTCCACGTGTGTGTAGCTCTGAAAATTCGGATTCTGGTGGTGTAATCTGCACCATCAGCAAGCCAGGCTCTTCTTGGAGTTTTGCATTTATTTTGTAATCTTCTGTAAAAATAACAAAAATAAATATCAGAGGTCATTCTTCCTTTATTCATTGCACATGGAGATTTTTTTCATTGCCCAGGAAGACAGAACGATGCTTCCAGCATTTTGGCAACAGGAATGAAATAAAATTGCAATAGTTCCAGCATTGCCAGGACTGATATCAGTGACATTCTCATAAATTCAAGTTTTGAAAGGAGAAATTGTCCAGATGTTTTGGAAAGAGCAGATCATGAGCACTTTACAAAGTGAAGAATATTTATTACAGAAGTTGAAAATGCACATAAAGCACAAGTATGTTCGCTGTGTATTTTATTTCTTTTTAAAATTATTTCTAAGAAAAACATCAATTTTTTCCCTCATGACATCTAATGGTGTGGTCATTAATGATAAGGACATTTTTTTCCCATGGTTATCAGGCTATAGTCAAGTTAAATATTATTCCTCTGTACAAGTTGGCTCAAGCACTGTCCAAAACCTTTTTAAACCAAGCTGCCCAGCTCTTGGCACAACACATCTGGAATAAAAGCCATGGGCACTTTCATATGGGATGCCTTTTTTCTTTTTTCTTAACAGCCTTGTGGGTGAGATGTTTGATTTTTAAAACTACATTTTCTGTAAGAAAACTCTTTACAATGCAATTCATGTTGAAATCTGTAAATAATCTGTAAATAATCAATAATTATATTTACATCCAGGTAGAAAATTTGGGCTGTTGATGTCACAATAGCTTGTGAACCTGAATGGCAGCATGAGACTTACTGTGGGTGACCTGAGAAGATGTTCCCTTGTTATGATATGTATTAGTCTGCTAATCTTTGCAGTCTTTAATCCACAGTACTGCATTAAAAGACCAAAAATAGTCTCCACTGTCATTAAAGGACTGTTTCTGCTTTTCATTTTTTTTTTCTTTTTCTTAAATGTAAATTTTAGTGGGGAATGGAATGAATGTTCAGTGCTGACAAACAGAATCCTTCCTCTCCTCCCTTCTCTGTGGCACAGAGGTTTTCCACACTTCATTTTTCACCACTCTGGGCTTTGGAAATGTTTTTTTGAAATTAATGTTAGCTTGTTTTGTGCGTCAATGTTGTCACTTCTCAGTCCTTCTAAATTAAACAAATGTTTTAAAGCTGTGTTTGTCCAGCCAAACTCTTGTCATTTCAATTATTAGTGTTTCCAGGAGTGTAAACACTTGTGCAGAGCACAGACGGACGTGGTATAATTGGAAATCTTACCATTGGAAATGGCATTCTGCTTTCTCTGCGTCAACATGTCATAATAGAATGGTGGCACAGGAAAAGAAGTGAATATCCTGGGTATTCCAGCTGATACAATTTTGTTTTTCTCTTACATTTATTCTCTGGAATAAACAAAATGCAACATGAAAGTTACTATTTCTTTTGTCTCTGATAAATGCTATTGAGCTGTCAGAAATAATAAGTTGAAGTATGATATACATAATAACAATTTACAATTCATCTTCACAAGGCAAAATTCTACTCTTGCAAAATAATCATCCCTTTCAATTGAAGATTTGTGGGAGTATCATAAATAAAATAGCCCACACCTTTCTGGTCACGTTGAAATGGTGGGAAATTTCACTTTGACTTCAGTGCCAGTGAAGACAAAGCACAGCCTCAAGCTGGGGAAGTTCAGGTTGGACATCAGGAAAAAATTCTTCATGGAAAGGCTGGTTAGGAATTGGAGGGGGCTGCAAAGGGAGGTTTGGGGTCCCCATCCCTGGAGGTGTCCAGGGAATGTCTGGACATTCATGGCCACTCAGTGCTCTGGTCTGGGGGCAAGGCGAGGATCTTGATGGTCTTGTTGGTTTTTTCCAGCCTCAGTGATTCCCTGATCCTGTGTTGTTGTCCTGCTCTGCCCAGAGCTCTCTGCTGCTTCACAGACTGATACTCTGGAGCTGATGATTCCCAGCAGTGCAGCAGCACAAAGTCATTTACTCTTCATAGCAGTTTAACATCAGAAAAGCCCTTTGGAGGTTCCAAAAGTGTCAGGAGAAGGTTTCAGGACAGATATATTCTGCTTGTCAGGGCCTCACCTCTACAGAGGGCCTTGACCTGCAAACTTAAACCCTCCAGGTACAGCTTGCACTCCAGTGCAAAACCTGGGGGGAAAATAAGTTTTTGAGGGTAATTTTTGTCAGCTGGCAGTGTGAGTGTAATTTTTTTTTTAATTTTTTTTTTTTATTTTTTAAGGCCCCAGAGATGGTGATGGGGCTGGTGGCTCAGGCAGGGCCCACCAAACCCACCCAGCGCTTTGTCTCTGGCAGGTGCTCACCCAAAGAGAAGTGAGAAAAGTGAGCACGATACTTCCTCCAGAGATTCTCTCACTTTCTGACCATTTTCCATTCAGAGAACTTTCTGAGCCAGCTGTGGGCTGTATTTGGCCTGTGATATCCCATTTCTGCCTGTCCCAGGCCACCCCACTGCCCCGAGCCCACGGTCACACCCTGCACCAGCGCTGCTCCCATGTTTGGTTCTTCTGGGCAAGCAATTCCAGGGGTCAGCTGGCCCTGGCCAAACCCACCTACTTTGTTCCTTACAAACCTGTGCCCCATGTTTCTCTAAATAAATCACAGAGGCTCCCTTGTTTAGCTGGTACAAGAGCAGTTTGTTTTTTCCACATGGTTTGAGCGCTTTGTTTGTATTTCAAAGTCTCAGTCTTTCTGCTTTTTTTGAGCGTACAGTTGAAGACTGAAAGTTTGCCTACACAAGAGAATTGTTCTGATGCACTCAAAAGAGTGTGAATTCCTTTTTGGAAGAGATATTCAAAATTGTTCCAGAGTGATTGCTGGTGGGAAGGACAAAATCAGCAAAACAACAACGACAGCAAATACTCCAGCTGAGGCAGAATTTTTTGTTTGTACAATATGGAAAGCAACAAAATCCAGGAAACATCCCAAAGGACCCCCATCACTCTTCAGTGTGTAACAGCATCAAGCTCTGATTCAGCTCTATAACTATGAGAGATTTTACCATGCTCCTCATACTCCTGAGACATGAGAAAAGAAAGCAATGGGTTGTCACTCAGTATTCTGATAACTCTGATATAAAAAAACCTATTTTACACCAAATGTTCTGTCTATGATCAGCTATTTATTTCCAATTCTATGGAGAGCTGCTGTGAGGATAATGCACAAGCTATCTGCATGAGAAATGGGTTTTGCAAGGCCTTTCAAGGAAACTCAAGTTGAAATAATGGCATCATTTATCTGTCACAATGGGAAGAAGGATTTTCCTGATTAGGACATATTGATGGACTGCAATTTCATCCCTGGGATATTATTAATTATCGTAAGATACCATTTTTCTTCTCCCCAGAATTTTCTCAGAAATACTCTTTCTGTGACATTTCATCTCTCATAGGACTCTTTTTTCCCCTGTACTTAGTGTTCTTTTTGACTTTGTTTTAATGCAGTACTGGCCTGAGTAAACAAGCTGTCTGTCACATGGAATAATTTAATAATAAAACCTGTCTCATGACCCAGGGCTTCCCAACCTGCACTCTGAGGAACCTTGAGGGGAAAGGGGCAGAGAGGAGGACCAGTGTGACTGCAGAGGCAGGGATAAAGTTGTGAAAACTCTAAACACAGAAAAGATACAGAAAAAAGATGCAGAAACCGGTGCTGAGAGAAAATTATTTCCAGAAGGCAGACAGGTTCTTACAGAAATGTGTCTATTTATGTTACCACAGCCTACCTTTTTCTATTTTTTGGAAACATTTAAGGTATATTGTTGCCAAAGCAGGGGTAAAAACAATAAACAGGGGTTTTTTTGTTGTTGTGAATGAATTTGTAGTAGGATCTGGAAAAACACAGGACTGGTCAAAACATGACAAACTTAAGAATGGGAGCTTCAGCATTAAACTTGATGGGTGATTTCAGACAAAGAGAGAAACGAAGTTGACATTGCATGGAAAAAATAAGTTAGGAAAACCTGGCTCCTCGATTTATAGTATGAAGTCTGTGAATTAATGGAAACTGATAACTGCTTTTGACCTAATTATGGCAAGTAATTGTCCCACAATAGTTGCTGGTGGAGATGTCTTGTGTGCTGGCTTTGTAGAAATTCCTTTGGAAGATGAAATTGAGCGAAGCAAATAATTTTTAGGCAGCAGTGTCGCAATGATCAGATCATCCTTCCTAAAAGGGCTTCGGAAAATGGACACCTGTCCTTCTGACTCTCTGGAGAGGGAAGAGGTTGTGATTTGCTTTGAAATGTGAGGAGGAATTGGCTTGTGAACTTCCTTATAGGCCTCCAGCAGGAAGTGATTCCTGTTTGTTGGGTATTTCTCAGAAGCAGGAAATAATAAAACAGTCACAGTTGCCAAAAGAGTTGATGAAGATGTTCTCCCTGGCTCTCTTTGAATGGATCTGGGGCAGAAAAGAGCCTGAATGCATGCTTCCTTTTTTATTGCTTTTTGATTAAAAAGTGATGCAGACGGTGGATTGCTGTTCCAGAAGATGAGTACAAGCAAAGACATTTCAGGAGAAACCTCTGTCAAAATGAACCCAGGTGCACTCCGAGACCTAGGGTGGTATCGATGAAAATACAGAAGGAACTTCAGAAGTTGTGCTTGTTACAGCAATAATCAAATTCTTTAGAAGAAAAAACCTGATAAATCATCCAATGGGAACTTCTGTCAGGGACAGTCTGTAGGATATTATCCAAACAGTCATACAGGAGTACATTTGCTATGAGAAGACCCCACAAATGGTGCTTTGGAGTCAGGAGCTCTGAAGATGCTGGCCAGGAGATTGGAAAAGCTGTGCTCTGATTTAATGACCATTTATATGCCTGAACACAAACAGGGAAAATGCTGACTCCTTGTCCAGATGGCCTGAACCAGAAGCAAATTGCAAACACTCCCCTGGGCAGAAGTGCAAGTCATGAGCTGCTGGGGGAATGTGCTCATTCAGGAAGAGGTGGCAGACGTCTTTCCTCCAGTTATTTGCAAAGGAGGGATGAGTTCCTGTATCACCCACAGAACATGAGTGCAGAGTAGGAAAAATGAGTGTCCAGGCAATTAAAAACCTCCCAGCAAGAGGAGCTGATGTCACAGCAACACATCCCAAAGGTGTCTGGGAGTGAAACATACCATGCCCCTATAGTATCACTTTGAGAGTGGCCTGGTCATGATGACAAAGCCTGATATTGAAGATAAATATAATAAAAGCTCTGTGTAAGTGCTGTGTATCCAAACTGCAGCAGTAAAAGGAGTTATGTGTTAAATACAGTAGGGCAAGGACGTGTTATAAGGGTTTGCCTGGTTGTCTGGTCACACATAATAGAGAATTCCTTTGCCTAGTGTGTCTAGTCACAATGTACAAATAATTGCTAGGTTTGAGATGAAATAGATGTGTTAGAGGAGACAGTAAAGCAATCCCAATGTGATCCTGTAGTGCCGTGACTGGTGCCATTTGGCTCTTCCCTGGGGCCTGACACAAGCCTGGCACACTCGCCAATGTTTCAGTGAATGAATCTGGTCCAGAGTCACTGGCAGGAAAGAAATTGGAATCCAAAATGATTCAGCAGGTCTGTGAGATTTTAAGGAACAACAAAATACGCAGATTTCCCCAAACCTGATGTAATCCAAGTTGTGTTCGTTTCAGATTCCCTGGTTTTGGTGGCTTTGTGATACAGCACAAAAGGAATGGAAATAAACACGTTTTATATTTCTTGATAGAGCCCTTAATGAGAGTACAAAATGTTTCTTGGTGCTCCTCATGCTTTGGCATAAGTTGATTAAGGCAAAAAAAATCTATTCCCTCTGAAGAGGAAGAAGAAATTTGAAACATGTGCAGAATAGGTGGAGGCCAAATTAAAAATCTTTATATTTCATTGGATTTCAGATCAAATTTGGAAGTAGTTGCTCACAAAACAAAATCCATGAAGCAAGGGCATATGGCATCAGTTTCTAGGGCATCTGGTGTGATTCTCTAAGTTTAGAGAAAAGCTGGGCCATCCCTGTCATTGGTTATTTGGTGAAATGCCATGGACATTCCAGTTCTGCCAAGTTGCACCCAGAAACTGAGGCTTTTAAATTAAGATAGCATGTAGCAAGTTATTTCTGTTCTGTGATAAGTGTCCTTGTGCACTTTTCCCATCAGCAGATAAGACTTAATTTGAGTTAATTAGCTGGCTTTCTTTCTTGTGAAATAAAACATCTTACACATGCTTACAGAGACAGACGAGCACATAGATATACTGGGATAGAACTTTTAATATGCATTTATTTCCCATATGTGTAAATTTGTAACCACGGGAAAAACATTTATTAAAAACAATATGATTAATACTTGGCTTCTTTATGTATATATTGTGGTTTTACGTTAGCATAGTCATGATTTTTCTGAGTGTATTAATATGAGAGGATGCCATGGGCAGATGTTTCTGTATCCAGGGACTTGGGAATATTTTGTGTGTAATGTGAGTAAATGAAAATGAACAGGTCTATTATTTTATGCAACACTTGATGACATAAAACCAAGGTAAAAGTCTGTTGTGTATGTGCTGAATGCCCTAATTAGCGAAAGAGACTTGGTGAATGTTTCCTACACTTTTTGGTGAGGATATTTGTATTGAAATAAGAGATGCTGAGGGATATTTACATTGCTACATAAAGATACATGGCACAGCACAGTGGGGCAGGGCATCCTGTGCCCCTGACAGCGCTCACACCTCTGTGGCTGCGTTTGAGAGGGGCAGGAAGGGGAAAGGTGCTCGGAGCAGAGCGTGTGGCTGCACTCTGTTTGTTGTGGTGCAGGAACAGCGATTTGGGTGCAGGAAGCGCGTGTGGCGAGGGGGGCCGGGAGCAGGCTCTGGGACACGGGGGTGGCTGTGCTGACCCAGGGGAGGGAGGCAGCGGGGGAAGCAGGGAGGGATGGATGGATGGAGGGATGGAGGGATGGATGGATGATGGATGGATGGATGGATGATGGATGGATGATGGATGGATGATGGATGGATGGATGGATGGATGGATGGATGGATGGATGGATGGATGGATGGATGGATGGATGGATGGATGGATGGATGGATGGATCTCACTGCTGCTGCCAGGCTGGGGACAGGGGGCTGCCAGGGAGAGAAGGTGTGAGTTTCCATGGCTGACAGTGGGGAAACTGTGTGTGTGTGATCTGCCCGGGAGGTGTGAGGGAGAGAGAATGGGCTGTGTGGGCATGGAGGGAGCTGGGGGGGTGAGAGGAGCCGGTCTGTGTGCAGGGGTGTGAGGGGAACCTCTGTGTGTGTGAGAGATACAGGGAAAGGGGAGCTGCTTTGTGTCCGTGTGTGTGCACGAGGGGAGCTTCTGTCTGTGCGTAATAGGGAACCTGTGCCTGTGAGTGTGTGGGGGAAGGAGAGAGTGCGAGGGGAGATTCTGTGCGCGTTTTAAGGGAACCTCCGAGCGTGCGCGTGTGGAGAGAGTGAGGGGAGCCTGTGCAGGTAAATGTGAGACAGAGAGAGAGGAGAACCTGCGCTTGGGGGAAAGCTGGTGAGAGGGGAGAGCCGGTGTGCGTGTGTGTGTGTGTATGAGAGAGAGAGAGCCCCAGT
Source organism: Pseudopodoces humilis (assembly GCF_049639895.1). Lineage (NCBI taxonomy): Eukaryota > Metazoa > Chordata > Aves > Passeriformes > Paridae > Pseudopodoces > Pseudopodoces humilis. The sequence goes on from NC_142220.1 coordinate 2,888,850, forward strand.
GTGTCTGTGAGTGTGTGTGTAAGAGCGAACCCCGGTGTGTGTGTGTGTGTCTCTGTGTGTGTGTGTAAGAGCGAGCCCCGGTGTCTCTGTGTGTGTGTGAGCCCGGTGCGCGGTGCCGGAGCTGACGAGGACCAGCAGGTGCTGCCGCCCCCCCGTTCTCCCCCGGCGCTCCCCGGCGGGGGCGGCCCCGCGCCCGCCCCGCCCCGGCCGGGGGCTCGCTCGCTCGCTCAGCCGCGGGCGGAGCAGCCGGCGAGAGGGTTCGGGATCCTCCTCCGCTCCGACGTCAGGCTGGGAGCGGGAGGCAGCGCCCAGCGCCGCCGTTGCCAGAGGCTCGGCGGCCGCCGGACGGGGCGGACGTCGGGGCGGCGACTCCCGGAGCGGCGGGGGGTGGGGAGGAGGCGCTATGGCCGCCGTGTCCCCGGGCTCCGAGCCCGGCGCCGACCCGGAGGCGGCGCGGCGATTCGCTCGCAAGGGCGCCCTGAGGCAGAAGAACGTGCACGAGGTGAAGGAGCACAAATTCATCGCGCGCTTCTTCAAGCAGCCCACCTTCTGCAGCCACTGCACCGACTTCATCTGGTGAGAGCCCGGGGCGCGCGTCCCCCCCGCGCCCGCCGCCGCCCGGGCCCGCTCCGCCGCGGGGGATTCCCCGCCTCGGGCAGCCCCGGCTCCGGTGAGCCGCCGTCCCTGCCCTGCCTTCCCTTCCCCCGGCGGCCGGGTGCCGGTGCCGCCGCTCTCTCCGGGGCCGGGCAGGTGACCCCGCTGGTGTGACCCCCCCGGGTCACCTCGCTGTCCCGGCGCTGTCGCATCCCCCTCCCGGCGGGCTGTGTGCGGCTGCCGCTGCTCGGCGGCTTTCGGGGCGGGGAGAGCCCCCAAACTTGCCGGGGGGTCGCAGAGACCGGCAGGGTCTGCAGCCCAGCGCTGGGGCCATCGCTCCCCACATGGCCCAGAGCCGTGTTCCTCACCCCTCGTCCCCGGGTTGTGCTCGGCGGGGCTGGGGGGCTCAGGCGGGCACAGCCGCGCTGGGACGGAGGGTGCCCGTGTCAGAGCGGGGCGTTGCTGGGTGGCAGAACTTGGGTCACCCAGCCTCAACTCCTGCCCTGTGCCTGCCCTGCTCCCTCCCCGTGCCGAGGCCGGGCAGGCACCGTGGCACCGCCGCTCCGCTCCACGCCGAGGGGAGGGAGGGGTGGTTTTTGTGAGAGAAGGGTTCCTGCGCGAGAGAGCAGGAAAACTCCCTACCAACACCCTCATTACTAAGCTGGCAGGGGGAAATCCAGCCGTGGGTCGGTGGCGGGGCAGGGCAGGGCGGCAGCGCCGCGCAGGCCGGGCCGATCCGCGCCCCGTGAGGGGAGAGGCGGCCCCGGGCCGGGCTCGGCAGGAGCCGTGCGAGCCTCGGGGCTCCTGCACCTGCAGGGCAGCACAGACAGCTCGGGATCCCCCTCCTTCGCCTCCTCCAGACCTGCTCCAGCTCTGGGTGCCGAAAGCCAGAGCTGTGATTTATTTTGGTCAAAGTTGTGAAAGGGTCCGCACGCAGCTGGCTCGGTGTCCGTGGCACGCTTCTTGCTCTTTTTATGTGTGTTTATGTGTCTGGACATGGACCTTTTCCTTCCTCCCTCAGTTTTCCTCTGCTTGCATGCTGAAGCAAAGACTGTGCTTGTGGCAGAAATGATTGAAATATATTCAGAGTAAGGAAGGAAAGCTGACATGGTAGACTGCACGAGAAACAAGTCAAATTTCTGAGTTTTTCTTTTGATTTTCTTTTTTTTTTTGTTAGGTTCTTGGGGGTATTTTGGTTTTTTTTTTTTTTGGTTGGTTGTTTTGTTTTTATTTTTTTCGGATTTTTTTTTGAGAAAAAAAAGCAGAATTGCATATGGTAAAAGTGAGAGACCTACAGAAACTGCTTCAAAGTTAATCTAAACCAGGATGAGTTGGGAGGTGTGAAAAACCACTGCAGGGTTATTGCCGAGCGGTGTTTGTGCACAGGAGCAGCACAATTATAAAACAAAGCAGAGCTCTGTCACGAATGACAGGGTGGATTTGGAATTGAAAGGGTATCCAGTGGCTGACAGGTGGCAAAGAGCGACTGTGCTCTTGTCTTGTGGTGTTTACTGAGCCTCGGGAAGCTCTTGGCATTCCTTGGAAGAGTATCTGACACCTCGAAAACTTGTTATATTTTCTGATTTGGAGATGGGCCGCTCTCAAACAACCATCATGCACCATTGAAAGTGTTTCCAAAATGACTGGTGTCAATTAACAATGTTTGAAGGTATAAAGAACAGTAAATACAACCTTTCCATGGACTACATCAACAGATTCTTTTCCTTAGATTACGTTTCATCAGGTAATATTTACCAAAATAGTTTAGTGCCTCTTTACCCTGTCCAGCAACTTTCACATCTTTGCTTTGGTTCTGGACTGTTGATATTTTTTAAAAGACTTTTTACTTAAAAATCACATTGCAACTGCTCAGGGAGCGGAATGGGCTGCAGCTCTGCAGGGATTCAGCTCAGACACTGAGGAACACCCGTGTTTCTGCAGTAGATAAAAAAGGAATATTTACAAATAAGTCTATTTCAAAGCATTAAAAATTATCTCGTCTATTTCATGTTCTGAGTCCCGCCATCAGCTTTCATGTGTTTGCATTTCCACACTTCCAGCTTTTGAGTTTTGTGAAGATGAGTGATAACAGCATCAGAATGACCATATAGGCACATGTGCTTCCGAGTAAACAAATAATTTGATTTTTCTCCTGTTTTTTGTAGTTCTGGTTTGCTTATAATAACAAGAAGTAGCAACGTCTGCAGAGAAATGTAGAGAAATGCTCTAAGCTCTGTCATTTCAGCTTCCACCTGAAGGAACAGTGCACTGAAGGTTTTGTTTCTTCCATAAATAAATAAATTAAAAAGTGGAGAAATTTTTGATGTATGTATTTTTTTAAGAAAGCGTTTCATGAAGTTGATAATTAAGCCGCGTGTTGTTAATTGCACACAGCTTCTCCAGCTCAGGGCTTTTGTCTGTTTGTGTTTGAGTGTGAGCAGCTCCAGCTCTCCAAATGAAAAACAGGCTGCAAAGAAAGGCAGAGAAATGTTTATAGGCAGGATACTCAAAACAGTTATTTTTGTGGGAAGAGAATGTTAGATGCTTAAAGATAAACAAATAAATCCACAGCAGTGGAGTTTGCCAGAGGTATAAAATGTGTTGGAGCTCTGGATACCACTGTCATTGTATTCATTGCAGAAGTGTTACACACACATTTGTATTTCGTTATGGAAATGGAGCAGGGAAGCTGGAGAATAATCAATATGAAAATCAGGGGCCTTCTCATTGTCTTCTCATTTATGTTGAAACAAGCAAAACTTTTCACCTGCCTGCTTTCCATAGAGCAAACAGCTGGACTCGAGCTGAGCCTCACAACAGCAGCTTGTAATCCCAAAATCTGGATGAAACCCCAAGTCCAGTTTGTTTTATGTGCCTTTGCTGGAACTTGGACCATTTTACGTGGCTGTTAAGTATACATGTGGCATTAAATGAGTTGAAATATTATGCAGCAATCACAGATGATGATAATTGTAGATCCAAAATAGCTTGTAAAATAATAATAATAAAAAAACTGTTGCCAGAAGCTGAAATTACATAGCTGGTGACAGCTATTGTTCTCTGCTTTGAAATGGGTGGGATGGTCTGTGTTGTGTATTTGAAAATCTGTTGCTGTCGTAGCAAAACCTGAAGTAATTTAATATGAAGCTATTTTTATGTTTTTAGAGATCATTGAGTAGAAATTAAAATCAAATATACTAAGGCAGTTTTTTTTCCTTCTTTATGCAGGGGATTTGGGAAGCAAGGATTCCAGTGCCAAGGTAAGCCACACCTGCTTTGCTGGCACACACAGGTGCTTGCACCTCACTTTAAAGGTACCCAAAACTTGCCAGCAGCAAAAGAGAAACAATCCTGGAAAATCTAAACAAGCATCATTGCCTGTGTGAATTCTAAAAGAAGATAATGGTTCAATAAAAGAATTATTGATATTTACATAATTTACATTGAACAACCAAGTAATTATTTATACTGTAATAATATAAAAAGTTGGTGGATTATTTTTTTAATCCCAGCACAGTAAATATCATATAATCTGTATGATTCTAACTTTTCATGGAAATAATCTGTGCAATTTAGCTTTGCAGAGATCATTTTTCTCATCAGAAGCTCTTGTCTGTGTGGGCGTTTTGGAAAATGGATTCACTTTTTAGTCATATGGCTTCTTTTCATAACCCAAAGTCCCTGGTTTTCATTTTCATACAATGCATGTCCAGGGGGACCTTTGGCTTTAACTCTGTATTAGGACAAGACAATTCTGTCTTATGTAATACTGAATTACAAAAAAAGAAAAATCCACCTGTATAAAATCACTGATTTAATAAACCTTCTAACCTTGAGAAACTGAAAGCTGCTGTAGTATAACTGTAAATTCTGTATTCTCACACAGCCTGCATTTCTGCCAAATACTTCTCATTATTTAGCATTTAATCATGAAATAACCACACCCAACTAGTGCAGGTTTTTTGTTTTGTCATATGTTTGCTTAATTAGGATGAGCATTTTTGTTGTCCCTCTCACTTCCCCACCTTCTCCCCGTCACTTCTGCTGCAGCTGCATGTTGTGTACTCATTAGTAGGCCTTTTCCTTCTTTCTTTCCTGGCATTTCTGATGCGTATTTGCTCTTGCCTTAGAGCACATTTGACTCTCCCAAACGCTGCTTTTGCTTAGCAGTTAGGGAAATGATGGATTCTGTGGTATTTTCATGAAAGTTGATATGAGCTGATGCTTCTTGAAATTAAACCTCTGAGAAAGTGGATGTCAAAGACTGATGCCTTTTAAAGATTCACGATAAATAAGTTTTCTTTCTGCAAGCTGAGCCTTGCTGATACACATAGCATTTCCTGATGGAGGTAAGCAGACATCCATGATTTTCTTCTCTGTGCCCCAAAACACTAATATTACGTTTTGTAGATATCCTCCAGGTTTTTACCACCCATCACATCCGAAACAGTGCTGTAGATGAGTGTGCAGTGCTTAGTGGTAATGGAATGACATTTCCCAGTCCCATTCAGGACAGCTCAGTGGTTCCTAGTTCAGGAATTATTTAGAGGTTCATTACAGATTTCTGTTGATACACAGAAAATAATTGGGGCTGCATTTAAATGGTGCAGTTATCCAGCTTAGCCTTTGCAGCTTGCAGGGTGCTGATTTTCTCCTGGCTCACACTGGGCAGGATCCCCTGCCCTGAGCCACAGATCCACCCTGGCGTGGCAGCTCATCTCCAGGGGATGGAATTCCTTCCACTATGGTAGTTCTGGTGAGCCAGGAACAGCTCTGCAGCTGAGGACTGATCTGTACAAAGCCAGCTGGAGTTCTGGATTCAGCCTCGTTTCCTCTGCAGATGCCATCCATGACCACAACCAAGAGTAAAAGCATTAGAGCAGCTCTGAGCAGCATTTTTAAATGCCTCAGAAGTGATACTTTTTAGGAATCTAAGTATGTTCAAACTTGACTTTTGTCTGTATCAGAGCGAGAATCTACACCTTCTCTTTGGAGACTGTTGTATCCAGTGGGTTTGTCTGTGTTCTTGGTCAAAATCTCTGAGCAATATTCTGATTTTACATGGTTTGTAGCAAGCTGTTGTTTGTGCACCATTAAGTTTAAGTAAAGGGTTTTTAACATTCATTAAACTTGTGTTCAAAATCAAAGAGTTCGTACTCTGGGACAATACTCTTGAAAAATAAAGCTTCCATGATAAAGTTAAGCCACTGAATCAATGGTTTTTCACTTCAGCTTTCTGAAGCTTCCATCTAAAAAGTCACCAGCTAAAGCTGGAAAGGCAAATTTGTGGTCAAAATTACTGAGAACATGAGGAATTAAAACCAAAAATCTGAAACTAGAAGGTAGGCTGCAGAAAAAAAATCCCTAATTTCTGTAATGAAGTGACCGTCTTTACAGAGAAGAATGAAAAATGGAGAATAAAATGGAATTTTCATATGACATGAAGTAAAGAATATTGCAGTGACAGCTCTTAGCATGACTGCAGTTCTTGGTCCTTCAGTGTTTCCATTATAAAAAGCCTTTTCTCCTCTGTTTTCAAGAGTGTTGTAAAATCTGCCACTAGACACAAACTTGATCTCAGGCAGAATTCAGAGCTGGAGGTTTTGTTATTTCCAAAGTTGTTTGAGATTCCTCTGGCCTTTGATACCAAGGAGAAGAGGAAGGCCCACAACAGTCACACATCACACCCAAATGATGTTTCTACTAAAAAAACCTGCAATTCTATCAATATTTGTATTAGAGTTCTTTAATTAAACAAAAGGTCTTAGTTGTTATGTAGTTTTAAGTATTGCAGCAAATGTAGTAAGTTTCTATGTATTTTTAAAACTTCCATTAAAAAAGTGTCACAGAAAATCCAGTCCTGGTTTTATTTTTAAGATGCCCTCAAACAAAATATTTTGATTTAATATAAATTTTATTAGAATTTTAACTGTGCTATAGTGAAATTACCTGATTTTGGACCACTAATACCTTTTTTGATTTGACTTCATTAGATCCTGTTTTCACTTGTGTGTTGTCACTTTATTTTGTATTTTGATGCCTGTTTCTGCTGTAGTGTTCAGCTTCAGCATTACATAAAGACATTTAAATGAGCTGTTTGGTATTGAAGTGAATTATTTCAACTAATTGTCCTAAAACATTTTGCAAGATAATTTTTTTTCCACCTCCTTATTTTTGTGGGATCCTGATGAATTTGCAAAAGACAGCAAATTAAATTTTGGTGTGGTTTTAAAGCCCAGAATGTGGCAGAGGGTCAGGCGCAATTGCATTATTACCACACAAATGCTCAGCAAGGGACAGTCCACATCCTAAGTAGTTTGTCTTCCTTAATGGGTGTGTGTTAACGTGGCTGCTGAATATTCCAGCAAACAGAAGCTCAGAAAGGCTGCTTAGGTTTGCAGCCAGGAGCTGGGACGTGGAGTTCATGGAGAGGAGGCAGAATTCGGTTGCGTGGTTGGAAAGATGATTTTTAGAGAATGAGGTTGGGCATCATAAAGTAGCAGTGGAAAATATGTAGTTTTTGCCACGTGTGGGTTTAAAAATGAGCTTGAAGGACTTCAGCTGGATTAATGTTCTCCTAGGGACAGGATTCAGGAAGAATTTCTTCACAGGAAGGGTGGTCGGGTACTGGAAGGGGATGCCTTCAGGTTTGGAGTCTCCATCCCTGGAGGTGTCCCAGGAATAACTGGATGTGGACTCAGTTTTCTGGGCTGGTGGCAAGGTGGAGGTTGGTCACAGCTTGGGCTCGATGGTCTGGGAGGTGTTTTCCAACCTCAGCGATTCTGGGATTCTATGACATTTTTATTCCTGTTATTAGAAAGCTTTTTGCAGTTTGATATTTGTGGTTTGTTGTTGATTTATAGAAACATGAAGTATTTTAAATATTTTGTGCTTGTGAAACGGGAGTTCTCATTTTGCTGTTTTGCTTTTGCTGTTTGCTGTTGATCATGTCTGTGGCAAACACGATGGGAGGATTATTCCAGGGAGGTTTGGCTTTGTTTTGTTTTCTTGCATTGTCAAGCAGGCCAGCAAGCTGTCTGTAGCACTGAAAGCTTTCCTCTGATGTGCACCTGGAAATACATTGCAAGAGCAATGTGAAAAACGGAATAATTTAAACCTTTTTCAATCTGCCACAGTATGAAAGTTCCTCTTTTGAGACAGCAGACTTTAAATTAAGCAAGCAATTAAGTTAAATTTTGGCTTCATCATTCTTTTGATAGACTGTTACACTCTGAGTGTAACCTATACTTGTTTCTTTCTGTTGGATTTGTAAGAAGCATTTTTCTGCTGAACAGAGATCAACAAATAGGAACTCAGTAAGATGTGAAGAACAAACATTGTAAAACATGTATTTATGTAGGTTTAGAGGTTGTTTTAAGTTCAGCACTGAAGGCTCAGCATGTTTCCTCAGGGCAAAAATATTTTTAGTTACAGTAATATAAATGTGATCAGCTCATGCTCCTCATTAAGGGTCTGTTGCTAATTCTCTCCTAATGGTCAAAATTTGTGGTTGTTAACAGCAAGTTTTCCCTCTTTTACATGGTTGCTGCAGGCTTTACTGAAGTGCAATATTCTGCTGTAGTTCAGTTGTGAAATACATTTGGCTTAAGGAGAATAACGAGCTAAGGAAGGGTTTCAAGTTTGTTTCCTAATTTACATAAATAAAAATTAGAGAAATCAATTAAAGCAGATCATTATGCTTCCCTAATCTGGACAACTATTGCTCTTTCCACTGTTTTTTTTCCTGCCTTCCCTCAATTTATTTTCAGATCAGTTTTCTCTGAATGCTGAATTTTACCTTCCATTGTTGTCCTGAGCTTCTTGGAACAGCTTGTGCCATGCTGGGTCTGGGCAAGGCAGACATCTACAGCAATTCCTTCCCTAAAAAGGGAAACAGGGGCATTTTATTAGTTTTTAATATTCAAATATTGTAATGTTGGCACATCAAACCAGCACTTCATTTCCTCTGCATTGTTTATCTTTTATCTGATGGTTCCTGACCTCTTTTCTACAACAAAAAGACTTGAGAACCCCCTGGTGCCACCTCATTTTTAAATCACGTATTTTCATTAAAAATATTGTGTGAAAGGTCTGTGCGGTTACTTGGTTGGGAAACTAATTTTTAATGCTTTGTGATCTGAAGATTTGAACCAATGAAAACTCTGACCACTTCCAACCTGGTTGACACACACAGTTTTCATCAGTCCTCACTGCTGATATATTTTTAGTAGAAGCAGCACCATTTATTCTGTTTTGTGTATAGTTTAAGGGTTAATCCTTGGTTTTCCATCCTGGTGATTGTGTTTCCCCTTCAGTTTCTTCTTCCTTTTACAATCTTCATTTTCCTTGGTAAGCTAAGAAAGAAAAACCTATTACATTGCTGCGTTGCTTCCCATAAAAATAATTTGTCTTCCTTACTTGGAAATGTTTTTGCCAAAGGGTGGACAAGACACAAAGCAAGTTCCCCTTTCTATGCCAGAACTGCTTCTCTGGTATCATTATCATTTTTGTGGTGAGATGGGGTATTACAGACCAGGGCTTGAACAATGTGGGTGTTTTGCTTTGTGCTCTTTATATTATTTATTAGTCATGTGCTATAGTTTACATTAACTAATGTTGCTGTAAGCCTGAGATTGTGAAATTAATTCCATGGAAGGCTGTGACTGTGGAGCTTGAAAGTAAGCATGAAATCTTCTGAAATGGGAATTCAGTAAAAATACACTTCCAGCAGCTGCCTCGTTAATGTATTTTCATGTGCATAACTTGGAGGTATCTGTTCAAAAATGGAACCCCCCCAGAGCAAAACCCAAACAGTTACACACACTCCCCAAAAAGTCACAACCCAAACAAAATAATAAACAGCACCTGGGAGCATAAATTGGATCTGCACACAGCTTCCAGGATTCCTCTCTCTCCTTTTTCCTTCCCATTGGCCTTTTGTCCTCAGCCTGATCTGTGGCCTGTGTATTTCTGGACCCCTTCTCAAAGGGCAGTAATTTTACTGATCTGCAGATAATTTGACATACATACACACAGATAAGATGCTTGTTGTGCATTTGTCTTGTCAGCTTCTGTTTATTGTTCCTCCCCTCCTTTGGCAGTCCTTACTTTTGCAACATCTGACCCATTTTATGCGGAAATACGGTGCCGTTAATTGCTGATGCCTGTGAAAGTAGAGATTCTGTTCCTATTTCTGCAGGTGAACTCAAGAGATCTTTGAAAAATTGCCCATGTTCTGAGTTTTACCTGAGAACAGCGGTGATGGCTGAAACTCCTGAGTGTTAATGAGTGCAGACACATGGGTGCTGGTTGAGATCAGGAGAACCCTTTGGAAATGTGTATCCCAGTCATCCCGGCTTTGTCTGTGTTGCTGGCTGGTCCCAGAGCTTGCTTTTCCTTTGGGTGCTACAGAGCAGATGCTGGAGGGTTTTGGTTCCTGGATCCCGCTGCAGTTCATCAAAGATAAAATCCCTGAAATTGAGATAGTATTGAACAGTTCACAGCATTTTCCTCTGCAGATGTGTTCCTGCTGGAGCATTACCTGACAGTGTAGATGTGTAGGTTCTGTTTTCAGCCGTTGCCTTCTGTGCTGGGAAGGGGATTTGTTGTCCCTGAGCTGGGTGGAAGGGGCAGCAGGACAGGGAAGGTGCCTCTGTTTGTGTTGGTGAGGATCCTTTGTTACTACAATCACGTGCATTCACAAAAATTCAATGTATTGAATAGGTCAGGATGGATCACCATTCCTGGAGGGATTTACAGACGTGGATGTGGCACCTGGGGACGTGGTTTAGTGGTGGCACTGGCAGTGTTAAGGGTTGGACTCGATGATCACCAGGGTGTGCAGTGATAGGACTGAAGGAGGATAGGTTGAGATTAGAAATTGGGAAGATATTCTCCCCTAAAAGGGTGAGAGGCCCTGGCACAGGGTGCCCAGAGCAGTTGTGGGTGCCCCTGGATCCCTGGAAATGTTCAAGGCCAGGCTGGGCAGGGCTTGGAGCAGCCTGGGTCAGGGGAAGGTGTCCCTGCCATGGCAGGAGTGGCACTGGACATTCCATGATTGTTTGCAGATCTTCTCCAGCCTAAATGATTCTGTGATTCCCAATGCTCCCAATTAATTGTATAATTCACTCAGCACTGAACAGCAGCAAAATAAATAAATGTGGCATTGTACACCTGTTTTTCTAGAGGATTTCCTTGGTGATACTGTGCTCATCAAAACTCGAACATAATTAAACCTTATCTTGCAGCAAACCTTTTTTTTCTAATACTCCATTTCAAGAGCAAAACCATCTTCACCCTTCCCACATTCTAACATGTAAAGTTTTGTCTTGTTCACTTGCAGTGGTCAGGTCTCCCAGCAGTGTGTTCCAGTTAAGAGACTGACTCTTCCAGTGCCCTGCAGGAATTCCATGAAGCTCTTCAGCTTCTAACTGAACACGTGGGAGTGATAGCTCATCCCAAGCTGACAGATAAACCAGTCTGGGGCCTGGACAAGAGAAAGTTTGGAATATTCTTTATTTTTCCCCCTGCCTTTGTGGAATCCTGCACATCAGCTGCTGTTACACAGCCACACATGGTGTTCATTTTATACAAGATTTCTGTGGATGCCATGAGCAGAAGTTAATGAATTGTTGGAAAGAAAGTTGCAGGAAGATGAAGAAAACAGATTTCCCTGTTGGGATGCATTGATAATTATTTCTTTTATGTTTGCTTTTGTGGGTTGTTTCTCTTCAGGATGAGAGGTAAAAATAATAAGTTATTTAATAAATACTTTAGGCTCAGTTCCTCAGCTTTTCCATCTGCAGTTGAAAGTGTGAAAGTCTAAGAAAGAAGGATTCTCTTGTGTATAATTAATAACAGGAACTACCCTTTAAGTGCTTTTAAATTCTTGTGGATGCTGAACATTTTAATTCTAAGTGTTTCCAGCAGTGCCTGTTGAAGGCTTGCAGAGGCTGGGAGTGCTTGGAGCTGGTTATCAGCTGTTAATTTTTCAATTGCAGCTATTTATGAATAATGCCTTCCATAAATGTGATTCATAACTCTTACCTTCTAAGTCAGGCAGCTAAATGTGCATATGTAACTTTCTGTGCATTTCAGTGTCATTTACTCTGGTTTCTTAATTAGAATGTCGTTTACATTATGGTTTTTTGTTCCTTATTACATACTAAGGACTATAAGGCACTGCAGGCACATAGGTCTTTTTTTCAGCTTATCTCCTAGTTGACTTAATTTAGATTTTGAAATCACATTATTGTATTAATTAAAATCTTTTCATCAAATGAGCTTTATTAAAAGTCTGGAATATGTCTTTATAAACATAGAAGTCTACTGGAATTATTTTTGCCCTGTCTAGTTTACAAAATGTTCTTTTTTACTTATCATTTAGACTGATACAGAAACACACTTTTTGAACTAAAAGTTCAAATTGATCCAGAAATACCAAAAATATAATCATTATTGCTCTTAGTTTGCTACTTTTTGGTTTTTAAAATGAAGCTGCAAAAGTCTAATTAATTCTTGCCTTTATACAAAGGCCTGTCAAGATTTAGAAGATTTGCTCATCATTTACTATCACAAATAGAGGTTTTGCCACTGTCAGAAGTGTCAGTGGATGGACAGTGATCAACACAAATTACATATTCAAGGCTTTATTTGCCTTGTGTAGCAATTGTCAAGTTGTCTTCTTTTTGCTAAGAAAACAGCTCATATTAAAAAAAAAAAGTGATTTTTAATTAGTTGTCCCTTATTTGTCTTTAACTTCAATTAAAAGCGTTATATACAGCTCTTAGTATTGTATGCACTGCAAGCATTTCCATAGAGTTAAATGAAGCTTGTCATTTATTCTGAAGCAGAATTTTATGAAGATTGTGTTTCTGAGAATTCAGCATTTTTATCCCTCTAAATGATCCTTACACTGATGGCACAACTGAATACTGGTGGCAATTTATTTTGCCATTTTCAAATATAAAATCTGCAAGAATCAGATGTTTAGAGATTGGGTTCTGTGTGCCTGGGTTTTGAAACCAGGATGTGCATGAGGGTGTCTACTTAGAATATGTTTATAATAAAAAGAATTGGTGACTCAAAAGTGCCTCAAATCCTGACCTTCCTTATTTTACTGCTAAATGAGGTAAGGCACACATGGCAAGGCACGGACTGTAGATGGAAATTCCCATTTTGAAGAGTGCTGAAGATTATTCCCAATGTAACTCACTTCCCAAAGCACAGATGCTTCACTCTTCCTTTTCCTTTGAAATTATCAGCATTTCTAACTTCCCTGGAATGTGTGCTGAATGTGGTATTTCAGCTCCTTAGTAAACAAGCCATTATTCATGTCCAAGGAGGAGTTGGAATAGTACTTTATCTTCTTTCAGCTTCTAGTGTGTGTGGGTTTATTATTTTGGTTTTTACTCAGCAGCATTAGCCAGAATCCACCTCAAAGTATTCTTGTTCTCAAGAAATTGGCCTTTAATATTAAAAAAAACCCAAAACAAAATGAAAAAAAGGTGAATCTTTATGTTCTGAGAGTGCAGAAATAATCCTTATTTTATGCAAAGTCGTTGTGCACACCAGTGTTTTACTGGGTTGATTTTAAGTTTCTTTGTTTCTTAAGGCATTGCTGTTGGGAAAAATCCCCCTCATAATTATTTTTGCTCCTCTATCACCCTGTGTTCATTTTCACAGCACCTCCCGATTCCCTGGAAGAGGTCTTACCTGTCCTGTTCCCTAGAACCTCTTACCTGAAATACTTTTCCATTTCTTGCATCCAGGCTTTGATCCCCAGAGGATTTTTGTGTGCCTGAAGGTGATACACCCTGCAAGGCGCTGACAGGCCCTGGGCAGCTCCATTTTTCTCCTGTTCCAGAATTGCATAAAATAGATCTCAGCCTAACAATTCCCTGAACTTGCTCCCATAAAAATGTTACAAAATAACGATAAACATAGAAACGGTCTATTACAAAATTCATCTACAGTTACTTCCGCTTCCTTCCATTGTGACAGGTTAGCTGATGGAATTTGTGATGTGCTGTAAAGTTAGATTTTGGACTGTTCCTACCTTGAATGCAAACTTTAAATTAATTAAATTTGAGATATCAGTTTTATATCTTCCCTTTTTTGTCATCAGCTTTTGCAAATTACATCTGCTGGATGTAATTTTATAGAGTGAAACTTCTCTGTTAAAACAAGTGATGTGGATGCAGCAGCCAGCAATATGTACATTCCTCAGGGTGGGTTTTTCAGTTATGTGTATGTGCCATTGAGACAAATGCTGCAGCATTACAGAAAGAGTGGAGAAAAATATGATTTCATTTATGGTCTCTTTCAAATAGTTTGATGCCTAGATATTGCTCAGATTTCCTTTTGATCTTATTGAGACTTGTGAACCTTTAAAACACAGTAAAGGGCTCAATAAATCTTGTTGTGCAGCTTAGTTAAACTATATTTTTTTTTGTTTTTTTTAATGCAGTGTATGGCCAGAACACAAAACTGTGGTAATTGCCAAAGATCCCGGGGAATATTGTGTTTTGTTAAATATTAAAACTTCCTGAAGTATCACTCTTAGCCCAGTATTATCAGTGAGGAAAAGTGGTATTTTTTTTAATGGTAATTTATTTCTTTGTAATCACAGAATGGTTTTGGTTTGAAGGGACCTTAAAACCCATCCAAGTGCCACCTCTGCCATGGACAGGGACCTTCCACTGTCCCAGGCTGCTCCAAGCCCTGTCCAGCCTGGCCTTGGGATCCAGGGGCTGTCACAACTACTCTGGGCACCTCTGCCAGGGCCTCCCCATCCTCACAGGGAGGGATTTCTTCCCAATATTCCATCCAAACCTATCCTCTGACAGTTTGAAGCCATTCCCTGTGTCCTGTCCCTCCATCCCTTGTAAAGGGTCTCACTCCATCTTTCCTGCAATCTTCAGGCACTAAAGGCAACAGTGAGGTCACCCCAAAGCTCCTCTTCTCAGGGCTGATCAATCCCAATTCTCCCAGCAGAGCTGCTCCATCCTCTGACCATCTCAGTGTCTCCTCTGGACTCTGCAGCAGCTCCACGTCCTCTGTGTCCTCTGTCCAGCTGTGCTGGGGCTTCCAGCTCTCGGCTTGTCTGAGCCTGACCCGTGTGTTGGTACCTCCAGCACAGATCCTGCCGTGTCAGGAGCTGCTGTCCCTGTGCCCCAATGTCCCTGACTTGCCTCAGAGAAGGAGCACTGTGTAGTCACTGAAGAGGGTTTTGAAGTGCAAGTGGTGGAGATGTTTTCTACATTTTCCTGGGAAGCTGTATTGTTTCCTAATGGATCTGCAGTCCTCATGCCAACTGCACAGCAGGCTGTTGCATTAGAGGGTTTTACATCCTGGTGCTCCCTGCATGCTTTTGCCAGTTGTTGTTTCCAGCAGTTGTTTTAAGTGTTTTGTTCTGCCTCGGGTACCCAGGTGTGCCTGATGGAGCTGTAAAACTGATGCCTGCCCTTGTTTTCTTACAAGGCACCAAAGCTCATCTTGAAGATTTCTGCAAAACCCAAGTCTTGTCAGCATCTCTTGATGCTGTGTAATGAGGAACAGCTTAGTTGTCAAGTTTATATAAAGTGCTGATGATCTAATTGAGCTTGAGCTTCTTTGAACCCTTTGCAGAAACAGAAAATTTGTTGTATATTATTAAACCTGGTACAAGGCCAGGCGTCACTTTTATTTCAGAATATAAATGCTTATGTTACAAACATTTAAGCCTTGTGTTTTATTCAGTGCCGCACCGTTTCGTGGCAGCAGAGGTTTTGCGTGGTTTCTCTGGGTTTGGATACTTGACAACAAAAGTGCTGAAGGCAAGGTCTGTCAGTGTCAGGGGTTCTCCTCAAAGTTCATCAAGCAGCAAATCCCTGGAGGCCTGGGACTGCTCCAGTACCTTGGACAGACATCATGGAGCACAAATACCCCACCCTGACATCTCTCAATGTGCCTTGTCCAGGTTTCTCTTCTCATAAATGGGTTAGAAAAGGTGATAAACCCCTGTAAAATATTTGCTGATAGAGCTAATTCTATTTTGGGAAGAGGGAGGACAAACATTTGTCACTGCTGCGTCTCTCCTGGTTTCTGCAGAGGGTCTTTGAGCCCAGATTTGTTTCCTGCCCTGCACCCTGAGCTTCCCTGGCTCTGTGCTGGTGCTGTGCATATTTATAGTCACAAGCTGCAGCTACAGCTCCTGGTTTTAAACAACCAGGCACCATAATGGACATATAAAGTCTCAAGGGTTTTTATTGCTCCTGTCATCTCAAGTGCTTTTGAATCCCGATTACAGAGCAATAAAATGTGGTTGGTTGGGTTAATGTGACTGACAGGGACAGGGACTCTGCGTGAGAAGGTATTGAGTTAACAAATTCATTGATGCAAGGCCATGAATTTATGGACTTTCTGTAACTTTGGAGTATTGATTATATAAGTAAATGTGTAGCCCAAGACTGATGGAAGGAATAAAAGACCTCATATATCATTAATGCCTTTGGGAGGTCTAATTTGGTTGTGCAGGTTTTTATAATGAGCTTTCTGAAAGAAGCATTGATAAATAAGTTCAGTAAATTTTAATGAAGTCCTCAGCACTATCTATGAAGCTTATTTTGTAGTTTAAATCAATACACTAGACAGAGTGGTAATTGTAGAACTTACTGTAGAATTAATTTTTTAATAATTCTTGCTTTCTTGGCTTTTATTCCACTTACGCAAATATTGACCTTTGAATTCTTACTGTTGCCTGTGTTTCATTGAGCCTCGCTTTGAAGGGGTGAGGGGATGTGTGTGTGTGTCATCTTTAAGCTTTGGTTGTAATAATTAAAAGGGCATTGTCAGACACTGGATCAGTTGACATTTAACATGGCAAAATGAAAAGAAAATCAGTGATAAAAATCAGTGGGGTTAATTTTAGAACCGTCAGATTTGCAGGGCAGAGAATGCAAACTGGGCTGGCCAGCAGGTGCGTAAGTGATGCCTTTCAGAACTCCCAAAACACAGTTTGTCCCAGTTCTGCACCCTTGCACCCTTTGTGAGAGTGTAGGATTGCATTCATGCTGAGCTAATAAATGTTCTTAAAATTTTTAAAGCCTGGATCTTGCAATCTGCTTTGTAGAAGGGATCAGTATCACGGCCAGTGAATGTTTATCTATTACATTCTTCTATATGGAACAACTGTTGGGATCTGACCTTAATCTGTAGTTAATAGTATGGGCTTTAATGCTTATTTTTATTTGCAGTTCAGAGATCCTCTGAATAACTGAAGCCTCATATTATGCAGAGTTCTGCATTAATATTTAGTAAAGCAAGCTGCCCGTGATACAGGAGGTTTAGTAACCTAGAGAGACATGAGATGTGCTGATACGTGCACATATTATCCTCTCACTTTCCAGATGTACTTTTTGAAGTGGAAATTATTTGCTGGAGCTCTGTATTGAAATTCCAATCTGATAGCACGATAAGGTCTCCTGAAATTTTACACAAAAATATTCTGTCACATAATATAATTTAAATTCTGTTTGTTATGGCTGCGTGTAAGGACAGAGTTGTGAACACCACCTGAAGCATTCACTTGATGCTTGTGAAAAGAAAGTGGCCAATTAAATGGATCATGCAAAAAGAATTTCTCATTGCAGACATCTCTGTAATAATTAAGAGGTACAAGTGAGAAGATGCAATTTGTGGTTCCTAGGAAGCTCAGAGGATGGCTTGTGTAAAACATAAATACACCCTGTGAAATAATTTGTAAGATTTACCATGGCACACATTGCTGCCCCTGTAAGGAAAAGCCCACAGCACCATTCCTCAGCAAACAGAGTTATGTCAGGCTCAGTCATAAGGGGATGGTTTATTTTCATCCCCTCCCCTCTTGTTTTAGGATATAGTTATCAATGGAGCAGAAAATGATATAATTAAAATTTAATCCTCCTCAGGTAAGCCCTTCTCACTTAGTGTGGGACTCTTCCTGCTGTGCTGAGCACAGAAGCTCAGGTGATGGATGTGTTGTGGGAGGAGAAGCTCATCCCTTGAGCCAAGTTCTGTCTGTAGTTCCCAGTGAGTCTTAGGGTGAATGAATCCTCCCATGGAGGTTATTTTGTTGTATGCAGTTAATTGAATTAAGAGGGTCTCAGAAATCAAAGGGCTGATGGGGACAAGGATGATCTTCCTTGAGAAAATCAAGAGGTATTTTCTGTTGTGTTAGCTGTAAAATTTATAAGAAAATGTTTAAGTTGCTCTTTCAGGTTGTGGTTTTCATTTTTTTTCCCCTTCCCCTATTAGGTGATATTTTGAAAAAACAGAAGCCTTAATTCAAGCTCTTGTTGCACAGACAAATTATTTATCCCCAGGTTGAGGCTTAAAGCCAGAATAATTTCTTCTGTGGTGTCTCTCTCTGCAGTTAGGCATTCATTGTGCCCTGATGGTGAGATGCAGGGTAACAGATGCAATCCTTGGAGCAACCAGCCCCAGCTTTTGTGTTAACCAGTCATCAGGAAATATCACTGAATTACTCGAGTACAAAACGCATCTGTTGGAAATAAGTTTCAATCTTTTGTGAAACAGGATGGGAAAAAACATGCCTGGGCTGGGGAGTGGCTCTGGAAGCAGCTGAGCTGCCCAAGGGAGCGGGGGCCATGTGAATGAGCTCTTTTCAGCAACCCCAGCAGACCCACTTGGAGCTGGGTCCATTTGGCTCCTCTCCAGTGGTTCTGGCTCTCTGACTGCTGGGGAGTGAATTCTGGGCTCTGGGGTTCCTCCCTGCTGAGATCTGCCCCTCTGCAGCTTGGTGGGCAGCAGCCTGGGTGTGTGTGACTTCACAACATCTAAAACCTGCAGGTTTTGCTGCTTATAATTCCTGATTTAGCCTCGACTTGTCTGTTGTTGCCTCCTTATTTTTGCAGCAACACCATCTTAATTCCTGCATTGCAAAGGAAAGCACGAAGCTACAAATCCACCCTTTAACATTTGCCTAGCCCCCAGCTTTGATATTTTATTAATTTGCTTTAATGGCAGAACCCATGTTGCCATGAGAATGCTTTTGAAGGCTGCTCTCAGGAGCTTCTGTCCTGCTGAGTTTTCAGCAGCCTGTCCTAATTCTGGCGTGTCCCTGACGCAGAGCTGCCAGCCTGATCCCTCCTCACGCTCTCTGCAAATGCACCACAAGCCTCCCTTACCCGTTCTTCACAGCACCAGGACTTGGCAAAGCCTTGGTGTGGCTCTTGGAGCAAGATAACAAGTCCTGGATTAGTTGTTAGCACAGGATAAAACATCACTTTCTTTCAACACTCAGCCATGAAGCCTTCAAAAATTTCAGACTGAAAAAAGGGGAAAAAAAAAATAAAATAAAAAAATCTTTGTGCTCTTGCACATTTTGGACTTTGGTTTTAGGAGAGGTAGAACACTGGTTGGTATTTAACACATGCAGTACCTGCATAATGGTTCTAAAATTAGTCAGTTTTAAAATGGCTTTAAATGTGAATTACTTTCAAGTCAAGTTGGGATATGAAAACTTCTCTCTTTAGATTTTTTTGTTAAGTTATTTAGTGAGATCAGTTTCCACAAAAATTCTATTGAACAATGTAGAATGTCAAAGCTTGCTCAGCTTCAAAGGTGTGTCCAAATGGGTTTCTCTGTTGATTGGAGAACTCAGGCTTTCTCTAGAAAAATCCACTAAACCAAGGTGTTATTCAAGTTTCTGTGTTTCCAGATTAGTTTTATGAAAAGAGCCAGTTGTGAGGATGGTGGATGATTTTAGGGTTAAAAAAAAATGCATGCTGTCTCTTGAGGAGATACCAAGATCTCTGATAGCACAGCTTTTTATTTATAGATTGCTGATGTGTTTACAAGACGAATTTATCAGCAATCCAGATATTCTAGTTTTGCTAATTAACATGTGTCTGCACACCCTTAGGCTGTCCCTTCACACTTGGACCTGCAGATCATAACATGCTTACGGTATTCAAACCAAAATTGTGTCTGGCTTTCCTAAATGTTGTTTTTAGACAGCACTCTGCATTTCTGTCATTGATTTCAGGCTCTCCAAAACACTAAAAATGGAATTGCTTTGAGTCTTATTTGTATGCTAGACTTAATAGTGCCTCCACCTGTAAAATGGGGATATTTAGCAGTGTTTGGGCTGCACAGACTGTCAGGATCAAGGAGATGAATGTGAGATAAACGTGAGACAGGACTTGTTTTGTTTTGGTTTTTATTGCTGTGGTACAAAGTCTTGAGCAAAGATGTATTTATGCTTCACGAGCTCCTGGTCCTGAGGAGTGTGAATATTAAAGGGATGAGTCAGAATAAGAGCAGAACCCTGCAATTTTGACCTCTGATGCACTGATCTGGCTGTACAGTGTTGCTTGAGCAGAGTTTCTCCCCTGTTTGCCCTTGCTCTTAATTCTGCAGAATAAGGGGTGAGTTTTTGGCTGGTGGGAAATTGTAGTTTTTCAAGCAGGATGTTGTAGAGGAGATAACCTAGAAGCAATTTTGTCTCACGCTGAGGAATTAATTTTATAACTTACTACATCTGAAGAAAGAATTATGTTTTCTTACTCTTCCATTTGGTTTTCTGATGGGGAGTGTATTCTCATCTAAATCTCTTTTGCCTTCTCGAGCACACTTTGTGACTCAAGGGGTGTTTAAATGAGAATAAATGTGTCCTGGGTACCTTTCTCAAGGGCTGCTTGCTCCCAAGTAATCTCTTCCCAAGATCATCCTTGTGCCTGGCACCAGTCCAGTGATGAGTTTCTGTAAACTGCAATAACCCTGCCCATATCAGACCCAAGCTCGTCTCTGCTCCAGTGTTGTCATTTCATCACTGCCTTGGCAGGTGTGAATTTAAGTCCTGATTTCAGAGTTAAAATATTTGATGTGTTTAGGTTGGGAAGTCAATGAGCTGCTTCCTCTCTTTTAGTTCATTGCAGGATTTAACTTGAGAAATCCATACGAGCCTGAGATTTTTTGGGTATTATTATGGGTACCGATGGTATCTACCCTGGCTTTGTGAAATCCCTCTTTGCAGCTGACAGGTTGTGTGTAAGGGTTGAAGTAGTGAGCACATGTTGAGGTTGGAGTGAGATTTGTACTATATTCCTGCAATTCAGAATCCTTCTAAACCGTGGCACTGTTTTTTGGGTCATGGTTAACACAGTAAAATTTTATCCAGTCATGCTCACAGAATCTCGTTATCATCGCTGAATTCTGCTTCTGGAGAAGAAATGCTTGTTGCAGATGGTGTTCCGTCTTTACAGATAATAAGATTAAAATGTGTGACGAGGGTTTCTCCAGAACAAACCCATGATGGTGTTGGGATCCTGTCACAACGTTTATGGAAGTGAAAAATGATGCAGGGAATCAATGTCTTGGCGAGTTTGATTCTGGGGGAAACTTGGTACAGCTGTGTCTTAAAAAGCCTGGGAAAACTATTTATAGGAACTAATTTCTGCAGATAGCAACAAATCCAGCATGCTACCACCATCCTTGGGATGTTTCCTTATTTGAAGCTGATGGAATGAAATGGAGATATAGTAAAAATACAGCTTCCAACAGAGCTATAACCCCTGAGTTTGAGAAGTATTTTGGCTTCCTGACATCACTTCTTTCATCCAGGAACACCCTTTGACCTCGATGGGAGTCAGATTTTTTTCTGGTTTAGCAGCTCTCAGGCTGGAGGGGGAGCACATTATTTCCCCTGGGGCTGAGGCTGGTGCCAGGCTGCCCCAGCAGCACAGAGAGTTCACCCTGCAGTGCCCAGGCACTGAAACTCGTGTGGGCTCATCCTCCTCCCTCCCTGCCTGCAGAGGAATTCCTGCCTGGCAAGAGGGGACCTGCCCTGAGCTTGCACCATCACCAAAGGGATTCCTGTGAGGAGAGGATGGAGGAGCAGGAAACAGGGAAGGGAGGAGCCCTGGAGGAGGGAGAGTGCCAGGAGCAGAGCTGGGGAGCTGCCTGAGCATCCTCAGGGTGCCAGCAGTGGCTTTGGAGTGTGCCAGCAGCTGCCTTACACCTCCATGGCTTCTGTGTTGTTGGAACACTTGGAGAAGGGAATGGATTCCTAGAAACTGAACCTTCCACACGGTGCTGCTTTGCATCTATTTGAAAAACTTCAGTTCTGCATTTCACCGCTATTTTTCACTATTGGGATTTTATCTGACATGAGGCATTTCCTCTGGTCCGTGCTGAGTCTGTAGGAAGGTTGTTTTGTGGGGTTTTTTTTCAGTTACTTTTTTTTTTTTTATTAGCAAGAGGTGAAATGTGGCTTGCACTATTTAATTTCATTAAAGCCTCGATTGCTAGAATTTCCATCAAAAATAAAACTAGTAACAGGATCTTTGGCTTCTGTTATTTTGCCTTGCCACTATCAGTCACATTCACATAAACAAAAAAATATTTCAGAAATTTATTCTGGAACAATTTTTTGATTCTTTTAGTATGAAGTGCATTCACTTAATTTTACACTTAGAAATCACTTTATAATGGAATTCCATGCAACCATCTTTTTCCTTCATTTACTGTCAGATTGATTTTTGTTTATTACACTCAAATCACACTCTGAACTGTAACAGTCAGCTGGTCTGAGCTAAAAATAACCCCTGCCTTGTATACCATGGCATTACAGCCTTTTATTTACATTATAAGGAAGGATAACTTCTATGACGTGTAAAGAAAACTCTGACACTCTCTGTGTACATATTGGAATATGGTTAAATGTGTTACATGGGACTTGCTCTGCCAGGGGACAGAAAACTTCACTTTTTAGCACTTTTTGTGGTGGTTTGACCACTGTTGCCCCCAGCCCTCAGGTACTTTGCTTTTATTCCTTGAGGACTGGATAAAAATCTGAAAAATGATGTTACACTCCCAGCCTGTTTGGTTTCTCTTGTGCGCTCGAAACGTTTGGGCACTGACTTTGGGGCTGTGCTGTTTTTGGGTTGTCAGGACAATTCCTCATCCCCCGTGGTTTGAGTGGTTTGCATGGGAAGATGTGGGGCAAAGCACTCCAGCTGCCCCAGAGGTTAATTATTGCTCTCTAGAAATAATTAACTCAGGGCTGTTGGTGCTGCCAGCCCCATCCTGGCACCAGAGGAGCCATCCCTGTGTTCTCTGCCCCAGCTCTGCCATCCTCTGCTTCCTCCTCCTCAGAAATTCCACTGGGATATTTGCAGGGTTTCATTTCCACTCATGAAATTGCAATAGGAATTAAAAAGACAATTTTAAACACCTTGTTTCCTTCCTCTTAACGCTCTCAGCAGTGTTGGTTGTTGGAAATCATTAAATATTTGACTGAACGAAACACTCTGAGTATTGTTTGGATACTCCTACCTGCTTTTTTTTTCCTCATGTAAATGTTTTCCTTCCTTTCCTTTTTGTCAGTTATCCTGTAAATAGATCACTCAAATATTGTAAAGATTTCTTATCCTGAGTTTAATAGTGATGGTAACAAAAGCTATGCATGCCCTGAACTTTTCTCTGTGTGATCATATCAGAAAGTTTGGGGAGGAGGAAGATTTTACTTACCAAAAAACAATCTCAAAAGACTGATTTTAAGAAACTGAAAGAAAATCAGTG
Organism: Pseudopodoces humilis; assembly: GCF_049639895.1. NCBI lineage: Eukaryota > Metazoa > Chordata > Aves > Passeriformes > Paridae > Pseudopodoces > Pseudopodoces humilis. The sequence goes on from NC_142220.1 coordinate 2,912,007, forward strand.
CTTTCATATTGGTGTGAATGGAGGAAATTGGGTTTTATTTCTGTATTATCACTCTGTTTGTGGAAGTGTTTTAAGGGTTCATTCCTGCTGTGAATTATTTCTCTGTGTCAGTCATTTACATAGGCTCAGGTGAAAGGCAGGTAGATATTAAAAAATAAATATTGTTGAATTCACTTGATCCGCAGATTATTTCAGGAATGTTGCATTCTCATTTATAGATAATTATTATTAATTAGAAATTATAATTATTATAACTATTATAATTTAATAATATTATACAACAAATGTTCTCCTCCTTCAATGGCCCAGGCCAGCGAGGATGGGGTGTACCCCTCAAACCAGCAAGCTGTCACATGTTTGATGTATTTTATTTTCAACCTTTTCATTTTCCCCCCAAATTAATTAGTCTTTAAACTCCTACAAAAAAGAAAATTTCTAAAAATAGCCATAGTGCTCATCCCCTTGACTGCATTTTGTTGAGTATTAGGTATCTCTCCTGGCTGTTCTGTATGATGCTTATTTTTAGGGTCTCTATTAATATCTTCAAAAATATGATGTAAGAAGACTTGAGACAGTGTTAAATTGGAAAACTTAATTACTGTCTTTGTAGTTTTCACTGTTAAATTTGAGTGGAAATCAATACCAGTGTTTAATACAGGAAGTTTTAAAAGGAAGAAGCTGAAGTATGTGACAACATTTTTGGTATTTAAAAAAGCACGAATTTGAATGAGGGGAAGGTGTTGGTGTTCCCTGGCACTTCATTTATGGGTGTATTTTGCATTATTTGGTAATTTCTGTAAGAATCTACATGGTCAGAGTTATTTCAGTTGTCCAGTATTGATGAACTAAACATAATAAATGAGAGGTTTCCAGGCAGGCTCTCTGGTGCTCTCTGCACATGCAGGATAAAGGTTCTGTAACTATGGTTATTCTCAGCTGTGTCTCCTTGACAGTGCTGCAAAACCCCAAGTCTCTTTGAGGCTGTGCTCTAGATTCTTTCACCACATTCTGCCATCCTAAAAAGACAAAAAAAAAAGTTAATGGGGAGCTTACTCGCCTCTAATTGCTTTAAACAGAAATTCTGAAAGTTTTGCTCTCTCACTGGCAGCAATTTGAGGATGATAAATCACCTTTCTGATCGCAGCACCTTCATTTCCATCCTCTAATTCTCTGCTTTTGTGGCAGGACTCTGACTGGTGGCACTGGCTGACAGATCCTGAAGATTCATTTTCACTGTGTGTTGAAGGCAGCTGCTGTACATTTAAAATCCAGCCTGTTACTACAGCACTGATGAGCTTTTATTTTCTGCCCTGCACCTTTTCCTTTTCCACTCACAGGGCTGCCAGCGACGTTTTTATCTCAGAAGTGCTTGGATCTGGTGCCAGTGATTGTGTGCTAATTCGAGGACAAATAAGCATAAACTCATTGTTAATAAGTTTAGGATGGAAATTGCTGATCTTCTGGCTGCTGAGGAGCAGTTGTCCAGGAATAGCTTTGTGAAGAGATTAGCAGACCAAGAAACCAAGTGATTTCAATATGACCTTCCAAAAAAAATGGTCATGGTTGCCAGCAGGAGCAAGGAGCTGGATTCAATTACCCTTGGAGATTCCTTTCAGTCCTCTGCTCCTAATTAAGCAGGATTTTACTCTATTCAGCTAATAAGTTAATTCTGATCTTGTAAGTACTGATGGTATGGGATAGAAAAAAAAAATTGAAATTAAAATCCTGTTATTATAATGTATAGAAGCTGCTATATTTGTGCAAATATAAAAATATGATGATATGAAGACAAGCATGAGCTCAAAGGTTTTTACCACATTTTGTATATTTTATCTCCTTTAAAGGCTGTCACTGTGTCAAAATTTGTTTTGGAGGTTTTGCTGTTTTGTTTTGGTTTTTTTTATTATGATGCATTTCAGTAATCTCCTTGTAATCCCATGATAAACTGCTTAGTTTGATGGAGAATGTTAGATATTATTAGTAAAATAGTTGGCCTCTGTGAAATCAGTTTCATTTTATGATATGCTTTCAAAGGATGTACCCTTCCCAGCTGTGTGGCTATCCTTGCATTAACCAACCTCTTTGTGAGAAAGGAGTTATGTCCTGGATTAAATTCTAAAAATCAGGCCACTGGGAACAATACTGGACAATCTGCATTATTTTAGGATGTTTACTCCTTTTATGTGCATTCTGCTTTCTGATAAACCTTTCTTGTTTAGTAGTTTTGCTTTTCCTTCCGTTGTTGTCTAGCTGTGTAGACTTTTTCTGGAAGGACTGCACTGGTTATTAAGAGAATTTAACAGTCTTGCAGGCAGGTAAAAGCTGCATATATTTGTCTTTTTCCTGATTGCCTTCAGGTCTTTTAAGCAAGATAAGTACTTCCCTTAATTTGTAGGACAATTTGGGGCATAAATGTGTCATAAGCTTGTTAAAAACATGTACAGAAGGTGTTGAAAGTCCCTATTTGAAGTAATTTCATATTCATTAGAATACAGCATGCACCTTAATTCAGCTTTGATGTTTTCTTGCTGATTTTTTTCCAGTCCTTTCAATTTCATATGCCAAATAGACCTAAAATGAGCATATCCCCCTAGGTATAAATAAAGGAGTGTTCTTGTTGCTAAATTACAGATGTAGGGGGAGGGAGGAGAGTGGTTGTTTGAAGATCCTCTTATTTGTGCAAAAAACACAGATGGGATTTAAACAGTTTGATGGAGCTTCCCTCCCAGTCTTATTTCCTTGCTTCAAGGAATAAATATTTTTTTAAAAAAAGCTCTGCATTTAGGGAGGTGCAGACTCTCCCATCCTTGAGATAGTTTGCTGTTTTTAAAATGTTCAGGTGATGTGGTGTTTGGAAAAAAAATCCCCTGTATCTTCCCCAGGGCTGAAGGGGATGTCTCAGGAAAAAAATATAAAAGTGAACTGCATGGATACAAACTGCTTTCCTTGGCTCAGTTTATAAATTGCACACCTTGTTGGCTTCGGGCAAGGTATTGAATTTTACTTACCTGCAGTAAAGTGTCTGCACTAATGGAAGGTTTGGCAGCACTTTGCAGCAGAGCTCCAGCATCACTTGTGAAGGTGCTCAGGTTCTCCTGTGTGCCAGGGGGTTTGAGTGCTTACCTGGAGTGCTTATCCTGTACCTCAGGTGTTTTACAGAAACTCAACCTGAACGTGGATTTAACCCCGATTACAGCGTTGAGCCTTTGCCTCCAGTAGCTGAGGCAGATTGATTCCAAGGTTGCCCTATTTTTAGGTTTATAAGCCTAATGAGTGAAGTCCTAGAGCATCTCAGGTTTATGTAACCCTGATGTTTGGCTCTGTTAGTGGAGCTCCTGGGAATATGCCTGGTGCTTTTTATAAGCAGCTTGCCTCCCTGTAATGGATAGCTGAGATAAATCTTGTTCCTAGAGCAAGCCTGATATCGATGATGACACAAGTGTATGAACAGGAGCTCAACTAAAAATCCATTTTAATTTCAGGCCCCATTAGTGTTGCAGAGAGAAATCATTATTTGTTAAACAGAAAATAAGGACTGATACCTCTCTGAACTGTTTGTTTCAACCCCAAAAGTCAGTGTAATAAAATACAAACATGTTGATTGATCTTCCTCTTTTTTTTTTTTTTTTCACTATTTCTTTAGCAGTTTGAAAAATGAACTGGGAAAAGAAATGAGTAGACTGAGGTGAAGATAAGAAAATGTACTCCGATATGAGATGGGGAGGTCAAAGTGGATTTGTTTCTTTGTTCAAGCTACTCATGTAGTTGCATAACTGTAGTTGTGTTTGGAGCTTGAAATAAGTATTAATCCTCAACTGGTTAGGAAAGTGTTAAGCGATCTAAAAGAATTCTTATAAGTTTTTAATGTTCTGCTAAGATTTATTCCTTGCCTAATTGAAGACCTCTGTGTTATTTAAGATTGTGTTGCCTCTTTAAAATCAGCATTATGTGTAACCTCAGTGGAGATTTCTCTTGTCCCATCTGGCTTTTCTGGGAAACCAAATCTTTGGTCTCAGTGTTTAGTTGTTTTTTATTTTTTAATTACTGTCATGTTTGTTTAATTAAAAAAGTTTAGCATTGGCTATTCAAGCTATTGAGATAAAATAGAAGCATTTTATCTGGAGTAACTTTCTCATTGCTTGGACCAGATCTTAGCTAACAGAATCCAAACCACCACTTGAATCCAAACACTTTTTTGGCCTAGCAGAAGTCCTTAAAATGAGAGCACTTAATGACAGCAGGACATTTCAGGAAGGCAAGTTCCCATTAAGGTGCATTGGATCACCCAACTGCCCCCAGTTTTCCCTTATAGCTCATCTTTTTCCCTGGAGAGAAACCTTTCAGGGGACACCATCTTCTCTCTGTAAATTCACTTCTTGTTGGCTTCCAGAACATCTGGTTTCTGTTAGGTTCACACTGACAGCTTTTCATGCACTGCTGAATTCCTGGCACTGAGCTCCAGCGTGCAAGAAACTGAACACTGCAGGATCCAGCAGATGGATTTGGGGTGTCCCTAACAGCAAGGTGACAAGAGGTCCCATTCTTCCATGGAATTCCTCGTTGGCTGAGAGTTTGGGAACACATGGAATCAATTCCATGCTGTCTTCATTGAGCCCTCAGCAAGGTGTTGCAGTGACTGCAAACAGTGGAAGTACCCAAGGTTTAAACTTCTGCAGGCAGTAAATTCAGGGTGACACAGGGCTCGGCAGCCAAGTCTTTGTGCAGTCTCTCAAGTGGGTTTTAAAGCTTAAACCGAGTTACCCTCCTTTGCAGAAGCAAATACGCTGCTTCCTGAGCTGGCTGCTTCAAAGGTATTGAAGCTGGTATTGCTGCAGTCACTTAAATATGTCCTAAAAGGTGTATTTTGCTCAGGTTCCTTGGTTGCAGAGTCACAATCATGGTAGCACTGACAATATTCAGATGTATTCATTTCCCTTCATATATTTTTTTCTAGCACAATTAAGACCTTTCTTTGAGGACATAAGTATGAAAATCTGGAAACAGCAGGATGCTGTCACGTGTACTTTTTTTTAATTGCAGGCAGTTCTTGTGGTTTTTAATTTTTTTTATCTAAAAAAAAAATAATTGCTGTCTTTTTCATGTAGTTCTGCTGTCAAGAATATGGTCTGTGTCCTTATGGGTACATCAGGCAGTGGTACTGTCTTATGAATGTTTTTTAAGGTTTTTTTATGCTTGAATTACAACTATATATTTTCCATCCCTCAGTGTCTCTTAAGAGTAAATGTTATGGTGAAAGTGATGGGAGCAGGGACAAAAAGCAAACAAGACAATTACATTGCTTGCAGCTACATCAGGCCGTGCCATGCTTGGCTGGGAGGTCAATAATACAAAAGGTAACATGGGATGACACTTCTTATGTGTGGAAATTGTACAGAAATCCGTGTGGAATGAGAATAAATCCTTCTGCTGTTGTTGCTGCAGTATCACTGCCTTGGCCTTCTGATAGTTCTGGCTTTGTCAGCGTTCAAAGAAATCACTTTTCTGAGCTGGCTGAACCAGTGTGATTGTGCTCTGGGGATATTTCTGTTTAATTTTGGCAGCTCTTGCAAGTGCTGAGTGTGGGGCTGTTTAGAGCAGCTTATGGGTTTAGAGCAGCTTAAGCCCGTGGCTTATGGGTGACACCCTACCCTGGTTCTCACTAATGACAGAAGTTTGGAAGTCAAAGGGAGGCCAATAATGAGGATAAAAGGCAGCATTCCTGTGTTAGGTGCCCCAAACCAGGCAGGTGCCCTGCCAGCAGTGTCTGACCCCTCTGCTCAGGGGTTTATCAACCTCTTCCTTAAGCCAGATGTTGGTGAAGATAACGCACCACAGCATTCTAAAACCAGCTGCAGCCATGTGAACTCAGCACTTTATCCAGACATTAATTTTTCCTGACATTTTTAGACATTTGATGCACTGACACAGGCAGTGCTGATACACACTGGTAAGGGAGATGGTGAATGATCTAAGATTGCAACAGAACTCTATGATTGTGCTCTTTCCATCATCTCTAATTAACAGATAAGCAAGTAGTACGGGCAGCAGTGTCAGCAGAAGCTCAGGATGAAGCTTTTATCTAACTCCTTGCATTATTTGTGAACATCAGTCAACGGTAGAGCTGCAGTGGGCGGTAATGAAAGTAGAACATGACATTTCTTTCCTTTCCCCATCTAATAATCTGACCTTTTGCATCACTCTGCTTTAATGCAGCTGAGTATTTTGAGAGTAAACTGTTTTCTCCCACCCCCACCTTTCACTTTTCCATGTGAAATGGAACAGAAATGCAGATAAGTGGAGGTGGAAGGGACCTCGTTTGGTCAGCCTCTGGCATGGATCAGCTTTGAAGTTTTGTTGGTTTGCTCGAGGTCCTGCCTGGTTGGAGCTGGGATATCCTAAGGACAGAGCACCCCTGCTCTGGTGTTTGACCTCCTTTGTCAGGAAATTATTTTTCGTAGTATCTTGTTGGAATTTCCCCTCCTGCATCTTGTGGCTGAGTCACTTGGCTGCCAGACCCTGGCCCAGTCTAACCCTGCTGCTTCCCTCCCAGTAAAACCAGTCTGGCACCGAGGGTTACTGGTGGTCCCCTGGGCTGAGCTGGGCCCAGAATTGATGCAGGGCCTTGGTTTTGTTCATTAAAAAGTTCATTATGGCAGGGCTGGGCAGTGCTGGTGTCCTGGAGGGTGTGGAAGCAGCAGTCCTTAGGAAATGGTTTGTTCTGAGGATGGGTTCAAGGTGCACGATTGGGATCTTTATTGCCTCTGCAGAAACACATACATGGCCAAGCAAGCAGCCAATATTATTTCCTGTATGATGTGCCTGGGGAAATCAAAAACCACTCCAGAAATATCTATTAGTCTTACCCTTGTTTATTTATCTATGTAAACACATTTTATCTACATCTATCTATCTAAACAAATTTTTACACTCCTCGTGACCTCTCTGATTTCTTTTTACCGGGTGTTTTCATTATTTTTTTTCTTATAAAAGCATTATTTTGAGTTTTTTTATTCTTTCTTTGTTGTGCTAAAGGAGGAAATTGTTTTTTATAGCTCTCTGTGACTTTCTAATGGCAGAAATCAAGAACAGCAATTTTTATTAAGGAGAAGTTGTAGTTTGCTTCTAAACTTTTGTGGCTTCAGTACCTGTGTCTTGTATGTCCTGTGGGCTGTGAGTTTCCTTACAACCCAAGCAGGGATATGAAACAATATTCTGGGTTATATATCCTGTGTCTTCCCCACCACCACAATTCCTGCTTGTGTTACATTATTAATCTGAAGGAAAATTCAGAGTTGGTGGGGTTTTTGGTGTTGACCCACAATTTTGTTGGGCTGTTGAGAAGAACATGGTATCCTTTGGCCACTTGTTTCCAACTGAAATGAAGCAGTGGGGTCTAGATAGAAATGTATTTTCCATACAAAAGAAAGAATTTTTTAGGAGATAAAATAAGGAAACTGCTAAAAAATTACAGAACTGTTATAAAGGTGTCAAATTTCTGGTTTATCGTGAGAATATCATTGTCTGAATATTTTAGGCAAATGATGTAGTAAATCTGTGGCCTTTCTGTATTAAACCTGTGAAAGAAGTGTGTTGGCAGTGTCTCTTTTTGCATCTTTTTCTGTGGAATTGAACAGAAAATATCCTGGGAGATGTATTGAGCCAGGCTGGAGCTTTAGGCTGCTGTTTGATTAAAAACACCACCCAGGCTGCTCTCACAGCCACACCTGGATTTCTGGAAGCTGCTTCTCTGTGCAGCCTGTTCTGAAAACATCCCCTAGTAGCTGCTGACTTGTACACTGAATTTCAGAGTGCTGAAGTCCTCTTGCATTCAGCATCAGAATTTCTCTCCTGCAATGCACGAGTTGGGGAAGACAAAGGAGCTCTCGCTGCCTGTAACTCAGATGAGTCATGGCTCAGTATGTGGGTTCAAAATGCTTGGTAGAGATGCTGTCTTTGGTGGATCCATTAAAAATACAGGTTTATGACTAAAACTTTATTCAGTCATCTCCAAGAAATGGCAGAATTTTCAGATGCAATTACAGCACAAGCTCATATTCTTTTGTTCGTGTTTGTTTCTTGGAAATGAATCAAGATTTCGATAAATTCACTTCTCTCCCTTCTCTCCTGTGTTTTTCTAAAGAGTTTCATTGCTTCCACTCACCTCAGACCTCGCAGTACACAGTGTCAGCTGGGATTTTTGATGCCCTGAATAATGAATACAAACTGCATTTGCTAAATTATTTCTTTAATGAAATTAGATGTTCATTCTTTCCATCTCTTGAACACAAGCTTTGAGCAATACATAGAGGCTGAAATTAGTTGGAACTGCAAGTAATGAAACTTCTGTTCACACTTTCTAGGTAGGAAGTACTTAAGACAATTTTTTTTTGTTTTGTCTTGATGATTAAAGATCTATGGTTAAAAGTTTTTGGGTGTTTTTTTTTTTTTGCTAAAGAGTAGCAAAATCTTTCCTTAAGAGAAAGAAATTATTCTCTCTGGTCTTCCCCAGCTCTTTAATCATCTTTGGTAAGGAATGTTGCCTAAATTATCCTTAAATATTAAGCTGACTTAAAATTAAGACTGCATAAAATCGAAGAGCCATTTTTAATTGTCTTTCAAAGCATTGGAAGGGGCTGCCCAGGGAGGTTGTGGGGTCCCTGGAGGTGGCACTCAGTGCTCTGGGCTGGGTGACGAGGTTGGGATCAGTCACAGGTTGGACTCTGTGACCCTGGAGGGCTTTTCCACCCTCAGTGGTTCTGTGATCCTGCTGATACTTTCAGCTCAGAGTTGGTTTTGCCCATTCACAGCCGCTTTTCTCCTTTTTAAAAAAAATATTATTGTAGCAGCAATTGTTTACCTCCTTGCATTCAACAGGAATAATTCAGTTTTGTGTCAAATAGGAGTTTGTGTAAGGAAGCTTTGGCTTTTTAAGTATTCACAAGGATGTAATTATCCATTGTTATTAATTTATTAATATTAATATTTAATTGAATTTCATAATAATTAAACTAGCAGTAGTGTCTTAGCTATCATGTGATCAATCTACCAACACTTAAACTCTCTCCTGCTGGCTTTTTCTTTTAGTACATTCCAGCTGACATTTAGTATTAATTGATAGTGAAAAAATGGTTCTCCTGTAGCTGAGCAGATGACTCTGCACATGTGTGTGCATCTTCCTGGTCCCACCCTGTCCATTTCTTTTTATATCTAAGCAACTCTAGATGTAAAGTTGGCTCTTTTTTTATTTTTTATTTTAAGAATACACAATGCTGTGGCTTCTATATCCTGCAAAGATGACTTTTCAGTCCACCATCAGATTAGGAGCTTCTTTTGGTTTCATTTTTGAAAATACAATGTAGACAAAAAAATCTTCTTAAGAAGCAGAGTAGATTGTGTGATGGGGTAATTTAGAGATATAATGACCACTGGAGATGTAGTTGAAGTTAGTATTGGAATTAGATGTACTAAAGGATGATATTGTCTGGCATCAAACCTACCAGTAGAATTTTGGCAAAGTTCTCTGCCTGTTTGTCAGCACATTTTTGCTGTGTGTTGACTGTGACCAAACTGCACTGTATAAATCCTCAAAAATTCTTTATCATGGAGTATAAATACTCCTCAATATTAAAGATGTGCATATTCAGAAACTGCATCCTCTTGGTTCTTGTTATATTGAGCTAAAAGCCTTGGCAGAACCATTTCTAGAAAATTCCCATTACTGGGTTTCAGATATGGACTTGCTGCTCTCTTACAGCTCTCTTTAATGACAAACACTACTTGGAAATGGCTTAATTGGATTGTCTGCTTAATAGCATTAGGATTGCTGTGCTGGTTTAGCCGAGCTCTAATGGCCCTTTGCTGGTTAAGGGATCAGTAGAGCAGCAGAATGCAAAGAGAAACTTCAGATTTGAGAGAAGAGTCTTTGCTCCTCAGAGAACTGCTGCCCCTGAAAGAAAAGCTGCTGAAGAAAAAGCTGAATATATTTCCTATAATGTTTGACTCAGTTCAGTGGGAATGTTTTATTGCTGCTTCATAACTGGTTTAATAACTGCACATTTCAGTTTTCTGGTCAGCCCTGAGGTTTGGCACAGAGAGTTGTGCCAGCACAGAGAAGATTTTTGGGTTCTACTCACAGTCTTGGTCCTACAACTTTAAAAGGGGATCTCTCAGACAATCACAAACCCCTGGGAAGTGGAAGTAAAAACTTCTGGGTGCTTTTTGACACTTTTAGTAAGTAATTTCTGAAAATACATATTTTGCCAAAGCACTCATGTCTGGAGAAAAGAATCAAAAGGAATAAATTGCCAAGTGTCCTGGTGGAGAGAAGGGTTAAATGAATTTTACAGGCCATGGTTTGTGGACATTCTTTATTGAGCAGAATATGGGTTGAGTTTGTGGGCAGTTGTGTTGTTTAGTGTTTCTTTTGGCTCTCAGGGAGTTTTTTGCACATTGTTTGAGATGTCTGGTTCCCCATTAGCTCAGTGTCCAAAGAATGCTTCATTGGTCCTGCTCTTTAATGTGATTACAAGAGACTACTTAGGCTGATAAAAACCCTTTTGTTACAAGTATATAATGCATATTTAACAAAATTCCAAGAGGCAGATGGCTAATTAGATAGCTTGGTGATGCTAAGATGATCATATGTTCCAGCTCTAAATAAAAATTTAACAGAGCTTCATTTGAATATTTTAAACAGCCTTACATAATGTTTTCTAGTTAGTATTAAGTAAGGTGAACACTGTTGGGATTGTCCACACTGATGTGAAGAGACATCAGAATTCTGTTCCCTGTTGGGTTGGGGTTATCTGGTGTGTGACTGGGATTCTCTTTCTTGAGGCAACACGAGCTAAAGTTTGTAGTTATCATTTCACTCTGCACATTTTTTCGTAACCCCATCCAAAGTGAAATTAGATAAATACTAAATATACATGGAAAACTTCATTACTTTTAAGAACATTTCTACCTTGATGATGAAATTCTGAGGCATTACATCATTGAAATAACTTATTTTTGTATGGTGTCTTTCTGTTTTCACAGTTAAATTCAGGAGAAGAAAATACTACGAGAAAGTTATGAATAAAAACACTTAGAAAATTACAAGGGAGGGAGAAAAATGGAATTAGAAAACTGCTTGAAATTCTTATTTGAAAGTAAATTGAGTGAGTGAAGTTCACGATGGAAATTTAGGGAAGACAGATATTTCCCAACAGTGAGCATATCGTGGGAAAAATGAAGATAAAGTCATATAAGAGATGGGTGTAAAAGGGAAGAAAGAAGATCCAGTTAGATAGATAGAGAAAATAAATTCTTAAAGTAATGACAGGCAGCTTTGTAATTGGATCTGGGAATGGAGAAGTCATTCAATTGCTCATAAACTTAGCCTGAAGAATTTTGTTTCCTGAGACTGATCACATTTTATGGTGCCATACCTGACTGGATGAAATCCTATTGTGTTACAAAGGTGAACTGAGAACACTTCCTACACAGTGCCATGGAGCACAAGAGTGGTTTTTTATGGAGGCCAGAACTTAGGAAAAGTTTTCTCATATATTTGGTGTGAAGAAATCGACAAAAGTTCTCCTCCCTTTCCCCTTCCTCCTTTTCATGATCGCGCCTTTTCAGCCTCGGGCTTGATAAGCAAAATGAAGGTGGTGACTTGCATTGTTTCCAGTCTGTGCAGAGGCAAAAAGTATGAAATGTTTGATAATACCTCTGGGTTCTTTAGCTTGATGAACAGCTTTTAGAGGCTTTTTGCAAGGCAAAATTCAAAGTTCTAGAACGGCCTCAGAACAAATCCGAGTTCCTGTTTCTGTGCAATCCAATTGCTCCTCTGCGTCTCCACAGAAGATTTTCTAAGTTCCAGCCTCAAAAGAAGTGAATGTTGTTGGCAGACACATTGGTGCTGTATTCACATTTTGGATTTTATTTGAAGTACTCAGTCTAGGCAGGGTCAGGAGTGTTATTTGTAGTATCTGTGCTTTTTGGTGCCAGCTGAGTGAGCAGGGCTGCTGCCATCCCGTACAGTGGGGCATGCCTTGGCTCTTCTGAACCACACAAGAGGAGAGGGAGAAGATATTTGCCTCTCTCTTTTAATTGATTTCCTCTATCCCTCTCCAACAAGCTGTCAGATTGGAATGTTTGCCCCAGTTTTCTTTGTCATATGTAGAGGTAGTGGGCTGGCTCTTCAAAGCTGGCAGGAATCAGCAGATATTCTGCCAGTAAGGAGAATTCAGATGCTGTAGATGCCTCAGAATATTGGGGGAAACAGTGGGATTCAGGATTCATGCTCTGAATTGCATTTATAGGGCTGTCCCCACCCAAGTACTTGGACACTGAAGAGTTGTTTTCCCATATGGAACTTTCACTGTATTATTCTCTGTAAATGCTAAGTCAGTGGTTCTGTAGCTCTTCCTAATTCAGTTGCAGTTCTGTAATTCATTGAATTTAGTTCTAGCTATCATCTAATGATGGAAAAATAAATTCCCTTACCATTCAAAAAGAGTCCTGTGTCCTAATTTTACATGAACTCAGCACTGGTATTTTTGCACAAAAGAACAGACTGGAGTTAGAGGAATAACGTGAGTCCACACCAAACAGACAAGATTGGCTCAGCACTGATTCCTATTTGCTCCTGCTACCTTGGAAACAAAGGATGGCATGACAACAAAAGCAACTCAGAAAGAAAGGTTAAACCTCCAAAACACTCAAAATGTATTATTGTGGGGAAACTCTTCCTTAGTGTTTCAGGATGGATTTTAAAGTTTGAGTGTCCATAGGTAAGAGTTGTCTGTTTCTCTGAACTTCATCTTAGGCTGAAATCAAGACTTCAGACTAAAAATACAAAAAGCTGATTTTAATGTATCAATACTTGAAATACTAAATTTTAGGAACAAAAGTAAATGTCTAAGGTCTGTCTGCATCTAGAAGAAGTTTTAGTCTGAGTTTGGAAATTTTCTGTCAAACCTTCTTGTATGGGTGGAATTAAAGGTAGGGGCCATAAAGATTTGGGGTTGCAGTCCAGCAGTACTCTTGGCTAAATTGCTGCATTTTCTTCTTAGCCCTGCAGTGCTCTGAGGTCAGCACAGCACAGAGTGAGGATCACTCAGCTGCACCTGGGGAGAGGTTCTGGAAATTCTGTTCTTCCCTCTGTGTCCCCCTCACTGAAGCCGGGGACAGCAACCCCCATACCCTGGCCATGAACACACCGTTAATGTTCTTTGAAGTGTTTGGGATTTTTTAAAATGACTATTTTATTTTTTTTCTTATACTGCACTCTGTTTTATTGTTCATATCTCTGCTCTGCAATTGTCTGCCTTGAGTTCCCAAATAACCCAATTTATTCAGGGTAATGATACTAAAGACAAATGTAAAAAAAAATGTCAAAAATCAAATGCTCGAGGTCACAGAATGGGTTCTCTAGAAGGGAACAGCATTATAGCTTTCAAGAAAAATGGAATTTTAAACATTTCTTTTTATAAGAATGTGACTTACATAGGTGTAAATTCCCTAATTCATTAGCACCATGTTTTGCTGTTTCATGAGGTCGTTCAGAGGCTGTGCCAAAAGAGGAAAGAAAGGAGGTATTTATGTTTTGAATAAACAGTTCTGGTGTACTTTGAAGGTCTCTTTATTCATGCTGAGGCAGCAGTGAGGTGAACAAACAGTGTTTGCTTCCCTTTTCAGTTCATCCTTCAGAAGGGCTTTTCTTACTTGGTTGGACTCTTTCAGTGCAGTCACCCAGCAACTTCCAAGGGCCTTTGATTCAGAAATTAATCACTAAATTCAAAACCAGACAGGAAACAAGAGTCCTTAGAAAACCTAAACTGGAAACCTGCGAGTCCTGAAGTTCTGCTGCAACTCAGAAACAAGCCATTAGAATCATACTTGAATTCTTAAATATACATTTTCAATAAAGACCAAAAATTTTAAGATATTTTTTTAAAGCCACTTGCAAGTTACCACGCTACCAAACCTAGTTTGGGAACTGTACATGTTACACTGTTACATCTCTCCACATGACCACATTTTTTACAAATTAGGATAATCCAATGCCAAAATACGGGTTTAAACTTCCCAAATTGAAGATAGAAAAAAGTTTCCAGCAGGAAACCCTTGCATTGATTTGATTCCAGTTTTGACACATCTTCATAATCCAACAAGCTTTTCTGCAGTTGTCAAAAAGAAATGTTCTTTTTATTGCCACACACTATCATTCAAAAGATAAAATGTATTACAAGTCAATTTTTGCAGACCTCAGCCTATTTAGAAATTGAGAGGAAAGAAAGGGAAAAGGATGTCAAAAGTTCAACAGCAAATTTAGGAACTATAATGGTACATAGGGTCTGTCCTGGAACTGGCACAAGCTGATTCCACTCCTAGTTAATTTTAAAATGTAGACGTGAGCATGACTTGATTGGTTTTGCAGTAATTATTTTTAAAAGCACAGTAAATGTATCTGTTTTGTTCATATTTGGGAACACTTGGATGATCCTTCTTTAAAGTACTATAATATGGACAATAGAAAAGGACATTTATTACCTTTCAGCTGTAAATGTGAAACTCTGAGCTGCTAAAGAAAACAAGGCAAAATTTTCTTAAATTCCTGCACTTTTCATCAATAAGATCACTTCTGATCCAAGGGGCTCCCGGTGCAAGAAGCTTCTGTTTGTGTTCCATGGCTGTACCTGTCACAGCAGGGAGCTCCTGATGGAAATGGAATTCTGCTGGAATCTGCAGTGGAATTCTGCTGGAATCTGTCTGCTCCACTCAGCACCAGCATCCAGGGCTCTGAGTTCCACTCTTCAAAAGCTTCTTTGCTGTATTAAAATTAAAATTAAAATTAAACCCACATGCACTGGACTAACGTTAAACTGTTTGGGGTTTTCCACTTGCTAAACCTGGGGGGATGATGGTGGTTTCATTCTCTCACCCAGAAAAATTCACCTTATTCACGTCCTCTGTAAAGGGATGATGGAGTGGCTGGAGCTGGGAAAATGTTTGGAATGTCTCTCAGTGAAAGTTGTAATAGTTCTGTTCCCTCAGATCACTGAAGAATTTCATATCTTTGTGAAAAGGGAGAAACCTCAAGAGTTGTTTCAGTTTGTTCTCCCTGATACTGAACCACACCATAAATACCCTTTAGTTATTTGGATCTATTTGTAGGCTCTTCTTTTCTTACTCAACTATTCAAGCATTCAAACTTTGCATATTTCTGATGTAACTTCTTTAGAATGATGTTTAGAACAAGTTTTTTACCGGAAAATTACTGGAAAAAAGGGTTCATTTCAATCTGTAGTGGAAATCAGTTCTATAAAAGGAACTATATTAGTTACTCATACAACCATATTTTACAGAAAACTTTTTTGGTAATAATTCTTGGCATAAATTTCTTCACAATGCTTCCCATTATAATTGTTCTGCTAAAATGCTATTTTGGTAGACCTAAATCAGGAATTCTTTGAAAACATCTTTACTATGTAGGACCTAGAATTTGGCTGTAACTTGCTGCTTAAAAAATTCCTGCTGCCTGCCATTGAACTGAGGTGTGTGGGGGGGAAATCCTGCATCCAGAGCTGTCAGCAGAAGTCACCTCTGAAAGGAATCAAATGACAAGATTCAGACTGGCAGGAGGTCTCTTGTGTTTTGGTTACAGACTTTGTTTGTATTCTTGCTGGATCATTTTTAATACTGATTTATTACAGAAGAAAATTAGGTTCAGAGTTCATGTTAATAGTTTGAAATTTCAGCTTAGGAAGAAAGAAAATTCCCCAAAAATAGAAATATAGAACCTCCTCTAGCCTAAATGTCGTGCAGACACCCTGCAATAAAAGGAGCTGTGATCAGCCACACCCAGGAGATGTTTTGTGCCTGAATATATCCATTTTAGAGAAAAATGGTAAGCGGGAAAATGAAGATATTTTTGAGAACGTGGTAAGGGAAAAATTACAAACACAAAGAGGCAAAGGATGGTAGCAGTCATATTTTTCCAGGAAATTACTTAAACTGGTGTGAAAGAGGATTATTCATGATGGGACTGGGCTGAAGGGAAATACACAACTCTATATTCTGCAGTCAAATTCTTTTTCAGGCTGTTGAAGGCCATGAATGAAACATTCATACTTTGAATGAACATGTTGTCCCTGAAGACAGTCATGTTTTGAGCAGAATAAAAATAGTAGTTGAATGAATGGAAAAGAGTATTAAACGTGTTAAGCAAAGGAACAAAAATTTCATGTTACAGAGCATAGCTGATTTCAAGCTTTTATTGTAATAAAGCTTTGGGATATTTTTTGTTGCGTTTTCTGTGTGTGCTGGAACACACATGAAGTCCTAAAAATGAACAAAAAAGAATATTTTGGCAGCTGAGTCGCTCTGCTGGGACAAAGCAAGCACTGAGGGAGGATAATTCCTGCACCTTAGGCTGAGGTGAGGTTATTCCATCCTCACAGCCCTGGACACTTCCCTGTTTTGCCCAGAAAATTCAACAATAAAGTCCTCCTGCTTTCTTTTAGTTTGGAGACCTAGGAGACTTTTTAAAAGTAGTTTTCAGCTGCTGTTTCTGTTGGGCATTACACAGAGAAGGGATTGGAATAAGAGGTTGACGTTATGACCTGCTGATTGCTTTCTGTATTAAAGCTGTTATTCAAACTGGAAATTCCACAGGGATAGAAGTACTCAGTAAGTGACCCACGATACACAGTGTGCACTGTACCTCTATTATCTTCCTGATACAAATGTTGTATTAATAGTTTAAATGATTAAAACAAAATTACATTAGCAGGAAGTAATCAGTGAAATGCATCCTTGCTTAAATCTGCTAAATCTACTAATACTTTTTTGGCTTTTAGTGCTGACTGATGCAGCAGTGTAAATTTGATGCAGCCTGCAGTCCAAAAGCCTCTTAGTCTCCTTTAATCTTAAAACCATGAAATGATGCAACTGCCCAATGTGTTGCTTCATTTGAGGAACAGACTCCTTGCTATAAATGAAGACCTATCACATGAACACAGATTTCCACTTGGAAATTCAAATTCCTTACCAGTTAATCCAAAAATTGCATTGCTAATGTCCATAGTGCCAGGCTGCTCTCGGGGTTTGCCCAGCCATACAAAGAGAAAATACATTAATTCTCCTCTTGAAAAATAATAGTAGTGAAGTTACACCAATATCTCTGGCTCCATTTTATTTTCATCTTGGAATTTCTATGCAGAGCATGATCAGACAGTAATGGTCGGTGAATTTGTAAATTTACAGGCAATTTGTAAATTTGAACACCTCTGAAGATGATTAAATTTCCACTACCTGAAATGATTAAATATTGATAAAAAAGTACATGTAAGTTAAAATTATTTTGTTCAGGCTAACCCAGTATATTGTATAAAAAGGTAGAAGTTTCATAGATAACAGCCACTACCTTGTCTTTGGCCAAGAGCCCAGAAATCTGAAGTTCTGGTACCTGGAGATGGGCAGAGACTTCCTGTGAGTCCTGTTAAACCTGTGCTAAGTGCTGCACACCACCCAATCCCAGAGAACACGGAGTATCACCAATTTTCATTACTACAATTACTGATTCACTGATTTCGGTTAGAAAACTTACTGGCAAAGCTTGCAACCAGGAAAAGTTAGAGTATATTTTCCCCATCAG
This sequence comes from Pseudopodoces humilis, assembly GCF_049639895.1. NCBI lineage: Eukaryota > Metazoa > Chordata > Aves > Passeriformes > Paridae > Pseudopodoces > Pseudopodoces humilis. The sequence continues at coordinate 2,929,651 of NC_142220.1, forward strand.
ATAGAAAAGAGGCAATTAAGACATCATCTGGGTCAATGAATGAGTCTAGACGCACTAATAGCCACCGGGGAATTTGCATCTATTCTTTCAGCGTGCATAATATGGCCAGAAATCGGTCCAAAAAGGGAAGGAATGAACTGAAAAGGCTGAAAGTCAGTGTGATCTATTTATAGGGGACTTTGGTCTGCCTGTCCTTACACACAGCCAGGCCCTAAAGGAGCTCCCTGCAGCTCCCTCTGTGTTTGGAGCGAGGCTCAAAGGCGATGTGATCAATGCCTGAGCCCTCGCTGGGTGGGAAGAGGGCAGCACTCAGGCTCCAGAACAGAGATAAAGCAGTTTTTAACCTCAAACCCCAGCACAGAAGCCTTCAGTGAGTGCTGATGGAAGCAGGAGGCAGAGCATCAGCTCTTGCTTGGTCCCAGCAGCAGCACAGGGGACCCTCCTGGCTCCCAGCTCAGTGCATACACAGATTATCCTATTCATTTAAACCTTATGTTGCTTTATCCAGCCTATACCGTGAGATTAAGCTGCTCACATTAAATGCCAGCCTTGTAAATGTTACACTGAGAGGTGTCTTGGATCCCTTTGTAGCCCGTGGAGAGGAGTGAGCTCTGCTTAGATGTGGCTCATCTCATCCTAAAGAATTTTTTTTAAGAGAGTAGCATCCATCTTTTCTAATACTTTTCTTTTTTTACTTTTCCACATGATGCAAGCAGTTTACATGAGGATGAAGCACTGCTTTTAGCAGCCATGCCTGCTTCCCTCCACTGATGACAAAGCCGTGAGCTCCAATCTCTGTTCGATGTCTAAACGTGCACGTGGGATAAATCCCACTGGTGATCATTTATAAACCTGTAATCATCAGGCAACCCAAGACAGGTCCCTCCTGCTGTGTGACTTGCTGAATCATAATGCTCTAGCCAGGAAGGATAACAATTTTATTTACAAAAAAATGTCAATGGTAAATAAGAGAGAAATCAAGTTGTGTGTTGCTCAGCCAAAGTGAAAACCTGGTTGTGTTTTGACAGTGTCCATTAGCTGAGGAGGGAGGAGAGCTCTGCTCCCGTGGTGTTTGGAGGAGCTGGGAGGGCATTAACACAAATTTATTAACACCACTGTGAGCAAAGCCACCTCATGAACAGAAATGCTTTTTCCTCTTAAAGCAAATCAAGCTTTATTGTGAATTCCTTGCTAACATGAATGTGTACAGCATAGCTGGAAGTAGAATTTAAATGCACAAAGAATGCTGAGAGGGGTCATTCACTGAGAAAGCTGAAAGTCTCCTGAGGATGCTGAGGCCTTAATAATTCCTGAATCAAATTGAATAACTAATAACTACCCTGAAGTAGGAATAATTTTCCCCATGAAAGAGATGGTGTGGGGTTTCATTTTTGTCCTTTTCTTTCTGCCATAGGCCATTTTTAAAACCCTTTAGCCAAGTCTTACATGTAAGATCCTGAAATGAAGATGCCAACAGAAAGCATGACAGGCCAATTTGTATTGTACAAAAGCTCCTGAAAACAAGCTAAAATCTGCATCTCTGTAAATCAGAACAGTGTGTGCCAGCTGCTGTCAAAACAACACAAGTATAATAGAAGTTTGACAGGTTTTGGTTGTATCTTTCCCCAAAAAATTGAGCTAGTTAATGCATAACATAAACTGCTACAAAGTTAAACTCTTATTTATGTTATTTCATTTTGTTTCTATTTGTTTTACATCAAATGACTAATTTACAAGTGCTATGAAGTATGAAGAGCCAGTATTTTGAGCCACATGGGGTTTTTTTGAAGGTATAGGTCTGGTTCTTTTCATTTTCTTTTATTAATGATTCTAGTGAATTCACAGTACCCCATTTCACTAACCCACATCAGCCTCCTTTTCCCCCCTCTCTGTAAGGTTTGGTGATTCACTGACTCTTGGAAGGGAGCAGAGCTTGTGGCAGGACACCTCTTGCTAATCAATATCCTTCCATATTCCTTATATTCAGCATGTATTTATCCGATCTGTTTACAGCAGCACAAAATTAATTTCCTGGTGCAGCTTTAACAGCAGAGGTGAGAGGTCATCTTTCCTGGTGGGATTTGGGGAATAGGAACTTTATGATGAAACATCTCCATGCAGGGGGCAGCCCTGAAGGCCCTGCAGTGCTGGTTCCCATCTGAGCTGAAATAAAACAGTTGAGTAAGTGCCAGGTTTGGACTCAGATTAGACATTAGGAGGAGGCTCTGGAAGGGTGGGGAGGGCTGGCACAGGGTGCCCAGAGAAGCTTTGGCTGCCCCTGGATCCCTGGAAGTGCCCAAGTCCAGGCTGGACAGGGCTTGGAGCACCTGGGACAGTGGAAGGTGTCCCTGCCATGGCAGGAGTGGGATGAGATGATTTTTAAGATCTCAGCCAACTCAAACCTTTCAGTGATTCTTTGATTCCATGTTCTGTGGAAAGGCTTTCCTGACTGTACTAATATGGGAATATGTGTTGGGATGAAGCTTTGTTTCGTGCAACCTGTACAAGAACTTGACATTTCTTATAAACATCTTGCCAGTAAAATAGGGGTTTTTCCTTTTTTTTTTTTTTTGTACTGTTCATGACAGCAAAAATGGAATTAATGGCAGAGCTAAAGGAGGGCTGAATAACAGATTCAGCCAGAATTTCTTAGTCATGTAAAATGTTCTTATTAGATTAAAGTATTAAAAAATCCCAAAAAGCTCAGGGATTTGCATATTCCTTTAATGGTTTATTTTGAGCTTCCATTGAAGAAGATACACTTTCAGCAGATTGACTTAAATGCCAGTTGGGTAATAGAGCAAGAAGAAAAACCATAATCTTTTTCTTTGGAGCAGAGAAGCATTTAAAGCTGTAATATGACTAATTACCACAACTGAATTTGTGATACCCCTTGCACTTGTTAATAGACTTACTGTGTTAATGTCTCTGTGAATGGATGTAAAATCCAAACAAAGTAAAAGAGCCCTTTTTGTATTAAGACAAAAATGCAATCTTTTGTTGTCCCTCACAAATAAAAAAATAAATATGTGAAATACCAGTTTACACCATGCAGCAGCAGTTCAAAAGAAAAGTTTATATTTTTTGTGGCTTTTCTACAAAAGCTTAACATAACTGAAATAAAATAAATTTTTTAAAAAAATCTGTGTTTTGCAGAAATGGGAACGAGGTTTCATTATGCAGCAGGGAAATGAACCATGAATTCCTGATTACAGCAATACCTGGCATTACTATTATTAGTTGTGGTGTCAGCTGTTGCTTAGCAGAAGCATGTCCATGAAGAAAATGAAAAAAAAAACCTTCTTAATTCTGCAGTTGAACCTTAAGGAGGTGCAGAGAAGGAAGCAAATCTGAAAGCATGGAAGGAAAGGAACTGGGCTTTGTCCTCAGCAGGGTCCGTGTGAGTTGTCAGCGCCACACGATTTAAAAATAATAGAACACAATCTTTCTGTTCATTGTGTTTTGTTACTCATCTTCAGTTTGTTCCAAATTCTGAGTCACTTTCATAAATCTGTTTTTAACGAGTTTTATCCAGTCAGTGAGTTTCAGAACAAATGCATCCATTGGGCTTCCAGCTGTAGAAATCCTCACCAAGCGCATCCGCTGTAACTCAGGCGGCCTCAAACTGAACAATCACTCAATTAATACAAAGTGCAGCCTTTGCCTCTAGGGGTTGATAATGTTAAAATAAAGGACAAGCAGGTGGCTGGGAAATTGGGGAAAAACCCCAGAGAGGAATTTTCCTGTGTGATTTCTGCTGTGAAGGTGCTGAGCCTTTGGTGAAGGCTCTGGTGTCCTTCCACAGCCCAGGTCAGCTGCTCTGAGCTGGAAGGAGCCTGGTCCTGTCCTGGGGCTGCACTTCAGGAGCTTCCCTGGCTCATTTCCTGCTCACCCATCCTTCCCTGGGCAGTAACTTGGAATATTTTGCTGCACCAGCATAAAAGCAGTGCTAACATGCCCAGGAGGAAATGCTTGGATGAGAAAATGCCTTTGTGCCACTCAGCAAGGAGTGTCTGCAAAAAGAAGGTTCTGGTCCAGGGCAGGAATGACAGCTGGAAGTGTTTCCTTGTGCAGAGTGCTGCTTTTGCCCATGTGAAGCAGCTGTGGAACCACAGCCTAACTCTCCTTTCTTCAGCAGCCTTTGGCACGCTGAGGTTGTTTTTAGCTTGTTCCATGCCCGTCAAGCACAGTCAGGCTGTGTCATGGGAGAATTCTTACTGCAACCGCGGGCTTTGGGTGTTGCAGCTTTGCCCTCCAATTTGGGGGGATGTTTTCACCCATACTGGTGAAGAAACTGATTTTCTAAAGAAGTTTTCCATGGAAAAGTCTGGCTGGAGTTTTTTGTGACCTCTCACATTCTCTCCCTCTCTCCTGGTCATTTGCCTAAGACGGTTCTGTCCCTTTTGAAGCCTCATTCTCCACTGATTTTAGGAATTATATATTTGCAAATTAATCATGACAGCTTTAAAGCAAGGCTCCAGCTTTTAAATCCACAGTGCATCCAGGTATTGATGGAAGTTTGATCTCTTCTCTAGTAGTTTGTTAATGTGTGACACTATTCTGTGTGTGGGATCTACTTGCCCAAACTTTGGAGCCTGAAATTACTTGTACATTTATTATACCCCTTCAGCATAATTCATGCAGAATTCATCTGTTTGCATGCCACTTGGAGCCTCCTGGAATTTGTTATTTTCCATCTGCATCTCTAACAGTGTCACATTGTTTATGGAGAGAACATGAAGTTTTCTATAAATCACTCACTTTCATACGGTTTTACTGCATTATTTTACTCAATTTGTGAAGGATTTAAGCACCCTGCAGTGTGCAGCATTACAAGGCATAAAATGATTGAAAATAAAAACTATTTTTGGCTGAAATAATGGAATATTCACCATCAGAAATATGAAACAGCATTTAAGTGTGGGTGAGATGTAATGAATGAGCTGCATTATATAAAAGGGTATTACGCAGGCTATTAATTATAAGGACTTAAATTCAGATCTTGCAAGGGGGAAAAGTGGCTTTTTAATCTCACTCTAAACTAGCTATGATGATCTTTGTTTACTTTGTTTACTTTCCCTGGATCCCTGGCAGTGCCCAAGGCCAGGCTGGACGGGGCTGGGAGAAGCCTGGGACAGTGGCACAGGGTGGGACAAGATGATTTTAAAGTCTCTTCCAACCCAAACCTTCTGTGATTCTACCTGGTGAAAAATTCCACAGACCAAACTGAGGTCTAAGGAGAAACACTGCCAAGTAGAGGCAGTGTTCTGTTAGAACTTGGACATGCAACATTGAATATTGAATTCAACGTTGAACATTGAATTCTGTGATTTGGAAGCAAGAGGAGTGAAAATACTGGAGCTCTGAGGAAACTGCTGCAGTGGGGTGACATGCCCCAGGCTCCCTGGATCATGTACCCTGTCCAATAAACCTGGAGGCTTTGTCCTGCTTTCACTTTTCTTTTCCCAGTGTCCCTGCCCAGGCTTTAGAGCCCAGCAAAGAACCCTCATCCCCGTGAAGTGCTGGAATTTCGGTCTCTGTTGTTTCTCAGTGGGTTCCTGGGAGCCACTCACCAGTGCTGCAGTCCTTTCCCAGAATTATTTCTATATTTTATATATTTATATATTATTATTATTATATTTTCTATGGCTTTTGGCCCCCTGGGCTGGGCTGCCCTGCAGGGACGTGTCCCTGTGCTGTGTGCCACAAGTGCCTGCCTTCTGCTCCTTGGGGGCTTTTTTCCTTCTTCCCCCTGACTCACTCAAGTCCAGCAGAGTGCTGGAGTTAAGCAGAGAGTCCAGTGTCCATTTCTGACATGTGTTTAATTCCTCCTGCAAAAATATGAAATAGGCCCCTTTTAACTTATCCTCAGACCTAATGAGATGATTTATTTATATGACGCCTCTAGCAATGACTTATCACTTAAAATGGATACATCCACTAGTACTTCTATTAGTTCTGGAATAACATGACATTTCAGGCACCCACAGGTGTATTGTGAAGACTTTGTTAAGCTGTAGTTTCTAATTATGTTAAATGCATATTGTAAAAAAATACATTGCTTTGTTGCACTGTAAGAAAGAAAGAGGACAGCTAATTAGGGGAAATGGTTATTATTTAGGTCAGACAAACGTTAAAGTCCAAAAGAAAGTGGTTTCTTTTTTGTTTAATAAAGTTGTTACATTTTTAAACTCCCATGAAAAGTAGAAAGATTTCTTATTTTAACAGCTAGTAGTTGGTGCTCCCAAAAACTGTCAATCTGAAGCCCAAACTTTGGCTCTTGTGTTCCTTACCAAGTTATAGATTTGATATTCAATCACAGACTGCTTTAATTTTTTTCAGTTGCCTTTATGCCTTTATGACCTGATTTTTAGAGTGCCAATGCCATGCAGCAAAGCCTTGAATAAAACCCCTCTGCAAAGACAGTAATGACAGAAATTGATTTGCTTCACTTTTGCTCTGCAGACCCTTAATGCGTGTTCTGTGGTGAGTGGGAATGAGTTGAAATCTCATCTTTCTTGTTTTTTTTTTTTTTATTTTTTTATTTTGGTTTGAGTCATGGCTTACTGAATTCCATGCTCTTACTGCTGCTTGAAAATTCTTGGCCTGTTGGAAGCAATATTCTCGGATGAATGTCAGCTAATTCATCACTGACATTCATGCCTCGTTTTTCATTTGTGCTAATATATTGTTTTTAGTAAATACATGGGAGAGGGAATAGTGTTTACCTTTCCATATCATGAGAATACTACTCAGTCTATCTGACAGAAACTAAGAAATGCTGTTTATATTGCTGCTCCAGTGAGCCAGGAAGGACTGCACAAATATGTCATGAGCATGCAGTGGAAAATGCTCTAACACAATTTTCACAGTCAGGGTTTTATATGATTTAGTAACAAGAATAATTATGATTGTTTCTAAGAACTGAGAGCTCAAACATAGACTAAATTTTGGGGAGGATTTTGAGATAATTATCAGGATCTATGAGTGTCAACTCTGCTTAAAAATGCTTTGAAATCTTCCTCAGCCACATGGACAAAATGAAGAAATCATCTCAGATCTTTGGTGTAATCATGCCAGAAGGATTGAGTTTCAACATCCATACAGGTTTTTATCACATGGATACTTTCCCTGGTGTAAATCTAGGCTGCTCTGGTGGTCCTGCAGTTCTATTTTTGTGCTGTGTGAGCTTCCACGTGCTGTGTATTGAGCTAACTGCTCCAGCTAAAAGTAACATTGCCAAAAACAATGGGCTGTGTAAGTGTTTGGACATAGAAGCGAGCAGGCAGGGCCCCTGGTTGTGACAGCAATGTGCCATATGTCAAATTGAAGTGGTCACTTACCCGTGGCAGCTCTGCCCCAGGAGCACAGACAGCTGAGCATCGAGCCTGGCTCGGGGAGCTCAGGAGGGCTTTGTGTGTGCCTGGTGCTGGCTTCACAGACTGACAGGCACAGTCTGCTCAAGTGCTCTCAATTCATGCTCAAAATGTACCTTTAGAAGTTACTGGGGATATAAAGAGAGGGTTGGCAAGAGCCTGTAGTGACTGGACGAGGGGCGATGACTTCAAACTGATGGAAGAACTAGATTAGAAATTAGGAAAAATCCTTCCCTGGGAGGTTGGGGAGGGCTGGCACAGCGTGCCCAGAGCAGCTGTGGATGCCCCTGGATCCCTGGAAATGTCCAAGATCAGGCTGGATGGGGCTGGGAGAAACCTGGGACAGGGGAAGGTCCCTGCCCGTGGGACAGGGTGGGACAAGATGATTTTAAAGTCTCTCCCAATCCAAACCAGGCTATGGTTCTGTGATTCTACCCGGTGAAAAATTCCACTGACTGTTGCCATAGGGTTTTCTTGCTGGAAACCTCCCATCTCAGCTCCTTCCTTGTTTTGAATTTATTTTTTTTTCATAAAATGGTTTATGGCAAATATAAATAATTTGTTCATAGTTAAATGACATGTTGCCATGGTTTCATATCTTGTTATTTATGTACTGCCAACCTCTGAGCCCACAGGTACTTCTTATAAATATCACTTTCACTATTGGAATGAATTACTGTAACTTATGTCTTTTAGCCAACCATGTAATTTTGATAACTACCAAACCTACAAAATTAATCTACTTGTTAGGAGTAAATAATATACCCACCAAACATACTGTGGAAAAGAAATCTGAGGGTGAATATTCTTAATTCTTTAATTGGTTTCCCAATGTGTGTGTTGTCTCATGTGTTGTCTTACATTGGCAACAAATTTCTAACAGTAATTAGTCTAATGTGGAGTTCACATTTTCAGTGTATGTTGTTTTTCTTCCTGAGAAGTTGCAGTTTCTTCGAGATGAAATGTTTGCAGTGACTGATGAGAGCAGGAAAGCCATATTGAAGTTTCTAGCAGATGACCCTTTAATAAGATGTATGTAATTGGATAAGATTTGCAACAAATATTAGGCATCTGTTGGGTAACATGGAAATAATGAAGAGAAACAGGAACTGGAAAAATCTTTAATTAACAAAATCTCTTGATATAATACTACTGCTGAAAGAAAACGGGTGGTAAGGATTAAAAAACTAGCCTGAATTCTTTGAGAGAAGTGTCTAAAGGAATTATTAGCTGGTTTTATTAGTAACCAGGGATTATCAGTTGGTTTTATTAGTAACCCTTTTGTGCAAAAGGAGCTGAACTTGATCATTTTCCTCCACATACTTTGAAAATTTCAGCAGTGTCTTTCAAACCTTTCTGTTTTAAAATGCTTTTCTCTATTGAATACACACTTCTGGTAGGTTTAGACAGGCAGAGAATAATTACTGGCAAAACAAACCAAAATAATGTGTGTTTTCTTGGAATGGAACGTGTGGAGGCCTCAGGGCAGGGATGGCAGGAGGCTGCTGGCTCTTTGTGGGGTTGTAGTCATCCAAAAACCTGGAGAGGAGAGGAGGAGAGGCTCATTGCCATGGAGCAGCTCGAGCTGGTGTGTGACATCTTCTGACATCATCCACACCCTCCTTTGCACCTTCCAGTGGATCACTTCACATCTGAACTAATCTGGGGATCATCTGTCACCCTGGAGCCTCTCAACTCTCCTCAATAAATCTCCAGTCAGGATTGTGTCCTAACAGGTATTGCAGGAGGTTTATTTGTTGTGGTTCAGTGCTTAGGGTATGGCTCTGTTCCTATTTCAAACACCTTGTTCAGTGTCGTCCTGGCCTCATCTCTTGCCATCCCGAAGAAAAACAAACATTATTTGGCAAGAATGGAATTAGTGTGTGGCTTGTGTTTACTGGCAAGGGAGGTTCATTAATTTTGTTTGCATGTTATAGGGTTTCTCAAACACAACTGAAAGCCTAAATTCAAAATATCCCAAAGTACTTCAATGTTCAGCTCTTGGCATTTCCCTTACTGTATTGGTGTCCTCACAAATTTTACTCGCAGGAAATGTTTTGGTTTACAGCTCAGTACCATTAAATTGTGAAGTAAGATGGTGGGAAAAATAAGCTATAAGGTTTATACTAAAGAATGCATGGTAAAACCTCACAGCTGTGTGAGTGTGCTTCCATTATTCCATCACTTTTCCATGCTTGGAGCTGTGAGGGGGTCCAGCCTTTCCATTGACCGTGGGGGTGATTTAACATCAGGTGAAAGATCAAGAAGCCACTTAAGTCTGTCAGAAGTTGCTGTTTGTGCTTTCCCTGAGTGAACAGTGCCATTTCCAGCTGGGCTGGCAGCGAGGAGCAGCTCTGGGCAGCAGCTCCGGGGGCCGGGCTCTGCCCAGCAGCTCTGAGCTCAGAGGTGGAGGCAGAACTGGGAGAAGGCTCCATGGCATTGTGGCTGCTCTTGCAAAAGCAAAGCCATTGCCCTCACTCTTGGTTCTAGAGATGATTTATTCACTGAGCACCTCACTTTCATGCTGCACAATGTGGCTGAGGGACATTCTCTTGTAGTGGCATCTGCCACCATGATTTTCCAAAAGCTCTTTGCTCGCTGTCGCTGTCACCAATTCCAGCTGTATTACAGAATGACAGGCAACCCAAGAGCTGCATTCTGGAGTGCTGGTTTCATCTCATATGCCATCATTTTATACAGCCTGAAAACATGTACAGCCTGTGCTGCTTCCTCCTGCTCCCTCTCCCTTGGGTTTTGTGCTGGGTGACGCCTCAAACTAAAGGAGCTGCTCTGTTTAAGACATCCCATTTCTGCAATTGAGGTCACTGCTGAAGTAGCTGAAAAATCTGAAGAACTACTGCTCAGTGTTCACAGGAAGCAGTTCTGGGCTCTCCTATTGTGTTAGCTCTTTAATTGGAAGAGCTGTGCTGTTCCTCACTGCTGTGCCTGAGCAGCTGAGAGCAGCGCCCAGAGGGGCTTTGTGGCTGCAGAAAATGCATTTACTGAAGTGAATTCAAACTGCAGAAGTGAGAGAAAAAGTCTGTGATTGTGGGTCACCTTTTTTGTTGGTACAAGTTCTCAAAATAGCTATTTCAGCACTGGTTTTGATAGATGGTTTCTGGGTTATTATTCATTTACAAAATGGGACACCTCAAAGGAGGGAGATTAATGGTTTTGTGAAATTTTAGCAAGGGCTTTACATAGAAACAGTGATCTCTGTCTCAGAAAGTATATAATTAACAAGTAGATTGAAGCAGTGCTGAATATTTCATATTGCATTAAATCCTCTAATATTTTGAAACTCTTCCTCAGTTTTGCAAATATTGTGCTACAGTTTTAGTAGAATAAACTGTATCATGTACCTTCTTTTTCCTGTAATGGAAGGCAAAAATGACAAATCTGCTGTAATATGTATCTGAATATAGCATTCAGACAAATCTGAATATATTATGTAAGGTATTTTACTAAATCCAAACTGTTTCAAAATCATGTTAGGTATACATTTCTAATTTAAAATGTGCAGGTATATATTTACAATTTTATCCCACGGTACTGCCAGGTCTGCCAAAGTTGTTTGGGTAAATGTAAATGCATATGCATTCCCTGCCAGGCACACAGCCTGTATTTGCACACTGTTGTGGAGCTTGCAAAGCCAGCTTACCAGACATCCATCTGTTTTCTACTTAGTGTAAAGGAGTTAATGACCTGAGTAGTTAAGACTGTCCAGACAATCTGTATAATCCTTTCACACAAATAAGATATTGTTGCAGTTAACCTTTACTTTCTCTCAAATTAAAAAATAAAAAAATAAAATAATGAAACAGCAGAGTTTACAGTGGTCTTATTTCTGTCCTCTACCTGAGTTTTTTTAGTCTAATTGAACTTGACCAAGCAGAAAATCTGCAGCAAGGTCAGAGGTATGAATTTGAGATTAGGCAGAGGAATTATTAGCAGGTAGACATAGATATTCAGAAATAGGAATCAGTCCTAATTTATCAATATTGATTTCATGTATTTCTATACTTTTGCTCCAGGGTAGGTTTTTGAGAAGGTTTTCGAGTTTTGCAGAAACTACAACAAAAATAAAGGTAAGCCATGAGGCAGGGAATGTGTAGCACTACACAGATTAGTGCTGTGAAGGTGCTGTGTGACCTTGTGGGCTCACAAAGGAGCTTTGAGGAGCTCAGGAACAGGTTCAGGTGATGGGCAGAGATGTTGTTTTTCTTATTCACTATCTTAGCTTGGAACAGACTGTGTCTCACTGGGCTCCAGGCTGGTTTAGTCAGAAAGGAGTGGGAAATGCCAAGTGGAAAGATTGCATAAAGCAGCTGTAAGTGTTAGCCTGGCTACTCTCCTGAGGCAGCACTTCCTTCTAGACAGGGTGAAACACTGGCATGAAAGCAAGCTGGTGTATTGTAAATTATACATGTTGGAAAAGTTAGGGTAATTTAGGTTTTAAAAATTCTTAGAGGATTCAGTACGTCGGTAGCAGTTAAAGGTAGGGCTGCTTGTGACTTGTGTTTGCTTTATAATCTACAGCCTTGTTTATCTTTAATGTAAAAGGGATTTTCATTATATTTTTACAAGTTATAATGTGTTCAGAAGAGGAGAAAGACAAATATTGCTACATCCTGTATCTCAATTCCTACTCTTCTTGTTTATCTTTTCCTAGTAAACTTATTTAAACAGTACTTACTTAAACAATAAATGTAGATGGTATTTAATTGATTTGTCTGTTTTGAAGTACTATTTCTGTTTTTTATTTATTGTAATTGCTATATTTAACCTTAGGATGCTCTAACATGTGCCTCATTCATTCATTCATTCATTCATTCATTGCTTGGTGCTGTGCAGAAGACACAGGCACTGATATGAGCCCCTGGGGGAAATTCTGTGGCCTCAGTGAGAATGCAAAGCGTGTGAAGCAGCAACAGCGCGATGACTCCCTGCTCCAAACTCCTGCAGAGACTCTAAAGTGCTCCAGAAACCTCTGAGAATAACCCAGAGAGGGATTTGTTCTTCCTGAACTTCTGTGGGAGTTCCTTCAGGATCAATTCTTATTTAAAAACCCCAAAGCAGGACCCCAATAACAAACACTGAGTGTGCACAGAGTTAATTCCCTCTTGCTGCCCACGAGACCTCCAGTGCTGCTTCATTTGGAAAAATCAATGCTTGAAACCTGGAAAAAAATGATGTGCCTGCTGTTGTGGGGCACCCAGTGATGCCATGACAGTGGAGCCACAGCTTTGGGGTTGGTTTAGATAGGAAAATATGTGATTTCTACACTGGTTAAAATGTTATCCATTCATCATTTGAGCTGGGACAATAGTCTTGAGTGTTGGTCAGTGGCCATGATGGTATTTGTTCCAAGGTGGGACTTGATGGTTTTGGTGCTCTTTTTCAACCTTAATAATTGTATGATTACAAAAAAGTAGTCAAAGATGATTTGAAAAAGCCTCACTGATTTCTCTGTAGATGGTAACTGGCAGTTCTGTTGGACTCTCTGGCAAATATATTCCCTCCACCCTTTAGGTTTGTAGCTTAATTTGTTGTACTGAATAAATAAATCCTGTGGTGTAGTAGAGCTATTTATATCTAATGGAAAGGCTCACCTACTCTGTTCTTTTTCTTCCAAAAGTGGGAGTTTACAAGTGATTTAAAAAAAAAAAAAAAAAAATCAATCTCTTGACCTTTTCTAATAGTTCTCAGTTGTAAAGCATGTGACTTTTGTCTTGATATTTTTTACCCCTTGTTCTTTGGAAAGTGGTTGTGGAGCTCTTCAGACGTGGCTGAGTAATATGTGGGCTCAGCAATGGCTTCTCTTCTTTATAGATCATCTAATAGAAAAGATTGCTTCTATTTCTGTTATTTATGATTGCAGTACTTCACTTTGGTCTCATCCATCTGTGTCATACATGAAAGCCATCAGTAGCAGTATTTTTTAGCAGAGAGCTCTCCCCTGACCATGTATCACAACAATCTCCACATAATTTGGAATAAAGCTGGAAATTCACAGTGGAGCCTTGTAACTCCAAGTGATGTCAATATATAGATATTTATGTATGTATTATTGATAACAGTGTGTTTTTCTCAGTGCCGTGCCTGGACAGAACAGTGTTGAGTAGAATGAATTGCCCTCCATCATGTACCATAAATCCCACAATCTGCATCTTCAGATTGTTTGCTCTGAGAATGCACTGAGTGCTCCTTCCCCGGTTCTTCCTTGTTTTTGTGCTGCCCATTTGGCATTTCCTGCTCTCTGGGAGGGCAGGGAGCAGCCTGGGAGATGCCACATGGCAGCAGAGAGCGAGCAGTTAGCCTGGTTTTGCAGCACAAGGCCTGTTTTGTTCTCTGCATCCCTCCCTTTGTCCCTCCCTGGGCTGCAGGGAGCCTTTGGCCACAGCAAAAGTCCAGAGCTGCAGAGGATGGAAGCTCCCAGCCAGGTTCTATATATACACCACACATCAAAATCGTGCTGTCAAAACATGAAAATACCTCAATAATTTTCTTTTTAATTTTAGCTGTCAGCCTCGAGATGCCACTTTGCTCTTGAGCTACTCTGCATAATGTGTGCCAGCTCACTTCAGCTCATGGTAAAGTGTAAAGGAACAAATTTCCTGGCAGTTTCTGCAAAGCAGTGCAATACAACTTTCATTACATGAAGGTGGTGAACATAATGTGACTTCTTAACAGCTGCAGTAAGTGATGTGAAGCTCTTAACATCTTTTCAAAACAAGTAACAAGTGAGAAGTTATTTTTCATCTCTATTCCCCCCAAAAAAATAAAAATAAAAATAAGACATGTTATTTTAAGCAGATGATACTTTGTTTGCACTTAGCTGAAGTAAGTAAATTTTTACACGAGTTCTCCAGATCTGTGTTGTTCTGTGAAATAAAGAAAACACTAAAAACAAATGCTAAATACACTCCAATGGCTAGGTTTCAACATGAAAATTTGGATGTTAAATTTCATGTACAGAAATGATGGCTGTCAGATGGATTTCAGCTGACACTTGTTCTTTTCCCATTGGATTTATGATGCCATGAGAGTTGCTTGTTGCATTGTTTATTTCTGTGTTTGGTTCTCATTTGAGTGTTCTCAAAAAGTGACACAGGTCTGATGATTTTGGATCACCTGTTAAGGAGCCAGGCTCTTTGCACATAAGTGACCCTTTACAAATGGGAAATACAGGAAAAAGAATCAAGGCTATTTATGTTGAGTTGCCCACATCAGGCAATCTTTCATTAGGCTGGACACAAATTCAGTTTTGAGAGTTCAGTATCCGAAGCTGAAGTAACATCAAAGCTTTAGCACAGTTTTGAGGTGTAGCCCCAAGTCCAAAAGGACAAATCCTCTGTGGTTTGCTTACTCTGGCAGCTGAATCCTTTCCATGGCAGTGTGATGAGCATCATTTCCAGGGGAGTTCACAGCTAAAGTTCACAGGCTGGAGCAAACAGTGGCGCTCCTCTTCCCACATCTTTATCTTGACGCTTCAGTCATATTAAAAACAAGGTTGACATTGTCTCTGGTTGAACGAATTCCTTCACACGCTCTGGGAGGCTGCCAGCTCCCAGACAGGACGTGACTGTGGTGGGTCAGAAATTCTGCCCAAAATAGATGCCCAGATAACGCAGTTTTCCTTACACACTTTGCTGAATAAAGGCAGAGCTGGAGCAGCCAAAGGTCCTAATTGGCATAGCAGGCATTGGTGAAGCTGCTTCATTCTACAGATTTCCAGATGTTCCCATAATATTTCTCAGATCTTTTGCATTGCTTATCATATTATATTTTGCAACTTTTACAAAAGTTATTAGTTAACGTCTTTATTTTCTGAAGGATATACCAAGAATTTATTTTTTTTTTATATTTCTTTGCATGTGGTTTATTCCTGAAAACACAAATCAGTCCATTGTCCTTGAGACTGGAAGATCTGGAACCAAAAATACTATCTGAAAGTAAAATATGACTCAGCTGCAAGTAATGTTAATGGTAATTGCCACTTAGTGATCTTTCAGTTGGTAGAAAACAAACCATCAAAATGATAATTGCAGGATTCACTGGGATGGAGGTTGATTAACGAACGAGACAAGCAAGTGGGCAGCAGCCACTGAGCCACAGCTCTGGCTCAAGTGGAGTGGGCAGAGCTAATCTGGAATCACTGGAGCAAAACCCACTTCATTCCCTTTGCCCAAAGAATAAACATATGCCATGTCGGAAATAGAGCAGTTGGAAACAATTTCTGCATGGGATACTGATGACAAATAGCTGGGAGAGAGAGAAGGGTGATTAGACTTCTTTAAAGGCAGACTTAGGGGTGGGAATGAGGCCAGCCTGGCATTAATGGGATCATTAATGATGATAAGGGTGACCTGCAGGTGCACCAGGTCACAGCTCTCTTCACTGTTTATTTATGAAATAAATTCATGTGTGTTTTAAATGGGAAAGAGAAGTGTTAAAGTTGCAATGAGCTCTTTAGAACAATTTAGATAATTTAATATGTTTTCCCCTGAAGTTAGGGAAATTCAATGTTTGCAGTGGTTATACAATTCAAGTCTATTTTATTCTTGAGATGTGGGAAATAGTGTGTTTTTATGTATTGGAAACGCAGAATTTTAAGTATACTGAAAATGCATTACCCATAGACAAACTGTGAATTACTTTAAAATCATTTCATTATAGTATCCTGACTCCCTCTTTGATGGTGTTTATTACAAGGTTTTTTCAATCTCAAATCTTGATTGTCTTTCTTTGAAATGTGGAGCAACTTCAAAATATCTGAACTAAGTTCAATATTGTGAAAGAACCCATAGTGGGGGTGAAAAGCTGGAATAATGACTCTTAAAGTAAGCACCCTCGAGCAAATTGTTCCTTTGGTGTGGTTTGGAGGGACCTGTGTGTCCTGTGCTGTGTGACAACCTATGGCCTCCATCCCATGGCAGGAGCTTTTTTATCTCAGAAGGAAAAAAGTTCTTTGAGATCATTCATGAATTTTGAATGGGCTTCACATTGCAATCAGGAGCTAATTTTCTTTTCCCATTATCTCCTGCCATTCAGTGCTATGAGAACACTTTGTTCTCTACCACAGCCTCACTCAGAGCGAGCTCAGGTCCCTCACAGAAGTAATTAACTGGGAAAGACTTTGGATTTTCATAGAGACCTTCCCCAGGCGTGCAGGGGAACAAATCCCACACCCAAGGATGGGTTTCATTCCAGCTTCACATTCCTCACTCTTGCCTCCTGGATGCACATTGACAGTTCCTGTGACAGAGCAGGATTTAGATTCAGGAAATGCGGCTTCGTGGAACTGCTCATCCCACACTGTATTTGAACACTGTGGGCTGTATTCAGCATTAAAGATTTATCATTGTGTGGAGTCTCTTGGTTTTTAAATGTGAATGCTTATTTCCTCGTTAATCACAGGGTTTGCCTGATGTCTTGTGTCTTTATTTCACATGGGGCTCTGCTTTCTTTCATTGACTTAAAAGTGAAATATTTAAGTTTTATTTTATATTGGTTACAAAATTAAAAAAAAAGGGAACCCCACCACCAACCATTCTAACTGTTGTTTCCCCTTTTTTTTGCCAGTTTGCTGTTTTGTGGTTCATAAGAGGTGCCATGAGTTCGTTACCTTCTCCTGTCCTGGGGCTGACAAGGGGCCCGACACTGATGTGAGTACACTGACATTTCAGACACTGCTTTACACGGATTTCTGTTGTTCCACCCACCAGAGTGGTTTAAAAAAGGCCTCAATGGGTTCTTCATGACACATAATTGAGTCCAAGTGGGTCTTAACAGTTGTGAAGAGAACATTTATGGACAGAAAAATCTATTTTTGGTAAGAAAAGTAAGCTTGAGTGTGTGACCAAGAATAATATCCTCAGAATGTGACAGCCCTGAGGCATTCACCCAGCCATGAATCAGCATTTTATTTTCTCTGTTTTATGCTGGATGTATTAGACATTAACAATTCCCAGAAAGGCTGGGACTTTTTCTGAGCTTTCTTTGTATCTATCTTATCTCAAAGTGTATCTTTTGAGCTGTCTCTGGTCCTTGTCTCACTGCGCACAAGGATCTGTAGCTCCAGTTAAATGACAATTTCATCTTGAGCCAGCTGGCTTATTGGGTTTATATTTTATTTTCATGTTTGAGCTAGTCTAGCAGTCTGGATACTCCCCTTCCATCCAGCTCTGTCAGTACTTCTGTAGCATTTTTGGTCCACAACCAGTTTTTCCTCTCAGCACATCTGCCTGAGTGGTGAGACACATGTGCAGGATCTTTGTGTCACCCTGCTGAAATAATAAACTGATCTCATTTGTTCACATAAAAATAACATTTCTTTGGGTTTTATAAATCCCACTTTACAGTGAAGTAATTTAACATCTGCTTATGGGAACAATACATTCCAAGTGTTCTTTGTCTGAATGGCTCTGTTTTGTTTCTTACCACATATTCATGCTCTAGATTGTAGGCTATTATCTCCTCTGATAAAATGCACCAGAAGAATTTTCCTGCTAGGTTTTAATGAGCTTCTCATGAATTGTTTCAATATGCCAGCCAGGAGGTCCGTGAACAATATATGGGCAGAAGCCACAAGGGGTCTTGGAAAATTTCAGATATTAAAAAGTTCTCTCATTTTTAAATTTAAATATGGGGAAATGTTGAAGAACTGAAAAGAATTTTTAAAACTTCAGTTTTTAAACATTTCACTTAATTTATATTAAATTTATATTAGGTGCAGAAGAAAAGTGCTAAAGTTAGGAGTGTAATTGCTCTGTTCAGTATCTCTTGTTTAGCTGATACAGACTTTAGTAATAAAACACTCATTAGGCAAGAGCAAGAAACCAAAATTATTCTTCATACCTTTGTATTTTTGAAAGTTCCTGAATTCTTTAAGCGTTTGCAGTGAGGCATTTGGCTCTTTACATGTAGTATTACAGCTAAAGCAGGCTCTTGGAATTTGGGAGTTGTGTGTTTGAAGTGCCTTGAGCTCCAGAGAGGTGAAGCCCAGCTCAGCCCTGCATGGGTGATGTTCTCATCCCTGATTTGTCTGGAGGTTGTTGATGGCAAAACCCCTGTTGGACCCAAAATTTCAGCAAAAGTCTGAACAATTAAAGGATATCTACTCAATTCCTCATTCTCTGAACATAGTTCATACCTACAAGCAATGATTTGTAGGTATGAGCTATATACCTACATTTTCTAATCAGTAAATTATTTCTGATTTACTTTGGTCAGTCCTAAAACCACAAGGAGGATAACCCAAATCTGGTTTTAGCTTGGTGCTCAGTTGTGCTGCAGGATATTGATGGAAGTTCCTCTTCATTGAGAGTTTTAGTGGTGGCATTCATGAGCAGCTCTGTTGTGTCCATAATGAATGTTTGGCTCTTAAAAGTGTTCCTGATTATTTACTTTTTCTGTAAAATGGATATTTGGGATCGTTCACCTGAAACTCAGGAATGAGAACACACATTTGTGTGTGAGACCATTTAATTTTACTGAGAATCTTTTCGTGGTGACAGAATCTGTGGCAGGTTGTTAATGGTCTTTCATATTGCTGACTGCATTTTGTGATTTGGGTTTTTTGCCTCGGTGATTAAATAAATCAGCCTAATGCCTCCTTTCTGTATTTGGGTTACCAAATGATCATTTTCAATATTTACACAGCAGCAATAGCTCAAAAACAGTTTGAAGATTAAAAGTAATCGGAAAATAAATATGTTTTATTAGAATTGTGCTACATTAGTGGGTACTATTACACAAAGAGGATTGTAGAATATTATACTTTAATTTACTGAAATGTTTGACTATAATTTCAACCCTTTTACAATTCAGCACCTTATTTCTATTCCAATTGTTACACAAGCTTTGTTCTGAAATGAAGTGTGCTGTAAAGCTTATCATAACATTTAGCAGATTTTTAAATATTAAAACATCTTTTTCTAAATTACTTTGTGCAGGTGCACAATTAATTTGTGTACTCAAATGCTCCAGTGCAACCTTTCCATTAATTGTAAGAGTAATACTGTCATTAATAAAATTAATTTTCCAGAGCAATAATTACAATAATTATAATCATTATATAATAATAATTGTTGTGTGTCAGAATAATATTAAATTATGGTGCCCTGTATTTATATATTTTACATTTGTATATTTTATATACATTGTACATTTTATATTACATTTTAATATAAATGAGGCAGTCCTTGCAAAACAATGCCTTAATAAAGGTGAGTGTAAAAGAGGAAAGCTTAAAATGAGTCTCTTCTTGTTTTCCTCGTAATTGCTGAAATGTGAGGTTAAAATGTCTGTGTTTGTGCCAAAAGGAAAATAATACTTGGGAATAAAGTGCTCATCCCTGAGTGGCAGTGCAGGGACGGTGTCTGGGGCGCAATGTCCTCTTGCAGTGAAACAAGAAGTCACACGATCAAAAAAAAAATGGAATATTTCCTTATGACTTGGCAGGGTGTGAGCTCTGGTATCTTAGCAAAAAGCAGCTCAGGAAGTTGTTTTCCTGCTGGCTAACAGCTCTCTGGAGCTCAAACAGAAATTATTCATTTCTCTTCATGGCCACCTCTCCATGGTGATGCTGTTGAGTAGAATTTAACAGCTCCTGCTGCTGGTGCCCTCCAGAGTCACAGGAAGCGTCATCTCCACTTCAGGTGCTTGGTTTTGGAAGATGCTTGATGTTCTTAAAACTGTTTGAAGTCATAGATGAAATACTTAAAACTTGGGTAAGTTAGTGTAAAAATGTACAAGCAGCCTCCAAAATGAAGTGCTTTATTAAAATGGGTTCAATATTGAGAGATAATGGGTCAGTTTCTTGAAAACTGAGTTAAATATTTGTTTTCTTTGTTAATGGAATTCAGTGACCAGAAGATGTCTTTGTTACATATTAAAATGTTCCTAATTGCATGCTGCATATAATTTAAAGACCTCAAGCATTAATTTAAATTGTTCTAGTGTATTATGTTTAATTTAAATTGTTCCAGTGTATTATGTTTTTAAGTACAAGTTTGTAAGACTTTGAGTGCACAAGAAACAACTCACAGATTGTGGCCTCTGGATCAGCACTATTTCCCTTTCAGATTATAACAAAGAATCCAAGAGAGGATTATGAGCAAAATAAATAGAAATTAAAAAGTGATAATTTAAATGAGAGCGAGTGAACTGTGATAGGATGTGAAATCTGACTGAACTTGGTGAGTTTTTAGTTTTCAAGCACCTAGGAGAGAATGGATGGGAAGATCCAGATGTGTCCTTACGTAAAATCAAACAGCAAAGCCCTCTCATCATTGCAGGGTAGCTGAACCCAGGGATGTCAAAGGTGACATATTTCAAAGTTATTATCCTCTTGATACTGAAATTATTTGGGAGCTTTATTATCTTAAGCACATTGGAAAGCTCAGTGTGAGTGTCCACAGCTGTGAGGTTCTGTGGGATGCTGCAGGAGTTGGGTGTTTTCATCAGTGGGTTGGATATTGGGATAATGCAGTTCTAGAGTACAATATTTCAGATTTTTTTTTTTTTCCTGTGTGCTAAGATAGAATTTATTAAAGCAAAACAAAAGAAATCACTTGCAAGAGGAATAAAAAATAGAAAAAGCAAAACTAAAAAATAAATGATATATGATCATGAAGACAGTGCTTCAGAAGAAGCTGAAGCAGGACTTTGAGTGGGTCATAATCTCACTGCTGGCCACCCCTGATACAAAGGCAGAGACACGACAGAAATTCTTACTCTGATTTTCAGGGAGATGTTTTATGTTGAATTCTGCAGCTCTTTGTTTGGAATTTGGGAAAGAACTAAAGTGTTAAAGGGCTTCAAAGAACCATCTTTGAATATTTTTTTTGTCTCTTAAACTGTGACCAGGTCTCTCGAGGGCAGCTTCTGGCAAGGGACAAATAACTCTGTAACAGTGCAGGTTTTTGGCTGTGCTGATGGGGAACTGCTGCAAGGGGTTGCCAAAAGAAAAAACAAAGATATTTTTCTTGGGGTTCCCTTCTCTCCACAGTGCTGTGGATATTCCCTGAGTCCTCTGTGGGGAGATGGGACATGAGCCCTGTCAGGCTCCACTGGGATTTTCATTTTATGCTTTCTGTGATTCTAGAGCTGGGAGGAAAAATATTGACCCTTAAAAATTCATGTGCTGGGGGACCAGTGGGAAAGTCTAATTGAGAAATGCTGATGTTCAGAGTGGCAGCAGTGGGTTGGGTTTGCCCTGAGGCTCAGGGAGTGCTGATGTCCACATTTGCTGCACTATTACACTGCTCGTTTGACGGCTGGGGCTCTGAGAGAAATGATTTGAAGAATCACCTCTGTACTAAGCCAGAATAAATTAATATAACTGGTCTGCCCTGGAGGGTTTAGGTGTCCTGACTAGATTTCTTTTTCTGTTCAGTTCCAGGACATCCTGAAATATTTTTCTTTCTTTTTTTTTTTTTTTTTCTTCTTCCATTTTATTTCCCCCACTGGCATTTAATCATGTTTCTAGATCATATTTACATGTAGGAAGCTGGTTTCAGAGTGGAAAAAAAGAGTTGCTTGACTGGCCTAGGGAATTAAAAATACCAAACCAAACTCATGAGAAGAAAAGGCAGTAACTGAAAGCAGAGTATTAAGATTTACTGTAGAACTAGTTAAAAAGGGATTTTAATCAGAAAGCTTTGCAGTTTTTCTCCAAGGATAATGAAATGCAGCAGCTGGGCTTGTCTGATTTGCTTTTAACTCTGTAGTAGTTTTTTATGATGGAAAACGACTGTTATAAATGTTGGACATCTTTGAGACTGGAGCAGCAACAAACATAATTTGATAAAATATTATAGAATCATAGAATCACTTTGATTGGGAAGGATCTTCAAGATCATCAAGTCCAATCATATGTCACTGAGGGTTAGGGGGCAGGTTTTATTGCTGATCTGAATTTTATGTAATAGGAAATCTTGTCCCAGAAATACTTTCTAATTAAGATGAAAACCTTCCTGCTTCATCACAAAAGATACACAAATGCAGGTAGACCTGGAAGAAACAGTTCACTGTTTGCCAGATTAACAAAAGTGTTCTATTTAAAGGAAGCCTGTAGGAATTTTAGGAAGTGATTCTTAAACAGCTCTGATGCAATTTTTCATTGCATACCCTAAAAAGAGACAATAAAAAGCCCCTCTATTTACAGATTAAGGAAACAACTCAATGTGTTTGGTTTCTAATTGTGATAATTATTAGACATTATTAGATGCAGGCAGTAGGTAATATTCCTAATAAAAAAAACATTACAATGCAAACATACTTTTGTCAAAATAATTGCTATATTATCCCTGCCTTTTCCCCAAAAGCATGTCCTAGATAACAAAATCAGTATGATCACAGTCTATGCAGTAAGTGATACTGAAGGAGCTAAAAATTTTTGTTTTGTTATTTATGATAAGTACTTTAAAACAAATTGTACAGAACAGCAAGATACTTTTTCTTACGAAAATAAGCATTTGCTTTCTTGTGGTTACCCTGACTTTTGAATCTCTGAAGAATATCCAAAGTGGTTGATGGAGAAATAAAGGTTTTGTGCCTATGGTTTTGACTTCAAAGTCCTAAAATTTAATCGTGGGGGAGAGTTGCTTGGTTTCCTGATGTTTTAATTGTTTTTTTTCCCAGTGATGCTATGTGACAGTAGCTCATTACAAAGTGTGATTACATTGACAATGAAATTCTCATTTGAACAGAATCAGTGCAGAGGTAAGATTCTTTTTAATGGAAGGCAGAGAAATTAAAGAAGGAAACCTGCCCAAAAGGGCTCTGTGTATACTGAGGATATATTGAGTTCATTTTCCTCCAGCACTGGGAGGAGTTTCTGGTCACAGGTTCATGGAATTGCCCATCCCTGCAGATGCTCTCCTAAATGCCTTCTCTTAAGTAGCTGCAAGCGGCTGCCCAGGTTACATGAAAGCAGTTCTTGTGCTGGAATGTGTTTGAATTAATCATCCCCCGAGAAAACATGGGTATCTTCTATTCCTAAATTAAAGCACAGGCTCCTTTTATTGCAACTGAAATGGCTTTTTGCTACAGTGAACAATCCTCAGCAAAACCAGAATTCAATTACAAAGGAACAGGTTCATGAACTTTTATAACTGCTGGTAATTCCCACCTTTTCCCTGTAACCCAATCTCCAAACTGCCTCCCTGTCCATCTGCATGGAAGAATTTTCCTGTGGTGTTGAAAGGAGCTGTGTGAATCCTCTCCTTGAACACCCCACGGGAAGGAAATCCGTGGTGGGTGGCTGCCTGCTCAGTGTGTGACTCCAGAGGAACATCTGCTCACATCTTCCACTGCAGCACTTCAAGGCTCTCAGCTCCTGGAGTTTGTGCCTGAGACGCTGGGAGTGCAGTTTAGATTTTTTTGTTACAGCCTCTGAGATTTGAAAATTCATAGCTTTTTATTTATAAAGAATCTATTTTTTTATTTTCCCAATCCAGAACAGTACAAGGGCTGAATAGCTGTATCATAAAACTTAGACTTTATATTCTTCTTCATAGCCATTTCCTGTGCAATGTATAATATAACATAGGTGATGCTGCTAAGAGTTAATCACTGAACAGAGCTCTGCTGAGACAGTTAGGAAATGTATATAAATGATGAACCTAAAAATATCCCTGATTTTCACAAGTTAGCACTGCAGAACAATTAGGCAGTGGGACTATAAAAGGAGAGCTCTCAGCTGAGTTGTTCCCATTAGTAAAAAGAAGTCTTGTAGATAGGGTGCAGTTTTGGTGGCAGCAACTCCTTGGTGCTGATTTTCACCATTTTCTAACTCCCCAAATTGAAGTTGGCATGATTCCAACAGCACTTATTTTCCAGTTGTTCAGAGTATATTGAGTTTTGTGCAGTTTGGGTTGATTTTCATTATTTCCTAGTTATCTTCTAGTTTCCCCTCGGCAAAAGTCTGTTGTGTCGATCTTTAAACTCTGTGCAAAATGTGCTGATATTTGGGTTTGGGGAGGAAGAATGCCTAAGAATTACTGATAATCTGTTTTGTTACATGAGATATCATGTGTAAAATGCACCATAGACATTTCTATCAGGTTCCACCCCCACAACTATATGGGTTTCAAAACAAAATAAGTAATTATGGCACACTGAACTCGGTAGCTAGAAGAGACACAGACAGACCACTGAGAGAGCCTTGCAGAATTCTGGCAATTTTTAGCACTGTCTGTTTGTTGAGGTGGCAGTTCTTGAACCAAAATTAGCTTCAGTCTTAATTTGGAATAAAATAAGTGGGCTACTTTTGAAAAGCACTGCAGATCCCATATGCTCCAAGTGATGTTAATGTGTCAGCAGAGAGTGTCCCCATCTCTGGGAACTGCTGGGGCTCTGTCCTTGGGGCGCTGGGAGAAGTTTGCTGATCTCTGCTGAGTCGGTGTGGCCTCAGCTCCTTGCTGTAAATCACAGCTCCAGGGAAGCTCCTCTGGGGGTGGGGAGGAAAGAACAACCTGTGCTCTCAGGAAGGAGCAAAGCTCTTTTATCCAGGTGCTTTGGGCCGGGAACACAGCGATGAGAGAGGGAGGAAAAGCAGGGAGGGGAGGTGGGGACATCCTGGCTGGGAAGGGAGCAGCTGCCACCCTCTTCCACTGGAGCTCCCTTTATCCATCAGGTGCTGGGAAAGCATCAAGGAGCTCTGCATGAACAAGAAGAAGAGTTTGGTTCCCTTCTTGGGCATTGCTCTTCTATTTTCTAATTTTCACTGTCCATTATTGGTGTCATACTCTGAAGAGATCCAAACAGCTCACAGATTTTTCTTTAGCCTTTGGGAAAGATAGGATTTGTCTTGAAGTAATCAGTGATCTCAGGGAACATGAGTGTTGCCTTAATAATCTGTCATTTTACAATTGAGCTGGTTTTTCTAGCAGCCCAATGAAACTTGATGCAAACAGATTTTAAGGCAATGGTGCATTACCTGTGCTGAAAAACCAAATCCTGGTGCTTCTGTTGAAGTTAACACAATGCCAGTCATGGCAAATTATGATTCTCTTCATAATTTGATTTTTGCTGTTCCCTTGCAAATAAATTAACTGTGGCATGGCCTGTGTAATTAATGAACGTCAGTCCTTAAAGTACCAGTGATCAGTGCTGAGCTCATAAACTAATATCATAAATTCTGCTAATGAGAACTTAATTGATGGAAGAGTCAGAGATTGATTTATTCCTTTGCCTTTCTGTCCCTGTGAGAAGGGTACCTGCTGCACTGAGGATGAAAGAAATGTCTCAGTGTTGGGAAAACCATTGTAATCTGTAGCAAAGCACCTTCAGGTCTGTTTCTATGGCAACAGGAGCATCAGACCAGCAGAGAACGGACCAGAAAGGAGATAAAAGCCTCTACAAAAATAGTTGTAAGAAGTGTCTGCATAGCTTTGGCTACTTTTCTTTCTTTTTTTAGAAAAGGAAAAAAAAAAAAAAAAAGCCCAGAACTTGGAGTTTTTGAAAGCTGGTTATTATAGTTATTTAGGTTAGACACTATTGACAATGAAGGATTGGTAGAATGTAGTAAATTATTAACTTCAGGGACATTAATTAAAGAGTTTATAAAAAAGAAAGTCTTAAATATAAACTTAATAGAAACAGTATCATTTTTTTAAAGTGATTTCTAGGTAACCCCTCTTGCAAAGGTGTTTTCTGAACATTAAGATCTTCATTCTTTTTTATGAAAGTTATAATAAGACGAGAAATGATCCATCTTCAGTCTGCAAATAGCCTTTTCTCCTATCCACCTAA
Source organism: Pseudopodoces humilis (assembly GCF_049639895.1). NCBI lineage: Eukaryota > Metazoa > Chordata > Aves > Passeriformes > Paridae > Pseudopodoces > Pseudopodoces humilis. Next base: position 2,955,789 of record NC_142220.1, read on the forward strand.
TTGCTTTATTATCATTAAATTGTGCACTTGGTGTCTAATTACAGTGATGGGAATTGTAAATCACAGACTGGGAGTCCATGGGGTCAATATTCTTTTTCTTTGTGTTGCTGGAGATTGGGTAAAAATATGTGAAAAGGAATAAAAAGCTTTTCCCTCCATCTTTTAGATGGACTATGGTCATTCCAGTGGGAAAAGTGGGCTGGGAAATCACAGGCAGATGCAGTTTTAGAGTCTTATTTCTTGCAATGAAAAGCAAATTATGATTGATTGGACAGGGATTCCAGTGAGCACCAGAGAATGATTCCTTTTAGCGTGTTTGTACAAGTAGAGATGTATAAAAATTCTGATATACCCTGTCCAAAAATAGGATAAAAAGCAACCTGACTGCAGCCATGAGGTTTGAGGGAGTTGGGAACAGACGGGCATGAGAATATATAGAAAACCTATGTTAAATAGGCCATGCATAAATACATGGGATCTTTGTGGAGAAGGTTCTTAGTTTCTTTGTCCCAAGTTTTATTCTAGAATATTTTTTCCCATAGAATCACTTGAAATATGGGATTATCCCAATTTATTTTTTCCTTCCTGCAAAAATTATTTGCGTTTAATTAAAGATAATTTGAGTCCTAAAATCTTACCATGCAGCAGGAAGAATACCTGGGTGTCCCTTATTATAAATAGCTTTGTGAAATTCTTCCATAGACAAAATCCATCTTCATTTTCTAAGGTTTGTATTAGTAGCCACAGATTGACCAAGTTATGAGCAGAGATGTTGGATTGTTAAATCTGAAGTCCTATTCCTCAATGCAAATTAATGGAATTCCCTTTTTTTAAAACTATATTAAAGGCTTTTTACTTCCCTTGAGAAAGAAAAACAAGAATTTTAATAACCAAAGGCTTTGAATTTTGTAGTTATCCTCAAATTTTTAGGGTTTTTTTTTTTTGTCATGTTGATCTTGTTCTACCAAAATTCAGTTGTCAGTTTTGATATTTAGTGTAGTCAATACCTTTAATACCAAATAGAACAGGAGTCAAATACCTGGATATTTTTGACTTGGAGAGCAGCAGAATCAAAAAAGATAGAAGGATAGTAAATAAAACCCAACAAAAACCCCAAACCCAGTAGAAATAAAAGCAGTCCTGTAACTTTTAGGAGAAATGTATAAAATCCCTCAGAGTTTTGTTTGACATCTGCTACTTGTCTCTTCATGTGCCAAGAGCATGATTGGACCATTCAGGAAAATAAAAAGATCTCTGCAATCCACAGACTTTGTTCAATATTCCTGCAAAAAGGGGACTCTCCACAAATAATATGAAAGACTTTGGTCAAACACAAATAGGTTTATATTTAACATGTTTTATTTAGAAAGCTGCCCACACAGAGGTAAAATTAAGAGAAATAGAACACACTTTTTATTTTTATTTGCTGGAAACGCATTATAGAAGAGAGGGGTAGAAAATGTTCTATTCTCCCATTCCAGACTAATCCTTTGCTCTTCTCTGAGAAGGTGCAGCTGTTTACTGATCTTACAAGCTCAAATCAAATCAAAGTGGTTCCCAGAGCTTTGTGTTTGGCAGCAGCAAAGCCTCGGGGTCAAATGAGGAGACAGCACCAGCACAGACCCCGACTCCTCCAGGCTCCTCACGAGGAGCTCTGGATCTAAATCCAGTCACTTCAGTGACATAACAGTCCAGAAATGGCTCCTCTAATAAAAGTTTATTTTCAAGTAGTTCTAAAATAAATGAGTTAAAAAGCTGCGTTTTATTTTCTCTCACTCCAGCTGCCCTCACGCTGCATTTCATTTTCCTGTCGCTCTCCCCTCCCTCAGGTTCATCACTGCTTGTTTTGCCAATACTCTCGGGATACACTCCAAGAATTTGAGTTATTACTCACTGCAATAAAAGACCAATGCATCTTAATCAATACAGCCTTCCAAAAATGAAACGTTTTCTGAAGTGAGGGTTCAAAAGGATCACATTAAAAATCAAGTTCTTCTTCATAAGTAGCAGATTATTTCACCTTCTGAGAATGTCACGCATGAAGGTGTCTGGAATATGAGATTTATTTTTTTTAATTAAGGCCTTTTGGCAAAATGTGCCCTACTCTAAAAGGGATATGGAATTCCTCATGCATGCAAGGCAGGCATGTGCACACAGATATTTTTCATTTTCCATGCTCATTAGTGTCAGTGTTCCCCAGCAGAGCCAACAGGAGCTGCAAGGAGGCACTTGGTGCTTTTGAAAATTAGGTTAATAAATCATCAACACCTAATGTGGGAGTTTTTGAGGGTGTTCTGTGCTGTTTGAAATACAAGATATTTGCTGTTTGCACTGGATTTTTGTTATGCAGTTGTGTGTCTACTCCTGCATAAACACCACCATATATATAAAAGTATTTACGGCATATATTTATTTTAAAAACTCTGCAGTTCCACAAATACCTGGGTGGCAAAAACCTGCAGTACCGAAAGCTACGTGGCTCAGCATTCAAGTTTTAGGAAATCACTTGTTTGTCAAGGGAAAGCTCAGCAAAAATGTGAACTGCTCTGGGTTGTGCGGGCCAGCAGCTGAGTTTTCTGAATGTTCTGAATGCAAGGTACTGCTTTGGAAATGTGGGGAGTGAAGAGAAATTCAGGGAAAGGTCTGGGAAGCAGTGGGTTTCCAAGCATTTCTAACATTAGTACAAAATTTGCATCTGAGTCAGTGGGAGTCTTTGGTGCTTAATGAACTGTGCTTGATTTACAAACTTGGTATTTAAACTGTTTCTTTAACGCAGAAATAAAGAGTGTGTGAGATTTACAACTGCAAGGAAAACTAAATAGATGCCAAATAAACTGTGCTGCATCCATTCTGCTCAGAGCCCTCAGGAAAACGTGGATTACACAAAAGTGTTCAGTGCATTTCCTACAAAACCCCAGGCAGGAAGAGCTCTGCCTTTGGTGGTGATGGCACCAACTGCTGTAGAAATGATAGGGAGTGATGCCTATAAAACCAGATAAAAAATTTATAGTTCATTTAGTAGGAAATGGAATTTGAGATGCTGCTGTGGGTTTAGGGTGACCTTCTGCAGTCCTTGGGATTTAGGAGACTCGAATAACCACAGCAAGGAGAAATTTCTTCTGCAGGGGAAGAACTGGGATCTCTGTTCCTGCAGTCACCACCATCAGCTGGGCATTTGCTGCAGTTTATTTGAGTAAATGTGCCCATCATCCCCATCTATTTTGCTTAAAATATGGAGCACTGCAGTCACCCCATCTTTTTTTTATAAGCTTTGCAGCTTTTATATATGTTTTATTCATTGTGATTAAAAAGAGGTGGAGTTGTAAATAAGGCCAGTGGCAGGAAACTGTTGGTTCAAAAAGCTTCCTGGAATAATAGTTTCAAAAAGCAGACTAGAGAAAACAGCTTTAACTGGATTTCTCCAGTCTCCCCAGCCTTGTGCAAAATCATCTGAGTACAGCCAGGTTTTAGAAGAGTGTTAATATTATTCTAACTTAAAAGATGATAACTTGAAAGTGAAGTCTGTCAATAAAGGAAGAAAACAAAGAGGTAGTAATCAAAAAAACAAAGGAAAAAAGGAATTATGTCCTTGCTAATGATAGTCCATAATTAGATCTCCTTAATGGATGGGTAGAATAATCTATTTAATTGTAACTATAGTTTGTGATAGATTACTGTGCCTTATTGTATTAAGTCCCTGTAATGAAAGAACCAGCATTACTTTTGTAGTAAATAAATGTTTCTCAGAATGTATTTTTCAATTTTCTCAATTTACTCATAATTTATGTAGAGTCTCATGAAGTTTTTCCTTATCCTTTCTAATGGGACTAATCTTTTCATCCTTTGAAATAAGTTGCCCTAATTTCTCAGTTATGCAGCAAAGGTTTTGGCCTTACATATTTTCAAATATATGCTTTTATTTAGTGATTTATCCTTCACTGGCAAGTTGAAATGTTCTTTATCTACAGCCTAATTAAACTAAACCATATACCATCTGTGTCTAGTTCAATTAAAACAAATTGGACAGATTGACCTCCTTAATACTCTTTAAAGCATTTTATTAGTCTGCAGAGTCCCTTCAAGATAACTTGTTACCTCCTGAGACAATACTTGCTGTCTGCTTGAAAAAAGTTGGGGGGAAAATGCCAGTCTGCATGAAAATGATAAAAAAAAAGTTCCTCTTTCCATTTAAAACCAAAGAAAAGAGTAAAGCCCCTGTGGAGGTACATCAGTGTGGAGTCCAAGCAGCCTTTGACACCCTCCTTTAATGGGCATTTCTCCTCAGCTTTTATTCTCTTTTAGGACTTTGCTTTTCCTGGTTGGTTTGTTTGTTTTCTTTGGGCAGGTAAGGGTGAAAGGACCAATTTTCCACAAACAGTAACAAAACTGCTCTTACTACAGGCAGAATATTTTACTTGGCCAGCAGAAATGTTCCTTATGTATCTTGACTCGACAGATTCTCCATTCTGTGCTCAAAATGGGGAGATGTGAAAGTCCTGACATATTTCAGTATTTCCTCAGTAACTTTTCTAATGATAATTAATGGTGTTGAATTATTTCAGTAAATCTGTGCTTTAGTTGGTGTCCTAAGTTCTATTCCTACCCAAGTGATTTCTGGGCATCTGCTCTTGATAAACAACAGAAGATAAAATCAGTAAAAATTGTGGGGACTGCTGATGCATTTTAAAGTTACAACTTGCCTTCACTGACCGTGGTGGTCAGATGTAATAGTTCTTTTCTTCTCCATGTAAAATGAAATATGATTTTTGATTCTTCTGTTGTGATTAAAGGGATTTCACTTTAGTGGATGTTGATACTTTTAGGTTATTTCAGTGTTCGTTCGCTCTCTTTCAATTCAGTTTTTAACACGGTTAAAAACACAAACAACAGTTTAATACAAATATTTTTAATTGTTTGTTTCCCTGTTGAGCCCTGACTCTGCCCTCACCGTGCAGGACTGCTCAGGAACTCCTCCTCAATACAAACCCCCTGTTTCCCCCTCTCTGGCCATGCACCTGGTGCTTCATTTCTTGCTGGGAATTGTCTCTGCAGAAGATGCTGCCAAAGTGTCTTCATTAAGTGGCTGGCAGAAGTTTTGAGCAATTGAGCACCTTTCCTTCAGATGATAAAATCATTTTGTTCAGAAAATCATTTATGTTTTCTTTTAATGGCCTTCGAGCTCCTTCGCAGCTCTCTTGGAGGAGTGAGAACTGGGGAACACAGCAACGTGCTCAGGTCTTGTCGACAGGAATGAATTTGCTGAGATTCTGGTACTTCTGTTATTCATATGAACATATTTATTTCTGTGTTCATCCAGGAGAGCGAGTTAAAAATGGAAAAGAGAGCAAAATTTTTCTTCTTCTGATAAATTAGTTGTAAATAACTCTTCATCAAACTTAAAGAACTGTCAGTTTTAAGCAAACATTTCTTTAATAGCATGGTTGAGACTAAAGCACTTTGTGCCTCTTGCTGCTTTACTGAGTTGGGTTTTCCTTTGGGATATTCACTGCCCTGACCTTGAATAAACTTGCTGCTTCCAGAATATCCTCTGTGATCATATCCTGAGATGCTGAGGCTGTGCAATAAAATTCCATAATTTTCTTTAAAACTCATTGTAATGATCTTTTAAAAGAAATTTAATTATTCTGGAAAAAAAATAAAAAAAAGGAAAAATATTTTTGTTTGTAATACAGAACAGCAGAGAAGACAAGCAATAATCTTTGCTGGCTATTTGGGTGATTCAGTGAAGGCTGACTGAGCATCTGTTAAGCAATTTGAAGTTGGAGACAGCTACAAAATTCATCATCCTGCACTAAAGAGGAAAGTTTAATTCCATTGTAAATATGTAAGATATAAATTTACTGAAGCTCCGTGTTACTGTGAGTAAATTGAGTTTGAATTCATTAAGAACTTTGATTAAATCAATCATCAAGTCAGTAATGAATCATTAGCAAATGCAAAAGCAGGCTTTCAATATTAACCCAGGTTTTGTTGAGGCTTTGCTGGAAGTTTCCTGCCGTTGCCTCTTATTTCTAATTTTTGGGCTGATTTGGGGAGGAAAGTGCCTGTGTCATGTCAGGACACTCAGTGCATCCTCCAGGCTGGATTTTTCCTGTTAAACCATGTCAGAGCAGAGCTTTCACCTGCTGCTTTGTCCTCCTGAGGTTTCCCCACAAGTCGGGAGCTGTTTGTGTTTGTGCTGAGCGGTCCCTGAGGCTCTGCAGCCCCGGCAGGAGGGCTCAGCCTGACACCCCAAACTCCCCAGTTCAGCACACACCTCCAGCAGAAGGACCTTTACCCACAGGGGGTTAAAATTGGTGATTAGACACAGAGGAATCGTGTCCTGCCTGGATGGAGAGAATTCCCACTCTCCTCAGCTCGGATGGGTTCTGCACCCCTTGCTCTGCACAGATCTCTCTGCCCTCACTGAGCACCGTGGAAATAAAAGCTCTCTCTTCTCTGCCTCAGGAAATGTTTATGGGGATGACATTTTCCAGTTGGAGATTTGGAGAAGAAGGTTTCTGGTCTCTGATGTTATCTCAGTTGGTTGGAGCCAGAAACACCAAGGTTATGTTTGATCCCTGTTTGGGCCCTTCCCCTTAGAGTGGGACTCGGTGTTCCTTGTGGGCTCTTCCACCTCGGAACATTCTGTGATTCTCTAATCAAGAAGAAACCAAATCCCTTCCTTAACAAGGGCTCCATTTGGGTTATTGCAGTGAGATAATTTCAGGCATTTATTTCAAGGCCATGTGAGAAGACTTCATCTTTGAAAGACACCAAATATTTAAAATGAGTGTTCTAGGAGGCCCTGAATTCTCAAGGGACGGATTAATAACTTCAAGCTAAAATATGGCAAAATTAAAAAAAAATATATTCCAATACGGTTTTTTGTCTCCTTAAAATAACCCAGCTGTGAAACTGGAAGTATGTGGTACTAAGTGTTCTTTGTTCAGAGTTTAAAAATAATTCAAAACCCCGGGGATCTGGAAGCAGATGTCTGCTTCAGGAATCATAAGGCCCCAAGAATGGGCGTATCTCCTTGTCAGCATACTGATTTCAGAGTCCTGTGGCACCCATCAATTCACTGAAAAAGTTTCTTTTTCCAACAGTTAAAAGTTCATTTTCAGAGATTAGGGGTGTGGTGGTGGTTTTCAAATTTCAAATTCTGAGTTCTGATTATTCTTGGGATAATCATTGCTCCAGTCTGATCCAGCATCCTCAGATCTGTCAAACAATCATAGAATGGTTCAGGTTGGAAAGGAAACACACGTATATTTATGTATTTATATGTTTATAGAAGTAATCTAATCCCTATAGGATGGTGCAAAGAGAACCTGCTCTTCCCATTACTTACTGTGACATCTCCAAATTTCTGCTCCACTTTTACTGTCTCTTATTTCTGTTCCTTGTTCCTTTGCCACATTTTCTCCCCAAACAATCCTGTCACATTCAGGGACTCTGTACAGATTCTCTGTCCCTCTCTGAACAGAGGGGTTGTGTTTCAAATCAATATTGTCATTTAACCCTGCATTTCCAAAGTAAATCATCATTTTATTGGAGTGACTACTCTAGACTCTCCATTTCATGGTGCTGTGGGCATGATAAGTTAACTGGTAATATGTGAGCACAAATATATATTTTATCAAGGAGCATTATAGGAAGCTTTAGGTTAAGGATTTTTGTTTCTTTTTCATTAACACCAGACTAATACTTTCCTGTAGTGTTTTTCATCCACAGCTCTTGTCGTTGTTCATTTGTTAACCTGCAGTTTATGGAAAGACAGTTCTCTGCAGAGGAGGTTTTAAACAGGCAGTCTTAGCTCACAAACATTCAGCATTCATATTTTAGGCTGTATTTCAGTCCATGCATTCAACATTTCTTTATTTAATAGAGAAAGCTTTGCTTTTACAAAGTATTTCCCTGGTTTACTTTGTCTGACTAGACATGAGAACGTTTTTCTGTTGGGTTTGATATACTTGTTTAGTGCAGTCTTGGGGCAGGCAGAAAAGTAACTGTTTAATTGTGTTAATTACATTCTGTGTATTTGTTGAGAACCAATGCTTTTACAAGAAGTGGGTTGCTTATTCTCTGTAAAATCAAAGCTTGGCTCAGTAGAAAACCTGTTTTTCTAAACTGAGGCCTCTCAATTATGGCATATTAAAAAGTTAAGTCCCACAAGGTTGAATATTTTAAGAGACACTTTAACATATCTGTGCTGATAGTGAGTGCTGATAAACCTACAAAAGCCAGGCTAAAAGCATGAAATTGTTCACTCAGAAGGTTGAGCTGCACCTGGAGCAGAAGTCAGAGTGAGTTGTGAAGGTATTGATGGAGTGGCTGGTAGGTAGAGGAAAAATGATCAGCCAAGTGCTCAGATAAAGTCACTTGTAGAGCTTTAAATCTGTATTTTATTAACCTCTCTCACCACCCATGGATCACAAGCAGACAGTGGGGCTCAGCCAAAGCACTGCTGGAGCTGGAGTGCAGTAATGGAACCGTGTCATATATAATTGGGAAAAAAAAGTGCACAGATGTTGGACTTCAAATTAATATCTCTCCATCACGAAAACTGCTTGAGTTTTATTTGTGGAGTGCTTGGGAATTGTTCTTTTTGCAGGGTGAGACCTCAGGTGTTTTTTCTTTCTAATCTATAATGCTGTGTGATACAAAAAATAATAAGGAGGAAAAAATCTGACTCACAGCATTTGTATTTATCTGTGAAATAAGTGGCTCAGTGGTGGTTGCTGCACCAGTAAATGTCATATTTGATCAAACCTGTTGTAATTCTTTCTCTTAGTCATAGGTATGGACTGGTTTGCTGGTAGAGTACTGTCAGTTGCATAATGTAAAATCTCTGGAAAATAGTTTGGTGCCTCCCAAATGGAATTATTTTGTTATTGATTTGAAAAAAAAGAAGGTGGTGGACCTTTATTTTGCATTTTTAAAATTTATTTTTGAGGGTCTAGGACAGCGGTTAACTGCAAAATCATCCCAAAAAAGCCCCTGGCTATGCTGGTACAGCCTCTGCTTTGGGAATCTGATGTGGCATGTCAAAACCCAGGTTTGCTGTGACCTTTGAGGCTGCCCAGATCACTCTGTGGGGAAGATTTCCACTGTGTCTGGCATTGACTAATAACTTAACTGGATTGTCCTGAACTGACTGGTGCTGTTTTCTGTTGGACAATTTATTTTGCTGGTTGACAGGCTGAAAATTTACTCTTTTTCTGAAGAACTTATTGAAAAAAAATGTTGTTGCTGTGGTAATAAAACATGTCTAAATGCTTTAATAGAGCATTTACAGATCTTTCACATAATACAGAGATGAGAGCGTGCCTGCCTGTATAGGGAAAATTCTGTGCTTCTTTCAGGTGCTTCCCCATTAAAAACAATAATAACAATAATAACACAGCATAGAGCTGTGTTTATACTTCATGTACTTAAACTTCTATTAAGCTCTGATAACAGCTTTGCTCTTGATGTCGTGTTCCTGCTGCAGAGTAGCCTCATTTGTTTTGCCTGACAGGAAATATGTAAAAAAATAAAAATAATAGCACAAGACCATGCTCTGTCACACTTAAAGTAGCCGTGGGAGTTGAACGGAATGAGACTTGATAAATTAATGATGCTGAGTGCTGAAGGCAAATGGGGAAGTGATGAATGGAAGGAGAGAGGTGCCAGTCTCTGATCCTGTGATTGATGAGCCAGGCACAAAGGTAATGGCAGAAACTGTGGGCAAGGCGAGAAGGCAGTGAATGAATTTAAAGAAAATTGGTGAATTTAGGACTAAAAGTTACAGTGGTTCATAGAGACACATTTGTTTCAACCACTTCTAAAACCATGTTTAGTTTAGGGGAGGTAACATGACTTTCTAAATACTTAACATTATCATTACTTTTTTTTTAATGTTGTAACCCTGTTTCATCTTACTGCAAATTTAATTTGACTTTTCTAACTGATATTTATTATGAAACTACATTTTTGTTTCAGCTTGAACTGATCTTATTTCTGGGCTACAATTAATTTTTTTCTTAAATAATACATTTTTATAGATTTCTGTGCCAGATGTAGTCGATCACAATCAGCTGTGGGATTTCTTGTGGTTTGGACTTTTGTCACCTTGCTCACAGTAACCCAGGGCAGGTTGTTTAATATTAAGTCAAAGCCTGTTGCAGTGCTGGGGGAGAAACTTAGGGCACAACAATAATAATTGGCACAGGTGCAGAAAAAGTCTGTCTGGCCTGGGAATTGGGTTGGATTTGGCTTTGATTACATGTCAGAGTAAGTCCACGTCAAGGTGGGTCAGACTCTTGCCTCGTCCCAAATGCACACTGAGATGGGGATTGCTGCTGCTCTGGATGCAGCAGAAATGCTGAATTACTGGGGGTTGGTGATGTTTCTGGTACCGGATAAATTCATTTCCTTGTGATGAAGGCTGTTACAAATTCTCAGATTGGAGTCAGAGATCTCCAGAGCGTGGCCTTTCCTTCCTCAGCGACTCATTTGCAGAAAATGGTTGAGCAGCTCATTCTCAGCAGCTCCAGCCCTGCAGTGCAGCCAGAATAATCCTCATTTGTGGGGCAGAATCCCTGCTTGTAGAATGGATGATTTCTGCCTCGTGGCTGAACTGAGGTTTGCCCTTCCATAGCTCATGTCCCACATTATTTGTCTGGAATTAATCCCAAGGGTGGGAGGTGCAAAGTCAGCGACCACTTTTGGCTTCAAAAATCCTTCACATTCCAAAGGCACCTGCGAAGGCAGAGCCTGCTGGAGCAGAGAAGTGCTTTGTCATTGTCCCTGCCACTGTTTCAAGGCGTTAAAGCTGGCCATAAATCTCAAAAAGGGCAGTGAAGACAGCTCTAATAAAAATCTAAGCTGCCTTAACACTCAGGTATGATTGTGAGCAAACAGGAACGTCCAAAATGTGGGAAAGAGGTTGCGATGTTGATTTTATCTGGATTTAAAAAGAAAAAAGATATCTTTGTACCGGGTATTGTTTTGTTTGCACAACCCCTCCATGAATTTGATGGAGATGCCCTAAATCTGAGTGGAAATGCAGCAGTCACATGAGGCTTAGTCCTACACCTTTGTGTGTTCTGTGCTCTCCACCTGCTGAAGTTCATGGATTTCCCCTGTCCTTTCTGGTCAGACACTTCATATCCTGTATTAGAGGGACTACAGTACATTTTGTACCATGGTTGCAGCTCTGTTGTGCAAAACCTCTGATCCCTGTTCAGCACAGGGAATAAAATGCAGTAAAATACTATATCTGCTTGATGCAGCTCATCTTTGGTTTATTGGGACAGATGAAGCATTTAGTGCAAACTTAAAATCCATCAATTAATTAATTTTTATAAAAACCAAAGGCCCACTGAGGAACAATGAACAGATTTTTTCCTGAGTATTAAATTCTCCATATAAGCTGTAACAGAAGGATTTATATTAGTATTAAGCTTTGTCATGCTAATTGCATTATGTTGCTATCTAATAACTTAGATTATGCACATTGTAAAAGTATTATGTGAAGCCATTGGTTGTCTCTGAAATGTGAAAGTTCATCTGGAGGGCACACACTTGTTTCCTTGGGTTTGCCTCATTTAATGGTGAGGACACATTTTCTGTGATGAAGTGAATTTTCTTAAGGACCCCTGAAGTTGTAATTTCTGACTGCTCCTTCATTAATATTTGCTTTGCATTTAGGTTTTTCTATCTTGTGCACAGAGAGCAGTCAATCATGGAAGCATTTTTCTCCCAGGGTTTTATATTTAGTTTAATCTCCAACTAAAAAAAACACCTCCAGCTGCTTCTTGATCAGCTGTGGATGTCCAGATTGTTGCCAAAGTGGCCACCACAGAAGGAAGGATGGACGCCTGGATGCCACCAGTGATGTCCATGTGGTCCTACAGGCCTAGCACCTGACCAGTGTTGGCAAAACTGGGTGTTCAAAGGTGTTTTCTTTGCTCCTCATGTCAGTTTTCTACGTGTTTATCGTAGCAGATTTTTCTTTCAGCAGGATTATTATTATACAATTCCGCTTGTACCTGGGATTAATTTTAATAATTGTTTTTGATGCAGCCTTACAAAGGCTTAGCTGGCAGTGCTAGAATAAGCCTCTGTTAATCTGTAGATTGGTATTATAGAGGAAAAACGGTTTCTTTCCTTCTTCTTTTAAAAAATGACATTACTTGCAGATGAGGAATAATGCCCTTACTCTGCTGCCATCCGTGAAAGCAATTTTCCTGGGTGCCTGCTGTAATCCTGATAAACATTGCCCTGGAATACCTTTTATGAATAGAACATAAGATCTTTCCAATTTTTTATTTCCTCTGTGGCAATATCAGCCTGCAGAGCGCCCAGCTAAAGGCTGAATGTGAGTGATAAATGATGCAACCAGCAGACAAGTGTCCAACCTCATGTTGGCAAATTAATTACAGTTGTAATTACCGTTGTCATTGCAGGGACTCCCGATACGTGTTTGCTGACTGAATTTTGTGAAATGAGGATAGAGCCAAAATAACACAATTTTCCCCCTTTTTTGCAAAGAGAACGAAAAAAGCTATTTATTTATGAAATTAAAGCTTTTTATGTTTTTGGTTTTTTTTTTTTTGTCTGTTGCTCTTGCATATGCGTTTTCTGGATAAAACAGACCTGGCAGCACTCAAGAGGATGAACTTTAGCAATGATGGATGACAGGCACAGCAGCATTTAGGACACCATAAATTTGCACTGGCTGGGAGCTCTGAGGCCAAGGAGGAGGAGGAGGAAAGAGGAATGTGTGCTGAAGAGTCTTACTTGACCTGTAAAATGAAGAACTGTTACAGTCGGTGTCACAGACAAGGATTCTTGGAGAGTTTGGCCGTGGTTTTTAGTTTTTGTTCACAGTAACAAGGAGAGCAAGGTATTTATAGCGGTTCATGGTGCCCTGGTGTAGGTGAACACTGTAGTGTTTTCTGCAGTGAGATCTTCATCATCAGAGGCTCCTCTGAGGGATCTTCTTACCCACAAAGTGATTTCTGAGAAATAAAAAGTAGGAATCCTTCCCTTTGTTGGGAGCACTGTGCCAGCAAAACGCTTCTGTGCAGGCTTTCTTCCAAACTCGGAGCCTTCAGTGTAATCTGGGAAGCTCCTTTAGCATCAACAGCCTTGAGAAAAACACCCTCATTAAAGAGGGAGAAGGAAAAATGCTTATTACTAAAATTTGTGTCCACGGATTGGTTTTGGGATGGGCAGACTTGAAATAGCTGGGGAAGGAAGTTGCCATGTTACTAAATGGTTTGGGGAAGGCTTTCTGTATTTCCTTTTTTCTTCCCCCCTTTGAAGAGGGCAGAGTTAATTTCCAGACATTAAATATTTATAGATTTCATTATAATTCATTGCTAAATGCTGTGAGGACTTTTCCTGATGCTGTGAAGCAGTTCAGATTCATCCAGCCTTCGGAGCAACGCAGCGATGGCAGCCCTGAGGAAATCCTTCCAGGGCTCCCTGCACTCCTCTGATGTGATTAAACAGTCCTTATTGTGTTCAGATTTTTGATTAGAAAACCTGAAAAGGGTCAAATTTGACTCAAGGGACATATTTGTGTCAGTTCTTGTTTTTAATCTGAGTGTGCCCTCAACTGTGGTCCCAGTGAAACACTTGCCTCCCTGAGGGTGGCATTGAATTTTGGCTTTAAAACACAGAGCTGCCAAATACTGGCAGATCAGGAGCCTGTGCTAAAAACCCATCCTTCTTTCAGGGGTTTTACTGGGCACTGTTAACTTTTTTTTCCCAGTTCCAATATTGTTTAGTGAATTTTTAATTGGCTGATAAATAGCAACTGCTACATTGGCATGGAAAAATGTTATGGGCCAGACAGCTTGGCTGGGATCTCTGCCATTGTAAGGTCAGGATCTGAGTGCTAAAGCATGTCAGAGCATCTTGCACGTTCACTCTCAGCTGCCTATTTATGTTTTATACAGAGGAGTAGGATTAGTGACTTTTTACAAAGAGAAATACTGACTTCCCTATAGAAAAGATCCCAACTGTTCTATAAATACTACCGAGTCTGATGTCTATATTTCTTGGTCTGCAAAATTTAATGTGCTTGAGTTACTTTTCTGAAGAAGGGTTATTTAGACATATGGAAAAACATCTGTTCCATGCAGAAATAAATAGTGTTTGAGTGGTTATACAATGTAAAAGACCATCCAAGGACTCTGTGCCTGAGCATCTCCCATGGTGTGATCATGGCTATGATTTATTGAGAGCAGCGTTTTTCACACTGAGCTGTAGATTTGGAGATAAACATATTTGAATCAAATCCTTCAATCATTGATGGGATTTGTAGGTAGAGATCACTCATGGAATTTTTGTCTCTGGAGGACAAAATTCTGCCTGGTTTATAGGTGGTAACATTCATACCCCTGAAAACACAGAGCTGATATGCAGAACAGAATGGAGACATGGGGGTTTAAATTATGCATATTTTACCCTCCCTCCTGCCTTTATTTTGGTGCTTAACCAATGTATAAAATATCAGGCAAAAAATGAATTATTCAGTGAGTAACTTTGAAGGCAATTTGCTCGGGTGTTTCAGATTCATGTCTGTCTAATAAAGTTTGTCAAATGGAAAGCAGCAGGCCACCCCACAGGTTCTTCTGTGAGGGAGCTGTTGAGTTGTGAAATTCTGACTGATTCTGAACCAAAAATTTCTCAGACTTTTCAAAAATCACTGTTTCTGCCTTCTTTTCTTTTTTCCCCTCAGTTCAGTACTATTTTGCCATTGTACCAGAATAAACAGATGGGTCATTTTGTAAAGGGCAGGAAAATTTTAAAATGTATTTATTAGCTTATATGTGATTGACAGGGATGTGATACCTGCTGTGAAACATCAGTGCAGGATTCCAGTGGAGTCTGTCCAGAGAAATAGCAATGCATGTGCCAGTTCTTAACTTGAAATGAAGGTAAAGGAGAAATGCAGAGCTCTGGGGAGTGTCTCACGGGATGTTCCCTGATTCTGTGTAATTCCCTGGGACAGACCAACTTCTCTTTGGATTTCCTTCTCACTGTGCAGGGAACACCCTCCTGCAGCACTCAGTTTCCACAAACAAATCTGTGCAGCAGTTAGTGGGGTTAGCTTCAGCTTTTGGACCATGTGCTGGTGTATATATGGATGCTGCATGTTCCTGTTTGGTAGCAATGCACCCAGACATAAAAATGTCTTTTCTTGGAAATCTGCTGGAGCGTGCAGCTGCTGCTGTGGGAGGTGGGAAGAAGAGAAGGAGCGATGTAAATAGGTGGGTAAGGGTTTAGTGAGAACAAGTAAGGTGTGCCTCTATAAATTGGTGGGTTCTTCACCATTTTAGAGGGGAAAACGGAGGAGGAGTGGGAAATGTAAACCAGTTATTATTCAGGGCCTTGCATATTGAATCAGCTCAGAGGCAAAGGCAGCAGCTCAGCGAGCTTCATTCCTTACCCGCGCTCACAGCGCCGCTCCCACTGCGCTCTGGGATGTTTTTTGGCAATTCAGCTCTGGATTCTGGGCTTGAATTTATCACTTAACAATTGTAAAAAACTTCATTCAAACCACCTGAGAGAGGAGTAGCCCAGGGCAGGTTTGGCTTTACAAATAAAAGCTGGAGTTTCGTTTGGTTTTGCCATTGGTTGCGGTCAGGAAGTTCAGGGTCATCAAGACTCTGAAGCTTTAATTTACCAACAGTGAACTTCATTTAGGGCTGTGATTGCTTCCTAAAGGGTGGCTGGAGCCAATCCCATTTTCCCCTGAATTCTTGGATCAATGTTCATGCAATTCCCTGTAGGAGCAGCATTTCAGCTCCAGCACATGTTGAATTGTTTGAACTGATTCCTCTGCCCTCAGGGTCACCATTTTTGCAGGGAAATGGGGCATTTTAGATGATATTGGTTTTCAGCCTTTACCTCCTTTCCTTTTCTGTTTAAGGGAATGATATAAGCTCTGGCTGAGGATAATGAGGAAAAAGTTGTATCATCTCTATCATGAGCAAGTTGGCCAGTAATGAAATATTTAAGAACTGATGGGAAGGTCTTGTACTCAAACATACTGAAATATTTAAGAAGGGATGAGAAATTATTGTACAGAAGTATATTAATATAGAATAATTTTCATGCAACCTGATGTTACACAGTTAAGTCCTTTATCACTGCACCCAATCCCATTGCAGATCCATTGAAAAGCATAGCAACTCCACTGTAATTTGGAATATTGGACAATTCACCATATTGTACTTATGGAGAAAAAGCAATACTCCTCTATACAGCAGGAATTTATTAAAATTACTTCCTGCTTCTGATCAGTTTAGCCTGTATTTTGTAATATATATTCAAGGTGTAAAGGGTGCTCTGTGTTGAAAAGTGTATCTGTATTCGACAAATTAATTAACAAATTACAAAATTATAAAGCTAATAAATGAGGGGGTTTAATCAAAACATATAAAGTCTGGCTTTGGCTTTGTAGTACTCCTTCTGAATCCAGATCCCTGGATTTCATCCTTGTTGAAATGATTTGTACACAGTAACACAAGAGTGAGTTGTATCTGAAACAAACTCTCCATTTCTCCTAGTTGTGAATCATTTTCTAACAGGATCTTTTGTTTGTGCACTTTCTGTAATTATACTGCAGTTTCTTCATTAAAAAATAATGAAGGAAAAAAACCAAAAAAACCAGTAAACACCGAGTCCCTTCCGGATTTATGTGTCTTTCTAGTAATTAGGAAATTACAAATCCCTGGGAGCACAGTCATGCAGATCTTCTTTCTCCCTTTGCCAACTCAATCAGTTCTATTCTATACAAGAACATGAACAAAAGGCAGCAATCAAAATCAGTTGATTCAATGACCACCTGTTTCTTCTAATTAAAAATAATAATTTACTGTGAATTCCAGGAGGGGACTGAAAAATCTGCCTTAGAATAATTTTGCACTGTGTTCACGTTATGTTCTTCTATACAATTACAGAGAAGAGACAGCTGATTGAAAAAATTCAATTTTCTTTAAAGAGAGGGTTTTTTTCTGTTTGTGTACTTTCTTAATTCTCCTTAGAGTAGTAAAGAGAGAAAGTGGTCTTAGTAACACAACGGGAAAAGAGATTTTTGTTGTCGTTTTTGGCTGGGGTGTCATTTAGGGTAATAAAAGACTTCTACAGCACTTAAGACTCATCCTTCCTTTCTGAATGTCATCCCAAGCCTCAAACCCAGGGAAGAATAGGCTGGATTTTGAACTTGCTGTCCTGCAGCCGCTTTCAGGTGCTGGTGCAGGTGTGGCAGAGGCACAGCAGGGTTTGCAAAGGTTAAACCACCTGTATTTTTGCTATTTTTGCTTTGTCTCTATTTCCCTACCCCACCAGTACCTTACAGTGTTACTGTAGAGTTGAATACAACTCTGTTTATGCTCTGAACACCTCCCAGTATGTTCAGGTTTCCCATCCTGCAGGTGTCAGAGGACTGAATGAATGAATTCTTTCTCCGTTATTCCTTTGAGTCACTCCAAACCTCGCATTCTGCCTGGAGGTAGATTCCTGGAAAGAGCCTGGGTGTAATTTCTCACCAAGTAGGAAAGCACACTCATGCCATCCCTGTCCTCCTCCACTGCAGGAAGAAGCTCTTGGTGTGCCAGCCTAGGGTTTTATTTGGGTGCTTGGCAGGTGGATTTGGAGCTCTGAAGTGTCTTGCAGTTGGGGAGGATTAACCCCATGAACCAAACCCTGCTCATTTTTCCCACTTAGAGCCCAGTTTGAGCTCAGGAGTCTCAGAGATCCCAACCAGCCTCAGCCCTTCTGGGATATTTTTGATTTTGAGGCAATACAAGTCTGATTCCAAAGTCTGATCTTTTATTGCACTTTTCTGAATGCAATAAAACTTTTCTGTGCTGCAGCTCTGAGAGGAAAAATATCAAATGAGCTTTAAGCACTTGTACATTTTGTATTAAAAATTTGTATTATATTAATAATTCCCAAGAGTCTCACATTCTCTTTGCTCCCAGTCTCACTCAGCCAGGGGAGAGCAAAGCTGGTGACAAGTTAAACCAGGACTTTTTCCTCTTCCTTGCTCCTGAGCTCTGATGACAGAAGCCATATTTTAAGCCCTGGAAGTTATTTCCAGTAGAAGCATCTGGCTCCTTGGCTCTTGCAGCTTCAAAGCTGAAGCTGTTTTCTTCAATTAAGAGGCAGAGCAAATCACCAATGAATATTTTTGTTTGCTCAGTGCAAAAATAAATAACAAACAGAAGAAGGTGTCTCAGGTGTGGCATCTGAGCAGGATCCTGGATGCTGTAGTCACTGCTGGGAAGGTGTTTAGAAAAGCTGGAGACCTTCAGAACTGAGAGGGAAATTCGCCTGAGGACAGCGTGGGCTGAATGTAGGATTTGGCTCTGTACAGAGAAAACCACGCTCAAATATATTCTCAAATATGTTTTATTAACTTGGTATTCACTGGGGGAAGTTAAAGCTGTTTTAAGGGAAGTATGTGCAGTACAAATTGCAGTGGTTTCATTGATCTGCTGCAGCAGATCCATACTTGTGAGGATTTGTAGGGGGGACATAGAAAGATGTAGGATTCAGTGGTGCTGTCACAGCAGGGAATGGTTAAAAGATGTGTATTAAAGTGAGGAAAACACCTGCCAGTCCTTCTGGGCTTTTCTGTTGGCAAATAGGAACAGTGACCTCCTATCTCTTGTAACAATTTGTAAGTTGTTTTGCATATGTGGAAAATATTGTCACCCCTGTTTTCAGCAGAAACACAAACACCAAAATTTGTGCTACTGACATTCAGGAATTTTATCTTTTGTCTAAGTGAAGTAGTTTGGAAATTTTAAGCTTTTTTTTTTTTTTTTTTCCCTATGCACCTTTTAAATCAGTAACTACAAATATATGGAAGTTTGACTGGGGATGAAGCATAATCTTCTGGTTCTGTTATGGAAATACAAAATGGAAAATTTGGTACATTTGCATTTCTTTACACAAAATTGTTCTTTGTTGTAGTAGGCCCTGATACAAGCTGAGGACCTCACAGCTCGTTTGCAGAAACTCCGTTAAGGTGTTTTTGTAATGGAAAATATAATTCTCTGTTTCTCCAAAAATGTTTTTACACTTGCACTTTTGTATTTCCTGCTTTTTAATGATCACAAAAATAGCAATTCTGTTACGGGGAAAAATCCTTTCACCAACCATAGGCAATTTTTAATATGTTAAACTTACCTCCTGCCTAACACCTTGTTAGCATTCATGTGTAGGCATTAATGACTGAAAATGGTCCTTTTTCCTCACGCCTTGTTCACCAGCCCAGGCTCTGGCATGGACAGGTCACAGAGTCACAGAATGGTTGGGGTTGGAAGGGACCTTAAAGCTCATCCAGTGCCACCCCTGCCATGGCAGGGACACCTTCCCCTGTCCCAGGCTGCTCCAAGCCCCAGTGTCCAACCCGGCCTTGGGCACTGCCAGGGATCCAGGGGCAGCCACAGCTGCTCTGGGCACCCTGTGCCATCCTGCTCACTGTCACAGGGAACAATTCCTGCCCAAAATCCCATCTAACCCTGCCCTCTGGCTGTGGAAAGCCATTCCCTGTGTCCTGTCCCTTCAAGCCCTTGTCCCCAGTCCCTCTCCTGCTCTCCTGGGCTCCTTTTGGGTTCTGGAAGGGGCTCTGAGGTGTCTCCAGAGCCTCTTCTTCTCCAGGTGAACACTCCCAGCTCTCCCAGCCTGGCTCCAGCCCTTGGAGCATCTCCACGGCCTCCTCTGGGCTTTGTGCAGCAGCTCCAGGTCCTCGCTGTGCTGGGCCCAGGGCTGGGGCAGCTCTGCCCTTCAAATCGGTGTTTGAAGGAACAGCTCTGTCTCAGGGGTCTCAGCTGAGGGGCAGAGGGCCAGAACCTCCCTCTCGTGCTGCCCACGCCGGGCTCAGCGCAGGGCAGGGATCCTGGGCCCTGCTGACACAGCTGTTGCCTCCCATGGAAAGGCCTCACAAACAATAATGGGATGGAAGACCTGCACTGGTGCACAAAGTGGGGTCTGTGTGTTTTAAATCCAAAGGCAATGTGGTGATCTAATGCCTGCAAAATTATAGCAGGTTCAGTGTTTCTATCGGGGGGAATAAAATTCCAATCAAAAGGGAGCTTTTAGAAAGAATTCTGAGCTCTAATGCTCGTAAGCTGTTTTGTGTTGTGTTGAGGCACAGTTTGACATGTGCTGCTGGTTAACCATGCGCTTGCAATTATTGCACACCCCCGCCTAAGAGCCACAGAAATTATGGAATGATTTCTCACAGAGGGGTGCTTTCCATTGCTGTTCAATAAAGGAAATGGCTTCATTTGTGCTAAACAAAGGAAGAAGGCAGGGATGGTGGCAGGGGGGCAGGATGTAGCTCAGTGGTGGTTGATAGATGGAAAAATGTGTGGGGTTTGTGGAGATGCCTCCGTGTTCTTCTGGTTCCCTCTGCTGGAGTGTGGCAGGATTCCTGGCTGAACCCCTCTGAGCACATCCAGAGCTGTCTGGGAAAGTAATTTCTGCAAAGTCATTATTTATTTTGTTTCTGCTCCACCTTCAGGTTTTTTTTTCAGTAGTTCCACCTGGTGCTGGTGTGTAAAACCCTCTCCTGGTGGATCCCTCCCTCTGTGGCTGCTCCCCTCTGCAATCACATCTGCTACATCTTGGCAGAATAAATAATATTCTGATTTCTGCAGAGCTGTGTGGGGTGTAGCTGTTTGATTCATCTTTACAGCGATGCTACCCCATGTGTGTCATTGCAGGTACTGAAACCTCAGTCTATTAGAAAGAATGCAAATACAGAATTAAAATTTTGCCAATTCAAAGGTTTTTCAAAGAAAAATATCTAAAAGTCTGTGATATCAATTGCCCAGAAGTTTTTATCCCATTTAATTACACTGTATTGCATTTAGTTGTACCTACAAAAATGGAGGACTGTCTTAACATAGCAGAGAATTCACTTTTTAGCACAGAAATAACACGAATTTCAATAGAGCACATCATCCATCACTGCTGAACAAGTGCTTCCCCATTGCTTTCCCGTTGCCACTTTCCCCCCTCATAACTTTGATGGATTTTGGAAACAGAAGTAGGTTTTCCCTTTAGAGTTTCACAATTAATCTATGCCAAGTTTAATGCAAAGTTCAATTCTCTTGCAAATAGCAGCCATTATTTGGCAGTTCATCTGTCAGATCCTGGCTTGGCTCCCTGTGTTTACTACAAAATGGGGCTGCCAGCTCTGCTTTGGGAGTTACTGAAAGTTTACATTGATGAAAAGGGGATATTTGAAGAAAATTTACAGGAGCTTTCCTTTGGCTCCATAATTTAGCCAAAAAAAAAATTCTAAAGACGACGTGATCTCCTCTATGATGCACATAAGTTCATTAATGCATATTTAACACTGGGAAGTATGAACCCTTATTAACAACTGATAAAATAATTGCTGTTAATATAAATAATTACAGCTTGCAATGTATAAAGGTGTAGATTCAAGGGTAGTTCTAAGTGCATGAGAAATCCTTGCAAATATGGGAATAAGATGAAAACTTTTATCGTCTGTGATGGGTGGATAGTGATCTCTTGGCTTTCTCTAGATGGTCTTGGACTTTCTTCCTAAATAGCAATATGTTCTACACTTCAGTTTACCAAAAGAAACCCCAAAAAAGCATGAGATTGAAGCAGAAAATAGGATAAAACACTGCTTAAGAGTGTACTCTCTTACTTGGCAGACTTTAGATATTTTTTTGGACATTCTATTAAAGGGATCTTAAAAGAGAGATTTCCTACAAAGTGTCCAGTTCAGTAGCAGTTTTGGTATTATTTTCCATTATCCTCTTCTTGTTATGAATGACTGTGTGTGTGCATATACAGTAACAGCTAAAATAGGACATATTTGCTTCTTACAAAATCTAATTCAAATCCAGTTGTTGATTTGAAAGGCCCCACGGTAAGAATTTTCACACAAGGATAGAAAACTAAGGTTCAGTATAGAAAGCAAACACTGGTTCAAATTATATACATTGACTCCTACAAGGCCAACTCCAAAGTTTGATCCAATTTGATTTATTTATTTATTCATTCATGTAGCTGGTTTTGGTTGTTTTCTAAGAATGCTTTTCCTGGGATTTTGTAGCCACACAGAGCTTTGTAGTCAGGCATGAGCCCTCACTTGTGTTGGTTTTCAATGAGTGCAGAACAGTTGTCCTTACATGTCACAACATTTTTAAACTACACACACCCCTGCTTAACCTAATTATATGCACATTCCATTGTTTGGAATGAAATTATTTGGCAGTGTTCCATAATTTCAGTATAATATGCAGGTTCAATGTATTTTGTGGGCATTGACTATAATAATTTCCCATAGTTTGGAATGAAATTATTTGGCAGTGTTCCATAATTTCAGTCTAATTCATGGGTTCAGTGCATTTAATCGACAGAGACTGTAATCATTTCCTTCCCCTCTATAGCATTACTTTATACACATAAATACCACTTATGCCAGATGTCAAACACAACTTTAAAACTCTGTTTATTCAGTGTCATTCTTAGGAGCTGTGGCTTTTGTCCTTCTCAGCCACAGAGGTCTTACCAGAGCCACATTTAAGTGTAGATATTTATAAGGCAGTAAGTCCCCTTCTGCCACCTAAACAAAACAATTTAGGGAAGAACTGGCTTCCCAACCGTGGTTTAAATTGTTTGGAAGGCACATAGACACCGAGCCACCAGAGAACCCTTCTGCACAACCACGTTCCCATGACCCTGAGCCACCAGCCCCATTGCTGTGCCTTTAATAAATAATGAAACAGATGTTCTCTGGAGCCCTGGCTGTCACTCCATTTAGGTTCACTGTGTTTACAAAATAAATACACTTGGTAGCAGTTTGCATTTCATGTCTCAGCCTGTACAACGAGCAGAATTACTGAAATAGTTTCAATTTGAAATTGTAAGGTGAAGTCTTTACTTGTTATCCTGGGTGCTCTATGATTTCTTTCCATACAGTGAAAAGTAGTGGTTATATATTCACTGCAAAACATAGAATCAAAATGAATTCACGTGAAGAATGCTACCAAAACACTAAAAACCTTCACAAAGGTTAATGTGGCAAAACAGTAAAATTTGAAGGCAAAGGTTTGCCTTCTCATCATCATATTTTTTTGTGAGAATTACTGATCAAAGCTCCCAAATTTCTTCAGAAAGCACTTATACTAGAGAGATCTTTTAATTTTAAGGGACGAGTCAGCAGCTTTTCCATTTTGAGTAACATGCTGGGCTTTCCTTTTGATTTTTTGGAAAGCTTTGATTGGCAGGTAAATTTTTAAACCAGTACATTTATAAGACAATTTAACAGTTCTTACCCAATATAAAGGTATAATACAAAATGTAGACAGAAGGGAAACATTTTAATGTCTCGTTTTGCAGTTGTGTTTTCGTTGAGGGTGTTTTAAACCTGGCATTTCACAATTTCCATGGTCTTTCTGAAGAGTGTTAGCAAGGATGGATTTCAAACCCCAATGTGGTTTTTAATGAAGAGTTACTGCTCTCCCCAGTTTCTGTCCTAGGCTGTGCAGGGATGAAATGCAGCTGGAGCAGGGAGGGGCCATAAAGGATTTGAGGATAAAGAAGGTGTGCACAGGACAGGGCCATCACCATGTTTGTTTTGGCATTGCACATCTGGAGCTCTGGAGTGAGTCTGACATGGGTGAACATATGGAAGATGTGGTTTCTTCCTCTGAAATAAATGTTCCTGGTTTTCCAGAGGGGACCCTTACTCTGACAGAAACACAAGATGTCTTTGGATGTGTCAAATGTTTAAGTGATTTGGGTGTATTCCCTTTCACTGGATCTAAATTAGGAAACATTTCCAAGCCGCTGACAGCCTTAAAATGTCCTCACCCTTAAGTTTCTCTACTCAAAAATCAGATGGGAACAGCAGTCTTTGTAAAATATTTACCATGTGCCAAGTTAGAATTCGTTCCCTTTCATTTATAACAATAGAGATTATAAAGTTGCAGCATTTCAAGATGATCCCATCTGTAAAATCCTGATTTTACAGTCATTGGACCGTATTTCAGATTAGCCCATGACCAGTTTCTTCCCAGTTCTCCTGCTGTATTTTGTGTCACATTTCAGAGCAGTGACAATAACACCCTGTAATCAGTCTGCGAGTCTTCAGCCACAGAACATTGCTGTTCAACTTTATGTAGGTGAGCAGTCAGTAAATGAATTTTAGTGTCCATAAATCATGGGAACAGGCCTGAGCAGACACATTTTTTCTTACAGCACCATAAAAAGGAGAATTAAGAACTGAGGGCAATGTGCCTGTGCCAGTGCAGGTACCACTGCAAGGCTGTGAACAAGCTGCATACTGAAACATATTTTCCTGCAGCAGAATTTGCAGAGCTGGAAAGCTTTTGGTATTTGAACTAATAAACTAAAGGTGTGCCAACTTATCTTTTATGACTTAGCCTCTGTGTCTGTTTTTCCCTGCAGGATCCCAGAAGCAAGCACAAGTTCAAGATCCACACCTACGGGAGCCCCACCTTTTGTGACCATTGTGGGTCGCTGCTCTACGGGCTCCTGCACCAGGGCATGAAATGTGACAGTGAGTGAAGTTTTCCTTCTGCTGCCAAAGGGCTGTTCTAGAAAGGAAGTGGAAGCCCTGGATAACAGCTTCTTACTTCGTTTCTCTGGAAAATATCATTTCAAATGTCAGCTATTTATAGTCCTGGTATATTTCAAGTGGATATTTCAGTATTGTAATACCTTACTAATGAAAATCACCTCTTCTGCTTGAGAACACGGTGTATTCAGCTTGATGTGGCTGAAGAGCTTTTGTCATGGCAATTTTGAGAAAGCCTCTTTTTGGACTGTCTGGGTGAATACACTCTCAAAGACTGGGATTTCGGTTCAGTTTGTAGTCAAGGTCTAGTATTTTCCTTGTGTTTAATTTGTCGTGGAAGAGTCCCACTAGCAAAAGCTAATAATCAATTAAACCTGCCTCCCTTCATTGCTGCCATGAATGCTGTGTTTTCTTAGTCATGTTCCCAGCAAGTCTTTATTCCATTTTCACTTTTTTTTCCCCTTGCACTTCATTAAGGATGTGTTTAGCTTTCTGAAGTAGATTATTTTATTTTCTGTTGTATTAACCCTCTACAGAAAGTATTGCAAGATGGAAACCAGCTGCGGCGTTTGGTTGAAAACCAGGCGGCTGTAATCTGAAAATCTTGCCAATAATTAAACATTTAGTCTTAATTGTCACTTTTAATTAATTTTGACACAATTTTTAGCTTCTCATGGGCATCTAAACCATTTTTATATCCACAGCCTGTGATATGAACGTTCACAAGCAATGTGTGATAAACGTCCCGAGCCTCTGTGGCATGGACCACACAGAGAAGAGAGGAAGGATTTATCTGAAAGCTGAAGTCACTGGTGACAAACTGGAAGTTACAGGTAAACAGCTCATTTTGGAGTGTTTCAAGTTTTATACATGTATGACACACACTGAGTTTGTGTACCTTGGTCATATCTTTGTGCATTAAAAGCTGCTGATGGAGAAGTTCCTTCCAGAAGTGGGAGGATTTCATGCAACGTGGCTTTGTATCAAGAAACTCTATGAAACTGTGTTCATAAAAATAAGTAGGAAAAAGGAAATCTGTAGTAACAGCTTTAAAAACTTGGAAATATTAGTTAGAAAATCACTGTATTGTCAGTTTTCCTTGTCAAAAACAGCCCAGCAGGATGAGTTGCTGTTCAGGAAGTTACCCATCATCTTCAGAGCATGAGAGATACACTAAACCTTCATCAGCTGAGGAGTTGCTTCCTGTAATTCAGAGTATTGAATAAACAAAAGCAACTGGGATTCAATCCCAAATACTACTCCCAGTGAGTTTTAGAATAAAAAAAAAGATAGTTCTCACATTCTATAAGCTTAAGGTTATCAAAGCTTAAGTTAGATTAAGATGGGGAGGAGGCAGAGAAAGGAAGGAAGGAAGGAGAGGGTGGCAGTTCCATTCCTTGGAAGAGTTTCTCTGGGATTTGTGAATAATTTGGGCTTGTGCACACCCACACTCCCACAGACCCAAGCCTGAAATTCTAGAAAATACTTCATGAAACCAGAACAGGGTACAGTGCTTTTATTGCTGCCTGTTTGGTGTTGCAAAATGGAATTGAATTCAGGGGCAAAGTCAGAGCAGGACAAAGTTGGAGGTTTCTTAGAACATCTCCTTTGCATAGAGAAAATCAGACTATCACTGAATTTTCACAGCTTACAGACCCAGCAAAACTACCCTGCTGACATTATTCCTCCGTGGCTTTGCTCTCTCTAAATCCAAATACCTCCATATTCTCCTGTCAAACCCTGTAAAATGCACTGAAAAGGAGAAGTCTGATAAAATTTAGTTAGAAAGGATCAGAATAGATCCCAAGTGATGCTTAATTGTGGCTTAACTTTTCAAAGAGCTTCCTGTCAACGTGGGAGGGGGAAATTTGTCCAAGGTACTGTCATTAACAGAAGGTGGTTTCACTTTGTAATGAGGCGTTTCAGAGATGGTGATGTGGCTTCTAAAAGTAATTGTACCATGAGAGGGAATTAATTTAAAAATCATCCGAGTGACAAAATTTAATATTTGCTTTATTCTGGGCCGCTTTGCAGCAAGGCTCTTAAATATGGCTTAAACTTTCTGCAGTAATACACATAATTTGACAAATAACATGTGCTTATTTCCTGATGATTCAGTTGGTTTTTAATCCTTTTAGGGACAAAAGTCATTGTGGAACAGAGGCACTGTAAAGTGACTATACAAACAAGGATTCTTTTAGTTCACAGTTTTATTTGAGAGGGTCTTGTCTGAGAGGTGAACACTGTAAAATTGTAGCAGGTATTTTGTCGGTTTTCTCCATAAGCTATTTCTGGTGTGAGTGTACTTGGCAAATGGCATTTCTATTGTGTTTATAAATAAAACATTTCCATCCCCCAATTAAGTAGGTTTCTGGACAACAAGAAGAATGTTTGCTATAACTTTGTTATGTATAAAACAATTCCAGTCCTGTTGTGGTTGGGGCTTGTCAATACTTCCAAGCTTTCTTTAAAGAAAAACGTCAGTTGTCCTGAGAGCAAGCTGCTTTTTTGTTTTACATAAAAAATACCATATGGACTAGGACAACATGACATTTCAGGTGCCTTTTTTGTATATTTAACTGAAAAGGAAATTAGCAATTGCCAGTTCATGGACATATTACAAAATGCAAAAATATTTTCCTAGAATGCCTTTGCTTCTAAAATATTTATTGACAAAATAAATATTATTTTTTCTTTGCTAGAATCTGCAGTACTTAGAGCTCCCAGGCACAACATCACCACCTTTAGCTTTGAGAAAAGAGGTGAATTAAATGTCCAGGAAGTTTAGGAACAGCAGGAAAAATAACCAATGATTGACTGGTTGGAGCTTTTGTCAGAATCTTTTTCAAAGGGAATTGCTCCATAGGTGTTGAACTCCTTCAGCTGAATTCCTCAATATCCCTGCTCTGCATCCTGTTTTGCTTGTTAATTAGTTCCTGCTGATTCTTTCCCAGCCAGCCTTGATTGCATGCAAAACATTAGTGCTGCTAAAGACACAGAACCCCTGGTACTGGCACACTGCAGATCCACCCCAACCGTGCCAGCCCCACCAGGGCACAGCTGGCACGGGACAGCTGCGGGATCTGCTCCTTTAGGGGATCTGGTTTATTTAGCACATCCCAATTGCTCTTTTCTGCCTGCTTCTTTGGGGGTTTTGTGGTGCCTTTTGTTTCTAAGAAGCCCCACAGTATGCACTCACTGAGTGTTTTCCTGATAAAAGGTTGGAAATAGGGCTGGTTTTTAATTCCCAGTGAATTCTAGGAAGGAGCTGCCCAGTGGCTCCCTCAGATTTTCCACAGTCTCCAGCTTGGCAGGTTCTGAATGGAATTAATGGTGGGAATTATTCAGTCCTGTGTATAAACATATTTAATTCCAATTCATGAAGTCAGATCTTCAACCCAAGTGCATCAGTGTGGACACACAGGTTTTTCTGTGGGAGCTACAGAGACTCTGCAACACTTCTTCACAGAGGAGCTGGAATTTTGGACTGATACCCTCTGCCATAACCTCACCATCTTCTCCAGGGCTACTCAATCTGCCCCATTCAGTGCTTATTTCTGTTATAATTCTTAAACATCAGTGGTTTATTTTCAATGGCTGAGTTACTTGCTTGAGAGTTGTGTTGAATATTAATAATTTATGGCACTTGCAGTACAGAAATGTGGTAGTTTTCTTTTTATAGAAACACTCTTGAAATGCATATTTCTGAAATCTCTGAGTTCGTGACCCTTTCACAGGTTGGATTGACGTGAGGGGTTTGCTCTTAAGTGTAGTAAAGTGCTTTTTGCTATTCTTAATCTCTGCTTTTTACACTGAATTTTCTTCCTCCTGATGTGTGCTGAAAGTTTTTTCACTCTTATATTTACTCCTTGACCCATCTGATAATTTAGGGCTCTTCTGAGTGAGCTTGTAGGTGGTTGAATCACAGTTCTGATTTTTTTTAACTTTATTTTTTGAATTATTTTTACAGTGCGTGAACAATAACCTTTGGGAGAAAAATAACCCCATCTGGTGCACTGATATATAAAATGCTGCCACGATATTGGGACTTTAAACTGTGACCTCTCAGGCACTGGAAGTTGGATGTGACAGCAGCTGACAAGGAGGATCTGCCCTCCTGACACTCATTTAGAGACAGGATGGTGGCAACTCTCTGGCAGCTAATGCACCCCTGTTACATAAATCTGATTAAAACACATCTAGGCACAGCCCAGAATTTTCAAGGGGGTTTTAACTGTATTTTCCTAAGCTGCAAGGATCAGAAAATCTGGTTTTATCCTTCAGGGGTGCTTCTGTTATTCAAAAGCAGAGGAAAGCTGGCAGTGATGCTGCAGAGGTTGGGAGCACACAGGAGGCTCTGCAGAGCTGATCTCCCCAGGAGCTCCGTGTTCCCCACTGGACATTTCCCAGAATATTTATGAATTTAGGAATGCTGAGCTGTCTCCTGGCACTGTATATCAATGTATATCAATGTATATCACTGTGTATCAATGTCCTGTCGTGCAGCTGGGGCAGGAGCCTGTGCCCAGACAGGCTGGGGACACAAACTGCAGGATTTTGGCACATTTCAACAGTCTCATCAAAATTGTTTCCTTAAAAGACCACCAAATACACTCTGATAATTTTATTCTGACTTTCAAGGTCAGGGGTAATGTCTGTCTTTGTTAGCATTAATTTCATAATATCTGCAACTGACTTTAAAAGGGAACATGAATGTTCTGGCTGTTCAACCAGCTTTAAGTACCAAAAAATTCCTATAAAGGAATCCCAAATAATTGTTTCCATGTGGGAGACATTTTTAACGTCTCAAAAAACATGAATCTCATGGTTTACTTCACTAATATCTTCTTTCTGACATTCCCAGAACCTGCAGGGTTGCTGCAGTCATTACAGGAAAAGCTGTGCCTTTAGCAATGCCAGCCCTGCTGACAACTGAAAGCTTCCTTCCCACTTCAGTCATTAAATTTGCTTTACCATGAAGAAACAGGCAATGCAAGGTGTTTAAAAAAAACATTAATTTCTCAATAATGGCCATCTGCATGCATCCAAAAATATTAACTAGATCCTATATATTTATATAAGATAAGAATTAGAAATATAACAGCCTGAAGCCTTTTCCAGAGTATTTGATCCATCTTGTGGTAAGATTTTTTGTTTCATTAAGCAGCTGTCCTGCCCAGTAGTGCATATATTTTAAGATGGTATTTTTTGTAAAGATAATCTCCATCAAAACTAAAATCAAATTGCTTCTATGCTGAACTTGAACCTGGAGAACCTATTGCAGACACAAGAATTTAGGAAGCAGTGTTAGGGATGATGGTACATTTTTTGTTAGTAGGAGAGAATATCTTAATAAATGCAGAGGAATTAAATCTCATGCAACATTGGTTCATTCTTCTTCTTGCTCCAGACAAGGATATTCATCAGCTGTTCCTTGTACATCACCTGCACCGTGCAGGTTTTCATTACGGTTCCACTTTTCAGGGCTCAGGCACTGGGCTCAGGATGGATACAAAATCTTCCCTGGGCAGGGGAGTAGCTGTGGAGTAGAGAAAAGTCTCTGGAAGCCCTTTTAGTGATGAAAACCAGAGACTGAAAATTGCCTGGGAAGCAGGGTTTGTTTCAGTCACTCGTACCTGTGAGTCACAAGCAGCTCCAGAAAGGAATCCTTCAGTGAGTTTAATAAAATCTCCAAACAAATCTTCAATGAAAGCTGAGCAGTTTTGGAGGCAGCTTTGGGTTCTGCATGTGGAGAGTACAAATCCAAAAATGGGAAGAAATACTATTTTCAGTAATAGGTAAATCTAATCTGTGATTGAGGGGTGCAGGAGGGTACCTGAACAAGAAAGTTCCTTGGCTGGGAGTGGAAGATCCTCTGTCAGTCACTAAGGCACCTGTAAACCAGGCAAATCAGAAAATCTGCACCACAAACTTCTTCAGGAGGCAATGAGAATTTTGGAACAATTCAAGAATGCTTTGATGTGAGAAGACAGGAACTTCATGAGGTATTGGAGCTAACAACAGCCCCACTTTTCCCTCATTCCACTGGATACTGTGCCAGGTGAGACCACTGGAGTCTCACAGTGTCTCCTAAAAGCAGCTTTTGGCACAAGGGTGAGAGGTTTCTGCTCATCTAAGCTGCCTGCACGACTAAAAGACTGGCAAGAAATGGTTGCTGTGATTAGTAAATTGTTTTATTATCCACATTTGGGAATTCAGGCAAAAGGGAGCTGTGACTCACTTGTAAAGGAACTGACTGGACTCATACTCGAATCATTCAGCTTTGTCCAAGGGGCAGAAACTTCTATTTAGTCATTCCCATGATTAAATTTATCTGCTGGTACCACAAGAAGCTATAAATCCACAGTTGCACATGGCTTGCAACTCTTGACCTGCACAATCTCATGGAAAAAGTTTCAGCTTTGTCATCCTCTCTCTGGATTCCTTAAAATCCTGCCTCAAGTTCTTTTCTTTACATGAAATGTCAGTTGTTCTCTGCCAGCCCACTCTGTTTTATTTAGGTTTTTATTTAAAGTATGAATACCTAAGAACCAGCTCTGTATTTGCTTATGTCCTTGCACTATTCCTGGAAAAGTGGGTGTCCCAGTTTTAGGCACAGCTCCTGGATAGATACTGCAGGTTTATAAGCAGCACTTGATAGAAGAGCCACAGGACAGTCATCAAATAATCTGCATTTCCCACTGAAACACATTTATGATCTCCATTAACGAGGAGGAGGAAAATGGTACATTTTGTCCATAATGCAAATTGTCAATTATTTCTGAGTTTTAGAAGAAAGCCTGAGCAAGACTGGATTTGTTGAACATCAATCCATACTTGTCTTTGTTGTCTTTTTATCTGTGGGCTTTCTCAGCCCCCATTAAGACTCCAGTCTGGACAAAATGTTGATAAATTTAACTGGTGGCAGCTGCTTTGCTCAGTACAGAGATTATTATTATCATCCTCAATATTTATGACAGAAAACTGACAAGTAGTATTTCAGGTTTCTACCCAAAGTGGGGCTTAACTGCACCTCCCCTCAACCTTCTCTAATTTAGAGTAGCATCTCTATCACAGTGTTGAGTTTAATTAATCAGTAATTACCAAGCAGGGTGAGATTCTTTGCTATGGTTACAATTATAGCAGAAATCAGCCGCTGTAAATTGATTTATTTTCATGGAGTTATTTTTCATTTCATTTCTCAACCACACACAAGAGATAATTCCTTTGGTGGGGAGGGGAATCTCTTCTTCATGTCAATTCTCCCAGAGAAACTTGATGTGTCCCATTAAAAATAGGGCACATTAAAGAGATGAACCACTTGGATGCTAATTCTTGATAAGCACGATGTAGCACAAGTATCATCACGCTGTTTCCTCAGGAAAAGAAGTGCTAAGTCAGTTGGAAAGAGATGTCTGAGGGTATTAATTATGCAGACAAAAGTACAAATGGGCCAGATATCTTTAAACAGGGAGTGAGATAATGACTTCGTTAGCAGCCTGTATTTAGTATATGTTGCATTTTTCCTTCCCAATTAATCTTTGAGCTTCTCTTTCTTGCATTTAGAGGTTTTGGGATTTTTTTTTCTATTTTCTGTGTTTGCTGCAGGAGAAAGCAGCAATTTTACACATTCTGCCACGTCCTCTTGCTGCCAGAGCTTTTTATGCAGCATTTATCAGGGCTGGGCAGGGATGGCTTTGTCCAGGGATCTTTCTGTGGCAGAGCCTCCACATCCACCCATCCAATCACCCCAAATCCTCCCTCTTTCACACTGGGCCTCTGCAGGTAAAATTTAAACATAAAAGCTCAGCCTGAAAATGGTAAAATTAAGCAAATTTGTTCAGAGAATTTTAGCGGAAAACTTACTAGTGTGTATTTTTAGGAAGCTGTAGGACACATGGGGAGTTCTGCTGCTCACTTATGGCAAAGTGCAGCGTAGAAATAAAAATCAAAAAGTGGATTTTGAAGTAATAGCTCCTGTGCCAAACCTGGCAGTGCAGTCACAAAAAGCATGCAGAAGAAGACTGAAAAAAACCCCACCAAAAAAGCAATAATAAACCCAAATATAGGATGAGAGAAAGAAGCAGCTTGCACTGAAAGCTGTCACTTCATCCTTCACTCGCTTCATGGTTCTTAGGCCCTTTGGGATTGTAAATTCTTAGCTAAAATAAGTTATTTAATCTCAGTGTTATTCCTTGGATGTATTTGAAGATTCTGTTCAGTGCACTAAATTTTAAAAATTGGGTGTTTTGGGTTTTTTTTCAAACGGTTGAAAAGAATTTTTTTTCCAGCTGACCACAGGTGTGAAGACCCCCAGGGGGCAAACTCAGAGTAAATGAGAGTGGGGACAATTTCTGTGGCCTGAAAGGAATCGTTTCCCCAGCTGCAAAACCCAGTCAGCTTTACACATGGATTGTGGAAAAGTACAAATGAAATGGTCTGCAAGAAAAATGCATTGTTCTGTTCTTTTCTTTTAACACACAGTGATTTTTTTTTTCCTGATATAATTCTTTGAGGAATACAGATAGTGAATAGAATTACACTTTATTCTAAAATTTTAGCCCATAAGCATTTTCTATCTCTCCTTCTAAAACCAGAAATTTAAGAAACTTAATCAGTGTCAACTGTTGGGTCAAGTTAATATGATTCGTTTCCAGCCATGATTTAATTTCATTAATTAATTTACATCAGGGTATCTGTTCTGCATGAGAATTATCTTGACAAATGAAGTAGAGTCTTCCAAATCAGTAGCTCACATTCCTGTACTCCTCTTATTCTATATATAAAATAATACTTCTGTTGTTTGGATGCCTTTTAACCTCCATGCTGGTAAACAACAGATTGAAATCCTGGAAAGGTCTAGAATTTTGGGGTTGCAGTATAAAAATGCTGTTTAAATCTGTGGGAAAAGGAGGACAATGTCTTGAGCAAACAGTAAATGTTTGTTGCTGAAGATCCTGACCCGTTTTTAGTTCTTTTTGCATTAGCTCTAAGTGATTTTTAAGTGGCTCTAAAGTCCAGGTTTCTGAAAAACTTTTCATCAAGAACTATCAAGTTGCTTAAAGTTTAATCTTTCCTAAATTTCCCTTCAGATTTCTTCAGTTAGGCAGATAGATTTTAGAAATCCCTCCTGAATGAAAGCAGTGGCTGAGGGCAGTGCCAGTCCTGGATAATCACTGCAGTGATTCTCAAAGGCTGGAATTTCTTCCTCCCTAAGGAATCATGGCACCCCCAAAGCTTCTTGCAGTCTTCCTTCCAGAAACAGTTCTAACCTTAAAGTCTGACTGTCACCAGGGAATTCCTGGCTGGAAGCTGCTTGCTGTCCCAAAACTGCCCCCAAATTTTGAGAAGCCCAACTGTGAGCTCCAAATTCCCCATCCCAGCTTAATCCTAGTTCATGGCAGCTGGTTTGGGTGGGAATGAGGGAAATTCACCTTTTATTCTTCAGAATTCTTCCAGGATGTGTAAGTATTGCTCAAGTGTCTGCAGGAGGGAGGGCAGTGCTGGCTGTGCTCAACCTTCACTCCCCAGCTGCCGGTTCCGATTGTTCCCTCTCTCCTCGGGGATCAGGAACAACTCCAGATAAATTAACTCACTTTGTTTCTTCCTTTGGCATTGTAAAAGCAGAAAGCTGCATTAGGATTTTTGTGAAGCTGGAGCTCCACTTGTCTTCCCTGCACTTTTCCTTTGGTTGCTGTCATGACAGTGCTCCCAAGGATTCCATCTGACAGCTAATGAGCCGTGAATCCGTGGGAAGGGTGCTGGTAGAGACCTTCCAAAGAGGGCTTGTGTCAAACACCTGATCCTCTGCAATCCCCTGTGATCTGGCATTGGCTCTTACAGTGTTTGGCTCCTAATCTCTGGTTGTATAACCTAAGAGTGATGAGGGAACAAAAGCACAAAGAATTGGTACCTGCTTAGAAAAATTACAGTGATGGATTTAGGTAGTTAATCATTGCACTGCAGGGAGAGCTGCCTGGGAGCTGTGTGTTGCTTGTGAATCACTCTTCTCTCCTGTCACTGCTCCCTGCTATTCTTATAAATATCACTCAGTACAACCTTTCTTTACAACAAGTAGTTTCTCTCATGCCACGTCTGACAAGTGGGCTTCACATCTTATTTATTTGTCAACGTGCTTCAGTAACTCTGGTCTGACATGTAATTTCTTTCTTAACGGTGATGTGTAATCCTGTGTTTTATATTGACAGTGAGAGAAGCAAAAAACCTCATTCCCATGGATCCAAATGGACTTTCAGATCCTTATGTCAAACTGAAGCTCATCCCAGATCCTAAAAATGAAAGTAAACAAAAAACAAAAACCATCCGTTCTACCCTGAATCCGGACTGGAACGAGTCATTCACGTTGTGAGTTTAACACTCTGATTTACTGGGGGGTCTCTGGATGTGTTCTGTTGTTTATTTCAGTGTTGACAACTCCTCCATTTCTCTCCTTTTTTAGTAAATTAAAACCTACAGACAAAGATCGCCGGTTATCCGTAGAGGTCTGGGACTGGGATCGAACAACCAGGAATGATTTCATGGGATCTCTCTCTTTTGGGGTGTCAGAACTTATGAAAATGCCAGCCAGTGGATGGTAAGAGTTTCTGAAAAGAGAAGGAGAGAATGTATCACCAAAAGTTTTAAACATCTCAATTTTTTCAGTGTGATTTACCTTTTTTTGAGCTTTTCACTGTGTTTCAGGCTATAAATTCACTAAACCTAGGAAACACAGGCTATATATATCAAAAGGGGATCATAAAACAACTTTTCTTTTATGATGTTCCTGAAACTTCTGCTGGAGCCAGGAGCTGCTGCAAACTCAATTCTGTGTACATAGTCTTGTGATACAAATTTTATTTTTATCTCCAATATGATGTGTTCAATACTAAGTGTATCATGTTATATATAGCTCTGCAAATTCAAAGCACATGGAAACTGATCTTGTAAAATGCCACCTCATTACCTGCCAGGAAAGAACTCATCACTTCTCAAAAAGGACATTTCTTCAAAGACGGTTCTTTAGGGCTATGGAAGCACTGGAGACAAAGGTTGGTGTCTCCCATCAAATCCCAGGAGGTGTGGGAAGAATCTCCTTGTCTGTTAAACTGCCTTGACAGATAGGTTGGGGTTAAAGATCTGATTTCAGGTAAAATATATTCAATTTCTGAGTTTGCTTCAGGTCTTTGAGATCAGTTCTTTGCATACCTGTGACATTGATACAAACCACACACAAACAACAAAAATCAGATTTTAAATCCATCAGGAGAAAAATGTAAAGTCACCATTTTTTTTTCTGAAATCTACCACAGGTACAAGCTGCTGAATCAAGAAGAGGGAGAATATTACAACGTTCCAATTCCAGATGCTGATGAAGATGGAAATGCAGAGCTCCGACAGAAGTTTGAGGTGAGGATTAAACACAGATGTGTGCAACTAAATATTGCATTTATTTTTCACTTCACTGCCAAAGAAAAAAACAACAGTCTGTTAAATGATACATATGTTAGAGTGCTCCTATTTCTGTCCCTGTGACAGCTCTGTGTGTCTTTGGTTTTGTTGAAGATTGGACCAAATGGTTTAATTCAGAGGTGGAATCATTTTCCTGACAGTTCAGCTTCTCTGCTATGACACTTTGAAGTTGGTATTTTAAAATGTGTTATGTCAAGTATATGTAATAATTTCAATGTCTTTTAATAATTGCTGCAAAATCTGCCAGCCACTATCACTGATACATGCATTATTTGACAAATGAAATTCTCAGAAACAATGGTATTTTAATACTTTGAATGTTCCACACTGTAACGTGGAGTGTTTTAAGAAAATACTTTCAATGTTCACACTTTGGAGCTTTAAAGTCCTTGCAGAAGGTTTTTATGTGAAATTCTGATCTCTGTAATGTGGGGAAGGATGTTGATGTTTTTCTAAGGATGAGAGGTATTGCTGGGTGTGTACAAAAAAGAAAATCCAGAGAAAATGATACTTTTTGCAGTGTCTTGCCTCCTGTGGTGCCAGCTGGAGAAGTTGGTAGCCACAATAATGGTCTCATGTGCCACACCAGGGAGTTTTTTTTTGTTAATCAGACTCTGCCTCTTCTGACAATCACAGCCAGAATTACAACAAAATATTTGCTGGCCACTGAGCCCAGGAGCAGGACAGGTATGGCCTGGGGTGGGAGGGGTTTGCTGTCCAGCTCCTCTCCCCTGCCTGGGAATATTCCAGTCTGCACTGCTTACAACCTCAGCCAAGCTGTTGTACATAATGAATGTACCTGTTGTGCATAAACAAACCTGCCTGTTCCTTTCAACCTGAAATGGCAATTTTCTATGTTCACCATCAGGCAGAATTCTCCATTGTTATTATAAAAGATGGGTTAACCCATGAAAGTGAGGAAAAACGACACATGTTCAACTTT
The DNA here is from genome assembly GCF_049639895.1 of Pseudopodoces humilis. NCBI lineage: Eukaryota > Metazoa > Chordata > Aves > Passeriformes > Paridae > Pseudopodoces > Pseudopodoces humilis. The sequence continues at coordinate 2,992,805 of NC_142220.1, forward strand.
CAAGGAAGAAAAAGAAAAGGTGCTCTAATTTCTTCTGAACACATTTGGATCAGCTCCCATGTCTGCAGCATGAAATATGATTTTTGTTATACATTTGAGAAGTATTTGAGCCTCCATTCCATTTTCCTTTCTTTGCAGTTGTGATCTGACCAGTGTGATTTCATTTTGCTGCACTAGGTCATTTGCTATTCAAGATCATTTTTATTTTTTATCCTCTGTAGAAAGAATAGCTTCAAAAGTAATTCTGTCCACGTTTCTATGCATTATGATGAGTCTGGAATTGGGTGGATATTTATATATTGGTGATATAGGTATAAAAATTTGCTTGTTTTTTCTTAGGTCAGAGACATCACAGAGCCAAGTCACTAAAACTGTCCACTTAAAAATGTCAGATATTACATGCAGTGTCTTTGTATATTGAATTTACTGTCTCTGAGGTTGATTCTTAATCCTGCTGTAAATACTTGGCTTGCAGGAGGAACAGTCAGAGTTTATCCATGTCCTGCAATGAAGTGGAGTAGAAATCCTGAGAGGATTCATGTAGAATTACTGGACCTGGTCCCAGAGACAGCAGCTTCACCAAGGGGAAGCTCTGCCTCAGAAATAATTAGTCTGTCTCAAAGTCTAATTAGTTCAGCCTCAGCACTGTGTATTTGAGGCTCTCCCTGGTCTGGGCTAGCCTGCTTGGTGCTGTTTGGGTGACTGAATTAATCCAGGGAAGGGACTGGGCCTTCAGCAGGCACACGGTGTCTCCAGTAAATGTCATTTCCCGAGCTGGACAATGAACACTTGAAAAACTTAATGATGACAAATGAGAGTATTGATAGCTGAACAAACTCTGTAATTGTAACAAGGCCAAGGCTGGTGCAATGTGGTGGCTGAAGGGTTTGGGCTCACCCTCTTCGCTTATCTCAAAGTTTATCATTCTGAGAAGGAGCAGAAGGAAGCAGAACCCTCCATGGAATATTCTTTCTTGGTTTCAAGGGGCATCACTGTGATGGCTTCTGAAAATTCACAGCACAGATGTCTGAATGGTGGTATTTCACTCATTAGCTATTCTGGTATGGCACGTAAGTGGTGCTGACTCTGATCATCTTTTCCTTTATTTCTGTTATCATCTATATCCTGGATTGCACAGGCATTTTATTTTAGGTGCCCTGTAATAAGGAACAAATAGACAGCACTGATAAAAAGGCTGCTATTTGTGATTTAATTACATCATCTAAATAACTATTTCCACTGTTGTAAAATCAGCATTGGAGCCTTACAGGAAGACTGTCACTTTCCTGGGGGAGTGAATTTGGCAGGAGATTAAAAATACAGATGGACCAAGGGGTCACACTGGGCCACCTTCCCATTTATCAGTTTATGGAAGAAGTAACTCCAGAGTTCTTCCCAATCCAGTCTGCACTTGTAGTGCTTGGTCTATTTTTTCATATATGACTATGTGATTGGTAGCCAAGGTGCATTGATTTAACTTTGAGTACAAAATGACAACAATTTCCACAAAAATACTGCATTACTTATATCAAATACTTAAAATAAATAATGGTGGCCTTAAGAGTAAAAGGCTGCATACAAACCTAAGCTAAACAAGAGTAGAGAATCTTTAGGATTTCCTTGTTTCATATTAAAAAAGAATAAGATTCTTTTCAGCTTAGAAAAGACCAGGGAGCCAATAGGTGCAGAATTTCTGAAACCACTTTCTGATCCTGAAAGTTGTAAGATGTTCTGAAAATTGACTTTGGCCTTTTGACTAAAGTTTAGAAATGTGGGGTAGCAGAACCTCCAAGACTACTTAGGAGCTACCTCCCATTTGAATCAGAATTTTAAGGATATCTGCCTGCATTTCTATTTCAGCAGGCAGCTTTAAGATTTGACCTCAAACTCTCATTGATCTCGAACAATTTACACAGTACCATCACATCCTTCTTAGCACATCACTTTCACAGCCCAGATTTCTTAGGGAAATGTGGCTCTTAGCCACACAAATCTCATGGAAATGCTGCTTTGCTCACTGGACCTCCTGGCACATATTCTTAAGTCATTTATTCAATGTAAATCTACCATAAAATAGCTATACAAGACTATAAATAAATAAGTAATCTAGATTCAAACATTCTCCTCACTTGCATTTGTAACTGAATGTTAAAAACTATTTGTCGTGAGAAGTTTCCTCATGGCCCATTCTGCCACATCTGAATCAGCTGAAAAATTAACACCCAACTTTTGCCCAGAATGGATCCTATCCAACAAATGGGACCAAAATTGGAACAGAAATAATTGAGGATGGTGGGGTTTTTTTACCTTTTATATTTTATTGCAAGGAGTTTTCTTTACTATGTTCTGTGTATAATCTATTTGAACATGTGCAGTATATAGAAATTGAGCTATATTATGCAGAGGTGCAATGCAGTGTTTTCTATACAACAAATTTTATTTAATCTACATATTTTCTGGATTTCACCTCTCACTATAACTCACAAATCTATTATCTGCTCATTTAGCAGTGTGATCAAATCTGTCCTCAGTGATTTATATGTGATACATCATTATTAATATTTAGAGATAAAAATATACTCTTGTAGGAAGTGGAGGCAGGATAAAATCTGTCACTATTTTTCAGTTGCTTTTAACCTTTAGCTGTGGATTTTCTCTCTGGAATGGCATTATTTGTGGCCATCTCAAAATGAAACTCCTTTCTCACCAGGCATATTCAGAATAAAATTGTGGCTGCTCCATAATTGTCCATGCTGAGGTTGCCATGGGAACTCCCAATAGTCCCAAGGTGCCTCCATGGACCCAAACTAAGAAATCTTCTAACTGCAGCATCTACTTTACGTTATGCACTTATTTTCTTCTTCCAGTACTTTTCTAGTCAAAAAAATAGAATATTGAAATAATGCAATTTCTGGTATTTTTTTTTCTACCTGGATGTGATTTGAGCAGTAAGATGCCTTTGCCATTTAGGGTATCATTCCTTTTTTCCTGAATCTGGGGGAAAGAAATGTGCAAATTCTTAAACTTCTATTGTGGGAAATTATTTGTTTGGTCAAGCACTTTTCACTTTTCCTGCTTAGTAAAGCACTTCTGGATACTTAAATATCACCTTAGAATAAGAACAGAATAATAGTGATTTAAAAGTAGGCTGGTGAATTGTTCTATGATCTCTCCCTTTCTTTCCACATCACCAGCACTGGGAAATGTTATTAAAAATAAAGAAGCTATTATGGTCCATATAAAGGATTTTTTTAATTAAACAAAGAACAGAGCAGCCATAATCCTTACCCATGAAAACATTTACTGAGCACCAACATCGCTGTTGGTGATGGGAGCAGGCTCAGTCACTACACCCAGCTCTGGCAATTGCAGGGATCCATGCACATTGTTGTGAGGGAATGGGATTCTGCTCATAAAATCCTCATTTTAGAGCATCTCTGGGAAGACACAGAATGGTCCTCCTGGTGCACAGGCTTCACATGTCAGATGTGTTCTTTGGTTCTAATTATTTCCTTCTGTGTAGCTCTCTGGGTGGCTTTGACAGGAACAAAATCCTTCTCTTAATTTCTGAGAGCTCCGACTGCTGTCCCACCACAGGGACTGTCCCTGCACCCTGGGAGGAGACAAACATCCACATCCCTGGCTTTGAGTCCTGCTTGTGTGAGAGATCCCAGCTGCTTTAACCATGGAATTGCTGATGGAATTCCCTTCTGCAGCCCAGAGCAGGAGGAGAAGAACAGAGCTGAGAACAGGGAGGATGTCATGTCTGAGCACTGGAAGTGATCAGTCAGTGGTGGCATTTTGGTGACCTCTCAGTGCTTCTGAACAGAACTATCATTATGATCCTAAAGAAAATGTCTTCTAAAATGCCTTATCATTATTATGATCCTAAAGAAAATGTCTTCTAAAATACCTTATCATTTTAAAGATAACAGGACGGATGTGGAGCTTGGCCATCAGGCTCTGTTATAAATACCTGGAACCTCTCCAGTGACGCAGGATCTGAGAGATATTTCTGCTCCTGAGCTCCTCCAGGTGCAGGGCAGCACTTTGTTTGACCAAACTTGTGTTTTAGTCCCTGTGCAGGCCCGAATTTACAACCCAGAAGCCTCAGGCTGTGTATCTGTGCACACAGAGCTAATGTGGATTTACACCATCAGGCTTCTCCTTGTGGCAGCACAGCTGGTGTTAAACAGGACCTGAAACTGTCCCCAGAGATCAGGGCACAACTAAAACTCTCTGATGAGTTTTGTTGCTGTTACAGTCTAATGCTGAAAAACCTCTTTTATTTACTGGTATTTTTTCTGAACATCAATACATCAGATTGTTTCAATGCAGGCCCTGCATTTCTTAGATCTTTACCATTCCTCTTAAATTTTTTAAAGCCATTTCTGTCTGCTTCATTAGAAAGGACAAAGCCAGAACTTTCTTAATCTGGCATTTTTCTGATATTCACAAAAACCTTATGTTAAAAGGACATTATATTTCTCTCCTTTAATCAATGGCCAGGACATCCTAGAGCTGTCTTTATTCTGAGCTGGAGGCTGAGTAGAAATGTTGCAGTTGCATAGCCAGAGCCATAGCAGAAACTCCAGGGACCATTTCAGTGGCTTCTTAAGAACCCAGTGAGTTTTCTAATTGAATCTATTTTCATTCAAAAAAAACCCACCCCAAACAAACAAACAAACCAACACAAAATCCCCAAGAAGAGCTGTAGAGGAGCTTGGGATTCTGTTAATTTCTAAGTTCTCCCGGTCTCTGTAAAGTGTTACAAGGGCTGTGAAGGAAACATTACTTTTACATCTTTGAAGGATGGTGATGTTTTGCCCCAGAGCTGTTATACTGTTACACTTCTTTTTTTTTTTTTTTTTAATAAATAAAAGATATGGTCTCTTCCATAGCTGTCTCTAACCAATATTCATTCCCATTTTGATGCTTCAGGCAGGTCAGTAAAGGGGACATGGAAAAGAGAAATAACATTGCTGACACTTCCAATTGCAAATGACAAGATTAAATTTACTTTTCAGGAAACAGAAACTAAGCCACACTGAAATCATGACCAGCCAAAATATCACTGGCACGTCAATCCACACTCATTATGCATATAGAGATATAAAAAGAAGAGCTGCTTTTTTTGGCCATGGCACTTATTCCTATTTTTAAATTGTGCATATTTAATCATTAGAGAATAGTTTGCAGCGTTATAGAGATGCTGTTAGATGACTCCATCTGTTCTGTACTGTAGTTTGGCAGGGGGAATTCCCATATGCAGTTATCTGGAGGTTTCCCATTCACTCACCACGGCTCAAACTGGAGAACTTGAAATTTCTTAACTAGATGGCATAAGTCTCTGCTTTTCAGTTTGCAACAGCTGCTGATTTCCTTAAGGCTTTTCTCAGTGGGTTGTGATTTGAGGTGAAGAATATAAAAAAATCATGTTGCTAGCAGGGATTTCCCCATCCCTTATCTAAAGGTGAAATGCGTGCTGCAGAAGGAGGCACCAACAAAGATCCCAAATCCCTTGTGTGCTGTCGAGGCCATTCCGGGCTGGGACCCCTGGTGCTCCTGCCCAGCTGTGCACAGCTGGATCTGCCACGAGGCTGTTCCATGCATGGGGTGTGTGTTTGTGAGCTGAGGTCCCAGGAGCACAGCCCTGCCTGTGCTCCCTGCCCCACCCCGCTGATTAACACGATTTATTTGTCCTGGGTTTTTTCTGTGCTTAACAGACGCGTCCATTTCTGTATTCCCGCTGCTGCTGTGTCTGTATTTGTTTATTTCTGCTACTAATTGTGGTTGCTGTGCTGTGCCAGCCCGTTACTAACCACACAGTTTCTCCCTCTCCTGTCTCTTCCAGGACTGTCATGTAAATATCCACTTCTTCAAGGTAGTTTTCTCCTTGGTGTTCTCCTGCACACAACCCCCTTTACCAGCATCTGAAGTTTATTGAGTTTAATTTCATTCTCACCATCTTTTAAGGATGCACTCGATTTTTTTCCACTTCAAGATTTTCTAATTGATTTTTAAAAAAAATTTAAAAATTGAAGTATGAATCTTCTATAATTTTTCATAAAGTGATTCCCAGATTAGAACTTTACTACAAAAAAAAAAAGAGTGATCAAACCTGAGCAGATGCAGTGTGCCTTCCTTTTTGGAGGAATTAGTTAAATGAGTGCCAACTTCTCATGGAAAATGGAAAATCTTTAATTGGAAAGACATTCATGGAACTTTAAGTAACTTTCACGGATAAAATAATGCTTATGGTCACTGTATATTTAAATAGCTAAATTTAGATGATAGAGCATGCATGTTTTATGATTTAAGATAATACCTCTATTGCTGGATGTTATTTGGAGTATGCTATATTTTCAGAGATATTACCCATGTGCACAGATGCTCTGATACCTGAAATACCAATTCACCTGTTTCTTTCTCATTTTGCTCCTTTCACTACTCCCCACATCACTGAGTTACTGCCATAAAAGTTACATCTCAGCATTGAGAACTTACCTGTGTTTTGTTTATATTTGCATGTGTCTCTAACAGATTATCTTGCTTTATTAGGGCAAAGGCCACTGGCACAAACCACACTTTCAGTGTCATACGTTGGTGAAGTTACAATTTCAATTAAAATTTGAAGCTCCTGTGTTGTAAACTGTGTTCTAAGAATCTTAAGATTACTGAAGCCATTATTATCTCCAAATAGTATTTTTACAACTGTTGATCTGGAGTGCTTTACATTATCAATCAAGGCTTAAAATACTTAATTTAAAAAAACGGATATTATTTTTTAAGAGTTGTTTATATTATTAATGCATGATTTTAACAAATGTTCTAACACTGAACCGGCAATATCAAATTAATCTCTTTTCTCAACCTTGATTTTTTTATCTCAGAAAAGCCTGTACAGAAGAGAACTGCCTTTCCTCAATCCTTTACACCTCTTCATATTTGAAAATAAAATCACATGGTGGTTTCATTGGTGAAACTTGTTTTATGCTGGGAAGTTGGAAGTTTCTCTGCTTAAATGCATTTTTAAACCAGAGCAAAATCACCCTGATAAAATGCATCTGGCCTCAATAGGAAGTTTTGTCACCTCATTGTAAAATCCAGGCTTTGAAGAACATTGATACAAGCTGACAAAAATCCTTGGTTAATTCAGGTTTCCATCATAGGAGTGCACCCAAAAAAAGGACTGCAGGCTTTCCCACAGCTGCTGCTTCACCCAACAATTCTGAACTAGGAACCAGCAAATGTACAAAAATTAATGAATAATATCACAGAAAATGGGAGATGTTGTGAATTCATGTTTATGGAATAATCAGACACTGGGAAGGACCGCACACCTATCCTGCTTTTGTCCCACTGCAAAGTGTGTATTTAAATAGATTATTTCTCAACATCATGCAGAAAACACTTTCATCTGTGTTTGTGTGTGTGTGAGAGGGAGATAAATCATTTCAGAGCACATTAAGATTTGGATACAGAATCCCAAGGTTTTAAAATCAGTCCTGGACTGCAGCTTTGTGTGCCTGGTGGGGACTGATTGCAGGGATTTGCTCTAAGATCAGGGAGAACTGAAGTCCTTAAAATTCTTTTAGAACAGCATTTTAATCTTTTTTTCCCCCTTATTGAAATAAGGTTTATACTTAAAAGCAAATTCCACACTCTAGGTTTTTTTATTATTGAAAACTAGCAGTAATTTGCATAATTAAAGAATGGAGGAGCATCTAGAAAAGCAGTTCTTCTTTTGACACTTAGGGGTTCACTGTTGTAGCATCCTATTTGCTTTTGGGGATTTTTATTACCACCACCACAGGATACTTCTGCAAGAATTCTTGAATATTATTCCTAGGCAGCCTCTTTAATTACACTTCATCTCATTAGGCACTGCTCTGTTGCAGGGGAGAGAGTGTTTGGCAATAAAGGCAGGAAACAAAGTGGACTCAGGTGGCCACAGGATTATTAAACAGATTAAACATGTTGACAGTGCCAAATGGGGAACTGGAAACTCTTCCTTCTCTGGATTTCACAGCTCACACAGGCAGACTTTGTCACCCAGGGCAGTATCTCCTGAAATTCCTGTCTGAGGATAGATCCATCCCTTTCCAATGTCTTCCATAGTCATTTGACTTCACTGTCTCCATTTTCTAGGGAATATTCTAGAGAATAGAAAATAGAAATATGTTACCTTCACCTCGTGCCTGGTTTATTTTGGAATATTTTAGAAATCGTGTGTTCAGGTACTTCACACAGTTCTAACTTCTATCCAGCAAGACAAAAAAAAAGTTTAAGAAAAATAATTAAATAGAGAATATTGTTATAAACCCCACAAAAAAGGTCTGTTGAGGAACTTCATGATATATTAAACTGTTGCCTTGTCCTTTCAGATTCCCTTTTTTTCATTATCCTAAGTAAAGTTGAGCTTGAGGAAATAATTTCCCTCTGAGTTAGAAACCACAAGAGGTCAGCAAAGAACAGGGAAAAGCTCCCAGAGCTGAGCTGGATCCTGCTAAAGGCCTGAAAAGAAGGAAATCATCCACATTGCTTGTGTATATATACTTAAAAAATACAAACCCATTAATTTAAACCATAATTTCAGTAAAATTCACTGTAACATCTTTCACACAGCCCTTTATTCAGGTTTGATAACTGGCACTGATGAGAATTTTCCCTCTAATCAAAATATTTTACAATTGCAGGTGTAAAAGCAGGTACTGCTCACCTCAGGATCGCTCAGCCCAACGCTTTGGTGGCTTCAGGAGTGGGGCTCCCGTGTCCTTGGACAGGCTTTCTGCAAAAGACCTTTTTAATCCTTATCAAATACACCACAAATATTTATTGCAGACAAATCCTTTAAATAAATTTACTGTTAGTCATAAACAGGGTAAATATGAAACAATTTTAAGAGGAGGAGAGGAAATGAGGGAAAAATAAACTAAAGACATAAAATAGTTGGTATTTAATTCCCAGGTAGAGTTTTATCACCCATCTCATTTATATCTTTATGAAACATCCCATTTGCCCTTATGCCTTTTTGCTAGCAATGGGAATGCTATGAATTTTTAGTTAGTTTCTCATTAATTATTTTAGCCATTGAAAGAAATACGCATTTTCATTTTGATATATTGCATTTTTCATTAATTACACCATCGTTCAGCACAGTGACACTGCAGTCATGAAAATGAATCTCAGAGTGCTGATAAACAGCTTTGTGGTTATTTACATCTCTCCAGTGTTCCCCTTGCTGCAGACAAGTGTTGCTGCAGTGTAAATTCACCAAGGAATGGCCAAAATCCATGTGGGAACCTCAGGAATCCTTGATGGTGTCCCTGATACTGGGCACACCCCTGGTTTCCAGCAAAACTCTGCTGGTGAATTATAAACCAGCCCTAGGTTATGGCATGAAGATTAAATCTCAGTCTGGTGAGGCATTAGGTCTTGCTGGGGCTTAGAAATGGACTCTTCTCATTTCAAATTCTCAGCATCCTGGTAATTAAGTTGTAGAAAGTAGGAAATTGATAGTCTATCATAGCATCTATAATTACATGGAATTGGAAATGCAATAATGTAAGAAACCAGCTGCCACAATGACAGAGAACATTTCACTGAATGGGAGGGCTTTTCTTCCAGATTTTGACTTGAAATTTATTGGATTTATTTGCTTTATTAAAGGCTTGCTAATGGCTCAACACATTGATCAAAGTCCCCACTTCGTGTGTACACGACTGGAAACCTGAATGTGTCCTTCCTTGAGCCTTGGATAAATCACTGTTATTTCCCTTTTTCCATCCTTAGTTTGAGCTTTGCTGTCAGTGACATCTCCTGAGGTTTGTCTGAGCTGTTCTGATGCTCCTTGTGCAGGGTCCAGGTATCAACAGGCAGATCTGAGCATTGATTTCACACCCACAGCCCCCTGGGCTGGAAGAGTGAAGCTGGAATTTTACTGTTCAGCCTGTTCCATCCTCACTCCTCACCACGCATTTTGCCATCTTTGTAAGTGATGTGCAGGCTGTTACCTGCAGTGGCTTTGGGTTATTTCCAGAATCAGGAGCAGAAATCTTAGCTCCAGGTGTGGCAGTGTGAGATGGGTGATTCCCTCACACGGGGACATCTGGGGACAACGTGGGGGTCTAGCAAAGAGCTGCTGAGAACTTTCTGCCACGTGAGAAGCAGGGATTTATTAGAATTTTTTAAGTGGTGGCAAGGAGACATTCCTGCTCCACAGATCTCAATCCTTGGACCTGAGGTAGGTTGTCCAGAGAATCTGTGGCTGCCCCACCCCTGGAAGTGTCCAAGGCCAGGTTGACCAGGGCTTGAAGCACCCTGCTCTGGTGGAAGGTGTCCCTGCCCATGGCAGGGGGTGGAATGAGATATGATCTTTCGGGTCCATTCCAGCCCAAACTTTTCAAGCCCTGTGCAGTCCTTGGGCTGCTGAGCCTCGTGCAGTGGGAGCCGTGGGGTTTGGAGCAGACCGGACAGCGCCGTGTTCCATCGCGTGTTCAGTGTTTCCAGCCACTGCACGGGCAGAGCAGCTTGTGCTGGGTGGAACCTGTAAAGAAGAGGAGGGAATGCTGGTATCCATGTGGAGCAGAGCTGGGAAAATCCAGAAGGCTCAGCTGCTGGGAGCAGAGCTCTGCATTTACCTCCCTGTCAGGTGTTGGTGGGGCCGATAAATAAAGGATGGGCTGTGGCTCTTCACACAGCACTCTGCTCGTGTGGTGGGGATTCAGAACTGTTGTTAAATATTTTTTCATTTATCGCTTTTTCCTCTTGAAAATGTGGTGCCAGGGATGATCCTGCTGGCATCTGGGAACTCGCTGGGAGTGAGTTTCCCTGGCAACCAAGGAACACATCCTCTAGGGAGCTGCTCATGCAGCTTTGTGTTTGCTTGGATATCTGACCATGGCAGAGGGGATGGGCTTCTCCCTCCTGAAGCTGTGCTTGGGGGTGGGAGGGGGTGGCTGCAAGTTTGGGCAGCTTTGGATCCTGGTGTTGGTTTCCCATGTGGGAACAAAGCCAATCTCACCCAGCTGAGTGCTGCAAACTGCAGCAGAGGAGAGCAATACAAGGTGTTAAAGCACTGGCAGCTTGGAGGAGACTCGTTGAGCTAAAGAGATTGGGAGTAGGAAAGGGAATTTTGGATGTATTTTTTTAAAATCCTCACAACTTTTATTTATTACTGGCTAATGTGTAAAATGACCAATTCAGTCTTTTTGCTCTGTAATTCCTAAGATTCCCTACTACAGGTATACATGGAGGGCAGAAGAACCAACATCCAGATTTATTGCTTTGTCCTATTTGATTTTCTTCACAGGAAAAAATCACAAAGTTTTGAAAAGAATCATCAAGAATTACTGCAATTGCCATAAAAAAATGAAGAATTACTATTCCCTAAATCACTTCTGTTTCTTTTTTGCATCACACTTCTCATTAGATTTTAGATAACTTGTTTCATATTTAATTAAAAGTATAATTGTTACTCCTAGACTAAAAAGAAATCCAAAGCATTTTTACTGTGAAACCTGAGATATCTTTTCCAAGAAGCACCTGCCAAATTCCCAGAATCTCTCCAGTGTAGCACACTGTAATTTCTTAACACTCCATGGAGGAGTGAGTTTGGGCTGTATATATAAGATATGTCTCACCTGTGGTTTCAGGGTAAAAGAACTGGCCGAGATAAGGTGCGTCCAAAGCAGAGGAAGTAAGATGATGTGCATGTCTTGTTTTCTTTTTAGATTAACTTTCCTGCTACCAGTGCAGACTAATTTATCTTTAACATTCTGTTTTCCTGGTTGGTTTGCTGCAAGCTGGCTTTGTTGTAACAATACTGTGGTTTTATCCAAGATAATAAGACAAGGAGTTGGAATGTGGATTGAAAATTAATCCAGGGCCTGGAATGCTGTCTTCAACTTCAGCAAGTTTTAATATCCATGAAAAATAAAAGAGGGTTCAAATAGGATTCTGCGATTTTCAATTTAAGTCATGGTAGGAAAGGCAAAATATCAATCTTTTCCAATAAGCTTTTAGGAATAATTTGAGTTTATGTCCCTTCTGTAGCTGCAAAATTGGTTTTGCTCTGGCAGTCTGGAAGAGGATATTGGCTGCATGGCATTTTCTGTCTGCTACAGCCAAGGTGTTTCAGATATAAAACTCATGATAGAGCTCAGTGAAATGTCTTGAAATTCCCACTCTATTTCCACTAGGACCTTAAGCCAAAAAACAGTAACAGGGATTCACATGCCGAATGTGAAAAAGGGGGTTTTTTTGCATGCTTCTGAAAGAATGGTGGCTGGCCAAGGTGATGGGAAATAAGGACCTTTGATAAGGTGATGATAATTTAATGACTTCCTGCCACTTTGGGGCTGTGTGCTTCCTTTGAGTCAGTCTGGTTGTTCCCCAGCATTCCCTGGCTGCCCTGTCCCTGGATTTTCCAGCTGGTTTGCAGCAGGGCTCTCTCTTCACCCCTCCCATGGCAGCTCAGCCAGGGGATAACCAGGATTGTCACCTTCCCACGGGCACTCAGAGCTCAGCACATCAATGAACTCCTGCCCTGCTCACCTCCTGCCTGCCTCAGACAGCTCAGAGCCCACCTGAGCACACCAGAGGAACCCCGTGTTCTCAAAAATCTGCCATCTGCAAAGAGAGATTCTCAAACTGAGAGTGACATCTAATTTAAAAAAAGCTGAAAGATGGGAGTGAGAGGAGCTTGTCTGCTGCTCATTGAATCTAAGTGCTCAGAGGATGCACAGAGGCCTTGGCTGGCTTCTCAAATATTATTTTAAGATGCTGCCTTCAGATCCTGAGAATTCCAGGCCGTGTTGACTCCGAGTGAAAGCAGTGCCTCCAGCTCTGGAGCCTGCTGGTGAACCTGCCATGCTTTTTTATGGAAAAAGTTCTGGAAACTCCAGATTTCCCAGCTGCTGCTGGGATTGCAGCAGTGCAGAGAGCACTCCCTCCCTGGTTGGCAGGTTTGTACTCAAAAAACAAATGGCCTCGGAACAAAATTTGACTTTTTGTTCTAGTTATGCATTTTTTGGACAAGCTGCCAACGCCTGCCCAGCGGGTTTAAAGTGGAAGAAATAAAGCTGGTGCTTTCCATTCAGGGCCTGATTTGGATCTCCATTACTCAGTGAAAAGAAGGATATTGAAATTGCTTTGTGCATCAGAAAAGCAAGATCTTTATCTGAGATCCCATTTGTGGGAGCATCACAAAGGCAAAGCTGCTCCCTTGAGCCACGTCTTTATCTTGTACCAATAACGGATATTGGGATTTGGGGGTTTTTTCCCTTTTTTTGCTCATGGCTCAATCTTGTGTGGCCTGGAAAGGAGCTTTGTGCTGCCAGAGAGCTCAGATTTGTCCCAGCAGCCAGATCTGCCCTGGGAGCATCCCTTGCAGGCTCAGGGATTTAGGCTGACATCCAGGGCTGGCTCTCCCTAAAAGTTTGCACAGCACCCAATCCTGATCAGCATCTCCAAGTGCTGCTTTCATGCAAACAAGTAATAACATTGCTGTGGAGGAAATTCCCCAGTCTAAGCTGTATTACAAGTTTTTTAATAAAGAGATCTGAACTTGAAAAATTCATATCCCTGTGGCAGGGCATAAGATTTTCTGCACTTATAAAGTTGCAGGAAGAGTCATCCAAGCTGAATATGATTTTGAAGTGACAGGAGGTTATTTTGTCAGATGATTATCTGACATTACTGCAAGAGTAGATGGAGTCTGTGAATCGAGTGCCTCTCAATTTTATGGTTTTAAACTCCTCTGGGGAGGGGAAGGTTTGTAACTCCCAGTTACAAACTCTCAGTTTCAAAGGTGTATGCCAGTCCTGGCTTTTAAAGGGAGGTATTGTGTGACTTTGAATAAACCTCCATTTCTGTCATTTTCTTTATCTGTAAAAAAAGGATAATACACAAATATTGTCCTTTTGTGAAGCAGAGAAAATAGTAGTTATCCTGAATTGTCAAACATACATCACTAGCAAAAAGTAAATTGACCATATTAGAGGTTATTAACCAGACCAACACACCAGACAGATGGGGAAAGCACTTATATCCCAAATTATTAAATCTTATGGCTTTGCTTCTGCTGGTATATGGGATTATTTTGAGGGGAAAAAAAAAAGAAAAAAGGATATTATCTTGTAGCCTGCATTATCTTTTGGTGAGTGTTACTTTTTTCTCTTCTATTAACTCTGGGATTTGAAATGCAGCTTACTTGAGCCATGCTATGGTGTCTCATGTGAAATACTGAGACTTGCAGCCTCCTGTAAACCAAAGTTTCTAGACAAGGCAGAGCCCTTGTCTGTAATATTTCCTTTCCCCCCTTTTCCAGATCAACCCTTGATTGAAAATCAAAGTTGATTGTACTGCTGGTGTGAAAGTGGCCGTGTGCATCTGCATTAATTCTCATGTCTTGTGGGATTTTTTAATGCAGGTTCTTTTTCTTGGTGCATGTCAAAATTCTCTTAACTCTTGCTATGCAGTGACTGGAAAAATTCCATTCTAAAAGAGAATGTTTTGAGGAGGTTGTTTATATCCCAAAATACCCAGTGTACATTACAGCGTGGTATTTTTGGATAGCCTCTTTTTATTTTTTTAATTTTTAATTTTTTTTTTTGTATTTCAGAACAAAAGCACCATTTAAGCTGCTTTTGGCATGAAAGCAAATGATCATTTTTAATTTTGTTTCTGGGCTTTGCTTTGGTTTTGCTCTTTTAACCAGATAAGCATATCTGCTTTATCTGGTTCTAAATGAACACAGTTTTCCACTTTAATTCCTTCAATTATGTCAAAATTATTGCTGGAATGAGTCTTTGAAGGTGTGTCTGTGCATATTTTATTATGCAACCTTTCACCTGGGAATGCCACCTCAGACCTGGCCATTTCCAATTCCAACTTCCACCCAGAGATCCTTTCTGCCAGGAAATGGGGAGTTCTCACTTTGCTGTTTTTGTGTGTGTATGTGTGTGTGTGTTCTTCAGAAAGCCAAACTTGGGCCAGCTGGTAACAAAGTCATTACTTCAACAGAAGACAAGAACTCAAGTGTGCCATCCAACAATCTGGACAGGGTGAAGCTGACAGATTTCAACTTTCTCATGGTTCTTGGAAAGGGGAGCTTTGGGAAGGTAGGAATTCTTCAGAATAATCCATTCACATTCCTTTACTTTTTTTTCTTCTTCTTTTTTTTTTTTTTTTTCTTTTCCTTGAGGAAAAATGAACAAACAGCTTTCAGAAGCAAAATCCAGAGTCAAAGGATGTGTATATTTGAGGAAGGATTTCTTAACAGGGAGTAGGGTCATTTCCCCTAAGGCCTAGCAGATTTAAGTCCAGATGGGAAGTTTTCTTGAAAAAATAAAAACAAATTTATAACCTCAGACTGTTGGGCAATTTGAGAACTCGTTGCTCATGTTCAAATCCTCACTTCTTGGCAGTTTCAAGGAAATTAAGTCTTACTTTTCTGGCTTTAATACCTAGGTCACTCTGCCAGTTCTGGAAGTCACCAACATTAGTAAGGGTGAATATTGGACAAAAAACCAGGAACAGTGTATATATATATCAGAAATCCAATAGCTGAGAGAACAGATTGCTATTTTTCTGCCTGTTTGAACAAAACTCAGGTGATAAAGTGCCCTTTACTGAAGAAGTCTCCTGGGACTTAACATTTTATCAGCCCTGCTGCAACGAGCCCGCAATCAGCCAGCGGGTTTGGGCACAGGCTGTCTGAAATGTACAGTGATCATGATTTTGGAGTTTTGATCAAATTTCTCTCTACAAATTAAGGGAAAAGCTGGCTTGCCATCTCTCTGAATCTTGAGGCATCTGAGTGACCTTCCCTCCCTGGCCCGGGGGATTTTCACGCCGCTATTTCCCTTTCCTGCAGGTGATGCTGGCGGACAGGAAGGGCACAGAGGAGCTGTATGCAATCAAAATCCTGAAAAAGGACGTGGTGATCCAGGATGATGATGTGGAGTGCACCATGGTTGAAAAACGAGTCCTGGCACTGCAAGATAAGCCCCCGTTCCTGACACAGCTCCACTCCTGTTTCCAGACAGTTGTACGTGAGCTCTGTCTTTCTCCGCACCCCGATGTTTCCCAGGCTGCGTGGTCGTGGATTTTATCACTCCAGTAACATTTATTATCATCCAACCCATGTATGGTAGCCTCTGCACGTAGAAAATGGTGAAGAAATCCCACATGTAATTACCCCTTGGATCTTAGATGTAAAAAATAATTTTAAAGGTTTTCCTTCATGCAGTCGTTTGAGCAGGGCAGCATGGCAATTCCTAAATGTAATTATATCTGCTTTGCTAAGTCAGAGCCTCAAGCCCAGGTTCCCAAAGGTTCCCAAATACTTTTAAAGCTCTGAGGATAGTATTTGAAAAGTCTTAATGGCTGTTATTATATCGTGGGGTTATTAGTCATGAATCAGTGTTGGTGGATTTAATTTAGTTTTTTGTCACTTCTGGATGACACCGAGGGGCTTTTTCTTCTTCTTTCCTTATAAATATGTGAAGTGGGCATTTGCCCATCACATTGCAGAACATCTCCCAGTGACACATTTGAGGATGGATCTGATGGCCCAGTGTCACTGTGCCAGCCTCTTGGATGACGTGGAATTATGGAACTAGTGAGGCTGGGAAAATCCTCTAAGATCACCAAGTCCAACCCACGATCAGCCCACGTTCCCCATGAAACCATGTCCTCAAGTGCCACATCCACACATCTTCCAAAGGAAAACTTACTAGGAACTATCAGAAATGGCCTCAAAGCAATTTGGAATTTTTGACCATCTTTGATTTATTTTTATTTTCATTGTTTTTCATTTATTTTTAGAGACATTTTTCAGACTGAGCTATATTTGTATAATTCTTGAAACTGTTGGAGACAATCTGTAAGAGCATGGCACTAAAATTGGCAAAGGCAGACAGATCTCATCAATCATTGACTCTTAAAGGTTGTACAAAACATTCCGCTTCCATTTCCTGATCTATAATTTTTTCCCAGTCCTAATAATCCTAAAAGCTTTTTAATAACGTGCTAGTGACTTTTTTTTCCCCCTTTTTGGCTGATCAATGAATATCTAATATTGTCTCTAATGTATTTATGTGCCCCTTTACTACTTTGTCCTAGGACCGGCTGTATTTTGTGATGGAGTATGTGAACGGTGGGGATCTCATGTATCACATCCAGCAAGTAGGAAAATTTAAGGAGCCACAAGCAGTGTGAGTGTTCATGTATTTAAATCACATCATTTGATTTTACAGTGTAGGAGGATTTGGTTTCTTCCTCTTCCCAGGCTCAGGATGAAGTCTGGGCTGGTCTTTGTTTGTTTTTAAGGTTCCAAATCTGAACTTTGTGTTAAAAATGTTGTTTGAACACATAGACCGAAGGTAGTTGTGCCTTTATTCAAAAATACAGCACAAACAAAAGCAGGAGAGGCTTACTTGAAAAGTGACAAGAATTTAAGCAGGGCAGCAGGAAATTAAAGATGTTACTTCATATTCTGATGTTGTTTTTAAAAGCAAATATTAAACAGTGAGGAGAATGCTTCAGTCTGAATTAGTGCTACAGAGAAAGGCAGAACAAATAGACTTAGCACTGAGATATAAATTACACTTTATACAAGACAAATTCAATGTATAACTTGTAAGAAATTGTGTGATATATTTGTGAGGAGTTAATAAGGAATTAGGAGTTGTTTATCTACATGATTCTTTTCAGGTGATTGTACATCTGGCACATCAGTGAGCAACTGAAAATGATCTGTTGCATATTTAAGAGTGAATAGATCCATCAGTATCGTTTTAGCCATCCTTATAATAAGTCATAACCACTTTGTTAGTGTTTCATAAATCATTTACTAATGACACTTTAAAATCAAGGGTGACCAACTGCTTTAAGCACTCAGTTAAAATAATTTCTCATTTTGGTATAAGCAGGGTTGAAATGGGGCTTGTTTAAACGAGAGGCCTTCTGAATAGAAATATTTCAGATGCAGACAAACATTTTAACAACTCGCTGAATCAAACCGAGGTGGTGTCAGATCATCCTTGACTCCCAGCTAATGCAACTTGCCAGCACTTGGCACAATCTGTGGTGCTTCATGACAGCTTTTGCCTGTGCTGCATCTTCACACATGTTCACAAACACCTCTGATCGAGTGTTGCAGAGCTCGGTTGCTTCCTCTCCCTTGCGCTGAGCCTAAAAATTAATCTCATCTTTAAATAATCCTCTCGCACGTAATTTGCACAGTTCCACAGCAACCAGCTTCAAACAGCCACCACTATTCTATACCTCTTAACTGCATTCAGCAATTATATCTTATATGGTAATTATTTTAATTAGCTTCATGTAATTAATCCATTAACAGGCTGTATAAAGGAACGCTATTTCTGCAAATTATTTCATGCCGTATGAATTGCAATGTACATCGAGCTGCATCCTGAATTCATCAGTCTGTGATTAGAGATAAGAACCTTTGCAGCAGAGTTAGTGCAAAAAAAAAAAAGCTGTGCTCCAGCTGCACCATTTTTTGTGGTCCAGGGAGCCATTTTCCAAATTTTTTTTTTAGATTCTGCATTATTTCATCATCAAATCCTCAAAATGTATCTATTAAGGTCCAGCTGAAGTGATAGGTCTTTTATGTCACCTGTATATATACACTATCAATTCCATATTTCATATGCTACTACATTATCATGCTTTACTGTGATTCATTTCCAATTTATTTTGCCAGAAGAAACTCATGAGGCAATAAGAAATGTGTTGATTTTTTTTCCCCCCACACAGGTTCTATGCAGCTGAGATCTCAATTGGGTTATTCTTTCTCCATAACAGAGGGATTATTTATAGGTGAGTATGATCTGACATAAGTAACTTCTGAACTATTTTTAAAATCCCAAAATGATCAGTTTCTTTAACTTTTCAGTGTATTTTTAAAACAGAAAGCCATCAGTGTAGAGCTCTTTTAGTTGTGTTACTGCTGGTAAGGTGGAAACCCTGTTGAACCTGAGCTTTCTGACACTTGTGCTCTGCCCCGCTGAAATAAAACCTCTAGAAAATGGAAAACTTTATGTTTTGTATTTCTGTGTGTTGTTTAATAATATTACACATCCAAAATTGTGAGGTGAGGGGTCAGACACAGCCACCTCTTCATTCACTGTCCAGCCCAGAGCAGCTGTGGCTGCCCCTGGATCCCTGTCCAGGTCCCAGGCCAGGCTGGACAAGGGGGCTGGACGGTGGGAGATGTCCCTGCCATGGCAGGGGTGGCTCTGGATGAGCTTTAAGGTCCCTTGCAACCCATTCCAGGATTTTAAGGTCATTCTCAAATGTCTCCCAGCTCCCTCCAAGCTGAGCCAGCCCCACATGTGCACCCTCAACCTCCCAAAGAGCTGCAAATATTCCTTATTCAGAATAGGCTCACCCTAGCTGACCCCAAACATTAACCTTAAATTACTGTGATTCTTCTCAGAGATCTGAAATTAGATAATGTGATGTTGGATTCAGAAGGACACATTAAAATTGCTGATTTTGGAATGTGCAAGGAACACATGTTGGATGGAGTAACAACCAGGACCTTCTGTGGCACTCCAGACTACATTGCACCTGAGGTAAATCTTTAAAGAACATTTTAGTGTCTTAAAGGAAATTGTCCCTCCACATTTTATACCACTGGGTTTGGATGGCTCTAATTCCAGATTCTCTCTGGATGGCACCATTTAACCTCTGCAGGTGTATTGGATATATTTGTGAATTAAAGCAATGTAATCAGTAAGACCTCACAATTTTAGGGAATACCTACTTGATTGAACAACTAACTTTTTATGAGGTAACATTTTGTTCATTCTAGCAAAAAAAACTTTAAAAAACAGGCTCACCAACTTCTGATCTTAAATTTCTAGCCTGGAAATATTATTATACTAAACTTTGCAATTTGTGAAGTTACACAAACATCGTGGGTGTTGCTGAGCTTTTTGCTGAGATCAGTAAATATTTCACTGGGAGCAAACAACTCTGCTTTAATCTATGCCCTCATAGGTTCACACAGCTGCCAGCACACATTCATTTAAAAGATTATCTGGCATTTTCAGGAAATCACAAACCACCCTCTGGTTTTTGGGAGGGGACTCGTGAGCTCTTGAAGCTTTTTGTTGACCTCTTTGTGAAACCACTGTGGCTTTCTCCAGGCCATGTCCTGCCAGTGCTGCACAGGTGCCAAGAGTTGCTGCTCCTCACCTCAGGAAAGCTCCTGCCACTGAAAGCCTCTTCCAAAAGCTGAGAGATCGGGCCTTGAGTGGAATTTTGTAATAAATCTATAATTTGCCTTGAGTTTTCTGTGACTTGGCCATACCTGTGCAGCTTTCAAGCCACTGAAAATGACATTGAAGCCTGAACCAACTGCAGTGGGTCTCAAATGAAAATATGATCATGAAAAGCCCGGTTGTGCTTTAAAGCACTGAGATAAATACAAGCTCAGAGTTAAGATTTTGAGTCTAGATATGATCTGTATTTCAATAGCTGAGTTCTAAAAAATTGAAAACAAGCACATGTGGTGATTTGGCTATAATTCAAATATATGAATATTAAAATCTGGTCTTTGTGCATACTGAGCTTTCAAGAGTCTTGATTTGTTTGGCAGAAAATTTGATGCAAGGGGCTGGATCCTGATCCAAGAGTTGTTCACTGGGTGCTGAGCAAGAGGCAGCTCTGGTTGAAGCATTTCTGGCTGTAATTGAATGTTGGAATAGGAGAGATTTATACATGGACAAGTAAATTAGTGTCTAAGGTGAATTTTGTCATCTCTGGGAAATTGGAATGAAAAATAGTTTGTTTTTTTCCTGGTTGCTAATTCATGCTTTTCAGAGTGAAATATTGTGTATTATACATCCTTGTTTTTTCACCATTTGCTGTTGCTTGCAGCAGGATATCAGAACAACCAGAGTAGTATTTCATTTTCTTCTGTCAAAACATAAATTAAGCCAGTATTACAAATTTAAGTGTCCTTTCTGTGGTAATTGTCTTGTGCCAGTTAATGCCAAAGAACATTTTGTCAGTACCAGAATGCTCAGTGTGGGTCAATGCTGGAGCGAATTATTTTACTTTATTTGGAAATTTCATATAAAGAAATAAACCTTTTACCAAAAACATCCAGTAAGTGAGAGAAAGTTAGCCTGTTATCTTATAAACAGATTTGATTTGATTTTGTTTTAATTGGCTGATTTTCTTTTGTCTCTGAAGACATTATTATGACTGACAGTTTGCTAACTAGTTCTGTGGTAAACTTCAAAGGAAGGTTCCTGTTTTGCTTGCAGGGGTGTTTCAGCTCACATTTCCATGGGCTAAAATTTATAAATTTCTAATAGATTTTAATGAGAATTCATTTGCACGGTCACATTCCCTGCTGGGTGGAGATAAAGGAGCTAAATCTAAATAAACTCTTGTAGGTATCTGGAGTAGAATCCTGTGAGTGGGCTGCACTCAAACATGGAGAGTGAGCTCTTTGCAGCAGCGTTTGGGGAAGAATGTGGTGACTCTCCTGGGGCCTGGAGGTGCAGGACCTGCCCACAGATGGATCAGAGAACACTCAGCTGCAAGGACCCTGCAGGGACAGCCCAGCTGGTGTCCCCTGCCCCAGCTCTGCCTGGAAAAGCAGGGGAGTGCAGTGCTGCCTTCAGCAAACTGAACCCCCCAATTTGGTGTGCTGAAAAATAATGTTTTCCCTTTTTTTTCTGAGTGGGAAAGTTGCCATTTGCTATTACCTAGGTGTATAATGGGCTGGAATTAGTGTTAATTTTCTGACACTGTGCAATTTGAGGAATGTGCAGAGGTTAAACTGGTGGGATCCCACGTCTGCTTCTCTCAGGCAGAAAGTGGTTATCTTGTACAGAGTGTTTCCTGATGTGCTGAACTTAAATATTTATGGTCAGAGTGGTAAAATAGCTGTGAAATCAATTAGTACTTTGTGTTTCCTTGACCAGTCAAGAGAGACAGGAGGAGATGGATGTCAAGAGGATTAGGGGGAAGGGATTCTGCCGGCACAGAACCCCACCATCAGCATCCCTGCAGCAGGGATTTTTATAATTTAAATTAGAAATTCCATTTTCCCTCTCTTCCCTCTCACAGCCTCAAAACCTTCAGTTCCAACCTTGAATTTGCCAGGATTGTGGGAGGGAAATAGGTACTACAAAGGTTTGAAAAGTGCATTTGACTGTTTCTTGTACTGGTAATATTTATTTCTTTTAATAACTGAGTTTTAACTTTTCCAGCAGACATCATATATGCTCACAAAAGATTTCCTCTTGCCTCTGGGATATAATCTTTTCATCCCAACTGCCTACTAGCTGCAATGATCTAAACATTCCTACAAATTGCTGATATTAATCTCTGTGTCCTGCTCTTAACTGTGCCTTCCTTGGAGGCAAAATAGAGAAAAAAAGAAAAAAAAGCAATTCCTTCTGCCAATTTTGCTTGATGAGAGAAATTCCTGAGCTCTTTCTGAGTGCTCAAATCCACAGAACCTGGAAAGGCAGAGCTCTTAATGCATGGCAATAGATGGGTAAAATGGGACATCTGAAATGCAAAAGGACATGAAAAAGGCAATAATTTAAATTAATGATGAAGAAGGAGGGGAAGAGAAGGATCCCATCAGTTTTCCATTGCTGCCTGGCCAGTGAAAATCAGGAATCATAGGTGGAGGAGGGTACAGCTCTTTATTTCTAGGGACAGGAACTCCCACACTGCTCTGGGTCTGCTCTGCACATTGTGGTGAGCCAGGAGGAGATGTTCACATACCCCCATTTACTCTAAAAGATACCAGAATTTGTACATGCAGATAGAATGACTTTGGCAGCTGCTGCATGGCAGGCAGGGATGGCTTTGAGTGCAGCAGCACTCAAGGGGGCACACGATGAATTCTGGGTGATGAGGAGGGAAACACTGAAAATACAACGTTTACAACTGGCTGACTTTGTACCAGTGCATGTTTGACTGTACACTGAAGGCTGATCTGCTTCCTCCCACATGTAATTCCTCCCTTGAAGTGAGCATTCTCCCCTCTGGTTTGCACTGCCCAGTTAGTGCTGGGAGCAGCTCCCAGTATGAGGAGTTTTGTCACAGGTTGCACACAGGACGTGGCAAACAGCTGGTCTGGGTTTCCCTGGTGCCACAGCCTCACCAGGATCAAACTGGTGACTCAAACTGGGTGTGTTTAGATGGGATTAAAGGGAAGGAGGAAGAAAATTCCCTGTGTGCAGCAGCACCACTTCTGCATGGAGATAATTCAATGAAAAAGGTGTTGTCATTGCATTTGCAGTGGGACTTTTCTAGCCTTGCTGGCTGTACTCATGTCTCAATTCCCACTCTGCCATCACAGACTGGCTCAGGTGAGGGAGGTGTGTGCCAGCTCAGAGGGGCACTGCTCTGTTCATCAGATGTGGCATCAAGCAGCAGAAAAATTGTAGTGATTCTGACCATCCATTGGAGCTTTTTCCATGTTAATTCTGCCTCTCCTGATGATTCTGTTTGATATTCTCTCCCAAAGGCAGATTTCATAGGGGAGATTGCATTTCCTGATGGGAATGCTGTTCAGAGAGGAGCCCAGCCTTGACTCAGCCCTTGCTGGATAAAAGTCAGCGTCATTGAGTCTGTGCTTTGGTACAATTTCACTGTAGGACATTGCATTGCAGCATTTATGTGATTTCCTCCTCTCAATAATCCCATCAAGCTCCTTCACAACAGGGACAGAAGTGGACTGTGGGCTCCTGCACAGACCTGGCTGCCAGGTACAGAACTTTGGCAGTGTAGCAGCATTTTCTTTCTCACTGCTATGGATCCATCTCCTCCTCATTTGCTAATTGAAATAAACTGTTCCTCCCAAAACCACATACCATGTACTTGTTGTACAAAATGTTCTGCCCTTACAAATCAATGACCTGAAAAAATCCCTTTTTTATATAAAATATTCTTTTCCATAAGGCAGGGAGACATTTTCAGAGGAGGACTGAGGATGCAATGTTTTGTCATTTTGTGGGTAAAGGCCAGTATTTTTCCTGGATGAAAGTTTGAAAGTGTTTGGTGTTTCAAAAGGAAATATTGATCCCAGCAGGAACTTACTGGTGATGGAAATGGAAGGGAGAGTAACCAAGTATGTCAACTGCTATAAGATGAAATGAATGTCCCAAATATATATTTTTAAGCCCATGTTACTGCTAAGAGATAACTAACACAGACTGCCTTTATGTAGGGCCTTCCAGATGAGAATCTTGTTACTATCTCTGGTTGTCTAATATATTCCAAAGCACAATTGATTTTAAAATCCTTTGGTTAGAAACATTGCAGTAATTTTTAAGTCATGTGCTGCTGTATCTCAGGCAAGGACATATATCCACACAGAGACCATAATTTTATTTAGTAGCCAGGCAGCCCTGCTTTATTGCACTGGTGACTCACTATTTTCCTGAGCAACTATGGAACTTGGCAGTTCAACTCCTCTTTCAGACTGCTAAAAAATTTAGGATGTGTGATGTGTATTTGACTGGGCAATTTATTTCACAAAGAGTGAAAACACAAGCAAGCAGGAAAATGAATGCAAGCCCCTCTGGAGTTCTGACTGCCTCAGTTCCCTGCGCATTCCAGTGGAGACGATGGAGTCGAAGGCTCTGATGCTGCCTTCAGTGGGGATGGGCAGGGACTAGGATGTCCTGCATCCCTTCACAATTCACAGCATCCCTTCACAGTTATTTAGGAAGAGATCTGAGAAACAGCTGCACCTCCAAACTCCTCCACACCATTTCCAAATGCAGCTCTTAAATAAATGAATGCTGATCTCTGAGGAGGCCTCGATTAAAGAGGGTGACACAGGAGGGGACCTGGGTGCTGCTGGCACCTGCAGCTTTTCCTTGTGTCAGAACTCAGTTTGCACTGCTCTGTGAGTCAGGTCTGAACCCAGAGCATGGAAAATACTTGACATTTCCATTAGTCTGAACAGCAGAACCCCCTTTCTTTTTGGTGTAGCTGGTATTTCGTACTGAGCATCATGTAGCTTGGAAAAACTTGACTGAGATTTTTGGAGTTTTGCTCTTTTCCTGAATTTTGATTCCTTTTACAGCAGAACAAAAACATAAATATTAAAAAGAAAGGTTTCATTATTGATGGTCCTTAAGTTAAGTGAGCCTCATGATTTCAGACTTTGACACAAACAGTTGGGTAATGGTTTTGCCATTTGTCTCCTTCATTGTGCTGCTGTACTTCCTCCTTTGCCTTCAAATGCACTCCTGAGAGCTGCATTTTCCACAATATCAGGGTACCAAGGACATGGGTGGGTTTAGACTCACACTTGCAAAACAATCCCAACTCCCACTGAAATCAGCTGGAGGGAGGATTACAGGATTGTCTTTCTGGCCTTTTCCAAGGAAACCTGTCCTTCTCTGCACATCACACACGTACCTAATGGGGTTAACACAGGGGTTTCTCCTGTGTTTGTTTTTTGTGATTATGCAGATTATTGCTTACCAGCCCTATGGGAAGTCGGTGGATTGGTGGGCATACGGTGTGCTGCTCTATGAGATGTTGGCTGGCCAGGTAAGAGATTCCCCCTCCTGTGCTCCTCCTCCTGCCCTCCAAGGCTGCTCTGTTTCAAGGCTCCCTAAAGGTTTAGACCATTGCAGGATAAGATTGAAGCCTTTCATTCTGCTGTTATCTCCTTGTACTCTTGACTGACTCAACTGAGAATGTATTTAGGCTTTAAGCTCTTTATGTTGCACCCACATAATCAAGCTCTGCCTTTGAATACGGCTCCTTTGTACTGCAATAATGTTATAAATAGCCATCTTCAGAATTGAAAGGGAGACACTTGAGCAGGAAAATGCATGTCAAGTGGAAGAAATACCATTTAGGAGTTTGAAACCACAGGGAAGCATAATAAGAGTGTGTATAAGCTCTGCATTGCAGTTAAGTCCCAAGAATACAGTTTTGTACTGTATGTCCTGGGGGTAAAATCTGGAAATGTGCTCAGTTACAGACCCCTCATTCTGCAGTTAATGAGAGGCTGCTCTCTGAGTCCCTCGGGTAGGGAAGCAACACTCTGCTGCAATAAATGGCATATAAGCCCCAACTTTAAGGAATTATATTAGTCTTGAGTTAAAAAAGATTCCTGCAGTTGAATCTCAGTGAGTGTTAGGTAAAGGCAGGCATTTTCCGAGCTTAAAACATACATTTGTAACAAATGCCTTTAAGAGTTTCTCTGTGGAGTTCCAATGGACATTTTAAAAGTTTAATGTGTACCAATTGCAGCTGTTAACATTTGCAGGCTGAATTTCAAATATTGGCCATCTGAATGCTTTGGAGAAAAGGAGATTTAGCATTAGCTGGGTCTTGCACAGGGCCCATATCCATGGAATTTATCCGTGGGCACTTTCCTATCCCTGTATTTTAAAATATAGCACAGACCTTTCTTGTGATAGTCTCAAAAGCATAATCTACAACCATGACACAAAACAAACTGGTGTTTAACTGGAATTAAGTGAGGAATGGATATACCTTAGCACAAGGTAATTGAAAGTTATTCTCCAAACTTCAGCCTTTGAAGTATTTTGCCTGTCTGGTGTATAGCAGCTTTAAAAACTGATTAAAGCTGATCACAAAGATAGTCCTGCACACATTTCATTAACCTGGCTGCCATTCTGGGGACAGAAATGAACATTTCCCCTTGATTTTGATCTGAGACTGTCAAACACTAAACTGGGTCAGCAGAAATCCAGGCTGCAGATTGCTGTGAGCTTGGGGAGTCTTCCTGGACAAGGAGCACTGCTGTATGTGGATCTCTTTGGGCATGGTGTTGTCATGCCATTTCATAAAAAGTAGAAAATTTAACATGAAAAAGGAAAACTCAGTAAGTTGCTCACTTGTGATTTATTTTTTACAGCCTCCATTTGATGGGGAAGACGAAGATGAACTGTTCCAGTCCATAATGGAGCATAATGTTTCCTACCCAAAATCACTGTCCAAAGAAGCTGTCTCCATCTGCAAGGGGGTGAGATAAAATGTTAATTTATCATTAAGTTCCTTTTTGGCAATCCTTGTGAGTAGCTGCCTTTGCCTGGCTCTGACACAGCACTGTAGTATTTTAAAGTACAACTTCTGTCAGGCAGCGCTGAGCTGTGTTGTCACTTGGTGTCACTGGTAAGTGCTGGGCTCTTCCCGCTGTGCCTGCTTGTTTTATGGAAAGAACAAATGTCAGGATCAGCAGCTGCCAAAGCCAGAGCAGAATTTATAAACAGGACCTTGGTGTGAAGAGTCTCCCCAGGCTTTGCCTCTCGACCTGCGGCAGCACAGCCCCGATTTTGCGGGGTGAGATTTCTCAGCTTGGCTGGAGCTACTCCAGCGAGCCCTCAGCCCAATGACAGGATCAGAGCACAGGAGTTTAGGAGAATCATTTTTAAATTTAGGTGAAGATAAGCTTATGTAAAAATCTTTAGCAGAAATGCAAGGAAACCATGGGGAAATTCTGATCCAGTGGTACCTGTGTGGCCTAAAATTGGTCTTAGATACTAAATTAATTTTTTTTTTCACTTTTGAGGAAAATAATAGATTTAGCTTCAGGGGATTAGCTTAGGAAGAAAGAATTCATTTGACTTCCCTTTGATTCCATGTGATTCTCCAGAGCACCATCAGTATGCAGCTTTTCCAATCCACCGCCTGTAATGGGTTATTTGATGTCTGACTTACACTGATAAAACACCACTGCACTTAGTTAATTTGGTATTTACATTCTTCCTATCCTTTCCAACCATTTCTGAAGTGCTATACATGAGCTGGGTATTAGTCCCTTTAAAAAAATCATCAAGGAAAAGGTGTTTAGAGCAAGAAGGTAAAATGAAAGACCATGCTAATTTTGGATCTTATCCCAGCTGGCCAACAAAAAATAAACATGATGTATTTTTGTAAAGTACATTCAGATTGTTGCCTTGTTGTGACAATCACACATTCAAACAGCACAGTCTGTACCTGATGTAATTGCCCTGTTTTCAGCTCCTCTGTTTGCTGCTCTCTGGTGCTCATGTCAAGGGAGGGCAGAAAGCTAAAATTACCCTGCACCTTGAGATTTTGGGCAAGTCTCTGTGATACTGACGTGTTCTTCATCTGCATTAAACTGACAAATTAATCTCAGGTTTCAGTGGGAATTTTTCCTGAGCTAAGAAGTCAATATGAGAAAGTTTCTGACCCTTGCAGCCAGTGGTAGCTCAGCAATCCCAGTACTGGGCACCGTTGGGCAAGACAAACTTGCCCACCCTGCTCTTGGAATTGATTTGTCTGCTTGACTTCCATTCCACTGATTGAGAGTTTGTTGGTTTTGGTAAATGCAGCAACTTTGGAAAGAATTAAAACTACTGGAATCAATACTCCCATTTTCTTTTATTACCTACTGTTGAAGCAAGGGGTTTGGAAAAAGTAACAAAAATGGGAGCATCGCTGTTAATCTTGAAGAAAGCTGTGATTCCTGCCCAGTGCACAGCCACTTCCCAAACCTGCTTAGAGTCACTTTTATTTTAGGTTCAAAATTGGAATCAGATCAACTGAACATTTGGAAGGAGACTAAAGTGGTACTGAGGTTTTAAGATCTGTTGAGGTATCACTCCCAGCAGTACATTAATCATATGTAATTCGTAAAAGAGCTTTAAAAAGTCACCACAAAACTGGAACTGAGAGTTTAAGGCTACATTGCACAATTCCCAATGTTCCAATTGGAACTTGTTAATTAGGGAATACATTCCAGTTTCTGAGAACACCAGGCTGGTGGATTTGGGGCTGGTTTTTTTTCCCCAAGTCTGTTTAATCTCTGCAACTGGGTATAGTATTGACCAGGATGTCATTAAGAATGCAAGGGAGGAAACAAAGATTAGATGTTGTCAGCTGTGTGCCAAAGAATTGGAGGCTCTGTAATGAGATGTCTTGAACAAGCTCCAGAAAAATGAAATGGGTGTGGGGGGGTTGTACTTCATTGAGCTTTAGTGCATTGGAATTTATGATGTTTAATTGATTGCTGAGATGGGGTAGGAGCTGTTCTGGAGATCTGTAAGACTGAACTGAGAGACTGGAGGTGAAATTCAGGAGGGAGCTGTGAGCCAGCGGGGATGGCAGCATGTCCTGGGCACCACCTGCACCTCCAGCAGCAACCTCTGCCCAGTGGGAAAAATTTCCTGAGTGCAGCCCCTAATTTTGCTGCTGATTTGATCAAACTGTGTCCAGTGATCAAACAAGAAAATCCTTCCAAAAATTCATTTTGGCTTTTCAAAACAATTTTATTAGCAGTGTGTATCTTCAGGAGAGGAGCAAGAGCATTGCAAGCAGGGGAAAGTCCCTCTCACTTTCCTTCCAGCATTAAACTGAATCGTTTGGTGTTTTCTTCCCAACAGCTAATGACTAAACACCCTGCAAAACGCCTTGGCTGTGGCCTGGAAGGTGAAAGAGACATCAGGGAACACGCTTTCTTCAGGAGAATTGACTGGGAAAAATTGGAGAACAGAGAGATTCAGCCACCTTTCAAACCTAAAGTGGTGAGTGAGGTGCCAGCTCCATCCCGCACGGAGTGTGAGCGCAGCCCTGCTCCCCGTGGGGTGGGATTGCTGCTCCAGGTCTGGGGCACAGCTCAAACCAGGCAATTTGATAAGAGCAGAGCTGTCTGAGAGCCTGCTCATGTTTTGGCACCCGTGCTGGAACCCAAGGAACTTTGTGCCTGGCAAAAAAGCCTCACAGTGCTCTGAGCTCTGCCTGGATAGTCACACAGTGAGGAGATGAAAATGGGGAAAATTGGCACAGCCACTTGAGGCTGGTAATAAATGTGGTTAACAACTGGCTCCTCTGAGCAGCATCTAAAGTCAGGATCTGACTGAGGGATTTGGATTAGAGGGGTGAATTTCCTCCATGGTTGGCTGCCCAGCACGGGGGGTTTTATTCCCCATCCCACAGCGATGTCTGCCCAGTTTGCAAGATTAATCCCTGGTTTATTTTCCATGTTTATTACTGGTTTGCACATGTGGATCTACAGGAACATTTTAGAAATCCAAGCTAGTGGAAAGATGTCCTTACCCTGAGAGCTGTTTGCATAATAGAATCGGAAGAGCTTTGCTTGTTGAGCCAGAATTTCTTTCAGCATGTAATGTGCTTTATGGACAAGCAAAGAGAAGAGTTTACACACAAGAACACAAGCTTTAAGGAACAGCTGTAAATTGTTATGTCCTAACATGGAACCTTTCTTCTCTAACCTTTTTATTTTTCAGATTTCTGATTTTCAGAATCCTGGCTGGCTTTAGCACTTCAGGTGTAGGGTGACTGCTCTTTACACTGATTTATTTGCCAATACAGACACACCAGTGAGGATTCTTAAACTAAGGAACAGAGGGATGCCAATACCTGAATTAATCTGCACTTTTTCCATACAAATTACCTTTTTCCATCAGCAGGAGGAGAGTTGCAGCTTAGAAGGGTGTTTATTGCTAAAGGAAATACCTTTTTGCTATGGTGGATTTTGTATGCAGGGAAGGGTGTAAATAAGTGAAGAATTTGCTTGGTGCTGCCAGCCCTGCCCTGCCCATCCCATCCCCAGAGCTGGCTGTGCAAAGGGAAGCTCTTAGAGCATATTTTATGGGATATTTTTATTACATGCTCCTCAAGTCAAACTTAAAGCTGATCATAAAGCAGATCTGCCTTCGCATCTGTAAGTTTTCTTAGCTCAGGAGCTGAGAACTTACACTCTCCTTGAAGTTAAAAGTAACACCAGCATGAAGGAGCTGAAAGCTTGAGGTGTGGTCTGGTTCCATCAGAGCTTGCTGGCAGATCCTGGCTCCTCCTGAGAGCAGCTGTGCTCTGTCTCCCTGGTTATCATGTCCTGCTTTGTTTGCACAGGCTGCTGTTGAAGCACACCCAGGCAGATTCACATGGAGCCCGACTGTCCTAGACAAAAATAACTTAAAATCCAAGTCTGGTATTTACATACCCTGTGCACAACTCATTTATGGTGACTGCTGATTCTATTTGTATCAGTATCATACAATTATAGAATTGTTTAGGCTGGAAAAGACCTTTAAAATCACTGAGTTCCAACCATTATCTTGGTTGTTTCTTTTGTTTTCTGTTCTGAAGGAGTTGTGCTCTGGCTGTAGTGGTATTTTATGCTTTTTTTGCCTGGACTTTGCCCAGAAATGATACTTTTTTTAAAAAATAAAGGAGGAAACCTGTGATAGCAAGTTTAGGAACAAGGACCTGTCCTGGGATGTCCCTGGCCAGCCCTCCAGCCATGCCAAGGACTGAGGCCCTGCTATCATTTATGAATTTATAGCAGTTTGTAGCCTGTTCAGTGGAGGCTCAAAGCACATAAATGAATTGCATTAAGCTTTTTGCAGATCATAAAGAAAACCAAGACTAACATGAAAATTTAATTTTGTATTGTAAGGCTTTTAAAAAGAATGAAATGACTTGCTAAAGAAAGTATCTCTTGCCAACATATGTTTATGAAAATATTTCCTTTTGCCTTTTGTATCCCAGTAATGCTGAGTATTTAAGCCTCTTTATCTCGTCACCTCACGCTGAGGGATGGAAACCTTTCTGACTGCTTTTTACCAGGATTCAGATATTAAACTTTCACTGTTCTGTGATATTTTGTCAAAATGTCTGTAAAGCAAATTTTCCCTCATCTACTCATAAGAAACAGGGGAAAGCCTTACACATACCCTGACAACTCTGCTGTTGTATTGCTGGCTTTTTTCAGCCTTTTTTTCTGCTTTTCTCTTTCCTTGCAGTGCGGCAAAGGGGCTGAAAACTTCGATAAGTTCTTCACACGAGGACAGCCAGTGTTGACGCCTCCAGATCAGCTGGTCATTGCCAACATAGACCAAACAGATTTTGAAGGGTTCTCTTATGTCAACCCCCAGTTCGTGCACCCCCTTGTAGAAAATGTAGCATGAAACAGCAGAACAAATCCCGCCGTGGGGAACAGTTGTAACCCTACAATTTTTAGGCTTTCGCCTTGTTGATTCCATTTGGGCCTGGAAATTGTAGGGTTAGAAGGGTGTGAGATGAGGGAAGGGCCACTTAGTCAGGATTTGGGCTTTGCAGCAGCAATGTTGTCTTAACATTGGAGGAGATAAATTAGCGTACGGTGCCCACTTTTTCTTCTAGAAGTCGCCACTGACCTGTCGAAACTTACCCATGTTTTGGTACGTTCTGTATTTTTTACCTTCCCACTGTCCTTTTGCTCCCTTTTCAACTCTGTTGTGTTGGAAAAACATCTGACACGTGGCATGAATGAGAAGCCACCTGGAGTATTTATTCCTTGGGGGCGGATGGCGGGAGGTGGGAGCGTCCTCCCCGCGCTCCCGGAGACTTCGGGGGCAAATCCAGAGACTGAGCGGGGTCAGCTCCAGAGGGGAGAGGCATTGCAAAAAAATTGCTGAAAGCATTTGAAAAATATGGCAGGAAAAAACAACAAAAAAAAAAAAGGTTGGGAATGGGTGGGAGGGGGGATGAAATCAAATTAGAACCTGAGGCTTGGTGAGCAGATCCTGTAAGATCCCAAATAAAAGCGCTCGGGTGGTGGCCACATCTGTAGGATTTGTGCTATGAGTAGCAGGTGATAAACTCAAGGGTGAAATTTTGTCTTTAACAATAATAATAATAATAATGATGATGATAATAGTAATAATTTTAATAATACTTTTGTGAATTTTTAATCTCCATGAGATTATTCTGTGATCCAGGGTGCCATTGTCTGTTCAGTTGGTTTAATTTACACCACTCCTCAAGTTTACTGTTAACTGGTTCTAATACCAATATTTTACTATGAAATTTATTAACCTGGAATGTAAAACAAAAGTGTAATTCCTTAAGTCTTATTTACATGTGTTTATTTATCGTCTGCAGTGTAGGGCAGTAAATTGAAGAAAGCGTTATGCATATTAAATTAACAGAAAATGCAGCCCCAAGTGACTTCCTGATTTCTCCAGAATTACTCATGAAAATCAAGTGAGATTCAGTCTTAAATAATCAGTTTTAATTCAGAAAACTTTGGGCTGTAGAATAATCAAGCCTGAAAGAAAAAAATAAAACTCGTTTTATTGATAGAATGGAATTTAATACATTTTACATATGCTTCATGCAATGAACTTTGCATGTTTAGTAATAACTCTTAATAATAAGGGTTAATAATAAGCAGATCTATATTATTGACATAATCATATCAAGCATAAAGAGTATTATAAAAATTTTATAAAACAACTTGTGCTTTATTTGTGAAAGTTCTTGTTCTGAATGACACCATTTAGATATAGCTAAATGTTTTCTTGCTATTGTTTTGATTTTTACTTTAGGTTTTGAATATTGTTACTGGCTTAGGGTATAATCTCTTTTTTTTAAAGTAGATATACTTTTAAATAATAATTGCTACCTGCAGGTTTTATACGAGGTTCAATTAGGCTTTCATTTCACATCTGCTTATTACTTGCAGAGAAGGAAATAGACTTTATTTGCAATGATGAACACTGTAATTAATGCAATCTTCTCCTCTCCTATCACTTAGATAAAAAATTTTGATATTTCCTCTTACAACTTACCAGAAGATATTAACTCAAATATCAGTAAATAATGTTTTGTGCATATTTTGGTTTTGTTACAGCATGTAAAATAGTAGTTGGTGCATTTCCCCTTTTTTTTCCCTCCTGCCTTGATCCCATTAGCAGCCACAGGCACTTTTTGTCTGTCAGATGTGCATGATGATGCCAGAAGCATGATGTCTCTGTTGCTGCATGCAGACTGATTACAATTTTTCCAGCATGTAAACATATTCAAAAAGTAAGATACTTGCCATAAAAGACTTCAATTTATACTAGAATATGTAATGGGGTGGGGTGGGAGGGGAACCTACTTTCTAATCATCTTTTATGACAATAAACCATGGAACCTGTGCCAAAGATTCTGTCAGAAAGATCCAATCCTGCCAGGGGGGAGCCACAGGGGTGGGCTGGGTGAGCTGGGGGAAACGTGGCTGGATGTGAAGGGTGACTGTGCTGAGTTTCTGCACCTGCAGGGCCCTGGAAAACGTGGGTTTGGGGCCAGGATGTGCAATTTCCACACTCCAGGAGTCCAATTGTTGCCCTCAGTCCTTCTGTACCCCCAGCTCCCACGGGGAGCACCTTGGAGCGATCAAACCCTGACATCCCAAGGTGTGGCTCACAAGGGGCATTGGCCAGCTGACAGGAACTCAGATCATTGCCTAAACAAACAGGACTCCAAACTTTTCAAACATTTGAGGAGTAAAATTTTAAACTCTTCTGTGTCAAATGTGTTGTCAGCCAAGACTGGGAGTTCATTTTCTTCTTTGTGTATTATGTATTTCAAAAACAATGGTATTTACCATAAAGCATGTGGCCTAATGCAGCATTCATGACTTTTTTCCTTATTTTTTTTTCTGAATATTATTAGCCTGGCAATGTTTAGTAAAATCTGGGTAGAAATCATGCTGTAGAAAATAATAGGTGGAATTAAGATAACATTACTGAGTCTCAGATTTTAATAAAGAAGAGGCTCTCAGCTATGCCAGTCTGCCAAGAGGTGCCATTGTGCTTGTTTTGAAAATGTGAAGTGAAAACAAAAAACACTTGTGAAAAAGGAAAATACTGGGAGAAATACCAGCATACAGGTTTGGAGAGTAAGCAAAGCAGAACAGGGTCAGAATTGAACCAAGCCAGAAACCTGGGGAGGAGTTCCCCTGGGTAGATGTTCCCACAGTTCTGTTTTCTGATGAAATCTGAATTGTCCCAGCAAGTCCCATTGCTGGCACAGCTGTGACACAGGACTGGCCTGACACTGGGACAGAGCTGCTCATTTTCTGGCTGCTTCCCATACCCAGTTTATTCAGCCCTTGTGTTGTCTCCCAGTTTTTCTGACATAGAAGGAGAAATTCCTCTTTAACGTCGTTACCTCAGGTCCCCAGGCTTGTGACGTAAGTGTTGTCTTCTGGAGGTTTGTAACACTTAGGAGAACGTGCTATGAACTCCTGGATCCTGCAGGAGCAAGGCAGGGTTGGACAAAGCAGGGATTAGTTGTGTTACCCCTCACTGCTCTTCCTGATGCCCTCACATGCTCTGACCTTTCCCAAGAACTCCCACTGGCTGCTCAGAATCCAGAAACTTATAATGGCAAGGAAAACCTGGAGAATCCAGACAGAATTTTTGTATCTTTTTAGAGACAGATGTTATTTATATAATACTTTTCACAAGATTTGCTTTTCTAGAGAACATGTATCAACAGAAGGGGAAGCATTAGAGCTGCTTCTCTTTCACTTGTGCTCAATAGCAACTGTAATCCCAGCACCCACATTGCCACCAAGATTCCCAAAAGGCAAATTGAAAATTGTGCTGCACTGAAGCTGGGCTGGAAGTTCTGGGAGCTGTGATTGAAAGCTGTACTGCACTGAAGCTGGGCTGGAAGTTCTGGGAGCTGTGTTTCCATCTCAGTGCTCGAGTCCCAGATGGTTCCAGGGCAGCTCCATTCCTGCCAGGAGAGGCACAGGTCTGCCATGTAAAACTTCCAAGGGATTTTCAGGGATCAAATGGGACTTCACTGGCTCCTAGGCAAAATTTGTCATTATTCAGATATCTGGATACTTTTGTGAACCTTTGAGTGACCAGAGCAGGGTGGTGGGATTCCAGGACAACCATTTCACCCACTGGCCAGGCTCGGTGCTCTGAGAAGGGTTGGCACATATGTGGGAAGGAGAGAACACATTCCCATGATAAAATACTCCTTCTTAATCCAGTTTGGAGGAGAAATGCAATTGAGCTTTCTGATTCTTCATTCTTTCCAGAAATACAATTGAATTTCATTTTACAAACTGCAGAAAGTTCTTCTGGAAATCAGCTGTTAGTTTAAAAAAAAAAAAACAACTCACCACATCTGAATGCTTCTGGCCTTTGAAATCCATCCTGTCTTTTGGGGTGAATCCAAGCCAGTAATGCTGGGCTTCTATAAAATGAATAAGGTTGAGCAAGAGAGGCACTTGTCTTCTAGCTGGGAAGATGACATGTCCAAGGATGGAGTGGTACCAGTTAAAAAGTGTCTCCATGTCCAGCTGCCTCTGGGTGCAATCCCAATTAAATGCCATAGGAGACACATGCAGTGAGCAGGGGGGGCAGATCCTCCTTACTGTGCAAAGCATAGCATTGGAAATAATAAATAATAATCCAATAATAAAGCTTTGATACGAGTAGAAAGCATATTTACAGCATATAGAGTTTACAGTAGGCTTTTGGACCTGCCAGGAAACTTCTGGAAATATTTAATGTGATTTTCAGTTCTTTTAGTCATTAGCATAAGTTATTGTACATAGAGTTTTTTGTCTTTTTGCAAACGTGAGTGTGGGCTGTGTTTGATGTGTCCCCTCTGTAGGAGGGCACTGAGCTGCCAAGTAGAAAAGCTAAAAAGCACTTTTTTATTCCCCTCGGCCCTGCACTCATAGATGGGATCTGAAATAGCTGAATTGCAGAAATAAGTAAGATTTGACTCCACAACCATGCATGATTCCCTCACTGTGCCAGTAACAATTGGGAATTAAACAGCCTTATCATGAATAATCATCATGCACTACATCCCTCCTGTTCCCAGGAAAACCTTGAGAGGGAGAGAGCCGCTTGTTAACCTCTCTGCCTCACTTACCTCACCTGTAAAATGGGGTAATAATACTTGCTGACCCCACTGAGGACTTCTTAGGCAATGTTTCTAATTCACTTTGAACCTGAAAAGAGTTGTGTAAGTATTATTATAATTTTTAATATTAAATCAGCTTCTTGGATTCACATGGTACTGCTGGCTATACCATGCTGTTTCTACTTTTTTATAGAACTTTAGTAACTCTGCTGAAACCATTTGAAGAGAAATAAAATCAGATCTGATACGATTCTTACAGAATCTGGAGTCCAGCTTTTGTACCTGGAGTCAGGGGGTGGCGGGGAGTGATGCTTGCTGATTGTGTAGGTCAGCTGCACTTACCTCTTTTCCAGCTACTGAGATTTTTATGTGCAATTTAAAAACTCCATGTCGGTGGAAGTCTTAGCAGAACTGATTCTTGGAGGGGGAGATTCCCTTTGGGTAAATAAAGTCAGCACAGCTGTTTTCTAGTACCATTTTTACTGACTCCTGCTGAAGGAGGAGCTCTCTTCTTTGTGCAGTCCACGACAGGTCAATATTTTCTGTTGATATTTTAATGTATTTCTCTGTTGTAAATGTGTCTTTGTGCTTTCTTTTTTTGCCTTGTCTGTGACACCATAGTTCAAATTTAAAAGAAAACTGCTCCAGAAGCTGTTTTTTTTTTCTTCCACTGATGTCAGTTGACCTAAACAAATAAATTAAGTCTGTTAATGATTTGAAACAGCGCAGGGTGAGTAGCAACAACATTGACTCAGCTGCCATTGAAGCTCATTTCTCACTCTGGTTGCATTGGGCACTCTGCAGCTGATGTCTCATTAGTTTCACAATTATTAATGACAGGAACGTTTTAATAGAAAGGAAAATGATGTTCATGATCTTTACAAACATTTTCCTGAGAACTGCTTGATTTCCTTCTCTCTGAACCCCTTGAGGTGACAGTGCCAAGGGCTCTGTCCTTCCAGAGCTTCACACGCCCTTGGCTTGGCTTCCAAAGGAACCACAGAGCTCCCTGGGTGTGAGTGCTTGGCCAATTCACTGAAAATATTAATTACAGTCTGTGTTTGTACCCACTGTTGGCCTTGGAGTATAAAAACCATGTTCTTGAGGGGGTAATAAAAATTTAATCTATGGCTTGTTCCCCAAACCTTTCATTTGTTCTCTCCCATGTTATCAAAATTAATGTAAAAAAAAAAACAACCCATCCAATTTCAACAAAATTAAGCTCGTTGGCTCTTTTTAAAATGGTTAAATTTCCCAACATTCTGTGGTTTTGCACAATACAGAGAACACCTGAAACTTCTCAAAAGACTGTATGCTACTTTAATTTTTTTTAAACATGTAGCAATCCCACCTTGAACTCATTAATATTTTTAATATTATTTTAAGACCCAAATGTTGTATTTATATGGAGGAGAACATTATTTATTTTCATATCATTTATCTGCAAGATGCTACCAGAAAATCTGGAGAAGCCATTCATTTTTCAAAAGATTTAAAAAAAAAACAACCATTGGAAGTGTAGTGGGCAAGACTGATGTACAAATTACAGCATCTTTTTTGTTTGTTTGTTTCATAATTCACAGTACCTTCAATCTTTGTTTGCATGAAATGCTTTTGTTAAGTATTAATTGTAGTTTCAAAGCAAGTGTGTATGAATAAAAATACTGATCATTACTTTTGTGAGAGTTTGGTCTGCCTTGATGAAATTTCCTTTCAAAAGTGACTCCCCCAGGGCCAGAGGCTGCAGAGAGCTTGGTGTGATCAGCCACAGTCTGGACATGGATTCTTCAGAGACAGAATTTTCACCTGGGATTTTGTTCTTAATTCTTGTTAATGAATCGAGAGGAAAAAAAAAACAGTTTACCTAAAAGAGATGTGTCTGTAAGAGGATTTCTGTGTGCTGGGCTGCTCCAGGTGTGGGAGCCAAAGGGAAAACAGCCCCAGGAGCCAGATGAGGTCTCAGATTGGAGGCTCTGGTTCAAAGCTTGATGTGAGCTGTGCCCTCCCTGGCAGCAGCCAGACCCAAGGAAACTCCAATTTTTCTCTTTGAGTGTGGGAGCCTGGATGGTTCATTCCACCCTCTGCCACTTCTTCCTGCAAGGAGTGGCTGTTTCAGAGACTGGTGACCCTCAGGGCCCCACCTGGGTCATGAAATCCCTCATTTTGCACTCCTGGGGGATCGGGCACCACCTCCCAGTCCCACCAGCCTCGTTTACACTGGCATCGTTTATTTTCAAGACATGAAAGCAATGTCCAAATATTGTGACAACTTGACAGACAGCTCCCTTTCCTGCCTGCTCTCACAGGATTGCATCTCACACTAATTCAGTTATTGGGTTCGTTTCCTTTGCCGAGTCTGGCTGAGTTTGCCCAAAGGAATGGTTGAAATTCTGGGGGTTTTTTTCCAAAGAATCTGTGTTTCCAGGTTGGGTAAATAAAGTCAGCACAGCTGGTTTTAAGGTGTTTTGAGGTGTTTACTTCACATCTGTCATCTAACGTGCTCAGCTTCGAAGCCCAGAAACACATCTCAGCTTTGTACAGAACAGAACAGGGATTTTGGGGATGCATCACTGCCCCGAGCTCATGGACACAGGGTTGGTGCCTCTAGGGCAGGAGGAAGGGGGTCCTGAGCTCTCCAATTTACCAGAGCTGCATCCCCAGCCCCTTGTCTGGCCAGGATTTGTGGCCAAACCACCGTCACTTTTGGGGTGACAGCTTGGACATGAACTCCTGAAGGATCTCCTTGGGGAAAGACAAGGCTGGCGGAGCCATGGGTGGCTGGACATGGACTCACAGGGGTGGGAGAGCCTCTGGCTACCCCATGGCCACACTCAGCACCTTCCCACCTCAGCCTGGTGGTCTCATGAGCAGGACGATCCCCCAGCTCACAGGGGGATGGGTCAGCTGTCACAAGAGGGTGGTGAGAGCCTGCAGGGGCTGCTTTGGTGGGAGTGGAACAGGGAAACGTGTCTGTAACTCTGCATCTTTGTTTGACTTTAAGCAGGCAAGATCAAGCTGGTGGCTCTGGGGAAAATGAAGTGTTAAAAGCTTCTGCAGCAGAGGCTGAAGCTCTCCATGCCTGCCACATCCGTGAGTGAGAGCATCTCCATCAGGAATGTTTCCAGCATGATAAATCACACCAAGTGTTCGTGCCTGCCTCCCCCAGCCCCAGCCTCTCTTTAGAGATTTGGGTATTCGATTCAGAAATCTCAGAATATTTTTGCAGAGCTGGTGTGTGAGCTGCAAATAAAACCAGCTCCTCCAAGAACTGCTGGGGTAGCTGAAATGATGACTGCATTAATTACCACGAGGTAATTATAATCCCACCTGCTCCCTGGGGAGCCTTGGTAAAGCAAAGGCAAATCAATCAGGGGCCCAAATCAGGCCAGCTGTTGCCATGTGTGTCTGGCTTGTCCTCAAAGGGATGTTTTCCCCTGCTGCATCTGGCACTTGTCACCTTCCCAAAGAAATGGGGATCTGATGAGACCAGCCAGTGGCAGGGCTGGACCCACAGAGTTACCTGCAAAGGGGTTTATTTTAATATTTTTTTTCCTTCTTTCCCAAAAGAAGGGCATGGAATGAGGCAGATCTCATGGGAAATGAGTCGATGCTGTCTCCTTCTCTGGGGACTTGCTGCATTTGCTGCCAGGGTGACAGTGTCAGACACCAGCTGCCACTTCCAGTGCTCATTGCTGGTCCCTGAGTCAGTGCTGACATCCTACCCCAGCACAGTCTGATGAAGGAGAGGAAATAATTCCAAATAATTCCAATTTAAAGCACCCTACCTGGATGAGGAGAAAAAAAAAAAGCCAAGCAACCAACCCCACAGTGGAAGTCTGCTTAGATGTATTCTAGATTTTACTCTTGCCCATCAAGGCTGGCAAAAATCACATCTTCACATGCTGGGAAGGAGCTTTGTGTGTGTGTCTGAGAGAGTTTGGCCCACATCTGTCCTATCTTTCCTGGTTTTGCTACTTGAGGTCTTGACCCATCCCCCCTTACCTTGCTCCTCTATTCAGAACACTTCATAAAACTCTGTGCCCATAACAGAGAGACTTCCTAATCCATATAAAACATTCTGCAATGATTTATATAAAACCTCATTAAAGCTTCAACATTTCCAGGGACACCTCCAGAAAAACTCTTTTAACAGGATGCATTTTCTTCTCCTTCAAGTGTAACCATGTCTGGGATGCTGATTTGGTGTGATTTCAGGAAAAAATACATCAGAAACACCTATAAAAGCAACCAGGAAGGACTGCAAGGGCAGAAGGAAGGAAAGGCTGGCAGTGAGAGCATCCCAAAACCCCTTGGATCAGTTCCTGGTCCTTTTGGGATAAGTCATTTAGCCTTCTTGTGCCTGATTGACACTAACATCATTAAAAGATCAGTAATGAATTTCGGCGCTATATAAATCACAGGGAAAACTATTACCCTTAATACAAGCGTTACGAGGCTTTAATAATTAATGTCATCTAAACTTTCCAAAACATGACCTTTGAAATCAGATTGCTGTAGCCAGAGCCATCCCTCATCCCTGCAAGCAGCTGCTTTCCAGCCAGCCCGGGTGGCTCCAGTGGGGCTGTGCTGGGGAGCCTGGATGGGTCCAGTTCCAGGAGCAGCTCCCAGAGGAAACCTGTGCTGGGGGAAGCTCCACTCCTGGTGCAGCAGGAGATCAGAAAACAGCAGCAGGGAGAAAAGAGCACTGCCAGCATCAATCCCAGCTTGTCTCGCTGTAGGGCACTGCCCTGCCCGGTGAAAGGGAGAGATGCGGGCACTCCCTGCTCCTCCAGGGCTCCTTCCCTCCCGTGTGGAGCTGCTCAGGTCCCCGGGCAGCCTGGAGTGCTTGGAGCCTAAACTGGAAAACTCCTGAACTGGCACATCCTCCTCTTTTATGAGCTCAGTTTAGCCCCATACGATGACAGAGGGTATTTTATTTTAAATAAAATCTCCAACTTCCATTCACACGTGTGCCTTTGTTGTTCCGTGAGTCAGAGCCGCTCGGGGAGGCTGCAAAAGGCTCCACACATTTATTTTTTTTTGGGCTTTCACACAGCATGTGGGTGCTGGGTTAAAAATAATGTGGCATCTCTCCTTGAGCTTCCTCCCAAGCAGCGGATCCAGGCAGAGGGATGTGCAGGGGAAACAGCAAATGGAGCTGCAGCTCCAACAGCCCACGGAGTTAATTCCTTTAATTTAGTCATGGTGCAAGCGAGATGTGAAAACCCTCCTGGAGAGAGAAGGGCTGGTGTTCTTTGGTGCCGTGAGTTTTACATCTTTCCCTGCTTGCAGTGTTTGAAAAATAGAACAGTAAGGCTGCTGGGATAAGGAGCAGAAGTTGTGCTGAACTCTTTCCACACCACAGGACCTGGCTGACACCGCCTGTCCCACCTGCACAGCTGCTGAGAGCTGCAGGTGGGATCCCAAAGCCAAGCTGCTGCTGCCAGCTGTGCTGCCCGGTGTGAAACACCCCACAAACACCATCCACAGGAAATAAAAGTCTCTAGAGTCTCCCTTAGCAGGTGATTCCCAGGCTCTGGAAGCTACCCTGTGGTTTCCCTGAGCTGGGGTTGCTCTGCATCTCTGCCGTGTCCCTGAGCCTCCCCAGCCCTGCTGCCCACGAAATGACAAAAAATAGCAAGAGCTGAAGCAGCTGGCATGGAGCAGCCATCGCCTCCCACACAAGTCACAGCAGCTCCAGCAGCCCAGCTTGTTCCATTCACCTGCTCTCCTCTTTCCTCGGGCAAACCCCACAGCTCCCGGCAGGCCTCCCCTCCCTGTGCCCAAAATGCTTCTCCCAGCCTGGTGTGCAGCTAGAATTGCTCAGTAGCTGTTGTCTGACACCAGATCAGAGCCATGGCTGGGCTCAGGGGTGGCTGCCCTTTGCTGGGTGAACTTGCTGTCCAAATAATTCAGCACAGAACAAATTTGAGGGAATAGGAGGGGAGGCAAACCTGAGGTTTCCTATCAGTTGGTGGCCCAAGACGACAGGACCAAACCTTTTAGTTCATAGTAACCTGAGTGCCTTCAAGGTGGCTTCTGTTGGTAGGGAAAAAGACCAGAGGAAAGCATCCCTGCAGATGTCACCTGTCAGGATCAAACTCTTGTAGATGAAATCAGATGTGCCCAGCACCCCACACTGCGCTGCTGACAGCCCAGGGAGAGCTGCTGTATCTGTTCTAAGCCACTAATGAAGCTTAAATCCCTCTTCAGCAATAAGGTTTGACCTTGGGTGCATCCTAAAAGCTGCTGCCGAGGTGTCCATGAAGCTTCAAGCTTCCACACTGACTAAAGAGTGGTACAAGAGGCTGCTGCAGTGGCCAAGGGCTGGCAGAGCTGCTCTGGCTGGGTCAGAGTCCAGCCCTGCCAGTGTGGCACGGCTGTGGAACATCCTGACCTGGGCAAGGTCCCACCCAGCTTCACCCACACGTGGCTGTGGAGGAGGATCCACAGGAGGAAAGAGCCCAGAAGGAGCAGTGAAAAGCGAGGAAGGAAAAATGATGCTGCCAGCTGGTGTTCTGTGAAACAATAAACCGAAACAGCTGTTGCAGGATTTGACAAAGTCCTGCCCCAAGGTCTGGGGGGATGCTGAGAAGATGTAAAGTGCTGATTGTCCTGTCTGGGACGGCCATGCCAAGCTTCTGCCCAAGAGAAGGCCTTTCCACTTCACTGTTTTTTCCTACCATCAGGAAATAGGTGTTATGGGGATGAATTCTGGAGAGCCCCTGAT
This sequence comes from Pseudopodoces humilis, assembly GCF_049639895.1. Classification (NCBI taxonomy): domain Eukaryota; kingdom Metazoa; phylum Chordata; class Aves; order Passeriformes; family Paridae; genus Pseudopodoces; species Pseudopodoces humilis. Next base: position 3,036,228 of record NC_142220.1, read on the forward strand.
GAGGTGGGAGAGTTTAGCTGTGCTGCTGGTGTTTTGGGAGGCATCACTGGTGCTCTCTTTGATCCTGGCCCTGGAATCCTCTGGGAAATGCTTCTGGTGTGAGTGCTGGCATTGTGCACGAGCTTTGCCAGGGCAGAAGTTGCTGTATGGGACAAGCAGCAGCAGAAAATCCACCCAAGTGTTTCAGTAGTTTCCATTCGCATGAAAGCAAAGGGGAGGGGAAGAAAGTGAAGCTCAAAATGTGTATTTCTAATTGATTATATGCATGGCTGCTGGGGGCCTCTCACACTGTGTGGTTAATTATGTCACTGTGTGAGCCACAGCTTTATTTGTGTTGTATTCCAGTGATCCTGCCCAGAGCCCAGGCAGCAGCAGAGCAGGTTGTCAGTCTGGAGAAAAATGAAGGTCTGCTTTGTTTGGGTTTCTTTTTAACAACATAGAGAAAAGAAAAATGATGAACAGCCAATTACTGTGACAAAACCATCTACCCTGATAGCACATGGGGAACACCCAGTTCTAACAAACCTCCTGTAGCTTTGTGATTTTATTGGTAACTCTCTGCTCATGATCTCCATCCCAGGGAAGCCTCTTTCTCCTGGGATCCCCAGAGGGCTTTGCCTTTTCCAGTGCAGAATCCATTCTGCTGACCAAATCCCTGCTTTGTCCTTACTGTCAAACCCCCAAGGGATTTGTTGCTTTAAATTATTCCTCAAATGGGAAAAAGAGCCCAGGAAAATATGCTGAATTCACTGTAATTTAAGTATTGCTGTAACTTTGTGTGAAAGAACTTACGTGGTGCAGTCCCTCAAGGACAAATAACCAGAAACCTCTTGCTGGGACTCAGGTTTCTACCAGTCTGGATCTGGAACTTGCCTATTTTGAGCTCTACCGTGTTCTGATTGAAGAAATCAAACCCTCCACATCTGCACCAGCTTCTGTTCTTTCTGCAAACCAAACAGAGCTCAACGAGCCTGAGCACATGGCTCCATTGATTTCAAACAAGCCACCCAACAACAACACCTCCTCCTCATCTCATATCTCATTTTATTTTGAGTTATTCTATTTAAAGCAGTCATGTTTTGCTAACTGGGGACGCCTCTGCAAAGATGCAGCACGTTTTAGCCAGGGAGCTGAGGACCATGGTGTGTGTGCAAAGCCCCTGCAGAGAATGAGCTGTCCCTGCAGAAATTTCCATACAATCCCATACAATCCCATACAATCCCATACAATCCCATATAATCCCATACAATCCCATACAATCCCATACAATCCCATACAATCCCATACAATCCCATACAATCCAGGTGCTGGGATGGTGTCCATGAGCTCCTGGACCCAGCTCCTGGGCTGGCACTTCCCGCAGCAGGAGCTCCACATGGTCTGTGACCTTTTTCTTGTCCTTCCTGCTGTATCCAAGGAAGTGTCCCATTGCTGGACACCTTGATGGAGCCGCATCCTTCTTGGCTCTGCCTCATTTTCTCTGTGTTTTGGCTGAATCACCCAGTCTGGCAGGGGTTTCCAGAGCCCACAGCATCTGCCCCTGTGTCCCTCTCTTCTTTAGCCCTGCCTCTCTCCCTGCCTTGCCAAGCTGGCTCTCTCCAGCACACTGGGCTTGCTGCCCTCCAGCTCTCCCCGCTGTCTGCTGTGTCCTTAGCTCTGGATTTCACACCGGTGGCTGGAGCCAGTTTTCCCTTCCCCAGCTCCCAAAGGAGCCTTGTGCTGGGAAGCGCAGCCTGCCCGGCTCTTGGAGCAGAGTTTTTGCAGGTGTGGGGTGCAGGGGAGGAGGCGCAGAGGGGCAGGAGCAGGGCTGGCTCCCGGTCACAGCTCAGGGACCGGGGACAGAGCGGAGGAAGCAGAAAGGGAAGGAGGGGAAAAAAGCAAGGAATAGAGAGAAAGTGGGGAAATAAAGGGAAAGGGTGAAAGGAGAGGCAGGAGTGGGGAAAGGAGGGATAGAGGGAAGTGAGCGGGAGGTGGGGGATAGAGAGGAAGAAAGGGAGGATGGAGAAGGAGGGAGGGAAAACGGGGAGGATGGAGAAAGAGAAGGAGGGATGAAGGGAGGGAGGGAACAGGGGCATGGAGGGGAGGGAGAGGTGGGCTGGCCCCGCCGGCGCCATGTGATGCCCTCTCCTCCCCGGGCTCTCCCGGCGCGGAGCGGAGCGGAGCGGAGCATCCCCGGGGCCGCCGGCAGCGTCCCGCCCGGAGCAGCTCCCGCGGGGCCGGTGAGTGCCGGGACTGGCGTGGGGAGGGGAAGGCTGGGGCTCCTTCTCGTGCCCCGGCCAGGCTGTCCCGGGAACGGGGCGGAAACGACCCGGGAGGCGGCTTCGCGGGGGTTCCGAATCGGATGGAAAGCCCTAAAAGTTTAAAGCCGAGGGAGGTGGGATCAGGGTGCGGGGCCGCAGGGCTCAGGGCAGGTATCCCTGGGCTTTCCGGATTCCCCCTGGAGTGGAAGCCGGAGGGCACCGCCCCGGGCAGCATCCGCAGCATCCCCAGCGCGGCCCCGGAGCGCAGCGAGCCCCGGCGGGCGCGGCCGGAGCCGCCCGGGTGCCCTGCCCGGGTGCCCTGTCCTGGTGTCCGGGTGCCCTGCCCGGGACTGGCACCGCTCGGGTGCCGGCGTTTGACTTCGCCCGATTCCCGAGCGAAGGACCTTAGCATGAAGAAGCCGGAAAATCCCGGCGCTTCTTCCCTGAGATCTTCATCCCTGGGCTTTTCCCCATCACGCTGCTCTAACAGAGGCCATCTCTTGGGCGCTGAGAGCATCCCCGTCCTCAGCGGCGAGTTTGGAGGGTTTTGCTGAGGAACGGATGTGGATTTATCCCAGGGAATATAAAATCTGCGGGAAGTCAGGCTGTGAATGTTTTCCAGAGTAGCAAACCCCTTGGAGAGGGGAGTGGGAATTGAGTGAGGCTATCTGATAAAACCCTGACCTGGTTCTTAAGTGAAGTGAAGTGCCGGGGGTGAGGGGAAAGGCTGGAGTGTGTTTCCATATGAACAGGGACATGGAGCCTGTCCTCACTCCACGCGCTCCTTACTCACAGCCTGGGGAAGGTGGTGAAATGTGAAATAAATGTGAAATGTGCTGGTTCAGCCACCAGGCGAGCAGGGAGGGTCTGACACGGCCTCTGGCTCTGATAAATTGCCGGGCATTTCGCAGAACTTCAGCAGCCCCTGACGCCGGATGCTTTTTGCGGTTTTTAGGGTTGGGGCTTCCAGGCTCGGAGCTGTGGGAGCTCCTCGGGGGTGCCCGGGGAGAGGGTCCGACCTCGGCACCGCCGTGTCCCCTGTGTGTCCCCTGTGTGTCCCCTGTGTGTCCCCTGTGTGTCCCAAACCCCCCCGGGGGAGAGGAGGCCTCGTCGGAGCTGGCAGGTCCCTGCACGGTCCAGGTGAGCCTTTGGAAAGGGCAGCAAGGGTGCTGCATTCCCTGAAGGTAGCACTGCTTCAGCCAGAACGCTGCAAAAGACTATTTCAGCTAAAAAAAAAAAGAGAATTTCTGCTGAGTTTCCCACAGCAGCAGTGAGTGCTTTGCTGGAGGAGCATTCCCGTGTTCCCATCACTGCTGCACTTTGGTTTCACGAGTGCCCCATGGCTGGGCTCCTTTCTGAGGCTCCTCTGCCACTGTTTGAGCAGCACATTTCAGCCTGTCACGTCTGGACCCGCGGAAAAAGCCAAAGGGCAGGAGAGTGGCTCCCAGCAGCCCATCCTGTGCCATCACAACTTGCCCTCAGGCTGTCTCCAGTGACACCCAGGGGACAGAAATGCCTCTGTCTGGGGTTTCTGCTGATCCCCTGCTGTATTCTTGTAGCTGTTGAATATATTCATTGAGCTGAATGAATTCCCACCTGGCAGCATCCATAGCACAGCTTTTGCAGCTTCAGCTTTATTTATGGAGAGGGGAGGGAATATAAAATACAAAAGAGAAATAATGCACAAGCCTGCAGAGATTTCAATGGTAGCAGTGAGCTGTGTGAGGATGGAGTGAGCACCAGGAGCTTTTCCCAAATCAACTGGGAAGATTTAAACCCCTGGGTTTAACGTGGCATTTTGAAAATAACTTTTGACCTAGACCCCATCATCTAGTTATGTGGGGGTCTTAATATGACTGAAATTAAAGACAGTTTGGGTTCTAGGTGTGTTCTAGAAAGATGGTTTGGTGTCAAAGTCATATTGATTTTTAAAGCTGTGTAGTCACGACTTCTGATATTTGTAGTAAAACATTTACAGGCACAATGGAATTTGTCAAAGGACACCACACATGCCATAATCAGGCTCAGAAAATGGGTTGTTACAGACCAGTGGCGTTTGTGTGTGGTTTTTTAAGAAGACAGGAATTACAGTTTTTCTTTTATTAATGAGGCAGGTAGTGCTTATCAGTGCAAACCTTTGTTAGAGCAGTGCCAAGGCGTGAGTGAGGGCGTTTTTGGAGCAGCACAGCAGATGCATCCACTGACCCAGGACAACTTGTGGATAATTCATTTTCCCACCCAGTGCCCATCCAGAGCTTCCTGATGCCATCCCCATCCTCAGAGAGCAGAGGCTCAGGTCTGCCAGGGCAGGACTTGGCACCTACAGCTGGCCCTGCCTCCTTCCCAAGAGACACAAAATGGTTATGACAGATGTTCCTTTTCCCCACAGCAGCTCTGCTGGGAATATCAGGCCAGGTTTCACCTGGGAATAGGTGCTGGGCTGGGGAAGGATGGAGGGGAGTGAGACCAAGTCCATTCCCTGCCTGTTCCCACAGCCTTTCACAGGATGTGGCTGCACTTCCCTGTGCTGAGCAGGACAGGTGAGGCCACGGCCTCCTGACCAGCTCGTGGTGGCTGGCTGTTCTCAGGCTGCTCCACATCATGCATGGCTTTTCCAGCCCTGTGTGCCAGGACATTTACTGTTAAATACTGGAACTGGTAACAAATCTTGCTGAAATCTGGGTGGTAGAAAGTTTAGTACCTCCAGTGATGTATAAATACTTATGTACATTAATAATCCTGATTATTAAACCCAACCAGCTGCATAAAGCAAAGACCTTTCCTATGTGAAAATGGGACCAAACTTCAGTGTCTGCTCAGCATCACACGTGGAGAGTTGTGCATGCATGAAGACATCACCAACAGCTTCCAAGGAGCTGTGTCCCAAAATGTGTGAGCAAAGCCAGGTGGAGCAGCTGCTGGCTGTGGTCACTGGGTTTAGTGGCAGCCACGAGCATCACCGGGTTATGAATTCATTTGCCAGAGGTGTGGATGACACAGCCCTTCTGCACTTCATGCCATCGTTTTGCTGCTCAGAGGCTTTGCAGTAAAGCTGGTTTCTAAGCAGGGAGGAGGGAATGCAGTCTCCTGGCTAACGAGGCACTTCTCCCTGCTATCCATCATCTCTAATCACACCAAGGGGACTCGGGTCTCTGCAGCCATGGCCAGCACGTGCTGCCTGCCCACTGTGCCACTTGTCTGCAGCCCTCAGGGCCCTCAGGGGATTTCTGCCTTTCTCTCATTTATCACTCCCAAAATGTTCATAAAACCCCTCCAGCTGCCAGCACTGGCGAGCAGAGCAGGAGTGGGGGAAGAGCTGTGGCTTCCTGTGTCCCCAGCTCAGGTACCCACCGACACGGGGGAGTGTAAGAGCTTTAATTAGCTCTTGATGCTGTTTTTACCTCCCAGCATGCTTAATTTAGCTCAAGCTGTCATGTACAGATCGTTAAGGGGAAAAGAAGGAACCGGGGGTGTTGGCCCCTCTCTGCTGAGCAGCCTCAGCTCCTGAGCTTGGGCTGTACCTGGGGCTTTTCTTAGACTTTCCACAGCAATGAAATTTTATAGCCCAGAGACATTTCATGGACAGCTCTTGAAGTGCTTACACTGAATTGGGGGCTCTGCTCACACCCATTTCGGTTTAAAACAACATCAGTGTCTTCCAGAAGAGGCGTTTGAGTCCCTGTTACCTGCCTTGCTGCTGGAAGGACACAGAAACCTTGGAAAGCTGCAAGGAAGAGGATTATTCTCCCCTTTTTAATCTAGTTGGAAGCGAACAAGGACCAGTTGCTAAAGCTTTAATAGCCCACCAGAGCAGCCCAAGCTTGGTGCTGTGGTGAGTGGATGTGCACAGCTGAGCCTGCTGCTCTCCCTCATCCCTGGGTCTGTGGCGAGGGAAGCTCGGTGCTGCAGCCTGAACAGGGTCACTGGATCGTTGGGTCACTGCAGTTCATGAATTTGGGATCTAAATCCAAGCCAGGATGCACCTCAGGCAGAGGTTAATGGGCAGGCTCCGCTCCCATGGCAGCGAGGTTTCTGCAGCTCCTCTGGCACAGTCCCCAGCTGGTTTGCTTTGCAGAATTAGGTATTTCCCTCTTTCATTCTGCTTTTGTAGCTCTTTGTAGGGTACTGAAACCAGCAGTTCGGCTCAGGTCCCTGACTGTGAGCGTTCTGACACACTGTGAGTAGAGAATTCTGTCAGATTCGGTAGGGAAAGAGGACTTTGGGAAGGGCTCTGCAAAGGGCAGGGCTCAGCTATTGTTAGGGTTGTAAACTTTGAACGGATATATGGGTTAGAGCTGGGGAGCTGGGCCTGGGTGTGTGGGCAATACTGCAAGCTCAGAGCTTTAGCTCCTGTTTCCCTCTTGAGAAATGCACTTTGTGTGATGCTTTTCTACAGCACCCCAGGGCAGGAGCTGCCAGCACATGGATGCAGAGCCCTGCCTGCCATCTGCCTGTCCCTGTGTCCCAGCACCCTGCACCCCTCCTGTGGGGCTCTCAGAGCGGGAGGGCTGAGGCTGTGCTCTCCCTTCAGGTCCTGCCTGGTTCCCAGAGCCATCCCACTCCCAGCTCTTCCCAAACCTGCAGCTGAAGCCTCCCCTGAGGACCCTCGTCCTTGCAGGTGATCTGCCAGAACTGCTCTTCCCACCTTCAGCCCCATCTCAGGTTCTCCACTTGCCAGAGCATCGCTTCAGCTGGGGTTAACAGAGGTAAGAGCCTGAACCACCAAAGAAAAAGGAGACACGTGGGTGGGCTGGGTTCTATAAAAGTTTTGTGGGGGATATCTGTGGATCCAGAAGGACCATGTGAATGAGACTGACTGTACACACACGGGCTGTGCCAGCAGCCTGTGAACCAGGACCATCAGGGCTGGTTGGGAGATGATTTTATCTGCTGGAAGTTGCTGGGTCCATCCAAACCCGTTGTGTGAAAGAGCTGGAGCAGTGACATCACTCCAGAGAGTGCCGCAGCATGGCAGAGCTGGCCAGTTTGGGAAAGGGTCTGCTTTGAGGGCTGGGATGGGAAATAAATCTCAGTAACTTCTCCTTTGACCTTGGGAATATCATTTGATCTCCTGATATTTGCTGCTGGAGCTGAGGTGGGCTCAGTTATCAGTAACAACTCTCTGCAAACCTGACCCAGGCAAAAGGGCAGGTTTTGAGCAGCCCACAGCAAAAAGGCTGGTGTGAGATAAAGAAGGAGAGGGAAGTGGGTCAGCCTTGGAGATTCAAGTTATGGTGCTTTCTATACAGCATTTCCATCGCTCTTGCACTGCCACAGCAGGATTTTTTTCACCAAACTGTAAAAAATAACTCTGGCAAGAAATGAAGCGCAGGAAGTGCTAGGGAAAAGAGGACTTCTCAGAAAAATTATATAAGTCAAATTTAAGAGAGATAAATCCCAAGTAATCTCATTACCAAAATCAGTTAGTGGTGAGCCTTGCAGCCTGTGAGCTCACAAATTGTTTCTTACAGATTATTTATCAGGTGTTCCTTGTGTGTGATGACAAGCACAAAATTAATAGGTTTGTTATTGCTGTGGCTCAATCTGGGCTTAAATAACTCATAACCAGCCTTCCTTTTATTCATTTATTTATTTTTAAAGCCTCCCTGGAGAGCCTGTGAGCCCAGTGTGCCCATTGATCCAGTGCTGCCGTGTCTATCCGTCGGCAATGGCAGCATCGTGCTGCTGTTCCCAGCTGAGGGGAAGCTTTCAAGCCCAGTATTGATCCTTTTGAAGTTTGTTTGCTCGTAGTCACAGTTACAAGCCCTTGTTCAAACTGCCATGAGATAGGCTGTTTTATTTCTTAATATCAGGCTAAACCTCCTCCACATCAAAAAGATTTATTCCTGCACTTAATTTTTCCAATATGTGTTTTCTCTCTCAGAAATCCAGCTGACATAGCTGCGTGACACAAATGCAGCTTTTAGAGCTGCCTGGTGTATTTCTGTCTCCCCATGTGCCAGGGGAGGTGGTGGGTGCCAGCAGCCCAGGACAGGGCACCTGGGAGCCCTGGGGACCAGATCCAACCCATATCCTCTTTGGAAATTTCCTTCTCAGTGTGTCAGTGCAGGAGACACCACTTTTCTCTGCAGTCATCTCTGCTCTCTTCAGCTATTCTATGGAACCAGAGCAGCCCTGTGTTCCTCTCCTGCCTGCAGCACACCTTTTCCAGGCTTCAGGAGAGACTGAAGACTTCTTCCCAAGCAGTAATTCCAAAACCAGAACTCTCTTTCCCAGCTGCCCAGCTTTCCAGGTCAGGTTTGTGGAGCTGCTTCTCCTGCAATCCCAGATGGAGCCGTGGGCGCTGCCCTCACCATCTCCTCCTCTTCCTCTCCTCAGCTGTGGTTAAAGTCAGCTCCCCATGTGCTCCTCACACTGGTCCAGCCCTCCCTGCCAGCCCACAGAGCACCAGGCCAGCTGCCCTCAGGCTCCACCTGCACACCCAGTTTTGGGACTGAAGCATTTGCACCCTTTGGGTGCTCCACGAGCTCCCTGGGATCATTCTGTTTCACCAGGGTTATTAATGACCAAATCAGCCTTTTCTGGGTTTGCCCCTGAGGGAGCCAGGGTGATTAGTGCTGTCTGGAGGAGGGTGACAGTGCAGTGGTGGCCTCAGCACAACCCTGCCTGCCTAAGCACTGCCAGCTCTGAGAAGTTTTGTTCTCAAAGAGCTGCTCTCCTTCTCTCCTTGACCTATTTTTTTTTTTTTGCCCACATCCATGGCCTGTGTTGTGTCCTGAGGAAGGGATCACACTGCTTGAAGGCCCTTTATTTTTAGCCAGCCCAATTTCTTGTTGCAGCTTGGTGGGAGCTGGTCCTTTCAGTTCAGCTCCATCACAGCTCACGTTCTCCTGCTCCAACCCAGATCTCTGATGTTCTTTCTACATCCATTGCTCACTCAGAGGGTTTCCTTTCACTGACTTCATTCCTCCTCCTTTATGTTCTGCTCAGCCTCTCCCACTACTCCAGATCCATGGCTGAGTCTGTGATTTCCCTTGGCCCTTGGTTTGCAGCATGGACCAGACATTCACAGCCACAGGCTTGTCCTGGACCTCAGCACCTCTCCACAAACAAACCCTTCCCTCCTGTATGCTCTGATAACCTTGGCAGTGCTTCCCTTCCTCCCAAATGTCACAAAATTGGATATGATGCCACATAAAAATCAGTGGCTTGGCCCTGCTCCTTCTGCTTTTACCCAGAGCAGGAGGGAGCTGTTGTTTTCTGCTGAACCCAGAGCAGTGATTTATTGAGGTGACCCATCCTGTCCAGGCAGCTGACCAGTGATAAATTCATTTTTCTCAGCCTGCCCACATAGCCCAGAGCAGTGGCTTGTGCTTGCCATTAGGCCACAGATGTGGGCTCAGAAATCTGCCCAGGATATTTCCTTTCTGTGACTGTGGAGCAACAGATAAGGACTTGCTCCTAGATCTGGGTGAACTGCGTTAGAAACGCCAATACTCATTCATTTCCCAAAGGATTCAGGCCCAGCAAGGACCATGTGCTGTTTCCATCAGCAACTGTTGCTCCAAGGCAAGGAGAAATTCATTATGAAGACTGCAGATTACATTGCAGACTGCCTTTATTATTCCCTGGACTACTACCAGAATGCACAATGTGATCGAAGGAACAGGAACAGTTCTAAGGTTCTATTTCCTGGAAATCTTTGGGGCTCTATCCATTTAATTTAAAACCCAGCTCCAGTTGGAAATCAAACAGCCATAGGAAGCAGAACACAATTGATAAAGGTCATTGTGGACTAAATCCTCCCTGATAATCAAGACAGCTCCTCTTCTTGTCCTTGAAAAACCTTTCCCCTGGGAGCCCTGTGAAGTCTCCAGGCACTGGACCTGGGGAAGATTTGCTTCAAGGAGATGTTCTGCACCACCCCAGCCCCTGTTCCCCATCACACCAGGTGGGATTCTATGTGCCAAGGCAGTAATAGGCATCATTTTCTAATGCACCCATGATTTCATGGCAATTGAAGTGTGAGAGGGAAAAGGAAAGAGGCAATTGAGAGTTGCAGCTCTGACGCCCGACCCCTGTCCCTGCTGCTCACGTCACACCAACAGAAATGAGACCAAATGAGTCTATTTTCCAGTGCCTGATGTTGGTGGACAACAAATCACAGGAAATACTTTGTTATTCCCCTCTAAGTGTCTTTATCTGGACCTTCAGATACTCCCTGCTATGATTTTTGGCTCGTTATTAACGAAAATGTGCAGTGAGGATGGTTGTTGATGATATGTGAGCCAAGAATAGATTCCAGTTCCTTCTACCATTTTGGCACCAAAATGCCAAGAGGGATGAGACACCCTGTAGTAAATGCTGCTCATTTTGAGGCAGCAACTAGAAAATATGGCTCTGGCTGAGCTATATGAAAAGAATGGATGAGCCAGAGGATCTGTGTTTTGGCTGTTTGATTGCTGAATCCAATGGGAATCCCTAGAGATGGGAAATGAATCTGCCCCAGGAAATGGCAGGTGCAGGGCTGATGTGCTTCTCTGCCCCACAGCCACCAGTTTCTTCTCTAGCTGCTTCCTCCTAATTCTTCAGGGGAAAAGGAATCTGAGCATCCTCTCAGCACTTCGCTCCTTGCTCCCCTAGCAGGGAGGTTTTCCTCCTGGGAACACATCCTATTTTTTTTTTTTAGCTGAGGGAAGCATTAAAAAATAACACTGAAAATGAGGCTGGTTAGCAAAGCCAAAGGTGGAGGGAAAGTTTGCAGGAGTGTGAGCTGGAGCACTTGCTTGGGCTGTCTGGAGACAGCAATCCCCTTCCTGTAGGCTGGAACCTTCTGGGAAAAGGCACAGCGTGAACGTAGGAAGAGCCAAATCCTTAATTTCATATGGAAGGGAATTGTCAAAGCTGTTGCAGCCCTTGAGGGTGCGAGTACATCTGCTTCCTACCAAGATGTACTTGCCTGCTTTGGACTCGGGGTCAGATGCGATAATTAAAGACTCCCTCTCCTTCTCTGTCTTTCACACAAGAATTTGACTCTCTTCCAGCAACATTCCCTGCTTTTCCTTCTTACTGCTGCCCAGAGCAGTGAGCTGGAGGGGCACACAGACCTTGGATGCTGCATCTGTTCAGTAAATGCCTTTCTTTGGACTCCACAGTAACTACAAGTTTCCTTTGTGTTAATCTAAATGAAACTGCTGCAAACACAGCCCAGGATGGCTGTGGGGAGCGGGTGCCGTGGATTTGTGAAGACAGAAGTGCTGAGGATGAGCACTGCAAGAGCTCAGAGCTCCTCAGAGTGCTGGAGGAGCAAGAAACCTCTCTCAGCATCACCTACTCGCTTTCACCATGAGAGAATTATGGCACAACATTATCTTTGGAGGCTTTCAGGTGTAAAAGTACAAGCTGTGAGGACTTTTGGCATCTCTGAGAGTCTGTGTAAGCAAGTGAGAATTAATATATTTGCATCTGAGGCACTAGAAAAAAACACCCTCCTCCAGTCTGCTTGGCCGTGTTGGAACAGGGAGTTGTCATCTCCTGGTCCAGGCAGGATTTGTGTCTCCTGATTTAATCACTAAACCCACCACCTTTACTGCAGTGATAACAGCAACAGGACTTCTCTTCCAAGGAGTCTGTTCACCAAGGGAGCACAAGGGTGTGAAACAAAACTGGTGCAGTTCTAAAGGGAGTCCAAGGGAGATGCAGCCCGCTTAGAAAGTCAGTAGCTTTTGTTGTCTAGCTGGATTTAGATATTTTTTCCTTGCTGCTTGCAGTGCTGAATAGCAGCAAAATGTGCCTTGGAAAATATACATGACACGGCATTTATCTGTGATTCATTCTGCCTTTATAACAGCAGTCAGTAGCACTATCTGCATCTTTGCTACTTCACACAAGGCCATCTCTCACACCTATCTTTTTCCTTCTTGCTCTTATTCCTTTAATCTTCTGTTGCTGAGGGTTCCCCCCCTGCCCCCTACTAATTTCCCTTTTTTTCCTCTGCACCAAGAACTCTGATTTCTGGTGCTATTTAATCAGTCTGCAGAGCACCATAGGAACTGCTAATTTGCCCAAAGTAGGAAATGTGCAATAAAATAATAATAATAATAATAATAATAATAATAATAATAATAATAATAATAATAATAATAATAATAATAATAATAAAAGATGCTATACATAAGTGACATGGGGATGAGGGGAGCTTTTCCTTTACAGTTTTCCCAGGGCCTGGCTGCAGCTCTCTGTCCACATTTCCCTGCCTCCCTCCAAAGCACAAGGTGGGTTTGGACAAGGGAGGGTACTGGCAGCTCTGGAAGGAGCAATACAACAAAAAAAAAGCAGATTATTGTGTCATGCCACTCTGCTTCAAGTTGTTTGACGATGTCATAAATGTAGCATGGCTTTTGCAAAATTAGCATGATCTCCCACTTGGTAAACCTACCCTGGAAGTGGAAAATGGCAGTGTTGGAGGGGAGAGGGGTGGTGATGGGAGCTGCTCAGGGCTAGGGGTTGTTCCAGCAGTTCTGAGCAGCTTTGTTGATCTCTGATCGTGGTGTCCGTGATCCTCAGCAGCTCCTGCCGGGGACTGGCAGTGCTTGATAAGGCTCGGCAGGGAGATAAGATAAGATGCTGCAGTTCGCCTCCATCCTTTGGGGGATCAGTGCCAGCTCTGGCTGGAGCAGCAGGAATTCACCTGCAGCACACCCAGGGAGCCAGGGAAGGAGCTGCTCCCAGGCCCGTGCCATTCCCACATGCCGGGTCAGCACGGGGCAGCAGTCGGGTGGGATTTGGTTCAAGCTCTCCGTCTGTCAGTGATTGCTCTAATGGCTCCTTTCAGCTCAGACTGCAGAAACAACTGAGGGCAGAGCTTTGTCCCCCGCGCTCCCCGCGAGGCTCCGTGCCCAGGGCTGGTCCCACATCCGCAGCCGGGCCGGACCCGATGCTGTTGGCAATGAGCGCCTGCAGCAGGAAGGCGCTGACCCTGCTCAGCAGCGTGTTCGCCGTCTGTGGCCTCGGCCTCCTGGGCATCTCCGTCAGCACCGACTACTGGCTCTACCTGGAGGAGGGCATCGTCCAGCCCCAAAACCAGACGGCAGAGATCAAGCTCTCGCTGCACTCGGGGCTCTGGAGGGTCTGCTTTCTGGCAGGTAGGGTGTCCCAGACAAAAGCATCCCCTTGGTTTGATGTGTGTCAGTGCCACCCAACAGGAAAGGGACGAGAAAAATGGGATTTTTAGAGACTATGCCCACCTCTGCTTCCAAACTCTGGCCCAACCTTCGGCAAGCAGTGTCACCTCTCCATGCCTGACTTTAAAGGATAAATGTGCCTTTGCACGTGGGCTTTGGTGAGTTTGCTGCTGCCCTGCCAGACCCCCTGCCCTGTTCCAGAGCTGCAGCCACGACGCCTTGGGCAGCAGCTAAAACCTTTCCATTTCATCCCTGCAAAATTTAGACTCAGGTCAGCTGGACCATTCCCTCCATCTGTGCCAAGCCTGATGAAGAAACTTGGCTGCAGGGACAGAGCTGAATAGAACCCAAGGGAATGGGAATCTCAAAGTGACCAACCCGAAATGTCACAAAGTCTCAACCACTTTGGAAAAGTCGAGGGAGAAGTGAGGAGCTCTGATATCTCCCCTGGGGTGACCTTAAACCTTCTGGCTTCAGAGTTCACGTTTTTGTGTCTGCCGCAGGTGAGGAGCGTGGCCGGTGCTTCACCATTGAATACGTCATGCCCATGAACATCCAGCTGACGTCCGAATCCACAATCAACGTCCTGAGTAAGTGGTTTGGTGGGTTCCACCCTTTACATCCTGCAAATCACCGAGTCCCAAGCACTAGGGACCCTCCCCAAGAAACCCCCTTTGTGTCTTTTCCAAGGAAGCTCTGAATTCCTTGACAGTGCTGCCACACAATGATGCAACTACATTTTTTACTATGGGAATTACCCAGTGTGCTCATAAGCTTTTGAGGACGTTCCTTTCTAATGGCAGGATGCCCACGGAGGCTCTAAGCTGTACAATTTCCTGTCACTGGCTATTCAGCACTAATGTTTATCAAAGTGTTTGGCTTTTTAGTCTCCTCTCCATAATTTGCAGCTGTATTTATTCCCTAGCAATTTTACACATTTTATAGCAGGATGAATTAAGGATGGAGTGTCACAGCTCTCACGATGAATTCTGCAGTCATTTCTGGTTTAATAAATAGAAGTGTTCTGCAAACATGCAGTGAAGCTAGAGAAAAATGCAGGTTCTGATGGTTTCCTATGCAACACTTCACATGGGAACCCTTAGAAATGCAAACATCAGCAGAGTCACCACCATGGAGGTGGGACACTGGCATAGGTTCCCCAGAGAATCTGTGGATACTCCATCCCTGGAAATGTTCAAGACCAGGTTGGATGGAGCCTGGAGCAATCTGGGATAGTGGAAAGCGTCCCTGCCCATGGCAGAGAGTTGGAATGTAAGGTCCCTTCCAACCCAAACCATTCTGTGATTCCATAATTCTGTTCTACTCAGCTCATTAACAAGGAGAGAAACTCAGACACAACATGGTCTGAGCAGGAGGATTGGAGCCCTCTCACCCAGCCAAGCCCATTTCTCACAACATTTAGGGAATATCAACCCGTTCTCACTTCCCTCTTCTCCCCTCTCAACAGAGATGATCCGCTCTGCCACCCCCTTCCCTCTGGTCAGCCTCTTCTTCATGTTCATCGGCTTCATCCTGAGCAACATCGGCCACATCCGGCCTCACAGAACCATCCTCGCCTTCGTCTCAGGGATATTCTTCATCCTGTCAGGTGAGTTTTGCAAGCCAGGTTTTCTCCTGACAGCCCTTGAGCACGGAGCATGTTGGCTTTGGCAGCTGCTGGTGCTCTCCTAACCTGCCCTTGTGGCTCCTTGATGGACTCATCACTCCCAGCTCATTCCCACAGCCTGATCAGACCTTGTGGGATAGATGCAGAGCTTGTTTGTGGAAATGTGGGGAAAGGCCCCCCCAGCCCATGCAGGAGCAGCTGCTGGGGGACAGGATGCTTCTCGTGGCTCATCAGTCACAGCAGAGATCTGAAACTTCAAACTGCTCAGTTGGGCTGTGTCTACACGAGAAAAGTGAATGTTTTATTCATGGTGTTGTGCGAGTGCTAAACAAATAGCTGTGACAGCTGAGCTTTGAAGGAGCTCCTGCTGGAGCCAGATCTCTCCTCCCCGTGCTCACAGATTTCCGCGAGCAGGGAATGCTTGACTGGAATGAGAGGGGTGCCCTGGCTTGGAGCAGCATGAGGGCAGCTCCTTCCCCCAGTTATTACAAGCACACTCCCAAATTCTTTTACTTTCCCCCAAAGTCAGGCCTTCAGGGAGCTGCTTCTTCAGCAGCTTCATCCCTGAAGCATTTCCCACTGTCCTTCTCCAGGTCTGTCACTGGTGGTGGGGCTGGTCCTCTACATATCCAGCATTAACGATGAGATGCTCAACAGGACCAAGGACTCGGAGTCGTTCTTCAATTACAAATACGGGTGGTCCTTTGCATTCTCTGCCATCTCGTTCCTTCTCACAGAGGTACCCACGCCCTGTAACCAGTGTATCCCATTCCTGGGGGTGGGCAGACTGAGGCTGAGGGCAAGAAGAGGGCTCAGACCGGCTTGAAGGGAGGGCTGTGAGGGTAGGGGGGTAACGTGTAGCATGAAGGGGACATATGGGGGGGAAAAACCCAACCTAGAGCACTGATGGGGCATTTGATGACAATTTGACGCGAGGCCTGAAGAGCAGAGGAGGAGATGTGGTTGTGGGGCATTAATCATTGCACAGATCCAAGGCATGGGGCCGGGAAGTGACAGCACTTGGGTGCTTTTGAGCATCAGCACCAGCACAAAAAAGGCGATTTCTGTTTTGTCCTGTTTGGGTGGTGGTGCAGCCGCGGGCGGGGAGGACCTCAGGCCGTGTTTCTGTCCCGCAGAGTGCCGGGGTGATGTCTGTCTACCTGTTCATGAAGCGCTACACGGCCGAGGACCTCTACAGACCCCACCCCAGCTTCTACCGGCCCCGCCTGAGCAACTGCTCCGACTACTCGGGGCAGTTCCTGCACCCGGACGCGTGGGCACGGGGCCGCAGCCCCTCGGACATCTCCAGCGAGGCGTCCCTGCAGATGAACAGTAACTACCCAGCCCTGCTCAAGTGCCCTGACTACGACCAGATGTCCTCGTCCCCGTGCTGAGCCCCGGCGCCCCGCGCCCGCTCCGATGGTCGCCGCGTCCCAACTCCGTTTGTCGTATTTTCAGGCCGCTCTTTCTGGCCAATTCTCTATTTATAGGAGCGTAAATATAACCAGAGAGATTGGTTATATAACTAATAGTGTAACCTAGAGAATTGGGATGTTTCCCTTTCTTTGTTTTTTTGGGTTGTTTTATTCCTCCCTGCATAACTAAGAATCTCTCCAAAGTCCTCCTCTCACAGCTCATCCCGCTGAGCAAACAGCAGTTCTGCCTGGGGGATAAATCCAGGGCTGGACTCGAGAGCAGGAAAAAGAAAATAGAGTAGAACTAAGGGAAAAAAGGTGTATTTTTTTGGAGTAGGTAGGTAGGTAGGCTGCTAAAGTTTGTGCATTCGACTGTATCATTGAATTCTGTATTTACGGGCCTGAGCGCCAGCAGGCATCAAAGATTTGTGTAACTTTCCAAGAAACAACCAGCATTAGAAAAATATAAATTTTGTCTTGACTGAACATGTACTGATTGGTATCTCTCACTGCTGGATATCACTTCCAGCCAGGCTGGAATGGGAAATAGCCATCCTTTGATGAGACCTCAGCAGGCTTGAACACCAGCAGGTTGTTGTTCCTCTATGGCCACTTGCAAAATCTTGCTTAAATATCCCATCTTGGACTGGAGGCACACTGAGGTGCTGGGCTGGAGGGATGGCTCCAGAACCCAAATTTCCTCTGCTGTCCCATAGACAGGAGGTCTGAAGTATAAATGGGAGAATTTCAGTGCAGCATTGAGTGGAAAACAACCTAAACCTTTCCCATGGGAAACATCAGGTGCAGGATTTAGCAGAAAGAAGTTATTTCAGTGAAAGGCAAGATCCCAAACTGGTGTAAAGTGATGTAACTGAGATTATTGGTACAAGTCCACTGCAGCAAAGTAGTTGGCTTATAATACATTTTGGCAAGAAAATGGTATTTTTGCTGCTTTCTCTGTGTGCGTGTATATAAACTTTATTTTGAGGTTTTAAGTTGGAAAGTTTCATTTGATTCTTTGGCATTTTGGCCTTAGCCAGCTGCCAGGGGAGAGCATCACTGATGGAAAACAAAGGGCAAGGAAGGAATAGGATGTGATCCCTCGTGCAAGCTCCAGCTTGTCACCTTGCAGGAGAAAGAGCTTTGTCCAAACTTTATTTCTGCTCTTGTTATTTTAAACCTTTCTGAAAATTTCCTTTCTGCAAAACAAAATCGTCTGGGGATTCTTGGTATATTTGAGCTTGTTTTGTCTTACTGTTAATTAAAAGACATAGAATATATGCAGTTTTAACCTCATTTGTAGCACACTGCATAGTGAATGTTGGGCCTCTTCATTATTATTATTTAATATTATTATTATTTATTACTTGCTATTAAATATTTATTATTTATAAACTCCTCCAAATCAGGGGCCAAATCCTGGTGCAGCACCACTGTTTGCATCCATTATGACACCCATTCCACAGGACATCACTGCAGGAGTGTATCCAGCCAGCTCTGGAACAGGATTATTCCTCCCCAGTTCCTCCAGAGGAGCAAGTAATACATATCTAGTTTTTATCTGGGTAGACTCCTAATTTGAAAAGTTTGAAAATCAGGGCATCTTTTTGTAGACACAGTTCTATTTACCCTCAGTTTCTGTATGACCCTCAAGCATTTTTGTGTTCTCACTCAAGCCCATTTTTAAGTGCTATGTCACAGGTTGGCTGCTGGCAAGGCTGAAGCACTAAAGCACAGCCCCACCATCCAGTAACAAACCTGCTGCTCCTCACCTGTCCCCAGCCTGATAAACCATCGATTTTCCATTGGGATCTCCACATTCAGTGTGAATTTGGCTCAAAAAAAGCACTGGAGTTCACAAGCAATCATTTTGAGTTTCCCAGGGCCTGATCTGGTTTGCTGGGTAATTCTTGGTGGCTCAAAGGTTGTTGCCTTTGCATGTAACTATTGATGGATCCTGATATTCTTAGTCCTTTATGGATGGGAGATGTTCAGGGTCAGGAACTGCTGATGGCCAGAGCCACGAGGGCTCTCCCATGCCCACATTCCTCCATGCTGAGGAGTCAGCCTGTGGGTTAATGCTGTGCAGCATCATGAGATGTCCCTGTGCCCAAGTGGAATTTTCCTTTGCACTGATTAAATACAGAATTATTCATTTTATAAATTAAAATGTTTGCCTACACAAGTAGAAGAAATTAGAAAAACTTCATGCCTTCCTCGAGGCCCCAGAAGGTTTAGCAGAGTCTAGGGGCAAATTAGAAAAGTAATTATTTTAATTCATTGGAGAGATTCTCATAATGTGGCTGCATTTGTGAGCCTGGGAATTCACACATTCACCCAGTGAGCACAAGTTCAGGACTGCCAGAAAGAAATCTGTTAAAATAAATGTTTGCTGTTGGTTCAGTAAAAGCATATTTTGGGTGCTTGCAAAGCACAGGCAGCAATGGTTGTGCCTCTGGGTCGTTCTGTCCCTCCCAAAGTGCCTCCTGTAGCAGCAGCTCTCGCTGTGGATGGCTGTGAGCTCCTAATGCAGTTATCAAACCTTTGTGGACTGTGGATAAACTTTTCCAGAGCCTTTGATCCTCAGAGATGTGGTCTGGGTGAGGGGCTGGGGCAAGCCTGGCTCACCTGCCCCAAGAACCACCCCGGAGCTGCAGTTCTCCAAGCAATAAATGCGTAGGAAATATATGCAGCACCCCCTTAGGACACCTATTAATGATTTTATCACCTCTTCTAATTACCTGGCATGGTTTTACCCCACGTCCTTCCTTCTTGAGGAACAACACTCAATCCCCTCCTTCAGTCTCTCTCCCACCCACTTCAGTGATGGCCTGTTCTGTGTCTGTTGCTTTGATTGCAATAAATAAAAGTGGAGTTTAAGGGTAAAGTACCAATTAAATTAGAGGTTTTACCCCGATGAGTCCTTAAATTCACCCAATGGGATGAGCCAAGCCTCCCCCAGGCCCGTGGGAAGGTGGCTGCTGTCTGACACTGCACAGAAAATGGTTTGTACTTAGAAGCACAAAAATCTTGTTTTGCATGAATGACTAACTGGTGTCAGAGTCTTTGTGCACACGGCTGTGTCTCTTTGAACTGCAGCATCAGAGCGAGATACCGGGATTAAGGGTTAAATAAAGCCTGATCCAGGTGCAGTTCCCTGCTCCAGGTGCTGCTCAGGCCTGCAGCAGGTGAAGCTTTTTCTGTCCCTGCCATCAGCATCCCATGCACAGCTCCATCCCACAGCCTGGGGATGGATGGATGGATGATGGATGGATGGATGGATGGATGGATGGGTGGATGATGGATGGATGAATGGATGGATGGATGGATGATGGATGGATGATGGATGATGGATGATGGATGGATGATGGATGGATGGATGGATGGATGGATGGATGGATGGATGGATGGATGGATGGATGGATGGATGATGGATGGATGGATGGATGGATGGATGGATGATGGATGGATGGATGGATGGATGGATGATGGATGGATGATGGATGGATGGATGGATGATGGATGGATGGATGGATGATGGATGGATGGATGGATGGATGGATGGATGATGGATGGATGGATGGATGGATGATGGATGGATGGATGATGGATGGATGATGGATGGATGATGGATGGATGGATGGATGGATGGATGGATGGATGGATGGATGGATGGATGGATGGATGGATGGATGGATGGATGGATGGATGATGGATGGATGGATGGATGATGGATGGATGGATGGATGATGGATGGATGATGGATGGATGGATGGATGGATGGATGGATGGATGGATGGATGGATGATGGATGGATGGATGGATGGATGGATGATGGATGGATGGATGGATGGATGGATGGATGGATGGATGGATGGATGATGGATGGATGGATGGATGGATGGATGGATGGATGGATGGATGGATGGATGGATGGATGGATGGATGGATGGATGGATGGAGGAATGGCATGTGGGAGGTGAGTGAACCCCTGCTCAGGGGGGCTGGCTAGGGAGGTGGATGCCCTGAGATGTCAGGGAACTCCCAGGAGCCACACTCCCTCTCTATGTCTGAGGTTTTTTAATCAAATCCCCTTTCTGTAAGCCCAAAAAGGCATTTTGTGGCCTGTATCTCCCGAGACATGAAAACTCCTCTGCCAGCATCCCCAGGGTTGTCCTCATTCCCCCTTTACACCACAATACTCCCACGGCCCCAGGACCTTCATGGAAATTTTTCCCATTACTAGCGTCCTGAAAACCCTCGTTGAACCATGAGATGTGGATGCAAGAGGCTCATTAAAGACAGGCAGTAATGAAGTAGCCAGGAATAATAAGGCTGTGCCAGGTCTTGTTCTCCTCCCGTTGCTGCTGGAGCATCCTGAGGCTCCAGAGCCCTTTCTTGCATGGAGAAAAAAACATGTTTAAATACATAAATTCACATCTAGGTGTAGATGACCTGCTCTCCAATGCTCCCCCTGCAGCTGTGGTGGCAGTGGGTACAAGGAGCCACTGGGAAGGTTCAGGTGAGGCAGGAGATCCTGTGGGGCAGTAACCCCCCACTCCAGGCAAGGATGCAGACCAAGAGCCCTGGTGAAGCTGCTGCAGTGGTGAGATGAGGTTTGGGCAGATGTTTTGGGGCAAGCTGGTGCTGCTCTTGCCCAGGAGGGGGCCATGGAGCTTTTGGTCAGGTAGGCAGGGGGAGAGCAAATCCTTCTTCTGGCGAAGCCCCAGATGAATTTTGCTATTGTATCATCTGGACACAGGGTTCCAGACCTGTGCCCTTCAACAGCTTCAAGCAGACAAGAGCCAAAGGTATTTTTTAGGGTGTTTTCCAGGCACACACCACTGGCAGGGTAAGGAGCTGACTTGGTGTACACAACTTGGGGGTTTCTAGTCCACAGTGCTCTGCTCTCAATTCCTTGTGTTGCATTATTAATACTATTTGTCAAGGTTGTGTATTCATTTTCCCAAATGTGAGTTGGCCCCATGGGCTATTCAAGGTGTGCTAAGAAATTAAATAGTCTTATTCTTCCCTGCTGATAGCTTGTTAGCTGTGCAGAGCTGGTGTGCCTGTGCTGGGGATGCTGTGTGAGCAGGCAGAATATTCACCTGTGTAAATACTCCTCCACTAATGAGAAGTAGCTGAGAGATATTTATTTTCTTCTTCTTCTTCCTTCCTCATGGGATTTATTTATTTACTTCTTATTTTTTTTCCCAAATTGACAGTCAAACCTATCTAGAAAAAACAGCTTTTTTCCTTCTTATTTTCCTCATCCAGTTTTGGGGTCTTGGTAGGGTCTCCTTCACCCCACTGCAGGACCTTTGTGCCCAAGAACCACATCAGCTTTTTAACTCTTCTTTCTGCAAACTGGCTGCTCCACACACAGGGGAAAGCTGTGAGTGCTGGGCAGGGAGCAGGGTGTCCCCAGGGTGTCCCCAGGGTGTCCCCAGCTGCTCCGTGGGTGCCACCATGGCTGGGATGCTCCACTGACCTTTCCTCTGTGCACTGCAGGGTTTCTGTCTATAGCTATTGTGTAGATGTCAAATCCCAGCCTGTTCCCATGGATACAGTAGGATGGAGAGAGAGAAGAGCTGCCTCGTTGCTTTATCTTCATATAGGGTTTTATATACCTCAGATTTTGGGTTATGGTGGCCTCCCTGAGCAGTGGCTATGAAGGACAAGAGGTGGCTGCAGCAATTACCCTGTGGGTCTTTAATTGCAATCCAGTCTCCCAAATGTATCCCTTCTTCTTTTCACACCACTTCATATTTGAATCTCTGGTCAATTCAGTCTTTGTAGAAGAAAGACTCCTTTTTAATTATTATTACAATTTTTAATACAGGAAAACACTATTTCAACAACAGCAAAAAAACCCCAATTAGTCCCACTCCCATGTGTTGCCACATTCTATCCCAAGGTCTGGATTCAAGGAATACCTTGACTCTAACTGGATATTTTCATGTCTTGAGCAGTTTGTACCATGATGTTCTGTGGGCTCTGTCCAGCATTTTTAATCTAACCACCTCAGAAATCCCCAAGCCTCATCCCTCTCTCCCTTTCCAGTGAAAGGAGAAGTATTCACACAGAAATTGTGATTAATATGCCTTGAAAACACACAGCACCAGCAGTCAAGGTTATTCTCCAAAAAGCCATTTTTTTGTCATCAGCTCTGGACAAATCTCCTGGCTGTGATGAGATGCAGATGCTTTTAATCTTTAATGTTAGGACAGTGTGCATTCATTTTTCTTAGAGGCAAACCATGTGTGACAGGGGCGCAGAGAAAGTGCTCCATGGCTTGTGATTATCCCAGTTTTCAGCTGCTCAAACTGAGGTTGTACCCAAAGGGCAGTGCCAGCCATGCCTGGGGTCCTGGTTAAATGGCTCATTTTGGATCAAAGTCATTTTTACCCCAGTTAGTCCCAACCACCACCAAACACCTCTAAATCTGCGTGTAGATAAATCCCCAGACCTGAGATTCAGCTTTACTGCTAATTAGCAAAGTGTTCAGGCACATGATGAAGTCCCTTGGACTCCAGCAGGATCCACCTTGGAGCCAAAATTGAGGCCAAGCAAAGCTGTGCTGAACAACAGCTGACTTTGTTTAATAGCACTTGGTAGTTGGGTTTTGTAGAGAGGAGCTGGAAGGCGAAACAGAGGAGACAGTATAGAGACATAACCATAAATTTATTGTTTTCTATAGTGATAACTTTTTTAATGAGGTGCATGTTCACAGAAATATAACCCTGAGGTTCTCACATCTGCCTGACATCCTGACACACGCCAGCTTCCCGCTGCAACTGCAGGGGAAAGCCTGCCAAGGAAGCTGAAAGGTGTTATTTAATTAATAACAGCTAATTTGAATAAATACAGAAATGTCACTCAGCTGCTCCCAAGGGGAGTGTGGAGAGTTCACCTCCGTGGGAAAGGGAACACGATCGGTGTCACGCACAGGAGAAGGAGCAGCAGAGTCTGTCCTGTCAGTGCAGGGTCAGATCCTGCTCAGTTCTTCATGTTCAATAAGTAAATTGATGGCATTTAGGTTTAGCATAACTGAGTGCTGTGAGGGTCTTAATGCTGGTTTAATCTGTCTCCAGCTCAGCTCATCAAAGGCTGCTGAAGTCAGGGGATAAGAGAAGAATCAGTGCCACTGGCCAAGGCTGTGTAGTGCCCATCCAACATCTTAAACTGAGATAATATGGCTTTTAAAGTCACCTTGCTTTAATGCTAAACAAGCTCAAATACCTGAGTGAGAGCTCTTGATTATCCTGGAAAAGGAAATTGTGCTTTATTTTAGCAGAAATTACAGGAGAGAGCATCGCCAGCTCCTGCTACACTTAAATTTTGGGATGACCCATGTTTGTCCAGGACAATAGGATTATATATTATTTAGTGTAATTATTCATACTCAGATAAACAGAGAAGGTCTCTCCAGCAGTGCAGAACATGTAGATATAAAATCCCCATCAAATTATTTATTTCCATATAAATTATGTACTGTCAAAACTGTTCTACTGATCTGAAGGTTAAAGGCTTCATCATGGAAATGCAGCAGCTCCCTGTCATCTTGATCAGAATGTGATTATTTACAGAAAAAAAGCATTCTAGTGCCTGTGGATTTCCTATTGATCTGCTCCAGCAGCCCTGTCTGACTGAGAGCAGCTGAAACAGATGAAATAAAAACACAAACCTACGGTTGTTTTATCTTCCCATAAAAAGTAGGTCATATCCCCAAGTGAGCTGTATTTTATTCATGTAAATACATTTTTACAATTAAAAATGCAACAAAAACTATGTTCATGTCAACAGGGCTGAGCCTGGTGAAACTGGGTTAGGGCTGATGCCAGGGCTTCCTTGGGCAAAGCCTTGCTGATGGATGAGCAGCTCCCTCCCATCTCTGCTGTGGGTATGGGACCCCAAACCACACATTTTGGAGCAGGAACGTGAAGCAGGAGAAGAGTGAAGGAGCTTAAAGCTCTCCAGATTGAGCTCCATATAGGAATAATTATGGCTGCTATTTTAAGGAGTTGTTTAATAACGTTAAGCAGATGACAGGCTGAGATTATAACACTGCCACCTCCGTGCTCCTGGGGGCTTTTTCTTCCCTACTCCCACCCCACAGCCAGTTCTGGTATATTTGCATTTTCCCAAGGCAATTATTGTGCTCTAAAGGCTCTGGAGCAAGCTGGGAATCGCCTTGCACAAGGGAAGGCATAAGCCACTCTCCTGGTGGGTATCTGGAGTTTGTTCAGCAGCAACATCTGCATTGTCATCCAGTCCAGGAAAATATTTGGGGGCAAATCAGAGCTGTTCCAGGGTCTAAGAGATCACCCCACAGGTACCACCCTGTATGTGTGGGGCTGCAGCCTGTGGGAAAACATCCCTCTGTCTCAGCTTTCCTGCTTCTAAACCAGGAGCTGTACTCTTGACTGGGAGCTCGGCACTTTGGGACCTCTGGGTGAAGTGTGTTGCCCTTAGCATGCACAAAGATAATTAATCATTTCTTTTCTGGAGGTTTAATGTCTCGTTTGTGCTGCATGGTGATCAGCACTGAGCTCCTCTTCACAGGATGCTGCCTCCCCAGTGAGGGGCCTGCAACAGAAACTGGAGCTGCTTATAGAAACTGCCCTAACAAGGATGTCAGGGCTGTCTTAGGGACCTGCATTACCAAAAAATCAGAGCCTGAAACAGAGGAAGAAATTTAAAAAAAAAAAAAAAAAATGGGGTTCTCTGCCACATTTTCCTATTTTTCTGGTGCTTCATTTGTATTAAGGGAAAAAAAAAAAAAAGTTTGGGTGCAGCCATCACTGGGCCATTAATGGTCAGAAACTTTATTTCCTCTCTTTTCTCAGGTCTGTCCTTGTTTCAGCTGATGTCATCAGCTGGGATTTTTTGGTTATTTCTCGTGGTGTTGGGGGTAGAATTGTCCTTTACGTGCACATCACCTTTTCCCAGCTGGCAAGGAACAGCTGTTTTCCTGCCCCATGCTGGAGCTGCACAAGGAAAAAGAGGTTAGGGAGATTAAAATGCAATTTCAAGTAGTGTGAAAATAGATCTGTCAACCTGGCCTATTTGCTTGAGGGTCCTTGGGCTGTGTTTTGTTGAGTTTTTTAAGGTGTCAGGAAAGATGCTGGAAAATAAATTAGATTTCATTTAGCTCAGAGTAATAATTAAAACTTGGAATGATCAGGGCCTGTTTAGGCAAATCAATTAAAAGATTGGCACATAAATTATATGTACCTTCATCTTCCACTGTTCCTGTCATGCTGGGAGAACTTCAGACTTTTGAAGGTGAGGCCACTAACCCAACATGTGTTTCCATCAGTCAAACCTACAACTGCCCTTCCTGACCTTCTGGCTGGTCTCTAACCTGGGATACTGGGGGCTTCTCCCTCAGGAGGTTTTCTCCATCATCAGCTCCTCCAGCCTCGTTCATCTGAAGCAATTTCACTCTGCATGCCCAGGAGTTTGAAGGAGCAGGCACATCCCAGTGTCTGCTCAGAGTGTTGAAGGAATCTGCTCATCCCACCCCAGGGCCGTAGCTTTCCATCAGTGGGATAACCCTTGGGAAGGGCAGAAAGCCCTTGGGAAGTCCAGTCCTTGTTCCACACTCCCTCAGCAATGGATTTAACAACTTTCACAATATACAAAGAAATTGGGAAAGAATTTTGAAAATAATTTCTATTTAGAACAGAGAGAGCCTGAGGGGACCATGGGCACAGCACAGAAGATATTGGACACAGAAAGAGCTCGGATACAACAGGACCCTTCAGTCTTGAGGACAAAGGCTGGAGGAACCTGGAATGGGACAAAATCCAACGAAAACTGTTAAAGAGAAGCTCCTGGTCTCAGCTTCAGCCCAGCAGCTGTGCTGGTGTTCAGGCCCTCGGGCTGTTCCCAACATCCTGGGCACAGAGCAGCCTTGAGATCCCCAGAGCTGATGTGGATGCAGCGCTCCTTGCATCAGATATTGGTGATCCAAAGGGATGCAGGGAGCCTCCAGCCCCCTGCCCATGAGCCAGCAGGGGACACTCCAGACAGCCAGCATCGCTTCTGCGACACCAAAAGTGCTGGGGAGGGACTTGAGGGACCATCAGCAAGGCCGAGGGAAGGCCCAGGGATTGAAATACTGCAGAGCAGCCAGGATGGTTCCCTAAAAACGACCTCAAGGAGGGCCTGTCCTGCTGTGAAGGCTCTGTTTGTGCTCCAGCTGTGGCTGAAGGGGAGCAGCAGCCAAAGAGCAGCTGGGAATGACAATGGACACATTCCCTGGGTGACTGACAGTGTGGGGATCAGGCTGTGTGACAGCACCAGCATCACCGAGCCCCCTCCCCAAACACTCTGAGGGATTTCTTACTCCAGACGGGTTCTGTGCAAGGAGCTGCAGTGAAAGCTGGGGTAAAACCTGCTTCTCCTCCAGCTCCAGGACACAGGGCCTGCCCTGCCCAGCACATCCCTCAGCAGCAGGGGCTCCCTGTGCTCCCTGCCCGGGCTGTGCTGGGTTTCAGCCCTGGAAAATTTGTTTTTTCACTTGCAAAACACCCCAGGGTGCCAAGTGCCCAGCTGAGAGGTGCTGTCACCCCTGGGACAAGGGCTGGCCTGAGGAGCCCATCCCATCTGCCTGGCATGGCAGGGAGTGACCCCTGGTCCAGGCAGGGATGGATAAAAAACAGCTGGAAAACCAAACCCCTTCTTCCTTCATTACAACATAACATGTTGTAAAGTTCATCCATAATCCCAGAGAAAGAAAAGCTGGAAAATGTTTAAAATGTGGAGTTTTCAACACTTTCATGTTCCTTTTTATTTTTCTTTCTTCTTTTTCTTTTTTTTTTTTTTTTAATTAAAAATACTGCCGAATGAGCGTGTGGAGAAGTTTCCACCCTGAACTGCTGACTGCTGGGAAGCTGAAACGCTGAGTTCCGGAGGGACTTGTTAATAATTTTTTCCCCCTTAGGAGAAAGTGTCTTTTCAGGCTCTGGAGCTGGGGGGACCCCGGGCTGGGGACACCGGGGGTCCCTGTCCCCGCAGCCCGGTTTCGCAGCACCCTCTCCTGCTCCTGCGGCGGAACAGCAGCCGGGGAGGCTGCGAGACTCCCGAAAATCGCTTTTTCCCTCTCCACTGACCCTGTAAATTCTCCTCAGCGACCTTCAGCCCTACTTAGCATTTTTGGGAGCACAGGCTGCTGAAAATGCAGGTGAAACTCTTTCTGGAGAGGCGATGGAGGGGGCTGCCCTCTGGAAATGATGTTGCTCCTACAGGAATTTTTTTTTCGTTCGGGTTTTTTTCAAAAAGTAAAAGCAGAGCTCAGAGTCCTCTCTTGGGTGTAATTCACACAGGCTGTCAGGAATTTCATAAAGCAAAAATATTTTAAAACAACAAGAAGACAAAAACTAAAACAAGAAAAATGCTAGAGTAGGCTTAGATTTTTAAAAGCATAGGAAAATACTACTTAAGAGCAGAAAGGAGCAGCTAATAAGGGCTAAAATGTATAAAGTCACTCAGCTGGCTACAAAACTGTTGTTTTGGGACCAAAGAGTGACCAAAGAGGAAGGAAGCCCCACCTCTGGGCAGTGCTCCTGCTTTGGTCCTGCAGTGCTCACAGCCCCAGCTGCTCACTGTGATTTAAACCAGACATCCCTGCCCCAGCAGAAACCCTGGGGCTGCTGGAGGGGTGTGAAAAGTGTTGAGACACAAACAATGAAACAACCACCAGAGCCTGGTTTCTGATGGAAATTCTGGTGTCTGCTGGAGATTCATTCCTGCAGCAATCCTTCCTCCAGGAGAGGCTTTAGCAGCCTCCTCCTCTTTCATCCAGCTGTCTGCAGTGACTCTGTAGCACACTTGCATTGTTCCAGCTGGGATCCTGCATCAAACTGGAACTTCTCAGAGGTCCAAAAGGTGCAGACAGAGACTGACACGTCTCTGGACCATCACACACTGACCACACAAAATAGGTTTTCTTCGGAATGAATCGTAAAAGAAAAAAAAGCTGAAAGTGTGATAAATTCTTAGCTGACAGAGAAAAGGCAATAAAATATGAAAAGGCAGAATAAGGGGCCCCTAGAGTACCGCTGAAGTAGTGCTGTGACAGGGGAGATGTTGCACCTTTGTGCACTCAAAGCCAAATAGGAATGAATGTGGGCTTGGAAAAAGGAATCAGGAGGCACAGAAACAAAGCAGCCACTTAAACCAGCATGGAAAAGAGGTAGGAAGTGGGACAGCACCCAGTCCTGTGCTGGTGGTAGCAGGAAAGTGGAATCAGGGATTTTCTGGTAAACACCATCAGGCCATACCAACAAATATCCAGGAAAACTGTCCTGAAAGCCTGAGAACCACTGGTGCTGGATGTGGTGAGATGGTGGTCATCTCACCACATCCAGCACAGATTCCCAGTCCTCCTGCCCTCACATGGAGCATCTTGGAGCTGGATAATTGATGTTGTTCTGTATTTTCAGCTCACTGGTGGCTCTGAGCAGCAGAAACCTTCCCTGTGGTGTCAGGACCCTGCTGCCAGATGCTGTCACGTGTGGCTACTGAAGATTTCAGTGGATTCACAGTTTCTGTGTAGAAATGCTGAGTCTGTGGCATTCAGTGAAAGGTGTCCCACTCCTGCCTTTGCTTGCCCTTTGAGGCTACCCCACATTTCCACTGCTGGACATGGGAAAGCAGAATGGAAGTAGATGCCCCAGAGGAATATCCTGCCCTTCTCTAGGTCCATAGCTCCAGGGCAGGAGTTTTATCATACAATAATGGAGCAGGTTTTTTCATTCTGGCAAAGAGATGTGTCAATAAACACCTCTTTGGTGTGATTTCTGCCAGCTGAGCTTTGATTCGTCTGGCCTCTGCAGCTACCTCGGGCACACAGCTGCACAAAACACATGGATTTTGTTGCTAAGAGTTGAAAGCCTCCATGTGGACAGAATTGACCCTTTAATAAATGTTGTCCTAATAAGAGCTGCCTTGCTCCAGCCAGCACTGGGCAGCTCAAGCTGGGTTGCTCCTGATTAACTATGGACAGCCCAGACAGGGGGATTAGGGGAAACAATCCCACAAAATTACCTGGAAAGGGCTAGAAAAGAAGGAAGAAAGGCAAGGAAAAGGAGGGAAGATGAGACAGAAAATGTCCATCCTGTAGAAGGGCAGGTGAATGCATCCTCCTTCATCCAACAGTGGCTTGCTGAGGACCAGAGCATGACAGGAGTAGAGAGCTCAGAAAATTCCTTAGAAACTAAGGATGTGCAGAGAGCAAGAATCCCCCTGAGTTTATCTGTTATTATTTTGAAAAGAAAACAAATGAAAGTGGTTTTCATTATTAAAAGAGCCTGTCTGAGGAAGCCAAAGACCTCTTCAATATCTGCTTGCATTATTAAAGGGAATGAATCATTAAATGCACTTGGAGATGCAGTCACAGGTACCAGGATAAATCAATCCCCCAGAAAAAGAAGCATCAGCTGAGGGTCTTATTTTCAAGTGCTCTTCAGAGCAATCCCGAGGAGTGCAGGTCAGTGCTGCAGGAGGGCACCTGCTGCCCCTGACACCAATAACCCCCTGCAGCACACGGATCTCCGGCCACGGACAAAGCTGATTTCTGAGCATCCATGGAGGAGCCTGGAGCTGGGCTGGAGAGAAACAGCATTCTCTCTTTGTAATGGTGCTGAAGGGAAAAAAAAACCAAGCCCCAGCTCTCAGCAATAAGAGAATTAGCCTGACAGATGGCTTGCAGAAAAAGAAAAACTATCTCGGGCTTTGAGATTTGTGCTGACTGAGCCGCAGAAAGGAACGATTGCAATTAGCACTTGTGCCGAGTAATTGAGGAGCATTGAGAGAACCAACCCAATTTGCCACCATTGTCAAGCCTTCGTTGTTCTTGATTTTGGGTTTGGTTGTTTTTCCCATTTTCCCTTCAGTCACAAGTCTGGGGACAGGCAAAGTGCCACTTTGGTTTTTGCCCTGTTCCTGGGGAGGCCGGCGGAGCTGGGCTGGGTGCTCATCCCATCTCCAAGGGTAGCGCAGCTTCCCTGGGAACCCGGCCTTGTTCCTGCCTCGCTAGGCAGGTCCATCATGGAGCAAACCCTGTGATCCATCAGTCTGGCTAAAGGCAGAGGGTCTGGAGCCCTATGGCCCTGTGCAGTTCTCATTTTTCATTGCTGTAACACAAAGGCAGCCCGGGCTCTCTCCGGGTGGAATTCCTGTCTCCATCCGAGCCGGGGAAATGCCTCCCCACATGCTGTGAGCTATAGCCCTGGCACCCATCATTTATCTGCCTCCTTCTCTTCGGAAATCAGCCTTGAAATGCCAGTGTTCCTCCTGCTTCTCGTGTTTCTGGGCTGTGGCTGAGCCCCAGGTCCAGCACAGGACAGTGGGGACCAACCCAAACTACCCCAAAGAGCCCCAAAACTCCTCTCACTGCTCCCTACATACCAAACCTGCCCACAGGAAAAATGGGAAAATACTCTTCCATGCGAGTTATATCCTTCAGGGACAGAAGGTGGCAGACGAGTTTGCTCGGAGTGCCTGGAGAAGTAGCTGTGCCATTGCTCGGAAGTTTAGGAACATTGAATTTCTGGGTGCCTCCCACCCCCAGCCCAGGGCAGCAGCCCCAGGGTCGCTCTCACCTTTACAGGTGCCTGGCACAGGTTCTGCTGGAAAAACAGCACCCACAGCTGAGATAAGCTGGGAAACAGGGCTGGCTTTGCTACAGCCTGAGAATTTCTGCTGTGAAAAGTATCTTGGTTATTTGGTAGCTTTTAGTTGTTAAGCTAGAGGCATAGCAAAGAACAGGACAAATCAGGGTTTAACAAAATTTTTCAATTTATGACATTTTTCTGTGCTTGGGTTTATTTTTTTTATTTTTTTTTTTTGTGAGATGCTCATATAGCCAGCACCCAAGAGAACGGAGTAATGGAACTAATCCTGGCACCACCCATGCAAGAAGCAATACAGGCAGGACAAATCTGCTTTTTTTATTATTTTTTTTTTCTCTGCATCTGTGCAGGACAGTATTTTTTTTCCCAGTGCAGAAAAAGAGAAAACATCACTTCCCCATGGATTGCTGCTCCAACTGCAGTACCCACAGCATCACCTGCAGCATCACCTGCAGCAGAAGGTCTCATTAGCAAGAAAGGGCACAGTGGAGACAGCACAGGAGGTGTCTCCTCCAGCGCTGCTCAAAGCCCTGAGCTCAGCCAGGCTCAGGTACATCCTGTTCCCCTGAGCTGCTGCCTGCCTGCCCTGGACAGCAGCTTTGCTCCCAGGCTCCTGTGGGTTTTGGCCCTTGTAATTTGTGCCAAAAAGATGGGAAGTGTAGGGCTACAAAAGCTTTGCAGTGGGCATTGAGGCACCTGTGGATGGGGACCTGCCTCGCTGGGTGGAGGAGGGGGGGTGGCTCAGGTAAGAATCCTCCTCCCTGCTCTGGCATTGCTGCTTCCCAACTGAAATTTATCTTCTTTTTAAACCTGATTTCTTTAGGAGCCTCTGCAGGCATCAGCAGAGGTCCCCTGCTTATGCCCAGCAGTGCTGAGGAACCTGCTGGGGCTGCAGTTTGAGTCTCAGGAGAGGCTCCTTGCCTAGAAAAAGAAGCTGCACTGGGGTAGCAAACCCTGGGTTTTGTGGTCTCAGCTGCTGCAAGGTCCAGGCTGTGCTGGAATGTGTCATGGGCCTGATGGGAAGGAAGAGGGTTTGTTGATGTGAAGCCTGTTGGCTTTAAAAGTCGCATTTTAATGTTCCTGTCTTTAAAAATAGAAAAAAGCTCTCCTGATCTATCCATCTATCTATCCATCTGTCCCTACTATGTATGTATTTATATATCTATATATTAGGATCATGTGTAGATAAAGACAAGAGATATTGCACCCTGAGCAGGAGAAGGATGGGGGAGACAGGCCAGAGAAAATAATTATGGTCCCAGTGAGAAATACTTGAATTAAAAATACAAATAGGTTCCTCCAGCTCTCAGTCAGAGAATCCTGTGATCAGGTGGTCAACTCCTGAGTGGATAAACCTCACTGCTAATTCATTCCCTGGTCCATCTTTCAATGCAGCAGAGCTCGTGTTGCAGTCGGGATTTTCAGTTTCCACCTAATTGTCAGGCTGCAGCTTTGATGTTGCTCATCACCCATTCCCTCTGCTCTGGGACAGGTCTAAACTGTTGGTCAAAAAATGTATCTCGGTCAAAATCTAATTTGAGGAGGGTTTGATCCAGCTGCAATCTCCCAAAACAGGGAATTTCAAGCTTCCAGGTGATGATGGTTGTGCTTTATCTCCATACCAAGATACTTCATTTGTTTATCTATGTCTTTATCAAATTCAGAGGAAAGCCTTGAGGGTAGAGCTGAATCCTTTGAAACCTGTGGTGGAGATTTTTGGCCAAAGTTCCTATTTTTTCAATACTTGATCTTTGTCACATTCATTGACACTGTGAACAGATAAAGGTGAGTAACAAACCTCCCTTCCCCAAGTTAGAACAACTATTGGTAGTTCTAAACTGTAAAAGAAAGAAACTGTAGAAAGAAAACTTTGCTATATTGTAATTTTAGCAAATTAGTAGGCATGCTCTATCCAGAGACAAAGAGGGCAGCAGCAGGGGTGTATTCTATTCCATTCCATTCCATTCCATTCCATTCCATTCCATTCCATTCCATTCCATTCCATTCCATTCCATTCCCTGCTAATATCCAATTTATAAGGAGCACCTTCAAGCTGGGAATTGTTTTCAAATGAGTTGCAAGGGTGCTGGCAGAAAGAGCTGTATTGCATTAATGTTTTCTTAAAGATTCAAAACTGTTATGCAACAAAAAATTATCAATTCATGCCACTTCTTTAATGGACTTCCTAATGTATACTTTAAAAAAAAATTTAAAATAAAAAAAATAAATAAATAAATTTAAAAGTGGATTGCAGAGTTTTCTTCCCAAGCTGTCAAGGCTTCTATCAGGAGCAGCTTCAAAGCCATTTTTCTTTTCATATGCTTGTCTGGTGTGTCTAACTGAGCATGATTGCTTTTTCCTAAATGAATAGATAATTTTGCCTTATTTATAAGTAGAACACCAGGATTTTTTTGTCTGTGATGCTCTTGGGCTGAATCTCAGGATGGCTTTGAGTAATGCACGTTCATTATTTAATGAAATTTGTTTTGTGGGGTTTTTTTCCTTCCACCTGGATTTGTTACCGAGTCATATATTTTTACCATAGAGCATTCAAACACACTTGAAATATTAATGAGGCAAGTAATGGCCCATTTCAATTGAAGGTTGCCATAATATGCAAGTAATCCTTCACAGGTCTCTGTTTTAGTAATGATGGTGATTAAAATGTCTCATTTTCTCCCCAGCCAAGGATTCTGGTTGGGTCTGGGGTGTGACAATCGTTAGCTACACAATCTCTTAGTGAGTGAGCAATTGATGTAAAACTGCTTTTCAGGCCACACACTCACTTTTGGCCAAATTTCCAAGGCCCTCAATAGGTAGGTTAGATGCTGGAAAAACCCAAAGTGACTCTGAAGGTGGTGAAATGTTTTCATGGCCTCAATGACCTGCAGTGTAAAGTTTGAGGTTCTGTTGCCCCAGCTCGGGCAGGTCTCTGAGCTTTTCCTGGGGCCAGCAGGGGGTGGGGGATGGATGGAAGATGAGACCAACTTCCCATGCCAACCCCACTGTGCACTGCCCAGTCCAGCTGCTGCCAGCCTGCCACTATTAGCAGAAGGCCCCTGAGTTGATGTTGCCTTTGGAGAACGTGCCTGAAGGGCCAATGTGGGAAAAAAAGAGCCCAAAATCTGCCTGTGGAGTCCATCATCACTGGCAGGATGGCTCCTCGCTGCAGTGGCCAGTTCAGAAATGAGGGCAAGAGCCTCAAAGGAGGATGAATGACTACAGAGAGTTCAATCTCCAGCTTTTACAAGCAGCTGTGTCAGAACTTTTGCTAATGTCATGACTTTCCTGGAGTCTCAAACCTCTCAAAGCTGCCTTCCAGGAAACACAGCTTCCTTTGTGACCCCAGAGGAGAAAAGAGGTTTTGAAGATGTTAAGAGGCTCAGCAGCTTCAGAGTGAATCTGTGAGAGCTTTGCATCACCTACAAACCCATTTTCTTTAGATCCCTGGCTTCTTTCAGGACTGTCAGGCTGTTTTGTGCTCAGGCTTTATTCAGACCTTGCAGAGAGATCTCTGTGTCCCAGTGTGTTGCTGTGAACACGGAGCAAAAGCTGGTTTGGAGTGGGCTGGAAATGTGCACACAAGTCCTTTCCTGCAGCCCTGGCCATGGGTTAGGTCTGGCAGGGGCTCTGCTGAGGGGTGTCCCAGCCAGCACTGGGCTCTCCACCTGCCTCAGTGAGGAGTAAATATGATTGACTTCAAGCTGCAGAATACGATGTCACCAGCATGGACTGCTAGGGGGAAATGGATTGAATATGATTGACATAATTCAATATATTGAATTATATATTAAGCCAGAGATGTGCATTTTGTGCCTGTTTTGTGAAGAACCCCTCCAGGATCAGGGTGTGTGGCTGGGTGAGCACAGTCCCTTTGTGCTGAGCACCCCACCCCTTCCCCGCTCTCTGAGCAGAGAAGGAAAGAAAATAGGAAGAAAAGCAAGACGTGGATATTCCTGCTCCATCAGGGAAATTGGCTCTGAAAGTAAACAGCTACCCCAGGGAGGCAGGATTACCTCCAAATCCTGGGAACATAAATCACTCTGCAGTGAGTGCTTATCTGTAAGCCCTGATGGGGAGAGCCAGGCACCTCTTCCAACTCCCAGCTCTGCTGCAGATTTGCAATGAGAACTTGAGCCTTGAAGGTACCTGGAGAGACACATTCATAGGAAAAGCCCCAGAGCTGAGGGGTCTGAAGGAGGAAAACCTGTGGGTCCCCTGGAACTCTTGGAAGCTTCCTATTCTTGCAGGAGAGATTATCAGCCATCCTTTCCTTTTCCCAGAGCCACCAGCCCCAGGGCCAAGTGAGCTGCCATATTTCCTGCCTCTCCTCTTGTTTTTGTTCTCCATTTATCACTGCTGGCTGACTATTATGGAAATTATCATGGTCCTGGTACATGGTACGTGCATCACTGTGTTTGCAGAATTACCACAGGGATGAGCTGGCAAGTCACTCATGTGTTTGAGCTGGTAGTTTGGCTCCAAAGTTGTTGTTATTTCTTAGGCTGCCATAAAAGAGAGGGTCTGCATGTACTCATGGCAGAGATGCAAACACTCCATCTTTCTCAGAACTCCCTACACATGGACCTGGTTAGGGATGTTTCTATATTCCCCTGCAGAAATCAGCGTTGTCTCTCTGCCGGTGGACGTGGGTCGTGTCCTGGTCTCGTTCACACTGCTGTCAGCTGGCTGTAACCCCTCTGAAGCCAGAATATAAAATGCAGCTCCTTGCCACGTTTACATATTCTCCTCCTTACAGCATAATTTGTCCTAGTTTTTTAAGCACCGAGTGCCTTCATAGGAATTTCATTACAGAGTGCAAGTTTTGTCAAGTGCATTCTGCTAGTTTTGCTGGAGGTTGCTAAGCATAGTTTTATTTTTTTCTAAATCCTTTGTACTGATAATTATATTTGCTCATGCCACACAAAAATTAAAATATGGCATGTAGGAAAACGCAGCTTTGCGTTGCATTCCAGGAAAAAAAGTTTGCTCTTGTAAGGGCAGAACTTTCTGTGCTAGGAAAACTCTGGTGACTCTTGGGGATGGAAATAGGGACAATTCGAGAGCAATTCGGAGGATCTCAGCCTTCTTACCCAATGGCACAGCAGTCAGTGCTGATAATTGATTTCAACCCATCTGCAAGATGAACACCTGCTGTGCAATATGGCTCTGTAGGATTTGTTCTCCCTACATAGCTGGAGTAAAATCTCCATTGTTGACCTGCAAGATTGGGTTCCTGTTTGCTAAAATCTGAACCACATCCTACTGTGAAGTTAAGGGTTCTGTTGCAGTATATTTTAAACACACTGCTTTGACACTTCTGCATTTCTGTGGATTTTAATGGGCTCCTTTCTTTCCAAGGAAATTTAATTCCATTACTAAATAATGCATTTGGCCTCCAACCTGCCTTGTGCTAATTACTCACGTGCTGAATGGGCTTTAAATCTTGTTTGGAAACACTATAGGGCTTATTGTCTTATTAAAAGCACCTAATGTGAGCCGTTCTTTTTAAGAATTCAATTGGTCCCTAATGAAACCAAACAGATAATGCAATAATTTTTCACTAAACTAATTATCAGAGCGGAAGATGCTAATGTGTTCCGCCAACTGTGTCCGTGTCTCCTCGGTTAATGTGCAGCATGGCCACGGCTGCTCAGCAAGACTTTACATCTCTGCAAGCACAAAAAGGAAGCTGAATTTAGCTCAGGATGTACCACCTCTGCCTGCACTTAGTGTTAATCAAATGGGTTTTCTTCCACAGAGGACTTGCAGGGACCTCATTTACACAGATTCCTGAGGGGGTTGGATTTCTGGGTTTTCTGATTGCAAAGGTCCCAAGTACCCAATTCTCAAAAATTACATTACTTTAACTGTGCTGGAAACGGAGGTACCCAAAGTCGATGGCCACTTGATAATGTCCATGAGATGTTTCTTCAAGCATTGAAATAGATTTCTGTGCACAAATATGGGATCCTGAGCACACGTGTGTGCAGCAGTTCACAAAGTGGTCACAGCACCAGGCCTGACAGAGCTCAAGAGGGCTTGGACAGTGCTCTTGGGTCATGGTGTGGCTCCTGGAAATGGTCCTGTGCAGGGCAAGGAGTTGGACTCAGTGATCCTTGTGGGTCCCTTCCACCTCAGCCTATTCTGTGATTCTATTTATTACTGAGAATGACCTCTCATTTTCAATTAACTGCAGCATGCAACAAGGGTGGGCTCTAAAAAGTGACTAAACAAATACAGAGGCTGCAGAAAACCCGGCCTTAGATGTGCAAAGCCTGCAGAAAGCCCTGAGTGCTGAGAAAAAATGTCCTTTCCTTGGAAGAAGAAAAAAAAATGAAGAGTGAAAGAAGAGAAGTGAAGTTTCACCTTGAGCAAATGCCACGTGTGCTTCCCTAGCTCTCCTTGGAGCAGGCTACGCTGAAAACAGAATCGCAGCTTTGGCAAGGACTGGGATTTGCCTGTCTGATTGCTGTTACTTCCCAAAACAAATAAACAAAACACAATTATCTTTGAATGTTACCCAGGCTAATGTGTAGAACTGGCACTGGGGAGTAAGGAGAGTAGAGGACACCAGGCTAAAGTCATTAATTGGTAATGGAGTGTGTATATTTGTCAACAAGATGCTCAGCTTGGAGAGCTGAACAAAAAGAAAACAAGCTGCAGAAAAACAAATGCATACCAAGCCTTGTCACTGATATTTATTTAACAGCCTGTCACAAGCAGAAGATGTGGATCAAAGGTAGGAAAGGCAAGGAGGGAGCAGTTTGAGTCCAAGGCATCTGTTCTGCATTGCATCAGGGTTCACTTCTGGATCAGGGTGCGTTCTGCCACATCGTGTTACATCAAGTGAGTTGTGAAATGATGGAGCCTAATGCAGAGTGAGTGTGGGGAATGGGAAGGAAAACAACAACCCGTTGTTTTCTTATTCATTACTCGCCATGGGTTTGGGGGTTATCCAGGAACAGAGATGCTGTTTTAAGTGAGGCGGAGAGTTAAGATTGCCAGGCTGTGCTTGGTAAGAGAGCCCTGCAAATTGCTTATGGGATTTGATGTTGTCCTATCCTGCCTCCAGAACAAATCATGCTGGTAGGGGGTTTGGGGTTTTCCTTTCTTAATCATTGGAAAAACCTTTAGAGAAGAACCCTTCACTCTAAACTTAATAAACAATAACAACAAAAAATTGTCTTCTTTATTTCTAAGGTTTTTTTTCCTTCATAGTCTCAGATCCTTTTACTGGCTTCATTTTCCTCTTCCTCAGCTCCTCAGGTTGATCCTGCCCCCTCATTGAAAGTGCAGGGTGAGGTTCACTGGGTTTGTTTGGTGATAAAGGTTGTGGCATTGCCCTGCTCCGCTGGGAATGCTCCTGGACAGATGCACATTTCCCCTCTGGCCACCTAAGCAGAGGTGACTGCTGGCCCCAAAGGACCAGCAGAGGTAACTGTCCTCTGATGTGTTTTTGGCCAAGCAATGAGAACATGAAGCTTAGCTGGAAAAGAGATGGGAACAGCTGAGGGTGCAGAGAGAAAATGCCAGTTGAAAAATAAGCATTTTTCAGCTATCAACAGAATGAACTTGAAATTCAACACATAATTTTCATGTCTTTGCATCAGAAAGCACTTTGGGAAGGGAATTGATTTAAATGATTAGAATTTCTTTCAAAAGCTTTACAGCCTTCCTTCCTAGGCAGCCCCAGTGCTAAGGAGGGGAGTGATCAGCGAGAGAAATTGCAGCAAATAATGGAAGCAACTGGTTTATGATATCGTTCTGTGTCAAACAAAAGCGCTGTGCACTGAACGGTGTCTGAGCGCCGTTCCCCACCCCGAGCCCATGTGCCTGCCCTGAGGATGACTCTGCAGGTCTGCCTGGCAGCGAGGAG
This sequence comes from Pseudopodoces humilis, assembly GCF_049639895.1. Lineage (NCBI taxonomy): Eukaryota > Metazoa > Chordata > Aves > Passeriformes > Paridae > Pseudopodoces > Pseudopodoces humilis. The sequence goes on from NC_142220.1 coordinate 3,075,175, forward strand.
CTGCCTTGGTGACTTTCCACTTCCCTGGCGGTGCTGATGGAAGCAGCGGCCACCGCGGCGGCCGGGTTATTAATCACCTCCCCAGCTGCAGATCCTGCACCTCCCGGCCACGCTCTTGTCGCCTCCAGGATTAATGGGTATTGATGGACTTGCTTAGCAACCTCATCCCAGCTGGCAGCGATCCCTGGGCATGCACAGCCTCCCCGTGCTCGGACAGAAACACCCACCCAGGGCTGGGCTGCAGGAGGGAAGTGAGGATGGGCTTGGGCCAGCTCTGGGTTTAATCTGAGCCCCGTTTACGCTCTAAGCCCAGACTGGTGGCTCCAATACCCAGCTTTGGTCCAACTCCTTCAGCTTCAGAAGCGTTTCTTCTGTTTCATTAAACTGCTGCCTTTGGATAGAGAGTTGCAGCAGTAGCGTGATCCACGTGCTGAAAGTGCCTCTGGAGACTCGGGCTGGGGATAATCACATCCTTTTCATTCTGCTAATAATTAACTATTAAAACAATTTACTAATGGATGTAGTGGATTCTTTAAATGATGAATTGATATGATTTAACACAGCTATGAGATATGGGCTTGATGCAAGTATTACTGAGTGCAAATCCAGCCTGCATTATAGCCTGTTGAGGTCAGAATCTATTAGCCATAATTCCTCTTAGCCTAAATTCCCTTCATCTATGGAATATGTTTTTCCTACAGAAATTATTCTAAAACCTTCAAAACCAGAACTGCATGTGCTCTTATCATAAGGCAACGTATCCTGTCATTCACTGAAGTGGAGGAGAAGGGTGTTTATAAAAACTCTAGCAAAAAATATAGTGTATATTTATAGTATAAAGTATAATACAGTGTTACCTAATGCAATAAATGTATTGGATAGTTTTGTTAAAAATGGATGAACCTCATGTGCCTAAATAGATGAAATTATATTTACTGGCATGAACTGAATGGGTTTAATCAGAGTAACGGCTGTTGAATGGGTCTAACCTCTATTAATTGAATATGGAACTAGTTTTACCTGATCCTTTCTTTTAAGAGGTTTCCAGTATTTACACAACATAACTGTCACAGGAAGTTTAATTAGATATCTGAGATCTCCCAGATCTTGTCAAATTAATTTCTGAACTCCTGACATTTCTGTGACAATACTGTCCTAATTCTACTTGTAGCATGTTCTTAAGACAACTCTAATAACTAACAGTCATGTCTGACAAAATAAAGACAAGCTGTTATTTCTCTGGAAGAGATGACAGTTCCATTTTTCAAAAGCCAAGAGAAGGCTGCTCACCGTTTTACTTCCTGCAGCAGCAAAATTTCCAGGCGTGGGACTGGCAAAACAAAGAGTTACTTTCTGTAGGTAAAGGGTTTTTCTTTGCATCCAACCACTGAGCTTGGATGGAAAGGTCAGGTGTGTCAGAGATGGTTAAGGCTTTGAAGAAGACAGATGTGTGTATGCAGAAAGAACATAAAGGGGATTGGAATAGCTTAAAGGAATAAGCAGAATTGGAAAGATCTGGGCTTTAAACTTGGTTCTGCTATTGAAGTCATTGTTAGTGCTCTCCCCAGCTGAGGAAAAAATGTCTTGGGGGAAAGAAAGCTTAAAAAAAAAGAAATCATAAATGTATTTTTCTGGCTATCTCAACTGCTGGAATTATAACAGTGCAAATTACTCCAAGCTTTTAGCAATAGAGTAGAATCCATTTGACCTTTCTTTCCTCTCCAACCTTGTTTTGTCTTCAGCCCTGGGCTGGGACTGTGGGGACAGGTGCTACAAAAGTGGGGGGGAACAAAAAGGTGCCCAGCAAGGTCCAAGCCCAGAGAAGGCAGGAGACCTGGACCTGGCTGTGCTCTTATTCCCAGCCAGGCAGGTTCCCACACAATAATTGAGCTGGGCTTGCTTACAAGTTTAGCAATCAAGCCCTGCTGCCCGTCCACAGAGGGAGGGAGCCCTGTGACCCCCCAGCCTGTCCCCAGGCCGTGTGACAACCACTGCCCTACCTGGCCCCAGGATGGAGAACAGCAAAACCCTGTGCATCCCCAGCTTTCCCCCACATTTAAAATACCATTTTGTGAGGATGGTGTTGGAGCCCTTGCTCTGCCCATCACCAAACCCACTGAATCATCCATCTCCCAAGTGTGATTCTACGGAAAACCAGCTCTTCAGACCCCTGTTACAAACATCTGATCAAGAGCATGTTTTTGAGAACTCATGGAGGTCTGTGTGGGGTTTGCAGCTGAGCACTTCCCAGGGATCCCTCACACCCTCTCCACCTCCACGAGGCTGCACAGATCGCAAATAAAACATCACACTCTGTCTAAACAAGAAGAAAACCCCCAGCACATCATCAGTTCACAGCAAACGGGGATGGCTTCTGGCTTCTGGCACTTTCCCTGGCGAGGCTGCAGCCTGGGGTGGCCGTGGGTGGCTGGCAGCAGCCAATGCTCATTAAATAATCCTGCCCACCCCTCTGCCCCCTTTGGTTTGTCTGCCCCCACGATGTTCCATCAGGGACTGATTTGGGAGATTGAAAAGCTTCTGCATCTTCTCATTACCCCTGCAATGTCCCCTCTGAGAGGGGATTGGAATTTCTGGTCCCTCCACATGTAATTTTCGCCGTGCCATATTTGCCACTTCTATTTATTTTCCGTTTTAACGCTTGTGAAGCTGGAATGGACTTTTTGTTACAGAGGCATTACTGTTATGGGGAAAAAAGCCAACATCTGCCAGCTCTTGCAGTAGAGATGCTGTGGGCTTTTTTTTTTTTTTCCCCTTGCTACCTAGAAACCATTGTGTTAACAGAGATCTTGCTGGAATGCTTTCCTGTGAAAAATGTGAAAAAAAGTCCTGTAAAAAGGTAAAAACATTAATGTTAGAAATGTTCACCTAAATAATGTAAAAAAAAAAGAGATCTGAGTGGGAATAGGGTGGGGGGTGGGGGCAGAAGGGACAGGAGGAGGATGGGGAAGGATCAGATGTTCATATTTTGGATTTCTAAGTTCTATGCAAGGATGTGTACATATTTCAAGAAAAGCAGGCACTTTTGGACAAAAAAAAACAACAAACAACCCGTTGAAGGCATGATTTTCCTTTGAAAAATAGAATTAAACAGGACAATTTTAATGAGCTTAATCATGAAGTCTGACAGTAGATGTTGACCTGCTAATGGTTCTCTGCTATGAGAAAACAGGTTATTTACAACTAGAATCGCTGCTGCTATTTTTCATTCTACTAAGTAAATTATAGTAGAATTATTCACATGATACCATTGTTGTGTGGAGCTCAGTGGAAAACGAATTCCTTTCAGCTTTTTGAAACCTCATCCTCATTCTTTAACAGTTTCCTCATAGATTACAAAATAAAAAAAACGGCTACACCAACGTAAGTGTGATGAGTGTAAAAGACTTTCTAGAGATTTATCTATTGAATTTCCTACGCACCAGTTTAATGGATACCCCACAAAACAGGACATTACTTATTTGTTAATTGAACTGAATAATTATTCAATCGAGTCTTATATGCGAGGGTTTTTTTTTTCTCCATTAGCAGAGCTAAAAGCACATGGAAAAGCTGTAGGTGTGTTCCAGCCCTTCTTTGCATGGATCACTCAGAAAATAGTGTCTTTTTAATAGCAGTGGCAGTAAGCATCTCATAACCTGCATTAGGAAGGCTCTAACACTTGGCAAGTGTTTTCTGTTCCTCCGTGTTAAATGTTTTGTCAAGGCTTTTCACAACTCTGGCAGCTGCAATTCCTTGTCTTTCTCCAAAAGCCATTTTCCTTTTGAGCTGATGAGGCTTTTCTCTTGGGCAGAACCTGCTGTTTCCTGGATGCTCTTTGGCAGCCCTTGAGAACCACATTGTGCAGCATCCCCCTGGTGCCATCAGCTCTGGAGGGCACGGCCTGGAATTGTCCCTTCCTCACCCAGGATGGGGAAGCCAAAGCAGGAGCTCGGGGCTGGCACCTCGTGGGTTTGCCCACCCCACCAGGGGATGGGGCTCTGCTGCTCCTCAGATAATCCCAGCCATCCTTGCACTTCCAGCTGATGAGAAATCAGCACTTCCCTTGCGATGAGGGAAGTGTTGGGCTGGGCTCTCCCAGCCCTGGCCCATCCCATCCATCCCAGCAGGAATGCTGGTGGCACTGGAGCTCCCTGAAGGGCTGTGAAACCCCACCAGAATCTCTTAATCTCCTCCACATGCTTCTAGTTATTTTTTCTGAGAAGGGGAACAGAGAAGATCATGTTGGTTCAAGGTGATTCTGAATTTTATTATTTTTTGACATTTTTAAGAGGTTTTTCTTTGGTGTTGCTTTTGATTTGGTTCATATACTGGCTGCTGAAACGAAAGCCCTCTTAGAGAATTTTCTGCTTTTACAGTTTATTGATTAATGTTTGTTGTAGAGCTCTTCCCCCACTCCCCAAAAAAATCCACACCACCAAGGGGGGAGAATTAAAACACAACATATAGGTGCTACCAGCTGGATGTACTTAATCACTGTGTTGAGTATAGAAACTTCAGCTTAAACTGTGCAAAGTTTAAACCGTTTTTGCACATGGCATTAACAGGATGTAAAGTGTTACTGTCCTACCAGCTTTTCTTCCAAAAAAACATCAGGGTCAACATTGGATCTTCTTGGAAAAAGAAGGGGAGGAGAGGAAACTCCTGGGACCTTATGCTGATTAAATGTTGTCCCACAGAGTTTATGGCTCAGCCATGGAGGAGGTGTTTGCTGAGTAAGTGTGCTGTGACCTGGCTCTGAGCAGACAGGCAGCATTTGAGGTGTGAAGAGAGATAAAAATCAATAAATACACCATTTACCATTTACACAGCCCAAACAAAATACTTCATGGAGACATCGGTGTGGCTTTAAGAAGTGAGAGCACAAATTAAAAGTTCCAGTGCAATGTGGACAGCAAGGCTTCATGGAATTCTGCTGGCTGTATTTACAGCTCACTTAAAACACTGTGCTTTGGAATTATTGCTACAGCTTTTCTTTCTCTTCCTCTCACTGCTTCTGTCACATAATGGTCTGTGGAAAGGGGTTTCTGCCACCCCATGTACAGTTGCTAAATGAGGAAGAGATGAATGGATTCTTCCAGAATTTATTCCACCTCAATTAACTCATGAATTTAGGTTGGGTTTAAAGTTCTGTTCTTCTTCTTGGCAAAACTTCCCCTTAAGTTCCTCTGTTTCTCACCTCCCACCTCCCCTCTCTTGCTGATTTCTCTATCTGGAATAATAATTGCATTGAAAGTGGAGAAGAGAAATGGAATGAGAAATGCTTGTCAGGGACAGGCTTAAAGCCTCTCTGTTTAGGCTCAGTCCAGCTAAGAGCTTCCCAGAAAAGCTCTGACTACTGTTCAACAGGGAGGAGTAGATAAACCCACTTGTAGCTGCTTGTTCTATCCCTGACCTCTCAGAAGTAAGGACTAGCTGTAAGTTCACCCTCTAATTTCATTTTTTACCAGGCTGAGTGTTTATAAAACTTTTTCAAGGGAGCTGCTGGAGTGTGCTCCTGAAAGATCATTTCTCTGGTGAATAATCGGCTGAAATTCTAATGAGAAAATCCTTTCAGTGGCCAACAGCCTTCCTACTCAAATGCTGCATTATCAGCTCCAAATTATTCAGACAGATCTGAGGAATTTACTTTAGGCAGCTTAGGAGATAAATTCAGTGCAGCAAGTTATCGTGATTGATTTAAGTATTTAAAACTTATCCTAAAACCTGTTTCGCTCAATCCGCCTCCTAACACGCTTCCATTGAAGCCCCTTTTCTTCAGGTTAAAAAGCAACCTGAGTGCAGCAATTTCCCTTTCACTGGCCAGGGGTGGTTCTCCTGCACCCTCTGGGGCTGTGGGAGATGCAGTGCTTCGGAGGCAGTGAGCTCTCCACCAGATTTCCTCATTTTTCACACTCCTGTGACCCCAGCCACGCACCTTCCCCCTTGGGTCTGACAGGGAGCATTTGCTCCTAAGAGGGTTTATATATTTATTTTCTAAAGGCCATTAAAGAGACTAATATTACTTTGTTAGGTGGGAAATTAGGAGCTGCTGCCCAGGAGTGCTGGCAGGATGAGCACAGGCATTGTGGGCTCAGGGAGAGCGGATGGATGGATGATGGATGGATGGATGATGGATGGATGGATGGATGGATGGATGATGGATGGATAATGGATGGATGGATAATGGATGGATGGATGGATGGATGATGGATGGATGGATGGATGATGGATGGATGATGGATGGATGATGGATGGATGGATGGATGGATGATGGATGGATGGATGGATGGATGATGGATGGATGGATGGATGGATGGATGATGGATGATGGATGGGATGGATGGATAATGGATGGATGGATGATGGATGATGGATGGATAGATGGATGATGGATGGATGGATGGATGATGGATGGATGGATGGATGGATGGATGGATGGATGGATGGATGGATGGATGGATGGATGGATGGATGATGGATGGATGGATGGATGGATGGATGGATGGATGGATGGATGATGGATGGATGATGGATGGATGGATGGATGGATAATGGATGGATGGATGGATGATGGATGGATGGATGGATGGATGGATGGATGGATGGATGGATGATGGATGGATAATGGATGGATGGATGGATGATGGATGGATGGATGGAAACACCATCCATCACCAGGACATCCCACTCCCTATTCTATTTGGAATGGGACATCCCACTCCCTCCTCCTCCTCCCAGTCTGGCTGCAGTTTGTGTAGGGCTGTGTGCAGTAGCTCTGGGTGTGTGTTTGTACAGCACAAGCAGGTGCAGAGTTATTTCCTACAGGTGGCTCAGAATGGGCAGGATGAAAGAATCTCAGCAGCATTTCTTTTTTCCCTTTCTCCCCCCTCCCCATCCTTGTACCGTATTCCCAAGGAGAATTTGTATTTCCCTCTGGATGCTGTCCTGAAAATGAACACAGCTCATTCCAGCAGTGCTTTGTCTGGGTGAGCCCTCACTCAGCACATCTGTTTCTCCAACACTGAAAGGATTATGATTTTTTTCACTGGCCTCTTAGTAGGTTTCTTGTGCTAGAAACTCCCATTACATCTCATCAGAACACTCCTCTCCAAATCTTTTGAAGTATGATGAAAATCAAGACTCCTGTTAACAGCTTGCTCTTTCTCCCATTCCCTTTTTAACAGTTTAGACCCACAAATAACCCCTGCTCATGGATTTAACTCCTTCTCCAGGTAATTTTTAATGTGCCACTTGCCACTGCAATTAATTTCCCCATGCTTAGGACAGGGACAAGAGGTGGGACTTGAGACATGGAATTTCATGGCAGGCAACAGGCACAGAAAACTTTAGGTCTGTGAGACATGTGCAATATTAGTTCACTCTGTAGCTGGATGTGAATGCTATTGATATTAAATATCTTACCAGGAGGGCTGAGTGCTTGAAGGACAAGCATTCATAATTTGCTTTGACATTTGACATGATCAAGCAAGTAAAGGAATAATATTCCATTTCTCCATTGTCAAAAAGATAATGAGTTTCATAACTATTGGTATTATGGGAAAAATAGAGCCTGTGTAGTGTAAAATGTGTGAGAGCTGCTGTATATTCTTCTATAAATTGCGTATATCATGTTCTTTTGTTGGGCCTATTCAAACACAGCATGCCTATCCTTTTTAATTTTCTGGTTTGCTGTGCAAGTCTCTAACAAAAAATACTTTTTTTTTAATGAAAAAAAGGTTTTCTTCATATTATTTATAGAAAGAGCAATGCTGTCATCGAGTCTGTCTCATCATATCATTCTTGGGTATCAATTTCTAGGCTCGGATGACAAACCATAGCAGCTACTTTTCCAATAGCAGCATCTGGCTTCCTGGCAAACTCAAAATGCAGTTATCTGGAAAGCTTCAGAGTTGCTTCTGAGCACATTTTATTTATTAGAAAGCAGTTGTGTTGCTTTGCTTCCCATGACTAAGCCAAAGAATATTTAATATATTAAAAGGAATAATAGAATCTAGGCCAAGCTGTTGTCCCTTACATGGCAAGGAATGACAATATTTTTCCTTTAAGATGACTGTTTGCTCACCTCTGAAGGACAATCTGAAACACTCTGCCCTCACTCAAGATGCTCTTTGAAAGGACTAAAAAAAGAAATTGAGCCTTATAACACCTCAAACTAAACTCAAGTTCACCCTTTCCTGTACTGAACACTCTGAAATGCAATGGTGACTTGTCTGCCAGCCTTGCAGGAGAAGGAAGACCCTCTGCACCGAGTGGGGTCCTCAGAGCTGAAAGACACAATGTTCTTGCAATTTATGATGAATTACAATAGAAGGAATAGGTGGGTCTGTGGGCCAGGTTCTGTGCCATCCCTAAAAATGAGTGAAGTCAGCCTTTGTTTCACGACAGAATTTATGAGATTGATTATTTGGATCCAACTCTGCAAAAGTTCCCTAGGGTAGTTCAGCAGATATCACAATAATCTGCAACATCTGATCCAAAGTGCAAGAAAATACAGTTCCAGGAACAATTTTAGTAGTACTCCTTCTTAAACATACCTGTGACCCCCTGACATCTTCTGCCACGTCCCTGGGTCCTCCAAGGTTCTGTGCTCAGGCTGGAGATGTGAAGCTCTGCTGTTGATCTGGTGGTTTAATCAAATCCCACTACTGCCCTGGGGATAAAAGGAGATTATCCAGCACTGTACAAAATGGATGAAACATCCAGTTCTCCATACACAGCATAATCTAAAGGAGGTTATTAAAGATATTTTTTCCCCCAATATCAGCATCAAATTAGATAGGAAAGACACCAAGACCCACAGAAGATGACAATCACCAATAATATGGATGTCCTTATAGTTTTAGGATGTTCCTAGATGCTAAAATTCATTCTCACATGCACAGAGCTAAAAGCTGAGAAAGAACAAGGGAGAATGAAATATCTGTACCAGGCTTTGATGATGGTTCGACTGTATCTACATCAAAAGCCCTATTTAATTGAAGTGATTATTTTCATTCTGAGAAAGAACTCTCTCGAGTTCTTCTTGAGCAATTTCCAAATGTTTCTTTCAGTGAAATGCTAGTGTTATTTTTCTAGATGATAGATTAAAAAAACCTAAGAAAACCTAATCTGTTAAACTCAATATGTTTGACACTTAGCAGCAGTAATGCTAAATGGTAACATCTTGCAGTTTTCTTCTGATACCAGTGGTGTCTCTGGGGCAGGATTTTATTAGTGACAGCTCTCACTGAATTCAGTTAAAGCCAAAGTTTTGTCTCCAAAGTAACTGTTATTCAGTTCAGAAATAAAATGATCAGGCACAAGATTTCATTTAAAGCTTTGAACATCAACGTCAAGGAATCAAAACAATTCTGTTTCAAGATTCTGTTTCTCCAGGGTAAAAATTATTTCTGGGTTTGGACTCTTGTCCTTGCACGTTGTTGTGCTGAATTGCAGGGAGAGGCTGTGGGGCTTTCTCTTCTCATTGTCCTGAGCTTCTGCCTCTGGTCTGAGCTTGGAACAATTGGATCTTAATTCTGATTGAGGACGGAGGAGGCTACTGCAGTGCAAAACACCCTGCCAAGGCTCTCTGCTGCTACATTCAATGGCAGTTTTATAAGGCTGTATCATAAGCAAAGCCTGCAAATCAAATGTGACATGGTGGGCAACCTGTGCTGCATGCAGTGGGTCAGAGAGATTTGGTGTTTAAGAAAAGACTACACGCTTTTCTGCTGTTGAAGAGCGTAAGCACTTTTGCCTTCCTTCCGCCACGAATGGAGATTATTCAATGGTTGGATTTAATGAATTCAAAATCCTTAGAAAATCACTAGAGCCAGACATCAATGTAAAATACTCCACCAGCTTTCTGTAGTGGAATATAATATTAGCTCTCCCACAATCTACTTCATGCATTTCAAAAGAATAGAGAACATTTTTAAACTAAAGAAGATAGCTTGGGCAGAAAATGATTGCCTGCCTTGCATGCCGCTCTGTAACCCTTCAGGAGCCTGAGTTATTTCTCCCGGGGCAGGAGAAACAGAAACAGATGTCTTCTTCACAAAAATGGGAGGGGGAGGAAAAGGAGCAAAGATATTTTATTAATAAATGCTGTTAATGTGCTGTTACCTTGCACCGTCAATAGGAGCATTGCTGCAGGGCTGGTGGCTCTGAGCCCGGGGAAACCCTGGTGCTGAGAGTCCCCTTTCTGCTGGTGGAGCCTGCTGAGAACCCACCAGAGCAGCCACCACCCTTCCTGTGTCCTGGGAGGATGAGGAGGACGTTTCAGTGCCATGTGGAATCCCTGCTCTGGGTACAGCCCTCCCCCTCCCCCTGCTCCAGCCATAAGCATCTCTCCCAGCAATACCATAATACAAATAAATAATATTAATTAAGGCTTGATAGGTTTAAAAAGCTATGGAAATAGCTTCTCTCCTGCTGTTTCAGTATCTCATTTCCCCACTCTGTCCAAACCCCCAAAGCCCAGAGGTACAAACATATATTTCAAATGAGAAGTTTGTTGAACCTCATTAAACTTAAATGCTCAATCCAGTTTTTCGGAAGGAGGTTTCACTCTGCTTTTGAATTTACCTGATTTCATTCTTCCATCCCTAATGGAGACATTCATTTAGAAGGTGATTTTTGCAAAGGCACTGATACACCTACAAACCACAACAGAAAAGAAAAGTGTAATTTACATTTTTAAACTAAGCATCTGTCTTTGGAGCTGTTCTATGTTTATAGGCTTCATGTCTGAGCAATTCGCCGAGGTCTCTGCAAAATAAAGACCAGCTTTTAATTTGTATTTGCTTTTTGCTCTCCCAGGTTTTTTTTCTGAAATGGACGAGCAGCTGAAAAGCCTCTCTGCGTTGGTATGCTGAGCATTGGAGTCACACAAGCACCTGCAGCCATCCACGCACTGCTCGGCAAGAGCACTGTATTTCTCGAGGTTTGTAGCTCTTGTCCTCCCACTCCCTAATTCATATACATAAAACTGGTGTGCTGCCACGTTTTCTCCACACAAATGCATTAGCTGATCAGGAAGCCTTCCCATTCATCTGGCTTGTCACTTGCATGAGGTGGAGGCAGGACCGACTTGTCAACTCGCGGTGATGAGTGAGGGGTGGAAGACAGGATAGCGCGACAAAAATGGTGTAGATATTTCTCCCCTTGGTTTTCCAAGGAAAAATATTTTCAGGTGCTGGATTGTCTCCACACCCTTCCAAACAGGAGCAAACCAGCAACCCAAATACTTGCCTACAACCTCCCTGTGTAATTAATCGCAGAGTGAGGCTGCAGGAGGAAATCGTGGCTATACCCCCTTGATGGCTCTGCTATGGCTCCCTGGCAATGTGGGCGCCTTCTTGGAACTGCGACGCCTCATCCCCACCGTGTTTGGCACCGTTTCCACGGTGATTTCCAGGGCAGCCCATGCAGCAGAAGGAAGGTGTGCAGAACCCACCCAAGAAAGAGCAGTGAAGGTGCAGAGCTTTGCACCTCTAGGGCGGGCAAGACCTCCCTGCTCTCCAGACAGATCCTGGCGTCCCGCAGGATCGAGAACCAGCCTGCTTCACACTCACACCTTCGTCCCCTGGGAATTCCATGGGACGACAGAATGCTTTGGGTTGGAAGGGACCTTCAAGCCCATCTCGTTCCATTAGACCGGGAGGCTCCAAGCCCCGTCCAACCGGCCTGGAGCACGTTCCCCGGGATGGAACACGCCAGACGCGGCGGAGCCCGCTCAGACCGAAGCACCGGAGCGACGCTCGGCGGGCGCGCACCGGGGGCCGGGGCCGGGCTCTCCCCGGCGGGGCGGCATCACGTCGGGGGTGTCGGGAGGGCTCCGTGCCTCCGGTGCCGGCCGGGCCGCCCCTCCCTCGCCGCCTCCCTCCGCCCGTGCCCGGTGCCTGCGCGGCCGGGGCGGTGCGCGGGGGCGCGGCCGGCGGCGGAGCCCGGCCCCGCGGCGGCGGCAGCGGCTCCCCCCGCCCGGCCCCCGCCCCCCGCCCCGTGACTCGGAGCCTCCCGCGGGCGCGGCGGCTGCCGGGCGGTGTCGTGCGGCCCCCCGCGCCCGTGCGGGGACTATGAAGCACCATGGTGTGGTGTGACCGTGGCGTCCAGATGCTGCTGACCACGGTGGGCGCCTTCGCCGCCTTCAGCCTCATGGCCATCGCCATCGGCACCGACTACTGGCTCTACTCCAGCGCCCACATCTGCAACGGCACCAACATCACGACGGACGAGGCGCAGGGGCCGCCGCGGAAGGCGCGGGGCGATCTCACGCACTCGGGGCTCTGGAGGATCTGCTGCCTCGAAGGTACCGGGGCCGCGCCGGGGAGGGGGGAGCAACTTCCCGGGGGGACCCGGCTGCGCTCCCGGAGCCGCCGGGCAGCGCCCGGGCAGAGCCCGGCAGGAGCTGGAGCCGGGGCCGCCGGGCTGAGCCCCGCCGGAGCCGGAGCCGGGGCCGGGGCCGGAGCCGCGCCGCTGCCTCGGACACGGCCGAGGAGGAGGATGGCGTTTCCGTGGCAACCGGCATCTCCGACATTGCCATGGGAACCGGCGGCGGGATGCGGAGCGCTGCCCAGGGGAGCGCTGCCCAGGGGGGCGACCTCGCTCCGCGACCATCGCCGGGGCTTCGGGGCTTTTGGGGGCTCCTGGCGGGGTCGGGGCTTTGGGTGCTTTAGGGCGCACCTGAACCCTGCAGGCTTCGAGGATGGGCCCCCGCCCCCTTCCCCCCGGGACTTTGGCTTTGGAGCTCAAGCGCGGCTCTCGGGCAGGACAGCGGCAACTCCAGTTCCTCCCAGTCTGCCCCCAGACAGACACACCGGGAGCTCGGGTGAAGGGGGTGTTGCCACCGCTCGGGTGGTTCAGTGTGGACTCGGGGTTCCTTGGCACAGCCCGAGGGTCAGGCTGAGGATAGGAACAATAAAAAGATGCGTGCTTTGGCGGCCGAGCGGGGCAGCCGGACCCCGCTCCCCGCACAGGCCGAACATGTGGCTCCCTCTCCGAAAATGGAGTTGTGGAGAAGGCGCGGCGGTAACTGCGGGGACAAAGAAGCACATGGGTGTTGCGAGGATTTGGCACAGAGGGTCGCAAAGCCCAGACGGGAAACAACATCTGTCAGCCGAGAGCGCGGGGCTCCGGCCGTGGGAAAGCGGCACATCCCCGGCAGAGGGACGTGCGCTGGCAGCGGGGCCGCGGCCACGGTGGCTCTGAAGCCCCTCACCTGCTGGCCCATTCTCCCTGTGAGCGGCCGGCAGAGCCTCCGTGGTGCTGGAGGAACGGGAGATGTGGGGGAGAGGGAGAGCAGAGGAACGCGGGTGACTTGTGCCGAGCTGCTTTGCGGCTCGGGGGCGTGGGGCAGCGGAGCCCCGCTCCCCACAGGGCTGCACCTCGTTCCATCAGCTCGGCTCCGCACACGGGAACTTCGCAAACCCGGCTTTGTGCCGTGTTCCCACTGACAGACGGCTCAGCCCAGACGAGCCCAGCTCCGGTTCAGAGTCACAGCTGTGTTCAGATGGGTTTTTTCTCCTCCACAGAACATGCTGTGGCGTGGTAGAAAACACCTCTTTCTCACGTCTGTTCTCCTCTTTTGGCTAATGATTTAAGGCTGCACTGTAATGTGATTTTTCTCTTAAAATACCGGATTTGCTACCTAGTAATAGTAGGCATACATAGAAGAGCTGTAGGAAAAGGAAATATTTTTAGATGCTAAAGAGAGAAAGAATTATTGAAATGTGAAGGTTTATGGGTAATAGCAATGCTTGGCTTTATGACTCTTAAAGGAAATCTAACACTCAGCACGGGCTTTTATGACACCTGGAAAAAGGGTTTGCATCTGAGAGCTCCTGAGTTTGCTTGAGAGGTGCTGAGCGTCTTCCACTTGAACTGAATCTTTTGATCTTCACTGAGATTGTTCTAAGTGTCTTCAGCCTCCGTTTTCACGGAAAATAAGCTTGTTTGCATCTTGCAGGAGTTGCTGAGCTTGTTCAGCTAGACTGGACCTGTGACCTCCAGGAAACATCCCTGAGCTTCCTAATGCCAGCATTCCTGTGCGGTCTCCCAGTAACACCACTCATAGAAGTGAGGCGCAGCTTTGACTGAAACTGGTGGGATTTCTGCCTTGATTTCAACTGGGCTTAAGTCAGAACTTTATTTAGGAGAGCAGCAGTCAGGGGAGCTGAGAGGGCAGTGCTGAAGCAGCTCCCAGTAAGGTGGCCGAGCTCCAGTGTGGCTGCGTCACTGGGCAGCGCCGGTGCCCTCCTGGCACTCACCAGGGTTCTTGCTGAGCAGCCAGGAGCTGTGTGCAAGGGAAGCTCAAAACCCCAGCACTTTGGGGGATAAAAAGGCGTTTCATGGGACACATCAATCCGACAGCGAGGGAGCTGTTCTGCTCAAAATTCAAATGCTCATAATCAAATTATAAAGTTACAATTTTTAAAGTTGTCAAATATGTGCTAAGAATGCCCAATTTGAGAAAGCTGTCATCTGTTCTCAGAGCTGAGGAGCAGAGACTACATTCTCTCCTCCTTTTTCAGTATGTTCTGTTTTGTAAGATAAAATCTATAGATACAGTAAATTATTCATGTTTTAAACCATGCCATGGGACTTGGATTTCAACATGGAACCATTCCTTTGTTTTATAAAATAATAAAACCATTTCTAGGAGTTGATTTAAAACAACACTCCGTTGACCATTTCAGAGCCTCGCTCATTTGAAGTGGCTGAGTCTTTTAGTAATCTAAAGGTAATATTGCAATTCTGAGGAGATACACAGCAGGAAAATAACTTCAGTCATGGATTTTTATATGTGATTAAATGATTTGGCTTCAAAACTATTTTTAGAAATCTTCTGGTGTTTTGAAGAAATAATGGTTTAAACGTCCTTAATTTATTTTAATGGCCTTTATTGCCATTTTCCTCATGTCAAAAAGACAAATCTGAGACACAAATGTGCAGAAGATGAAAATGCCTTGAACAGGCTCTGAAATTGCTTTTGACATACCTAAAGCATTTTGCTGAGCAAATTTCAGGCCAATTGAAATTTCCCAGTAAAATGTTTCTCAACTCTATCAATAAAACAACCTGTATACTGGATTTTGAGCAATCACCTGTTCTATAGCCCCAGTTCCTAGATTTCAAACAAAATTGCTGAAACAGGGTGTAAAAGGATAACCTTATAATTCAATTATCAGGTGCTCCTCAATGTTTTCCTCTTTTTCTTTGAAACAATATTTTACAACAAATTGGCATCATAATTGGAGTGATACAGTTTAGGGATCAAGCATATTATCTTTGTTTGGAGCTGCAGGGATGAAATCATGTTTCAGTACTAGTAGTTGATACTACTATGGAGCTTAGTCACTCAAGAAGCAGAGTTAATGATACATCAGTCAAACTCTTGCCTGTCTAATCCCAATTTTGTTCTTTCAGCGTGTTTGTCAAAGGTGAAGGTAGGAGGTTCATTGAGTGGATTTTAAATAATTGCGCTGTTTCTGCGTGGATTTTTAAAAGTTGTATCCAAGGTAATTGCCTTCGGTGGGAAAGTGAAATGGTTCCTGGTGTGAATGTGCAGAAGTGGCTGAGCCTCTGCAGATGGCCCAAGGCTCCTTGGAAAAGCTGGAGTTTGGTTTTCTGGGCCCAAGACAACCACAGTAGTTGCAGCTGTGGCAGCTGAAGTTCAAATGTCACCAGAGTAGGGAGTTTCTGGCGGAGCCCCCATGCAGCCAATCAACCCAAAACCTGCACCCCAGCCCACAAACTCCCAACGAGAGCCAGCCAGCCCCATTTCTGGCTGCTGTTCGGTCCCATGTCCACACTGGAGCTGTGGTGGCTCTCACAAGCTCTGGGGTCAGAGCAGGGTCTTGCAAACACAGCAGATGCTGTGTCCTGTGAATGACCATGTTGTGGTCAGTCTAAGCTGAGAAAGGGAGATTAAACCACTCTGATTTCCCAGCAGCCCTGTTCCTATGGGAAATGTGTGGCACAGCTTCGTAAGCCTCGCACAGTCTTACTCACGAGGAGGATCTGATTAAAATATTTGCCTAGGAAAAAACAATGTTAAAAACACCACTTTATCCACTGAAACTGCTTATCTTGGTGAACAATCGTGCTGAAGTTAATAGGACAGCTCACAATAGAGCGCTCTGCAGGCTCTGTGACATCAAGATAGGAAATCAAGTAATGTACTTGTAATTTAAATTTATTCAAAGAGTATTTTATTAAACACTTCAGCACATGAATCTCTTTGAACCCATTGTGTCTACTGCTTTTAGCATTCCCTGTTTGCCATTTACTTTTCAAGTGGTGCAATTGGCTATTTAATTCACATGGACCCCACGTGTCCTTCCTGGCTGGAACGTTCATAATGGGGAGGAAGGATCGAGTAAATCATTTATGATTTTGAAAACTTGCACAAATGCACATTTGCACAATTATTTGTGAGTCTTCCAGCTTGGATGAATGCGCACAAACACGGGAACCGCGGCACCCGCATGCGCTGCTTCCATGGATACTCCTGAAAACAAAATAAAAATGCTTATACCAATGTTTGAGGCAAGCAAATAAAGGCAGGCTGCTATCCATCAATGCTGCAAATTCATGGCTCATCCAAAAAGAATGAATATTCCTTAGTATTCTCCAAGCACAGCTATGAAGCTCCAGCACCCACCACTGTTTGTGGTGAAATAAACTGAATACAACACAGACTTTTTATTCCAGCGCTGTGGCCAAAGTGTTATTTGGTGGGGAGCAAATGTTAAATCACTCAAAGATCAGCCTTGGAGGCTGAGGCACATTAAGAGGTGGTTGCTCTTCTCAGTCTGTGCAGGCACATGAGCCTGTGCTCACACTGAGAAAAGTGGTTGCAAATGGAGAATACACAAATGGGTGTCTCTGCTCTGAAAAACTTGTTTTGTGATGGTGTAGCCTGTTTCTAGGACAATATATATGTATTATTGCACTCCTGAAGAGTGAGCTTTCACCCATGAATCCTTCAATGCAAACATAAACCCATCAGTGAAGGACTTTGCTGAGATTCAGACCATGTTTGCACTTTTTCAGTCCATGCATCCTGCTCATACCATCTCCATTTCCTCGATGAAACTCAAGCTCTTGAGAAGGTCCATGTGCTTTATTCACTGTTTTTAAGAGCAGTTCTTAGCACTCAAATGTCAGCTTTGCAAGCCTGGCTGAAACAGAGAAGTTTTGGAACATTTTAGGCTATTTTTTTTTTTTTCCCACAAGCATTCCATTTGTTAGAGTTTCTGAATTTGGAGATGGACACAGAGTTCACTCCCTTTGAAATATTGTCTACAGTATAAAATACTTAAAAATACTGAGAAATTTGGTGCTGGAGGACCTGTCAGCAGAGGATGGGTTAAGGTATTATCTAATCTCAAATGAAAAAAAAAGAAAAAAAGAAAAAAAGAAAAGCGTTTGTCTCAATGCACCTCTTTGAACATTTGTACAGAGGCTCTCAAATGATCTTATTGATGTCACAAAACATCCATTCTTCCCTGCTCTATGAAACAGGGATCTGAAGCTAATTGACTGAATATATGTCACTTTAATGAATTAATTTGCTTTCTTGAACTCGATCTACTCTATTGCCGGTAGGGAGCTATCAGGCTACACGAAGGTTTTGGTTTTTCCTCGGTGGCTCTCAGCATGTCAGATATCCCAGTGCAAAACTTGGATCCCAAAGACTGTGTGTGTGTTTGTGGTGCTCCCCAAAGGCTGCAAACCAATGAAAGCACATTTGTAATCCAGCTGGAAAGCTCTTTCTGCTGTGCAGGATGCAATGTGGGGAATATTAATCTCACCTCGGTTTCAGGATTGTTCTGGGGAGGTTTCAGAAATGTTTTGTGAAGAGTCAAGAAGGCGTTGGGTTGTACAAACAGGATCCTCGTGGCTGTGTTGTGCTGCAGTTACTGTTTTATTCTGTATATAGTTACACTGCATGTTCTGAGGACTTGACAGATGGCATTTGTGGTAGGATCTGTCAGAGCCATAGTAACTCATTTTGGGGTTTGTGGGGACCTTTGAGCAATGATGTAATGCAGTCTTTGGGCTTCGTCCAGCAGCTGTTACCTTTAACTGACCTTCTGCCATGGGCTTTATTGCTCTTTTTACATCCTGCCAGGGCTTGCCCTGCCTTCTGCCAGCTCTACTGACCCTCACCAGTGTAAACTGGTAAAACAAGTCAATACAACAATGTGGTTTTCTTGCTCCTGTGAAATTTCAACAGTGATTATTCCTCCAGTACATCCTGGCCCATTTGCTGGGTCACACAGTGGCACCTCTGCTCAGGTCGTGCTGTCCCACCTGTAGCTTCAGTCAGTCTTGGCAGGTGCAAAAGACCTCATAAAAAACTCAGGGAGAAGGGGAGTGTACCTGATGTCTCCATCCTGTAGTCTTGTGTATTTTTCCAGAAAAAGAGGAAAAAAGGAAGAAATATTAAGAAGGGAAGCAAGTGCTTTCATCTCATCTCTAATTCCTTTGAGGAGGTAGGAGTACTTAGGTACTGAGTGTAATCTAAAGCCTGTTATTAACACCTCTCAGCTCCCAGATATTTAGTTGGTGTCTCTGTGGTTTATGTGTTAAAGAACAGCAATTTCTGTAGAATTTCTGTATCCCCAAACTGAAAATGGAGAGGAAGGAGGAGGAGGATGATGATGAGCTTGTGGCTCTGGGCTTTTGTAGGTTTCCTGCTTGATCTGGGGCCTGTTACTTTATCTTCCTGCCCCTGACTGGGAGGGATAACTGTGCTTCCTTTCCACCCACTTCCCTCTCATTCTAATAATAAAATGGAAACGAAGATGTGGAGAAACTGGGACACGGCGAGAGGGCTGCCCAGCTCGGGGAAGATGCATGAACACGGCTTTAACTGGGTTTGAAGCGTTTTGCTTGCAACTTATGTTTTATACATGCAATATTTGGTGTTTAAGCATGTCTTCCTTGAGGGACAGGATTAAGTCTCATTCTCCACCTACGTAAAGTTAACTGCTTTCTAGGAAGGCGGTGGAATCATGCCAATATAAAGCCAATATAAGAGAAGGGATCACAAATTTGTCCCTTCAATTGGACCTTTTCCTGCTGGTCCTTCTTTTCTGAGCCAAGACTCATCTCAAGAAATAAATCAAACTATCAAACTGAAAAACGGGTCCTGCTTCCAAACATTACTTGGTGCTTATCTTCATTTCAGATTTCTGTTTACTGGTATTTATTATGTCTCAGACTTATGGTTCAGCATCCAAATTCTTCCCAACAGATGGCAAGGCAGGATGCACAGGAGTAGTAAAATAAACAGGATAAATGCACAACTGCCCATATGTCTGAGAGGCTGATACACATTTATGACTCCAGAACAAAAGGGTGTTTGCAGCAGACAGCACCAGTGCTGGGCAGGACTTCGTGGTTTTTTCTGCCTTGTTCTGAAGCATCTCACTTTTTCACTGTGTTTTGATCAGTTAAATTGCAATATATTTTGTCCTCCCTCTTCTACTCCCAGATAGTTCTTCCCCTTATTAGTTATTTGCTTCCACTACTGAAGTACATCAGTTCATTTTCTCTTCAACATTTTAATGTGGAATGTGACTCTTTCCTGGCATTCAGCTTGTATTTTTTCTTTCAGTGTGGCTGTGACTCTTTTGAGGAGCACACAGAGGTGCTGGGGACCACAGCAACATTTGAGGCTTTCTCTATATTGAGATTCATCATAATATTAATGACAAGTGGCCTCTCTACTATCTCAAAATAGCAAGCCTCCGGGCAAGCTGCCTGCAGGATGGATAGCCCAGCCTAGACAGACTTAGCTAGATTTCCCTTCAGATCTGGGGGCATTTTTGCCAGTTGTTGCATGCTGGGAATCAAATGCAGTGGAAGCGTTGAAGCAGTTCTTGATTTAGCCTGGCAGATAGTCCAGCCCTTCTTTCTCCTCCTTCCCGTGGCATCCTCTCAACAGCTTTGTTCTCTTCCTCTTTTTTCCTCCCCTTGCTGAAATGTTGTAACCTTCCTTCTGCTAAAGAGATACCTTTGAAATTAGCTCTTCCCTGACAGTGCATGAGTCCTTCTCTAGAAAATCTGTAGATACTGCCCTAGGTAGAAATTTAAGATTTTTCATTTCTCTTCTTAACTCTTGACCATCTCTGTTCCATCCTGCCAATGAAAAATGTGTAATCACTTACCTGTCCAAAGGGATAGTCTGGGTTCTCTTTTCCTCTACCTGTTTTACTTGTTTCCCAGGATTTATCCAGGCTCCTGCCTACTTAACAAATAACCCTGTAAATTCTTCTTCAACAGAATTGAGTAATTTCTTGTCAAACGCAATCCATGAAGGAATGATAGATTATAAACACACAGTAATGGTATGAAGAGATGGGTGAAGGGAGAGAACGTTATGGAATTACAGTATTTCCTGTACCAACTGCCAAGCCCTGATAGAAATTAACCTCTTTTATTGTTCTTTTTCAAGCATTCCGCCTTTTAATTGCTGTTTTGGAATTGTGCCACTTAGTTGTGCCCTTTGAATGTTTCTCACTTAGCCAGTCCTGTTAGCTTGATAATGCCAAATGTTTCTCAGATATTCAGAAGCACTGAACATCCCCTGCTTGAGTGGGAGAGGGACCCAGCTCAAGCAGGAATTAGCACCCTTGTTTAGCTGCCAGGATGGTTTTTTCAGATTAAGTTAATAACCAGTTTTAAGTCACTGCCAATTCTCTACAGAGGTTTCAGATCAGTTGTCTCCCATTTATACTTTTTAAATGATGCAGTTTTGTGTAGAATATGGATGACTGGATATTTTCTCCTGTCCAAATATATAGCATTCAATAACACTGGGGTTGTTATTGTCTTCCTTGCATCCCAGAGGCACAGTTTATCTCTTGGTGCTGCAAGGCATTAAAAAGGAACCATGGCATGTCACAATTATGACTTGAAATAGGATCTTGCCAGAGGAACATTGCCTAAATGTAATCAAATCTAAACTATAACTTATTGCAAATACCTATCAGAGCTGTGCACACCTATCTCACAGCTCGCTA
This sequence comes from Pseudopodoces humilis, assembly GCF_049639895.1. NCBI lineage: Eukaryota > Metazoa > Chordata > Aves > Passeriformes > Paridae > Pseudopodoces > Pseudopodoces humilis. Next base: position 3,096,210 of record NC_142220.1, read on the forward strand.
GCTATCACTGATAGCTGATAGCGAGGCACTGGATGATTTTATTGGAAGAATTGTCATGCTGTTGGGGTTTTTTAGAGTTCAGCCCCCAGCATTCAACTGCCTGCAAGCAAATGAAATAACAGACTCTCAATGCTGGAAGACCTTGTGACTATTTAGGCTGAGCTTTCAAAGGTATCCAGATATGAAAGTTTGTGATACTCCTCCATGCATGACTCACTAATGGCAGCAGTGGGCTTTAATCATCTTTGTCCAGTGGATATTCTAAATTCAAGTAAACCATAGCTGTGCTCCTTTACGTAATGCATATATTTTAATGCAAAATTCTCTAGACTTGGTTTCTTTGTGTGTTAGATTGGTTTTAGCCAGATGATGAAACAGCAGGTTGCATTGTGTCACATCACGTTTTCATCCACGGGGATTGTGAACGGGGTTGAATCCCTCAAATTCACTGAACAGAGCCCTGTTAGTGGAGCCAGTGAAGCCAATAGCCCAAAATGCGTTGCTAAACTCCAGGTATGGTTCTGCTGAGTGTGGGAAGGTGATTTGCAGGCCACTGTGAACTACCAAAACTTCAGGAATTTGATTTCCATTGCAGAGGGAGAGCCCCGGACTCTGCTTCCTCCCAGGTTTAACATCTCCTGTTCCCACTCTGTACACCTGACTGAAGGCACTTCATTCTGTACAGCTGGAGCTCAAGAACAATTGTAACCTTTTCAACTGGGTTTTATTGGGGAACTGTTGGAAAACATCAGTACCAAACAGAGCTCTCCTAAACATGATAAAACATCAACTAATAAATCTGGGAGCTCAGTAGCAGTTAGGAAATGTTTCTTACAACCGAGTTGTTAACCCAAACCAGTTGGATCCTCACCCTCATCCTTCTGCCAGCCAGCAGGGGCTCAGTTATTTGCCATGACAGTGATTTGGGGGTCACCAGAGTTCTCTTTGCAGACAGACTGACCCCTTCCAGATGGAGCAGTAGGACACAGACAGCTCCAGTCCAAAAGCCCCTCTGCACACACTGAACCCAAGCCAATGAACGTAGCAAGAGGCTGACTTTCCTGGCTCCTGCTTGGACCTGCTTGGATGTTCCCACCTTGTGTTTGATCAGAGCTGGTCCATGTCCCCCCAGCCCTGCCCACTGTGAAAACACGTTTTTGTCTGTCGAAAAAGATGCTCCAAGACAGTGAGCAGATTTTCCAAAGGGTGAGGCTTCCGACCTCTATCCAAGCTTACATCGCACTGAGAGTCAACTAAATTTCATTTTTTAAGATACTTGGGTGTTTCAAAAGATATTTATCCAAGGCTATGCCAATATCTGCTCACTGTGAGATTAAACATCCTGTGTTCTGCTCCAGAGGATGGGAAGTGTTTCTCCTTTGCCCTGCACGTTTTGCTGTGCTCTTGTCCTTGCCTTTAGCTCTGACAAAAGCAGACGGTTCCGAGGTGCTTTGGGATCCTTAAAGATACAAGACCTGAAATAAACCATGCAGCATTTAGGAATGATGTTCACAGCACCACTTCTAATTATAGCCGTTCCAACAATTCATTTGCAATGTCCCGCTACGGTTGTGCTTATTAAAACAGAATCCTCTTTATAGTTTGGTAGCAAATTAAGAGGGGAAAAACACAGCTATCCTGTTCCATCCCATGCCTTTGAAAGAAGTTTACCTTCATAATTTGCTTTCTAGGGATATTTCCCTTGTTTTCACTTGTGCTCCTGGTCTGATTTTTTAATGACTTACTTGGTGTCTCTTGGTAGCCATTTCCCAGTGACCTTTTTGCTCATTTTATTTTAATTTCTGTGTATAAATGGCAGCGTTCTAGCTGGAGACATTCTTTGGGCACAGCACAAAAACCCCATAGGGAAGGAAAAACAGGCCAGAAATTTTCCACCCGAATTTTAAGCATTAACCCAGGGCTTTGGCCACACAAAGAGCCAGCACGCTCAGCTCACACGCCAGAGCTGGATCCTGGTCCAGGATCAGGGCCAGACCTGGGCAGCAGGACCTCACCATCAGCATCTTCAGGCATCAGCACTGGATGCAGCTACTCCCACAGGTTATCCCATTTTCTGGCATGACTGCTGTGCCCCGGGAGGGCTGAGCAAGTGCTTGCAGCTGGCCAGAATATGGGTACACAGCTCCTAATGCTGATTTTATAGCATTAATGTGCACCTGTTGTGGTGGCCAACTGGCACTGTGCTCAGCCTAAAATGTCTGTGCAAGCTCTGTATTAGAGGCATAAGAATTAGCATGTATCAAACATGTCATTAGACACGTGCCTGGTAGACATAATGCAGGATAATGAATATGATCACAAGAATAAATTAATAACCGAAAATATTTTTTGTACGTGTGCACACTTAAAACAGGGTAGGAACTAAGTGACACTTGTGTCACCAGTTTATAATTAAAATGCAGTGCTTGAATGGAAATGTAAGCTTCAATTAGCCAGCACGACCCTGCTTCCGGCTTTACTTCCCACTGAAAAGCAACGATAACAAGCTCACATTTATTATCAGAGTTTTTCCTGGAGCTGTGCACTGAAACATGCTCACATCTGAGCCCTTTCACTGAAGACATTTTTTCGCTTCAGCAGTTTGGCATGCCATACAAAGGCTCTCTGATTTTTAGTGATGTTCACCTCCTCTTACATAAAAATGTTTTCTGTGCATATTATTTGGTTTTAGTTGAAGTCCAGGTGCACGGGTTACTGAAGAACCAAAGGGATGGCTCATCACAGAGCACAATGGGTAATTATTGCTGAGCTTCACTGTATTGCACAGACAGATCCTTTCTTGGAGCTCAGCATTGTGGCTGTGAGACAGAAAATACCTACGATCCAGCCCAAAGTCCTACAAGGGTAAGAATAGATCCTGTGGGAGATGCTTTGCCCATTTCATTTTTAACTCTCTCAAGGGACAGAGCTTCACGGTTTTGTTTAGAGACACTATTTTGCATTTTAATTTCACCAGTGGGAAGTTAATACATATATAAATTATGAGGTCTCATGTGTTCCCATTTCATCCCAAGAGGATGTTAGGCTTTTTGTAAAATGGCTAAATAATTCTCTGGGTTCTGCCCCCCATTAAAACCAAGATTTATCTTGATTTATGATCCAAATTTTGCTGCTGCTCTGCCTGAGGATTGAGCTTAATTTCTGCAAGAGAGGGCAGAGTCCTTGGCTGTGCAGGCAGGAGGAAAACCCATTAGGCTCCTGCCCAACCCCACACTCCGGGTACCTGGCTCAGTGCTCCACGAGAGGGGCAGAGCCATCCACAGGAGATCCAGGTCCTTGAGGTGCCTTTTGAGAGATCCTGACATCTTCCCAATCCCCCCCAAAATAGGAACCTTTTAGTCTAGGACTTATTCAGCCTTGTGCCCATGCAGGAGGCACCTTTTGGGCATTTTTACACCCTTCAAATTGGTCCCTGTGCAGAGAAGACCGCAGGAATCTGGGTCCCAAATAGCAAGGATAGGGAATGGCCACCTCAGCCAGTGCTTAGGAGAGCTGGTGAAAAGCACACAAACCCCAACAGCCCCAAAATGTCAAGGCTGAGCAGTTGAGCCTCAGAAAGTATATTTAAGGAACATGTCCTCTCTGACAGAGATGGACCAAATGTCCTCACGGATATCTTTTGCAATGCCCCCTCCAATATTTTAAGCAATTTCTACGGGCAGAATTCTTATGATGTAGGAGTGGATGTCAAGCCAGGATATCTCAACTCAGAATAGATATGTGCTCTTAGCTTTGGGTCAGGCAGTGACGTGTGGTGGAGTTAGAGCCTCCAGGAACTCTTCAAGTTGTAAAAACTACAAAGCTCCTGGTTTTTCGCTGGTGCTGTTCACATGGGACAGAGTGACCTCTCCAGAAAGCCCTTCCAACAGCAGCCGCAGTCTCTCTCAATAGCATTTAATAACTACCCATGGAGAAAATTACACTCTATTTAAAAGGCCAGAAAAATCATCTTCAGTTTAACTCTGCTGACTTTGGTAGAATTACACCAAAAATGAGTTCTGTCTGATATCCTTTCCCATACTAATGTTCAGTAGCTGGGCATAAAAACCCTTTCCAAGGCAGATTAAACAAGTCCAAATGGTGAAATATTCTTTTAATTTTCTTTCACACACGTTATTTTAGGTATAGCTTGGAACTCTGCCCTTACGAGAGGCATCCCTTTAAATATTTATACAGCATCAATATGTAGCCACCTTCATACGTTTTTAATGATATGTTCCTTTCTAAATTAACCATTAGGTAACCCTGTCCTATGGTGTTCTGTATTTTGCACTTTGCATTTACGCTACCCGTGGATTTTTATTTTTTTTATTTCTCCGTGGAACAATGAAGATGTCAAGGCAAGAGCCAGGGGCACCGTGGAAATCGAATTCTTGGAGCACCGCTGCTGTTGCCATGTGGACACACACTCAATAGCAACTCTGTGCTGCCCTGCAAGCCAAGGGGATGCAGCCCCAGCCCCACTGCTGGGCCCTGGCACTTCAGAGCCAGGGCAATGGCAGCTCCTGGAAATGGAACTCCCACGATCAGGGGGGAAAAGTATTGAAGCAAATCCAAGCAAAGGAGGGACAGGAAGGGATACCTCCATTTTGAGGCTCTCCTTAAGAACCAGTAGGTTTCTGGATCTTCCATAGATTTTTCTCTTTTTTTTTCCTTCTTAATTGTGTTATTAAGATGCTACAACGTGCCAAAGTGAGCAGGACCAACTCCACCAGCTGAGTCAAAAATCTTTTTCTCATGATCTCTTTGCTCAGCCCTGATTCAGCCTGAAAACCCACAGATGAGTAGAAGTGTTGGTACAAGCCATGGGTTTTTATAACTCTGGGATCTTGGAGTCCTGTTTAATTACACCACATTATCATAGCAAAGCAGTTTGTGCAGAAGCTGCTCATGGCTTGTTTCCCCTCCCTCCCTCCCGAGGGGACCGCAGGAGATGGCTGCACCATGAGATCACGGCTGCAGAACCGAACCCTTAGCAAAGCCTCAGCAGACAGACAGACAGACAGACAGACAGACACCTCTCCCAGTTTTGGAATGGAGATTATTCCCCTGACCAGAAAAAAAAAAAAAAAAAAGGGACATCAGAGTTTATCCTATGCCCTTTTATACTGAAAAATATTCCCACACGCTGCTTCACAAAGAGGAGTTCACCCTTTAGAGCTGGAATCCAACCTCTCCTCCTCTGAAGGGGCCTTACCCCGTACTTGTTTTGTAAGTAAGAGCTTCAGTTAAGTCAGCAGAGATTTTGTCTGCGGATAATGGGCTCAAGGAAATACTGAAATGCAATTTCCCTGAGTTGCAGGGTATTGAAGGCAGAGATTGAGTCAGCAGCAGTGCCCTTGGAGCCCCGCGGAATCGGTCCCAGGCAGGATGTCACCATCTCCTACACTGCAGACAAGGCAAAAGGCACAGGGGTGCTTTTCTGTCTTCCCTCCAGTGAAGCAAATCTGGTAGGGTTTGGCTGCAGCAGTGATGTGGTTTCTGGGTTTTTAAATGCACTGGTAAAGGGACATTGTTTGCTCCCAACAAAAGCTGCCTGGGCTTGGCACTCCTGACAGGTGCCTGAGGAAAAGAAGCCAGGCAGCAGCTGAAATCCAACAGACTGCTCCCTTCCAAGGTATGGCCAAGCTGAACTTGTGCTGTTATTTGAGGCTTTTCTTCGGTTCTTTGGGTTGCAGAGGCAAATTTTTTTTTTTTTTTTTTTTGGTGTTTCCTGCAAATACGTTTAAATTCTCTCTGTTTTGGAGGCAAGTAGTCAATGCATCTGAAGTGCATACTTGACATATGTTTCTTTTCACATGCTGTCCTCCATTCATTTCATGCAGCAGATGCTCAGTTTACCACTTTAAATGTATTCTTATTTACTAGAAATTATTTTAGAAAATAGCTGTTTGGAACTAAACATTTCCAGCCCTTCTTTTGGGAGCAGAGAGCTCCTTTTTGCAGCTGTCCTGGGTGGCTGCATGCAGATGTTGACAGGTTAATTTGCATTTGAAGAGCTGGGTGCAGTGAGCTAAGCAAGGGTTTTTCTTCCCTGCCTCTGAAGGCAGTCACTTCACACTCCTTGCCAAATTGAGCCCCGATGTTACTCTTCTTAATTAACTAGAGCAACATCCGAGCTGAGTTTGGCCCATTGTTAGCTGGCCATTTATTACAGGGTTGAATTAAACCCCTTGGCCGTGTAGAAGAAAGGCTTTTATTCTGAAAATTGATTGTACAAAAGTGAAACACAAGGACAGCCCTAATTCACAGCAAGGTGGTAGGTACAAGCTGGTTTATCTGATTTCCTCTATCCTGTTGCCAGAAACTGCAAGTCCAACCTGGTTTTCCTGCCTGCTGCACACTGCTGAGGTCAGAAATGGTTTAGTAAAAAAGGAATCCTGATGTTAAGAAGAATGTGCAGCTCACACTGCTCAGCCCCCCTTCCCAGAGACTATTCTTTTTCTTCTTGTTGTGGGCTTCTTTTTTCTCTTTAAAATAAGTTTCTATCAAGACTGTGAGCACAAAGACCCAGATTTAGACTTCAGTCCCTTCCATTGCTATGGGAAAATGCAGAAGTCCTGATCCACAGCCCTGCTGTCAGCCTCTAGGAACTTTTTGCTGCTGGTCTTTCATGTGCCTGATCCATCCACATCGGCTCAAAGCAGAGACCAAAAGCTTCCATGCTGCAGCAGGGAGAAGAGCTGGCAGAAAAAAAAGAGTTGCAGCCCCGTCACCACCAAGGCCCCCTTTGCTTCCTCTTTGGTTTCTTTTCTTCCCTTTAGATGCTACAAAACTGTCAAGGAAAGCTACATCCTGTGGGTATTAGAGCACTGAAATGAACCTACAGGCATGAGAAGACATAATTAATGTTTCTCTGGCGGTTTTTTTCACCTTTTTGCCACACTTCTGTGCTTTTCTGCCTCATCCCTGCCACGATCTGCCGTGATGCTGCTCTCACTTCTCCCCCCATCATCTGGATTCCAGCTCAGTTTGCATCCCCCTGGCCGAGGCTGCCATGGGGACAAAGTCACCCATCTGAGGGACAAAGTTACCCTTCTAAACTGATGAATTTTGATATTTATTTGCAGGCATTAAATGAACACTCGTAACGTGTTGGATTCAGCCTGCATTCCTGGCAAAATTCTTCCTGGTCACAGTCAAATGCAAACAAATTCATCACCCCAACTGTGCATGAGGGAGGCACTGGCACAGTGCGCTGTCTCAAAGGGAAGTGTTTGCTCCAGTCCATCATTTGCATCACACATGAAGCTTTTCTTGGAGATATCTTTGGGTTTTCTACGTAAGAACTTGAGGGGAGGGGATGGGAATGGAGAATGTGGCTGTTAGACAGGCATGATTCAGGTACCCATGGCGACATGAGATCACTCTGCATTGTCACCAGCACAAGGAGATTACCTTATACAAGAATAACTAAGAATAGAATTTTTGACCTTCAATATTTCCTTATCTGTAAACATTAGATCTGCAGAGCAGTGCAGCCCTGCTTGTCAACAAGAAGAAATAAAAGAAAAATAAAACTAATTTAAAACCCCACAGTGGCAGTGGAATAAATTCATGCATTTATCATTTCAGAGGTTCCCATCACTCCTGCCTCTTTTCCTGCAAGGTTTAAATGATTACATATTTTTTTGTGTGTTATGTTTACTCTCCTAAGAATAGAACACACTTTACAGAAGCTCATATGGATGAAAAAGCATTTTCCTTTTGCACTGGTGCTCACAGTTAACACACACAAACCTACACCTTGAGCTTTCCAAAACCTGGGTTTGTACCATCAAATAAATTATTGACATATGCAGAAATTTATTTTTAAGTCCTTAAAAGTTGAGTGTTTATTACTTCAGCTTTTGCTTTAAGAAATATCATGGATCTCAGTGATACTGGACTTTATCTAGTCCAGTAAAAGGGGCAGATTTTTCACAACACTTGCACTTTAGTGCTCCTGCCAGCACTAAAATTGGAGATATTTGAATGAAGAAAAGATCCTTAAAGTGAAGAAATGCAGGATGAGGTTCTAAGCTTACCATAACAACTGGAAAGAACTTTGTAAAATGAAATTCAGCATCTGCTTCTGTAGATGTCTCAGGTTTTAAGTCTCTGAGGCAGAGGGTAATTTTTAAGCAGAATTTTAACTTGCACATACATGAATTATTTCTAGTGACTGGCTCAAAAATAGCGATTTGAGGCTGTGCAATGTGTTCACACAGGGCTGGAGCGTGGCCAGGCAGCCTGGCCAGGCCTGGGGACACAAAACTTTCTGCACACACCTGGACCACACACCCCACCTTGGGTCTGGTGCTGTGGGCTGGGGACACGCTCTGAGTGTCCCTCGTCCCTTCCTGGGCTGGGGTCATCAGGGAACAGCCATGGTTTGGGTCCAGATGTCTTGCTGAGGTCTGAGGTGTAGTTTGGAGTGGCTGGAGGCCAAAGGCAAAGTGCTGTCCCCCAGGAGCAGGGGCTCCAGGTGCTGAGTGACACAGAGGTGCAGCTGTCACGGCCTCCCTGAGATGGGAACAGCTCAGACTCCCTGTTGGGATTGGGCTTCCAGTCACCATCCAAGTCGTGGGGCTCAGGCTCCTCGTCTGCTTCACCAGGAGAAAGGATTTTGTACTTCTCTGAGAAGGAAGAGGAGGCTGTGGTGTGGGAAAAGCAGCTCCCAGGTGCTCACTCATGAAAACACTCATTTTTTAAGGAAAAAAAAAAATCCAAGAAGAAACACATTTAAAGCACAAGGGGATGGCACTATCCCTGCTGGAGCCCCCCTGAAGTCCGTGAAGGAGCCCCTGGCGTATCCAGCATTTGCAGGTCAAATTCCCATGTCTGTTGGGATTGTGGGGAGCTGCTGCAGAAAAGCGCTGATGTCTCATGAGGGGCATGGCTCTCCTACTCCAGAGCCTGCAGGAGCAGGTCTGCAGAGGAGTTTAGGTGATGCTGTGCCTAAAAACTCAAAGCTCAGCCTGCAAACCCCAGTGCCCAACAAACGACACTGAAGAGCAGAGCTCAGGAGCTCATGGACAGCAGGCTGACATCAGACACAAGCCACAGAGCTGATGTTTGGGGCTGTGCTCATCCTCAGGGCTGGCCATCACCTCTCTGAGCCCTGCAGTCAGCAGTGCAGGAGTGCACAGCCCATCCCTCCCGGGGCAGCACCACCGGAGCTCAGTGACGCCGCACGTCCTCCCTCTCCAGCAGGTATTTGCCGGCCATAACCCGGTGATTCCAGTCTGTAGAGCAGAAGTAATCCACAGTCACTGGGCAGACTTTGTCCAGAGCTTATTTGGGAGAGAAAGCCCTGCTGCATGCTGCTGGGTGCAGGAGGGCTGCCGGAGCAGGGTGATGTTTCGACATGACTGAGTATTTTTAGAGCCATTCTATAGTGCAGGATTTTTAACTTCCATTTCACAGCCCTTGAAGCCTGGCAAACTTTCATTAACATTTGATGCCTTGAAGTCATGCAAGGTCTGGGGGGAAAGGGAGGGGAAGGAGGGAAAAGGAATATACCTTTTTGGAACTAAGTTGCTGGGAAGTTTAGAAAAAGCCTTCACTCCCTCCTTTTTGTACCAGGTGGTTTTAAAGGACCTCAACCATTCAGAAAACCAAGCTAGAATTCCAAACCTTGGCTGGGTGGAAGAGTCTTAATTAATATGTGAAATACCTGGAGTCTCTCTGGCCCTTGGGGAGTTGAACCCCACCACTCTGCAAGGATCATGCCTCTCTTCTTTGCCCATTATTAGGCAACTTTGCTCATACAGGGCTGATCAACCCATAAATCCCCCAAATTATCCATCCTCGAGCAGAGAACACGAGCCATGGAGAAGTCAAAGGATTTGCTCCCACTTCCCACTGCCCTCACTGCCGATTCTGCTCAGCACAAAGTAAGGCTTTTTTGCCCAAAGTTATAACCAATGAAAACAGTGCTTCCCTGGCTACAAGGCAGACTTTCAACTGGAAAATAAGTTAACAGAAACTCTATTTTTCCCCCCTCTAAATATACACACATACACACACACACAGAGCGTCTCTTCGCGCACACAACTGAGATTTTTCATAGGCTGAGGGAGTAGGAAGAAGAGACGTATTTTTGTCTCCTTGGCAAAAATATATTGGCAGCATATCAGTGAGTTGTAAAGATTGAGTAAGTACCAGAGCACAGCCCCGTGAAGCGGGTTTTGGAAAGCTGCCCTTTGGCTGCCTCTGCCCGTCTGCCAGGGCCGTGGCAGGGACACTGCCCTGGGGGACTCAGCCTGAGGGGCACAAACAGCCCACCCAGGCTCCTGAGGAGGAAGAGGAGGTTGCACTAGGTGGAAATGAGGAGCTGTCAGCTCTGCATCACGCCAGATGAGGTGTCTGAAGGGGAGAGGAGCTGTAAATCTCCCCTGGGCATGGCAGCGTTCCCGGGCGGTCCGAGTGCCTGACTCCTGATGTGGACCTGGCAGGAGGTGTCACCAAAGGGGTGACAGACTGGCCCTCCCCTGCTTTCAAAACTCAGGGGGAAATCAGGTCCCCAAGATGTTGTTGTCCAAGGGCAGGGAGCAAAATGAAGGGCTGAGGGAGGAGGAGTCACGTCACAAGAGCCACCGCGGCCGGGCACAGGGGACCTGCCCTTTGCTGCTCTTCCCAGCAAAAGGAAAACGTTGTGGTTTTCTCTTCCCAGCTGTAAACATTCCCAGCGGCTTCCATGCCATCCCAGGACAGGAGAAGGCAATGAGCATTTCTGGTTACAATGGCAGATGTGCCTGGTGATGGTAAGGGCTGAGACTCTCAGATACATTATTTAAAGCAAATTCTGGGATTCTAAATTGGATTGCTCAAAGTTCCCAGCACCACTGTCCTTCCCCAGTGCAGGTAGAGACATTTCATAGTAAAACACAATCCTGAAACACTGAAAGTAAACTCAGAAATCTCGATAATGAAATATTTATGAGTCTGTGCTTTGGTGCATTGTAATTTTGCATGATATGTTTTGCTTTTCAAGACTGACTAGATTAAGGCTCTTCTGATTCATTAAACACATTTTCCCAAATGCTGTTTCTACAAATATTGTTGGGTCATTGTGTTTAGTTGCATTTATTAGCTGGTGTAACAAGGAACGTACGTCTCCCATAAACCTGAGAGGAACCCGCTTAAATGTGTTGCTCTGAATCTCAGCAGAGAAGAAAACAGTTCTCATGAATAATTAAAGCTTAAAGAGGTCATGCTGGTTTTGCAGCCTCATTTTTATTTGTCACTGCTTAGTTTGCATTAGGAAATAGGAAGTTTCAGGTGCAGGAGCCAAATGTAATCTCTTCTGCATGTGTTCATTTAAACAGATCTGTTTGGTAGCCATCTCCATTTTTATATATTGGGTCATTTGTTAGCTGTAATAATTTAAATCAGTCCTGGGAATTAGAAGGTTTAAGGCTTTTAATTTTCAGGCAGTGGCTGTGCATCCCTTTGCCTTCTGGCAGGAAGGAGCACTGGCTCCTCAGTGCTGGGCTGGGATGCATGCAGGGCTGGGATTCAGGAAAGGCTGAGGATGCAGGCTGGGCTGCTCAGGGAGGACCTGGGTCACAATCTGGTCCCCATGTCCACAGGTCCCTCCAATCAGCCAAGCCCTGCTCTCCTCCCAGGCCCCCTGCTCACCTCCAGCCACCCCCTGCCCACCCTTCCCATCTCCTCCTCAGCTTTCTCTCCCTCCCACTTTCTTCCAAGCTTCTTTTCCTCCTCCTCTGTGAACCGCCTCCCATTCTTCCACATTCTGCCCCAAAATGCTCCTTTGCTCTTTTCCTGCTCCTTTGCTCTTTTTTCACATTGCTCTCAGCCTTTCTCCACAAAGGTGCAGCACCTTTCGGGTTGCACACACTGCTGGGAATCAGGAATAACCGAGGCAGAAGTAACTCTTAATTCAAGTTAAAATCCTACATGCTGCCTTTATATTCCCTTCCAGGATTTAACAATGGTGAAATACGCTTGCTCCATTCGTTTTTTTCTGGAAAGCTGCTCTGCTATTTGTTCCCAAGGTTAGACATCAGCCCTGAGTATTCAGCCCGACAGTGCACAGCACTAATCTCTCCTGGTGGAGTGTCTTTTGCGCTGATACATCATGCAGATGATTACTGAAACCTTTGCCTTGCTTTTCCCAAATCCAGCCATCAGCAGGGTTTGGCAGTTCCACCCCTTTCTCCCAACCTTTAGATTCCCTGTTGTCATCTGCCTTGTTTCTGTCCCGCATCACTGATTGTGCATGATCAATCTCTAGAGGCTTCGCTTCTATGTATAACTCAACAAGCTGGCAGAGAGACCAGGAAGACTCATTTGTGTGCTCCAAAACGAATGGAGATCCAACTCAAGGTCACTGCATTCCAAAGACAGACACATTACAAGCATTCCTTTCAGCTAAGATGATTTATGGAATGTTACTTCCCTATTGCTTCTTCAGTATCCAACTCTTTCTTTAAATGCCATCATCTTACGATGGATCTCCTTGGATTGAAGAGATGTGGAATCACTACAAGATTCCAGGAGTGCCAAATATCCTGCATATTCCTAATCAATTCACTAGCAAGGTCCTGTATCACTACTTTCCAGTGTAAATCTCATGCTTTTTCCATTTAAAAGCTCCAACTTTGCAATGTATGGATGAGCCAAAAGAAAGTTTGTAAAGAAAGTTCAGCTCTAGATGTCAGGTTAGAGACATTCCCTGCTATGGAGCTGACAATAACTCATTTAATGCAGAGAGGTAATTATTTGGTGCCTTACAAGCTTCTGCTACACCAAGAGATCTCACCATCAATAATCAGAACCATCAGTAATCAATTCTCAGTATTGATTGAATCAATAATATGAACCATCACCTTATTAATAAAATATCAGTAGTATGAACCATTAATAATATGAATAATTTTTTCTACTGACTAGATCTGGAAGGTTTTCCATCAGAAGAGAAGACACCAGGTGCACCCTGTGCAAGTTATCCCAAACATCCCCAAGGATTTCCCAGGTCCTTGTTCTGGAGGGTTGTTTCTTAAACTGCTGCATGCCAGCTGCAAACCTTGCCTGGTGTAAAATGAAATTGTTTCAGAAAATTGGGGGGGAAATGGCAGTTTGAGAGGGTTTAAAAGTAGAAATTAAGAATAGGAAGGCAGCAGCTGGAGGTTATGCATGTGTGAAAGTTGAAGTGGCAGGAAAAAAAGGGGATTAAGCATCACACATTGCACTGGGTTTGTTTCAGGTAGTTCAGGAAGCACCCCAGAGGTGACCACGACAGTGGTTCAAATTATAAACTCAGTAGAGACTTTGAAGAGACATTTCCTTGAATTCCACCCCCAGGAAATGCCAAGCCATGGGACAGGGTGTGTAGGTGTGCTGTGATCCTGAAAGGTGAAGCCATCGAGCCCTGGTTGATCACCATGTTAATGAGGGAGAACTGATGACTTACCAAAGGAAGGGAAACCATATGGATAAAAACCAAACTACCCCTTAAGGGAAACTTGATTCCAATGGCGCAGATGCAGGAAAAAGCCATCGTTTGACATAGCAAAAATAAACATGATTTGTGACTTTGCATCATATGAACTTCACCAGGCAAAACGAGGACCTGTTCTCAGAACTGCACCCGGTTTGGCACTTCAGCCCTCTCCCAGTGACTGATGGACTGGCAGCAGCCTCCCTGCATGAGCAGTCTCTGCACCGCTGAATCTATGTCAGGGTCAAGAATACTGGGGGAAAAAAAACAGATTTTGGTCCAAATCCTGGCTAGATTGAGGCCAGCACCGTTCATTTCCCGCACTGAGGTGTTGGAGCGGTGATGGTCACTGTGGGGCCATTCACAGTCTGACATACTGTGCCAAAAGCACTGCCAGTTACTAAAGTACCTCTTTAAATTAAGGTGTTTGGAGCCAGAATGTAAGTAAGAGCTGGAAGCTCATCTGAGGATGACTCTCAGTTCAGGGCTGTGATGGATGAAGGCTCTCACCTAAGAAGCCAACACCAGCTCCTCAAGTGTTAGACTAATTTTAGCTAAGGTAGAAAAGCCAACTACAGAACTCTAATGGAAGTTTCTATCCAAGTTCCAAATTCACTTTAAAAGGACGAGGAGGATTATATCAGCCACCCAGAAACAGCCTCAGCAAAGTGGCAGCAGAGCAAAATATGGAAGTGAGTGGTGAGACAAACTTCTGGGCTGCCGGGATAAAGGACTGTGGCAGGAGATGCAGGACGAGACGAGGTGTGAAGGCAGAACACAGCGAGTGTGGGCCGTGGTGGTGGAGAGAAAAGCAGACACAGAGAAGTGAGTTAACAACCCCACGACAAACTAGAAATGTTGACAGCTTCTTGGGACTGAGCCAGGCATGAGAACGCTCACCGTGGCAGGGATGACTTGTGTCTGACTTGAAAATGTTCCTCAAACAGCATCACCAGTGTTGCCCCAAAACAACCATGTCACACCCAGGCTGAGGAATTGCCCCTATTTCCCTGTGCAGTTGATTTACAAAACGCAAACTGAACATCAGGGCTGGAAGTTTGTCAGTCTTCCTAGAAAGCACAGAGTCATTCCCACAATAAGCTCCGTAATAAGGAACAGCAAAAGAGATGAAAACAGAACCTCCTGAATCTTGCCCCACTTTGCCATCCAAGCAGCAGCACCGGAGGATGTGGCTGATAAGGAGAAAATTACAAACTGCAGTGGGAAGACCCATCAGTAGGGCTCGTGGAATTACACAGCACGCTCCGTTATCTGCTGCTTGGCCAAGGAAAGGCGGCTGGGAAGGGATCGGAGCACTGCTGAATAACCTCAGTCATGAATTCCACGGCCAGAATGCTGGTTTATGAGGCAAACATTTGAAGAAACTGGAAACTGAGTAGCCTAAACCAACAGGTAACATACAACTGTCCCCTCCTCTGCCACTGCCCTGCGTTTCCCTGGTACCATTGGTATTCACTGTGGTAGCACAAGGACACTTAGTACTTTTGGCAGCAGTTTTGTAATGACTGAAGAGAATTCAGAGGACAGCAGCCAGACACTCTGATGTGTTTTATTAGCTCCCAGATGTGCAGGTGAGGTGAATCTTTGGGAAATGAGTTTTGCTGCCGCGGGTTCTCTAACATCACTCAAGGTCTCAAAATCTTATAATGGAACAAAAGGCTGTCAGAGAATTTGAAAGGTGTCTTTGGCAAAGTATCTTTTCTGAATCTGGTCATTTCTTACACAGAAACACAAATGCACAACATCTCTGATTATATTTGCCCAGCTGAAAACAGGAGGTCAGCTGCTGAGGCTGTGTGCTTTCCACATGAATTACAAGTGACTGAGCCTCTGTAGGCGTTTCCTGGGATATCTTCTGGTGTAGGTGATCCAGAATCTGGAGATGCTTTACCAGACTGTATAAAATTGTGCTTGGTGCATCCTGGATTGCAGAATGTCAGAATAACAAAGAGTATCTTGCTCAGAAAGTAAAATTTTTCCTGCCAGAATTAGAAACCACCCGTCCCCAACAGCAGAGTTGCTCCATCCATGGAAGTGTTCAAGGCCGGGTTGGACAGGGCTTGGAGCAGGCTGGGATAGTGGAAGGTGCCCCTGCCCATGGCAGGGGTTTGGGACAAGATGAGCTTTAAGATCCCTTCCAACCCAAACCATTCTGTCATTCCATGAACAGCGGATTTTGTTATCACCCAAGCAAGGTACACCCCCTGCTATGGGACCAGCTTCTCTGGGAAACAGTGAGCATCCCCTGGCATCTGCAGGAGATCAGCCAAGGCCATGGGAAGCTCAGGAGTGTTCAGAAAGGGGTGGTTGTGACATGAAGGTCAAACTGCACCAGCAGGAACCTCTCCAGTCACTATTTGCAGCTCTGGAATTGGCACTCAGACAGCTGGAGGTGGCTCCTCAGCCACGCCAGGCATGAGCTCCACTGCAGTCTGAGACCTCTGCAAAGAAAGCAATGCAAGGAGCAGGGCAGCACGGCCCTCGTTCTGGGGCTGTGGTGGAAGCAGGGGCTGTGAGCAGCCTCAGCCTCCAACAGAGGGCCTTGTCCAGGAGCACCAGGGAGAACCTGCAGGCAGCAAAAGGGAGTCACATCAAGGTCTGACACAGTGCAGGAAAGTTGGGAAAAGCAGATCAGAATATTCTAGGTGCTGGAGAGTGGTGGTGTAAGACAGTCTCTTCTCTCACAGAAGGTCTACGAGAAACACAGGAGGGAGCACTTACGACATGCAGGTAAGAGAATGGAGTGAGCACGTGAAAAGACAAGGTAAACCAAGACCTGTTCCTGGAGAAAACTTCTGCCACACTGGAGAGGAGTGGGGAGCACTAAATAAAGGCCAGGCGAGAGCTCCCTGCCAGCCCCAGCTCCTCTGCAGTGCGTGGGCAGCAGCAGCAGCTGCTCCGACATCTCCTCCAGCTCCTCCGAGCCCTCCCGAGGTGCTGAGCACACCGGGAAGGTGTTCTGCCTTTAAAAGCTTTAAAGAGGAGCAAAATGGAAGCAGGCAGCAAATCCTGAGTGGTTGCTCCTCACCTGACACCGAGGGAAGCTCTGAGCAGCGGAAGGTCTGTAGGCAGCGGAGGGGGAGGACTGGAAAAAGGGGAAATTCATGTCACAGCAGAAGATAAGGAAATAAGAGACTTGAGGAGGAGTTTTGCTTTGCCCACCAGACAATTGAAAATAGATCAAAAGAAGAACCCAAAGGGTTTGTTTGAGATGACAGCTCCTAAGGAAGAAAGTGGGGCAAATTTCATACATTTCAACATTTTAAAATAACTTTCTTTCTGCCCAGGAAGTAGATGGGAAGCAAACAGAAGGGTGTAGGCCAGATTCTGATATCACTGGGTGAGAGAGATTTGAGTCCACTACAGGGAAGTCAAAATCTGGCCCAAAAGTAGGCAGTTCCTCTCCCTGGAATGAGAAACAAGTGAGTTCTGAGTCAGGAAAAGATAGAGGAAGAAGGAAAGGACTTCTATAAGTGAAATAAAAGATTTGTTTTTTCACAGTCTCAACATAGGTAGCAGTAAGGATGAATTCCTTTTAAAGACTCAGCTGAGCTGAATTTGCTTTGGCCTGACCATGACACACACGGGCAGCTCGTCCTGCCCAGATGGTTTATGGCACCAGGGTGGCCCACAGTTATGGGAATAAACTCCTACTCTTTTTATGTCCTGAGCATTTTCTGAACACAGGACCTACCCTGGCAAAATATGACAATAACCCCAGGTATGAGCAGTGCTCCTAATCAAATTCATCTTCAGGATGAAACAAAAATACAAACTGTCATATGGACAAATTTCCAGGACTGGCAGGACTGCGAGGGTGTCAGACAGAATCTGTCTCAAAACCAGCCTATGCTTTGAAGTTTCCAGCTCTCACAACAGCCAAATTTTTTTCAAAGGCAGACACCCAATAAATGTGTATTTAACCTCCTGAGGCTTCTTCCTCTGCTGGCTCCATCCTCCACAGTGATGAAGGCGGCTCACAGCAGCATTGTGGAGTAGCAAATTCACATGAGGTGTGTTTTGCACATGACCTGCATCAATAGTTCATGATTTCTTTTATAATGACAGCATTAAACATCTCCAGGCAGAGGCTCATGGGATCTGTGCTCATTCGAGTAACTTAAGGACAGGTTTGTGAAACTCTCAGCAGCCAGCAGGAGACAAATAATCAAACTTGGGGACAGCTTAACACAGAAAGTTCCAAGCTACAGGAGAATATCTAATGCTGTTCCTTGTGGTCTGAGGGGCGAGCTCAGGGCTGGAATAACCCCTGTTTCACTAGCAGCACCACAGAGCAGGTTTTGAAAGTAAGAGGTGCACCCTGGATTCCTCTTCTCGAGAGTTATTTTGTGACAAGAGGAACAAGAAGAAAGCAAAGGCAGCAGCTGCGTGTGCTGTGGTGTCAGTCCAGTGAGACAGGGGAGCTGTACTGGTGGAAAATCAAACAAATGAACACAGTGCACAGATAGATATTTTTGTGGAGATGAACATTTTTTGGCATGTCTGATCTCCTTTGCTCGCTATTGCTCAAATCACTCGGCAAAGCACTTCAGAACCTGTCAGTAGAGAAATCCTCCTAAGGAAAAAATACACAACTGTTTCTCTTCTCCCCTGGCAGAGTCCAGCGCTGAGACTCTCTCACTCACTATAAATAGAGGTTCTGCACTGATGTCCAAGGGAAGTGTAAAGCCATGCCATTAAGGAAACCCAGTCCGGCACGACGTGCTGGGATGGACACTGTGTTCAGGCAACTTCTGTTACAACAGCCCCACTCTGCTTGTCACACTTTCCTCGTGGTCTGTGATGCTATCTGTCAGTCAGCCCTCTCTGTGCTGATATATTCAGAAAACTTGTCATTTAAACATTCAGATATTCATGTGTTGCAGTAAATCAGGCTGACAGTCGGCATGGGAACTGAGGCACAGTGTTTAATCACAGAATGGATGCAACAAGCAGAACCATTGGTCCAAATTTCCCATGGTATCTTACTAATTGCCTTATTTTTAATATACAGTCAGCTCCTTGCAGCTTGTATTCCCTGTTTCCTCAAGCACTTGCTGTCAAATGATCCTGAAAATAATTTCATTCCATGTCTCCAAACCATCCCAGAAGTCTGCCAGGAAGCAATTGGCTGCTGAGTGGGGGTTTGGGGTGGGTGACTGTGGGTGTATTTACCTGCCAAGTGACCACTTCTGCAGCTGCCATTCACAGCCCTCATCCCACCGGTGCCCTCCTTTGGGAGATTCCCCTGCTTCCCACTATTAATAGTGTGCATGTGTGTGCTCCAAGGATCCTCAGCTGCTGAGAGCTGCAGGAATGTGGCGTGTTGGCAGCGGAGGGTTTGATCCAAGATATCACAAATGTCTGCTGTCCCATGAGAAAACAAGAAAGGTTTCTCTACCAGGTCCCCAAAGCCAGAGCTTTCTGCATAAAGGAGGGCTGGCAGCTGAAAGAGTTAATGGGGCAGTGACTTGGCGGAAGATGATGGGGAAGGAGGGAGCTGCTCAGCCCCTCTCTCCTCGAGTGTCTCCCACTGCTATTGGATATCACCTCCTGTAAAGCCTGCTCAGCACTGGGAGACAAAAATTGCTATTGACAGAAGTCCCCCGCAGACAGGGCCCTCTGTGCAGAGCTGCTCGAGACTGGAGTGGTGGAAACCTATTTTAAATGACAACAGAGCAGTACTGCTATGGGAAGAGCTTCTTGTGTAGAGTTTTCAGCATGAGGGCAGGGAGAAAACAAAAGTACAGCCTTGTATTGACAAATATTGTCAGACATTTGAGGGCTCTGTTTTCCAGTGCTGATTTGTGCAAACACTTCCAGGGCATCAGGGAATATTGTCCTTGACAAACACTAACCACAGGAAACAGCTGTTCTCAAAGACATGGCTGATGGTACAGACAATAACAGGATCATGTAATGCAAGACCACCAAATTAATAAGCATTTGCATCCTAAACATTAACTTTCACTCTCAGTCATCAAAAAATAAAAACCCAGTGAACAATCTGCAGTGATAGAGGCAGGATTATTAAAGAATTATTTGAGAAAGAGCAAGGAGAAGGCAGTATGTCATCAGAATTTGGGATCACTGCTTTGATTTGCTGTTGAAATCTCTATGTAGTTTGAGATCTCAAACCCCAAAACAAAGCTTAATCTTCACTTAGGCACTACAGTTGCCTCCCTTATCACGTTATCTGAGTACATCACACTCTAATTATAGTTGCCTGAACAACACTTAGAGATTGGGAAGTACTAACCTTGCCAGAGAAGCCCTTGAACACCGAGTAGAACCGAATAAGAAATGCTTTATAGTTCCTAAATGCCAGCTAAGTATGCTGCAACCAGTGGAAAAAAATTGTTCTTACACCATCAACAACACTTCAGAAATTTTATCTCTTCATTATCATTAACGTAGATCCTGAAGTCCTGGCTCAAAATTCAGAACAAAGTCATTGTTATTATGAGGGGAAAAAATGTATTCTAATATTTGTATTTCTAAAGGCATCATTAAAAACATATCAGTAATCATTCAAAGAAAAGAGTAATACTTACAGAATCTCAGTGGCATATTATATCTCACTCTCAAGAGGTATCCAGAAGTGCTTCTCAATATTTTAGTATCTGTTAGGCAGTGATTGCAGTTTATTTATCTCTCTAGTGGGTACAGCAGTAGGAGTTAAATATTCCATCTTCCTCCCCCAAGGATATAAGGGACTGTATCCCCAAACTCAAGCAAGGAAGAAAATCTCTCTCCCACATCCCCTGCTGGGGTGGGGAATGTCTTTGTGTGCCTCAGTGAGTGCGGACCTGTGGCACCTGCACATTTCTCCAAGGGAGCTCCTGAGCAGCCTTGGAAGAGAGCTTCAAGGAGCTCTGTCCTTGTGCAGATACTTGCAGGGTGGTTCTTAATGAGTTTAATTGAGGCATTTCCTTTTCTGCCACCTCTGCCATTCCATGACTTTTATTCTTTTTGTGTTGCTTTACATGCCAGGTCATGGACATGAGTATTCCACCAAATTCCAGCTTTGCTTTGCTTTTATTTTTCATGTATAAATACAACTCAGACTCTGCTGTTGTGCTTTTAGAGCTGACCACTTCTCCAGCTAGTTTTAATTTTTACCAAATCTGAGTTTCAAACTGCATCATTATGAAGAAAAGAGGTATTGTTACTTTTCCTGGCAAGCCTTTATTTCAGATACTTTGTGGATTGAAAGAGGCCTCAATACCCTGCAGATCACCAGAGTTCTTGATAGCAACTTCAAGCCTCACTGAGAGTTTAATAAGCTGTTGCTAAATTACATTGCACTTGTTAAGTTTATAGAAAAAAGTTATTCAGTCTGCTGCTGTTATTAGCTATCAAACATCACAGGCACTAGAGAGGACCCTTTACCAGTATCTCTGGTCTGAACTACATAAAAAATACTGGAGAGAATATTTTGGATTCCTAGGCTTTGATACAGATCCAAATTTCACAGTCATTTGCTATTTCTATAATAATTTAGCCAGATAAATAATGACCAATTAAAAATTACCAATCCCAGTATTCCTAAAAACTAACAATACAAACAAACTCTCAAGTTCATCCAGACTTTTGATTTCTTTTTTTTTATTTTTTTTTTTTTGTGGTGGTGAGGGGAGGTGATTATCCTGTTTTTTACCTCTGCTAGTCTTGCTAATACTCTTTCATGTGAAAGGCTCTAAATATAAGAGCCAGGAAATAAAGGTCTCATCAGTGCTGTCCTGCTGGTGCATTCCAGCCCTGCAGTGGAAGGAATGGCTTCATGGCCTCAAAGTTCTGCTGAGGGGCCCATTTCAGTCAACAGTTTAATTATGTTGAGCCATTTTACAGAGCCCAAACCCCTCCATCAGTCCATCAGTGCTGCAGCACAAGAGGCTTTGAGAATGTTTCAGTCTTGCAGCCTTCTTGTGCTCAGCTTCTGGAACTGAGGTGTTTGTTTG
Organism: Pseudopodoces humilis; assembly: GCF_049639895.1. NCBI lineage: Eukaryota > Metazoa > Chordata > Aves > Passeriformes > Paridae > Pseudopodoces > Pseudopodoces humilis. Next base: position 3,117,660 of record NC_142220.1, read on the forward strand.
GGCTGTTGCCACGTCCACTCTGTGAACGTGCAGAAGGAGCCCGTGGTGGGGACACAGAGCCCTTTCCTTCAGGCATCTCCCTGTCTGCCCACAGATATTTCTATTTCTATATCAGCTCTGGATAAATTCAACCAATTACACTAAGGTTTATTGGAGAATTGTAGAATGCTTTGGGTTCAAAGGGACCTTAGAGCTCACCCAGTTTCACCCACTCCTTCCACTATCCCAGGCTGCCCCTTCCAGCCTGGCCTTGGACACTTCCAGGGATGGCACAGCCCCAGCTTCTCTGAGGAATTTCATCCCAGTATCCTCCCTAACCCTGATTTCTCTCAGTGTGAGAAGGATGCAGAATATGATACCTACAGAGAAGTGTGTACAGAGTGAGAGATGGCCCCACCCATACACACACAAGCACAGTCATTGAAAAGCCTATTTCCACAGGAAATTAGGATGGGAAAAATTAGTTAGATTTTTTTTTTCCCTTAATAAATAGAGAAGATAAAAACCACATTCTGACTGTATTGCCTGTAAATTACACACCTTAATGCAGAGACTCAATGAAATGACCATCCAATCTCAGAAGTTCTGTAATGCTGGGGGTGATTCAGTTCCATTGTGTGAACTGCCATGAAAATAAGCACCGGGATCTTTAAAATCTGAGTTTTACCTTGCCCAAGAGCCACGAGGAGCAGCAGCCCCTGTGATGGCCAGCACAGGGATGCTCAGCAGCAGCCAGCCCAGCTGAAGTGCTCTCCCCACCTGGCAGCCAGGACAGGTGTGTCACTTCCAGATGTGACATGAGCCACTTACATCTTGTTCCCAGCCTTTGAAGTGCTGTGCAGAGAAAGCCTGAGCCGTTGCTGCAATTAGAGCTGATACATCATTTACTGGAAGAATTAAATGCGCTGTAGTAGCAAACCTGCAGTTGACACTCACAGGGTGCAATTTAAATCCTCCGGATTAGTAATTCTTTTGAGATCTTTGTAATCATTGGTAATAGGTAGTGAAATAAATCCACATTTATATCCTACAGACTGCAGCTGTGCTTCTGTTAAAGTAGTATTAACTGATGGGTTTTAAATCCTTCTGCCAGCTCGAGCTGGAAGCACCGAGACTCCTGTGCAGGGATAACTCAGCCTGGGTGATGTGTTCCCGAGCAGGAGAGCGCTGCTTAATGAATAATGAAAGCACCACGGCACAATCACAGCTCAGGGCTCACTCCTGCAGGAAGCTCTCTGGGGAGAGGTCCCCGTGTAGCTCCCTGTGCCACAGCAACCCAACTGCAGCTCAGACTACGGATAACTGTGATAGGAAAGAGCACAAAATGCTCATGGACAGCTTTTCCTGCATGGAAAAAGTGCTGAGATGAGTGAGGGGTTTGTCCAGCCAGCTCTGGTGTTGTCCCTCCAGGGATCAGGAGTGCACACTTCGCCCTGACTTTACTGCACAGGCTCCCAGTTAACTAAACAAATATGCCATTAAAAGCAGAGCCAACCTCGAGTGGGATATAAGGGCTTAAACTGAAGCAGGAAGAGATTTATGGACTTGTTTTCACAGCCTAGAGAGTAATTGAAGAGGCCTCAGACAATTCAGCAGCTCTGATAAGGGTAGGCTGCACTTCACTGGGATGTGATGGGAAGGGTGATGGCAGCGAGATTGGGACTGGGAGCTCCAGCCATGGAGCAGGGACCCAGCCTGACAGCCACTCTGGGAACAAAAAGAAGCTTTGCAAACTCAGTATGCTTGCAAGATAAGCACGGCGCTGATAAAGTGAAGCACTTAGAGATTAAAAAACTCAAGAGAACGATATAAGTGCCTGAAGGAAAGAGCCCAGGAATCCTGTCTGTCCCTTCCCTCAGCCAAATCTGCCCAAAATTTGTGACTTTAGAGATGGTTTCTTGACAGGATAAAAAAAAAAAAGCACATTTACCTGCTTCTGTTCCTTACGGGTTCTGTTTGCTTTGTTTCCATTTAGGAATCTACAAAGGACATTGTTTCCGGATCAACCACTTCCCTGAAGACAACGACTACGACCACGACAGCTCAGAGTACCTTCTCCGTAAGTGAGCAGTGATACCTGACACAAAGATGTGGCCAGAGGGGCTTCCCTGGGTTTCTCTTCTGCAGAGAGCAGCCCCAGTTTTACTCTCTGCACAGCCCAGTGGTGGCACATGTCCGGTTCACACTGCAGCTGACACAACATCACTCTTGGGGACCCCACTTCATTGAATCATGGAATGGTTTGTGCTGGAAGGGACCTTAAAGACCATCTAGTTCCAACCCTCTTGCCATGGGGTTTCAAGGATTTTTTCCAAGGGTTTCCTTCAGCCGGGGGAATGCTCACAATATTGGTGCCGATTGCTAAACATCCTATGACACATTTTCAAATGGAAACTACAGCTATTGTGCCCAGATTGGTGAGGATATTTTACAGAGGGAGCATTTATAGGGCTATTGTAACAAAACAGGTTTGAGGAGTGGGTTCCAGCCCATTAAGAGCTTTACCAAATGCTTAAACCCAACCCTTACTCAAGCCTCAGCCTTTGCAGCTGGTGAGCCACCTCCCCCTGAAGTGAAATGACTGCACTGGGGGAAGGAAGCTGGAATTTCTGCAGCTAACAGCAAATTCTCAGCATGAACAGGGGCTGTGGCTTCCCTGCCTGGCCAGCCACTGCTGCTCCATGCTGGCATGTAATTCCCCCCTGGAAGGGATTTCACCCACCAACCTGGTGCTTGAAATAAGGGCAGTTGTTTCATCCCCTCCACATGACCGTTCTCTCAGCTGATGGCAAATCTTGGAACCCAACCACAAAGCCTGCAAAGTTGGAGTTAGATTCCCCTTCCCCAGAGGACTCCATGCTTTGTTGTTCCTTCTGAACAGAAGAGCTGAGCAGCCAAGCTGAAAGCAGTGCCCTTTACCAGGGAGAGGAACTGCAGCTCACAAGGTGTTGGGGAATCAGGGAGCAGAGAACAACGCTGCTGGCAAAGCAGAGAACTCCTCAATTACAATATTAATTACCTGAAACACCACTTAGAGAGCCACTCTGCCCTTCTGCTCACTTCTGGGCAACAACTTCTAGTTGCTAAGACATGAAGAAGGAAAAAAATCTCCAAAAAGTTTCCTCACCAGAAAACCCAGATGTTTTTTTCCTCTTTGCTCTTGTCGATTTAGATCAGTCATGGCACCCGGGTGACACGATTTCAGAGCTCAGGCAAAGGCAGAGTGTGAGCACAGCTGCATTTATCTTTCATACAAAGCCTTGGAACTAATGTTAAATTGATGCCAAGTCAGCTTTAGGAAACAAACATCATTAGTAAAAGGAAAAAGGAACTAAGTAGCATCTTGATAAAAGCACATTATGCCTTCTTTATATGGAGAAAAGTGAGAACTGGGAAAAACAGTCTCCAGCTCCACGCTAAGACATGAGACTGGTAAATTGTTTGTAAGTGTGCTTGTGACGGGTGTTCCTAAAAGCTGTTTGCAACAGTGACTAAGTACAGATCTTAAAAACAAGTTGGTCCAACCCTTTATGTCTTGTGCAAAATCAGCCTCCAGTCTCCCCCGCAGAGCAGAGCTCACCTCACAGAGTCTGCATGGAGATAAGGCTCCTTGGCTTTAACTTTCATAAGAACTGCAGTTTCCCATGCATAGAGTTGATTTAGAGATTACTGAAAGGTTACGTGTCTAAATCCAGAGGAGATGAGCTCATACCTATATGTAATAGGGACCAAATCATTGTCTAAGACAGGAGGATATTTGCATCCTCTTTCAAAGGGACGTGAGAGCTTCCATCCTGTTTTTGCCCTCTGCAACACCTTTGCAGTCTACTGGCTCCATATCATTCTCCACTATTTCTGGCCATTTCTTGGCACAGTTTCTCAGAGGGACATGTTGAGACTCATATTTATTTTCCCTGCCTGGCTTAGACAAAGGCACCCACACTCATGTATTTCGTGCTCCTGAAAGAGCAGCGTGAGGGGTCTCAGCCTCTTTTACAGTCCTCAATTTAATTTGGGTTTCAGAGAAATGCAAACACTGGTGCTAGCAGGATGGAGCCCTGGTTCAAAACCCCATGGAAATCAGTGACAAAAATTACTGATTTTGGGAGACTTTGGTCTAGGGAGTGGGTAGAGGCAGGAGTTTGGATTTTGCCCTTTGGTGTTCAAGCTGCTCCCTGCGAAACCAAGCGAACGCCAGTGCGGTGACAAGCTGACACGTGCAGAGGAGCTCAGACAAGACCCTTCCTGTTGAACCTTCCCCGTGGCAACACACGCCCATCTGTGTGTCTAAAAAAATCCCCCTCACATGCCTGAGCAGGGCCCCAGCGAGCAGCAGATGTCCCAGTGCCAGCACGGAGAGCCCCGCGGTCCTCAGGCTGCCACCGCATCCCCAGCGGCAAATGCGCCCCGGCTTCCCTCGACTCCTGCTTCCCTCATCTCCTGCTTCCCTGTATGTCTCCTGCTTCCCTCATCTCCTGCTTCCCTGTCTCCTGCTTCCCTCATCTCCTGCTTCCCTGTCTGTCTCCTGCTTCCCTGTCTGTCTCCTGCTTCCCTGTCTCCTGCTTCCCTCATCTCCTGCTTCCCTGTCTCCTGCTTCCCTCATCTCCTGCTTCCCTGTCTGTCTCCTGCTTCCCTGTCTGTCTCCTGCTTCCCTCATCTCCTGCTTCCCTGTCTCCTGCTTCCCTCATCTCCTGCTTCCCTGTCTGTCTCCTGCTTCCCTGTCTGTCTCCTGCTTCCCTGTCTCCTGCTTCCCTGTCTCCTGCTTCCCTCCTCTCCCGCATTCCTCTGGGCACACAAAACCCGAGCTGCTCCCACCCAGCATCTCAGGAAGCTCAGGCACCTCTCCCTTTGCAGAAGGGGAATCTCATCCACACTGGGGATGTCGGGGCTCTGCTGCTCTGAGCAGGGGGACCCTGCTCCAGGGGCATCTCTACACTTTCATGCCCTTCCTCCCTGCATGCTGGAGCATCCTCTTTCCAAAGCCATTCCCTGGGCTCCTGCCTTTCTGGAGATGAAAAGCCCGAGCCGAGCAGGGTTTGCAGCCCCATGGGGAGGAGCAGCTCCGCGGCTCCACCGAAGGAGGTGTCACCACACATAGCGGTGCACAGCAGGCGATGCAAAGCGACAGGACGGTAAACAAGGGGGGGGGCAGAAAAGCCAGGGAGAAAGCAAAAACCAGATTGCCTTAATGTTTTTTGATGCGCTGTCATTTTATTACCAGTATCAGGAGACATATGTAAATTCTACGTGGTACCTTATAAGCTTCCTTTGAAACTTCAGAGCTAAAAGTACACATTGTAAGAAAAAAATATGCTGTGGAATTTTTCAGGAAGGGAACGCTGTGTGTTTTGTTTCTCTTCGCATTAATTACCCAATATAGAAAAATTATTACTGGAGATTATTAACACACATAGAACAATCCACCCCCTATATTGGGTACGTCTGACAAGTTCCTTCCAATGATATCACCGAAGCACTTCGGGAAAGCTCTTTGATTCAACTGAAATCATTATAAACAGCATGACCATAAAGTGAAGGAAACGATATCCAGAAAGGGTGGGCCACAGGACATTTTAGGCCTTTAGCCAGGGGACAAAGACAGACCGAAATTTTGGATACCTTAATGTCCAGCAGCAGAGGCTGACTTTGAATCTTTTTCTAATACTTGACTGAAAAAACTGACCCAAAAGCCAAAGAGCTGCTAATTCATACCACACACGTGGGGATCCACTCACGACACGGGAACAGGCTCTCAGCTCTCAGCAGGCTTTGAGCAGAGACCTTACACCCACTCGCATCAGTCGGATTTGGCAGTTCCTGCCAGACGCTGTCTGAATAGCAATGCACCCGCCTGGACCGGCTTCAGATCCGCCTGGAAAATGCCCCATCTGTGAAGGACACGTGCAGCCACGCTGCCGGTTTGGGAAAGGATGGACTTTTCTCGCTGTTGCAGAAGCTTCCCAGGCGGGCACCGTGTTTTTGGGTTTGTGTCTGCACCTCCGGGCGGAGCGGGGCACAGAGAGAGAACCCCCAGCCCTGTCCCTTCCACAGCCCGGGGAGGGACACCAGTTCTGTCACCAGCTAGCAGGGGAATCGCTGGGAAGCGATTCACTGAGTCGGGAACGCCGCGGCCATGGACAGCGAGAAGAGAAAGCGGCAGCTGGAACATCTGTCCATTTCTGCCGGGGAAGCGGGCTCTGCTGGCCCTGCGTGTCGGCCAGGAGGATGCACCCCGAGAGAGCACAGCTGCCCAGATGGCTCCTCTCCACCCACCGAGCCCTGGCCCGTGGCCTCCCCATCTGCTGTGAGGTTTCCATGCCCCTGTCACAGCAGCCGCTGCTCGCCTTGGGATCCCCCAGCCCTGCACCCCTCGCTCCGCCAGGGCTCCCCTCCGTGCCCTCGCCTTTCCCCAGCTTCGGGGTGATCCCATTTTCCACAGCAGCATTCAGCACCTTATATCCCCTTCTTCAAAAAATAGATCCGCTCTCTACAGCAATAAAACTCAGTTCCTCACTCTGCCTTTCAGGAACCTCTGCCAGCTTTTACCCCTTCGGTTTTTACAATGCAGACATCTCTTTTCTCATGCTTGTTTATTTTTTCTCAGCCCTTTTGTTCGCTCACTGCCGCTTCCCTGTCGATTGCTGCTCTGTCTTGTTGTGGCCCGACTTTGAAAGCTGGCTTGAAGTGGTGTTTTAATATTTTTGTGGGGGATTTTATATGCTGATGAATGGACTGAAGCATGCAGAATTTTAAATGACTGCTTTGCTGTCAGGAAACTGAACACAAACATCTAAGACACACTTGTTAAAATTCCTTCCTTAGAAATCTGAAAGGTTTCAATGTCCTTAATATCCAGCAAAAGAAAAAGGAGTTATTAGCTGTGCTTGCTGACAACATGGATGCTGCTGACTTCAAGAGCTGTAATTTGCTCACCTTGTGTGTGCACCATGGAACAGATCCGTCTGCTCCAGCTGTCCCAAACGTTGTAGGGTTCATAGCCAGCTCATGAATTTTTCACTGCTGCTCCCTGCGTGATGCTGGGTCTTACTGTCACTTATCTCGTGTTTAGCCAGAAATGTTCTGCACACAGTGGCATCAGAAAATGGCAATAATGCTGGACTTCCTGGGAGAAAGCTCAAAAGATTGAAGCCACTCAGTTGAGAGTTTGTGTCACACTGGTCACCTCATGGCTTCATCGTCCAAAAAACATGCCCAAAAATGCAGAATCAGTGATAATTCTAGCGAAAAGGAATAAAAAATTATAATAGGTTAGATATTAGGAAAAATTTCTTCAGTGAGAGGGTTATGAAGCACTGGAACAGGCATCCCTGAGTGTGTTCAAAAAATGTGTGGATGTGGCTGGCACTCAAGGACATGGTTTAGTGGTAAGCATGGTGGAGGTGCTGTTGGATTTGATGATCTTAAAGGTCTTTTTCAACCTTAACAATTCTCTGGTTCTATTAAAACGTTCTTCTTAACAATTTTAGGAAAAAAAACCCAGAGGTTTGAGACTAATCTGCACACTTGCAACCCAAGGAAGCACCTGAAATGATTTGTCTGTCTTCCCTTCCTACCTGTCTCCCTCCAGGCATCGTCCGTGCCTCCAGCGTGTTCCCCATCCTAAGCACAATTTTGCTGTTGCTGGGAGGGCTCTGTATCGGAGCAGGAAGGATTTACAACAGCAAAAACAACATTATTCTCAGCGCTGGGATTCTCTTTGTTGCAGCAGGTATGTTCTGTTTAAATTGAGTTCTTAAGAAGTGCTGCCTTTTTCAGCTGGAAAAGACTCTGGAAAAGCTCCTTGGCAGTGCTTTCCCTGCACCCCTTTCCTGGACTGAGGGCATTAACAACACCACACCAGGCAAATTTCTCAAGGCAAAATTATGCTCTTGAAGCCCCACCAAAAAAGTATATTCTAGAAAAGCTTTCGGTTTTCCTGCAGAAGGAAGTGAAACTCAGTAACAAGCATGTTTTACACTATTTAAAATGTATTAAACATTAGATGAATTAGGCATCTCTTATACCTAGGGCCTTTTTTTATAATATGAAGGCAGAAAACACTCACCTCTGATAGGTAAGCCCGTTTTTCACACTAGAAACATCTGAGAGAGTCAGCCCCATTGTTAATAGCTCTCCCTGCAGCCTGCATGAAGCATGCTGCATTTAGATGAAAATTCAGCAAGGTGGAAAAGAACTTACCTTGATCAAGGTGATCAGCCATAGCCCTGAGCTCCAAATGTATTTTTATCATTCCTCTGGATGTTAGAATCCCACTCACAATATTAGCGAGCTCCCACATGCTGCTGCTTTTCCACTGGCCGTGAAGACATAGGGAAAAGTCCTTTTGAGTGTTTTGGGATCCACACATGACCCATATGTTGATCTATTGGTTGTTTTTTCAGGAATAAATGAATCCTTGAGATAAATATAAGAGTAAATAAATGCTGTGAAATTTCCTTGTCCCAGTCTTAGAACCAGGTCCAGAATTCAGGTCCAGAAAGTAACACAGCTTGAATTTTATCTCCCCAGCCACATAACCACTGACTTCTGGTTTTCTTCCTCTAGGTCTAAGTAATATCATAGGGATCATTGTCTACATATCGAGCAATGCAGGTGACCCAAGTGACAAGCGAGATGAGGACAAAAAGAACCATTACAACTATGGTTGGTCTTTTTATTTTGGAGCCTTGTCTTTTATTGTGGCCGAAACCATCGGCGTTCTGGCTGTGAACATTTATATTGAGAAGAACAAAGAGCTGAGGTTTAAGACCAAGAGGGAATTCCTTAAGACTTCTTCCAGTTCTCCCTATGCCAGGATGCCAAGCTATAGGTACAGGAGGAGGAGGTCCAGATCCAGCTCCCGATCCACGGAGCCTTCTCCATCCAGGGACATTTCTCCGGTTGGCATGAAGATAGCAGGCACCATCCCCATGAATGAAATTTCCATGTACACCCTTTCCAGGGAGCCTTTGAAGGTTACCACGGCTGCCAGCTACAATGCAGACCAAGAAGCCAGTTTCCTGCAGGTCCACAACTTCCTCCAGAAGGAATTTAAGGAAGGACTCCACGTCAACATGGTCAACAGGAGAACGACGCCTGTTTGAAGCACCTTCCTTCCTCGTGCTTTTTGAAGAGATGCCCAAACAGAATGGATCTGTCAGGAGCGATGTTAAAATACCCTCTCACCTCTTTAATTGTGGCATGTGTTGAGGTAGCGAGTGGAGACCCTCTGGACCAACATAAAGATATTTACACACTCGTAGCTTTTTTTGAAGCTATTTGGGGTTTGTTTATTTCCGTTCTTGGTGTCACAAGATGAAGGCAGTTCATGTTCCTGCACTTTTGTAGTGTGTACACAGTCTTGGAGAAACTGCAAAGGACTGGCCACCAGTGTGTTTTAAAGGATTACAGAAAAATTGTTGTACTTCTTTTTTTTTTTCTAATATAGAGATCCCTTAATACAAACTTGCAAATATAATTTATAACCAAGCCCAAGGATGAAAATGAACTACTCATCAAGTGAGCCACTTTCCTTCGACACGGCATAAGCTTTGCCTCTTTCAAAAAAAAAAAAAGAAAAAAAAAGAAAAAAAAAGAAAATATTTTTGAAGGCAACACTTTCTAAAACTGACCTGTGCCACTGAAACCGTGGAGCACCCACGTACTGAGCATTACAGACTCCCTGATGGGGTGGGAAGGGGATCTCCCATTCCTGGGCTAAGGCATCCCTTGGGGCAAAGCAGGCCGAGGAGCAGAGGGTGGGTGCGTCTTGAAACACCTAGAAAGGGAAAAAGATAAAATAGGTGGGACTTGAGCATATTTGCAAATATCATTTCTTGCCTAACGTTTAGAAAACTTGAATTCTCATTTCGACGAGCCCTAGTGCCTGATCCGGCAAGGTGCTGAGTGCTGGCTGTCAGGAGCTCCTGGAGACTTCCCAGAGCGCGGCGGGGAGCAGGGCTGAGCCCCGCGACCGCGCTCCTGATTTCCTTACTGCTTCACAAGTGCAACACTAACGCTACTGGAAACAGAGATCTCCGAGCAACGAGAAGAGAACGCGCCCGGACTGGCGAAACTTCCCGCAGCAACGGGAGCCGAGTGTTAACAGAGCAGATGATAACTTTGTATTTTTTAAAACAGAACAAAAACAAAAACAAAAACAAAACAAAAAAAAAAAAAAAAGAAAAAATTAATCACCGTTTATGAGATATTTATTAAACTCTTTTTATTATGAATTAAGTGCCGCATGGTGCAAGGTATAGTTGCTTTTAGATGGAAATGGTGGTTCAACCTAATTTAATTTATTTTGTAATGATGACTTACGTGCAGAGAGCCCACAGCAAACTCTATGCATCACGTAAGGAGGGAACTAATTTGTACCCTTTGCTTCTGTATGTTTCTAAAAGAGTCTGAAATAGTTTTTTTTTCTCTTAGAAATTCCTGCTTTCAGTTTTTACACTTAGGCTTGGATCTCAAAGCTCGAGGGCCTGACTCAAAGGTAATTTAATTTAATAGTACTCATGCTGATTTTAGTGACCACTCGACCAAGCCATATGAGAATGAGGTGCCCGATTTCCCTCATATGAATTAGATGCAGTGAGAGAGGAGCATCTAATTCCTGTAGATTCCTTTGAATATCCCCATCATCTTTGCCCAGAAAATCTTTGCTAGAAGAAGATTAGACAAGAAAAAATCCATAATTTTGAAAGTTTGGGTCACTGGTAGTGGGAGATCTCAACCAAACTGTTAAAACCTCTTTAGTCTTAATTTATCCTATGATGGCCCCAGAGCCAGAGACTCAGTGGTGGTTTGGATACAAGGCTTTCAGCTACTGGAACCAAGTTCTCCAGGGAAATCCCGGAGAAGCTGCCTTAACATCCCAAAAAGGAAGTTGAATCCCCTCTCCCCCCAGAGAAACCCTGCTCAAGCCTCTCTCCTTGCAAGAACCAAGACACAAATCTCAATTTTAAGCGAGAGTCTTCCCCTGGTCACTGTTAAGCTCTGCCTGGCCCTCAGCCTGGCACAGCCACATCATTATTTTGGCAGGGGTGGGTTGGAGCCTTCATCCCTGCTCATTAAGAGTTTCCATTCAGGTTAAAACTCCGCTGGGATCCTTTTTTCAAACCTCTGAACTCTGAGAGCTAAAGCGAATGGAGTGATGGGAACGATTTAAAAGTAGAAAATGTTGTGCTACTTTCTGTATCAACACACTATGGAGAAAGATGTTACACAAGCTTTTTAAAAAAAAATCAAACAGAGGCAGAAAAGAAAACTTTTTTACCTACTTTTCGGCTAGGACAACATAAAAGGGTTCTAAAACTATTAAAGTTCTTGATGAAAGGTTTTTTTTACAAGAATCTTTATGCTTTCAAACAATAAATTATTTCCTACTTTTTGAGACTTCGTAATATTAAAATACTTTGATTAGCTATGATAGAAGTAGAAGTTTGCAATGAAAAAAAAACCAACCTTCTGTCTCATTAGTGTGTCATACTAAGTGCTAATTAATTTACATCTAATTATAGTCAATGTATTTTTCAAGTGCAATTTCCCAGAACTATTTGTTTCCCACTGTGTTAAAAAACTAATAGTTAGAACTAAGTCCTCATCCGTGTTTACTGTAATTAAGAATAAAACCATTCCCTTTCAAACCAGGAGTTAGATGTAGGCTGTTTCTCTAAACTCATGTACCTTGAACTGGAAGTGGACAGTGTGAGGTTTGCTCCACATGTGGGTTTTGTTCTTTTAGTCGTCGTTCTCCAGTGAATGTGCTTCAAACCACCCATCAGATTCCAGACAAAGTCCAAGGTTTTTCTTCAGCCCAGCTCAGACCTGCAGAGGCATGTGCAGTATTTTTGGCAGAAAAAGCAAAGTCTTGCTGAGCATTTTGGGATGTTGCTCTTTGCCAGAGCCTCCTCCCCCAGGGCAGAGCTGGGTCCAGCAGCTCTCCAGGAGTGATGCCCTGTTTTGGTCCAAGCTGGAGCATCTGCTCCTTCTCCAGCAGGCACCTTCGAGAAATGGAGCTGGAGTTGGGATCATGAGATGCTCCTGGGGTCTGGACATGGAACAAAGTCATGGGCAGATAACAGGGACCAGAGCTTTTGTCCTGTGGGACAAGGGCTGCGATTGAAAACTCAGCAGTTAAGTTGCAGTGCAGTAAATTGTTCAACCAAAGGCAAAACCAAAAACATTCACTTGGCAATTGCAGTAAAAAAAAAAAAAAAAATACACCCAATACAAAAAACTCAAAACCCCAGTCCTTTCCCGTGAAAAACTTTGATTCTGACAAAATTGAAAAATTTGCAGTATTCCTGCCCATGAACAGTGTTGCTCCATGGTTGATCTATCTGAACAGAGTCAGATTGCGCTCAGACTTTGAAACCACTCTGATAGTTTAAAAAAAAATCATCTGTTCTTCCACATCTCTCTGGTTTCCCTGGACAGCATTGAACAAATGAGCCCCATTTCCCAGCAAGACCTGCAGATATCATAAAACCATGTCATTAACAATAATCAGTCTTTTGGTATAAAATATACTGTAGCAGCAGAACTAAAAAAAAATATATATAAATACTATTGGATCAGATTTGATTTTCCAAGAAACAAAGTTTCAGGTGTACCATGAACTCTCTCTTCCTCATTTCTCATACACAATAGGAGTAAAAGGAGAAATCACTTCAGCTGCCCAGACATCTAACAATAAACTATTTTTCTATTTCCTTTTCTCTCTGTATGGATCACATATCCACAAGGGCTAATATATCATGTCCCTTGAGGCTACATTTCTGTCTGCGGTTCTAAAGTGTTATTTCCACTGTGCTTCAGTTCTACTGGTATAATCACAACCATGTATAATGTACTTAATCCTTACTTTTTAAATAAACCATTTTAAATGTATTTGGTTTTGTGTGGAGAAAGGTATATAGAGTTTTAATTTCCAAATTCTCTGAGCTGAGATTTCTGTTTATTTTTTTCACGTTTTTCACTGTTGGATTGCAGCTGGCCATGTTACTGGGAGCCAGTATTTCAGAGGAGATAAAATTATTCTTGTGGTCTCTGGGACCACAAAATCTCCAAGATAAGCTATCTTCACAATATTTTCAGTTATTTGGTTGGAAATTAAGAAAAACCTTCTCATTTTCACCTTAAACCTGTCGCATATGAGACATGCTGTGGTCTCAGTGCCCAGTTTGAGCCTGGTGTGGTGGCCAGAGGCCACAGCAAACCACCCTTGTGTGTTCTGAGGAGCCCTCCCTGAGCCTGAGCTTTCCTCCAGCTTTTGAGCTCTCTTGTGAACTCACCTCAAGCCTCCTCCTCTCCCTGATCTTTCCCACTTTGCCTGGAGGAAGCCTGACCCCACACAGCCTTGCTCTGATCACCAAATCGCAGCGGGACGAGCGGTGCCAAAGGCGGGTCAGCAGCCAGCCCCACTCCCAGACAGCCCCAGCCATCCCCAGCCACAGACAGTATTTCTTCTTCAAACACTCCTTTCAACTTCACCTCCCAGTTCCTCAGCCTCCAGACTGTCTACAGAGATGAGAACTGGCTGTCTCTACCCACCTCTCCCAGGCTCATGATGAATTGGCACGTCTGGAGGGAGGCAGAGGATTCATCTTTTCAAAATCCTCTGACACACAGTGGTGAAGCCATTTAAAGCTCGGGCCCAAAGCTGCTTTGTTTGGACTGAAACAAATAAAGGTTTTTCCCACATTTATGAGCAAATCCGTGGGGAAATGGTGATCCCAGGAGCTGTGGCTGCTCCGCTGTGAACAGGGGGTTGGGAAAAGTGGTGATCTTTGAGGAGGGGGAAAGCAGAGACAGGCTTCAGAAAGTGGAAAAAGGAGGATGTGGCATTTCCTTGGAATGAGAGAACCAACAGACAGTGCTGAAGCTAAAAGGGAAAGGAGAGGCTGTGCATCTGTCTGCCATCCAGCTCAGCTTTCAGCCGGCACTGCCGTGCTCCCAGAGCCAGGGGATCGCTTTCCCCGGCCCACAGCCAGCATGGCCAGCGGTATTTTGGGAGCACAGAGCTGTGGGTCAGTCACAGGGGCAGTAGGGATGGCCAGCAACACACAGCAGGGTGGGAGTCTACTGCAAAATAAAACAGCCAGCCAAAACACACACATTTAGCTCTTGCATCCCGTGATTTCCACCCCACAATCGGGGAGCTGTCAGGGCACCATCAGCGGCATTCCCAGGTTTTGGCTGTGCAGACCCCACCTGATCCCACCACACCTGGGCAATGCGGGTTGGGGAGCCCAAATATTACTGAGGAGACCATGTTTGAAGAAAGCTCTTTGCTGAACTCACATTCGAGCCGAGAGCGGAGCAGGTGCTGCCTGCCCCTCTCTGGGTTGTTCTGACCTGGGAAGGGTTTTCTGCAGAGCAGGGAACCACAGAGTGAGGTTAACTTGATTGTGGTAAATGCTGAGGCTGGTCTGAAAGAAATACAGAGGAGTACAAGTGCTGGGGAGCAGAGCCAAGTCACCACCTCTGCCAGGGAAAAAAAAACCCAACAAAGTAGATGAGCTTCAGACGCCTCCTCTGACATTTTCTCCAAAAGAGAAACAGAATTGTGTCCCTCACTTGCTGCTGCTAAAGTGCAACTAATTGCAGCCCTCCCTGCCTTCCAACAGGTCCTCATTAATAGACTGTTTATATTTCATGTGATATTGATTTTTAAATGTGAATATTTACCAGCTGTCACAGGGAGGCTGCAGGAACCATTCCCAGAGGATTAGGTATCATGGTGTTCTGGATGTGCAGAAAACTTCCAGGGTTTGCTTTCGTCCTGCGCTCCTCCAGAAATCTGTTTTGTTTCTGCATTTTACAAATACCCCACAAATACCCCACAAATCCCTTTTTCTCCCATGGGCTGGCAGCTTGAGGTGGTTTTGGGGGGCTGGGGGGAGTTTTTCACCTCAGCTGCAGCTATGTGAGCTTGGGAAGCCACTGCTGCCCATGCTGGGGCTCATCGAAGCCTGTTCACACCCCCAGCTCCAATCAGCCGTAGGAAAGGATCAATTATTCCTTTCTGATTTCACTTCAGCTGTTTCCTGGGAATTAGGGAAACTCAAAGCCAAACCAAACCCATAGAACTTCTCTAGAATGAAGGATCTAAATGAGAACAAAAAGTGTGATTCTTGCCAGCACTGGAAGAGGCACAAAGACCAACACCAGGGAAAAAAATTAATGAGTTCCCACCCCTGCAGTCCTTGTAGGTTGTAATTAGTCTAAAGCAGGATCATTAGCACTTGATGCCTCGCAACCAGAGCCTTGCTTTGTGCCCACATTTGCAAACACACATTCACTTCCCTCTGCTCCACCTGTGGAGTTTGTAGCATCAAGGAATCAAAGTTGAGATGCAGCTCCTGAGATTGACTGATGTCTAGTGAAATTTAACAAGAGTCTACTTCAAAGGAAAAGGCATTACATCTTTAATGCATTTCTTTTCTGCCTTAAAGTCTGCTCGCTTTAGGCCTTTCTGCTTTCATGACAACTCTTGGTTCTGGTTTAAACAGAAGCCTCAAATATCTCTGCCAGCCCCATCCCTGGTCTCTGCCTTGCTCCATGTCCCCACGGCCCTCCCTGATCCCCTTCCCCTCCAATTTTGCACCAGGTGCCTTCACTCCTGCGCACAGTTCCCACATCCCAGCAAGAAGGGGGCTCCGATGCCATCCTGGGTGCCCACATGCCCCTCTGCTCCACAGGGTGCCTAAGCCATCCCTGTCACACATCAAGCAGAGTAAATGACCCCTCTAAGTCATATTTCAATTACAGTTATTTTAAACCAATATTTTTTAACTCGGACTTTATTTTCTCCTCCTTTCCCATGCTCTCCCTACACTTTAATTCCTTGCTCCACATTGTCCTCATCAACTTGAGCTGACACCTCTGCACCTTTATTTTGACATCAAGCTGGGGTGTTAATAAAGCAGGACTGGAGTAGCTCTGACATTATCTTGACACAATGATATTTGCAGCTTTCCACTGGCATTTTTTTAACCATTCTTTTAACATTCAGGTACTGGCACCTTCCTCAGTTTGACATCACAATTGTAATGTCACCTCCACAGTGGCCTCTGCATTGACATTGCCATCAAATTGGCTTTACAATCAGCTGAAATATCAAAGGGAAGGAGAGAGGCTGGCCCAGCCACAGCAATCTGGGCTTTAGGCGAGAGAAGTCACTTCTGGAGAAAGGAATGGATGTGTTGAGTGGCTGCTGGAGTTACTGCAAGCATCAAGGGGAACCTGGTTGATAGGAAAGCAAACAAGTATTTGAGAGATATTGCATTAGAAAAACAAAACAAAAAAAAGACAAAGAAAAACCTAACAACAAAAAAAAACCAAAATAAAACATCAAAAAAACCAAACAGTACAAAAAACCCCCAACTACTCACAACAGTTCAGGGTAAATAAAAATTACTGTAATAGAAGCTTAAAATAAAAATAGCTGTAATAAAAATAAAGAATAAAATAAACTAGTTGGCTTATTTTATCACTTTCTGCCACAGTTCTGGGCTCTGGAGACACGTCCACCTCTGAGCTCCTGCGAGGCATGGGGTGAGAGGGCTCCAGGACTATTAAACTGTTTAGGATCAGTCTGAGCCCAGGCACTATTATAAACACAGATGTTTTTATAACCTCGCTGAAAAGTTAATCATCCTATTAATGCCTATTTCTGGGCATGCTGCAAGTCAAGAGATCTCAGCCCCTGCGCTGCGGCCGCTCCGGCGAGCGCCCGCCCGGCCGGGCGTGGGAATCCAAAACAACCCGGGTGGGACGGGGCCGAAAGCTGAGCTGTGCGTTGGGATCCTCCTGACACAGCCCAGCAGCTGCCTGCAGCCCCGGGACTGACATTTCCAGGCACTCAGATGCGCCAGGATTTCGGGAGCCCTCGCGAATCCCCCGCGAGCGCCGGTCCGGAGCGCGATGGACGAGAGCAAACCCCTGAAGGTCCGGCTGACGTTCTCCGTCATCCTGGTGGGCATCTCGCTGCTCTTCGCAGCCGTAGTGACTGACCACTGGGCCGTGCTCAGCCCCAGCCTGGAGAAAAACACCACCACCTGCGAGGCGGCTCATTTCGGGCTCTGGAGACTCTGCACCAAGCGGATTTTCATGCAGGAGCAAGGTGCCAAAGAGAGGAGCTGTGGGCCCATCAGCCTGCCAGGAGGTACGTGAGCATGCACGGGAGAAAGCACCAGGACTCTCAGCTGGCTTTGCTTAGGAGGTTGGAGGACACAGCGAAGGAAAATAGGCTCCACGTCCCCCACGGCAGAAGGAAAACAGGCACAGAGTTGGGGATGGGGCGCACGGGGCTGTGCTCGTGTTGGTGTGCAAACACCTCGTTGCCATCCCTCCCGCTGGGGCTGCTTTGCTGTGTTGCCCTGCTCTGTTTGTGACCATGTTTGAGTCTCCCGTGCGGCAGCAACCGTGGGGAGAAGGGGAGGAGGATAGGAAAATCACAAAGGGAGATTGGGATGGAGGGAATCCTGCTGAACCCCAGCCAAGGGTCCTACAGGCATGTTGACAGCAGCAGGAAAGAGAATTTATGGGTCCACCAAGCAGAGCTGGATCTTTAGGATTTCCAGATCCTTATAATCCCAGAGGAACAGCCCATCCACAACACTGCTGTGTTGAGCTGCCATTCCTCAGGGCAGGGCAGGGAGAGGGACCTGCAGGATGGTTTGTCGGCTTCCAGCAAAAAAAAGTCATAAACAGTGTTTAAATCAATTTCTCAAGGACTTAGGGAGCCTGCTCACCTCTGACCAGAGACACCTGCTCCCACACACATCTCCACCTCCAGTTCAATCGATGGGGAGGGCAGTGGGCACGGCAGCTTTCCGGGAAGGCTGCTCCATTCCCATGGTTAAAGGAGCTCATTATGTTTTTGCTGATTGCCAAGTCAGCAACATCCATGCCGTTTGCACTAATACACTGCCTCTGTGACTGAGCCACACTGCTTTTTTAGAAGGCTTATAGGGTACTGGAAACTTTCCAGAACAGAAATAACAGGATTGCCTTCGTGTTAGACTCACTGCTTGAAATGAAATATATGTTAACACATATTTGAAAATTTCCTGTGAAAAATCTTCCTGCTTGGGCTGACGGTATATTGCCTGTATTACTGCAATTCTTTATCTCTTTGGCCAAATTACATGTTGTGAAGAGAGGAGCTGAGCCTCAGCATGTGGATCTGCCTCTAACCAAACTTGGGAGTGTGTCATCCATATGCTTAATGTCTCTCAGGAAGG
Organism: Pseudopodoces humilis; assembly: GCF_049639895.1. Lineage (NCBI taxonomy): Eukaryota > Metazoa > Chordata > Aves > Passeriformes > Paridae > Pseudopodoces > Pseudopodoces humilis. The sequence continues at coordinate 3,135,917 of NC_142220.1, forward strand.
TACTTACGTGCCTGGAGACGTATTCCTCGCTGCACGCCTTCCCCCACGCACAGAGAACTCCCACAAAAGGAAAAACAATAGAAATTAGTGGATAAACAGCAAAACTGCACAGCCCTGGGGTAAATATAAAACTCATAAATATCCAGCTGTCTGCACAAAGCAGATTTGCAGGCAGGGCACAGGAAAGCAGCCACTATCTTTGACAGACATCAGCATGTGCTTGCACGGACGTTGAATCACATCCCAGCGCCGCATTCCACCAGGCACAGAATAACTGGGAATTGTGGAGGGGCTGGACTGTCCCCCACACCAGAGCTGGTTCATCCAGGTTTTAAAGGTATTTGGGATTTCGGATGACAGCTTGCGTCATAATCACGTTCCAAAGGGTGAAATTCGCACCTCAATTATAACATAAATACCTTCATCCCTGTTTTAGCTGGGAAAGGATCAGAGCGAGGGGAGGGGAGCAGAGCCCTGGGGCTGGGGCTGCTGAGTGAGGCTGTGGCCACAAGGCTCCCGTTAGATTGATTTCACACTTCTGGGAAGGGATGTCGGCAGGAAAACACCAGGGTTGTGAAAGCTGCAGCAGCCGAGAAAATGTGAATGAACAAACGCGCAGTAAAAGAGCAGATGCAGGCACTGCTTTTCCTGAAAATCATGAGATATAACCAGACATTACTGCCAGGACTGGGAAAGAGGCATCAGAATTTATCACTGAATTAATAACCATTTACCAGTCGCTCCCTGTGGAGGAAATGGATGGCATGATTAACGTTATTTATTAGGTTTTGAGCTCAGCACAGTGCAGAATGGGGAGGATGACTTGGCTTGCAGTCCACAAAGCAGGCTGTGATTTAGGCAGAGCTTTAAAATTTTACAGCACCCATCCAAGGGTGTTGACAAATTGAAGAGGGTTCAGCATCCTGCTGTAACAAATAAAAAAATCAGGGAGATGGTTGTTAAAACCAGACAAATTCAGATTAATACTGAGACATTTTTAACTGTGGTCAGTGAGCACCGGAGCATTTTACTACCAGCTGTAAACGGAGTTCAGCATCACTGCCCGTAACTCTGGTGCTGGTGCTGTCCTGAAAAGTGGCTGCTGTGATCTGGGCAGCAGCAGGGATGTTCAACAGCTGAAGCAGGTCCTTGTAAATACAGGAACCTGAGTGCAGGCAACTGGAGAGGAGAAGTGCTCGAGCAAATGGGTTGTCAGCAGGGCTGTCTGTTCTGTGTTTCAGGGGACTCACCCTGCAAGGCAGCTGTGAAATTGAACTGCTTGGAGAGACCATCTCCAAAACTCTGTGTGTATCAAAGAGCTCAGGGCCTGGCCCCCTCCATGGCTCAGCCCTCACCTCAACACCTCCTCTAAGGTCCTGTCTCCCAAACTCATCACAAGGGGAAACCCCACACTAAAAGCCAGGATTTTCCAAAACCACTTGTGTGCTGAACCCTTTTATCATACATTGGCAGAGATTTGCTAAGGGCCACAAGGGACAGAGGCAGCTCCATCTCCTGCAGACAAGTCCATTCTGGAAGGTTTATGGGGATGGAGGGTGGACTAGACTAGTTTGGTCCCCTGCAGTGGACACAGAGCTGTGCTGTGCTCCCCACCACACCAAGTCTGGATGCCTCCACATTTGTACTGCACACCTGGGGGCTCCTTTGAGTTCAGGCTTTTTAGAGAATTAATGAAAAGCTGAACCAAATAATCCCAAAATAAAGTGTCCCAGACACAATGCTCAGCCTCAGTTACCACTGAGTTGCTGGTGGAGGCACACAACTATTACTTTGAGGCTCAAAATCCACAATTAGAGTCACAGAGGGCTGAGATCAAATGTATTTCTTCCAGTCATTTGCAAGGATAATAAAGAACAGGTCAGGAGATGCCAGAGCTGAACATTAACCTTGTCTCCAGCAAGGAGAACCTGCAGATGAAATAAAAGTCAGCTTATAAACTTAAGTAGATAAGAGTGTCTCGAAGGAATCTTTCCCTAACAGGCCCAAAACCGCTGTTTTGCAATTACCTATCTCCTGGGAAAGGGAAAATAAATCCTCCCTGAGTCACTAACTCCAGCAGCCACCATTTACACGACGGAAAAAACCCACAAGAACCAACAGGTAGAACACAGGGATCTTCTGCCAGAGAAATTAATGCTGTAAGGAACCACTGAAATGCTCACAGGCAGAAACCCACAGCAGAACCAGGCCTGGCTCAGGCTTCACCCTGTGCTGGAGCAACCTGTCCCAGCCTGGATGTGGAGAGGGCCACAACTTCTCCCAGGCTTCCTCCCAGCATCTTCTGGAAGCTGGTGCTAACTCCGTTATTTAACGAAAGAGATGCCCCTAAGGGAAGGGGCCCCTATTTTTGTGTTTCAGGCAGCCTTGGCTCTGTTTCCTGGCCCCTTGGGAGCCCCCTGGGTGCTGCAGGGGTGCTGGGGCAGGTGCTGAGCGTGTCCCCCCAGCCCAGCTCAGCAGGACGGAGCAGTCAGGGCTGGAGCTCAGCACGTCCCCACCACTGCACCCTTCCAGCCAAATTCCTGACGAGCAACTGTTCTCCCAGCTCCACACCCCTTCAAACCCTCAATTAAATCAGTTATAAATAGCAAGAACACCCTCCACCCTTACCCTGCTGCTGCTGCCAAAGCTCCGAGTCAGCAGGTCCTCACCAGACCCTCCCCATCCCGCTGGGAGGCCGAGGCTGGAGTCTCCTGTGGGTCTGCTGACAGCAGTGACACTGCTCCCCCGGGTCACCCTCACCAGGCAGAGAGGAAAAAGGATCGTGGCCATCAGCTAACAACTTCCCTCATCCCCATCTCCTCATGTCCCACAATCCTGATCCTTCTCAACCCCCCTACAAGCACCCCGTGCCTGGCACGGTGCTCATGTGAGGTCCAGACAGAGGAACTTCATAAAGCTCCCTCTATCTAACTCTGCTGTCTTATCAAATTAACTTAATAGGCTGCTCTGATGGGATCAAACTTGGATAAAGCCCTGCATGAGAACCTCTTTGCCCTTGGCTCATACAGCCTTCCCTTCCCTGGGCAACTGCTTGGGCTTCAAAAAGCTTTGGTCTTCTTTGCTTTGTTCCTTTTACTGACAGCCAAAAAAAAAAGCTCTTAGCATTCCTATTTTAGTAAAACACCATGTGCTTTGCTGCATTGCAGCAGCCTCATCTCTGGGACCCCCAGATCAGCAAACCTCCTGCCTGCAGCAAATACCCCCCACTACCACACAGGGATCTGGGAGCTGCAGAACGGAAGAGCCAGGAGGGAAAGGTGCATGAGGACACTCCATCCTCCCTGTTTGCACTCCAAGGTCACCACACCCCGCTGGGGTGATGCCACTGTGGGTGGGTTGGAGCTGCCAGCTCAGCTGTGGGCACAGCAGGTCCCATCCCCAGGAAATGCTGCAACACCGAGAGGCAGAAACGTGACATGGCCAAAGACAGAACGAGAAAAATCATCTGTAATTCATATTTTAAACAGAAGAGCAATCAGCTCTGAGAGGGATACAAAAGGTATCAGAGGGGCTTCAGCTTTGTCTGTGCTGGAGCCTGGACTCCTCATCTGCTCCCAGGGAAATCAGATCCAACTCCAGTTCCTCAGTATCACCAAGTGTAGGGAGCCTCAAAACCACTGCAAGTTTGGTACATCAATAAAAAGTTAATTCAGTTTTACTACATTTTATCAGAAGCTTCCAAGAGCACAAAATTGATTTTTTTTTTTCTCTTTCAGACCACAACTGCTCCTACTTCAAGCACTTCACTCCAGGAGAGACCTCAGAGATATTTGAAGTAACCACCCAGAAAGGTAAGAATGATTCCAAAATATTTTTCTAATGTTGTATGAAGAGATGAGCACACAAGATCTAATGGAAAGGGGTCCCCAAAATGAGAGGTTCAGCTCTGGTTCCACTGAAAGCAGCAGGATTTCTAACAGGCACCATCAGCTGGGAAAAATGTGGAAAATGCCCTGGACAAGGTCAAATCCCAGTGTCCTGGGGACAATTATTTTTATATATGATCACACCCATAAACATGATTTTACATAAGTTGTCCCACAAATATATAACAATGTCAATACCCAGGAAAACTGAAAAAAGTCCTTCCAGCATAAAAATGGCTTTACAACATCGGCACTATCTGTGACACTCAGCCTTTGCCACTGAAGAGGAAGATATTAATAAAACCTAAATGAATAAATCATACCCCAAGCAGAGTCTTGACCCTGAAAAGAAATACAGAGGCTCTCTGAAGACCATTAGGAATTTTATGCTTCATATTGATTTTATATGAAAGTCATGTAAAAAATAGAGCAATTGATGGAAGGAACAGGGATCCTACAAAGACATGAACTGTCAGTGTTTACAGCAAAATTGTCTTTCATGGACAAATTTCATATTTTTAATAAGTCCAAATATTTTGAGGGCTCCCCCTAACATGCTCCTCTCTCTTTCTCAGCCTCTCTTTGGGGACAAACTCCTTCATAGTTTGCAACACAACATTTTTACATGTGAGCCATTGAATACATTACATGTATTAATCTGCTTTCCTTCTAGTGGAAATTATAATGGTGGAAAACCCTGAAGATAGGTTCCCTAAAAAAGTCGCTTCCTAAGACAGGAAAGAAAGGAATTTTAACTGGATAGAAAAGCAGATATCTGAGTCACCTGCTTTTGCTCACTTTTCTGCTATCTGATCCAGCCACCTGATCTTCAAAATGCACCCAATGCCTTCAGGGCAATGCAGGAAAAAAATCAGGAATAACTTCTTCAGAAAAAAAATATAAATCAGGAAGAACTTCTTTTCTTTGGGGCAAAAAGAAAATTCTTAAGCCCAGCAAAAGATTTTACAATGAAATGAACACTTTCAGGCAGTTCCAGCACAGAGAAAAAAGAAACATTTAGAAAATTATAATAAAACAGTGATATGAAAAGCACTGAGAACAAAGAGTGATCTGCTGTTCCCCTTCACAGAAATAGCTCATTTGGATGGGAGCTAATTAGTAACAGGCAAAAAAATTCTTCATGATTTTGCCTGGGAGATATTTTTTTTTAATGGCTTGAAAGGCAAATATCATCAGGCAGTGTGATGTTCATGCATGGCTACATGTGTTAAATACTAAACTAATCTGAAAACGAACACAACATGCAAATGAAGGTTTGAATTACTCAATTAGCAACTCTCCCCCTCCACCCAGGCACTGAGCAGTGCTGGGCTGGGGGAAAGAGTTCAGCACATGGCTTAGCAAAAACCAGGACTTTTGAGGAGGGTTTAATCCCGTGCCCTGAAGAAGCTGGCTTTTCACAGAGCTGGGAATCACTGTTGTAAAGGCAAAGCAATAAAAATGAGCTGTGCAAACCCTTCTCCCCCAGCCTGCTGTGCCCGCTCGGGGGCTGAGCCCACGCAGCACTCAGCTCTCCAGGCACTGGGACAGCACCAGCACGGGCCAGGGCCCTGCAGAAAGAGTGGAATAAAAGTAGCAGAGAAATGTCTATTTACTCTGGGAGCAGAGGGTGGGGTGATGGAAGGGACAAGAGCACAGAGCCCAGCAAGGCTTTGACAATAACATTTCCATGGCAGAGCCCAAGCGGCTCCAGCCCGGCACTCCAGCAGCCCCATACAGGTGGGCTGATGAGCAAAGGTGCCCAGGGCTATCTCAGGGGGTGTTCAGAAAGCATTTTCCCCTTCCTGCTCTGCTTTTATAACCTTAACATTCAAAAGCTACATGACCAATCCTTTACCCTGTTTTCACTTGAGGGAAATAATTCACCAAAGCCACCTCGCCCCCAGCATCAGGGGCGCAGTTCTCAGAGTGAGCTACAGCAACGTCCCCACAGCTGATGACAGGGGCTCAGAATGTGCACACCATGTCATTTTTGGTGATTTTTGTTCCATTGGCAGAGTACAGCATTTCAGCTGCAGCCATTGCCATCTTCAGCGTTGGCTTCGCGATCATCGGGACAATCTGCGTCCTCCTGTCCTTCAGGAAGAAGAGGGATTATCTGCTGAAGCCAGCATCCATGTTCTACACCTTTGCAGGTACGAGGAGGGCTGCTCACATTTCTGCACTTGGTTCATAGGACAACACAGAGAAATTTAAGATAGAGCCCAAGGGGACAGAGACACTTCTGAAAATGCCCTGAAAGCATTTTCTTCCTGGCCTCAAGACTACAGGTCCCTGTGTGGTGTGGGAATGTCTTGTTCAGCAGCTGGTCTGTGTTTTCTCCAACGTCCTTTAAGAGTATATTCACTCCCTTTTAGGTTATTCACTGCCAGTCCCAGTCTGAACCAGGGACACATAATATTCTATCTCATTTATTAAGTTTCAAACCAACAAAACCTGGCTAATCCAGGCCCAAAATACACGACTGTCTCCCCAACACACGAAGACTGCACTTGTACATGAACCAGGAATACTCTGACATGCCACAATGAGCAAAAGACAAAGGTGCAAATTGTCACCTCGATACAAAACCTTCCTCAACCTCTGAAAAAGCTCCCCAGGGAATGCAATTATTCCTCCTCCACTTTGAATTTCCCATCCAAGCCTACCTAAAAGATCCCACTCAACAAGTGTGGCTGACCTCAGTTATGGCAGAGCTCCTGGCAGTTCTGAGCACTGGTTCCTTCAAACCCTGAAGTCAGTGACTCACCTGTGAATCTCACTGCAGCTCCTGTATGCAAAACAACAGATGAGGCAGTTAATTAGGGATGAAAAATTGACAGCTGGTTATTCAACCCACTGCTCCTATCTTCCTTCAGGTCTCTGCATCATCATCTCTGTTGAAGTCATGAGACAATCCGTGAAGAGGATGATTGACAGCAAGGAGACAGCCTGGATCAAGTACAGTTACTCCTGGTCCTTCGCCTGTGCCTGCGCCTCCTTCGTGCTGCTCTTCGTCTGCGGCATCGCTCTCCTCCTCATCGCGCTGCCCCGCTTCCCCCAGAACCCCTGGGAGACCTGCATGGATGCAGAACCGGAGCACTGATGTTCCCTGCACCCATAAAAAATACCCAGAAAGTGCTCTGAAAATATTTGTATTTTTTAAAATGTCCGGGTCTCTCTACACAATGTGTGCTCCATCACGTGAGGCATTACTGAACCAAAGTCCGGTTGCAATCGTTGCTTTCTTTTTCTTTTCCTCTCTTTTTTTCCCTTTCTCTTTTTTGATTCTTTTTTTCCTTTTTTTAAGAAAGCAGAAAGACCACTCAACACCATCATGGATGTGTGTGAATGGTGCTGCTCTGTGCCCTGTGCTGATGCAGTTGAGGGGAAATCTGTGTCTGAGACAGCTCGGGCCACAGAGGAGACAGTTTTGTTATGGAGAAGATGTTTGGTGTAGTTGGGCATAGATCCATGAGGGATATCAGGCTTTTATACCTTACTTGGTCAGAAAGACACTCTCTGGGGAGTCAATGTCCCCATTTATGCCTCTCCTTCCCTCAGAAGGGTTAGCTTGTTTCCCCAGGGTAAGTTGGAGATCCTTATGCTCATCTATTAAAATGCTAGCATTTGATAAAAACCAGAACTTTGCTTAGCATTGGGATAAAAATCCCCCCTCCAAATTTACAACCTGCAGTTCCATTCCTTTAAATCAAGCATAAAACCCCACAGAACAGAGTCTTGTGTTTTGCTTAAGCTTCAGTGGTGAAGCCAAGAAGTACTGAACACGAAGAGTGATATTTTCCTTTAATAAAAACCATCTTCCGGTAGCACGATTTTCTGGAAAATTATTTTGATGGATGAATCACTTGGCCCATCAGACTCTGCCAGGTCCACGACGGCAGCAGGGCTGGCTGGTGGCTGCTGCACCGAGCTCTCATTTGCTCCCCGTGAGGGGATTTTTAAGAGCACCCTGCTTTGCTCACTGCACGTGTGTTCACAAAGCTGCATCTCAGGGAAAATCCTCGGAAGCAGCTGCTGAGAGGGAAAGGATTCTGAGTGGAAGAGCCGGGAGAGGCAGCCCTGAGAACGCCTCGCCGGTGCCTCACTGCTGCTGCTGCAGAATCGCAGAGCCCAGGCAGTGCTGGGGGATGCTGCGGGCGCTGCTTTGCTGCTCAGAGCCTGCAGGGCTCAGCCTGAAGCACTCTGGGGGTCGGGGGTCCCCCAATCCAACCATCAGCAGCACTGGGGGTCCCCCAGCTGCACATGCTCCCCCAGCCCCTCCAGCCAAGCCCTTTTCACCCTCACAGTGCCCCAGCACCAAGAGGTGGGAGGTTTCTTCTTTTTTTTCTTTTGTTTTTTACAGTTCAGTTTTCAGAATCTGCTCAGCATTTTTCCCCCAGGCAGGAAAAAGTATGTGGCTTACAGGGTACTCTTTTCACCCTGTAATTTAAAAATCAGGAGAAAGGTGAACCAAAGTGCTCTTCCCTTGTGTTTAGCTGTCCACAATCCTAAAGAAAAACAGAATTCCTAACAGAAAACTCTCTGGTCAGCTGGAAGAAGTCTGAAATCATGGCATGTTCAAACATTTGCAGAAATTCCGCAGCAGTTCCATGCAGGCTCGAGGGGCTGCCCTCGGCCCCACTGTCGAGGCTGAGCCTCAGCCAGACTCGGGCTCATCTCCATTTTCCCCATCAGCAGAGTGGCAGCGAGAACAGAAGCCTTTTGTGAAGTTGCATTAATGTTTTCCAAGCTCTTTGAAGTTGAAAAGCACTACAAATAACACATATATTATAAAGTTTTGGGATAAAACACTCATTGGTGCTCAGATCTGAGTGTGAGCTGAGGAGCTCTGCCTGTCTCTCATCATGAGAGACAACTGCAAGTCTTCACGTTGTCACAGAACCACTCTGAAATGCTAAATGGTTTTGAAACCTTATTTTTGGGTACAGAGCTGACATCCTGAATTTGCATTTTCATTGTTCAGGAAAACAGAGGCTAGTTTCTAGGGAGAACCTTTACATGCAACAACAGGAAGAAAAGTAGTCGGTGTGACCACTGGGTTGGTCACTGGTTGGGTTGGGACATCCAAACCAACACAGCAAAGATTAAATAGAACAGCTGGCAGGAACAACAACATTCCCAGCTCAGCCATCATCATCATCATCACCTCAGACATGCTATGGGTTGAGATAAGCAAAGTTTGGGGACAGAGGTCTGAGCTCATCACCCCACACAGAGCAGTGGCACGTCCTGCATCCCTGGGAAGCCCTTCACCCATGCACATCTTTCCTGAAGTGCCATCTCTCTCTTTCAGTACCTCTGCTGGGATAAAGTCATTTCTAGCTGGGTTCTTATGCTGATGGGCCAACTTTTTACCCAGTCAAGATGCTGCTTAGTTCCATTCCTGATATTCAAAAGCAAGACATGCACATTTCAGATAAACACACCCTGGAAGGTCTCACCCATCTCCTGCACACTCCTGACACGCTTCATCCAAGCCCCAGTGAGGGCAGTGGAAAGATTCCTGGTGAGTGCTGGGCCTTGGCCTGGATCCAAGGTTTTACAGCCTCTCTGAGATCACTTTACTCATGAGGCAGAGAAAACACACAGCTCACAGCATTGAGATCCTACACCCACAGCCAGATGCCTCCTAAAGCCCTTAAGACTCACTGAGTTTATTCTCTTTCTGCTCCAGGCTGAGGCTTTGTGATCATTCCCTGTTCTGTATGATCCCTGCACGACTGAGAAGCATGTGGGTAACTTCATTTTTCTTCTTCCAGATATTAAGAACTGCTGAAGAGGGACCCGTCCATTAAATCAGTCATTGGTATTCACGGTGGGAAGGGCTCTGCTCCTGCAGCAGGTTTGTTCTGCCAGAGAGCTGATAATGTGTTTTAAGAGAGTTAATAAAAGTAATTTGCCTTCATAAAGGAAAAGGAATATAATGTTAGAGGGGGGAGCTGTAACCAGTTTCAATTTTCATTCTCTCAGCTGAGCAAACAGCAAGAGCCACCAGAACCTCAGGAATGTACCATGAAAATGTGAAGGAAATGTCCTCACCAGCAGGGAGTCACCGGAGCCAAACAGGGATGGGAACCTGGCTGCTACACACCCACCAAGAGCACTCCTGGGTTTGGGACACAGCCAAAGAACTGAGTGGGAAACAGGCACCAGAGAGAGGGAGAGGCAAATCCATTTGCAGAATAAGGAACAAACACCAGCCACCAGGAAATCCTGAGCATTGTCCCTGCCACAGCCAGACCCACGGACACCTCCAGTCACAGGCACCCCCTAATCCAACACCAGTGCCTGTCCCCTCCCCAGACAGCCACAGAGAGGTGCCCCAGGGCACTGCCCAAGTCAAGTGCTGAGATTTGGGCTGCTCCACTCTGCCCAAGTGTTAAATCACAGTCAACGCAACAGAAGACGTGAAGGTTTTTTGTTTATGTAAGGTTTGCTGTGAGGCGTGGAGAGAATCTGCTTCCCTTGTTTTTAAATGCTGTGCTGTGTGAATTTAATGTGCAGAAAAGGTGTCAGACAAGCAACCCTGAAGAAGAAAACTGCCTGTTTAGCAGCAAGCTGAGCTCCTGAACACCCTTCATCTACTACCAGGTTCTGCAGGCACAGCCCAGCACCAGCGAGTGGGGGGAGAGGAGCTCAGCACACAAGGCAGCACAGATGGGTGCATGAGAGATGATTTCACCCCAAAATCCTGGCACACACCCCTATTTCTCCTTTAGTCCAAGCACATGCAGGATGCTTGGGTGTTTGGTCTCCCTAACATAGTTTACAAAGGCACAAGTATTTATTAATTTACTTTGGTTTTCACTGATCCCTTTCTACTCTGTGACTTCCTTGCCATCACCTTTTTCTCCTCACCCTGACAGCTGTGGAAATTATTTCTAGGAAGTCCCAAAGATCTGGGAATTTCCCCCCCTACAATGAGATCCCTGAGGGACACCTCCTCATGGGCCTGACAGCTCTTGAGGAACACACCTGACACAGGAGTCAGGAGAAGTTTGCAGCTCTGCCAGTCCTGGGGGGGCCCTGGGGATTCACACAGAGCCCCTGGGCTCCATCCAGAGCTGCAGCTGGGCAGTCACATGCCAGCAACCTGGCCATGGCCAGACACTGTTAGAGAATAAACCTCAGCCTGAACTTAATTTAAAATGTCCTCCACAGTAGTAGAGCCCCTCGGAACACTGCATTACTTTATAACTTAACTACAGGAGTATTAGGCTGCTCTGTACCATAAAACACACACAGCAGTGGGACCTGCTCTAAAAGCATCCATTCCAATTATTTCCCCCTTCCATTGTCACCAAGGGACAAGAAAACAGCGTCACAACTTCGTTTTGACTGAAGTAGAGGATGAGACTGTCATTGTTTTGTCACACTTGATCGATGCTCGGGCTCCACTGAAGCTATGGAACATAAATTCAAGGCATGCAGACACCACAGATTCCTACTCTGCATCAGACACTTAGCTGCTTCGCTGCTTTCTTCAAAAAAATGCAGAGAAGGGAATGAACTCGGAATTCTGGATTTTTTTCTGTGTAACAGAACCAACAGCGCAATTCTGTTTGGCAAGGCTGCACCCCAGGCTGTGGCTCAGCTTCGTGCCCAGTATCACCAGTCTCACTGGGAGCACCTCAGTGGTTTTACAGCTGGTCTTGTTGAGGTATTTACCCTCCAGCAGGAAGCCAAGTCTTCTGGAAAAGGGACTGACAACATCTTTTAACCAGTCTTGGATAATTCATATCACCGAGCGTTCTGTAATTTGTCAGAAGCATCTATTAATCCTTAATGAGGTAAGAACTCCTCAACATTTTTCAGCTGAAGTTGCCAAAAAACCCCCACACCGAACTGACATTTCCATTGCTGCTGCTGCAAATCCTGTTACTTCTCTTGAATGGAAGAAAAAAAAACCAAATTGAGAAGGATTCAGCCCTTGCTCCCTGACACAGCCAGCAAAAAGAGACTGGCTCAAGTATTGCTACACCAACAGAAATAGCCCATATTTCATGTCAAGGAATACGATGTGCAAATTTTTATAGGCACCATAGATCATCACCATCTGTCTTGACAAGTTAATTGTCTGCAGTTTTTCTAGGAAAACCAGAACCTTTAAAAACTAACAAAACAAATGAGTTGAAGGATGATATGGGCAGGGCACGAAGCATCGTGGGCTCACTGCCCTGGAAATGTGCAGGTTCTGATATGCCCGAGTTCAGTCTAAAAAGAAAATTTGGAGTGGTCAAACACTGCTCTTGGTGCTACTTATAGCACTGAGGTACTACATACATAGCAAAAGAACTGCTTATAGAGCACGTTCTCGGCAAAAAAAACAGCTGAACTTGACAAATCTGGGAACAAAACATTAATTAATCAAAGTAGGGAACGGCACTCACAGGGTTCGCAGTCAGTGGCAGGACTCACATCCTGCAAAGGGCCAGCAACACCACAGCCCATACAATTAAAAATCCAGGACAATCTGTATTAGATGACAACCTCCAGGAGAAAATATGGATGCTGGGGCCTTGGTTCTAACCCGCCAGCTTTATGCAAAACAGCAATTTCTGAGCTGTCTTGTGGAAATATTCAGAGCTGCCATGTGAGCACAAAGGGGGATGGGAGGGGAATTGTCCCTACGACTCACTCAGGGTTCTGAGGAGCCTGGCACACCTGAGGCACACTGAAGCCATCCTGGGGACACCCCGTGCACTGCAGGGCGATTCAGAGGACACCAGCACAGCGTGGAGAGTCCCCAGCAGCCAGAGCACTGCCAAGGAGAGACAGGGATGTGCCACCAAACCTCTGCCCAAGCCTGCCAGGTCCTTCAGGCTGCAGAGCCAGGAGCAATCCAGGCTGGGGACAAGCACAGCCACGTGCCATGGCATAGCCCAGATGAGGCAGGACAGCAGGAGCAGCTCCTGCAGCCTCAGGAGGTGTGAATTTTACGTCGGAATCAGCTCCAGGTCAGGCTGAGCTCGCCATGGAGTGGCAGCACCTCCGGCTGCTCCTGACCTAGGATGGCCAAGTGGAAAGCTCACGGTTTCATAAGAACTCACTCCTCAACTACACCCAGAAAACCATGCCAGCTGCATTCACTAAGTGGCTTTTTAAAGGGTGAAGGCTGTAGCTGAATTGCAAAAAAAAAAAATGTATTTTTTCTTAGAATCCAAGTAATTTATTTCTTTAAATCTTTCCCTTCATTCTTCCTTAGTTCTTATCACCACCCTGACAACCTCCCATGAGGCATCCAGATTTTTCTCACCAAAAACTGGAATTAAAGAAAACAAAACCAGAAATTATTCTTGTTTTCAATTGTTATCAAATACAAGCTTACTAAATTTAGATCTGTCATTCAAATTCTCCACAGACAACAATGGGGAGTTTATTCCTGGACAAGGAGCATGGGATTTGGCACTAACTGAAGCATAAAAATGTCAAGGAACCACATACCCAGTTGGTACATGTGCCCCAGCCTCCACTCATTTCCCCCAAATTGAGATAATTTACATAAACTCAATTTTGAATTTTCCCTGTAATTGCAACAGGTCCATATTTACAGTGCAGCCTGAGCAGTGCCCACTGGAGCCATCTGTAAGGCTTAATTTCATTTTAATAAGAGTTTGATTGAAGCCCTAGGAGAGTTAAAAATACAGTTTTGGGGTTTCTAAACATGACTTCAATAAACATTGGATAATTGGCTCCAAAAACCAAAGATCTCACTCAGGGCTGTATATGTGACATACAATGGTCACAAAACATTTCAAAAAAATATAATATTTTTTAAAAAAACTAACTCTTAGAAATCCAAATGATTCATATGAAAGCTGCTAAGTCAGATCATCTCTATGATATCATCCTCAAATTCCTGGGTGAGAGCACTTATGAAAATTTAGCACCAAAACCAGCTGGGGTTTTCATAAAATTAAAGAACTGAAATTCTAACTCAAGAGAGAAAATGGGATTTTATCTGTAATATTTTCAGTGTAGATAAAATACCAGTGTAAAATAGAATAAAATGTGGTGAGATGCAACCATCTCCCCCCTTAACTGATCGACAGATAGCAGTAAATTAACAAGTGATGTTTATTAGTTTAATATTCAATATTAAATGGTGAACAGAATCAAAAGGCTGCTCCATAGAACTGAGTGACTTTGAAACCCCTGAAATTACAAAATGCTGACTTGGGGATGTGAAGTGCTTTGGATCCCCAGCTCTGCTCTGCCAGTCCTGCTCTTCCCTCCACTGGATGCCCACCTCAGCTCTGCCAGTGAATTTCCCAGGGACTGATTCCTGCAGCCAGCATCTTGGCAAAAACCCATTTAACAGCAGCTTTGCTTGATTCAAGGTTGCAGAATTTGGCCTCTCCTCGTTTTTGGGGTCGTCTGGGTTCCATGCCCTGTGCTGAAGTGCTGAGCAGAACTTGGCAGGGGCTGTCTCCTCCCCAGCATTGTTTGTTTGGTATAACATTAGGAAATAAATTAAGGAGTTACATGAGCTTTGCTTTACAGCAAAAAATAAGGAAAAAGGTTTTCAGATAAGTTTCTGACTCATAAACCAGCAAAGATTTATAATAAAAAATTCATATGCAAACCTCTGCAGTGTACTGAGTTTAAATCAACCCCATTACATAATGACCCTTGCCTTAATACATGAAGTCAAATGCAAAAAGAAATGAACCTGATTGATTGTAAATAGAACAAAAATCTGATTGAACAGAGCAGCAGCCACTGCTCCCCAGTAAGGCGTCCCATGGACAGCTGTAAAAATCTGAGATCGCCCTCTCACAGCTCTATAATTTCAATTCTTGCAGGTAATAAGTGGAGGAATTCTGAACTACACCCAGCTCAACCCTGTAAACCAGTTCTCAGATTTAAAGTTATTTCAAGTGTAAAAGGAGGATTAAGGGGAAATAAAGGAGAAACTCTACAACCTCCCTCTGGAACTCCCCAGTCACAAAGCAGGGACAGTGTGCAAGACCAGAAATCTTTAGCCACAAAATTGTTATCCTCTGAATTTTCATTCACATTTGTTTCTTTAATTTATTTTTTTTTTAAATATCCCATAATTAATTTTTCGGACTGGATTCCTTAAGGGCCAGGTTCATGGAGATAAATAACCTGGTAACCACTCTGATCCCCAGAAGATTTAGATTAATTTGGATACAGCTTTGACAAACATTAAATCTCTTCTTTAATGATGTTCCTCAAACAAAACAGTTAGCAAAATATCTGAATTTCCTTGTATAATGTCACATTTTAATGTAAACATCAAATAATGTACCAAAAGTTTTACCGGAAAAAAAAAAAAAAAATTAAAGCGGCACAATTCTTTATACCACTGGAGAAGAGGGGAGGAAAAAGCCAGATTACAAACATTTACACATGCATAGTGGAAAAAGAAATTAAACAAACAAACAAAAAAGTATTTTACTAAATTCACGCATTTTTTTTAAAATAGTTATTAAATCTACTAAGCACCAACATACCTAAAAATTTATTTTCAGCTTCATGATTCATTTAAAAAACCTATCAAATTAACTTTTCAAACAAGCTTATATTATTAGCTTGTCCAAAAATAAAATGTAGAGTTTTTTTGGGTTTTTTTGTTAATTTTTTTCTACTTTTTTCGATTTTTTTTTTAATTATTTTTTTAAAGTATATCAATACTTTTATCTGAATGTTTCCAAACAATGGCATAGGTGTCTGCAAAGAATGCCTTTACTTTACCCTACAGTGGATGGAAAATACAATACCACATCATACAGAATCTAAAACTATAAAAGTCTGAGAATGCAGCATCCCTTCACAAAAAAGCTGATAAAACTGAAATTATTTAGAAGATGCTGCACCTTTATTAAAAAAAAAAAAAAATTAAATGAATTTAAGCAGAAATAACATACATTTTTACATTAACTGGCCATTTCTGGTACAGAAACCCAGCATAGTATGCTAATGTTATTGAATAAATGTAAATGCTACTTACAATCTTCTTAAATACAATTTAGACAAACTTTTTTTTTTCCTTTTTTTTCTTTTTCCTTTTTTTTTTCCTTTTTTTTCAAGTTGTACAGGTAATCTCTCAGCTGCTAGTTTAATGCAACATATCATTAATATTACACAAATTAAAAAATAACACGTGTGTGTCTTCCTACAGAAAAGCTTCCAAAAACCCGACCCACATCAAAAAATGCAAAATAATGGAATATAATTAAAAAAAAAAAAAAAAAAATTAGTTGCAAGTCTAGCAGCAAAGCAATTAAGTGAGGATATATTTACCAATATAAACAAAGGGAATATTTGCAACTACAGGTGAAGCCCCAACTACCTTAGATCTACCGACACAAATAAAAATTAAATTCTCTCTAAAAAAAATAATCTGATTATTTAAAATAGGAGTAAAAGCCATTGCTACCTGATGAACTACCTAGGCTAAGTTCCTGAAACAAGGACAGGGGGTCGCTGTTCTTTTTTGTCTGCTCAGGAGGAGGTTTGGGCTTGGGGGGAGCCCGCAGAGCGCTGGCGTAGGACATGACGGGTTTGGTGCCACCCGCGGGCTGGGGGCTGCTGCTGTTGGACTCCACCAGCTGCTTGTTGGGCATCAGAGGGGGGAACTGGCCCAGATGCTGGAGCACGTTGTAGTTGAAGGAGTTGGAGAGCTGGATGTTCTCGCCCTTCAGGTGTTCCTCCGGGGGCTTGGCAGCCTTCGGCGGAGCTGCGAAGGAGAAACCAGAGTTGGAGCAAACGAAGGTCTCTGACTCAGCCAATCCACCTGCAGCAAGCCCAAAGGCAGAGCTGCCACCACCCCTCTGGTAACCTCCTCCCACACCACCCATCTGCTGTGGTTAGTCACTCTGAAAACGAAGCTCATAGAACGACACAATCCCAGGATGGCTTGGGTTGGAATGGATCTTAAAGCTCATCCCGCTCCATTCCCTGCCACAGGCAGAGAACCTTCCACTAGACCAACACAGTCCAAGCCCCATCCAACCTGGCCTTGAAGTCATCCAACTTCATTCCCAACTCTTGGATCACTCAGCAGTAGCACAAGACTGACATTACTAAACAAATCCTCTGTGTGTTTGCACCCTAGAGCTGAAACCCCAAACCGGCAATTCCGCACAGCGGATTCTCCGGGTGCACTGAAGGGAGGCCGCTCCCAAATGGGATCTACTCTAATTTAAGCACTTTATCCACTGAGACAGCACAAAGAGTATTTCATTCTTCTTGCTTTACAGCTTAATAGGCTAAAATTAAAATTTACAGCACCATATATAATTCATTCTCCAACAGCAATTCAGAGTCCTGAATGCCAACCAACTAATTATTGGTATTTCAGGCTGAATGCATTCCTGCTAATTGATATGTTCTTGCTCCACATTTAACAACTCCTGTAACTATCAGAAAAAATGGTGCTTTAAACCATAGGTATAAAACTGCTTTCAAGTGAATTTCCTGAATCCTAATGAGGTCCCTTACTTTTGTCTGGAGAATTCTACTGTCTTGCACAGCTAGAGAGACACTACACTGAAACACAGCTCCATGTTCTATCTAAAATAGTCTAGGAACTGGGCAACAGATATATCCTGTAATTATTTCAGTCTTTAATCATGTAATGTTACTTTTAAAGTGCATGTACAAAAATGTACCACCAAATGACTGCAAAAGTAGAAAAACGAAGTTTCTCCCTGGAAGGGTCACACACAGGCTTCTGCTTTTTATAGAGCACTTAAAAAAAAAAACAAAAAAACAAACCTAGAACCAACCCATAGAAGAATGGGTCTGGAAAGAACACAAGTAAAGCAATTTTGCTAGGGTTGCTATGATTCAACAAAAAACAAACAACCCAGAACACGAGCAAAAAAACCTCCCAAAATAACCACAGCACTCAAGAGAAGACAAGTAATGACAAGCAGGACCAGAGGTGAAAGCTGTGTGTGGTAGAGGTGTCTAACAGAAGGAAAAATACGAAATACACATCTTGAATAAGAACCTAAATCATTTTCTTTCCATCAACAGAAAAAGCAATGCATATCAAATTCCAATTTTGGGAAGTGCCTGCATAGAACAACCCTGAGCAATTGACAGCAGCTCTCCCTGTGCTCCATAAATCCCTCCTGATCCAACCCAACACTGGTGCCACAGGCACTCCTGATGTGCAGGAGAGCCCTTGAACAGTCTGGAGTCAGGGCCACTCCCTCCCAAGCAACAAAAACAGGCACAGGACTTTCACAGCATCACATTCCCACGGGGTTTTATTTCATGGATAAAAACCAACAGTAACGAGAACACTGCAGTTACTGGTCATTAACCCTTAGCTCTATAAAACACATTTGGGCTGTAAATATGATCACAGGCAGCGAGCTGTAAATGTGGAAAGCCACAGCAGCCATAAAATGGAGATGTGTTTGCATGAACCATTAGATACAGGGCTCTGTTTCATATACATGTATTGACAAAACAGAAACCATGCTTAACTACAATAAAAAACATTTCATTGCAAATGCAGTTACCAGTGAGAACTTGATATTTTCACTTAGAATTTGGTATTTGACAGCAAATGTGTGTATATGGTACTTTTTACATGCACATCTGCCCTCGATGAGGACTTTACTCAAAAACAGGTTCTCAAGCTTTTCATTAAAGCAAAGAAATGTGGGACTGGCTGATCCCAACATAAACATGCCAGAGCTCCTGAGCTCCTCTCAGATAACCACAGAGTCTGGAGAGCAACTCTGTGAGCAATTCAGTGATGAATGTCACATAATACTGTGCATTCAGCTCCTTGATTTTCAGTAGAAATAGAAATAGATTGAAGGAGGTGCCCTGAGCTTGAAGTTTTGAACTTAGCATGAAAGATGCTGCCATAAATATGGGTTTCCAAAATAACATTTTCACATTTTGGAAATTAAAAGGCACATTAGGAATTTCATTCTTGAGTGCTGTCACTGATATAAAGAGATTTTCTCATTCATTCTACACTGCATGTTCCTACTTCAGAATTACTATGAAATTACAAGATGTTTCACGTTTATGAAATTTGGTGAAAAGCAATTAAATCTTTTAAGGCCAATAAAACCAGCTTATAAATATTTTTCCACATTATTAAGTGGTTTTAATATCCACACTGAAATACTGTTTGCATTTTTATTAATTTTGTTTTTAAATTACCACTGCAAATTCTTAAAGCAAAATCACAGGGAGGAAACTCTACTATCCTGGTAATTTTGTTTTTCATAAACACAAGAAATAGGGAGAACAGAAGAAGAGTAGTTGGACTGCTCCAGCTCTCTCCTTGCAGCTTTTTGTCATCTCTGAAAAGTTAATTTAGTTTCTGTCTGCTCAATCAATCAGCACTGCTGCTACCACCAGGGAAGCCACATTCCACTGAGATTCTTCCACGGTGAGAGAGAATTTAAACCCGTCACTCCTTTGATGAAGTACCAAAATTTACTAGAGAAACGCTGAGAGCACTAATTCAGTTTATGTGTTGCTCCCTCAGACTGTAATACCAACACAAAATATCACTGATTCTGAAAACAAATAATCTATCTTGCAAATAAATCCCACCAGTCACCTTAGCTCCCTCCAGCACAAATTCAGGTGCACTTGAAGCCACTGTAAGAGACTGTCTGGGCTTAGTGGAGCTTTTGGAGGAGACTAAGAAGCAGCATTGCTTTTTTTAGCTGAAGAGCAGGATGTTAACAAGAAATGGGATTATTCCAAGCAAACCTACAACAAGTGAAGCAACAAATACTTCAAAAATCTTTGCTTAAACTGGTTCTGGGAAAGAAGCAGCTGCAGCTGTACCCACCTAGCAGCTCCCGGGGTGGAACGGCTCTGCTGGCTCCGTTGCATGGAATGTTTGGGTACGGGGCAGAGGAGGAGTTCACCCACAGCTCAGGGGAGGAGTAGTTGAACGATGACTGGTTACTGTGGTCCTGAAGCTCTTTACACTGACCAAGACTGTCTTGAGGAGTGTTTAAGTCTTCAGAACAAGCCTGGACTGAACTAGAGGAAATTCTTCTTTGGTACAACGGCCTGCCTGGTCCTCTTGGTTCATACTGTGAACAAAAAAAAACAAACTATAAAACAGTCTTTTGCTCTTTTGATTCAACTGTATGAAACCAATACTATTTTCCCATTCAATACTTTCCCTGAAATGTCCTACCAAAAAAAAACCCTAGTTCTTCACATTTACAAAAAACCTAATACATTTCAAGTTGTATGTTGTATTCTGCAGTCACTGATAATGTATTTTCATCACGTAAAATAGAGAATTTCCAAGAAAGTGCAAAGAACATCACCTGAGATGTCTTAATTCTTATCAACCTTTACATCTCCCACTCCTACATGGGAGTTTGATCACACAGTGAGGAGAAAGGTACCCAGCATTTACACATGAAGCAAAGGAAGCACAGAAACACAAAAGCAAGAAAAGAATGTTCTTACAATGCAGTCAGGAAAAAAATGGCTTTTCCTTTTCCAAAGGAAGGTACTGACTTGTACACCAGGATCTGGGGAAGCAGGATACATTTGTATACTGGATTTTGTACATACAAAACAAATGCTCTGGAGAAGAGAGTACCCTCAGGAGAAATAATGCAGAGAATTTTATCTGAAACCACAGAAATTACTTGCTTCCATAAACCCTGTAGATCATGTAGATGAAAATGGCAGGAGCTCCATCAATTAACCTGTGGGCTTCAAGAGTTCAGATTTAAGGGCCCTCTAAGCTTTCTCAAGATTCAAAGCAAGTCTGTTTTGTTGCAATTTATTTTTAACAATAAATACAGTATTTACTCCCATCTGCACTGACTAACAAGAACACCAATAACAGAAAAGTCATACAGGTAAATCTAGACTTGGTAAACAGGAAAAAAAACA
This sequence comes from Pseudopodoces humilis, assembly GCF_049639895.1. Classification (NCBI taxonomy): domain Eukaryota; kingdom Metazoa; phylum Chordata; class Aves; order Passeriformes; family Paridae; genus Pseudopodoces; species Pseudopodoces humilis. The sequence goes on from NC_142220.1 coordinate 3,156,706, forward strand.
TTCTAATGAAATGTCACAAGAAATTAGCTGAACAAACATCAAATAACTTGCTTGCAGAGTCCAACTATTGTTAATATATCATCTACAAAAAATAGGGGGAAAAAGTGATGAAAGGAAACTGTTATATCTTATTTCAGTCACCACACTAAAGCGATCAACACTTCGATATCCTGGCAATCCACTCCCCTGAGAAAATTCAACAACAACAAAAACAAACAAACAAAATTCATAAATGAATGCCCAAATCAACCCAAAAAGTATACATTCACTGAGTTTTAAAAGAGCTATTTTGGTAAGCAATCAGGAATTTATCAAAGTTCTGGACACTTGCAAGTAGAGAACCAGACAGAATAACTCCAGTATTCCCTTTGATGTGCAGTTCAGATCTGGTTTGACTAAACACATGCAAAAGCTTTCAAGTATCAAGTCAATTAACAGCTTTATAAATAGTGATTGAGGATTTAGTAAGGATACCAAAAGTCAAGAAATCTGCCCTGACAAGAGCCTTGTCTGAGGGACGTCTGTTAAAAATACACCTAAAACCCCTTTTTGATTTCTTTGTGCATTCAGTTCTACCTACCAGCTGCAGCAGCAGTTTTGGAAAGTTTATAAGCAAGTCTCTGTCTTGTAACACTTTTACTGCATTTGGCATTTCTGTCACATATTTTGAAAGGAAGAAGAAATAAGAACTAAACCGAATTTGCACTAATTACATAAAGGCTCACTCTATTTGTCTTCAGATAGCAGGAGCTGTCACAAGCTCTATAGGAATATTTATTGGTTTATTACTGCTGAAAAGCCATTGTTCCCACGTCCTGCTGTACTGACAGTATTAACTGTTGTCACAAAGTATTAGATTTTATATAGGGTGGTATGACTTAATGGACTGAGACATCAAATTTCTAAATGTCTATAAACCCAAACCTTACTACAGCTCTGGCTGGGCCTGAGGACTCCATTAACCTCTCTGGATCTGCATAAGACAGAAATTTGTAAAATGCACTAGAATTCAATTTTACTTATTTTTCTCAGGCTCATATACTAAATATTTTCTGTTTTCAGAAGTTGAAAGACAAATTAAATATGTATTGTGTGAGACAGCGATGAGCAAGGCTCCCTCCCCAGCTTCTGTAAAAACCTTAACAGAAATGCATCACAGAACAAGCCACTTATGTACAAATATTGGATTACATGCAGTCAGTGAGAATATTAATTCTCACGTTCCTGAAATGCAACTTGGCTTCAGAATACTCCATGTTCACACATCACACACTCCTTAGCACCTCAGATTCCAGCAGGGATTAAAACCTCCTGTTCAAAACATGACCTGTCCTGGCTGTATGTGCTGGCACAGTCTGCATCTCACAGCACACCCCCTGAGAGCCCCAGCACAAGAGGGACAGAGCCAGCTCTGTGTGCTGGAGCCAGCCTCAGCTGGATGTCCCTGACTTCCAACACACAAAGCGATGGTTTTGTATCAAATTAATGCAGGCAGGGGGGATTGTGAAATCAGGTTTTGGACCATGCTGGAACAACTGAACAGCTCTGGTCTCCTATGAGAAGTAACTCGAGCACATTCACAGCTCAACACCGAATCAATTGGCTGGGTCATCCCAGCTGGCTGTCCAGAGCTTCCACCTGGGCTGTGGTTGATTTTCACTGCAGATGAATGACATGCAGACACAGAACAATGACTGCATGAAAACCCAGAGTAACATTCCAAAAGCCAAGGCTTCCCATTTAGCAGAGAAAATGTTACACCTGCAGCGACAAGAGCCACGCATCTGCTGAGGGTGAACAGCAGAGACGCAGAGAACAATTCCACCTCACAGAAATTCCCACTGTGAGCTTTTAACGCGTGAGGTGTTTTGCTTGCATGACCACTTCACAACATAATTTGATATTACAATGACAGGACAAGTGCAGAGCAGACAGAACACCCACCTCTTCTAAGCTGTGGAGCGAAGAAGCAGAAACTGCTCGAGATGCGAGTGGATGAAATGGCTCCTGACCGACTGCGTGCTGATGATTCTGGATTTGTATAAAAGGGCTCTGCTGCGACCTGTGGGGCAGTGGAGGTATTCCATAGTGAAAGCCCTGCCCCAAGAGGTGGTTCTGCTGTAGGTTGGTGTAAGTCCAGGAGCCATCAGGTTGCAGGTATTTCAAGGGAGATGGGGTTATGTGTTCGGATGGCATTGAGAAAGGGGGGTTGTACATTTGGGGTAAATGCTGCTGAAATGCTGGGTTAGTGGGCAGTTCAATGTCTCTGCTGTTCTCAGTGAAGTTGGGGAAGTGGGCGCTGTGGTTGGAGTTGCAGGAAGGAGAAGGGAGTGCTGGTGGGCTTCGGGGCTGGACTTGTCTGTATTGCAACAGTCTGGACTGGGGGGGTGGCATTTCGGCTACGTCCCGGCTCTCGCTTGGATCGCGGTGCGACAGCTCCCGGAGCAAGTCCTGGAATCTGCATGGACACAAGAAATGTAGCAAGGAAAGAGAAGGAAAAAAAAAAAAATGGTTTTGCTGAAATCTTGCTCTTTTTGAGGTGCAGAAAACTCAGAACAGAACACTGAATTTAAATATTCTCATCTTTGCACTTACTGACCCTAACTTCAAAGGATGCGACTGAGCAATCAAAAATTAGGCACAAGAGGATTAATTGAATGAAATACCCACCTGAATCATCTCAAAGTTTTAATAACTCTTGAGATTTCCTTTCCAGTAAGAAGAATCAATTTTTTGTTATCTCTTAAGAGACAACTAAAGGTAAGGATTTCCTGCTTTACTACACAAAGTAAAAAGTTCACATAGTTAAAGAAAACTTTAACCCCTGTCAAGGCAAGAGCCAGAAAAATCAGGGACTCCCCTTTGCTTGCACAATGTACTTTAAACTTCTTCAAAAGGCCAATTCAATTCAGCACTTCAGAGTCAGCTAAGAGGGCGTTTAGATGCTTTACCATGTCTTTAACAAACCAGATGGAAAAGAAAGCATAGTGGGAGATGACAGTAAACAGAGGCAATTTAAAAATCCAGCCTTTACAATATACATGATTAAAGCTGATGACCACTGGAACCATTTTTCTGTTGATGTTCAACAGCTTCCTTTCTTGCCCCCTAAAGCTCCATCTTAAATACAGGCATTTTTAAAAAAAAATCTGCTTTTAAAAGCAAAGGTTTTTTGAAAAGGAAGTCAAGTTTAGGTTTCGCTGGGGAGCAGTGTTTAGGGAGGGGCTGCTTTGTTTCTTTTCAAGCACACATATCTCAGACTGCTACTTCAAACTGAAGAATTTGCAACTTAAATAAGCCTTAACTACACTCAGACACCTCTTTCATAAAAATACAAGGTTGTTACTCTCTATCCATTCCTTATTCCATAAATACAGCACTGAAAAGCTCCATAAAAATATTTTTCCACTACAGCTTTACTACCCAATATAGTAACAGAATAAAGCATAACACATAATAAAAGCATAGTTGTAAGTCAGCCTGCCAACTATTTTAACCTTCATAATAACAGCAGCAAAAAGCAATACCTTTAAGTGCCTTGCACTTGATCACAGTGTTACAGATAGGTGCCCACTGCTCAATTTTACACAAGCTCTGATGACTCAGTAAACAAATACCTTGAATATGTTGCCTCTGTTTCATCTTCTGTATTACTGGCAAGTTTCCAGTTTGCCCTAACTTGCTGCTGTTGATGTAATCCAATTGGTTGCTGAGGAAGATGTGGTAGATGAGGATGGTGATGGTGTTGATATGGAATAGTGCCTTGACTGAGATAGGCATTATGTTCATTCCATTGCTGTAACCTGGCTTGTTGTTGCTGCCTTATTGTTTCCAAAGCTACATTTCCATGCATACGATCTATAAAAATAGTTTTAAAAAAAAATTTTATCTAATGCCCCCTTTTAAAGATCTTTATGTCAGAAAAAAAAAATAAAATAATACTTTTTATACAGTTTATTCCAGGGTCTATTATACACTAACTGCATTGCAGTGCATAACCTGGTTATTTAAATCATATGGAAAATCATATAAACATGAATTTTCTAATAAAGTGCTGAATATTCAAACATGCCTCAAGCAGCAAATTATGCTCAATGACATTACTTATGGAAACTAACCCAACAATGACCCAATTCAGAGCAATATGCCTGAAAAAGGTAAATACCTCCTTCATTTTCACTTCAATGTAGTTATAATTGCACACCGAATTTAAATAAAGAAAAGTCACCTACCTAAAGTGTCCCCTAAGGGCATTCCTGACGGATTCTCTTCAATGAAGTTGTTCAAGTGGGTTGGCAGAACAGGGTTGTGCTGTGCAATAGGCCTCAAAGGATTATTGACTTCTTGTAACAGAGGTGGGGGGTGTTGTTCTGAAATCACAGCATCTACAGCAGGAGAATGTGGTCGGTGGGGAATGGGATTATTAAAAAAGGACTGGCTGGGGCCTGCCTGGAAAGCAGGGGAAAGCTGCGAAGGTGGTGGAGGCTGCTGATTCAAGTGATTATGCTGCTGAACTACCTGGCTCTGCTGGGGTGGCATTTGGTTGGGTTGTTCAGGCAAGTGATTTTGCTGTTGACTTAACAGGTTTTGCTGCTGCTGCTGCTGCTGCAGAGGGTACGGCTGCCTCGGGATCTGGGAGAGGTGCTGGAAGTGGCGGTTGGGAACTGCGAACTGGGAGTGGGGCGGGGTCAGGTGCAGGTTCAGCTGCCTGGGGTTGGGGTTGTCTTTGCGATGGAATTTGGCATTGGGGTAACCAACGCTGGAACGGGACTCTGGGCTTCTCTGCTGAGGGTTTGCTTCTAAATCGACCTACAAAAGGAGAGTAAGAAGTTTGGAGAATTCGCATTTTAAAAGCTGAAATAAAAGCATTTCTGTTTGACTAAATGAATGAATGAATGACTAAAAGTAATGATCAAATTCATTAAGAGATAGTATGAAATAAAAAACAAACAAACAAAAATACCCAAATCCCCAAAAAATAAACAAACAAACCAGAAATGCAGACAAGAGGAACCCACCTGCTTGGATTCCAGAGGTTTCTTCTCAGGTGTTCGAATTTTACTGATTTCAGGTCCAGCAGTGTTTTCACTTTTACCTAAAAACATTTACAAAATTATTTAGCTTCAATAGAAAAATTATTATTTTGGGATATTTTTTCCCCAGACACAGGAAAATTGACTTATTAGTATGGCATTTACAGCACCACAGACATTTAGTATCATCTACCTAAATAAGACTTTTCCTTTAATCTCTACACTTTGTTCATTAACCTCTAAGTAGTCGTTCCAACTTGCAAATAACATCAGTGGTACTGCTGAAGGGAGATGGAACAATTACACCCCCCTCCCCAACTCCCATTCCTTCTGAATCTCACAGCATCCCAATTATTCTGTCTGTAACGGCAAACCCCAGGTTATTTCCCCCATCTGTGGATCCCTCAAACAGGGAGGAAAGGGAGAAGGACAGAAAGGATGGAGGATGGAAAGTCCTTCCCACAGCCCCCTGTCTGAAGCACAAAGGCTCCCCAAGGCAGAGCAGTTTGCAGAGGCATCTCAAGCACTGACCATTGCGAGTTTGTTCGTGCTGCTCCTTGTCCTGGTGCGGGAGCTGCTGCTGTCCTAAGCTAACGGGGGAGTGGTGGCCCAGGCCATACGGGATCGGAGACCCTCGCCCATGTGCCTGTAACAGGTTCATGTTATATGCCATGGCTGCTTGGTGAGTAATGAGTCGAGGGTCGACTGCAAACCTACCCTGATACCCCGTCCATGGTACCTACGTGGTAAACAAAAGTAAAAGTAAAAATAAAAATTAAATAAAAATGTAAAAAAAAAAAAATAAAAGAGAGAGATGTGATCTGTTAAGGTACATTAAATTAAAGGCAGTGATAATGAGCATGCTGATATTAGGTCAGTGACAAGAGGTTTCCATGTACCAGATGACCTGACACACTTACACACACAACTACAGCTGGTGCTGGAAGGGGAGAGCTCTAAGGGCAGGCAAAACAAGATTTTCAAGGAGAACCCTGGGCAAAAATTCTTCTATCAAAACCCATTCTTGTTTCAGTGGTTTTGAAGTTCAGAGAGAAAAGACTGATAGACAAATTGCAGTTTAATAAACTTTAGATTAATCTCTTCTCTTATTAAATAGAAATGGGTGAAGTTCAAGCAAATACAAAGCCCTTTCTCCTGGCAGCTACGAGTCATTGGGCTGTGGCTCAGGGGGGACAGAGAGAGAAGACTCAAAGGTGAGGACCAGATGTTGCAGCACCCTTGCTGGGATTCTGGGCCAGAGCAGGAGGGGCTGTGCCCACCTCTGCACCCACAGACACCCAGTGAAGTTCCCAGGACTATTGGTGGAACCCAGAGAGTGCCCAGAGGTGAGCAGTGACAGGGAATGACACTCCAAAGTGTCTGTGCTACGTGACACGTGTATTGCAGAGTCAAAGCAAAATCCACCTCCTGAAAGCAGGTAAAAAGTCAGGATTTTGTACAATGGCTTCAATTTTATTCCTAAAAGGAATGCTAAGGAAAACAGCTGTGCATCAAATGACTTCAAACTTGTCCTGTAGGGAATTTATTAAAAGAAGGGAAATATATGAAGAAGAGCAGAGTGCAGGGAAAGTCATCCCCACCACTCAGGCTGCCAAAGCATCCTTTAGTGATGGCAGCAGACAACCTCCTCCAGCTTTTACCTTGGCTATGGAAACTGCATTAAACAAAGACATCATTTTATCTTCCACCAACATAAACACATTTTACTTCAGTCCCTGCTTGTTTCAAGTGTAACAACTTTCATCCAATTCTTTTTTTAAATTACTATTTGCCCTTGAAATGTGCCCTTTGAACTTCAGCTTTAGGCTGCTATTGCATCTGTACAACCCCAAATCACCTCCAAGCTTCTTTTCAAAAGTAGCAGTCTCATTAGTACCTCAGTCTTCTCACTAAATTATTTAAAAATCCATCCTCAGGGAAGGTGAGTTCAAAATACTTGTTTTTAATACATTTCTTTTGATTGGAAACACATAAAAAATACATTAACCTTGGAACAATAAGACAGAGCTTTTTAAATTACCTTGGTTTGATATTAATATAATGTGAGCAAGCATGACAAAAGATACAGCTGCTGGCCTTCTCATTGCATTTAAATTTATCCATCAAATGCAGATTTCTAGTAAGCTTGGAAAACGGAAAATTCCTTGGCCTAGCAAAGAAAACCGATTTACAGCTGCCAGCTAATCTAAGACACAAAACTGAAACTACAGCAAGTCCCCTATTCAGCATCCATAACCCAAATTACAACAGAGGACTCATAATTATTGAAAAAAACCAAATTAGCTGTATTCCAACATTTAGCATTATGAATGGAATTAAACACATCTGCAATGTGTGGGTTCCACATCCTTGCCACGATGTTCAGGAGTTGTGAACAACACAGACATGTTACTCCACAAGCTTCTGCAGCCTTTGGTTCTTTCCTTGCATTTTCCTCCTGGAATATGTTGACTGAAGGGTAAAAATAAAGCAGAGACTGCTTTTTTAATGTGTGTAAATTTTGGCGGGACAGTTTTATTTATAATCCAAAATTCCATGCATAAATGTAGCTTAGAAGACCTGATTAGAGATCTTCATTCTGCTCCCAAATGTCATTAAGGGAAGGGATTGGAGAGGAAACTGGTTCACTATGAGGTTCTGGAAGGGAAAAACATCCCATTATGCTTATTTTTCTTATCACTTCACTTCAGACACCTTGCACTGCAAACATCCAAAACTTGTAATTTAGGCTGTGTGACGCCAATAAACAGACTTGGTGTGAATCACTGAGGTCTCTCCAATGATTAAGAACTGAACCAGGCAAATAATTCAGAGGAAGGTGTCTCAAGTCAGATGAGACAGATTCCACTGGTGTGCCTAAAACACACCAAATTACACGAACATGAAATTGCTTTTAGCCTGCCCAGAGTTATTTGGGGGAGCAAAGCTTTCAGGTCTTTATTTTCTGGTGCTTCTCTGTACTGCCACTCCTAAAGCCAGCAAAACCCACAGATTTGGAGTGCTGAAAAAAACCTGCAAGAAATTCGCTCTCTGATGTTGCCATATATTTATGTGCATGCAATAACTGAGGTGGGGAGAGGGGAGAAACAGAAAATGAATTCTTACAGGCAAAGGCACAGACATGACCATATTTCCTCCATAGACAGCAGGTACATATAGAATACTTGTCCCAGTGTGTGGATCTATCCTTTGAACAGGACTTGGAGATTTCCCCAGATTGGGGTGAGGTCCCAGAGGAGGAGGGGGAGGAGTATATGCTCGGATAGGATTTCCAATCAGAACAGAAGGATTGGGCTGAACTGAAAATAAAGATAAAAATAAAAGATATATACATACAAAAAAAAAAAAAAAAAAAAGATATATATACACAAAAAGAACATGAAGATGACTATTTCTTTGTTTGTTCATCCAAACAGCATCTATCTTTATAAAATATGTGTGCAACTCTCTAACAGCACAGGTCTGATACACCAAGAGAAAGCATTAATCAAATCCTGTATTCCATTTCAAAAATTTGAAGAGGCAGAAAATACAACCTGAGATACAGTAGCTGGTAAGTGCATTAATGAAAAAATGTCCCAAACCAATTAAATATGCTGACAGTCAGAGCAGCTGTTAAGCACTGCATCAAAAACTAAAATAACCCTCCTTTCTTTAGCATGGAAGACAAGCTCTAAACTAATGCTTTTCCAAATTAATAACACAATTATTCAGCTGTTGCATGCTACCTTGCAAAAGTATGATCAGTAATATCTGGATGTATGACAGCACAATTTAACTTCAAAGTACCTCAGAAAACAGTGCATGCAAAATAATGTCCAAACCTTTTAGTGCAAATACCCTGGTACTGTACATGATGAATTTCAAACACAGCTATTTCTCAAAGGCCAACAACTGTGTTTGTGTTAAGGCTTCAAAATAAGTGCACACAACACCTATAAAGGGAGAGCCTCGGAAATATCAAATGTCCACTTAATAACCTAAGATCTGATTTCCAGATGCAAACAACAAGTAAATGGCTTTCAAACAGAGAAGAGATCAGATATTCAATGTATGTCAAACTACTGTCAGCTTCACTGGGCTCAGGAATTCCCCCAGGAACTGCAGAGGCACTCACCAATTCCATCAGGTGGGAAATGGTCATTCTGGTTATGATGATGGACCTTGCCCTTTAAAGGAAAAAAAACCAATAATAGTAATCTTTGCATTCTTACACAAACCAGAGCTTTTTATTTCAAGTGAACATGATAAACATAAAACAGCGTTTGAAAGGAGTCAGCCCAACAGTTTATTCTTACACATTCAACCATCCAGTTCCACCACCTGACTATGAATTCACAAAGCTGGACATAAAACACCACTAATTCAATTAACCAATGCATCATTACAACTCCCTCTGGGAAAACTTTCTCCCAAGTTTTCTGACTGTTTTCAGATGCAAAGAGAGTTACAGCAGACATTTCAAGTTTCTTTTCTCACCATTTTATTTCCCACTGTCCCACATCTTTCAGGAGCAGCACCCAGGACCAATGTAACTCTCAGTACTCCTCTGCCATGGCAGCTTTAGAGGAAGCACGATCCATTTTCTGCTCCAGATTCCAGCTCAATGATGTTGGAGGCAAAGGAGCTGCCCCCAGTTTTACTCAGCTGCTCACCCCTCCCCATGAGACGTTGTCTCCCTGCCCCATCTCATTTGTCAGCTTCTGGGCTGTGGCTTCTCTGTGACTGCTCCCCAAAAGTGCAACACAGGAGAGTAAAGAAGCCCAGTGCTTGGGGAAACTGTTCTTCCTTAGTGAACTGTACATTAGAAAAGGATTTTAACAGACCTGAGTTATCCCTTCTACTTTCTCATGAGTTTGCAGCATCAACTAATTAGTTAATATTCATAAACTGTGAGCACATATTCCATTGCCTTTATGCTCTCAAGTCCTTTGCAGCACAGAAATACTTTACTTAATCTGGACCTAAGTACATTCACAAATTTAAAATAAATCTAAAAACGCTTTGATGCTGCAAAACTTTTCTTGCCAGGAGATAAGTCTAGGCAGTTTTCCAGCACTCTGAGCAAATTAGTCAGGGTACAAAGACAGGTTGTTTGACAATGTTGACTCATGCATAAACCAGATTAAAGAACTGGTCTCCAAATTTTCCTCTCATTTGAAAAATGAATTATGGAAAAATAAAATAATAATTGCTTTTCATTGCAGCACTTAAACAAAGGAAGCCTGTTTATTCAACAGAGAAAGATTCAATCTAAAAACATGGAGGAGCTACAGCCTTAATCACTCATGGACAGCACACAGCATTTCTGTATCTGTTACAATGTCAGAGGCAAGCAGCGTGTGCAGAGGTCTGACAAACCTCTCCTCTAACCTATCAGACCTGTATTTTATAGGTGCCATATTCTTCAAACAGAAATACCAAATAATTACATCAATTTGCAAGAAAATAATAATGTAAGTTTGTAAGAGGAGCTGTCCTGCTCACTGGGAGCTTCAGTATGTTCCTGTATCAGACTGGTAAATAAAAGTCACCAGGGGTCACCAGGAAGTTGGGGAAGGGAGCTGCTGCCTTTCTTTTTTCTTTTTCTCTTCACAGTTTTGAAGACTTAACAACTTTCTAAAAAGTTATCAAAGTCTGTTATGAATTCAATTGTTACCATTTCTCAAGGATTTTCACACCAAGGCTCATGTCCCCACCCATCTCCAAATACCTAAACCTACCCTAGAACTGACGGTGACTGACAACACTGGAGCACAAATACACTCAGTTTCCTCTAAAAAACTCGCTCCACCTTTGGAATATAAAAATCCACATTACATAAAGGCTCTCAGAGGAAGCCCAGACCAAGATTTGGGTGACTGCAGGCAGTTAACAGCCTCTTCATTCCTCGGATCCCCCTTCAGTCAACAAATGGGAGTAGAGAGAGCTCTCCAGAGATTTATTCCAACCTGTGGTCCTCACTGACTGCGGGAAATGGCTGGGATGATGATGCACCCTGATTTAAGTGCCTGAATCCAGACCAAAAGCTGGCAGGCAGCGAGTGGGAGGTAGGAAAGTTGTAAACTCAGAGCTTAATTTACTGTACGTGAACTACCCCGAGGGAAGCTCCGAGTTCTGGAATCTTTCCCTTTCCACATCATCACCTTCAATAAAGGCTGTCCCCATCCAGCTCCCACGCTCCTTCCCCACTCCCCTGCCTGGCCAAGCCACACAAACACAGCACAAGGCACTGCCCTCACAGCTCCACGCTGGCTCTTGGCCTCTCACACACACAAAAAACATTTTTTCCTTCTTTAAAATCTAAACAGCAAAGAGGTTTTTAATGTCCCTACATAAATCCAGGAGCAATTCTGCTGAGTAAGAAGTGCTGTTTGTACAAAACCACTTTTCAGCACATGTGAAAGACAAGCCCTCGCTTGCACAAAATCTATAAACTCACCACAAAACACGGTATTGGAGACGGTTCTTATTTTTTTTGCTACAAAATACACCAGCTCTAGGTTTTAATCCTTCATTTTTAATGTTAAATACTGTGCTTAGGATTTCTAAAATAAGCAAAACCAACCATCTGCTTTTAAAACTTGAGCGAAGGGAAATGTATCCCTGATCCCAGCTGTGTTCTCCGAGTATTTGATTATTACCTGCTCACTGCTCTGCTGTTACTGCACAAACTCACTACCTGTCAATGGCATTCACAGGGAAGATTTTATTTAGACTTGTGACATAGGTGGTTTAAACACTTCAGATCTTAAGCTGAAAATAGAGTGCTGGCAGTTTGAACAGCACAAGGGCTTAGTTTACCAACAAACTAAAGCAAAATAAACAGAGCTGTCTACTTACAAGGCTCTCACTTTCCCCAACACGCACTCCCCCTTTTTTCCTAAATGTACTATACCTGCATTTTCAAGTACTTTTTTTTTTATTTATTTAGGAAACTAAAAGTATTAATAATGATGTTCTGTTATTAAGGAGAAGACTGAAGAGCTCATGAAAAATGAGAATACAGCAGTGGCTTTCAAAGACAATTTTGTAATTTCTGGTTTTCTGTAGGCCCAGTGTTTTGACACATGACTAGAAGCTTTAGAAATCTGGTGTTTGTTTCAGAAAGTAATGCATGCATCTTGATAAAGAAACCAAATGTTCTCACTTACAAGCTCCCTTTTGGGAAGGACTGCCAAAGGGAAGGCTTTCCTTTTTGTATTAAAAAAACCTGTTGTAAAAATTTCATTTCAATGATACAGCCTGGAACAGAAATGCAAAGCTATGGGAAATATGTGCAGTTCCTCCTTCCTGTACACTGAGTTCATCACAAAGCTGACAACCTGCATTCCAGTTCCATCTCTAAATGCAGTTTAATTAAATTACAACCCAAATGATTTTAATATAAACTATAAGGAATTATTAAAATAAAATTCATTACTAATATATCACCCCCCAATACTAAAATTTAGTATCATTCTTCATCATCCTAAGGAAGCTATTGTATTTTCATCACTTCTTCACCTGCTTTTATAAAAAGAGCCGATGAAATTACCACTCAGAGGTGATTTTATTTCTCTGCCCTCTCGATGCTAATGAAATCTGGTCTTCTGAAGGACATTATCACTGAGCTAATCTGTGCAATAAACCAGTTTACAACATATTTTTAATTACATCAAAAATTATCTTACATAACTTAAGTCCTTGAATTTTAAATGTGATTTTTAGACCAAACCAAATCCCTTTTTGCTATTATTTTGTTGGCTTCTTTTACTCCTTGTCACTGCCTGTATCAGCCTGTTGTTGCTTGGGGTACAATCACAGCACAGCTTGGGACTGGCTCTTGCTCAGAGGGTTTAATCTGGTTTATCTAAATACTGAGTTTCCATGGCTGAAGTGTTCCAGGGTCACTGCAAAACCATCAATGATCATGCCAGAGTGAGCCAAGGTGTGTTTTAGTAAGGAAACAAGGCTTGGACAACCCCAAGCTGTATTGCTAAGAACTTTATGATAATACAAGCCTAGAGCTTTCACTTGAAAATGCTGAGGATCCCTTTGGAATTTGCATTCATATCTGATTGCACTGATGCAATTTTAAAACAAACAGCTTGTTCCATAAACCTTTCATGCTACTTCTCTACATTCACATCCAGTTTCTGACAGAACCCATCACCAGTAACACTTTACCTTTGGAGGTGACTGCTGCTGTTTGGTGGGATTGGCTGAGTGCTGATGCCGCAGAGCTCGGGGGATGAACTCGGGGGCCAGAGGGTTCAACACGTAGGTTTTCTTTAACTCCAGAGCTTCCAGCTGAGCTTTGATCTGCTCAAACGTGATGCCATGAAGACTTTCGTTCTCGTGGCACAGGGCAATAAACCTTTCCCAGAATTTCCTATGGAAATGATTTTCAGAAACAGTAAGGAAGGCTCACGGGTTGTTATTAAAACAAAAACAGATTTAATGTAACTGAGGGACATTTTTATTTTTTTTGTGTGCTCATTTTACACACCAATCCATCCATCCTGAACCTGCTCCCTGCAGCTGAACCCCACAGCACAGTGCAAAGCTCCCCAGCCATTCCAAATGGACACACAGCTCTGTCCATGTGCTTCACGTCACAGCACTGGCTGGGTACCACATTTAATATTAATGCCATGGACAGCCCCAACTCAGAACTTCTTCCTAGAAAACCAAAAACAGTAAACTCAATGCTTAAAATTCTGGAATGTATGCGATTTAAGGCATTTGTTGAAGCTGAAACAGTCACAGGAATGACACAGACTCTCAGTTCCAGAAGATGTCAAGAACACTCTCCAAATTTAGGCAGATCCCTCAGTGTAACAAATACTAAAGCTAACAAAAAACAAATACAAAGGGCTTTGAGATGTGCCCTCAAAACCACTCTCGGGAAACACTTCAGAGGCATGTAAAAATATTTTTGGGAGTTTCCAGAGATTCTTTGAGATCCTCTAATGGAAAACAAACAAAACCATAAATTTTAGTGCATGTCAGATTTTTCTATAACATATAGAATTTCTGAGCTAGGAAAATAACCATCAGATGATGCATGACTTGTTTAGGAAAATTCTGTTTCCAACTTTTTGGAGGATGGGGGGGTTATTTAAACCAGGTATTAAAAGAACATTAAGAACATTCCTCCCTGTCTTCTCCCTTCTCATGACACGTCTTTCTACTGCTTTATAAAAAAAACAGGATCTATACAAAGTTTTACACTTACAAATTTTATTATTTTTTTAACCCTCAAAGGAACTTTCTGGGTGAAGTTACTGAAGCTTAAAAGATATTTAAATAAGGTCTGAAGATGTCACTTTAAAGAAAAACCAAAAAACCTGACCTGTCTCTTTCAAAAATATCAAGAGTAAAGGTGTGCCTGACTATAACTCCTGCTTGTTCACCCTTCAGAAATAAGGTCTCACCTAACAGCAAGCACTGTTCTTTCCCCAAAACCTGCAGAATGAGAGATTGCTGCACACTAATCGTACCAGTAATGTCACACTTTGCTGAGTAGCTGACTTTATGAGAAAGAACAAATGTCTCTCTTGCAAGAATGCTGTGGTGCTAGTGATGTTTTTAAGAATTCAAAATAGTTTTCCATAAAAGCCCATTTCTAGTGTGATTTTATAGAGGCAAGAAATACTCTTTTAAAATTTAGGATGCAAGTTGGCCCTGTTTCTGCATTTTGCTCTAAGGCAAAGTTTTAAATGAGAATTAAAAACCAAAATTAAATGCATCACCGGGATGCTTTAATGATGGAATTCCCTCTGATTAATCAATTCAGTCACCAAACCTACTGCCAAGTACCACAAATCCACTGAGACCCATCCACTTTTGCTGAGAATGCTGAGAATGCCCCAAGCAGTCTCTCTACACATGGAACACTTGTTCTGGGCTGTAAGAACAGAGAATAAAACCCTGCCATCTCCGAATGTGCTCGAGAGTTTAAAGGGGGTGTCTGCCAAAACAGCCCTGTCTAGTCCAGTTGGAGCACACAGGAATGCAATGATTACCCTGGGCATACTTCACAAAGCTCTCTACAACTATCATTACAGTCTTGACTCATTTTGACAGGTATTAGAATATTTATAAAATTCAAGTACACTCTCAACTTTTTTGAGGTCTGTTTTTCCTAACGAAATGTCACTTCTTTCAAACTTCTCTACTCCTGTTGTACTAAAAAAGAACCATCTTCCCAGCAGCCTCCCTGAGCCCCTCCAGCACTATTTTCAAAGAGTGAATGTTCAATTATTCAGTGAAACAAGACAATGGTGTATTAAAGGGAAAGCTCAAGATACATCTTAATAAAGTTTCAGTGCTCCTTGTTTCTTAATTATCTTTCAGTTTTATAATTTGGAGCAGCTCTACGTCTATAAACAGCTGCTGGTCTTCAAAATGGAAATTCAATCATTAACTGCCAGCATTGTAATTTATTTACCACTGACAGCCTGTATTTTGATTTTATTAAGTTTTTGCATGCTCTATTTCAGATATTTTGAAGGAGTACTCAGGAGGCACAGGGGCTCATTACATAAACCAGCCCATGACTAAAAAAACCCAACCAGGTAATGGGAAAAGTGAACTAAACCCACAATAATTATTTCTCTGTCAGTAAGATGTTAGAAGCCATTTAAAGCAGATCACTGCATTCATGTACAGATACTCCTGATGTGGCCTCAGCAGGGAAGTGGCAAAATTCAGGTTATATCTCATAAATACAGTAAACAAAGGTTTGGGTCCCACATGCCTTTTTCAACTCTAATCTTTGAAAACCACATCCCTTTTCAATACAGTAGAAGAAGCATTGCTCAGGAAAGTAGAACACAACACAGATATAACAACTAACATGTATTTTTAGCTTTATTTTAATAATGTAGTCAGTGCACTGTTTCCTCTCTTCGAGAATAAGCTGCAGGGTTTATCTCTGATCATCTCAAAATTTCAGCTCATCCATTGGAAAAAAAGCCTTTGAAGAACAAGAACTTGGAATTTTTAACACAAGTGTTTACATATCTCAGCATTTTTCACATTTCTTCATTTAGGTCTATAAAATGTAAATTCACTCAAATCTTAGTGAGTTTTTTCCTATTGTCACGAAGACCTATCAAAACATAAATAATATTTTTCAAGTCTTTTACCGTCCTACAACTGCCATAATACTCAACTTTTAAATACCACATTACATCACAATTTGAAACTCCAAATCACTTATTACTTTTATTTGTATATAAAATTGTAACAGGTATACAAAAACCCCTACTAGAAAGTAAAATGAAGCATGTTCAATTGTTAGTGTGAAGTGAAAATCTGAGCAATATAAATACATGAAAAGACAGGTTATCAGTGGCCAGGTATCTCGTATTTTTCCCTGCTGTACATGGTGACAACCATCACTTTTCCAAACCCACCAGTCACAGAAAAACATGTTTGCCAGTACCCCCAGCCCTAACTAACCAAGGAACATAAAGAAATTACCTGCATCTTCCAATGGAACATAAAGCAATAGGATCTCCCACCACAGCTACCAAGGATTGTGCTCTTGTAATGGCAGTGTTGAGAAGTTTGTAATTAGACAGAAAACCATAATCCAAGTCTTCTGTTGAATCCTCCAGTAACTGCTCTTTCCTTTTAATTGGAGTTTGCTTATGTTTGCATGTGTGCCGTGTTCGTACTGTGCTGAGGAACAAAACTCTGAACTGTTTTCCTAAAATGAAACAAAAAACATCTCTGAGATAATTGTTGCTATTTCTGCTCATACCGTGGCCAGACCACTGTCCTTGCCAGCCAAATTTCACACCTAGATGTTCTGAACTCATAACTACCCTTCACATGAAGAGCTTTATGCAAGAATAATAAGATTTAAAAATTTTAAAAGATGCACTATAAATAGCATATTCCATTACAAGAATATTTCCTCTTTAAAAAACTTACTTTTTCACCTTGATATTAATCAATCCTGAACTTTCTGAAATGTTAATTATCTTAACAGTATTGCCTATCAGTCAATAACAAATCTTGAATTTATTTATTCTACCTTAAAAATAAATTCTGGACATTCTTGATTCAGATTTTTAGATTTCTCAAATACATGAATATCTACCATGAAAAAACAGAGCAAACCACTCACTGTCACTCAGTTACTTTATCATCTGCCTTTGTTTATTACTGACTAGAAGTGCAACCTAGCAACAGGCTATGCCTACACAAAATCCTTGTTATCAATGTGATTCCAGGAAGAAACACCTAAATTTTTAGGCTCCTTGCAGTTTATTCCACAGATGGAAAAGAAATCAGTAAAACATGATAAAGCTCTGTTACATTGGTATTTGGAACTCTAAAACCTATCAGTTTGTTAAAAACGTTTGATTTATGTTTAAAATCTATCAGTTTCCACAATTTTCACTCAACTTATTTTTTAAGTAAGGTTGAACTAAATTTTAAGAAAAGACAAAGATATCTTTTTGAGAAAAGATAAATCTCACATCCACGAGTTTACAGTCAATGCTGGAGCAACATCTGCACCGCAGCTCTCCTTTTGCTGCCACGGCTTTAGGGTAATTTTAGTAAATTATAAGGTAATTTTATGAAGTTATTATTGCAGCAGACACATTTCCCCCTGCCCAGCCCAGCTCTGGGCCCCAGCCCTGCTCCTCACCCTGCACGTTGAGCACCCTCTCCACGCTGACGTCGGACAGGCGCTTCTTGCGCAGCTCGGCGCGGATGCGGAACACCTGGTCAGCGTACGGGGTCACCACCCCGATGCTGCCATCGTCCAGCTTGCCCCAGGCCACGGGCCACTTCCTCCTCAGTTCCTCCACACGCTCCACCACTTCAAACACCTTGGAAGAAAGGCAGGATTCTTAAAAGCCTTGCCCCACCGAGCACCACTCTTTGATATGGAAAGGGAATTTGAGCTTTAAAGCTCTGAAACACTTACATGACACAGTGTTACACAAGCAATGATACTACTGCAATGATCCTACAGTGATCCTCTAAAGTAACCTGAATTAAAACAAGTATTCACTATACAGCACCCTTTTTCATCTTGAAATAAGTTTTCTCACAAAAGCTGTAGTTAAAATTGCAAACTTCAAAATTACATTAATAATCTTAATTTTCATTCTTAGGTTCTTACAAAAATGTCAAGAAGTATGGCATTTCTTGTCATACTTCAACTTATTTCTGTAAGTAAATGTACTGCCTAAATAGATATAATTTAATTTTTATTCTGGATTTGATATATGTCATCTTTGAGTCTGATAACTCTAGACACAGAGTCCGTATACCAGAGCACAGTCATCTTCTATTCCAAAGGATACCATTGGGAGTTTCAGATTATTCATCAATTGCTAGATCCTCTCTGTGAAATACTACGAAATGTGCTACCTGAGAAGACTAATGTGTAATAAAACCTGAAAACCTCCCCCTGTGAGGAGACAGCCTCCAAGTAACCTCCTGCCTGAGCAGCTCATTTTAACACACCAGAGGTACTGCACTGCACAGGGTATTTCTGAGTAACTTTATAGAAGGTGATTGTGATTCCTTTTTTTATTATTATTATTACTTTTAATTTATATTCAATAAATATTTCTCCAGCTATTTAAAGCATGGTAATTCATGCTGTTTTCCTACAGCATTACAAATGCAAGCTCAGCCTCCAAAAGGAAAAAAAAAGTATCTGTTAATCCTTAAAAAGTCACAAATAGTTTATTTTTGGCAATTTCAGAGGACAGTGAAAACATGGGACTGTTTTTAAGCAAGTCCTGAATGTTTTTGTGACATCAATTCTTGCATTTAAAAGCCAGCTCTACTGACAAAGGATATTAGAATAAACTTTGATATCTATAAAAACCGTAGCACAAAAATAATAATCCTTTGTAGGTATTTTGGCAAGATTCTCTGAAAGTATATAGCTTCTGGGTATGTATTTAGAGTTAATACCACATAGGGAAATTTTAAAATGAAGACCAACAAGGAAAAGTGTATTTCCCTCACATATTAATATTAAGAATAATTCTTAATATAGGCATCAATGAACCACAAGATGCCCCAATGCAAACATCCATTAAGGGTCAAAGAAAAAATTCTCCCTCATCATCTAATTTCACTTTTTCCTGCTGGTGTTTAAGGAGCTGTTGTCCTTCATTTCTGCCTGTGGCCATTAATGACTCACAGTTTTCAGACAGTTACTTGGCCACTGAAGATATTTTTAGGTCTTTTACAACTTTTTTTAAATGGCAAAGCAATCCAAGTAGATTAATAAAAGCAGTCAGGTGTCCAGAAGTCATTGGAGCTTCTTATTTAAGAAGATATTTTAACACAGCAAAGAACGTTTAACAAATGCAGCACAACAACAACAAACAGGTTTCAGATTGTGCAGCAGATGAACCCCACCATGATCAACATGGGGAAATAGGCAGCTCTGCAGTGCTTTGTAACAAGCACTAACCAGAAATTCCTCCTAAGCTTATGAAAATTACTGTTATTTCTTTGATTTTTCTCTCTCTCCCCTAACTGGAGGTGACTGGGAAAAGGCACCTTCCGCTATGAAAAGCATTATCAAGTCAGAAGGTGGGAAGTGGGTGCTGCTGCATGTGTTTGTTCTTGTGGGCTCAGGTTGTTTGGTACTTTTAAACACAAGGGAAGGAATCAGAATGAAAGTCATTTTTGAAGAATACAAATAAATCTATGTGAAACAAACACATGGAGAATAAGTTCTCACCTAAAAGAATCTCATCTGCGCATTATCAGTTAGACACTGATCCTAAACATATTAAAGGAAATGTGAAATGTTACTCCAGAGGACTCTTATCTGAGTGGGAACATTTCTACAACAGTCAAAGAAATCTAAGTTTTACTTCAAAGTGCAGTTACTCTCAGTTGCTAAGATACATCCATCAGAATGTCACATAAATTATCAGGAAAGACATCCTGAAGAATGAGCCTGGGAGAATGAGATGTGGCTTATAATTTGCAGAGAAAAAAGAAGGTAAATTAGTGGAAATGTTTACTACAATTGCAACTTTCATTACATCATGTTTAGTGAACTCCATGTTCCCCTTTCCTAGTAGAGGACAATTTATGTCTTCCACCCACACTGGGCATAAACCAGTAAATTTGGGAGAGTGGAGCTTTAAGAAAACAATCAACAGTAAAAACAAAGAGTTACCTCTGCATTATTGTAAAAAGCTGTACTATTTTTTTCTTGCACATCTTCTCCACGTGCTGTGAAGAAAGTCAAAGGGTAGAAATCTTTGTGTGCTGGCTGCTTTCCACTTGCCATCAATTTGCCTTCATAGAAAAGTTCGGATGTGTAACTGTAACAAGGCAAAACAGGGTAAGATGTGGAGTCTACACATGAGCTCACTGATAAAATATGCAAATCTCCCTGATGAAATATGCAACCACAAAATACTTCATAAGGAAAACAGAACCGCTGATTACTATTCAGCATCTTCAAATGATTTCTCTGAACTGATATTTCCCTACTACAGACACAGCAGAAGGTACTAAAAATATGCTTCTCCAACACTTTTTCTACAAAGGCTGTTTTTCCTTCTCATCTAAAGCTCAACAAAGTTATGAACATTCTCACTGATGCTTCACTCAGAAGTTCTGATGGCTGAAAACTGGGCAAAAGAACACTTGCTGTCTGGCACTGGTTATTCCCCAGGCTGGACAATGAGCTTGTTCATGTCAGTTATGAGTTATTGAACACGGAAGATAAATTTACTACAGATTTCGTGTGCACTGAGCACGACGCGGGCCAAGCGTTCAGCTGTCAACCAAGCTTTTCTTCTGTGACTTCTACTCCAGGCTGATCTATGTTGCTAGAGACCAGAAACCCAACCACAATAGAGCTCCTCTGCTGGCAGCAGCCATTCCAGCAGCTGGCTGACTGAAAAAGAAATGAGGCAAGAACTACTTCATGGTGAAATGTAGGAGGAAAAAAGGCAAACTGAATGGAATGAGACAAAAAGGCAGCAAGGAGAGACTGCAGAGAGCTGCAAATGCTGTATGCTATTGCACAGTAGAGCTAAATGAATGCACTGGCTTCCAGTAATTAGTGAATTTTGGTACCATCTCACTTTCAATGCTCAGCCTCCAACCTTAACCTTCTTTGGATATCACTCAGAGGCTGCAGTAACCTCAGTACAGCCTGACATGAAGACAACCAAAGCAGGAGACTGTGAAGCTCAGGTGGGTCCATCGAGTTCTTCCAGGATTCCAGAACTGCAGCTTAAGATGGAAACAGCTGCTCATGGAAAAGCCACAGAAACTTTCCTGCTACCAAATCACCATCAACGCACTGCAGCCCACCCCTGACCTGAACTGCCTTACCCTGGACAACCCTGAAGAACACTGGGCTCCAATCTGGGTTGGGTTGTCACCACAGCAGCCAGGGGGCAAAACTAACCATCTCTTCTGCAAATTAACTTTTAGTAATGAGATCTCATTAAACAACTAAACTTTTCTGTATGGGCTGTTTTTTCCAATTACAGCTACAAAGTCAGGCTGAACTGTTGGCTCGTTCTTTCCTCAATTTCTCATGGTGTCTCTGCTTCAGTGAGGTAAAGATGATTAATGAGCCCTTCATCTTCCTGTACTTCTGTCCTAAGTGTCATGGTCCCATTTGTCAAGGGAAATTCCATATTATACAAAAAAAGAGACTTGAGACATCTCCTAAAGGGCCCACCAGGAGAGTGTTCAGCTGTTTTCACCTCACTCAGCAACACCTCTCAGTGGAACTGGGCACACTGGACTTTCACCAGAGAACCAACCAGTCCCAGTGGTGTTTCTGCATCCTCACCTCAGTGTTCAACACAGTGAATCTTTCTTGGAACTCCCTGTCTGAACTCCATCTGCTGAAGTGAATTTTCATGATCTTTCTGAGGCAAATGACATGGAAGTGATCTCTAAAGAAAAGCTGAAATGATCCCTTCCTTTACAGATGTCCTCTCATTTCAAAATCAGAAACTCAAAAAATGGGTAAGAAATTTAGCACCACTCAGCCTATAATTACAAAGCCCATAAAGTGAAGACAGATCAAGCTATGTAAGAAAGTATTTTAGATTCTCACTTTTGATTCCCCAGAGCACTTAAATATTTCTGTTTTCGCTTTGAACACAGTCATAACCTAATTAGTGTGACTGGATACCAACATAATATTCCTCAGTACATATTTGAGCCAGGATTTAAACTTTAGCATTTTTCCCCATGATTGCACTTACTCTTTCCAGCACAGCTCGTGGATGAGCTCATTACACTGGCAGCCATTAGTTTATCACAGCATAAAAATGCAAACCCACTGATTAATGTGTCTTGAAAGAAGTAAAAAAAGATGTCAACGGTAAAGAAACATGCTCAAAATTTGACCTAATTTTTTCCATTCACAGTTGCATATCCATATGTTCCTTACATTGCCCACAGCTTACCATTCCAAGATAATTCACCCCAGTAAATCTAAAATTCTGAAATGGTTCAAAGAAGCATAGAGCCTATATAATAGACTGCTGGGTGGTTAAAAAGGGAAAGCTGGCTCTTCTCTGGTTTAGTGTGCAAGCAGCCAAAGCACCCCCACCTGAATGAGGGGTCTGTCCCACAGCCCTGGCAGCTGCTCTAGGAGACCAAATTACAACACAAAATTACTAATTAACTTTGAAACAAATAAGATTTCATGACAGAAACACTTCAGCTGTGCTTGGCTCTTTTGCTTACTTGCAAGCAGTCAGAAGAAGCACATGATACAGTGAAAAAGTTCACACCTACTTGATGATTGCTTCATGGGAGCGATAGTTCTCACACAGCAGGATCCTGCACGGGAATTCTGCAGGGTAGTGCTCGTAGAGCCGGTCGAGCAAGGAAACATGAAGGTTTCTCTCCCTGGCAAATTCACTGTAGACAAAAGGACTGAGCTGTAATAGACACACACACATAAAGAAAATGTAACTAAATGGGTGGACTTGGAATTTCATGCTCCCAGCATACGTATTTGCATCGTTTTTGCATCAAATCAAAAATGAAACCTCCCTTTTACTGGACATTCATCATTGGAAGAAAAAGACCACGGCTCTTCCACAGAAATGCTCCTTCCTACCAGAAAAGTAACAAAAGACCAGCATGGTCTTAAAGGAACAATAAAATATTCAATAACTATGCAGAGCCCTTCTATCTAAGTTTAACACTCAAAACTGTGTTTAGAATACACCATTATTCTGACAACCACTTTTACAATTAAGTTATTACCACAAATAGTACAAATCAGAAAATAAAGACAATTTAGTACCATTTAAAAAGTTAAATAGAAATGTTGAAAAAGCAAAAACCCAGTGACCTATTTACTATTACACTAAACTCCTAGGGGCCTGTTTAACAATAAAACCACCATCTATTATAACAGGAAAAACAGAACCAAAGATGACAAAAATGAGATTTTTAAAATACAATTTCCAAGTGTAGAAATGAAGCCAATCTATTTTGTCATTCTGAATTCATATGATTCAGACTCTGAGCTTCACTTCAGCTAAATATTAGTTTTTGAAATTTAAATACTGGACACCTGATAGAGGATCTCCTGTAAGACCCTGAGCTATAGAGCAGCGTGAGACACACAGGGAAGACTTCACCCACCCAGCAGGGCTGATGAGATCAAGCCTGAAGTAAGAATTCCAAGCTCTTGAAAAGCATTTTGAGAGCATTATATAAAAAGCACTACCCCAGTCCTTGGCATTACTAATATCATTGAAATTATCCAGTAGCATTAAATCATAGGTGGCAACACCATTCTGAGTTTGTTACTGTACCAAAGCAAATATCCACTCTACTGCTACTGGGAGATGCAAAGAGAATTAAAGGCAAATGTATAAAACCAAATAAATCTGGCCTAAATCAATAAAGCAAGTAAAGCTGACTTTTCCAAGCATGCTTTCTCATGCCTACAGGCTGCAAAATGACAGCCATAATCAGTGTTTTAAACTCTCCAAACCAAGCAGCTCCCAGGCACTTTGCAAAAACATAAAAGCACTGGCTAGTTTCAGTTTCCCATTTCTCAGTTGTTCAAATCTTCACCAGATTAGATGCTTCTAATGAAAATTTAAAGTTCTGTCAATCCTAATTCTCCATACTCTTGAATTCTTTAAAAAATCAACAGGCAATACCAGTCATGAACTCCTGACTTTAACAAATATCCTCATATCTTACTCAAATAACATCCCTGGAATTCTCCTTGGATTCCCCATCTATTATATGATTATGCAGATAAATAACTGAAATAGATAAATACAAATACTCTACATATGCACTTCATACTCAAAAATTTAATAGCTCTTACCTGCATATGGTCTCCAGCCAAGACAATTCTTGTGTTTTTATTAGCTAATGCTAGAGGCATAATCGTTTCACACTCCATAGCTTGAGCAGCTTCATCTAACAGAATGTGTGTAAAAAACCCTGTAAAACAGAGATATCAGCAAATAAATGAAACTTGAAATATGATAAAATTAGTATTAATAACAAAACAAGAACTTAACATCCTGTATTCTGATAGCAACCAAAACTAGAATTAAAAAAAGATATGGCTCACACAAATTAATTTCTAGCAACTACTGAAAACCACACAATTTTCAAACCCATCAAATGACCAACAAATGTCACCTGGTTGCCAGTGACATTAGCAGGAGCCCCCAGGTCTGCCTCTTTCTTGTGATACTCATGAAACTAAGCACGAGTTTTATCTGAGCCCTCCTTAAACCAAGAAGAAATATCTCTTGGCAGACCATCCCTCAAGAGGTTCTCAAATCTGAAAGTCATTTCACCACCATGAAAGTTGAAAAGCTTTGGACAGTGACAATGACAAGGAATTCCTCATGTACTTGAGCCCTAATAACTATTTTATATACTAAATTTCCCATTAAAATTGCACACATACCTGAGCATTTTGCTGGTTATGGGCTTAAAGGAATGTTGGGGGGAAAAAAGGAACAGAAGTTGAAGGAAAATTTAAATTCAATCTTATGATAATATTGGACCAAAGGTTTGGTGGGAATCTACACACTGGAGAACATGCACTTGAAAAAAAAACTTGGCCACTGTAGATTTACATTTTATGAAATCTAAACTCAGGATAGGTATAGAAGTGGTTTTATGCATTGATGTCTCTGATATATTAAGGTTTAAAATGAAGTATTAGAGGACTTAGTGCACCATCCAGTTCAGATTACATACATAAAAATGTAGCAATTTTCTTTGGAAAACATGAATTTCACACAGCTGCACACACATTGCTATGGCATCACTGTACACAGCCCACTGCCAAACAAAGCAGCTATTTCTGCCTAAAGACACAAAAATATTTACCATAAATTCCATATTAGTTTTCTCTGTTGCAACAAATGCTTAAATGTAGCCATAAAAAACTAACCTTAACAACTTATGTAAAGAATTTCCATGTTCTCCAAAAATCAGATTATTTAATTTGGAGATCAGGGAAATAATAAACCCTAAGCAGCCTCTGCCCCAAAAAATCAGTTTAATATATTTCAGTTTATCATGTATCATATTAACCAAGACAGGGCTTGTATGTGTGGGAGTTGTCTACAAAACTAAACAATTCTCAAAACAAGGGAAAAGAGCTCTCTGTTATTTATGCTTACATGCTCCACTGAGTAATGACCTTAATGAGCATAATATTCAAAGTCAGAATCTCAAAAAGAATTTTCCCTCTTGGACCTCAGAAACACCAAATCATAGATAGTACTGCTTCTTTATTTAATGTTTTTTAAAGAAGGAAAAAGAAGAACAAGCAAAAGGTTAATCAGAATGCCAGCAGTTTACAGCTTTGTAATAAACATTTGCTCATAAAAAAACAAAAGAGCATTTTGAGATTATCACTGTTTATTTTTTAACAGTTCCAAGAATTGGGTAAGGGAGCAACACTGGCAAGAGGAAGATAGTCCTCAAGCATGGACACTTCTTGTCTAGAAATTATCTTACCTGGTTCAAGATCCAGCTGACATAGATACTGTGATGTATTTAAAGTAACAACTACTACTCGTTGCTTAAGGATGTCCTCTTTTTGTGGCATCTGAAAGGTGGAATGTGTGCTTGATATCAAACAGTACTGATGCACAACTGGGTGAACAGTCTTTACCCAGCGATTTCGGAAATATACCCTAGGAAAGAAAAATGG
Organism: Pseudopodoces humilis; assembly: GCF_049639895.1. Classification (NCBI taxonomy): domain Eukaryota; kingdom Metazoa; phylum Chordata; class Aves; order Passeriformes; family Paridae; genus Pseudopodoces; species Pseudopodoces humilis. The sequence goes on from NC_142220.1 coordinate 3,182,944, forward strand.
GTTTAGTTTCCACGAGCTCTGGACACAGCGACAGCCTAGTAGTTCAAGTATTTCAAATACTAATATTCTGTTCTCTGCTAAATAAATGTCATTTTCAAGAAGTAAAACACCACAACTGTGCAGAATTACATGCTAAAATGTCATGGATTCACCTTCTATTATTGCAGTGCAGTTTTACATATATGAACAGTTAGCAGGTTTCAATTCACATATAGAAATCTGTAAATGCTTCAAAAATTTGTCCTGTAATGCCTGTTTAATTTTAAACTTACAATAAACTCATTTTAAAGAAGTATTTCCTGACCTGAAATGTAACTATAGCCCAGAGTATGGAACTGACAGTGGTCTGCACATCTCAGCCACTGCAGCTGATATATGAAATATATTCAAATCCTGTTGTTCCTTCCACCCATCCCATGTGTTGTCTGAATTCTACAAACCAAACATGAGGTGGGTTCATCTTTTTATCATACTATTTTACCATAACTGTGAAATTCTGGTTAAATAATGAGAAAACAGTGCCAGAAGTTTGGCTGGAGCCTAAAATATAAGAACATTGACTTCATTGACAAGGACTTCAGACACCCTCCCATGACGTTGGGCCATTTTAACCATGGGATCAGTGAATTTTTCCCAGGAGGGGATGACTTGTTACAGCCAGTTCAGCTACATGGAAGAGAAACACAGAAGAGAAAGGGTTGTGTACAGAGTACAAGTAACTCCACAGGGTGAACACATCCAGCAAGGAGCTGGATAAAGGTGCCTTGTGACACCTCCATCAGGTGTTCCTCACCACTGTAATCTCTATCAAGAACTATAAATCTGAAGTAGAACCTTTAAACTACAAGAAATTATTATACAGAAATTAAAGTTGGATTTTTTTTTAAATTTATTTCCAAAGCAAATTAAGATGAAATTAATTAAATTCAGTTCTAAATATGGGATTTAATGTTGTTCCATTTAGCTATTCATTATTTTATTTTTCTTGCACCCATAGTTCAAATCCCAAATTATTAATAAAGTGCTTGGAAAAGTGTAATTATGCACCTAATTGCAGAGCATGAGTGCACTGGCTGGACTCTGGATTATCACATGTCCACCCACGTCTGAAAATTACAGCTGAGCTCTGTGTAATGTGAGAGAAACGAGTACCAGGATTAGAATAAATCTGGTTTGTGAGAATACAATGTGCATTTTGGACAAAATGAAATGCAAAGGTACTTCAGTACCCTGAATGACTTTTTATTCAACAACACAACCAAGGCAAATCCACACCTGGAGACCAAAGGTAACTCCAGGTAACTTCAGTGCAGGAACAACCCCCACACTCCTGAGTCATCCTCAGAACAAGAGGATTCTAATGTTACCCCCACATATTTATTTCTTCTCAGCTATCAAACGGATGAGCTTTATTTGATAAACTGTTATTACACCAAGTCATGGCCTAACAGCTACAACAAGGGAGTCAGATAACCTCTGCTCCACCTATCCCAGCTTTTTTATCCTCAGCTTTTGTGTGCTTCACTTTCCCAACCTTAACTGGGTAATACTTACCCACCACCTCACAGGAGTACTGTGAGCAGTACTGAGTTTATTGTGAGTTTATGTTTGTAAAGCACTTTGAGATTCTTGGATGAAAGGTGCTATTGAAATGCAAAATATTATGGTTATTAGACATTATTATACCATGCACTGTCTTTTATTACAAAAATTCAACTGTGGGTGACTCACAGATTGGCTGACAGCATTTCAAACTGCATTGCTGCTTACCCATTAATTTCTTTTATTTTGATGTGAGATCAAATAGGTATCCCAGAGCTATTATTCACCACTGGCATAAAAACACCTGACAGATGTGACTACTTCGAAAATGTCATGAGAGAAGTTAAGCCTCACTGAACAAGGACTTTCTTTCTCAGGTGCAACTCGGGCTAATAAAATCACCCATAATTTCATTATTAGATGTTTTTCTCTCAAAGCTGGAAGAACCAATTACAAAAATGGGGTTTACCAGCTTAACACAAATCATAACATTTCACCCTGCAACATGCCCTTAACTTCTGATTAAACTAACAACTAAACTTCTAAAATGTTTAGTCTTAAACCTGCATAAGCAGAGTCCCTTAACTCCAGCAGTCAGATAGTTACTAATCAAAACACTCATTAGTACCCACAACACATTTTATTATTATTTGGGTACAAAGTTGGCAAAAGCTGCAGCCACAGAATCCAATCCCAGCCACAGTTTACAAGAGAGATCTTTTTTTTCCCCATCACATGCCTCATATCAAGGATTTAATTCTGGAGAAATGAAAACCTTGCAGGGTAAGGTTTACCCAAACCACAGGCAGTGAAATTACTGGCACATACACGGAGCATTGCCTCAAAATGGAAATCCCAGACTATAAATTGGGACTCAATCTTCTGTAAACAAAGGCAGTGAATATATCCACTGTATTTAATGCTTGGTTAACATACAAGGGATCTGCATTTCCTGTGGAAATCCAGCTCACCTTTATTTCTAAGTTAGCATCTGGATACCCACAAGAGAAGCCTTGATGTCTGTGCATCTCCAGCCAATGAGCCCAAGAATTCCACAAGCTGTCAGCTAACCTGCCTGTGCTTCCATCATCTTCCCTGCCATGACATCAAAAAAGAAATTTTCCCCAACTATTTCAACTAAGTGTCAGTCAAATCAAGTAGTTCCAGGCTGGGATTGCTTCTAGCCACTTAAAATACACTTGTAAAATTTAATAAAGAGGGAGTCTGGAGTCAGAACCTCTGAGGGAGGCTAAAAAGAGTTTCATTTGTACTCCTGTTCAACAACACTAACTTCTTCTGGTGATTCCTTACAACAGAGTGACTGGGGACTCAACTTCAGCTCTTCAAAACTTCTTTTCCCTCTTCTGAACTTGACTCCTCTCAGTTCAGAATAGAAAGGCCAGGACTCTCCCCTTCAGGCTGTCTTCCAATAAACCCTTCTTGGATACATCCCACCTCCTCAGCTTTTGTGCTGTGACTTCTCACTTGAAATCCCTCAAGTAAAAAGAGCACAGAAACTCAGAGGGAAAGAAATCTAGCAGGCTAATTTCATGTCTCTGTTAAGAGACCATTAAAAAAAAAATAAATCTAACTAGTCCCAAGAAGCCTAAAGAAAACCTTAAAAGGACCTGATTTCCCTTCTCCATTTCTTTATATCCATCTCCAAAGAGAGGCTCATTCTCACAAACAAGTATCTTCCTTGGGATGCAGAAATGTGATGTGAAAAACCTGTCCTGCAACTTTAAAGTTCTCTTTTTTCAATCTCTTTTTCCTTTAAAGATGGATAAGATGGAAGCTAGAGTTTCAGGAAAAAAGCAATTGGTAGAAGTGTCATTTATTTTCCAAACCAATGTTTGATAAGATGAATTAATTCCATTTTCAGTACAGGAACTTTGGAAAAAGGGGCAATGGTTTCTTAAAACCTGCTGGGGGTTTTTAGTCTGGGCTGCTGTTTGCTTTCTTTTTTACTTAAACTCTGGCTCCTATGGATTAGTTTTTGTAACCTGGATGATTTTTAGCTAACAGCCACATACTAAAGCTACCTGGTTCCAGGATATATGTAAGACTTACACACGGATGTTATGATCAAAGTAGTAAAAAAATGAACTGAAGGGGTTTCAGTGAGATATTTTTAACAGAACCAACTTATTTTTTGACACTGCTGAACTGAAGATACTAGTTTCACTTACTCCTAAGCAAGAACACGCTTAGGAATAAATAAAAATATTCAATATACGGATGAAGGCTCTGTCAACCTCTTTTCCCTTAGTGTTCCATATAAAACCAGCGTATGGAAACAACTCAATCTGAAATATGCAAGTAAAATAATACTCAATTAATATTATAACAATACCTCAACCACTGCCCAGCAACATGCAGAGGAACTGCTACTTCTCTGCTTGCTGGAGTTTTTAGGAGAGGAATTCTGCTACAGCACTCTCCTAGCTCAGCACCCACCTCCAGAAGGTTCCAGCAGCCGATGGAGACAGGCACAGAGTAAAATAATATACAAATTAGGAGCCAATTACTCCCTCTTACAGCTCTGACTCACCATCTGAAGGTGCCTGGCTGCTCCTGCACACTAAAAATCAGGTGTCTCACCATCAAACAGAAGCACTTAATCGAGGCTCTCTCCCCCCAGCTGTAGCTTGGGTTTGGGTTTCATTCCTTCAGAAACATTTCTGCATTCATTTACATGAGTGTATGAAATTGTTTCAGTGTCAAGTTTCTCCAGTAAAAGGCAGGTTTTGCAGTGTGCCCCTAATACAGTTGACTCATCTAATCAAACCCAGGGGCACAGTTTTTTTCTGGGTAATAATTTGTTTATGGGCATCAGGACTAGGAGAATTTGGCCTTCAGGCTTCACTGGTATTTCATTTAGGTGCAGAAGTTAAGATTTAATATAAATTCTCACTGTTCACTCTGACTTTGTATTTTCCAAAGGGCACAGAAGGCTATTTTATTAAGAGAAAATACAAATTTGTAACATGATATTTAAACAAAAAGCCCCACAAACCCTACTTTTCAAACTTTTATGTCACATCACTGACAGGATAATTTATTTAATGTACATCTTACTCACAGAAATATCTACATGGTTTTCAGTACAAAATGTTAAATAATTTAGCCTTCCTTTTTTAAAAACAACATAAATATTATAAAATGTTATGTTGCTCTCCACTAAGCCAACTCATCACTTGTAGAGTAAATAAGGGATAAAATCTACAGCAAAGTGTTCAGTTATTTAGAAACACAATGAACTCTGCAAGCAGCACATCTACCTTGAATAATTAACAGCTTCTGCTCCACTTGATGCTTCCTTTAAAACACTGTGAGAGGCTCAGATTCCCTTGTTTAATCTAACAGTAATAATTTTAATTTGAAAATACACCCTTACAACAGTCAATAAGGGAGGTACATACATTAATAATTTTGAACTGGGAGTCTCACACACCTCCAGTTTGGATTCAGAAAAATTGACCTTTAACTCCTGCCAGAGCAGGTTAATGCCCTTTGTGCTCAAACAGCAATTATCTGTCAGAATTTTTATTTGAACCATACAAACTTATGGATCCATTAACATATACACACAACTCCAGAGGTGGCTCCATTTTCTTAAACTTCAATTTTTTATAGAAGTGTCCTGACTATTTGAACAGCATCAGACAGCAGCACTTTCTGAAGGCTTCATAACAAATACTACAATGATTAAACTTAAATTCAAACATTCAGTGACTTAAATTACATGCTGTGATTGTCTTGGCAAATAGGCACATAAATTTTAACCATAAGAAAAATAACACTTTTTATGTTTTTCATATTTCTGAGACTGGACTACACAATTGAAAACTAGGCAGCAAAAAGCTGGCAACAATAAAACTGTATTTAACAGTTTTAATATTTGAAGTGTTAAATCACACTTCAATATTCCCAAAAGGGTCGATTACACACATTTTTTGCCTTCAGAAAATTAAGACCTCCATAATGTTTTTCATCCCAAAGTGCTTTACAAATCACCTTAAGACAATCTATGTTAAAACACAACCAGATCAAAGATATATTTTAAAAAATAACACTGCCCTCTTTCCCTTGGCCAGACCCTCAGTGTCTGTAAAATGTCACATGGCAACCAAAGCCAACAGACCTAAGAGAATTTACACCTGTTGTAAACGTAGCCCATTCACATAACTTCACTGGCTTTACTGACATTGCATAAAATACAAGTCCAGGATGGCTTTTAATAGCTAGCAAGTAAACACAGAGTCATTTTCTTAGTAATATTATAAATTCACCCACTGGCATTGAGAAAATGACGCCCATAATTTAAACTCTATATATACACCAAGTTAGCAGTATGAAGTATACATTGTGATTACTGGGCAAAATGTTCCCAGGAGCAGATTTATGCCCATAAATAAATCCTCCTTAACTATTTCCATGCAAGTTTACCCTCCTTGCTCTTCAGATTCTGCTTTTCTTTTTTACTGTAAACCAATTTCCCCAAAACACCCATGGTAAGTACATCTCAACACATAAATAATCACACTGATTTATCAGAAGAGGCCAAACTACTTTCACATGATTCTCTAAGTAAGTAGCTCCTGTGATACCAAAATGTTTCTTCAAGAAGACAGGTGAGGAGCCCCAGTTTCCAAATTAGCCTTGTAATTGTGAGTCAAATTTTTCAGAAATTAAAATACAATTGAAGTCCATTTTATTTTATCATAGTAGCTTTTAGAGGAGCATATCAAAAGCTTGCTCATTAGGAAAGACACATTTATCAACAGAATAATAAAAGCTTAAAAAAGGATGTCTATTTTTATTTAACAAATGACCAAAAATTATGTTACAATATTTCAGGTTCTTTTTAGGCTGTTTTTAAAAGCACTGCTGCTAATGCCAATACACTTTTATGTCTTAAAAATTCTTTAACTTTTTTTTATAGACACCTTTTCTTAAGAATAATATTTTATAGATACATAATAAGCCTTAAAAAAATACCTGAGAGGTCTTGCCTGGGGATTGCCTGCTTCTACATATGGATGTAAATAATCCTTTATGTAGAGATCAGCAGCACTATTAGAATGGGTGCAAATGAGAATCCTGCTGGAATAAATGGATGCAAATAAAAAAGCAATGAAGAAACAGAAAACAAGTCAAAGCAGTAGAATACAAAAAAAAGGAAACAGTGGCCATCTTCCTGCACATTCCTCTTCATGGAACTACTCACTGACCTACTGCACTTCCCATGATTCAGTCCTCAGCTCAAACCCTTCAGATATCAAACAGTTTTTCAATAATCATTTTGCAATTATCAATCTAGACTTGATTTTAAAGACCAACTTTTGTTATCTACCATTCTGCAAAACTTCCCATGCTGAGAAAATCACAGCCATTCTACATAAATTCCATTTTAATTAGTTTTGTTCTAAATGGCAAATACAGGCCAAGATTATAAAATTACTTTATCATCCCAAACAATGATGGATGGCTTGGGTTTTTTGGTTTCTAAGCTGGGTGGAAACTCTGTATTTCTATCTTTGACTTGAATTTCAGCAAAAAATCACATCCTCCCTGCTAGTGGGGTCCTGCTGTGTGTTCAGTGCCCCCTCTCACCTGGTGTCCTGCTGCTGGAGGATGTGCTTGACTGCCTGAGCCAGAGTGAAGGTTTTTCCTGTCCCATAGGGACCGATGATAAGAACAGGAGGCAGTTGTATGGAGAGTGGGGTGGTGATAGCCAGAACAGCCTCTTTCTGCTTCGCGTTCAGCCGAGGGTCCAACTGCTCATCCCATTGTCTGGGAAAAGGAGGCCACAGAGGTTACAAACAGGAGCCCTCACAACCCACTGTCAGGCAGAAATTAAACCAGGGATGATTTCAAAGGCATTAAAGGAACTGAAGAGCCTTTACAGAGCTGCTGTATGGACTGTGTCACATGAAACAAATCAACAAATCTAGCAAAACAAATGCATGCTTTAATCCTAAAAATTTGCTATTTGCAATAAATCACTTGGGGGGGTGGCTTCAACTTATTCTCAAGTTACATCATCCCACCTCACAAGAGTTAACCTGCAGAGCACACATTTTAGAAGAAGGACATACTGCACCATTCCCTGATAACAAAGGTAGGTAAACATATAATGATTTTTGTACTCTTATCATTCAAATAATAGTTTCATTAGTTATGTTTTTTCCCTGCAGCATTTACACTGTCAAGTTTAAAAGTAAGCAGTTACACAACCCCAGGGCTTGGTAGAAGTTATCTAGAATCAAATTTTAAAACTACTGGCTACCAATTAACTACAAACTTCTTTTTTTTTTTTTTTTTTTTTTTTTTAAGATGATCAGGGCACATACCTCTAATGGGAAAGCAGTCTTAAAAAAGGGATTTTTGTTGTAAGCAGCCAGTGATGCCAGCATTGGGAGGAAGATGCTTTCAAAAAATTCCAGCAAGCATAAGAAGTTGAAGATTTCTAGACAGAGTTTTTAATATTCCTACTGACAGATTTAAAAGTAGACGTGCATAGTAAAAAACACCTGTCACTGCTGCACATATGGCCATACTTTAGTAATGTGATCTGCTTTGGTACAAGCACCACACTTCCTACAGACTGGGAAAGTTCCTGTTCAGAAGTAGTTAGCAACAGGGAGCAAGATCAAGAGGGAATTGACTGAATTTTAACTTTTAAGATGACTATGAACAACAAGCTGGCAAGAGACTAAGAAATACAGGAAAGGAACAGGGACATAAAACAGAAACAGAAGAAAAACAAGAAAGTTTGGAGTTAATTTGATTCTCAAGGAAGGACAAATCAAGCTACCAGATGGAACTGACTTAAACTGAACTATAATCATTGTCTTTTATTTATGTAACCAAAATATACAAAACATTATACCAACATATCAGCTACAACTGGTATGTACATGGAAGATAAAAGTTCTATCCTACTTGACTTACCTCCTTTTTACTGAAATCACTGCTTACTTCCAAACTATTCTTAAACACTATTTCCTTGTAAGAATCACTCAAAACCTAATTAAGTCACTGAACAGATTGTCACTGACCTCTATTAGCTTTGCAGTAGCTCTAAACAGAACTTCTTCCTCTCAGTACTGTCAAAGCTCTGATGCACACAGTGATCATCCAACCCAAAACAGTGATCCCACCCTTCTACTGGATCTGTTCTTACACTTCCAGAAACAAACTACAATTTTTTCCAGTGTTTTTTTGTGTTACAGTATCTCACCGTCTCAGCTTTCTGACAGACTGTTTTCCTTCTAATGCCTGGGCTATCTCTGGATTTGTCCTGCACCACAATCACACTCCTAATTCTCACCTTCAAGGCCCCACACAACTCCTCCCAAGCTGTACAGACTATCAGTTCCACATTCCTCTCATTTCCCTGGTCTCCAAGCACAGAAAGCTCATGCCTCTTTTTTCAGGATCAAGAATTACTGACCATATTCCTTGAGCCACACAGCCTCACATTCCTCCTCCCTAAGTTTCCTCTTCCAGACAAACTATTTTCACTGCATCATTTCTTTAGAAGTATTTATATAACACAGGGGTTTATAATTTCATAAAGGAAGCTGTGAGATATGTATAGAAAGAATCTCTGGGCTGCTTGCAAGAGGAAGGCTGGACCTATAAGAGTCACTGCCATACCTTCCATAACCCTCTGGGATATATCCAAAAAAAATTATTAATGGATCAGCCCTTGCAAACAGGACTCTGCACACTTGGGACCTTGCTCAAACCTCTTGAAACTGGCACTGACATTCCTATAAAGTACAGTATTTCCAGATGAGGACTGCAGCACAGAAATTAGCAGCAGGTTTGTTTTCTGCAGCCACAGTAGAACTGTGATGCCTCCAAACCCCCAGGGAAGCCCCACTCAGTGGGTTCTGGCCCTGGGAGGATCATTGCTCTTGTTTTATTTAGCACAGTTTCACTCCCTCCTCTGAACGCCTCAGCACTAATGAGGAGCATGGCTTGTTTCCTGTTTGAGGACAGATTTCAGCCATCTGCTGTGAGAAATTCAGTGCTGCATTCCCCCCCAGCCTTTGATTTTAAAGTATTCATGTACCTGTTGGGACTCCAGGGTATGGTGGGAGTCATGCTGACATCTGGAAACAAAATGCTGTTGTCCTTAATCCTGTCCAAGGCATAATGCATTTCACAGAGGGGTAAGCGGTTCAACTGGAACTGAAGTTCAACCTGCACAACAAACCAATGAAGAAACAGAGAGGTGAACAAAAAGGATTCGTTTAGAAAATGCTCATTAGACTTTCCTGTATGTGATACATTTTTATCTTCCTGCACACCTCTGGCTCTCAGAAGGAAACAGCAAACAGCATTCAATCCAAATGTGACAAATCTGTTTATCTGTGATAAAACTAACTTGCTTTTTTTTGCTCTTGTTTTGAATCAAAGATAAATAAAGCATTTTCTCTAATTTGATTTTGGTGTTTGACTTTTAAGATTAGATTCCACTGTACCTTCAGAAAAAAAAATAAAGGGAAAGCATTCTTGGAATTTTTGGGTTTTTTAATACAAAAAACACTCCTGAAAAATATTATTGTCCTAATACATTGTTTTTACAAATGTCAGCTTTCATCTGTTATTGTAAGAACAACCTCAAAAAAATGTCAGGCCAGAAATTTCACCAGATCAACAGATGACATAAATCAACAAAAGTAAACCCCAAACATCTCTAGTCAAATACATTGGTATGGCATAATTTTTCAGTTTTATTAGGACTGCCCAAAAGTTAATTTCTAACAATTAGCTGCTCACCAATACATTGTTTTTGTTCTCTCAATTACAGGTGTTTCAATGCTAGTAAATAAAAGATATTGCCAACATAAATTCTGGTACAAAGCCAGAAACATCACGCAGAGCACTTAACAATCCTGATTCAATTCAGAACAGAACAATGGATAGTGAAAGTGGTTGACACATAAACACACACTGAAAGGGTAAAGAGAAAAGTACATTCTAAATTTGAACAAGAGATAAAAGCAGCTCCTGGGGAAATTACTCATAAAAACAGTTCACTCAGATTATCATTTACACGTATTTAAATTTGCAGTAATTAATCTCTCCAGAAACAAATTAATCTGATCAGAGTATTATGCCGAAGAACTCCACATTCACAACAAAACAGAAGCCTTTTGACAAAATTTGACACAGATCTGCACTAATAAAAACCAGCAGAAAAACACCAAAAGCTGCTGAAAAACTTCAAGGGACTAATACACATTTTTAGGTTTACTTCCAAAGCACTGCTGTCACTGTATATTTATATAAATACTGTGCTACAAATCTAATAAGCATTTTTGATTAAATAGGAGTAAATAAGTTTCTTTCTGAGATTTACAGTGAGTGTGAACATGTTACCAACAGCAGCCACATTACTGCAACCTGTAATAATCACCTGTCGTAATCCTCCTGAGGGAAAAGCACCCCTCATTTACCTGGAAATATCAATTATTTAACAATTTCTATGGCCATTTGTACCGAGAGATTTCACAACCACCTGACAGAAGCTGTTTCTTTCCTTTAGGAAAGGAGAGGAGAAGAAGAGAACCAGAGCAAAGATGAGCTGAATGTGGTCCATCAGCATCATCCCAACTGAAGGTGCAGCCTCCCATGGCATCCCAGAGAAAAGCCATGGAGCTGGCAGTCATTCCAGATGTAACCCCATGCCCACAGCAACAATCTGGTCTGGTAATTTTCTCCTCTAGCTGGTTTAATGTTAGGCCATTCTTACTTAATTACACTTTATCTCATGGTAATTGGTGCTACCAGCCAGAAAGTTCAACAAACACAAAGCAATACTAGAATATATTTTTACAATTCTCTTTTTTGACACTTTATATAAAACCTTAAGAAATCCTTGACAGTTAAAAAGGAAGGACAGAAGGAAGGAAAAGTGATCACTTCTCTTTCAAACCTATATAAACTTCTCTCAGGAACCTTCTCCTACAGAGGAGAATTCCTCACACAGAGGAATAATTTATCCTTTTAGATTTAACTACTTGTTGTACCTGACATTCCTTTATCTGCCCACAAAGCCCCTTCCCACCACAGGGATCACTCTGGTGTACCAGTAATGTTTACTACTTGCAGATCATCTCCTTCAAAAGCCTTTGTAAATCAGCATTTTCTTTTTCCTACTCTTATTTCAGTATTACAGTGTTGGTATCATTATGTAGCATGTTAAATCAACACTAGCTTTACTGTAAATAAACAATGTTTGTTTGTATCCCTGCAGAGTGTAGCCATTAACTTTCCATCTCTGGCAGATATAGAGACATTAAATATTCATCTTGACTATCACATTTTACAGCAAGACATACAACCATAAGTCTGAAGACAAGGGCAGCAACAAATCTGACAGCGTTAAGCATGGAGATCACAAAGGTGTTTGGAACTGCTAAGAAAAGTTTTTTTAAATAGGACACAAGAAAATTCAAGAATTCTTTTTCCACCTTGTGCAATTTGTGCCAACCTGTCCCTCAGCCCCATTCTGCACAGCAGGGTCGCACTCCTCAGGAGTGAGAGCACAGCTCATCCTGCCCTCGAGCTCCTCCCCAAGCTCTGTCCTACCCATCCCTCCCCAGCCACATCCTGCAGATGTTTGGGAAAGATTCACATGGCAATGGTCCCAAACTCGTGGTTTGATCTATCTGGGGAAAATATCTTTGCCCAGACAGACCCAAGACTGACAAAAGGCCACACAACCTAATGTGGGCAATTTAAATGCAGAAAAACTGTGATGCTCATCTGGGTGACACTTTAACAGCCCCTTCTGGGATTCCAAGCAAGGTGCCTGGCATTAAATACCTCCTATTATCTACCTGCATTCACTGCTTTCTTAACAGCTTGTGATTTGTTTTGCTTTTAATGCTACTTGGATGGAATCAAATAGTTCTGTTTGTTGTTGCAGAGTACTGAATGAAGCCATCTGGGAAGGAGAGGCATGTAACCTGCTTTAATATACATTCCACAAACAGAAAACAGTGGGAAAGGAAGTTAATCCATTGCCAGGTTCACAAAGCAGGACACAGAGCAGAGGAACCACTCCAAAAATAAAAGAGTGGCAGCAGCCACGGTGCTTTAAAGTTCACTCCACCCCACCTTTATGAACCGTTTACCTGATAAAAGCAAAACAAGGAACCACCAAGTAACTGAGGCTAATTGTAAGAGAAAAAGGAATGAAACTACTCAACTTATCCAAAATCCACAGAAATCAAAGCAGTTTTATCAGTGTTTGAGAATCACATAGGGAATATCAACTCTACTGAAGAGAGCAGCAAAACCTCCAGCATCTTTAACAAGAACTGTACATGTAAATTACAACCCCCTCAGTTCTAAAGTGAAGATTGCTTTCCGAAATTTCAGTTAATACTTATTCATAAAAAAATCCTCATAATTAAAATTCATTCAAATATAGGTAATGCTTGAAGAATCTGGCCACCAATTCAGTGATAAACATATAAAGTACTAAATGATTTCACAAACAACTTTAGGACCCAATTTCTAATGCAGAATACATCTACTGCCTTGGGCCGAGATTTATAAGACACTCAAGGAAAAATGAGCCAGTTCCTGAAGCCTCAGCTCATTTTGCATTCCAGTCAAGTTTCAAATACAATCAATTAGTAAGTTTAATTATTGTTTTAAGAAAACAAACACAAAACCTAGAGCTCAGAACGACATAAGCCTTCCCACACCAATTATCCATGTTAAATTAAGACATTAGGATTCTTGCATATGTTTCCCCAAAACAAAATAAATGGGATGAGATAAACCTTGGGTGAAAATGCATTCATTCCAGACAATTCCAGTGACTGTAATCTGAGGTTATTTCTGTTTGGTAAGCACATCAATTATGGAGGCAAAGCAAACACAAGGCCAAGAGCTCTGACACCACAACCACCTCCACCCAGACCTACCTGCATTTCACAATCTGCCCGAAGATTCAGCTCCTCGCAGCACTCCCTGGATACCCTCAAGAAGATATAATCTTTTGTCTTCTCCTCAATAGCTGCTTCATAAACCTTCTCTTTGGTTCCTTGGGTCTGTGCTGACTTTTCTTTAGTGACAGGCAATAAATAAACAGCATTGACTTTGGTCATCACCAGCCGTCCAGCCAAAGTGTCTTCAGAAAGCGTCTCAGTGAGCTTAAAGCGGCCAAAAAGTTGTCCATTTTGGGCATATTTTGCACCTCCAGAAACACCAGTGAGCATGAAGCTTGCTACAATCTGCAATTGCACTTTTATGTTGAACCTGAGCAAGAAAACATCGAGTCAGTGCACAAAAATGCTCACAGATTCTGAAATTACAGGCGTTCAGAGTGAAGATTCACTTCATTAATTAAATTTTAAGTATGAACAAGTACAGTCAAACTGGCCCTTTGTAAATATGCAAACAGCAATTATCCACACTTCTTCCTTTTGACTGTAGCCTCTAAAGTATACATTTTAAAGAATCAACATCTATGAAATTTTAAAAAAAGAAACCTCACAAGAGAGAAACAAATACTAGATACTAATAAAAGTTCAGAGTGAATGAATTACATGTCCTAAAGCAGCAAAAATATGTATCTAAATAGTCTGTATTCTTATGGTGGGTATGCAAGGGGAGACAAGCAGGGAAATAACAGAGCAAGATTCATATTTATCCCATCTGTCTCTTCCAGGCTGCACACCAAAGAGAGCAATCTCCATCTTAAAAATGGTCTTATACCTATAATTCAGAGGGATTGATTAAAATGCATTGAAACAAATCAGATTATAGACATTAAAATGATGTAATTTTATTTGAAATGAGAGGATGGCATCACTGACTCAGCCCTATAAACCATCTATCCACAGAATTCCCATTAGCAGCAGCTTCCTCCTGTAATCAGAGATGTAACAAATTCATCCTTTGCAGCTATCATTTTCCAGAAGTCACATGCACAAAACATTAAAGTGACTTATTAGCACGCTTTATTGACCTCTCACCAATAAAAAGTAATCTCTTCCTAGTGCATTGGGGATTTTAAAACACATTGCTTCAACCTGGTTTTAAAAATAACAAAGGGGGAAAAAAGTCTGACAACAGAGTAACAATACTCCGTTCTGTTCTCATCCACAGCTTTTTCCTAAATTTGCAACAAATTACAGAAAAAAAGTAAAACCCATTCATAAATGAAATAAAACTTCTTTGAAAAATACATTCTTTTCTTATAATACTTTCATATTCAAACTGGTTTTATTTGGTCTGTTATTCTTATCATTTGTATTTTAACCTAATAAAGTGGTAATTGCTCATTTAAGCCCTGCAGTATCAATAATCATAAGTCACTAACAATGAAACCCAACATTTTAGCTTGGTAATTAAACATCTACCAAACCAATCAAATATATTTTTTTAGACCTGGCAAATCACGAATCTTGCACAAAAACTGCAAGTTTGCCCCCATGTGGTAACAGCTGCTTTTTTACAGAACATGGGCATTGTCAGATCTGAATTTCCCAGTTCTCCAAAAGCAAGGGAAGTTTTCTTACCTAACAAGGATCTGCTTGGTTATCACTGACCACAAAGGTTACTGCACAAGCTACAGTGAAAGCATTAACCCAATCCCTCCCTTTCCACATCACACATCAATAAAAACCCCATAACAGAAAACCAATAACAAAAACCTAAGCTTTCTTCTATTGAAGTGCTGCACTATTCCAAAGGAGCTATCAGCAAGTCAGCAACATCTGTAACAGTTCATATCTCCTTGTTAAAACACTATATAAAACATTTAACTGAGTAACAAGGGCTGGGAATTCTTACTGAGATACAATAATTTGCTTCTGTGAATTTATTTTATTGAAACTTCCCTAAAGTTGATCCCTATGCTGCTGAATATGTATCAGCTGAAATTCAGATTTATAAAAACATGCTGCAAAACAGTTTTATTGCATTTCTAAGACAAGGCAGAGGTTAGTGTTTTCATAAATGACTGAACTGCATCTGCTGTGCGAATCTCAAGTTTAGATTACCAAGCAATTTCCATTGAGCAAGCTGACACCTTCTGGCAAGCTACAAAACTACAAAATCCTCTCAGGATTTGATTTTTAAAAAATCAGAAGTTGCTTCTTTCATCCATTTCTCACCCTTGCTTTGCAGGGTTAGACAAAATAAGGTTTTCAGCAAGTTGTTTTAAAAAAAAAAAATCAAAAAAACCCTTTTATTTCTTCCTAAGCCCTGCAAATGCCAGCCTACCTGCAGTGTTCATGAAGCAGCTACAAGAAAACCTGTTGTTCATATTTAAAACCACAGAATAATTATGAAGGATGACTTCATAAATCATTAATCATCCAGTACCAATGCAAACAATAAATTCCCCAAAGGCAAACAAACCCATTCTGGCCAAAGCCCCAGGTGCCACTTTGCAAAAGCACATTCAGCACATTTGCTGTGACACTGACACCTGCAGGGTTCAGGGTGTGCTGTGGGACACCTGCCTGGGGAGTGATCAATGGAACACACAGTAATGATAAAAGCAAATTTATTTTCCATCAGAGCCAGTACTTGATGTGTTGAAGCCTTGAGGATAAATCTGCTCTGTATTTCTGGGAGCATGGAAGGAACTGTCTGTCACCTCACACCCTTTAATGCTCATACAAGAAAATGTTCCAGTCACTCTAACAAGTCTATATTGCTTTTCTCTTCAGTGCGCAAGACAGAAAGGAAGAGTTTTAAAACAATGAAAGGATATTTACACTTTCCAAAACCCAACTACTATCAAGATTGGAACATTGCTTTACTTTTCCTCAAAAACAGTGTGTTTGCACTTGGAAATTCGACAGCAGTGACCCCCTTATTATTCTGTGATACTCATGTGGAGTAACTTGTATAAATGTCTCTTGAAATATTAAAATAAACACAATTTAGAAGTAAAGTTCTTTGAGACTGTCCAGAACTCCCTTATAACTGAATTTAAGGTATGTTCCAGGCACTGCAACTTTCACCCAATGCTGTCCAGTTCCACTCAGGTGATTCCATATAAAGTCTGAAGCAGTGCTTTCCTAGGAAGTGAGAAACCATCGACATCCCTAAAACCCCACTTGGATCTGGACTGCAGCCACTCGTGTTACTCCAGTGCTGTCAGAAGACCACGCTGCCAATCCTACTACTTCTACATTGTACATTCACAAAGCCTTCAAAGCGCAACAGCTCATCAACACTGTCACTGTAGCACCACTTCAGAGGTGTTACAACCCACTTGCATCTGGATTTCTCAGCCCATTTCCAGGCTTGCAACCCTGACACTCTGCTAGAGAATACCAAGTGTGTGATCTTAGCCACAGAGGAGTGGAAATGTCTGATGGTTTGAGCCTTGTTGCAATAAAGTGGGTCAGCTACAAGATCAAAAGAATATTTGTCACCAACACTATCAAAACAGAAGATTTCAAGAACATTATTAACACTTACTTATAACTTATCAAGCAATAAATTGCTGCTGCACCAAACAGTCCAAAGGGGAAGCATTGCATACAAGATACATTTATTTTTCTTTCAGTTCTCCAGGTTTACTGCTCTTTGGTTTCCTATGAGGCATGAGAGTGCAACTCCTAAGGTGAAAATTCTATCAGTAGAAATACTGCTCATGTTTTAATGGTATTTCATAATATTTACTTTAAATCCACTTTTATTTCAAAAGGCCTTAGAGGAGTCAACCTGTTTATAAATATGTATGATGGAGAATATTTCTGTAAGCTGGAAACAGTGTTCAAGCATGAATCCTCCATGTGTTAAGACTTCAGCTCAAGAGCAGAGTGCAGAAGTGATAAAAGATAAGAAACAGCTCAAATACTGCCCTTCAGCTGAGATTTAAAAAGAAATTTAAATTTTTTTTCTGCTTTAAAAGCAATGGCAATACAATTACTCATAGTATTTTCTTTCTAAGTTCTAGAGGGTTGGTTCAACTCAATCTCTGTAGCTCCAGGAATGGTTCTTCATCTTAAAAAAAACTTCCTGATTTGGAACTTCAAGTAACTGATAAAACCAAATTTCCTACCAAATTAAGCTAAAATTATGTTCTATCTTTTAGACTTTCCATTCTGAGTAGTGACAAAATTCTAAAACTCTTTACTACCACATGAATGGAGGAAAAAGTTTTGACCACAAATATTAAACTACAGAAAAAAAGTCCACATGAAGGTTCACATCTTCTTCCTGAATTCATATTTTTCAAGCATCTACACCAGTTGGGTAATTTGTACATAACACCTAAAGACACAACAAACCAAACAATGCATATTATATGCCTTTTATTAGGAACTTTTACTCCTAAAATTATTGTTTCAACTATAGGTTGAAACTGGGTGTCAACCTATTTAGGAAATAAATAAAATCAGCTGCCACATCATCACAAGATCGTCTGATCTACCCACAATTCAACCCTTTTTACAAAGATTTTATATATTCCTTTGCTATAACCTACTTTCACACAGGAATAAAAATGTAACTATTACTAATATATTGTTGTATAGACAGACAAAAAACTAGAAAGAAAAATAATTAACAAAACCACGTCCAACAGCTGCTTAGTGCCTGCAACTGACTGATACATACAGCTTGTTTTCAATGAATTAGCAAGAATTTATATTTAAGTGCTAGTGACCTTTACCAAACATTACTATCCCCAGACTGGTTCAGTTCAAAGAAACAGGAAACCTCAGTATGTTAAAAGAGCAGGTAGCTTTAATGAAAAAAGCTGTCACCTTCATTTTAATAGGAATATTTTTATAAAGGAATCACTTACTTGCTGACTTCCTTATACTGTGCTATTTCCTCAATATAAAGGAGGTCGTGGAGCCGTGACTGATAGTTGGTCTTGGTCAATGATTTGTCCAGGACAGATTGTGTGAATAGCTGGTCAGCAGACAGAGGGATTTGGTATCTGGTGAGAAGGCTCTTCTCCAATTCAGTAGTTTCGTTAGGCTCAAACTCGACAATAGTCTTGGATGTGGAATCCCAGCGCTTGGCTGTGGTCAGGAGCTGTTGCCGCGCGTGCATCAGGTATTCAAGGTCTGCATGGACACACACAGCAGGGAAGGTGAGCTTTGTTTTTACAAACCCCAGCTGGATTGTTTTTATTTCCAAAAAAAAAACAATCAAACAAAACCCACTAGTAAAGCCAGAGATACCCACACATAGGCAGAATCTCCTCCGCCCAGGGGTTCACTGCTGGTATTTACTATCCCCACTTTTCAGGTGTGCACAGAGAGCAAACAGGCTCTCCAAGAGTATCAGCAAATAAGACATTCTATAGGAAGCAATTAGAATTAATAAAGACAAAAACATCACTTTTATTTAAATAATCACCAACAGCTTTGAAGGACTTGGCACTGCGATACGCTTTAAAACCCAACTGCAACATCCGCTCATTTCAAAAATATTAAATAGTGAGGAACCCTACAATGTACATTATAAAATTTATAAGGTCATAAAAACAAGTTGAAAAATCAGCTGGTAAGGAATCATCACAATTGCAATACTGTGAAAGCCTTTTAAAAAGTTCTAAGGCCCCCTAATCTGGGTGTGGTGCAGACAGTTACATAAAGTAACCAAAGCTACTTCACTAAGCAAAACTGGGAAATGTAACCTAACGTCATATAAAATTAGAAAATTCAGAGGAAATTAGTTTTTCAGTACGCCCTGATTTCAGGGACCACATAGCTTAGATGAGAAACAGAAGACCATGCACATGTCTACAGCCACCCAGAATATATCCACTAATACCACAAAACCAATATGACAACAGTGAATCAGTTAAATTGCAGAGCTGAAAATATTTGGCATTTAGAGTCAAGCTATGCTATCTTAATGTATAATATCTGAGTAAGATTTAACATAGGTATCCAGGATATCACACCAACGCTGAAAATGTGCAAAAAAGACATTTTCAAATTCAAATTAAATGCTTAACATCATCTTGACTGTCTTTAGTCTAAATAAGAAAAAAACCCAGCATTTCAGCAAAAGTAATCTCCGTTCAGCTTGACTGTGACTACAGGAACATGGCTTATCTTACTCACTGATCTCATGTGTTCACTAAGAAGACACATTTAAATACATCCCTCAAGCCTGAACCATACTAGTAGCTACAGTTGTATGGCAAGAAAGTCCAAGTTTGTGTGGTTTGTGTGTCTGAAATAACATCACCATAAATGAAGCTTTCTCTGCTACAAAGCAAACCTCAGATCCCAAAAGCTCAGTAATTATGCTGGGACTGACTCCTTGCTCACTGGAACAACAGCCATTTAATTCCCAGCACCGGAGAGGCTTTCCCTGGAAGCCTGACATAAACAGTTCCTAGCACAGATTGCACACACAGTGACACTTTCTTAAAGATCAATTAGTACATAATCAGTGCACAAGAAACTTCCTACAGCCCCCTTTTTCTGTTGTAAATAAAGATTTCAAAATGCAGAATGGTGGCTCCTCTATTAAAATATTTTCATGTTGACCTTTCATTCCTGCCTGAACATCTTGACAGGGCCCTGAATTACATGTAAACATAGAGATCTTGGGCACCTTTCTGTTAGAAAAGCATTTCCACAAGATCTCAATTCACACATACCAAAAAGTAAAAATTACAGAATTGGACACAGATCTGATGTAGTTATCCCTTTCCCTTGTCTATTACACACCCTCTCAGATGACACAGCAAAAAGCCCAGGATTCTGTAGTTAAAATTATCTAAAAAGCTCTTAACACTCTTTCCTTTTGAAGTAAGTACTAGTGATGACCTGCCTGAAGACCTCAGTGTCCCTGTGCACACAGACAGGCAACATGTGAAGGAAACAGCAGCACTTGATGCTGGGAGCTGCTACCTCCAGCTCATCCATCACCTTCAAGTGCAGTTGAACTGGCTGTTCCTGTGATCCCTGTGCTTAGGACTTGGTTTAAACCCCCAGAGCACAGATTGGTTTGACAGGAACTCTGACTCTGCGAGTAACTCATGGCTTGGTTCCCTACAAGGCAAGGACTGCTCTGCACAAGCCCAGTGGTTTAGGAAATCTGTGATTACCCCCATGGTCCATGGAGATCATGGAACAGCTCCCACTCCCTGGCAGTGCCACACCCTCTGCTCCCAGAGATGCTACACCTGCTCCTGGCTACAAGCACTTGGGGTCATCTCCAAAGATCGCGATCTTTGGTAATTGCTATTTACAGCTTTGTTCCTGTATGATGAATGCTGAAGATCTGTTATATGGAAATAAAGGCCAGGAATAGAGAACTGCTATTTTTTCAGCTTCATCTTTTTTCCTTCTTTTTCCTCTTTCTTCTTCTTCCTGCTTAAATCCCAGGGCTACAATTCTGTTTCGCTGGTGTTTTTATCTCTCAAATTTTCATTAAAAATTAAGATCCTGTATCCCACCCAATGGCTTACTGCCAAGTGATATAGTGACCTATATTTAGCTCTCTTACACCATAAATCAAAGTGCTTCCTTCTTTTTTTTATTTTGCACCTCTTCAGAAGTCTTTCCTTTTTCTGACATTTTTCTTATACTGGCATTATTTCAGGTTTGAATTGAGAGACACAGATCAGTTTAAGAAACAGATTAAACACTTACAGGAACTTGTAGCTCATTTTTTTACTTGAAGACACAAATGTAGTTACACTTTCTTTACATTTTCAAAATTCATGTCGGCAGCAAATTATTGAGTTACAAGCCTATACTCAGCCTCTTGCCTTTGACAATCCTAGTCTGGCATTGCAAGAGAAGGAAAAAATACAAACCAACTTCTCAGATAATCTGTTTTAATTACTGGGTTTATTATCCCATGTATTCTTATACACAAACACTCCATTTCTCTAACGACCTTTTCTGACATATTTAATGTCTTCATCAATATAAGAATGTTTATAAAAACATAAATATGTTTTTACAAAGGCAGAACTTCCAGTGCTGCACCCGGACACACACCAAACCAGAAATTCCCAGCATTTTAATCATACTTAGGAGCCATATCCTGACACAGAGTAAGTCATATTCCATTTATCTGCCTGATTTACACCCTCCAAAGCTTTTGCCCACTATTTCTGTTTGTATCTATGAAGAACATAACATACAGTACTAAACATTTCTGAGCAGTTGACAGAGATGCTCTTCTGCCCAAAACTGAAAAGGAAAGAGATGGCATGAAAGATCTCCACTATACAAAAAAATAGAAGTTTTAGTACATTACCTTCAGTTGAAGCAGCATCAATCATCACTCGTTGCATGAGGACCGGTTCTAATCCAAAGTCAAACACCACAGTTTGACGAAAAGTCCCAAAGATTTCTGTGTTGAAGGCTATACTGACTTTGTATATATAGTGATCTATTCCATTCTGGACCATCTTTCCTCCTATCCATTCCTGACAGTTTTCTGGAACTTCTTGTGATACCTGGGTAGTGCTGTCTCCAGCAGATATTGCAACGATACTAAAGTGTGGTCGATGGGCATCATAAAGCAATGCCACTCGATACAGCATTCTTGCAGGCTGGAAAAGAAATGTAAAGGCTGAAATACTGAAATTATTCTGAGAATATCTTCATCTGCAATCAGATAAAGAGGGTTAATAAGAACTATGAGTTTCTCAGAGCAGGTACAGGTCCTGCCTGATTTCCAGAAATTGGGCAGTTGACAAATAATCACCAGAGCTGCTGGGAAGAAAGAGAGAGAAGGGATGGTGCTAGGAAATTTCTCAGTTTTAAGCATGATGCAACTGAAATCTCAATTGCAAAAGGTTATGGGTTGCATTCTAGTCATTACTGACTCACTTTTAAAAAATAAGTAGTCCTACCTTACATGTGAGAGCAAATGTCCATGTCTGGTGAGACTTTTTGGTGGTGACAGTTACCGAGAGCTCAGGATTATGTTCTACTCTCACTCCTTCTACACATTCACTAAGCTAGATTAAAAGAAAAGGAAGGTAACATTAAACTTCTACAGGCAGTATCAAAACACAAACATTCAGGAAAAGGTAGCATTTTGTCTAATAGAAAGAGGAAAGAATGGTTTCCCAGACTGTGCAGGATTGATGCAAGTCTCACTCAGGAATTAATGTAAAGATGTGCTAATGCAGAGAGACAAGCAAGTTAAATCTACCAGATCACACTGTGTAAGTGAATAGAACCATTTAGGACAATTAACAACAAGACTTGATTTTCAATATACAACTTAATTGTAAATGTTTAAAGTAGAACAGAACTTCATTTGGAAAAAAGGATCTATGATACAATGAGGCCCAGAAGACCCCAGATCTCACTGACATCAACAAGACTATTGAGACAACAGGAAATGAGAATCAGGCTTTCTACTCATCAATGCATTTTGCATAATGTCCACTTTAACAAGATTATAATCAACAATAGATGGACCAAAAACTCCTTCGGGTCAGTGGTAAACAGAGCTGAGACAAAAAATGTTCTTTCTAATTCCAAAGAGCTGCTAACTTTGATCATATCCATATCCCACACTCCTTGGTACTCAAACACTTTCGAGTATTTGGGGGATTGGCTGCTCTTCATACCAACGCCTGCAGCTGCAAGCAGAGAAAAGGAGCCACACACAAGTAAGAGTATTTCCCAGTAAGCTGTGAAGCCTTTACCACTTATTCTCCATCTTAAGAAGTTCTGCCATCTAGTCAGGGAACTGGAACAATACCATGGAACTTGCCTGACCCATCCTACACTGGGAATAGTGAATATGCAAAATGAACAAGCTGTGATTAACCCACAAATCAGCCGAAGTCTCTTTGCAAGAAGACCTAGGGCAGGATGGAAAGGGGAGCAAATTGCTTGGACAATTTCTTGTCTTGACTCAAGACAAGATTCAAGAATTCTCTTGATTTGACCAGCTCTGATAGTCAGGGCCAAAACCTGGCTCATGTTAGTTTTAAACATGAGCACACAGAGAAGCAGGATATTTTCCTTACCACTTTCTCAGGAGATAACGAATTCATCCATTTCTCTATCAGGGTTTCCATGTAACTGCCTGAGCACTGTTTGTTTTCCTTCTGCTGTTTCAATCGGATCAAGCGGGAAGCGTATCGTTTCTGCCATTCTGTCAGCTCTTCCTGGGAATGTGCTGAAGTACATTGGGCACCATACCTGCAGATCCCTTGCTCTAAAAATCTACATAAAATAGAAAAAAAGTTACACCTTGAACTTTTCAACCTCCAATTAAAAATAAGAAAAAAAGAAAGAAAAAAAATAGAAATAATAAATTTATCAAAATTTTACTTGTAAAGCCAGAAGGACATTTGGGCATTCTTTAAGTTTCTCTCACAAAACTACAGGCAGTTTAGTCCATGTGAACTAATTTGGAAATATATATTTTCCTACAGCATTTTCAAAGAGAGACAGCAGCTTCTCTCATTGCAAAGCCCAGAAATGTGTATCAGATTTCTTAGGAATACAGGGGATGGAAGTCTTAAGAAATTTCCAGCTTTAAAGAAAACAGAATCAAGTGTTGTACAGCAATTAACACAAGGAGATCACAGAGCATCCCTGAAATGACTAGGCACTGTATTAATATGCACAAAGCCCCCTGTTAATCAAGGGCAAAGGAAAGATGTAGCATAATTTCTTCCAGTGATTACATTATTAGATGATAAATACTCAATCAGCAGCTTTTCCTGGAGCAACAGTGACATCACATGGTCCCTTCTACTAAATACACCTACACAGAAACCTCTAGGAAAAGGTTTTATCCTCTTCTTTGGAAAGGGTGTATTAGACTAAAAGGATCTATTCTTGCACACACTAAGAATTTCTTAAAGAAATATATTTTCCACTTAATGGCATGTGCTGATGCATCAAATTAATACTATTCCAAAAGCCTGTATACAATTGAAGCATTCTAGTTCTCAGAATTTACTGCAAGTCTGGGCAAATGCCTGTATAACTTGGGAATTATTTTTATAATTTAACTTTGTATTAATTAAAAACCACAAGGCAATAGCTGCAGCTCCATCGTTTTTCAAAACTGAAGCACTTAAAAAATAGATGACAAAATGAAAATGAAAAGAGGGGGAGATGCTTAAGTTCTGAAGCTACTAGGAAAGCATTGGTTATACAGAATAAAATTAGGCCAGGAGACCGTTTTGTTTGTTTGTTTTACAAAACAAAACTATAAAAAGTTAAAAAATGTGATGTTTGAATTATTTCCACAGTACATGTGTTATATAATGCAATTTAAACAGTGAACTTTAAGCTGTGAGACAAAACCAAGCCACACCTGACTGTGACATGAACACCTTGCAGCACAAGTACCTGCACATCTGGGTCACACTTGCATCTATAATTTGATTTAGCATATGCTTTTCCTTTTAGAAATGTACTTGAAAGTTAGCATGCCCAAATTGCAAACAAAATAAACATGATATATAACACCATGCCACTAAAGGCCTTCTCAAGGTATGTTTCTTAATATATTTTAAATTAAAATGTTTTTCTTTGCAGTCAATTTCAGTATTCTTACTGTCAATTTTCCAATTCAGCACTGCATTAGAATGCTAAAGTACAATTATGATTTTTGCTTCCTAAAGTAAATGGAGTGCATGCATAAAAAACTGCTGACCTGTTCTTATAACCTACATAGCAGATTTAAAATCAAGTGAGCTTCCTTTTCATTATTTAACAGGAAAGCATATTACTTTAAAATTTCTCAGCATTATACAGGTTTTCCAAAATCCCATTGTTCATACTTTTAACACTTTTTTTCCCCCTCAATTTTAATTTCTTATTTAATATCTCCTGCAATTCCATAGCTTCATTATCTAGAATAAATATGCTACACTCCTACTGCTTTATGGCACACAAGGGAAAAATAAACCAGAGCTTCAAAAATTCATACTCAGTACCTGCAACTGCCTCCTCATAAGGAACTAAAATCTTCAGTCCCTGGACAGAATGATGCTGTTCACAGGGATTTGCTGAGCAAGGCACATCCTTCTTACTGGAAGGGTTAACAATGAGCATAAAGCTCATTACAGCTTCAGTGGAAAAATGTTTCAGAGCAATGGTTGGAAACATGGGATAGATGTTACTCAACAAAAGATCACCACAAGCTAAAAATTGTAAATATCTGCTTTTTTTAAATTGCTGAATAAGCACCAGACATGATTAAGAGTCAAGAAGAGTTGCCAAGATTTAGCATCTCTAGAAAACCATGCCAAAAGCAGCTCAAAATCAGCAATTCAGTCATGTCATTTAAAAAGCAGGTCAGAGCTTTTGAAAATAATTTGCATTAGTTACATAAACAGCAGAATCAAGTGCATAATGATGGTTCCTCCCCATATATATTAATACAGTTTTATGTAGAGCAATGACAATTAACAACACAAAGTACAGGCAATATTGACCAGATGACTGGAAGAGACAAGGAGAAACACCAATACAAGCCATTGGATCTTCTCTGTGTATCTGAGTTTATGCAAAAGGGAAAAGAATGAGATCTGAGGGAAATTCTACTTTTTTTATCTGAAGACAAAGCCCATCTGTCAACAAAGTTCATTTATAAGAAGGCAGTACTTTAACCTGACTTCAGTCTGCTTACACTGCTGCCTGGGGAACTTTTCACATCTCTGAAATCATCCAAATTCAAAAAGGTAGGGGAGAAAGATGCTGACCTGCCACTAGAAAAATGCCTGTCAAACCACTGTATTATGAAAACTGAGTCAGTGATTCCATTCTACAAACTGAAGTGCTGCTGGATAAACTGACCCTTCCAAAAACCTGTGAACAGGTCAACCAACTCCTGCTCTAACAAGCACCTTCACTTTCTTGGCCCCTTAATCATTCTGTCAGCAGATAAATGAAAGAGGAACCATTCTGCTCCCTTGGAGGGGGTTAGCATGAAGCAAAGAGTTTACCTTTTACAGAGTGTGTATTCTTCACTGCTCGTGACACCCCTGGGAGGGGGGCGGAAGTGCCAACCATCCCGTGACCCTGCCGGGACACAACCGTGGTTATTTCTTAATTCTCTGTTTTCCAGTCACACAGCATCTGCTCAGGGATCCACATCCCTAAGCATCAACCCAAGGTGTATCTGAACACAAGCAAAATTACCCCACACCCCCCCAAACTGATTTACAGTCCATGACAAACTCATTTAGAGCAAAGGTCATGAATGCGAATTTCAAACCATCTGCAGAACAGTGCAGGCTCTGATACAGCCCCCTGGTCAATAAACAGAAACTTCTGCCTCCAAATTCAGTCAACACTGAGATAATTCCACCTCACTGGGACTCATTACAACAGTCAAGCCCCTTTCTTGCTTTTTTGCCTGCAATGCAGCACTGAGAATTCAGCAGGCTCCGAGTCTTCTCTCTAGGAAATTATGTAGCTTTAAAATTGAGTTACGTACCTTCTTCTAAATCTTCTACATGATATCCTGATGGTACTTTACCAGCTGCCTACAATTATATAAAAAAGCCCACAGTTATAACGGAACACAAAACAATTTCATCAACAAGAACTGCCGTCAAAATGGGTTTTAGAACAACTATTACAAAAAATATCAATCATAAGTTGAAATTACTTCCAGCCACAAGCCCTGCTGATAACAGGGATTCTGATAATAACAAGAATTCTGACAGGAACACGGAATCAATTGATTAGAAAAAATTTTTAGAGATTTTTACAAGACCAAATTCCACCCTGCAATCAGCTTAACATGGACTGCAGTGAATTTCTGAAACACCAAAAACTAAACTGCATTTGTAAGTCTTTCATCTTTCAATTTACATCAAACATAAAGCTCAAATAAATAAGCATAAGGAAAGAAAAGAGAGGGGATGATTTAATCAGCAGACATGAGAGTTTGACCTTCAACATAAAAAAAAGAGAAAAAGGTGATTGAGAATGTACTTATATTCCTCAAAATTTTCTGAAGTCATGTTTATTACTTCAGACTGATTTCCAACAGAGAAAAATGCGATGGATAAATAAATAAATAAATGCTGCAGATCTAAATGCTTGGAATTCTTTCTACTTGCTACTTCAGGAGCCAACATCCTATTATCAACATTTTTTATTTTCTCATACATCCTGCAAGACTGTGATGAAAAGTTCCTGAAGTGGTTGGTGGGTAAAGACCAACACACACCAGCAGGAACAATAATATTTGAACCAGTCTGTTCCCGGTGAGCCTGGATCTCCTGGGACACATGGAAAGCAGTCCTGCAGGTGCTTCAGGTACTGCTCATTATTTTCCCAATAATATCCTCATTATTACCTCTGTTTCAGCAAGAAGTGTTTTCAGTCGTGTGAGATCTTTAGTTACCATCCCGTTCTGGGGGCAGAAAGAATATTAATTATTGAACACATAAACCTTCATTATGTGCATTAAACCACAGCAACCAAGTTCATTTCCCCCCTCAACACCAGAAGGAAAAATGAGTTTGACTTACAACACCAATTTTAAATGACACTAAATAAAACTGAGTAAACATTGTGGTGAGGAAGGGAATTCTACACTGGCCAAAACCAGCACTAGACTTACAGCAATTATCAATACAGGGAAATTCAGTAAAGCACCGTATTAAGAACTTGAGGAAAAAAATATACCATGGTTACTGCAACACTTCAGCTCTGAAGAATTAGTATAACAATCTTTCATTGCTGTTGCAGTGATGGATTCATTTCTTTTTAAGGATCTACTTTACAGATCGCTAATTTCTGCAGCTCCATAACTCTTCCTGCTCTGATGTAGACTGTAATTTTTGGAGTTTTCCCTCAAAAGCAAAGATTAGCCATGTGACAAACTGCATAGTCAAGTACAACTGAAGTAAAAATCTTTCAAAACTGAATTTATGTGAAATACATAGGTATTTGTAACAATTTCACACTCTTGTAAGACAAAATGTTGATTAAAGGAATCCAGACCTGTGGGGTTTATTTCAATAATCTCTTGAAAAATTTAATTAAGTGCTACAACATTTGTTAAACTACTCCACATTCTGACTGTGCTACTGAACACAAGAAATTACTCTTTGCTAAAAACTTACACACTTAACAAAACCCACATTTAGGCTTTCTCCAAAATGATATTTCACTTTTTCAGCAGAAGGCTGAAAATTGAACTTGTTGAGCTTAAATGTATTAGAACAAAAAAATGTTACCAAGAATCATTCTCTTAAGCCACTGGGGAGGAAACTGGATGGATTCCAACTCTTCAATAAATTCATTCCAAAACTTTGTTTCACTTCTTTCAGACAATGGCACAGTCAGTAAATCAGCTGCTGATTTTAATATTCCTACTGAAAACAACTGCGTCTAACAACCTAAAGCTTGTAAAAACCTCTCAAACCCTGCTTTGGGATGACACTCTGGAACTCCATACAAAGGTACCTTTATTTGCACAACAACAGCTCAAAACAAGAGCACTCCACATTCCCTGCAATAAGACCATTTTACTAATTTTTCCTGAAGGCAAGTTTCCTTCAACCTCACCAGGAATTTTTCAATGAAACATTTTTTCATTAGAAAACAGCTAAACAAAGAAAAAAAACCCTTTATGTAAAAATAGCCAATGGCCGGGGGGAAGGGAATTCAGGATACAAACCAGACAGACAAACAGAACTCGCAAAAACAACCTACTAATTCAGTTAAGCACCAAAACACAGGAGACAGGATCCAACCTCAAGGTAAGAGGTTCTCCTGCAAGTTTCTGATGCCACACGTTCCCCTCAGTCTGACCAAGCTATGACCATGTTTCTGGGTGCATTAAGACCAGCAGTTCATGCTGATGAACTGCCTATTTAATCCAGATTACAGAAATTAAAAGGGCACTATCCTTTAGAGACTTATATATGTCCCTAATTTTCCCATATAAGTAGTCACATAAAAGTCAGAAGTTACATGTCTGGGTTGTAAAGCATCTTCACAAGTTTTAACAGTTCAAGGGTAATTTAGAAGCTTTGAACTCAAACCTTTATTATCATCTTGAAATGCAAAGCTTTTTTTCTTTTCCTGAAAAGCTTTTTATACTGTCTTACAACTTATCATGGGCCAGTTATTTAGAAGTTCAATCAATACTTTTTCTGCTTTAATGGATAGAACTCCTGAAGTCCATAAAAAATGGGGTCAGGTACAATTTAGAATAAGCAAGCAAAAGTTTGAGATTTATATTATTCTTGTCAAACACACGAATATGCAATTTTACATTCATATTAAGGATTCAGGATTCAGGGCCAACAGTGAAAAAACTTCAAAATCACAACAACTCTGAAACATTGGTTATGCAACAACCTGGCATCCTGATAACATATGTGTGCCCATATATTTATCTTTTCCACACCAATCATTTTTGTTGCAACCTGCCAGTGAAACATATGTCGGAAGTTTGTTATTAAACAGATTCTTTAAAAGAAGGAAATACAAAACTGATTTTTTAAACCATGTAGATTGCAGCAAACCCACTTACCAGTGATTCCCCCATCAGTGATTTGGAAAGAACTTTAGACACAATTTGCAGCTTCCCTTTGAGATGCATGCAGCAGAGCACTGCCCGGAGAGATCCATCGCCCTTGGCCAGCCCCTCTCCCAGAACTGCAACACAAATCAGCCACTATTACCCTCAGCACACCATCCATTTAAGTCATATATACAGTTTTCCTTCACACTTAACAAGAAAACAAAGTCTGAAGCTCAGGTTAAATCTATGGCTTATTGGATGTGAATATAATGCACTGTTGTCTAACATTAACTTGGATCTTGTCCCCCACCAGCTAATAAATGCTGCACAAGTTGAAGAAAGGCTGTCATGT
The DNA here is from genome assembly GCF_049639895.1 of Pseudopodoces humilis. Lineage (NCBI taxonomy): Eukaryota > Metazoa > Chordata > Aves > Passeriformes > Paridae > Pseudopodoces > Pseudopodoces humilis. Next base: position 3,213,302 of record NC_142220.1, read on the forward strand.
TTACATGCTAAAATAGACATAAATTAAACATGGGAAGGGTAAATTCAAATATCTGACACAGACACAAAGGACCTCCTCTCATGGAAAAGGTAAAAAAAAAAATAGCAACCAACACAACCTCTCAGTAACACAAACATGCTCAGGAAGATCCATTCATGCTCATAAAACACATGCCCTGTCGTTTCCAAAAATAGCCAACCCTCCTTATGGGCAATTCCTTCTCCTCTAAAAGGGCTTTTATTTACTTATGCTGCAAAGTGTGGCATATAGGAACGATTGTCTGAGCCCAGTAATTTACAGGCTCCCTGTAACAGAAAACTTTCTGAATATTCCTAGCACAGGATCAGCAGTGAGCAGTGCCAAACAGACACTTTGTGAACACTTCCAGCACAGACAGGATTTATTTCATGATACAGACGTGCTTCAGACAAGCTGCAACAACACTTAATCACATGTATTACCTGTCCAAAAAACAAAATGCCAGAGTGACTAAAAAGCTTAGCAAGCTAAGTGTGTGAATTGAAAAGAAGGCTGGACTGTTGTTTAAAATGAAGGAATTATAAAATAACTGTTATTGCAAGCAACATCAACATCTGTGTTTATACTGCTACTCATGCAGATGCAAACAGCCCCTGTTAGTGCTAACAGGAATTTCACATTCACCACAACTTCAGAATTACATTTTAGAATAATAAATCAAAACTCCTCACTCAATATTCACGTCATTAACAGAAACTGCATGAAAGACTCAATAAATAAATAGTCCCACAAAACATTTAAATAAAAACAACTAGGAATCCCTTCAAACTGCAATGGTAACTAAATCCATTTTTATAAAGTGCCTCAAAGATTGGTCTGAATTCACCACTCTGATAGTACAGACCACATTGCCAAAAATAGAACTTACTTCCCAAATCAGAAGCACCAAAAATAGCTTTAACATGTCTGACAGCTTGCTATTTTAATCTCAAAGATTAAATCTCCAATTATTATATCTCGTATCATTATCTGCATAGTATCACCAACCTAAAACATACAGTTGCACAGAAAAAGTTGCAACACATTAATCACTATCTCTTGGGAAAGATTTGTGGAATAATTTAACAGATTTTAAGTTATCATCATTCCCAGTAACACTGCAAGCAGCATACTATAAAGAACACGTAAAGCTATTCCAGAATACACTGATCATTCAGGTTCAAATAAACCCATCATAGCTGTGCAACATGTCAAGTCTTGTAAAAAGGCAGAACACCAGCTTGAATAAAGCTTCTCCCATTACAAAAAGCCTGTGAGAATCAAGTAGTCCATGCTAAGGCTGTTTCTGCCCAACAATAACCCAAACATAAAATAAAAACTAAGACCTTCTGGAATCATCAATGCAGATACTCTAAATGTCAGGTGCAGGGCTACAATTGATAACCACACATCACGGAGAACCACAACCAAATCATTCATTCTTATAGTCATAAAAATATGGGAGGGGTGTGTGTATATGTCTATATATATATTTATAAATACATACACTGTATTTTTATATATACACATAAATATGGCATTAGTAAGTTAAAATTTTTTTATATCTGGAAAATAATATGTGCAGAATATACTGGCATGAATGAAGTAAATTAACATTAATCTGGGTGCTATTTCTTTGTTAATTCATATACATTTAAAGGCTGTTTTTTCTATTTAATTTTTAAAAAGATGACAGAGATCAATGGTCCTATTCTACCCACTTCTGTGCCTGTCCAGTGAGAGATGACAAGCAGTTACCATGACAGTTCCTTTGAGATACTGATAACTGACACACACACCCCAAGAGAAAGTTCCACAGATAAAAGTCACCCCTGTCCCCTATGACAAACCCATCAGAGCTCATAGATGAGAACACTGTTCATTAAAAACAGCATTCTCCCTCCCACCCCTTTAACCATCTTTCAGCTTTCCATATGTCTCTTGCTTTTATTTGCCATCATGAAAGACAACTCTGAAGTTACAATATTACACCCCTCAACAAGCATACATCAATAAGGTAAAATAATTTTTTTTAAAATATTAGACTATTTCAAGACTAGTACTGATTAAGTGACAAACAGACTTTTTTAAGGTATTAAACTTTAATTTTACACCTACAGAAAGCAAGTTTATTTCTCTTAGTCGATTTTTACAGACCTTTACAAGCAGGCTGCAGAACCCCACAAATTCCCCAAACTACGACTTGACTATCAGTGAAGACAAACACATTAAAAAAAAATCTGAAACAATATAAAACCCACAAACCCAGAAAGGAACAATTTAAAGATTATCATTGCTAGCACAGGAAGGTCAGAAGAGTAGATCACAGACTGTGTAACAAAACTGTCACCTGAAAAAACTTCCTTTAACATTCAGGAGTTGTTAAAGAATTAAATTCAAAAGGCGGGATCTACCCACCTTTTCTTTTCAAATCTAACTGATAAACTCTGTTCCAACACTTTCCAAACTCAGTGAGTTCTCAGTGAATTCTGAATAATTTGCATTATAGATGAACAACAGAGGATTAGGAAAGATGGTTAATTCCTTCAAAAATACCCCAACTGAACAAGCAGTGACACATGAAAGGCTCGACTTTAATGTGACACAGGCACATTTGGAAGCTTTAACAAACGTGCATCATCTTGATTTTCTCTGAACTAAGTCCCAAATGCAAAGCAAACTATCCACCAAGTCCCTGGGAAGAAAGGCGGAACAATCAGCAGTCTTTTGTCTTTACCTTTGTGAGAATCCTGACATTATCAACTCTTCCTACATTTGTGCACTAAAATAACTATTAGCCAAATAGCACCACTGAGCCAAAGACATGAGTTGTGGTACTTGAGCTGAAAAATAGTGAGATCTCTCTTTAAAGAAAAAAAAGAAAACAAAAAAAAAAGCAGAAAAAGTATTATAAAGCAGATACATAATTTTAAATAAGAAAAAAAAAACACTGCTAGCAAACTAACAAATCTGGGCATCAGTTTTAAAAATTCAGACAACTGACTGCAATTCATAACACTATGTAATAAAAAAAGAAATAAGCATACCATGCCTACAGTCTTCATCTGCTTGCCCATACTTTTTCTGAAAGGTAAAACATGAAAAGTTTAAAAATAGCATTATTCCAGTTAGCATAAACAACTACATGCTTGAATTACAAGTTTTTTAAAACTTTTTAGAAACCATTACCTTGTCTTTTCCTGGGAGGAACATGTAAAGAACATAAGTCACATGTCAATGATAATATAATTAATTCTTAGATTGCTGACACTTTTCTCAAATTCTCAGTTAATTCTTAAAACACTGACTTTTTTCTCAAATTCTCAGCACATGGATACTTTAAAAGAGGAGCCTGAATGGGCAAAGGTGTGTGTGTTATATGTTTGTGGCTGGCTCACAACACCTAGAAAAAAATGTAAAACTTAACTTTTTGAGACACTGTTTGTCTTTTAATCTTGCTAGTTAAGCTGAAATTTTAAGATTTGCACATTATTTTACTGTCTTTTCAGTAGTGATTTTAAAGATTATTTTGATTAGTAAAACAAGAAGGAAAATTTGGATTGTTTTCCTAAGACTTCATGTATCTGTATAATTCAAGCCTTTATTGGAAGGTTTTGATTTCAAGTATTTTTCCAAAGTCCCTGCAGACTCACTGCAATAATATCACTATGATGAACATCCAGATAGGTGCCTCAGAGGATTTTAAAAGAGTGATGTCAGAAATTATTAAATAATCCAAGCACCAATCTGCATATTGCCTTATGGAAATAATTTTGAGAGGTCAAGTCTGTGGTAACACAACTTCTATTAGAAAAACCAACCTCACTTATTTGTGAATCTCTTCCCCTGCAGAGCCATAAGATAGGTCACTTCTTCATCTAAGAGGTTTCCCAATTCTTGTTTTGCACACTGAATAGTCCAATCCACATATTTCTTCAAAGAATGCTTAAAAACACTCCCTCAATCAGATGGGCAGATTTATCTTAAAGTTGCCCAACAAGGTCTTGTGACTTGGCCAGACTTTTTCCACCTGAGATGAAATTTCTCCTACTCAATACATGAAGATTTGGAGTGGACAAGACCCCTGTAAATCTGTAATAGCGTTTCAGAAAGGTAAGAAAAAGCAGGTTGTAGGTTTATTCTTAAGCACTGAAATGTCCTTCCCTTTAAGAAGCTGTAGCTCTGATGCTTTAAAGGAAGGACACTACTTTGGCAATGGGGTCACCTGTAACTCAGGGTTATGCCTCTTGCTTTGCATTTATGAACCTTTACAAGACCCATATTCACCTTTCCACTAAATATTTGCCAGAGTCTAGAAGTTACATCTTTCACCAAATAAACTCTAGTCTAGCCCTGGAAAGCTGGGATTAAGCATTAAAAGGCTAATTTTAGGCCTCTGCAAATGGAGGTAAAGCAGGTATGAACAAGCTACCTAGATTTTGGCATTTCTTAACTTTGTTTTTTGAGTATTTTTATTTGTGGAAACTTTAATTTCATGCTCTTAAAAGATAAGGTAATTTGGTATGTAATTCAGCATATGTACCCTAAACCCAGCTATTTTGCATTCCTGGAATATATATATATATATATATATTTTTTTTTTTTTTTTTTAATATGTTCAAAGTATTTTTCCTTATTTGTTTAGAAAACTGTGATTGAGACCCAAACCAAGAGGTTCCAATCCTGAAAAATAAATGGATCAGGGAGAGCTACAAGACAGAAGCCTCATAGATGCTATAGCAAGATGGATTCTGTGGGCAGAGCAACATGCCAAAAATTCTGAGTGGTATTTAAATCTTGACAATACAAGATATTTGACTTTTCTTTCCAGTTCACTAGATACTATAAAGAGTCACACTCACAAGTTGTAAAAAGGAAGCAATTCTATACAGAAGAGTCTCGATTTTGATGCGGTCGAGTTCTGCCTGGCAGGGCTCCGGGAGGTGAGCTGGGGGGTACTGGCTGAGGGAAAGGAGAGCCTCTGTGCAATGCTTCACTGCCACTTCATAATCCTGCTGCTTAAGGGATTCACATGCTTGTTCACATGCCTTCTCTGGTCTTCTGTCTGCCATGACTCAGGGACAGAAATCCTAGAGCGGGGGCAGAGGGGACGATAAAACGTTGGTTAGCTGTGGAATGGCACTGACAACTTGCCAACCAACTTCCATTCCCGTCTCAAGGTGCTGCATCACATCCCCCTCGTGCTAGGCCAGTCACATTTCCTAAACCAAGCTTCTCACTAACTAATTTCTTCCCAGGCTTTTCTCCATCGCTCCCAGCTCTCGGTTTTGATTCTAATTCAAGAAGGTACTTAAAGCCCACGACAGTTTGTAAGAATGTAAGTAGGGGTTTCAAATTTTAAAGTCAGCATGGATTTAAGCAGAGGCTTTCGGGTCTTCAGTGGCAGCACAACCTTTGCTTTGGAAGGAACCAACTCATCCCTTAAGTGCTGCCTCTGAGCCTGCAGCCACGTACTCCTCACAACCTTCTCTTCCAAGCACTTCTCACCTACACTCGGCAGGAGACGCTTCCTCGGGGTGAAGCACAACAAGGATGGACAGGGAAGGACACCAAAGACCAGGGAGTCAACAGCAAACAAACCACTTGTCTCTTCTTTCTGCTGGCTTAGCTACATTTATGGCTGAGAAAGTCTAGATACTCCTGCCACAACAACACCCTAGTGTTGGTTCTTAAATCATTTTGTAGTAAATATTTCAGGGAGACTGAGACAGTTATAAAAAAAAAATCTGTCCATAGATTACATTACCTGCCAATAAACTAAGACAATTGGATATCCACATCTGAACCACCAGAAGAGCAAAGCACTTGTATAATCCCTGCCCACATTCTCCCTTCATTGACATTTAAATACATGATACACATCCCTAGAGACCCTGAACATTAAAGCTGACTTCACAAAAATGGGTTCTGATACCTGAAAGAGGAAAAATCTTAAGAGTTCTCAATTTTGCTTTTAGCAAGCAGCATATTGTCAATATTTGTGATTAGAGATCAAGTATTACAATTGTCTCAAATAACTACTTTTAGTCCACTTTAAAAATTCACTGTTAAAAGCTTTCTTTATACTTGGTATTTCAGATTTTCAACCAAAGGTAAAGTAACTTCAAGAATGTAAAGTCAAATAAATGCATTTTCTTCATGAAAAATAATCCATTATCCCACTTTTCCCATTAACACATGCCTAAGCCAACATTAAGAAGAAATGTAAACAAGTCTTTTCATATATTATACAACATAGTGTTCTATTCTTAAATTTCCATTCAGTATCAAAATAATTACATAAAGGAATACTGATTTTTTTAAGATTTAAACCAGCTTCCCTTTCACAAAACTAATATAAAAATTTCTCATATACAACAACAACAAAAAATCTTCTCTAAAATGAAGGAATATAAGCATGAATATTTTGCAGTTATCCTGGTACAAATCTGTGACGTGTGCCTCTTTCTTAATAACAGCCTTACAAAATATTACCTCATTCATCCAGATAATTCTTTTTCTGCTAAAAATAAGTCCACATTTTCAAACAATAGGAACAGGCAAGTAGGTTTTGCATTTCCATACATATGAGTAAATCCATTCATGAGGTAATTCTATTAAAGATTCAGCTGGATCACTTAAGCACATATTTTCAATTACATAAATGTTAGGTATTCTTCAGCTGTGTATGCAAGGATCTTTTCTAGATACAACTAAAAATTGCACTGGTTTCCACTTCACTACCATTTTAGGCCACCGTGTATTTCACAAATCTAGGATCTGCTTCCACAGTGACACAACAGTTAATTGATGTTTTTCTCATGTACATTCTGTTTTCTTCCTAAGGGACTGAAAATAGAGGACTACATGAACTCTGCTGTACTTTTGATTTCCTCACTTCCTGGCTGACATATAACCAAAATTCCTTTGACCAAAAGGCTGAGCAGAGCTTCTGTGTGTTTATTCCCAAAGAGCTGATTAAACACAGATCCCATTCTAAGTGACCTGGCCAGCACAGCTGACAGATTTGAAAGCTCTTCTCCCCCAACATGGCACCACGTAAAAAACAAAGATGTTCTTTATCAATTGCCTTTTGCTGACTGGTGGAGAAATACAGAACTCATCTGTTTGAGAAGCTGGGTTTTACACACCCAGCAGTGCCCACACAATTTCTTTGGTCAATTTGAAGACTCCAGAGCACTTCAGAGGACGTAAGTGACCATGAGCAAAATCCTGTGAATTAAGTGGAAGCATTAAGGACCAAGCTGTTGGATAACTGGCTAAAGTGAATCACACCAATGATATTTTAAATATCCACCAAAATCACAGGGCAGGAGACACACTGATAGATAAGGAGGCACTGCAGTGTTAATTTGTTTGGAAAAAAAATCAAATTATAACAAACAAAACCAGTATGTGGACAACATACGGAAAATGATGCACTCAGGCTCTCAGATTTCATTTCAATCCCATCTATAGCCATACCTGCAGATTCAAACATGCACATTTATTAGATATTTGTGCCATTTACTTCAGACTCCAATCCAGCTCTGGACTATTCCTTGGAGACACCTGACTTTTCCTGCTGACTTCAGAAACCTTTTTTCCTAGTTTTGGTTCCCTAAATCAGCAATTGAGATTTGTGAATGTGAATTACAACCACCTAACTTACCTACATTTAAAACGGTTCAGAGCAGTTCCCAAGTCCCAGCCGGACCAGGAAGGTGAAAGTTCCCCTCTGCTGGGCACTGCTGCTGCCTCACCTCAAGGCCAGTGTCCAGTTCTGGGCTCCTCCCTTCAAGGGCACTAATCCCAAAGAGGGGAACAGAGCTGGGGAAGGCGCTGGAGTGATCAGGAGCAGCTGAGGCAGCTGTTGGGGCTCAGCCTGGAGAAAAGGAGGCTCAGGGGGACCTTCTCAATCCCTACAATTGTCTGAAAGGAGGTTGTGATCAGGTGGGGGTCGGGCTCTGTTCCCTGGGAAGAAGTGACAGGACAAGGCGAAATGGCCTCAAACTGCACCAAGAGAGGTTTAGGTTGAACAGAAGGAAAAATTTCTCCACTGGAAGAGTGGTTAAGCACTGGAATGGGCTACCCAGGGAAGTGATGGAGTCACCATCCCTGAAGTGCTCAAAATATAAGTGCACTTCACAAAATAGTTTAGTTGTCACAGTGGTATTTGGTCAAAGGCTGGACTCTACGTTCGAGGTCTTTTCCAACCTTAATGTATTCACAGAATACTTCATTAACATTCATTAACAGCCAAGGAGCGAAGGTACTTGTCAAAAGAAATTTATTTTCTGTTCTACAGATCTTTATTTTCAAGATTTCAGGTATAAAATAGGAATTTCTACATTCGCTCTAAAAGTAGAATTTATTACAGATTAGAACTGAAAGCTGAAGTGTCACAAGCCCTGTGCTATATTCCCAACTCTCTTTGCAAAACTGAACAAATTACTTATGGGCTTCACTTCTGTCTCCAAAACTGAACTTAAAATACTAACGTAACAGAACAAACATCAGGATTATTCATTTTCTCAAACAGATCTGGAAAACCACACGCCAAGAGTTTTAAATTCAATTCTGAGAAATAATTTATCCTCTACTGAAGTTTAATACATCTTCAAAATATTGAAGAACCAGTAAAGAGGCATATTCTCACTATCTAAAGTTGCCTATCTAAAATAGGTAGACATACCTAAGAAATTATATATATAAATATATAATCAGGCATCATACTTTGTATCTCAAAAAAACTCCTGCCCTCAAGTACAAGAGAACTTACTGAACTTGCATTTCATTGAAAGCCAAATTTTACTCAGCTTATCTTCCACAAAATATTATTTCAAAGACCTGGTTAGTTCCAACTGGTGTAACTTAAACCTTGGTGGCTTTTACAACTAACCATGACAACTTTTTTTTTCCTCCTACAACTAATGATTTTCAGGCTCAATATTCCTAATGAGTATTCCACCTTCTTGCCAAAGGAGTTTTGTAAACAAACATGGAAAGAGTAACTGAAATCCAATCTCCAAATAAAGCAGCACATTTCCCCTCCAGAGCTGCAGAGGGGGCTGGAAAAGGCAGAAGGGACAGCTTGAGAAGGAAGAGTGATAAACAACGTGATCCACACAGTCATTTATTTCCAAGTAAACACTACGCCTGCTTGGTGCACAGGAGGCTCTGAAGAGCTACTCCACAGTCTGATGAGTCCAACTTCAAATTAAAATCGATGTAGGAGGAGGGAACATCATGAACTAAAATTCCAGCGTTTCACGGCAGTTTAACTCATGACTGTGCGCTTCCATGCTCCACATCTTACTGATGTGTTTCATGGAATCAAAGGGTCCATACACTAAGATAATAATAAGTTAAAGCATGTGACAGTTCCTAAAAAAATTTCAAACAGATGCTTTTTCAATTCACTGTAAAGCATCTAGCCAGATAACTCTCGCTGTACTTCATAAACAAACAGATTAGAGGGCACAATGCTGTTCCTATTAATGTTACTGGCAAAATTCCCAATGTCTGCCAAGACAGAAGGATCAGATCCAAGGTCTCGCATGCCAAGCTGACAAACAGTAGACAAGTCAGTAAATATTTGCATATTTTAACCAAACATTAACATCTCTTGTAAAGATTTATGCTAAAGCAATGATGTTCAACTTGCAGTCCTACAGTGAGACTGGTAGGGATTTACTGTCAATTGAATTTACTTCAAGAGCCACATCCTGGGAATCGCAGAGTGAAGCAAATGAATGAGACCCATTGCCATGGGGAACATGCAGGGGAAGAGCCTCTCCAGCTGCCTCCCATTACAATCCATAAGCCTTCAAACAGTTCTGCTGAGGGAAATAAGCTCAAAATAATCCTTGCCAAGGCCATTCAGCCGTGTCCTCCTGTTAGCAGCCCGCTGTCCTGCGGGAAAGGAAAGCAGGAGATGGATTTGCCCTTCTACTGCCTATTGCAGTCAAGCTGGTGCAGGCTCCAAGAAAGAGCAGGGCAGGAATTCCACTCATCCTGCCCCTCTCTACAGAAATGCAAGCACTCTGTTTCCCAATCCTTTGGGATTTTTCAGCCCATCTCACAGACTGGAAATGCTGGCCAGCAAATTGGAGGGAAGTTTTAAACATGTAATGAATTCAGGCAATACTCAAGAAAAGACAGCTAGTTTATCAGAATTTCCCAGCAATTCCTTTTTTAAGAGCAAGAAGAGACCTACTAGATTTATTTACGAGGCTGATTGCTCTGTCCTTCCTCAGTAACTTCTGAGCTTCAAGTCAATTGGAACTGAATTCCCCAGAAGTCTGAAGGGTCTTGAGGATGCTGCAGGTTTCATGAAAAATGTGTAACAAGACAGATAACAGACCCAGGGAAAGGTTAAGTTATAACTCAGCCTCTTATTGATACCAAGACATCAGTTACCCCATCAATTACTGCCACGTGCTGCCATTTACCATCAAGAGCTGTAGCAAAGTGTCACTCGCCAGTGAAAGAAAAGTCTTATTTATTTTTCTTGCCCATAACAGTCAACGCCATAGGCTGCATTCATCAGTTTAACTGCTCCAGGATCCATTTAGGCTTCACTAAAGCAGAGTTTCCAAAATTTTTAGATTACAGACCCAAGCAGTGCACATCCCATCCCCTTCTCAAAGCTGTTACTGGTAAACTGAGATGTAAGTAATTCATACATCAAAAATTTGTTATTTCCATAATATATTCAAGTAATATTTGTGAATTCATAAAGTTGGTATGGCTACAATCCCTGTGATTAATGGTTTCCCTCTCACTCAAAATTATCAAGAAAAAAGTGACAATATCCTTGAGTTTATACAGGTATGGAAAGATTAGGGGTTTCATCTGAATTAATATATTGAATATGACACAATAAAAAAGCTAGCTACTGTGAACATGCCAACATTACAGTCAGAAATCACAGGCCACTGGAATTCAACTATCAAAACTCTGTAAACAAACTGCATGTGAGTCCACACACTAAAATAGGGAATGGTACATCTGTCCATATTATAAAGTTGCTCTGGCATCTCTTGTGATCCCATCTTAAGGCAGACCTGAATCTCTGCATGTCAATTGGTTTTGTATTATTACCAAATACCACTAAAATACCTTTAGATCAGTAAAATAAAATTAAATATCCATTTATTTTCCTTACCTATTGTGGTGAAATAACCCAATCTATGCCTTGAGACAAAAAATAGAATAAAAACCCAAACTCCCTCTATTCAAGCCTCCAGGATGGAATAAAATAGAGCTGCACAAAATACAGAAATTACTTACAGAGACATATAGAAAAAAAAATTCACTTTCCTAGTGTCATGACATACTCATCATAAATAATCCCAGTCTAAAAATTCATTTAATAAAATTAGAGTTGATAACAACAGTGCACTGTACCAACATAACAGAAAGGAAAAGGATGGTGCAACTTTCATACACAGGGTGCAAGAAAGAATTGTATGAAAGGTGCTTTTGGCTTTCTTTTTTCTTTTAAGAAAAACATAACAGTAGAGACTCATGCACTCATTTATTGTAATTATGGCTGAAGTCTGTAATAGCAGTTAAGAAGTTCTCAGAAATGCACTGCACACCTTACAGAACAAATACAAAAGCCTCCACCCTTGAGAGAGGACAATCTAATCAGTTTTCTGAAGTAACTGAATTACTTTGGCTAATGTTGTACAACTCCAGGCAAAATGACCCTACTTTCAATTCCAAAAATGATGGTGAATCTGAAATGGAGCATACAGAATGAGGCAAGCACATTTCAAGGTTTTATTCTATAGTGTAACAGCAGCAAGAATCCTGCTCCAAGGCCTCTGAGGAACATGATATGCCTGTTTGTGGAAGGGAAAAAGGGGAAAGAATAGATTCACGATGCCCCTGATCGCTAAATGCTTAGACTATCCTTCCACATTGAAAAATCAGAGACAGCACTATTAATGAGGAGGGCAAGTGATCTCTGGGCACATAAATGAGGATCCAAGTCTGATCCTGTAAATCTGAAGTATAAAATAAACACAACCACGTTTGAAAAAGGAACAAGAGCCTGTGGATGGTTTATCACTCACACAACGACACAGGCAATTGAGATTAAGAGCAAATGCCTTCTGCATCTGGAGCCTCTGCAGTCTTTAAACCACTTTACATACATCACAGATAGTAACAAGTTACATTTTTTTGCACGCCAGTTATGACTTCAGTACAGACTACTAAGTGATTATTAACGCTTTATTACCTTTACTAATCTCTTTTATTTTCATTTTGGAAATAGCAGCAAAAGGACAATCTGTGCAGCCAGCAGCAGCAACACTCAGACATGGACAGACTGGCTATCTTTGGCCCAAAATCTGGAAATAACTCATGGCATCAGCACTTGCAACCAACCCATCCACCACATCCCTAATACCTTTACATCCTGCCTTTAAAAAGATCCTTTTTTCACACAGCTGTCTGAAAACATCACCTGTCCTGATGAAACTAAGCTAAATACTTGGCAAGTCAAGGCACAGCATCTACGTGACATGTGCTGGTGCTGCCTGAAAGCCATTCACAGCCAACAGATACAAGGTTCCTATTTAAACAAAGCAAATATATACATATATTGCATTCATTAACTTCACAGAACAAATATTGGGTTGTAAAGTTCGATACTCTGAGGTTGTGTGAGGACAAGAGCATCTGTACAAGCTTATGCTGGCCTCTTGTGTGCCTGCATTATTATGATATTGCCTTTAACTGTGTTAGTCACAGAGCACATTTTCCAAGGGCTACCTGGCAGAATGAGTGGGCAGAACGGAGGCTGCTGCTTAATGGACATCCAGTGAAATATTTCAGCACAGGGCTGAGGCCTTATTTACTGCATGCTACTCAAATCTTACTTAAATGATAGCACTTGAATGTTTTCATTTACTATTCAATAATGCCTACAGTACTGCAACCAAGTACTTTATAAGAATTTTAAAAATATCTTTATCATTCTGACGATATTTCCATTTTACAGAGAATTAAGGTAAGAACACACAAGGCAAAAGTTTCTATAAACTTCTTATATTTACATTAAAAGATCTAGAAGTGATTTCTCCCCCTTATGCTCTGCCTGTACTATACATCCCTTTTACATGTCCAACACAGAGCACCTGGTGTCTGCAGAGTGACTTAGGAGTATCCAGCATTCCTCTACATCACAACATGGGAAAATTCATTAGAAATACAGAAAATTAAGTGTAGCAAAGATGGGGCTTAAGTAGGATTTGCCTTCTCCCTTTTTGCTATTCCCTACTCCATTTCAGTAACACTTTCTAATTTATGCAGATAGCAAAACTGTATTCCACCAAACAACTGTATTAGCATTATAAAATAAATTATATGTACCCACACTGCACAACCTCCCTTCTATTTATTTCGAATACTAATATTTTTCAATCTCCTTCTCCTCATTCAACCACCCCCATCTCCACATTTATTGTACATAATTCTGAAAAAATATCCATTTTACACCTTCTGTTTACATCCAGTCACTGCTTCCTCTGTGATGCAGGAAGGTAGAGCTGGGAGGAAAGAGGAACTTGGTATCAGGAGAAGAGAAAGGGAATTTTCTGTGCTCTCATTTTTGTCCAAAATCACACCAGGGCAGAACACAGGAGCCCCAGCATTCAAATTACAGAGAAATCCTGTTTAGCTGAGGCTGAAGCATGTACACTGCAGGGATTATCTTTTACATTTGTACTTAATGCTGATTTGACCAACACTGAGGAGATTTTCACAAGGTTGATCACAAGTACATCCTTGGCAGAAACATTATACAATAATACATCTCAACTTTTCACAAAGCAGCACTATAGGTCATTAGATTATTTCTTTTCTAATTTATCATGATCACAATAAAATATTTTGCCCAATTTCTAGAAAAGATGGAATCATATTGGCAGAACCTTTCTCTCCTCAACAGCACCCAAAAAGTAAGACTGTGAAAGACACCTACCATGGGAAATTTCAACCCAAATAATTAAAATCTGGCAAGCAATAACCAAGTGAAATGAAGAGTATGTCATAGTAGGCATCAGGTAACATAATAATAGGTGGTGCTTCTGCCCCACCTTAAGTTTTTGGCTCCTTCATAGAAAATCTTTACGTAAACAATCTTTCATAATAACTGGTTAACAACAGGAATTTGTACACCATATAACTCTGTGTTCACACTGCTTTTTGAGAATAGAGTTTCTCACACTTACCCAAGTTGAGGGCATTTTAATTGAAATATTGTCCCATGGTTACCATTTTATCCCCATAACAACATCACCAATTACTTACTTTTAAAAAATGCATTAGAAAAGTAATTTAATCTTTGCTTCTCTTAATGAAATTTGCCAGAGAAAAACAAAGGGAAGACTCAGCACTGCATGACCAGCCAGCTCTCCATAGAGCAGCACCAACCTACAGGACTCAAACCCAAACACATTTCTCAGAACAATATCCATATTCTAAAAGCTGGTTTAAACATCATAATCCACAGCTTTCCAAACTATGCCTTACTTGTGTCAGAACCTCCCTTGTCAATATTTGAATAACAGAACAGGGCCTTGTTCCTGTCTCTACACTAGTGTTTAGTAATAATTTTGACCAAAAAATGAACACTACTCATCTTAAGGACTTACCCAGTCCTTCAATTCCTAATATTATTCTCCACTGAGTCATAAGGTAGTGCCAGAAGTCCTCTCTGAGAAATGTCTGCTCTATGATATACTCACATCTGTATCAGTGTGACTAAACATGTGTCACCTCATTTTAAAATGCCAAGCAAGTGCCAAACTGTGTTCCCAAGGAATGCAAAGGGGAGTCAAAGAAGATTCCCAAGCATCATTTCAACACAGGACACATATCACTAGATTTACAAATATATTTCAGAAGTTTAAATGCAAAAACACATCACAAATTTTCCAGTGCTTACTGAACCTGCCACTCATGCAGCACTGTCTGCAGAGAACACTTGACCATAGTTCATTTGCCAAATTCACCAATTTAATCAGTCTCAGAGACAGAATCAAAATTAGCAGTTCCTAACCCTCAGTCTCATGTTCAATTCACAGCTTCATCTAATACAGCTGTATTTGGATTTCAGAAATAAAAATGTCTTTAAACTAGGAAATTATTTATCACAGCATATTCCCGTGTCAAAAACCATGCAAACTCTTCCCCACCCCCAGCAGCTCAGCAGTGCCAAAGCTCAGTGGTTCAATCCACATTTTCTCTTCTTAACAGGATATTGTAGCAATGCTGAAACAGTCTTCCCTCAAATGCCAAACTTTCACTTTCACACAAGAACTTCTCCACTCCTGACATGCCCTGGATACTGCAAGGCAACACCCTCCTGGGAGCAGATCTAGGTGAAAAGCACAGCTTTGATCCCCAGGGCAAGTGCAGATGCTACAGGTATCTATCACAGTTTTACAGTTGGAAAAATGGGGAAAAAATAGAAGCCCCAAGTTCATTTGCTGTTTGAGATTCAAAATATGAATCACTCTTTCAATTTGCTCAAAAGCAAAAGATTGTAAAAAATCTTCATGCTGAATACCAGGTACATTGCACAGGTCACAAGCTGAGCACAGGAATCAGCCAGAATATTGTGGCACAAAACAGGAAAAATTTCTTTCAATATACCTCAGCCTTCGTTGCAGCTTTATAATGAACTTTAATTTATTATAGTAGTGAATAATACTGTGACTGAGTTTTTTGTTACGCATTTACACAGTGCTTAGCACAAAAGGGTCCTACCGTAACAGATTTAATAACACAATCATGCCACCCACAGATCCTCCAAACACATCTTTCCCCAAACCATGTCTATTATGTAACTGTACATGGTATTTTTGTGCGCAGTTTTGAAAGTTCAAAGCAGTAACTAACCCTCCACCTCTAAGAACTGCTATCTTTGTTGTAAATTACCTTTGAAATTCATTTTTACATGACCATGCTTCAAATAGTTCAGTATAATATAGCTAAGCCTAGTTTGGGGAGTTGTCTTTTAACTCTACATTTTCATTACATTAACCTTTCTGAATATGGATAATGCTTTTATCATGTCCCTGTTTCCTCTCCTCAAATGCCTGACCACGGTAGCACCAACAGGTTCAATTTTTAGACTCTTTCAGAAATAGAATACGGATTCCCAAGTTCTCCCCTCACAGCAAACCCTACACCACAACGTGTATCCAGAACACATTTCCCAATAAAACTCGCCCTCCTCATTCCTTTTGAAACAAACATTAGTGATTCAGTCACGTATTTGAAACTCCACTCAAAGAACTGCATCAGCAGGAATGAGCAACGATCCTGCTGTGGTTAACAGCATAATCCTGACAAAACTTGGGAAGCAGAGGATGGGTGTCTAGCCCAGCCAAACAAATATAAACAAAGCTACAGCCAAGTAGTATCAGTCAGTTCAAACGACAAAACAAATGTCCTGCACCATTCCAAATGTGTGAGTGTCTCAAGATATGGCCAGAGCACAGTTACCTCAAAACCATTAGCACAAACAACTATAATCAAAAACATCACTGGAATAAAAGACCCACAGCACTGCGTTAGCACAGATTCCAAAATATGCAAAAAACATTCCCCTTAATGACCTCTCCATGCAGATAATGAGAGAAATCCAACAAATTCTGGCTCCCAAGATAGCAGAGGAGTAGATGCAAGGCAGCTATCGTGGCTGGTCCAACACTATTTGGGAATCCCAGTTGAGGGGGAATTTAGTTGAAACCCATGAAGGAACATTACCTGGGAACAGAGGCCAACTGCCCATCCCTGTCCCTCCAAAACTACCCCTGGATAAAATTAAATTTTCACTTAAAAATAAGAGATTACCATACATGAAGTGAAAAGATACATAGGGAAGAAGCGTTACTTTACATGCTGCCAAAACCACTACACTTTTCATTTGTGGTATTCTTCATTTATGATGTCCACAAAGATTTGTTACCTTCTTGGTTTGCTGAACCACTAAACATTTTCCACCAAATTAAACACTCGTGCTGCATTACTAACAACCAAGATTCTCAAAAACAGCTCATGTTACAGATTTCCTTCTTGCCAGTGGGGTCTGAAGGGCTATGAAAGACCTTTTAAGCATATTTAAGCACCATAATTTTTAGTGTTTTGATGAATACAGTATTTTTGCTATATATAACTATGGGGGGAAAAAACCCAGACCATGAAATTCACAGACTGAAAGATCATTTCTAAGTAACACTTACCCTAACTACCATAAAACCAGCTCAGACGACTCCACACAGTGCTCACATTTCTATTCTTCACTTCCGCCGCTGCAACATTCAAAATTTCACACCAAACACAAACCTACTGTTCTTTTTCTTCCAATATTTCATCATTACAGCTCCAAGAATCAGTAGCCTTGCTACTGCTTACAAACAGAAGTATGAAACGTATTTCCCCAAACTACACATAAGCCAAAGATTCAAAACATTCACCTCAGACACATCATTCTTCATGGAAGTGATATTTCCCAGGACTAACAGCAACAAATGGCAAAACAGCTCCCAGTTACATCTCCAAAACATATGTCCACATAACATCACCCTCAAAACTTCTTGCTACCAGCTTGGCAGCACTGTGTATCCACTGCTGCTTGGAAAACCTGTGTAGTTCAGTGCTATTAATTCTGAATTACCTTCCTGCTAAGGTTCAAGCCTTCTAACATCTGACAAGGACTCCATGCCACTCAGAAAATCTCATAGTTGGTACTCATCCGGATGTAGGATGGGGCCACAGTCACCACTCAAACTTTGCAGTCATGAAATGGATCCTCTCAGTGTAGTAAAACTACATTTAAGGAGGAAAATGATTGAAATCTATCATTTCTTATCTGGCTTCCCCGTAATAAGCCTAATTTGGTAATATGGAGGACTCTGAGAAAAAGTAACCAGAAAATAACCAGTCCATTTCTAATTTACAACCATGAATTTGCATATAAAATTATAGAGGAATATTTGGGTATTACGTTATAGCCCCATTAAGTATCCTTTAACTTCAACTGGCAGTGCAATAGAAATGCAACAGAAAAACAAATTCTCACCCATGGGTAATCACAATATCATTGCTTAAATTCCCAATCCTTTCTTTTCCTACAGTAATATTCACTTTTCTGTGTTTCTCAGACATGAGTGTTGCTTCTCTTGGAAGCCTCATGTTGTAAACATTCATGTGAAGAGAAAAGCTCAGTAAGCAAAACTGTTTTGGAATAAGGAACCTGAGTCACATATCAGTGTCACCATAACGAAATCCCCAGAAGCCAGCCTGTTCCTGTGGAGCAGCCTCTGACCTTGCAGACTCCAATTTTCCCTGTCTATGAAGCTTAGTTACTTTCTCCCACCCCAAAAAAATTGGGAAAAAAAAATGTTTATTTTCCCAGTCAGTATCTCCAGAAGACTAAGCATTCCTTCAGAATTTTTTTTTTTAATTCCATACCAATGCTGTGTGGAGACTTTTGAAAAAACAGCCTCCTTTAAAACATTCTCTCTTCTTTGTTGAAAAAGGATGGCAACCACAGAAGTCTGCACTAAGGGGAGGAAAAAAAACCAACATATAAAGTAACATGTCTTTAAATATATGTCATTGATACATATAAACACAAGCGCTGCCTTGCTGCCAAAGGCCATGGAAGAGAGAGCAAGACAAACAAGAATGAAAAAGGAAGGTCTTGTTTGTTCTGACAATCTAACTCGTAATTTTTCCATTTATGGGGGAAAAAATATATGTACCATATACTGAAAATGAGATTTTTGCCACAGCATCTCAGCAAAAGAAGTGAGGAAGGATTCAACAGCTGCAATACGAGCAGGAGGGAGGGCTGGGATTACAAAATGTGGAATTTCCCCCCCCATGATGAGCCACTGGCAGTGCTGCACAGAAAGGAACACAGAGAGATCTGCTTCCTTCCAGGAAGAAAGCTTCAGCAATGCCAGCAGAAACGTCAGGACAGGATTGAAGCTCGCTGGGATTCTTGGCCTACTGATCCCCCAGGCAGGGGAATTCCAGCTGTCCAACCACTCTATCCCTAAGCTGGAGTGTGTCACACCACCCTTCCTTCTCCTGCTCCAAGCCAGCTCCCACAACTTTCCCCAGTTACTGTCAGGCTGTACACAGGGGATGGATTTAAATTAATTCCAAAGACTTTTTTAATTTAGATTTCACTCCTGCTACCAGACCTGTGAGGTCCCACTGACCTCAGGAGGGGATGCCAGTGAGGTGAGAGATTCAAAGGCTTTAATAACCTGAATTGCTCCAGCAATTGTTTCTGCCATTACTAAAATGAAAACACCAAGAATAATGTTCAGTAGCAAATCTAAGACGGTAGCAAATAACAAATAAAAAGAAAAACAAACCAACACACTAGAAGTCAGAAAGAATATCCAGCTATAAATGCAAAGAGCATTTTACTAACAAAAACAATTGCCAGCAATGGAGAAAAATGTTTCATCAGACTATTAAATTAACAGAGTTGGAAAACAGTAGTATTATTTCCCAGTTCCTACATGGGCTCTTTCATCCACAGGCATCAGGACTCCTTACAGGTCAGTAATATTCACTATCCCTATTTTAAATTCCTTCAAAAGGAAATACAAACAGGTGAAGTGATTTGCATCAGGCTCTCCACATCTCTCAAGCACTATACCTGTACCTTATCCACCTGGGAATATCCCCTCTTCAAGCTTTCCAGACACTCTGACTCACATCTTTTGAGATGAGAATTTCTCTACAAATCCAGCCTCTGAGCAGAAGTTCTCTCCAAACCACAGCCCTTCTTCTACAACAAGATCTGCTCACACTGATCCCAAAGCCTAGGAGGAACTTCTCTGAAACCAGTGAGATTTCACAAAGGAAAAGGATCATCCATGACACATCAAGAAGCAGAACTGGGACAAATTAGAGAATAAGATGATGCTTCCACATCTCCCTTTAAGTTTTAGTCTGATGGGAAGAGGTAAAAACAACCCAAACAAGCAAACAAAAAAAAATCCCAAAATAGACAAAAATACCCCAACAAAATCAGCAATTACAACCTTTCAAGCCTTTAAGCCTTTACTTTAACAAGCCTCTACTACAATAAATTCATCTGGCTCACCTAAAAAGGCACAGTGTCTGTTTGAATTAGAAGAGGAAAAATGCACACTGTACATTTCGCAAGTCAAAAAAAATCAGAGGTGAAGAGTGATAAAGGAAATGTCATTTCAGCTAGGAAAAATAAAGAAGTAATTTCTGCTTTCAGAACAAATTACAAAGAGAACTCAATTTATCAGTAGTAACACATAAAATGTTCCTTCACTTACCAATAAACTGCTCTGCTAATTAAAGTTCAACAAAAAAAAAGCTTAACTCAGCTTCTGCCACTCACAATTTCTGTGCTGTAAAAGCCAAGGCTACCAAAGTCTGATTCCCTGGGTCTGCACGCCAAGGAGGTAGAGGGAATGTGGTGGCCCCTTGTATACTTTCACTCCTCTAAGTTTTAAATGAATGTTCAAAATCAGCTCCTCCCTATAGCCTGCCTAGCACTCCCAGACAGTGCCCATCACAAAAGCTTTGCCATTGAAAAAAAAGAAAAGGAAAAAAATGGAGTATTCATTCACAATCTGCTATGGCTCAAAAATACTGAAACAACCAAATTTAACACACATTATTTTAAAGCCTCCCTGTTCTACCTATTAGTCTTGGAAAAGAATGTATACTTGCCATGAATCACTTGCTTATTATTTTATTTTCTAGAAAGGAACATGTCTTTTCTTATATAAAGAATGGCAGGTAACATATTTTATCCTTTGCCTTGCTTCAAATACACTAATTATTAAGAACAACATCAGACAATGTCAACAATCCAAACCATCCCAAATAGAACCAGCTGTGATGATACACTCAATCTGTCAATGGGGATATCAATTTTCAGGGTATTTTTCTGTCTCACAACTGAATTCTTTTATTTTTTCAATGAAAAGTGAAATGTGTTCTTTTAAAACTTCCTGTCAAGCTCACTGTACCTTGGATACAATGCAAAAATCCTGTTACCTTGTTAACTCTTACTTTTGTCATTATCTGGGAAGCAGCCTTGCAACTGTTTCCCCCAGTTATTTCTTAATTTCCATCAATGATATGTTTAATCATGTTACTCTAATCAAACAACAATTGCCTAACAAAGCACTGAAGCCAAAACAACTGCACTCCTTTGGAAATTAACAAAAGGACACCTTCCACCGCAGGAGGGGTAACAGATCCTTCTCCTGCCTGGGGATTTGCCCTAAAAAGATACATATAAGTGTCTGCTGGAAGGGCTGTATTGCAATGTGCAGTGGAAACTCTCCTGTTTTCAGTTTCAGAGCTGATCCAGGGTATAAAAGCTGCTCTCAGGACCTGTGTTAAAACTCCCGACTTCACTCCACTCTCCCTGCCAAAGCCTCCTGCAGAAAACAAAAACATAAGCTCATCTGCCCACCCTTCAACCGCTCCGAGGGGGTAATTTTACAACAGCTGTTAAATTCCTCCAATTTGTTTTTCCATCCCTCAGCAAACCCTACCTACCCCATTTTTTTCACTTCTATTTCACCATTGTTATTTCCTGGCCGTCTCTCCCATCCCCTCCCGCCCCGCCCGGTACAAAAACAAAGCTGCCTCCCACACCCCCTGCATCCCCCCCGGAGCACCCCCGGCTCGTGCGAGGCATCCTCGGCTCTCCGGCCCGGTCCCTGGGCCCGGCCGGGCGCGGGGCCGCTCCGCCCGCCCGCGGGCCCCGGGGGGCGCGGCGGCGCCAGGGCCCGGCCGGGCGCCCCGTAAACACCCCGCGAGCGGCGGCCGCCGCAGGCCCTCCGCGGACACAGGGCCCGCTCCCGCCGGCACCGCGCGGCCCCCGCGCCCCGCACCGCCCGCCCCGCCGGCCGCGGGGCCCCGCGGGCCCCCCGAGGGCGCGGCGGGGCCGCGGGCGGCCGGTGCGGGCCGCGCTCGGTGCCCGCGGGGGCGGACGGGGAAGTCCCGACTTACCTGTCATTACTTTCTACGCCATCTTGGATCCACTTGTCAACGTCCCACAAAGCATTGTGGGAAAGGCCGGCCCTCCCCGCGGCCCGGAAGGCGGAGGGCGGCGGTGTGCGGGGACGGGACGGGACGGGGACGAGAATGGGATCGGCAGCGGCATGGGGATTGGGACGGGGACAGGAATGGGATCCGGGTGGGGCCCAGGACCGGGACGGAACGGCGATGGGGACAGGGTCGCGCTCCGGGATAGGGGATGGGGATGGGGATGAGGATGGGGACCGGGACCCGATATCCCCTCAGCCCGGCGGCCGCTGAAGCGCAGCCCGGGATCCCCTCACGGAACAGCGTCCGGGGCCACCTTCTCGCCACCCGCGCTAGAAACCGACTACTTCGAGGGGGTTCCGTGTTTTCTTTATTTTTTCTCTTTTTCCCCCTCCCCTTCCCTGGGCTCGGAGCGCGGCTGCAGAGCCCGAGGGTCGCTGGCGGGACCGGTACCGGCAGGCGGGGGGGCCGGCCAGAGCCGGACACAGAGCCCACCCCTGAAAAAATCTTGGAAATTACTCTTTCTTATGTTTTTTCTACTGCATGAGTTGGATTTTCTTTTTTTTTTTGGTCTGTTTGCTTTGGGTTTTTTTGGTTTTTTTAATTTTTTTTAAAAATTATTTTCCTGTGGCTTTTTAAAGTTCTTCCCTCAAAGAAATTTGGGGGAGGCCGGGTGCAGGTTCCGAGGCTACCCAGGAGCTGCTCACGCTGTCACCGTGTTTTCCAAACCCATCATCCTGTGCTGAAGGACTGCTCATGAATCCAGAAACTGCTTTGCATAACAGTTTTATTTTCATGGAGTAATCTTCCCTGTTAGCTGTGTTTTCAGACTCTTTGGCAATCAGTTCTCAATACCTACGCTGTTTTGCAGACTGGCTTTTTCAAGGCGTTCCTGGCTTAGCTTCCGTGGATGGGTGCCCTGTGCTCTGTAAGGCTGTTGTGCTTTGGAGCAAAGTGAACAAGAAATTGGGGGAAAGCAGCTTACTTCAGAATGTTAGGAAAGTTTATCACCAAAACAGAATTCCACTGTTTTTTAAAAACTTTTCCTTCTCCTTTAATTCAAATAAGATCCAGATGATTTTAGTATTGGATCTTTCTGTATAATGTATTTACATTTAAATTTAAATTTACGTCTAATGCCTCATAACTCTTTGAAGAATAACCACCAGCCAAGCCTCTGATGCATTACCACTGCAAGAAAATACTTGTGCCCAAGAAGGTTTTCAATATTCATCAGTAATGCATTTATAGAGAGAGCTCCTTGCAACAATGTAAATACAGGAGGAAATAAATCCTTTGCATTTACCGCCCCATTCTTAAGGCAGTCTAATTTTTAATTCAGCTTCATAACTAGTTGGGAGTGCAGTTGTGCTGTTGCAGAGGGGAGTGTGGGTGGTCCCAGCCTCAACCCAGGAGATGCCATTTCAGGATAAAACCCTCCTGTGCTCCTGAGCTCCTGTGAAGCTTGCCATAGGCAATTTCTGCTGTCCCTGCTGCCAGCCTGACACCTTCCCTAACACCGTGACTTGTGTTTTCTGTGGGCACTGTGCAAGAAGAGGGATCAAAGAAAGCTGAAACTGTGTTTAGGATCCAACTAACTTTGTGTTATTCAGTCCAGGTTGTTGAAATGGAGTTAGTCCTTTTACTTTTGAAGCTGTCTTTGGTACCTAGTGAACTTTCTCTTACTGGTCATTTTCTTCTGTTAGAAAATGCAAAGGTTTTCTTTAAAATAAATGATAATTAGAAAAAACAGTGGAAGATAAAGTATCAATGTATGCATGTTTTTAGATATAAACACATATATCCTCTGAAGTTTAATTTGGAGAAGACAAATTTAGTTGGTTTATTTTTTACATAAGCTTTTTATGAGTCCATTTGTTCTGACAGTATTTTTTTTATAATGTGCTAAGAAAAAAACTGTGTGGCAGTGACTGAGTTATTGGAAGATCTGTTCAGTGACAGACCCCATTCTTACCACTCTGTCTCTGCTGATTTAAAGTTCCAAACTGGATGGAGCAAGAAGCACAGGCTGCTCCGAAAAGGTGGCA
This sequence comes from Pseudopodoces humilis, assembly GCF_049639895.1. Classification (NCBI taxonomy): domain Eukaryota; kingdom Metazoa; phylum Chordata; class Aves; order Passeriformes; family Paridae; genus Pseudopodoces; species Pseudopodoces humilis. Next base: position 3,237,463 of record NC_142220.1, read on the forward strand.
ACTCTGCCCAGCAGGAACAGCCCAGAAAGGAGCTGGGGAGGACCATGGGAACACCAATGTATAAAACACAACATGGAGATGTGCTCTTGCACCCACTGCTTTTAATGATCTTGGTACTTTAACCCTTTTAGCTTCCATATGAAGGAGGTTTTAGTCTGTTTTGTGGACTGGTCAAGTGTATTGCATAAACCCTCAGTGGAGGTGCCAGAGGCTGGACAGGGAACCGGCAGCTCTGGGATGGGGGTGGCTGCCAAGCACTGCCCTGTTCAAGCACAGCCTGCAAGCTTGGAACAACTCTCCTGTTTCCATGTGCTGTCCCCTCTAACCTCTTTCAAGGTCCTTGTTAGCAGATAGAAAGATGAAGACTGTTGGTCCAAAACAAATGGGGCTCCAAGGGCTCATTAACCTTGGAAATTCTGCTCAGCGTGAGAATCATAGCAACTAGCTTAAGGGATGAGATCCCAAATCCAAAGGGCCTAAAAAAACCCAAATTTTTACTAATTTACTTCTGTGGTAATATCCCAGGAGGCAGAGAATGGCCCAGGAACTGGTTAGAGATTACCTGGGAAGAAAGGGAAGAAATAGACTTCTTGTAGCTTTCACTGACTTGTTTCAATACAGTATTAAAGGATAATTTAACAAAATAAGATTATTATATATTGTATCTTATTATTATAAGATTATTATATTCCTACTACTCTAAGAACTCAGTATCTATCTATCTATAGGAGACCTCTCTCTTTCCTTGATGTGTATTACCCCAGTGGAAGCTGCAGTTTTGCTTTCCAACCTCTGCTCTCGAACACAACCCCCCAGGATGAGCTGGCAAGCCAGGCTTTCACATAGCACTGGGCAAGGCACAGAACCAGATGTTGCATGCTGACTATTGCCTTGCATTTCCAGAATTCTCCAGACTCCCTAAATTCCTGGAATCCAATGGGGTTTCATAGCATGAGGAGAGCTCGCAGAGCTAGACTTCTGCCCAAAGAGACCAGGAGCAGGAGGTGACACGGAGTCTGGGGGGAGAAGAAAAGCAACAGTGGATGTTGGAAATGTAATACCAAAAGCATAATGGGGATGCATGAGAGAGTAACAAAGACAAGGAATTCCCACTCAGCATCATGAGACTTGACAGGATTCAGATCATCAAAAGCCTAACAGTGATATTTCTAGGGACTCATTACAATGGTTAAAACTTTAAAAAACCCTCCAATGAATGCAGCAATATCAAACTCAATTCCACTTGTACATTTTTTAGGATTTTGAAATCTTTCAAATCTGAAAATAGCGATTTCTTACTGGATGTTTAGAAAGCCCACCCTACCAGGGACCATGTGCACAAGGAATGCCTGTGCAGAAGCCCTAACACAGCCTGTCTCCCTACTCTTCAGTCAGGACTCTAAATGATGCTGGCTCACAGGGCTTCCCCCTATTCTGTGAAGCTAGGAGCCATGCCCTGGCCCTTGGAGAATCCAGGCTCCTTGCCAAAACCAGGAGTTTGAAAACCTGGGGCCACTCAGGGCTTCTAGGCTCCCTGCCATGAAGCAGAGATCTGAGCAGAGCGTGGCAAGGTGTGGCAGAGTTGGGAACTCTCAAACCCTCACTTGCTCCAGGCCTAATGGTAGCCAAAAAGCCCTGGAGTCCTGGCTCGCCCATGAGCTGCACACTTGGAATCACAACTGCAGCTTGGTTTCTACATTTTCAAAACAAAACTATTCTAATTATTTGAAACTTACACTGCTACTTTTTTCTTTCTTTTCTGCTTTCACAGGAAATTCAGAAAATCAATTTCATTCTATGCTCACTCCCATTTCTGGGAACTGGTATTTTGTGAATACAGAAAACTCCATTTTCAATCAGCTCTACTCATGATGTCTAACCGGAATGCTGGAAAAACCATTACAATTAACATGTAAGAGTAATAAGGACATAATAGAATACATTCAGCAGGGAATTGCCTCCCTGACCCTGCAAGCCCAACATCCCAGCAGGCTTCTCGAACAGATCATTCACCCCTGAGCAACAAAACAACAGGAGGCCTTTCTCAATGAAGTGCCAGACAGATTGCAGCAACAGGAGCAATGTTTTTATTGTCTTAGCACACTGGACCTTTATAAATTTTTGAACTCCCTCAGAAGCAGCAATCATGGGAAAGTAACAGAAGTTAAGTGGTTTGGCCTCTGCCACAAACAAGGCAGTAGTAGACCAGGGATTAGATAGCAACAGTAGTTCTTACTCTTAGTAAACAATAAAGCAAACCCTTCCTAGGCAGCCATTAATGTCTGGTTATTAGGCTGAAGAGTAGCAAGTTTTGATTTTCCAGCATGAAAATTCCCCTGGAATTCCTCCAGAGTCCTCTAATGAACGGATGATCTCAACTTTAATCTTACTTCATAATTATCCAAGGGTAACATTTCAATGTGGACTGCTTAAAGCACATGTAATTTCTAAAGTAATATTCAAACTAATTCATTTCTCCTTTGATCCACAAAATGAGAGCGTTGAGAAGCAACTAGCAACAAGGGGATGTTGAGGGTACACTCAGGAGATAGAAACTACAAGGGTCAGAGTAATGTGATGGTTTGATCCCACACTGTCAAGATCAAAAGATCTTCAGTCAGTGCATTTTTTTTAAACTGGTATGTCTCTATGCTAACCTTTGAATTGCTCATGGAGGAGTTATATCTGACATATATCTAAACTTTAGGCTAAATAGATTATTTTCCACTTACTTGGAGTTACCCTATAGCCTAATAATTCCAGAGTTTTGTTCTAAAACTTCTATTTATTTTTGTGATGTATGGGGAGGGAAACCCTGAGGAATTCTTCTGGCAACAAGTACTCAGAAGTCTCACTCTGAGGACAGGGAAAGAGTCTGCCTTGGGCAGTATGTTCCAACCCAAAACTAAGGTGTTCCAAGTGCAAACAAAAATCTCTGTCAGATCAAAAGACAGAGAGCTTGATCATTGTGGATCTTTGGCACAAATACAGACCATGAAAATGACCCTTCATCATCCTTTTGAACTGACTTTTAAGGAGATACCTGAGCTGTTGAAAAAGAGTTCTTCCATGTTCCTTCTAATGCTGAGAGCAAAAGGTGGTTGTGAGAGGAGAATAAACACTTCCTCTCTCTCCAACAAACTCAAGCTCTAATGCAGCCAAAGGCAGCAGAGAGGGATAGAGCCTGGACAGAGAGGGAGGAGAATCCGCAGGAAATCCAGTAAGAAGAGCCAGGGAACCACTGAAACATTCCACTCTAGGATAAGAAGGCAAAGAGGGTTGGCTGGGGAAACAGGTCCAACATATCTGGTAGAAGCATCAGAGGCTTAAATGCTTGGGGTTTAAGATTCCAGACCAGACTGCAACTGGAAGGAAAATGTTTATGATAAGAACAGGGAGAGGCAAGTTCCCACTTCCCCTGATGACCCATTGTTCCCCACTCTGGTAGCTCTTGCCTCAGTTTCCAGATGATATATTGTCTTTTAAGCTACTTTGTCCATTGTTCTGACAGCAGCCAGTTTTGCTCATGCTACTGAAGCCTCCCAATAGCCAGAACATCCCATGCTCAGAAATGGTCATAACAAGATTTTGAAGAGCTTGTACAGCTGGGATTGTAGTACATTTGAGGAAGCTGGATGGTAAATACTCTGTGCATTCTGAATACCTGCTCCTCTTCCTTCCCTTACTGTTAGTTCAGCTGCCTTTTTGTTGTTCAAACGCAATGAGCAGGATTGGTAAGGCTTTGAAAGTTACAAGCTTTCCAAATTACATTCCCAAGTTTCCCATCAGCTACGTCCAACATCTGCATTTCAAATGCAAATCACTGTTTACAAGCTTCCATCTTTTCCTGTCCCTTCAGACTTCTCTCACTCAAAATCCCTGCTTGGAGTTTCCCAATTCCCGTGTATTCACATGAAAAGAGCATTAGCCTGAATGAAGCTCAGTGTGCTTGTAAAGAGATGAGATTTATATATGTCTCAATACATCATTTACAATTATAGTCTCTACTTAATTAATTATGACTGGAATGGTTATGGCTAGCATTAAAAATCATTCCAACTCAGAGCAAATTCAAAGACATTCCATTGATTCTTACTACACTATTTGTTCTACTATTTTACTTTCTTAAAAAAACAGATTGGGGGAAAAGTCCACAGCTTCCCTCCATTACAAGGAGGTTTAAATAATAAGGCATTATCTGCTCAGAATATAACACACTCATGATGACAAGCAGCAGCTTCCTAGTACCTGCTTAGCTAACTGATTAATTGCTGCTGTAGCCCTTACAAACTGTAACAACAGGCAAAATAAATGACTTGCACCAATCAAAGATTTAGGTACTTACGTATTGATTGCTCTGGCAGTTCAGAATTAATTAATAAATTCTAACTGTATTACCAAATCATAAGAAACAGCATTATTCTTAAGCATAAACATCCAGATTTTTGTTAAAAAAATACCTTGACATAACTTTACACTATTATCATTTTAAGTTACCTCTGTAAAACCCTAGGATTTTACTATTTACAGTATATACTCTCAATCACAGCTTCAAAAGTAGTCCTGTAATGAAGTAACCACAGAATTACATGTTAGACAGATAAGGGTACACATTAAAAAATAGAAATCATGAGACTATTATTATACAGGCAATACAGTTTTATTCTGTTCTTTCACCAATTGTAGCAAAAACATTTAACAACTGAATGAATAATCAAGGGAACTTAATTGTCAACAGGAATTTCAGAATTATGTTCTAAATTTTAGACCAGGGAGGCTTGACAGGGAGAAAACAAACCATATACACACTTGTAATAATAGTCTCTATTATGAAGATTTAATGCCTTCTTTAAAAGCACTGAGATTATTGAGGCACCTTACTGCAGGTTATGGATCATCTCTTCTTTGGCAATGAGATGTGTGGTTTTGTTAACTAGGGCCATGAGGGAGTTGAGCTTGTGAGACCAGTCATTGAGTATATTGTTTGGGTCCTTAGGCCTCTGGAAATTGATAATTCCTGCCAGCCTGTCTACTTTAGCAAAGATGGTTTTGTTAACTACTAGGTTAGACAAGAACTCCTCCGATTCCTGTAAAGACAAACAGCACTAAGTCAAGAAAATAGCATTTTTACCTACAAAACACCAGAATTCCTCCCAAACAGCATGAAAGCACCCAGAACAAGATTTTCTTTATACACAAGTATATACAACTGTAACAATTTTGTACATTAGAAAACGCAAGATACTTTAATATTACACATGCTGGCAATGCAAGGTACTAGCACAAGCTATTAAAAAAAACCCCAAAAAACAATCTTTTTGTTTTCAATTGACCTATATCTGATTATCTTTCATGAAATTAAAGTTTAATATACAACCCAAATAGACTTTTACACTTTGGAGTATTTGGCTACACAGATACCAGAGCAAGTCATGTGGCAAGCAAGGCTTGGGAAAAGCCCAGTAATTACCGACCACTGTCAAATAGGGTTATTTCTGAGTTTGTGGGAAAAGCAGATTCCATGAAAAGGGTAAAGCTTTTCATTTGCACTCAAAATACCAGGTTGTGTCATTCTACTTGGAAAGCTCTTGAAAACACAAAAGAGGGGGGCAGGAAGACGCCTCCACCCTGTGTTCCCGAAGTGCCACCACCTATGAATATAGACATTTACAGGTGAAGGACCCTCTCTTCAGTCAGTTTTCATCACTCACGGACAAGAACCCTTCAACAGTGAAACACCAGACAAGAAGCTCCAGCATTTACACAAGGCCTTGAAAATAAATGAACTTCTAAGAGCAGCTTTTGCCTTTTGGGCAACGTGCATCATGAAACTGAGTTTAAGATTTAATGGATAGTTTTCTAACTCCCATAAAGGCAGAAAATCAAATCAAACAAGAACATTACTCTGCTGAATACTCACATCTCTGGCACAAACACATCCCCCTTATGAAAGAACAATAAGCAAAGCAAGACTTACGTCAACAGATAGATCCAGGAGTTGTGCCATTCTCTTCATTGTAATTCTGGTATAATATTTAGCCATTATTCTAATATTCTGGAATAAAAGTGTTCAGAGTAGAGGGTTATGTGCAAAAAATAATTGAAGCAGGCTGCAAAAATATAAAAGTCCATGTTAAAAGCAGATTAGGAACTGTAGTGCTCTAATGGCAGTCCAGCATGAGGGACATGAGAGGCTGTGAACAAACAGCTCTTTTGCTGGTGGAAGGTATAAAAGTCTCTACGTGATAAATTATTAAGAAAACAAATCAACCTATTATGAAGTTAATACAAAGCAAGACTTTCAGATTTATGCTTTACTGAAACAGGAATGTTAAATCTCATTTGAGTGCAATATGATCTTTTTGCTGTCAACTATGCCAAATATACAAATACAATAAAGATATACAAGCAAATAAAATCCTGAAATACAACACAACAGAAAAGACACTTGACCTGCTGCTTTCTTTATTCGCTACTTTTTTTGTCTTTGTCATTAAAATATGGCAAGAAAAAAGCATTTTTAGCTGAAGCATGGAGTAAACAGCTACTGTTTATAGACACTGCTACTTACATGTTCCACAACTCTGTTCTTTAAATCTTTCCATCTTTTTTCACCTTCCTCTGTACAGCCAAAAACATCTGTTGCAGGACTGTCAAGGGATCCTTCTCTCAACTCCTTCCCATATTCTTCAACTAGGGCACTCCACCTCATCAGCTCCATGGTGGTAAATAGTTTTAGGAGGTCTCTAAATGGTTTAGTACAGTTGGATTACAATCCTGTATTAATAAGGCCTGGTTCATACTTTAAATAGATCAAAGGCATAATTTTAAATGTTTTATTCTTATTACCATAAATAATGGGGGCAGCTCAAGTCAGACTGTTTTTCTAACAAAGATCTTTCTCTTAAAAGAGACATTCATTTTCACACAGAACAACCATGACATTTTTGCAGTATTCTTAATGAAGCATTAAATTCAGAGTTGCTTACAGCAGACTCAGCATAACTTGCACTGTTAGAGACACGTTTTAATCTAAGAATTGGTTATTAGAAAGGATACTCACTTATACTTGGGGATTTCTTCTAGCTTTTTGTCACTACTAATTCTGTGCACCAAATCAGACTGTTCATTGTCATAAGGTGAAAGAATAACATAAAGAACAACGCTCTTCAGTGCCTGTTTAAAAGGAAAAAGTGTGGGTTTTTTCCCATAATTAAACAAAGGAATTGCCAAAACTGATACAGAGTTGAGAGTTTAATATATAAAAGATTTAAGCTCAGTGTATTAAGAAGTTATGGTGAAATTGATGTTATCGTTCAGAAATTAACTGTGGTACATTTAAATTGACACAGGTTAACCAAAATTGTAGTATTTTGAATAAATACATGAAGAAAAATAACTTTTCACATGAAAGACATCTGTACTGCACACACAACAGCACCACTAGACCACACTTGCACAGCTGTTTATAATCCCTACACTTGTATGAAACAGTTGAGACATTCTCAGTTTCAAAGGTAATATAATGAAGATGTTGGCTATAAACATTTTTTTGAAATCAACTCTATCATATAATCTGTTTTCAACTAACCAATTTGTTAATACACCATTTAAATTAAAAACAGACTGATGAGCTATTTCATCCACTGTACACTGATGTGGTAAGAAATGGGTACTTGTTACATAGAAATACAGACATTTCATATGGAAAGTTTTTTTACCTGTTGCCACTTTTCACTTTCAGCCTGAATACAGGGAGTGTCATAAATGGCTCTGTAGTGCTTACAGATGGAGAGGTAGGAGCCTTCATGTTGATCCAGCTGGATCATTAGGTTGTAGTATTTCAACTTTAGTTTCTGAAACAGTGTCAAAAAGTCAAATTAACACAGCTCCATGACAGGTAAATGAAATTCAGCTGAACCCCAGAAAACAGAGGGTTTTAAATAAATATACTCAGACCTGAAGATTGAAGTCACATTAAAATTTGGGTGGGGGGAGAGAAAAAGAGTGAGAAATCCTCCAATTACTTACTTCTGTGTTTTCTTCTTGAAAAAATTTTGTATTAATTTTTTTGCTGATAATTTGAGTCCGAATATAGTCTTTTACAGCTAGACAGAGTCTCATCTGCTCCAAGATAAATTCTACACGTTCTTTCTTTTCCATTGAACCGTAGGTTTCCACCTGAAATGAAATTATAACTACTTAATGTTGGCAAAGCTGAATAAAATGAAGTGTGTCACTTAGTGTGACTAGTGTCACCAAGTGTGGCAGTTAACTGTGCCAGAAGAGTGGAAGGTTGTCTGGGGGGGGAACACACTAAAACAAAACAGCAGAAGGAAAGCTGGAAATGGAATAAAGGTTATACCATTTTAATTATTGCCCCCACTTACACCGAAGGATCCACCAACACTACACTCAATGCACTAGGTAGAAAATTGAAATCTACTTTCTAAGTGGAAATATTCTATGTAACCCAACCATGAGATTAACAAAAGCAGTTAAAGCTGAACTGCAGTTTCACTAATAACAGTTCATCTCATTCCAGGCATTTCTGCAAACATATCTGATTTGGTTTCTAAACAATCTCAGGACAGTCAGAATTAATTGCTATTGCTGATGCAATTGTGAGTTCCAAGGTGTTACCTGCAACTCTTGCAGAATCGAGGCAGCCTCTTTCACCTCCCCGTTCTGTTCCTTTATTGTTGCAAGTGTCTTTGTCAGGCGAGCGCGTTCGATTTCCACGTATATCTGAGGGCAGAAAGAAGAGCTTAAATACTGGAATTCTCTAAAGAGGAGTGCAAACTCTGGGAACTCCCACTGGGAAATACACTTGATGCTGTCATCATATAACTACTAAATTTGTTGTATATCCATCCACTACACTAGCACTGTCCACAACATACACTGATGAAATACAATGCATAACTGACACGCCAAATTTTTATGGCCCAAATTAATCTAAAAAATAATGTCTACACTGACCTAGGACTCTTTAAGCAAATACAAAGGGATATGCACTGTGAATAAAGTATTGCATACTTTGTCTGCTAGAATATATCAAAACACATGGGAAGTTACATTTTAATTAACTTTAATAACACAAACCATTTGAATTATTTCACTCAGTCCTAACCAGCCATTAATCAACAAGACTCGATTACTAATAATTTAGACTAACAGACAGAAGTCATAACATTGACACAAATTTGCCCAATTCAGAATTATTTCTTTTTTTAAAGCAAAAGGAACGCAATGTAAGTAACTCACTTGGTATGCCCTTCCGGTTATCATAACTATATGTAATACCTTTCTAAGTGCAGGCGAAATTAAATTAAACCTGCCCATTTCCCCAACAAATTCTAATATATAACATTTTTAAAAAGTGAAAAGGAAATGGCATTTCAGAATTTTGAAATTAATTACTAACTATATTAATAACACAACCAAATACCTACACCATAGGAACATGACCAGTGTTTCAACGAATGATTTAAATATGGAAAATATCCGCAGTCTTTTGGAAGGAAATAAACTAGTTGGCTTCTCAGGGTAATTTAAAAATTAGTTTTAGTATTAGCTGCACAAGATTAAAAAACTAATGCTAAGAAGCTACACTTTTAAGGAAGGCAAACATTTTTATTCTACCTTTTAGACACTGAGTCTTAAAACAAAACCTTACTTTTCCTTCTGTGACCATACGCAACGTGTCGATTAAACGCAGTTTGACTGGTAAGTCTGTGATTTCTTCAACGTAAGTGCAGCACTGCTGGACCATTTTAGCAACTGCCTAGTATGAAAACAGGGGAAAAACATACTGTGGTTTTAGATTTCCCTAATGAATTCAAGCTGTAACACTCAGAGGTAAGTAATAAATAGTTTCACAGCACACTGAATATACTCATTTTAGCAAAAAGCACACAAGACACATCTCATCTCTGATTCATGAAGATGTGTACAATGATGCTACAGACTGATGCTACAAGGCAAACATTGTGCTTTCCTGTCATTTTTTTCATCCCAGTTTCTCTAGTTATTGAAAATAATCCATGCCATGCAGTTCTATCCTGAAAGCAACTCCTCTTCTACCAAATCCACAGGACTCAAATGGACTGCTAGAATTTCTCTGCTTGCCCTAAGACCTATATGGCTGAATAGACTTGTACCTTCTCTTAACTGTATGCACTACCCTCTCTCCTTAGAACAGCTGTAGATTCCTCAGTAAGGGAAGGAAGAGGGAGGATTTCTTCCTTCAGTAGCAAGCACGGGTATGGGAATGTGCACTTCTGGTAACAATGCTGACAAAGCTGGTAAAATTATTATTATAATACCTACTTCTAAAAAAACCCAGAATTAAACTTCTAGAAATGTCTTCCTCAAGAAGGTCCACAAAATTCAACTGGATTGATCCACACCTTCAGCCACAGTCTGTGCATGTCAAAGAACTAAACTTTACTCCTACTTTTACACTAGTGATATTACTAGTGATTTTCTGCACACTAAAGGATAGGTAACCTTTTCCTTCCTAAAACAATGACGCCACTAAAATTACCTGTTGCTCAAACTGAACACACAGAGTGTAATAAACTCCGCTCTTCCTTAAATGCAAGTGTTTTATGCCAAAGAATGCCAGTTTCAAAAGCAAGCATGCAAAGCACACATTTCATATGAGCACAATAAAATGCAGTAACTCTGTTTAATATACATCTGAACATGAATAAAGAATATATCCACAATATACATTGCAGAAGAGTGCAAAGATGAAACACCATCTTCACACAGAAAGTCCCTACACACATTGGGGAACCAGATACGTAGCACAGCTCCAAAATACAGTTTTATTTTTTGTTTCAAATGATTAAATTCACCTGTTTTAACTGACTTCTTCTCTTTGATAGAAGAATAATATTTTCATTAAGAGCATCCCAGTCTTTAGCTTCGTAACACATTTTCACTATGGCAACTAAGATTCGGGATGTGGAGACCATGTCAGAAGCCTGTAACAAACCAAGAGGATGTCAGAGACAGGATAAACAACCTGCAGCCTTCCAGCACAAAGGGGAAAAAACCATTGTGTCTGGTCTTACTGATTTGCTTTTTAAAGCAAAGAAAGACTGATACTCCAAGGATACTCCAAGTCCCTTCACTTTAATCCAGTGGAACGTGAGGAGTGTTACACATGCCAGCATCACCACACACTACTCACCGTCCGTGTTTGTTTTTCCAGGGAGAGAAGGTTTTCAATGACTTCTTGCAATCTTCCTTCCTAATAAGACAAGCAAACAATTATCTCCATAAGTTAAGTACATAATTCAGTTTAAACTGAGAGTAGCTCAAATTCCCACATAAATAAAAACACAGGCCAGCCTGTACAGATTTTTGATTTCTTTTCCTTAAAAAAAAATGTATGCATAGCATTTACGTTAAATACACAGTTCTACACAGAGATAAAACTGGGGACGTACTAGTTTCATTTTTGCACAACACATGCTCTAAGTTGTCTGCCTTGGGAGAGAAACCTGGCAAGTTTCAGACAGGTTTGGTGAGCTCACGTTCACTGAGCTGCATGGAAAACTCATTTCTTCTCTGGCCAAAACAGAGTTTTCAGTGAGATCAGATATGCAATTAAATACCTTGCCCAAAAAAATTCTTCTCCTATTACTCTCACCCATATTCATATCATAATTACAGTGTATTATACAAAGCATTAACTACAAGCTTTACAGGCTAAGCATGGAATTATAATAGTTCTGGTTTTGGAGGGGTTTTGAGAACCATATTTGCCTTTGTTTAGAGGAGTGTAAGATACTACAATGTCCTTTTAGTTCTAAATCACTAATCTTAGCAAATATCTAGTAAAAAAAAAAGTTCTATGGGTGAGTTTGCAACAGCCCATGGCAATGGTGGGGCTGCAAAAAACAGTTAGAAACTAGGAACAAAAAAATTGTTAGAAATAACAAACCAAAGAAAATGAAGTTTTCATTTTCTTTCAAAACATTCCAGCTAAAATATTTTAGACTACATACAATGGTTTCTCAGGGATGTGCTTTTACTGCCACAGAGTTTATATGTCTTGCAGAATGAAACATGGCCATAGTGCCCATTCCTTTGCAGAGCTGTGCCTGCAGGATAAAATCCCTGTGCCTGCCCTCCATACAGTAGTCTTAAAATCATCTAAGATGCAATTTATCTATTTTTAGGCTACTTCCTTCAGAACTGTACAACATGTGTGTTTTTCACAATGAGACATGTGGATCAAGCAGAGCATTTTCAGCATATAAAGAGTCAGATACCATCCTACTGGGACAACAAATGACAGCAATAACAGGGAACCTGCGGCTGCCCCATCCCTGGAAGACCAAGGCAAATTTGGACTAGTGGAAGGTGTCCCTACCCAAGGCAGAGGCTGTAATGAGATGAACTTAAACCTCTTCCAACCCAAACCACTCTGTGATTCTATGGTTCTGTCATTTCTGAGATCTGAGTTGCATAAGAATCTCCAATCCACAGAAGAACTTTTTTATAAAACACCGATGCTCCATCACTATAACCCCATGTGGAACACATTCTGCGGTCACCCAGGGCGTGTGCACAGACGTTGTTTACTGAGGCGAAAGAGGCAGAGACAGCCCCAGGGCCCGCCCTGGTTCCCTGGAGCTCGCATGTAACCAAGTTAAAGGATGCTCAGCGCTGTCTGTCCAACCTGACCCGGGACCTGTGATACGAAGGCAGCTCTAGCGCATAGAGCCCCGGGATGAACAAGCAACTCCGCAGTGCAAAGCCAGCAGGGAAGAGCCACGGCCCTTGTGGTGGACTGGGGCCCTCTGGTTCCCTCACCCGCGAGGCTGCGCCCCGAAATCTCGTCCCGTCTCAAAATCACACAATAGGCTGAGCTAGACAGAAAGCACAAGGGTCATCGAGTCCAACTCTTGGCCTTGGTTCTGCACAGGACATCCTAAGAATCCATGTGTCTGAGAGCGTTATCCAAATATTCCATGAGCTCTGGAAGGGACGGGGCCGTGACCACTGCCTCGGAAAGCAGTTTCAGTGCTCGGCCACGAACCTCCATCCTGCCCACCCTTCCACACAGCCCTGAAACGACGGAGCCGTCCACTCCTTCCCTTCCTCAGCACGGCACGGAGAGCCCGCGACCGGACCCGTCAACACCGCATCTTGGGGCAGGATGCGGCCGCGGGTCGCTCCGCGCCGCCTCCACGCGCGGCCTAGCGCGCCATGACTCAGCCCGTCCGTCCCGCCAGGCTCCTCTCCCGCTTCACCTGCGCCAGCCGCTCGCACTCGGGCAGCCTCTGGTCCACGGTCGCGCTGTAATCCACCTCCATTTTGACGATGCGGCCATCGGCCCGCTCCGCGCCGCCCTCCGCCATGTCCGCCCGCTCCGCCGCCTCAGCGCTCACCGGAACCGGCCGGGCCCGCGCGCAGGCGCGCCGGGGCAGCCCCGCCGAAAGGCCCCGCGCCGCGGCAAACAGGCACTGCTGTGGCCACCCCCGGCAGCCTCAGGACCCGCAGGGGGGAGGTGCCTCTGAGGGGACCCGCCCTTCCCACCGCCCCTCTGAGGGGACCGGGGTTGCGATCCGCTCTTCGGAGGCGATCTGCGCTTCTGAGGGGATCTGCCCCTCAATCCGCCCCTCTCAGAGGATCTTCTCTCAACCTGCTCCCCTGAGTTTCCCCCCTCAATCCGCCCCTCTCAGGGGACCCGGCCCGCCATCTGCCCCTCTGAATGGATCTGCCCCTCAATCCGCCCCAGTCTGGCCGGGGGACTCCCCAGCACCCAGGAAGGGGAGCTGTGAGTTGGTGCCAGACGTGGCGGTGACATCTCCAGTGACACCCCCCAGTGACAAATCCAGGAGTGCAGTCGCGGCCCCCAGCGTGCCCCTCAGTACGGCCGCGGGGCTCGGCACAGTTGCCACAGCCCCGGTGTTTCTCGGAGCTGGAGGGTGGTGAAGCAGGAGGAGGGGGGATTTGTGTTCCACATTTGGGGACAGCCGGGCTGTGGGGACGCGTCAGGTGTGGCCGCAGTGGAGCACACCGGGTTCTGTAGCTGCTGATTTCACCTTGGGGATTTCACTGTATCTCACTCAACCTTGAGTCTTTTCATCACCTGGAGAATCATCATCATTGCTGGAGAGGTGGGGGAAAGGTAGGACACACCATGGTTTTTAATAGCACAAGAATCCTGATCTAGACTGCGTTGCACCATCAATGCGTTTGATAAGTTGTGAGATGTTGGTGCAACGCCTTGCATGCAGGTTGCCATCATCTCCCAACACAATTTCGTATGCTACAGAAGCTTCATTCACTGGGGAAGTTCAGAAAAACTCCCTTGTGTGTGCAAGCAAACACCTAAAATAGGGAACACCCTGAACTAGAATCACAGAATGATTGGATGTTGGAAGGGACGTTTGGATTGTCTAGTTCCAACCACCTGCCATGGGAATCTTTGGATGTTATTTAGGATTTCCAGAAAGAGGAGGTTGCCATGAAATTACATTTTGGTTTGTGTTACTTTCAGATCATATTGTACACAAACCAACATGTTAATGTGGCAAAGGGGCATTTGATGAGATAACTGGTTTAAATCTTTTGTTGACAGAATTAAGACTGAGTTCCTACATCTGCTGCACTGGTGCAAACTCAATTAAGTGAATTCAGAACTCCACTACTGTATTTTGCAACTGTGTCTGATACATGCCTTCCAATAGCATAGCATAGACCATGGGTTTTGAATCACTTTTTGTTTGAACATAAACTTGATTTGAAAAGTCTGGTAACAGAATTTATCCATTATCATTTTTACTTAATTTCATTTGATTTAAGTACTGAAAATATATGCAGGTATCACACAGAGCACATCAGTTGTTCTTCCCTAACTCTGTCCATTTACAAATTTTTACAGAGCTTTTATTTTTACAATTTCATTTTTTTTAGCTCATGGTAATATTAGTATATTTTTACAGGTGATGGATTGGGAGTGATGGCTTCCAGGGAGGTTAAAAGTCACATGCTAGTCTAATTGAACATAGTCCCATACACAGTAATTTGGTTCAGATGAGTGAAAGAAGAAAATAAATGCCTTCTGCAATTGTTGTGAAAGAAGAAAATAAATGCCTTCTGCAATTGTTGTTTTCCTTTACCTGCATGGGTATGCTGGGAAATGAGGAGGCAGCTGTTGGCTTCGATATAGAATCCCTGAGTGGCTAAAAAAGAAACTAAATTCTTATTCAAAAGTCCTTAGTGAAACACCCTAAGAAACAGCTTGGCTTTTACTGTCTCTTACTCTGAAGTGACACTTTGCTGACACAAGTCCATCTGGAGTTCATACTCAGCATAATTTAACATTTGGGCTTTTTCCCCCCAGGTCAGAAATGAAAAACAAGTGAAAAATGTCTCATTTCCATAACAGAGCATTGAGAGCATGTTGCAGAGGTAAGACTAAAAAATTCTGCCAATTCATGGAAATCAAAACCCAAAAGCGAGGCAGGCATGCTTGGCAGATACTGGAGCATGTCTCCTGGGAAGCATTTGGGGAGTGTGCTTTGGGAAACTCTGGTCACTCCCAGTGGGGAGTTTTAAGGGTTATATCCTTGGGGTCACTGCTTTCCCCATGTGCAATCAGCACAAGACAGCTGTGGTTTGGGCTGACCGGAGAATATTTTGCTGCAGGTATGGGAACTAATCTTGGTTTCCATTTTAAGCAGGTTCTATATTTGACACTCTGCTTTCTGCAGATCTGCTTTTTCAATGTACACAGAGCTGTAAGGTTTGCTTCATGTTGCAATCACATTATAAGTGATAAACCAGTTTAAGTCTTTCTCCTGGTTTTATTGAAATCAGTGTCCTTGCCTATAGTTGGGTAGCATCAAGGCCCTATGGCCAAGAAGTTCAGGTTCTTTTACAATGTGTTTCAGCAACCAGAAATATTGTTCCCAGTGGAAGAAACCACTAGAAAATCACTCAAAACTGAAGAATGTTTTACATCTGAATTTGGATTGTCTCTCATCTGTGGGTAATACCACAGAATCACAGAACCATTATGGTTGAAAAGACTTCTAAAATCAAGTCCAACTGTCAGCCAAGCACCACCACTATGTTCATTACTAAACCATGTCTCCAGATGCCACATCCAAACAACATTTTTTGGACACTTCTGGGGATGGTGACTCTATCACCTCCCTAGACAGCCTGTTCCAATGCTTCATGACCCTGTGAAAAAAAATTTCCAATATCCAGTCTAAACCTCCCCTGGCATTGCTTGAGGCTATTTCCTCTCATCACTTGTTCCCTGGGAGCAGTCTGACAACCCCCCCACCCCCGGCTGCCCTCTCCTGTCAGGGAGTTGTGGAGAGCCAAAAGGTTCCCCCTGAGCCTCCTTTTCTCCAGGCTCCAGCTCCAGCTCCCTCAGCCACCCCTGGTGCTCCAGACTTCCCCAGCTCCATTCCCTTTTCTGGACATGCTCCAACATCTCAATGTCCTTCCTGCAGTGAGATATCACAAGGTACTGCCTTGGTTTTGCTATTTTGCTTGGAATTTCAGGAACATACAGTACCAACATTGTGAATTACAGCCACAGTTTCTATATTTATAAATGGCTGTGTCAGATTTGAGACAGAGGTCTCATTAAACACATTGTTCATGCCTCAGTTGAAAATCCAGACTTTTAATAGAGCTCTCAGATTTTTTTATTTCTTTGTGTAGGTGTTTGCACTTCCCTGGGAAGGCAGAGATGTGAAATATTGTGCCATTATTGCAAGGGGCTGGCAAACAGACGCTGTTGGCTCCAGGAGATGGCACTGTGTCCTCTGGGCTGACAACTGCTCTGAAATGTACATCCAGAACCAATGAAATTCTGAGGGGCTTTTGCTCTTTCTTGTTATGAAACACACATTTCATTGTAGACCTAAATTCCTCCTTAACTGTCCCAAATACAGTATTTCAAAGCTTTTATTTTCTTGCAAATAACTGGTATGTAAGTGCAGATGTATATTTTACCATTATCTGTGCTGTGCCTCATGTTTTGCTCTTACAGTGCTTCTCTGCAATCCAGTGACTGGCTTTAAAGCCACTAGGAACACAGGAGAAACAGCAGGATGAGCATTTTAAACATGAAATGCTGATGTTATGTAACAGCTCAGGGTTCCCAGGTAGTTTCAGAATTAGGTTCCTTTGCATTTCAAGTTGTAACTTAACGAGTTATGGGTAAAAAACACAACCCCCAAGCATTTTACAAAACGATTTCACTAACAAATTCCTCACTAAAGGAGTAGGGGAGACCTCCTAAAACGGTTCTGCCTTTATAGTTCAGCTAGGAAAGGAGGCTTTTTTCCACTGAACTTTCTGCGTGTCATTTGAAAGTAAAAAAACTATATGAAAAAAGGGGTTTATTTGTGCTGCAAAACGAGCTGGCTGATAGCGGAGGGCTGACCAGAAGGGAAATGGGTGAGGCCTCCACATCCTGTGTATGTCCGCACCGAGCGCACGCTGTCCTTTCCTTTCCTTTTGTACCAAGGAGGCGGGTGCGAGCTCGGGTCTCACGGGCTCGCTGCTCCTGCACGGGGGTGTAAATGCTATGCAAGGTGCCTTGTCGCACGTAGGGTAATAAACTTCCAAAACCCGAGAAGTCTTCACGGCAAAATTAACTGAAATCGCGAATTCTTGGGGCTCAACGCTGCCGGTGTCCCCTTGCCGGGAGGCGCCGGCGAGCGCTGCCCGGAGCCCCGCGGCCCGGCCCCGTTGAACCCGCCCGAGCGGCGGCGGCCGCTGCCCCCCCGCCGGCCCCCTCCCTCCTTCCTGCCGCCCCGCTGATGTCAGCCGAGCCCCGCCGGGGCCGCCGCCGCTGCAGCCGCTCCGCTCCCGCGGAGTCCGCCCGGGGGCACCCCCGGCCGGGCCGCCGCGGGGAACCCCGCGGCCGCCCGCCCGCCCGAGCGCCGCGCTGCCCCCCCGTACCCCCCCGAGCCCAGCGGGAGCCGCGGCGGCCGCAGCCGCGTTGCGGCGGGGAGGTGGGGGCCGCGTTTGGCAGCCGGGGAAGGCAACGTTATAAAAAGCCTTTGTCTTGGGAATCGGCATCGCATCTCTCCTGCCGCCCGACGTGCTGCCGGCGGGGGCGAAAGCCACATTTTCGGCTCGTTTGTTCTTTTCGCCGCCCCAGGCATGTCTTGACACAGCCGCGAGAGAGCCCGGCGTTTCCATGCACTTCCGACGGATGTCTTCGGCTGGGGCGAGAGCGGTGGGGGTTTGAGACTTTGTAGTGTATCTCGGTGCGAGCGTCTGTGAGATTCCCATGATCGCAGTGTGAAGGAGGAAGAACTGGGAGAAAGAAGCGGTTGTGGTGGTTTCTCTTCTCGCTGGGTCAGCCTTCCTGGATGGTTGCGTTACTGTCTTGGGGACACATTGTCAAGCGCGCACAGAGAAACAGGCTTGATTATTTCCCCCCGTGTTTGGTTTCCGTCGTGATCTCTGTGCAGAAATCACCACTTTTCTCCCAGTTCGCCGGTCCGCACTGAGCAGCAGGAATATGCTCATGAAGGAGTACCGGATCTGTATGCCTCTGACAGTTGAAGAGGTAAGATCCGCGCTCGTACCGGAGAGGCTGTTCCTTACCGAGCCTTTTCTCTTGCGAGGCGAATTGAGGTTATATTTGTTTTGCTGAATATTTTTTCTTCGTGTAATGAACTTAGTCGGAGATGACTTGTTAGAGAGGAATGTTTTTATTGGAAAATATAGGAATCCTGCAGGAACGAAGGTAACTTAAGTGTATCAACAGCATTGTGTCGTCAAAATACTGATTATAAAGATTTTCCAACCAGACTTTTCAGAGGAATTTCATGCATATTTGCAAGGGAATGCTTTGTGCTGAAATTTCTATCTGATAAAGCGTTTGTCCAAAACCCAGATTCTAAACATATTTTACTTTTGCTTAAAATACCCTCGCAGCTGAATATGGCCTGAAACTCCAGCACAGGTAGGAAAGAGAGGTGATCATTTATTAGTAAAACTTTGTTGTCGTTTAAAGAAGTGATTGAAAGTCAAACAGCTCTTTGTCGGTGTTCTGAACTCTGTGTTAGGAACGTTATGGTTTTATTTATCAGACATCCCACCTGCTCACTGTTTTAATTAAGATACACGGAGTACATGTGCTCTGGAGTTACTGGTGCTCATGAAGTGTTTGTGGGTGCAATTAAGTGTCCAAAGGCCTGATGGCGTTTGGAAAGGAGATAGTGCTTTATGGTTTAGGGTCCTTCAAGTACAAAAGACCTCGGTGTTGTCTTACTTGGCCATTTCTGCTGGCCATTTGGCATCGCGGAGGTGAGCGAGCCCTCTCTGAGCGCGCATTTTGCGCCGAGATGCGCTCAAAGTTCCGCTGGTCCCGCGGGCGGCAGCGGAGCCGCCAGGGGGCGCCGCGCCACGGCTCCGCCACAGCCCCGCCACAGCCCCGCTCCGGTCCTGCCACGGCCCCGCCACAGCCCCGCTCCGGTCCTGCCGTGGCCCCGCCACAGCCCCGCTCCGGTCCTGCCACGGCCCCGCCACAGCCCCGCTCCGGTCATGCCACGGCCCCGCTCCGGTCATGCCACGGCCCCGCCACGGCTCCGCTCCGGCCCCGCCACAGCCCCGCTCCGGTCATGCCACGGCCCCGCTCCGGTCATGCCACGGCCCCGCTCCTGCCCCGCCGGAGGGTCCCGACCGAGGGTCCCGGGGTGAACACCCCAGTTCACTCATTAATCCGCTAATTAATGTACACATTTGCTCTTTGGCTCCATACAGGCGAGTGCTTTGCCGCACAGTCTTATTTTTTGCACTATGAGTGCAGAAGTCCTCGCGGGTGTGACAGAGTAGTCGCCTCAATGGTCGTTTTGTCCGTATGTTCAGATTTGGCAAATTAACAGTTCTCTGAAACTCAGAATTGGAACTGCCAAATATTGACTTCAGGCTGCTCAGGAAATTCCTTCTGCTGGGAGCAGAAGCTAAAACCAGCTATACATATACATATATATATGAAGTTTTATATACATAAATATGAAGTATATACATGAAGTTAAATAGACATAGGTTTAATTCTAGCATGTTTCCATCCAAGTTATATCATATGCTGTGATATTGGATGGCATTATTCTTTCAATACATAATTTTCTTGGTTTATTGCATTACCCTAATGTAGACATTTTATCCAAGCCAGTTCCTGATGTCCTTAGACTACCACACTTAGTTAATAACAGTTCATTACATCATCAGAAGGGAGCAGATCTAATTTATTTGGAAACATTATTGTTAAATAAGATTTCCAGATGCAGAAAAGTTCAAAAATCTTCCAAAACAGGAATCACTGATTCATGATGAGGCAGAAGGCAATGTTGGATGTCATTTGTTCTCTAGAATGTTAACAGAATTAATAAAGATACTCAATATTGTCGTTTCTCTTATGTTGAATCATCCATTATTTAATCCAAGCACTGTGACTGAGATGCCTGAATGAGGAACCTAGAACATGTCTGATGTTTAGCATCAATTTAATTATTAATTATAAAATTAACCAGGACAAAACTTTGAAATTAGCAAATACCATATTTTTCCTTACAGTATTTGCATACTAAAGATGTCCCACACTGTATTTCTTATAGTGGTTCATCTTTGTGACATTTCTTACAGTCTTAGGAAGGTGGCGTTATCTTATTTTTACCCTCAGTTGCACATTAACTACCAACACAGTGATATTTTTTGCTATCTCTGTAGAACAAGGTGCTGCATTGTGCAGTCGTCAGGAGAACATCATGAAGCAATGCTCACCCTTCAAAAGCCAAGAGTATTTTGGTTCTAAGAGGCCCAAACTGCGTTCTGCAGGGTGCAAAGTCACTCTGAAGTTCAGTGGGCTTTGAGGGAAAGGCAGTTTCCACAGGAGCTGCCTGGGTTGGGATGTTGGGCTCTGATATGCAGTGGCACTCTGGTACCTGACCCACATGGACACCACTGGCAGTTAAGTACACAAGAATTTTTGAGGTCCTGTCTCAACAGGTGTGGGAAAAATGCAGTTCTTTCTTATTCAACAGCATGGATTCCCTTTTTGTGCTGTTTTTCTTATATAGACTTAATAAACTGTTTTTTCTGTTGTTTGGATGTTCTGCCTTTCAGTCTGTGCACTTTACATGTACATCCAAAAGCACTTCTTTGAGCAGCTTTCTGTTTTTAGCACTGCCTTGCCAGTTATCCATCCATAGAAGTCTCACAACATGAATGAGAAAGAACTGCGTCCTTAATTTGTGGTGTTCTTACCAACACCAGAGTGGTTTTCATATCATTCCTGTGAAAATAATCTGTCACAGGCAACAAGATGAAGTGTTAGCCCTGTCAGCCAAGTACCTGTATCCAATCTTCTGTAGTCAGATTTTGTGTGTAATGTGAAAAAATGTGCAGTAAATTGTTGTGTCATGTCCAGCAAGTAACTGGAAGTCGTGCCCTCACATGTAAATATCTGTGCATGCAGCAGTGTAGGAGTTCATGCTGCTCTGGCTATTATGGCCTAAATTTATCTCTAGAGAAGAGTGAAAAACTGATAGGTGTCAGTGTAATAACAGCACTGTCTCCAGGTTTGAAGAGTTCCTGGCACTGTTTTGGATAGGAAATTCCTTCATTAGCTACTGCAGATCCTGTTCCTGAGGCGTTCTTTCCTTGATGCCCTTATTAGATAAGATACCAAAATATTTATAGGACATTTGTTTATCTACCTGTCTGCTTGGGGGCCAAATGCTTTCTTGCAAAGAAAACAACTCCTAAGAAATGCTGTTTGCTACAGACTGAACTGTTGTGGTGTATTTTGAGCCAGGATACAGGAGTTGGAGATTCATATTTGTTCCTTGTCCATAAGCACTGGAAAAGATGGGTTGTTCCAAGAGTTCTTTCTGAGGTGCAGTGGCACTACACTACAGTTCCTATTCAAGGCTGAGACTTTCTCAGTAAAATGAATTTTTGACAGCTGTTTAGGTCTGTTGTGTGTGCATAGTCACAAGCTGCCTGATCAGCTTTAAAATAATTTGATAAAGGAAGCACCATGTTACCTTCTAAGCAAAATAACAACATCTGCTGTAAGAACTTTGCAAATAAGGTCAGGATGGAACCGTTGGTTGACAAAACCAACATGATTGCCAATGAGAAGTAATTCTTTACCTCATTTGTGGTACTTTTGGCAAATTCAATCAGTCTGTTAATACTGAGACCTTGTAAATTAGAAAAAGCCATTTCTTTACATTAGTATGTAAAGCAAGTATAACCTGTTCCAGTAATTCCATGGGATGTTACCAGCCTTCATTCCAGCTGCAGTTAATAAATGAGCCTGCTGCTTGATTATTTTTGCCCTTGCATTTTCATGTGTTAGTTCATTCTTACAAATAGCTTGTTACATCATATGAGAGAATATTATAATAGGCTGCATTGTGAGTTTTAAATATCATCAGTTAAAAAAACACATTCCTAAGCAATTGAAAAGAGCACCAAGCAATTGAAAAGAGTGGAGATGCTAAAAAGTTCTCAGGCTTGGAGTTCATTGCAATTAGAATTCCACAGTTTTTCACATGAAGAATTACATGGGTTTGTGCTTTAGATAAGCCTTTATCTGAAATGTAAACCAAATGTGATAGGTTAGTGTGGTAATGAACACTTCTGGGAAGAGGCAAAGTATAGTGAAATTCTTGATTTGTGAAGAAAGTGATTATTCTTTAGGGAAATAAATGGAAAGACATTTTTGCTGGATCCTGTTGAAAATTGAGTTGTTAGTCCTGTAAAATGCTATGGGTGATGTGAAGCTGGGTTGTGTAAATTTGAAAGCTGAACATCAAATAAACTACAGGAGTCATAGGGTTTTTTCCTTGGAAGCAGGAATGACCATTAAGGTTTCTGTTAGTTTTGAACTGTACGTGCATGGCCAGTACCTAAAGTCCTGACAGGTTTTTCTTTCCTTTGTTCTTTATTTCAACCAAGGTTATCTCTGCTGAGGCTGGTGGAATCACTCCCACTCTGTGTTTTAAATAAAAGCTAAGTTGGATCTGTGGGGATCACTGCTTGCATGAGGTGTGGAGGAACAGCTGTATTGTCATGAATACAAACAAGCAGAGACCTGCAAAATGTCTGTAAATGCAGATCATGTTTTTCAACAAAAAGTCTCTTCAGCATTAACAAAATCTGGTTTTAGAGGTGTTATCCTTGCTGCTTTATAAAAATATCCATTGTTTAGTTCTTGTTTCAAACATTATGACTTCTCCCAGTGTGGATTATTTATGTAAAATTATTTCAACAACATCTGTGTAAACAGTATTTGTATCCTCTGAATCTTGTGTATGCTTCTTCTTTAAAAGATTTCATGGTCTCCCATTTTGTGTACAAAGGGTACATGTTATAACGTGTTTTATTCAGACAGATTAAAGCTCATTGAAAGCATTTGAGAAAGGGTTGTTATGCCCTGAGAGTCAGCAGGTGTTACAATATTTGGACATGACTATATGTATGTAGTACAGCAAAGCCTTTGGTAGGGTATAAAGTGTAAAATCATTTTTTTCTCATGTACAGTGATCTGCTGCAGGGCAGACTACATCTACTTATCTTGCAAACAGATAGATTAACCAGAAATGGTCAACTGTGCCCATTTCCTTCACTTTCCAACTATAGCCACAGAACATATTTTCAGGAACATATAAATGTATGAAACACTTGTAAAAGCAGTATGTTGGTCATAAGCAAGAGGACAAACAAACTTAAGCTGAAGTCATCTTATCAAATCTAATTTATTTTAATTACTTGTAAATGAAATTATAGTTTGACTATGTCATGTCCATGACCTCTGCAGAAAACGTTTATCTGGCATTTTTGAGCTGAAGTTGTCTAGCAAAAACAGAGGCGTATTATGCAATTTTAGTTTAAGCTATCAACAGCTCTAATGCATCTCACCCCAATTCATTTACAATATACTGAATTGCTGTGAAACATGAAGGACCTTTTTCTGTAGTTAATCATTCTGCCAGGAGATGCCTTCTGAGAACATCAGCAGCCTCACCTGCCTTTTGCAGTTAATACAGTGGAGGCACTGACACGTTTGTCTGAGGAGGATTCAGAGTTAATTATTAAGCTAGAAAACCTCTTTACACCATTCCGAGCATCTTTTTGCCCTCTAAAAGAATTCCTTGTATATGTCTCTTGTCAGCAAAGGCGTTGGATGTGGTCTTTGGTGGGTGGACATGTCTACTCTCCTCACAAGGCCTTTGCTACACACAGTGTGACCTTAATTTCACCTTAAATCTTATGGCCTGGGAAGAATCATTGTAACAGGTAACACCTATGAGAGAGCACCAGAAGTTAACTCTTAGCACTGAGGAAGAATAACTGTTCAATTTTCTTTTGCTGCACGATCTAGTTGCAAGAAGGAACAGATTTAACATGGGAAAAAATAAACACCTTGCTTTGGTTTGGCCTTCTTACAGTAGTTGTGGTCAGCTGTAAAAGTACAGCAGTGCAGAGCAGATGTCGAACCTTCACTGATTTCCACTGAAAATGGAAATCCAAAAATACGCAGTTTTCTCCCTTACTCCTGTTTGCACATTTCAGTATAACTCTGGGAAAGAAACAAGACAATCTTTGTTTTGCAGACTTCAGTGTAAACCATTAAAAAAATCTTTCAGTGGAAAGGATTAGATATTACCCAAGGAACACCAGACTCTGACATACACACACACATACACACACACACACACACTCACATATATATACATACATACATACATATATATATATATATAATATATAAAATACTACACATTTGATTTGAGGATTTTATTAGCAAAGTACAGGCCCAGTTTTGCATTTCCCATAAAAGAAAATGCAGCCTGTTGGTGGTTTAGGACATTTTCTAGCTAAAGCACTCTGCAGAGCCTTGATGCTATCAAGAACTCCATGAGCTGTGTTTGTTTTTGAAGCATAATGTAAGTTTGGAAACAAAAGCACAGGGAAAGAAAAACACAGAATGTCAATACTGGCTTTTAAAACTTAGAGTTTTCTGGGTTTTTTTATTTTGGGATGAACTTTGTCTTGCTGAGAACATGAAGTTCTTGTAAGAGTTGATGTTAATGTTGAATGATCAGCACTTCTGAAATTCTAACTTCTGTTTATGTACCTAATAATGAATGTAGATGTCTATATTGGTGTCTTGAAGTTTGATAGCTCTGATATGTTAAATACATTTTCCCATAGTCCAGTCTGATTTCTTCATACTTGTAAGGTTAGAAATAATATAACTATACCAATTTTCATGTGCTTGACTGTATATGGTATAAAAAAATTAGGTGATTAATAACTCTTAAAGTCTATAAAGCCCTTTAGATTAGAGAAAAATGAAGATTATATACTAAATAGGAAAGGTTGCAAATTATATTTTCCTTCATAAGTATTCATTTGCATATAGTCTGATAGGCATTTGCATTGTTAAAATCTGTTAGAGATCACGTTCTTGGGTACAAAAGGCTGCCTAGTCATATAATGGAAAACCCATAGTTTATAACAATGATTCATTCACTAAATTCTTCTGTGTGACTGGTGAGCTGACAAATGTGTTCCCCAGGCTGTTCTTATAGAAGCGAGTCAGTTATGGATGCTAAAATCCACACAGGCTTTCCATTTTGGCTGTCCAACCTAACACACAAGCAACCATTTTATACGCTGAGGATGAGCATGGATATCACACACATTAAACCCTTGAATATTCTCAGTCATTGTGGGTAAGGAATAATCCTTTGTGTATCCTTATTAATGGAAAACTTACTTGGAATCTTTTTTTTTTTCCACAGAGTTATATTTGTCTTTATCTTCTTTGGTTCATAGAACATCTATCATGACCAGCAGCAGATTTTGTGAGACTTTATACCAAAATAAAGCAAATAATGATATTTCATGCAAATTTGCTGTGAGAGCCCTCCAGTGCAGCCTGAAGAACTCTCTGTAGGATTTTTGCGCATGTATTTAAGTGTAATTGCCAGTGTCTGCAGGCATCTAAAAAGCAAGGAGAAAGGTGCTCCCCAGGAATATTGACTGTGTTTAAAAAGGAGTGAAGAAAAGGTAATTTAGATTTCAAGTTGGATTAACAGATGGATTTACAGTCTGTAGGTGGGAAAAACCAGACTTGAACTTCACCTGTGTTTATATATAATGCTTCTAGTCTGGGCTTAGTCTTGTTTATCTCCTTCTAAGTTCATAATTTCTTTCCAATTTTGGTTGTAAGTGATCAGCCAATTTTGAATCCTTGGATATGTATCAAAATGCTATTTTTAAATTTTCTAAAGTACAATGCAGGGTGCTAAATTGTAGGAATGACATTTTAATGGCTCTTCTTGGGGAAAAAAAATATGCATCTTCCATCTTTTTCTTGTTTGTGGTTAGAAAATGCTGAAGCAGTTCTGGGTTCTATTGGTTTTGTACTTTTGCAGTTCCAAAGCTGGTTTTTCTGTGCATCCTCCAAACTCCAGCACATCCATAAGTGCAAGCACACTTAATTTAAAGCACCAGGAGTCATGTGAGTACAGAACATGAATGTTTGCAGATTTAGTAAAAGACTTGTTCATATACTGTCCAGAAAAATCATGGTCTTTATTTAGGAGATTTTATGTGTCTATTCTAAGATTAGTCTTGCCCAAGTGATTTAGGAATATTTAGGCTCAGTGGGAATTGTTTTCTGTGGGCATGCTGAGAATGCCTTATTTTCCATTTCATCACACTAAATGTCATCTTAAGTTTAATGTGTTGACGAATTAATGACTGTGTTCAGGGTTTTTTCTGTAAAAATATTATTACAATGCATGACAAAATAATTGTGTGATAATGACACTCCAGTGTGACACACACTGTTGCTCAAGTGCTTGATTAACAATCAGCCACTGATGACAAACACAACTAATTTTTGAATATATTTTCAGGTTTTTGCTCTCATTTTATACAAAAGTTATTGAAATAACCTTTTGTGCTAGTGGCACCATCTTGCTTGAAAGGTTCCCAAAATACAAAAGTCTACCATGAACCAAAAAATTGTCTTTACCAAAAAGATAAAGACAATGATAATTCAATTGAAGTTCTTACTCATGCCAAGCTTGAATCTCTCATGGTCACACATAGATGTTTTTAAATAGTCTCACTAATTAGGTCTATTTGAACACTGGTCCTAGTATTACAATCTTATCTTCTGAAAGATGATTGACAAATTTAACCAGCTACTTCTCTGACTTTGTCAGGTTTTCTTCAAAAGTGCAAATTAACTGACCTCTAAGTAATATTTTCATTTAATAAATTAATTGTACAATGACTTGCAATAAACCAAATTAAGCACATTAAATACACAAATGATTACAGTCTTAAATAACTTGCCTACTTCTTTTATCCTATAGACTTGATTTAAAATTGATTTAAATCATCCTTCAGTGTGGGAGTTTTTGTTTTGCTTCACTCTGTGTGAACAGAAAAACACTCCGTGGAGATTAGACCACAGTAATATCAATGAGTGCTGTCACTGATGTCAGAGAGACCAAGATTTCCCCAAATATGTGTGATAAAACACAGCATAATTTTAGAACAGAAATGTTGAGAATTCAAATTCCATTTTAATTGTGTAAATCTGAAGTAATTCCATTGCCCAGGAGATCCATTATAGATTTTTATCAGTCTGATCAAAAGCAGACTTTAACCAATGGCTGTAAACTAAAAGAAAATGTAAGTTTCTCAAAGCTGTTGTTCTGAGCAAGAAAGAGACCAAGCCGATGTCTCTAAGTCTTTATTATTCTTGCCTAACCTAAATAACATTGTCACACGTTTAGATTAAGGCCCCAGATTTGTGTCAAACCTCTGTGATGTCTGTGAGCCTACATTAAGTGAAGTTCTTGCTGTCCTCACACCACAGATTTCTCAGTTACCTCTTTGCTCTCAGCGTTCAGTCCTAATTTTATAGAACCTTTGATTTCCTTTCTCCCATTTTTGAGCCCTTGGTCACTCCGAAGTGAGGAGTCTCTCCAGCCCCAGGCGTGTGGCCAGCTGGCAAAAAGCTGCTGCTCTTGCTTGGCCTAGGCTTTGCAGGGAATAAGGAACTGCACAGCAGACTGGAACAATTGATAATTCAGCTCCCTCTTGAGTACTCAGCTCGGATTGAATCCCTGTATTCCTGCAGTTACCATGGATCTTTCTCCCAGAATGAAGCTGAAGAGAGCTCCAAAATTTCTCTGATGTCTTAGAGGGTTGCTAAGTTTATTTGCATTTCTAAACTGTTTGCTACTCAGTTAAACCCAGTATTTTTGCTTCTTTTTCTTTTTTTTTTCTTTTTTCCTTTTTTCTCCTCAGGGATGATTCAGTATAAAAACATGTTTGTCTATATTAAGGGTACTCTTTTATACATTTGGGATTTTTTTCCCCATTAACTTCAGTGGAAACAGAATAAAGCCTAAATGGGGATTTTGTTGTTTTTGTTAATTTGTTCTCCACTGTTATGCTATAGCTTATTTTCTCCACTGTCTCTGCTTTTTTTCATGTCTGAACTTGAACTCGCTTGGAGTCAAGTGATGCTGAACTTCTAAATCTGTTCTGAGGGAGTTTAAGATGAGGCAAACAGCATTTGAGTGGAAATGTTATGTCATAGTAACAAATGCCTATGGATTAGTTCGTTTATTTCCAGGACCTCATGGGCTATACATTGCTATTTATAATTTAACTTTCTCAAGCAGCCACGACTGTGTTTATGTTGCCATGGTGTTCCTTGCCATACTTGAGGGTGGATAGTAAATGCTATAATTGAAAATAGATACTCCCACTGAATTAAGGGTAACAGGTGGTAATGTTTTTATTTAATCATGCTGAAAGCATATTACAAGTTAAATGTAGATACCTCTACTCCTGCCTCCTTGCCAAGACATTTTCAGACATGCCAGTTTGTCTTCAGTCAGTGGCCAGGACTGGAGTAAACAACATGAGTGATTTGTCTTGTGACAGTCCAGGGAATGCCAGTGGCCATCAATAAGCATCCTCCACTTCAGCAGCAAGTGTTCTTCTGCAGGAGGGAAGGAGCAGCTCTGATGCCTGGGGCAGGTCTCTGTCTCATCCTTCCCTTGGGACTGAACTCTGGGTAAAGCTCTGATTCCTGACCAGCATCTGAGGAGCAGCAATTGCTGTTTGCTCATGATTTCCACACCTTAGCCCTTTACCTCATCTCAACTCTTCATTTCCTTCTGTATTCCACTGAGGTTTTCCACATTTTCCAAGACACATCCTACTATCACAACTATTCAAAGCATCCCCCTCTCATGACTGTAAGAATAGCTTTTGATTAAATTTTGTCAACCCAAATAGAATCAGTTAAATGGTGTATCTATAATACATCCTACATGAATCACATAATATATAAATATATGTTTTCACATGTGAATACATATATGTTTTTCCATTCTTCAAAGTAAAAAGACAGAAACACACAGATAATATCCTAAATTATTCTTAACATTTAGGTGGGGGGAAAAAGGTGTTGTAGATTTTTCTTCCCAAAATATTCTAAGATGTGAAGATTAAATAATTCAAAATAATTTCATGCTCTGTGTTTACTGCAAAAAGCCAGATGCCCAGGAGTGTAAAGTAACCAGGTGCAAATGCTGCAGTCAGGATAGTGTGAGCAGTGAAGTGCAGAGTGGAGCTTGCTGCCTGAGTTCTGCACAGCAGTCTCCTGTTGAGGATTTTTGTACTGTTTTTAGAAGCAGCTGTCAGACTTCGGTCTTTATTAAGTTTGGCTAATTGGTTCCTCCAATTTTTCCTATAGCTATAGGATGTAAAATGAATTTTCAGAAGCAGGAGATATGTGCATACACAGAGTTTTCTCTTTAACTCAATTCAGGGTTGTCTCTTGTTTCTCCATTTTCCTTTCAGATTTTACCATTTTGTAAAGCAAAGCCAAGCAAAATAGTGTTTCATGGATGATATGTTTTGTCATATTTTGGTTTTTAAGCTGGTTTACATTGGCTGGAAATGTTCATGTTATTTAAACCAGTGTCACTTGCTTTGTACACAAGACCAAGAGTCAGAGAGCCTTAAAGCTTTGCAAGGAGGTCCTTAAGGCCTTAAGCTCCCAGCAATTGCATTCCTTTCCATGGATTGTTATACTTAACATCTTTGTTTGCAGGCCTTTTCCACAATTTTGGAAGTTAGACTTGCAAATTAAGTGAGCTACTTTAGGCCTGTGTTATAGGTAGCACTTGATTGAGTTTATTGTTACAGAAAAGCTGAGGACATTCCCTAGGGCCACTCACAAACTTCCATGTAACAGTAAGTGTGCAATAAAGCATTAGGCTTTGAAGTATTCATGCATATTTAATGGTAAGGGAAGGAGAGAACTCAGCATTGCAGCCAATCCAATCCTTTGACAAGAACAGTGAGTTAAGGAAAAAAAAATTGCGTTTGTAAGATGTTTTTGATCAAAGGAAATAAAAAAGCATTGCTGAAGGTGATTAATGTAGATTAGTAGATCGTCTGTTTTAAGGACAGTGTCTTGGATTCACAGGTCTAATGGAAATTCATCTCCAGCTTGGGTTTTTCTTGGCCTTTCTGAGTTTTCCCACTTCAGCTGTCCCTTCACCTGGTCTTTTTGGAGATGTAGGACCTTTGCTCTGTTTTGGTGCTGGTGCTGAGTTTGAAAGTCCCAGAGTCCTTGTGTACACCTGTGCCTTGGAGCTGCCTAAATCTCATCTAAATATATATTGACCTGGGAAATAACTACCTCACTCTTCTAACCAGTTTAGCTGTGTGGGCATGAGAGCAAGAGTCTGGAGTGAAGCTGCTGCTTCAGCAAGGTCTTCATCAGCCACAAACCAGAATGTAGTCTTGAAGTTTATGAAGGCTTTGTGACTGTGTTTCATTTTGAGTTTATATCAGGTTATTCCACACTTTTCTTGAGCAGTTATCTATGAATATTCATTCTTAACAGTCACGATTCTCTGTGTGAAATTGTGGCATGAATTTTTATCTTGGTGTTGATGGGTGGTTCCTGATACTCCCCCCTCCTGCACCAAGTGTTCATTTCTCTGGTATCTTGCTTTTTAAATACAGGTTACCCTGAAGTGAAAATGCTCTTGGTTTAAAACATTTTTACCCATTTTGTCAGTTAAAAGAAAAGAGGTGAAAAGTAAGGGAAAAAGGAAGGACACAGAATGCATTTTTCAGAGAAAGGAATTTAAGTAATAAGGTTTATAGCAATAGAATTCACTTGCTCCATCAGGTGACATTTAAAAGTATTTTCCATTTTTTGGAAACTGGAAATATAAGGAAAACATGTAGGAAAAGAAATAGTCTTGCTGATTAAATATTTTATCATGCAATCACTGACATAAAAATAACGGCAGAGCTGTTGAGATACATTTTTGCCTGTCTTATCTTGCAAATCCTTCTTTTACTTTTGGACTTTTGACACCTTCCAGTCAGGAGTTTCAAAGCAACAGGGCTTTTAGCTCTATCAGCATTTCATCACCCACTGATTTATGTGTGCAAATTGTTTGCATATGTCAGATTTAAACAAAAACTGTTCTGGAGGCACAGCAAACTTTTCAAGTTGACATATAAAGTTCACCTCAGTAAGCCAGCTGAAAATTTGTTTCTTTGTGTCCTTTCTGTAGCAAATCAGTGCACTGCATCTGCATTATGATACTCTAGAAAACAGGAAAAGAAAAATTATATCATAAAAGTCTAAAGCATGTAGTGCATCAGTAGACTATTTTTTGCTATTTCACATACCTGCATATTGATGCTAGTTTAAAACAGTTTCTTAGGCTTCAAAGATGGATTATTTCTTCATATGTTGTATTTATACTGATGGAATAAAAAGTTACTGGGGTTTTTTTCCCTGTTAAATCTTTAGCATTTTTTCTAAACTCAAAAAATATGCAACTCTTCTGTGAAAGGTTTCTTGACAGAAGCCAGCGTTTCAGCATATCTGTCTAATGAAGCTGCTCAGGGAATGGCTGTCATGAAAATGCAAAGACCTGTGGGTGGCATAAAGCCATTCTGACATCCTGAATATGGGATCCTTTTCAGGCAGACTCTGAACAACTCCACAAATTAATCATTACCTTAAGATAGGATAGCACTGGGATGTGCATTGCATTTTCATAAGAATGAGAAATAACTCGCCGAGGATTGAAGGCTCATGTCCTGTATTCGCTGTATTCCTGCACTGCCAATAGGAGAGGTCTGTTTTCCTCTCAGCTGACCTTCTGAGATGTTTCTCTGTAATTTCACACTGCTCAGCCCTGTGGCCCAGCTGTACCTCTCTGTTTCAGAAGCAGGAGCAGTACCAGAGCTGTGCGACACAGGCTAACCAGCAGGAAACTGAGAGTTCTTTGGCTCCTCTGTGTGTAGAAGACCACAGTGAAGCCTAAGTTTTCATCCCTGAACTCTTCCATCTGCAGTGCTGAGGTGACCCTGTGGTGAATTTGGGCTAAAGAATTTTAAGCTGGTGTCCCAGGTGTTCATTCCCTCTAAGGTCAAGGAGATAAAGTTACTGAGCTTTTCATGTAATCAAGAGTTGCTCTCTGAGCCTTGCAGGCTGCAAGTGATCACTGTAACTGTATCCTCTGTATTCTCTCCTTTTTTCTCTTTGTACTCTCTGTAATATGCCTCCCACTCCCTCTTTTAAATCCTTTTTGT
This sequence comes from Pseudopodoces humilis, assembly GCF_049639895.1. NCBI lineage: Eukaryota > Metazoa > Chordata > Aves > Passeriformes > Paridae > Pseudopodoces > Pseudopodoces humilis. Next base: position 3,270,160 of record NC_142220.1, read on the forward strand.
AGGAGGTTAATTTCAAAAATGTAGCTTTCCATCCTTGTTGGGTTCAAGTTATCTTAAGTTGCTACAACCATTGTTAATGATGAGTGGAACACTTTCAGATCCAGCCCAAATTCCTCTGGGACTTAACTGGTACCCTCTCTCTCTCTTCAGTGTTAAAAATTATTTGTCTGTTTATTTCACTTTTTATTGCACCTTGTAGACAATGATTTGTCCATGCAAGGACCTTCCTTATGGGAAATTTGTTTCTTTTAGGATATGGGGGAATGTGCTCTCAGGCACATGCTGCGACTCTTGGGGATGTCCTGTGCAGGGCTAAGAGTTGGACTTGATGGTCCTGGTGGGTCCCTTCCAGCCCAGCATATTCTGTGATTCCATGGCCTTGGCAAAATGGGCTTTTGATATTAAATTGCCCATTATCCACTGGATCTGTTCTGGCTGTGTACCTGCTGACCTCTTTAAACACCAATTAACACATGACTTCTCCTCACTGAAGCTGTCTTAAATTTCACTCTGTGTTTATGCATTCAAGCTGTACTAGTCAAACACTTTTTTTTTATTTTTCTTGAGTAATAGGAACCACTCTCATATGTTCTTCCTCAATTTTGTGTTCAATACATTGAATAGATGATAGCAAATGAAAATCATGTGAAAAGCAAATTAATACAACTCCTGTCCTACTTGGTGAAAGTATAGAATTGTAATTTAATGCCAACACAGCATACTGAATTAATTGTAAATGCGAAGATTCAATCTTTAGAATACCAACTAAGATTTTTTTTACCATGGCTATCTGCTTTACAGCATGTAAGCACAAAACTTCAAAAGAGGATTTTTGATTACTATTTTTTCAATTCTTATTCCTTTAAATCATCAACTATTTGGGGACTGTTTCTTAAAGAGAATCACAGACATAGCAATAATGCTAATAGGATTTTAGGTGGTTTATTAATGTATTTTCCAAGTAATATTTATCAGTGCACCAGTATTTGCATATTATATTAGAAGTTGTTTTGCCAAGTGCTGGTTGGCAGGATGTCATGTTCCCTGGTTTCCATTTGGAGCTGTGAACTCTTCTGATTGTTTTATCTCAGAAAGGAGTTAACATTTGCTTTATTTGAGATCCTAGCTCTTGCAGGATGAACAGCATCTAAACTAACGGGGTCCTGTGCTCCAGGAGTAATTCCCCACTTTGTCACTGCCAGGAGCAAACACAGTTCTGCTGTTCTTTCATCACCACAGCCCTGTTTCGTGCCCAGCACACACAGAATTATCCGTCTTGAAAACAGAGATAAATTTCCATGTCCGTGTTTAACTTTGATTTGTAGTTACATTTTCGCTCTAACCTCCTCCCACTGACTGTAAATCAGTAAGTGAAAAGCACGCCACGTACACAATCTGCAGTCAAGCATTTGATATGCTTGTAATTAATTGACAGCATTCCTATACATGCTGGTCAGCAAGATTAATGCCCTTCTCAGGTCCACTTCTACAGAGTGAAACCACTGGGAGTTTCTCTTCTTTTGCAGTAAGAATACAAAAATATGAACTTAAGAGAGGATTCATTGAATGAAGACACACAAACTGTGTGTGACATGCAAGACAATTCTGTCCTGAACTGCACTCTGTAGAGCTCTGCTGGCTTTAGGTAAAGTGCTTTGTCTTACTCTCCCACAAAGTACCACAAGTAATTTTTGCATATGACATTCACATTTATGTGTTCTTTAAACTGTGCTACCAGAGGACCAAATTTTGTTAGAAAATTTAAACTGTTTCCTAGGGACTTCTAATAAAATTGTAAACCTGATGATTTGCTAAATGATACATAATATGGACGAAATGGCACAAGATGAAGAATGATTTTTTCTGCTTAGTAGAAAGCTAGAAGGAATGAGCCTGGCTTGGTAAGCCAGTACCTTTTTCTGTTGTGGCATTTGTTGCTTTGCTGCCTCATCTTCAGCAAGTGAGTTAACAGTCAAAAATCTTCTCATGCGGCCCCTTGTTCTGGAGCTACAAAATTACATTGTCCTCTGTTGATATCTGAAATCCTGTGTTTCTCAGGAGAAAGTGTGTTTTCCTCAGAAGAAAATTAAAACATCCCATGACTACAAGTTCAGGAATCCTGGGAGCCCCAGCTGTGCTCCACAGTCAATTAGGAATGATTTCAGCATTGGGACCTCTTCATTTTGCTGTTCGTGCTCTCCTGTAGTGTCTGCAGTCCTGGAATTGATGGGCCGTGGAAGCTTTTGCTGCCAGGAATGGGGGAAATATGCAAATATAATAATCTTCTGAATCATCTTGTAGAAGGCATTGCTATAGTCTGAGGCAGAATTATAAACCATCAAAACATGCAAATCACATTTGTGTGAGTGACATAGTGAGGGTGTCCCTGTGCTTAAGTAGGGCATTACTCAAAATAGTACTATTCCAGCTTTCCATGGGAAAGTACTTTCTGTTCAGTGAGATGTTTTCTTTCTCTACCTAGTCATCAAAAACACCATCAATCCCATTTCCAGTGAGGCAAGCTTCTGTGGAATGTGACATTCATTATTTCCCTTACTTGATAAGAGCTGTAGACCTAGATTCGTACAGAATGCAATGCATACTTTTTTTTTTTTAAAAAAAAAAAAAAAAAAAAGCTTGAAAAAGGGCTTGTTCAGAAGAACTGGGCACCAAAATTTTGATTTTCTGGCTAGATGCAAGAGAGGTAAATTCACTCTTTCTGTAGTTTTCATGCACCTTAATGCAGAGAAGGAAATAGGAGTGAGTTTGTTGGAGTCATGACATAGAGTATATGGTTGGAAATAATTCAAAGGTAACCTCCTGCTGCTCTTGCTGTGTCTGTTGAAGAAAAGAACATTATTACAGCAGACAACAGTCAGATGAAATTTCAGAATTGGTATATTACAGAAATAGAATATACTGTGCACATTATAATCATGCTACCAATTTAGTGAATGTTTTTCGTGGAATTAACAACATAAATTAAAATCTGCACAGGCTATAAGCATATTATTCACCCAGCTGCCTTCCTGGACCTCCAGCCTTGTTCTTCTTTCCTTTGCACGCATGGAATTTGTGCAGGCATCAAGAGTTTCATGCCAATATATGAGGTGGCTGTCAAACAAGATCCAGTGAACAGAGGCGATGGCATTTTTTCCCCCTCAGTATCCCAAAGTGTAATTGCACACAAATATATCATTGCTTATCTGTATCTAAATAGAAGCTTTAAAACCTCATACAGCACAGGAATGGGTGTGTCATTTTTATGTTACTTTACATGGCTTCAGTTTGTGTCCTGTAAAATAAAATGTTCTGAGCCTTGCTATTTATTTTTCCAGTTTCTATGAGCTTAACCATTTAGGATGATCCACCAATTTGGTTTGAGGCACAAAATGGGGTGTATTCATGCAAGTATTAGTCCTGGTGCATGTGTCCTGATGAACATCAAATTAATAGTTTGAGTCACGGAGGTTAAAAGGAATTTCAAGTGCTGCTTTAATGAGGACAGACAGGAACATCTTTTGATACCTTGTACTGAATTTAAGCAGTTGCCTATCTGATATACTTTATAGTGGTGCCCGCTCCGCTTCCATAATTATGGGCCTGTCAGCATTTCCATTACTAACCCCTATATTATAGCTGAAAATATCACTCCAGGATGAAGTTTTGTACAAAGCCTTTCAGCTGTGAACGAAGAAGCTTTCAAAATTAATTTTGCTGCTTCTCCAATTTAAAAAATGAAGTTTTGCTGTTGCTTGTTCTACCCTGTATTAATGTCTTGTTTTCAGAAAAAAAACCCCACAGGGTCAAAATGCTGATGTTTGTTTCCTGTAGTGTGAATATAACACATTGAAAAGATAAGAACTGAAAGCTGAATGCTTTTATTTAACCACAAAAAAAAGCGCAAGGAGGAAAAAGTACATTTGCAAGCTGCCTCTCTGAGCTCAGAGCCACCTCACTTCATTTTCACCTGTCTGCAAAGATTTCAGTAGCCTCTATCCTTTTGCAGATTCCAAAACAGCAGGGAAATTACAATTTTGGATTGTAATTAAATTGTAATTTTGTATTGTTAGACTAATTTAAAAATTGTTATTTAAGAATTCAAGGCCACTTAGAATTAGAAGGTGCCAAAATCAATATTGCCCATATAGTTTTTGTTTGCCTGCTTTTTGAATATATTTTCCTTAAAACTGGCTCCTGAAAAGGCTGGGTGAGGCTGGTGTGAACACGATGTTTTCATGATATCATTTTTTGTCTTTTTTCCACTAAGTTACATCTCTGAAACTGGAACCAGTGTCTATCATGGTTTTGAGTGATGTTTATCACTAAATTGTCTGAATGTTTACTAAATATTAATCAATTTATTTTCAATATTCTTATGTAAATGAACAAGTTCTATAATTTTGCAGATGATGAAAGTCTGTATTAAGACAATAGGTGAAAATATTCACCTTTTTTTGAGTATTTAACACTTGGAGCTTGATTTTTCAGGGTGGAATTGGAAACACAGTTCTCGTAGACTTTAGCAGCTGGCAATCTGGTAAATATTTAGCATTTCTCCAAATCAGATCTCTTGTGTTGAGTGGGCTACACAGATGATGAGGAACAAGAGAATAGCAATTGCTTGTGAAAAATTTGGGATTAAGTGATTTGCTTTGTGTTACCTCCATTGCTTAAATGTCATCATTCCTCATCCTCCTGCACCACGGCCAGGCCCTCGTGCTGGTGATGCCCAGAGGATTCGCACTCATGTGGAGGCTTCACTTCATGTGACCTTGAGCTGGCACTGTTTGCCCTTCCCAGAATGTTTTTCAGCACTTCAGCAAACGGAGCAGAAGCCCTACGTTAAATCATCCACATTAGCATGCAACTGCCTTGACTAGGGAGAAAAAGTGGTACATGATTATTTAATTGTGCCAGTGTTTAGGTACCCAAGTGCATTTAGACCCAATCAGACACCCATCCCTTTCTGTAGCTCCTGGCTTTACTAGCTGAGTTAAGGTTTCCTTAAGCTTAGCTTTTGTTTGTAATTATCTTGCAAACTTCTGAGAAAAAAAGAGCTTGACTGTCACAGAATCACAGAATGATTTGGGTTGGAAAAGACCTTTAAAGGTCATCTGGTCCTGCCCCTTGCCATGGGCAGGGCCATCATGTGATGTGTGATCATCCGGCCTCATGTGAGCTGCTGGCTCTTATCACCAGTGCTGGAACCTTGGGATGCACTGCACAGGCTGCTGCACTTGAGATAATGGAAGTAATGGATAAAACAAGCATTTCGAATGTACACAGTGCCATATGATAGAAGAGAATAAGCAATAGAAAAAAACTGTGGTAAAGAACACGAGAAACATATATCCTAAATATAGTAGGATCTGTGAGAGTGTGCAGTAAGAACAGAGTATTTTGATAATTCTTCTGGAAAGCCCTAAAAAGCTTCTTTGAGAATATGGAGCTGTATTTGCAAAGACTTAAATTTAAAGGTTTATATTTAGCCAAGGGATTTTCATGCATAAGTATTTATGCATAGACTACGTGTCTGTTGAATTTCAAGTCCCTTTCCTTGCTCCCTGTAGGCATAGGAGACTTCCAAAGAAAATGAAATTCTGACATTTATTTCTAATACAATGAATAATTTTAATTTAATAGTTGCTATTATTTTTACCAGCAACTGAAACATTCCGGAGCCATTTTCATTATGGCTTTCTGAGCCTGGAGTAGACACAGTAAAACATCTTGCAACTAGAATTCAGTGGTATTTTTATCAGCAGGAGAAGAATCTCTAGTAATGGCAGTTGTTAGCCAGTTAATGACTGGCCCTCTGTTACTTTCCCTGCTCATACATGAGATAAAAATCTCTTCAATGTAAGTGCTTCAATTTTGTATCACTGTAACTGATAACACAAATTTTAAATACAATTCTGTTAACAGAAAAATACCACTACGTATTTACACAATACACTGCTTATGTCAGTGTTAAAATAAATAGTTAATGTTAACATAAACTTGTGTTTTACTTAACTGGCAATGACCTACTGCAGTATCAACATCATTGTTAGCAATATAAACAGACAGCTAGTAAATACACAACACATGCAGTAAAGTGCCTTCATCGGAATTACTGTCAGAGCAAGACTGGATTAAGTCAAACTACCAGCTGCTTTTGATATTTCAGGCCAGATTCAGCAAGACAGTGGCCGTGATCAAGTCAAATACAGATCAGCAGGACATGAGAATGGTTATTTGGATTCAGCTACAAGCTCCTTTATCTTTTGTTCAAAAAAGAGCAGTAATAAAACAGAAGTTCTAGTTAAGAAAAGCTAAGAGGGAGCTAAGGGAATAGAGACAGTCCTGAGGGCAATATTGGCTTGGTTATCTCCACCTGGATTACCTGCAAACATTGGCCTGAGTGTTGGAAACAATCTCACCCTGGGAGCACAGAGCAGTTCAGCCAAACAAGTCAGCCCACACTGAGCTCACACTGCAGTCCATGTCTGTGTTATTTTTATTATTTTCATCTTGTTTCACAGGTTAATTATTTGACAGCTCTTAAAACTCATCTTCTTTCAGCATCTTTTTCACATAACCTTCAAAACCACATCTAATCTTTCATTTCAAGAAAATTTGGGCAGTTACACTTCTTTGAGCTTCTCACTTAGTAACTACTCCTACAAATCTTTAGGCTGATGGTGTTCTCTGAGAGGCTATCTGAGGTGAATTTCTTCTATCTTTTACTGTATTTCTCAAAGGATAAAACAGCACACTTTCTTCCATCGTTTTGAATTCTTGCAAGGGCAATTTCAATTCTAGGAATTTCATTGAAGTTTTTGTAATGTATAGAAAATGATTTTGAGGATGATACCAAGTGGTAACTACGAATTCATTTAATGTCACTTTTTTCCTTCTGATGTCATTGGAAGAAGAAATGTCGCTCAAATGGCCTTAAGGAAACATTTGGTCTATGGATGAGTGGAGAGGCAAACGAGTCTCTGCAAATTTCCCTTTGGGATTGCATTTCTAGATTTGAGAAAGTGAATATTGTGCTTCATTGTTACCCTAAATGTGTGTCCTCGCAAAGATGGGACAGTGACACCAAAGTGACGTCTGCCAGTTACTCATGTGGCAAAAGTACTAAAATGCAGAAAACCTTTTGCATCATACTGACTTCACAGGCACCTCAGCTTCAAAGATGAAAGCATTCATTTTGTAAAGGTTGAGAGTTTTGTAATATGAATGTCACCAACAGATTGAAAAGGAAGGGAGAGAAAAGGAACTGAAAATGGAATGGCAAGGAATAGTGTAGTATTTCAGCCCTGCAGGACTGCCTTTAACAGTCCTTTAAGTGAAAAACCAATGCTAGTTTGATCTTCCTGTTGTAATGAAATTACTGAATTATCCTTTCATGTCCACAGATAAAAAAAGAAAAAGAGAAACTTGATCATTCATAGGCATTTATTGATATGAATGACCTTTAGCCATCCTGGCTGTCTTTGTGTCAGAGAAGTCAGTTCTTGAATAGTTGAGGCTGTCAGGGCTTGGTGGCACAGTTGAGGACTGGAATAACTATATAAATAGCAAGCCTCAAATTCAAACCCTCTGGCTGTAGAAGAGCATGTTGTGTCTCTGCAGCACACATCAGGGCTGAGAGGAAAAATGGAAGGTCTATTTTTAAGAAAAAGAGCCTTCCCAAGTTAAGGCAGCTGCATGAGAGTTTGGATCTCCAGTTTGTGAGTGACTTTCAGGGAGTCCCCTGCAGTCAGTGTGTTCTGTACCAGTCGTTTCCTAAATTTTGTTAGGAAACTACCAAGAGCCAGCAGATCCATAATGCTGCATTGTCATCCTTGTTCTGTCTATCCTATTTTTTCCTATCCTATTTTGCCCATAAAAAAAGAAATAGAGGAAGATAAAAAACTGCCATGAGAGCTGGATCTGCTAGAAATATTACTTTGGGGTGATGCACATTTGCTCCACATGGAATTTTCTGGCCTTTGTGAAGGCAGCATCAACAGGTAATGTAGGAAATACTGTGTGAACCCAAGGCTGAAACTCACACTTCATTTTCTCACTTCCACACACTGTAATTCAGGTGCTAGAATACAAATCTTTTAATTGTTCTCAGTATCTCAGGAAGAACTGGGCAATTCCTGTTGCTTTGACGTTAGAGACAGGAATCCTCCAAGTTGTCAAAGAAGAGCCTTGAACCGTCGCTAAAACCAATTAAGTTGGTTTTAGACACAGTTTGCCCTTTTGGAAACCCTCTTTGGTTGTTGGATCTAAACTTTTGTATTCTCTGTTGATGGACATTATGTGTTTGTTTGTTAGGAATTATTGGAAGAATGAGAAAATAAAGCAATAATCAGTCATGCTTGCCAGACTCTGTAGTTTTAATGTCGCTAAGTGCCATGGGAAAATGACATGAAAACACTTGTCGTCCAGCAGCCCTGATTACAACCTTGAGTCTTTCCTTGCCTTAAAAGAGCTTTGTTTACAACTAACTTCTCTTCTGTGTTTAGGCCTCACTTTAAACACCTTAAATATTTTTCAATAGTAATTAAAGGTTTTGAAGTTTAAATTTAAAGAAACAAGTTGAAATAAAAAGTTTATTTTGATTTTTTCATTTCTACCCCCTTTTTGGAATTAAACATTATTTTTAAGAACACTGTATTATCTGTTCTATTTTATTGTATACCTGGGGTGCATTTTCTTTTCTAAAGTAACTTCATTTCTGTGTGTTACTTATTTTGTGTGAGTTATTGGTAATCCAGATTGTATCAGGTGTCTGTTCAGCTGACTCAGAATCATGACAAGACAATGGGCACACAGCAGGTTTAGTATGGCCAGCTAGAGTATACAGACGATAAAGAATGTAACAGATAGTAGAACATACACATGAACCTTGTGTACATTGATGGATCCCACTGGGAATGCCAGAATTCTTCCCACATATTGCCCTACATGCCAGCATTTGTGCTCACAGCAAGATGACCACTTGGCTCCAACAGAAGTGACACTGTGAGCTTCCCACAGAGCCAAACTGGTGGCTGCCTCTTGGTGACAATTGTGACCAGTTGAGGCAGTAAATTGCTCATTACTATCCTTTCAATCGAAGAGTAGAATTAGATGCATTATTTTTGGGGGGTTTAACTAATTGTCTGTGGCCTGGATAGAAGAAAATATTACAGAAGCACTGCTTAGCCTGGCTGTCTGTGGTGGCTTTGCTAATCCAAGACTGGGATGTTGGTGGATCAGATGCTGAGGATCAAGGAAGGTGTAACTGAGGTATATCCCTGCTCTGCTGTTCTACTGTGTAGCTTTAATTTGTGTGTCTGAGGTGCTGGAGGCAGTTCAGCCGTGGCAGTGAGGAATTCAGAATGCCCAGATGGTTATCTGCCTCTCAGGAGAATCCTGCAGTCCATACAGAGCACAAGGCAAAACAACCTCAAAAAAAAAAAAAAAAAAAAAAAAAAGAGAGAAATAGAGAATTTAGGCGTCCAGGTCGGATAATTAACCATTAACATTCCTTCTGTGTATTCATTCTGCAAATGAATGTGAGAGACAGAGGAATGGAATATTCTAAAGATTAACAAGTGGCTGGAAAGTGACAGTGTGGATCCTGCAGGAAAAGTTTGCCATGAGCTTCCAGTAAAGCTGTTCCCTGAACTACTTTGCTAAAATCTTCCTAGTCAAGCTCCCAGGCCCAGCATGAAATACCAGATGTTAGAGGTTTCACTGTTTTGGTAACACCTATCAGGCAGTGTGACATCCTCTCCATCTCTTCCCACCCCATAAGTGTTCAAATACAGGAGAGAGATTTAAAACAAATCTGAGAAACTGGCCACAAAAGCACTCAATTTGTTAGTGAGGAAATTCTTCAACAGGCATTTACCCAATCTTTGAGCTGTTGGAGAAATCCCTGAGTAGTCCCATTAAAGCATGGCATTATCTGGTTAACAAAGCTGAGAGTTCATAAAGTTTTTAGAATAAAAAAATTTGTCATGAAAATGTTTCACAGTCACAAGCCTGTAGAAATAGTAGAAACTATCTAAACCATTGTAAAAGCAATGTTATAACTTAGAAATAATGCAGATATGTACTGCTGTAAATGTTTGACTGAACCACATGCATTTAAAAGCATGTTAGACTGAAATTAGATTACTGACCAACCTGTGAGACCTGTTTGGGCATGGACATTTTTTGTGAGTTTCATTTATGTTTTAATATTTTCTTCCATCTTTTTCCTTAATTATATCTTTTTGTGTTTCCCAAGGAATAATTTACAGGCACATGACATATGTCAAAGAATTCTCTAAGTTTGTCCGAATTCTTTATTTTTATAAAAAGTAATAGGGAAGGTCAAGCTGTGTTGCCATGCAACAAGTTTGTGGTCTTGCTGACTGCTCTTTCTGCATGCTATAAAAAAATCAAAAATGTAGGAGATAAAGAGCTTTCATTGGGTTGCCATTGCTGCAGCAACCACTTCCTCTCTGAGTGTGAACCAATGACAGGAGCGTTTGGGGAGGAGAAGGCCCTGGGTGGCAGGAAAGGAAGCGATGATCTCTTTGTATTTTTAGACTCTGATGAGGAGAGGTTTTTGTTCAGCTTGTGTGTGTGTGGTTTTAGTTTGGGGTTTTGTCAGTTATTGCAGTCTACAGCAGAATGCTTTAGATTAATTCTCTGACTTTTTCCAAGCCCAGCTTTTTACAGGGTGTGTGCACTTTGAGCTGCATGTTTTCCATTTCAAACATGTGTCTTAGACAGCAGATTCCAGCCTGGAATTCTCACATAAACGATGCTCCCACGACTGTCTCAGAGCACTATGCTGGTCTGAGAGACTGCAGGAAGAAAAGCAGGTTCTCTATACAGAATTCTTATCTATTTTTACATTTTGAAGTTAGGGCTTTCAGCTCTATTCCCTGGTGCTACTGTACACCATGAACTCTTATACCCAAAGGATCCGTTCCAAGTGACGCAGCTGGCTCTAACTAATGAGGAAGTGGTTAACTGGAGTAGGGAGTGCAGGAAAACTGTTTATTCACTTACGTACAAAGCTCTCTGCAGTCAACAGGAGAGGCTTTCCATTGGACTCAATAGGATCTGTTCCAGCTGAAGTGGCCTTTTGGAAACTTCTTTGTACTTGGAAGTTCCCAAAAGGGCAGAACACGGAACAAAATTCTTGTGGCCGAAAGAAAGATATTCGTGCTTAGAGGTATTGAGAAACTGATTTATCTGTTGCTGGTGGTGTACAAGCTACTTAAGAAGGTGCACAGTCCAGCACAGAACCAGGAGCTGCTCATTCCTCTACTGTCCCTGCTGATCATTACTTCTGGTTTTGGTATCCAGAGGGGTAAGGCAAGGATATCTATCCCTGAAGAGTTTTTTAGTTCCCTGGTGCATGGTCAAGGCTCCATTAGTCCCACTGGATTCTCTCAGATGCTGATATCTGCACTGATAAATTGCCAGTTGTATCTTACAGCCCCTGCATAATCAGAACGTAGGTATCTCTGTATAGCTTGAGAAACTATATTCCATTTTACCCAAACATTATCACCCTCTCTAATCTTCCTAAGTATGATGAACCCATGTTCTGTGTTGGTTCAAATCTGCAGGTTGTAGTTTCCTGCACCTCCCTCTGCACTGTTTCCAGGTTCTGTCCCAGAGGAGATGCTGTGTTTGTGTAATGTTCTAGACTTCCCTTACAGAACACTAAAGCCAGATTAGCACTGGTGGAATGCCTAATGCTGTGGCCCCATCTGGCAAAAACATCTGGAGACCATACAGCTTCACATTCCTGGATTATGATAAAATTGAATTAAGCCTATAGAGTCCCTTGTCAGGAATTCTTTGCCTTCATCCTCCCATTAGTCTACATGTGGTATTGAAAGAATGTCTGCTCTGGAAGCTTTTCAGTCAGGAATGTGGTCCTTCCTGGAAATTTTGCTTATACTTACGTAAGAACTTCTGTTCTGTGTAGTGCTGGAAGACAGCAATTCTGCTCAGCTGTACATTGTCAAAGAACTTGCATCTTCAAGGTGGAGAAGTTTGAAATGAAAGATTGTGTGCTCTAACTCTAGACAAACACATGAGCACCCTGACCCCTCCAGCATGTGCACCCCAGGTGTCAAAGCTGCTTTTTGTTCTGCAGCAAAACCCAGGTTTCCTGCCCAACAGTTTATTTGGCTGCAGTTTTGATTTTCCATAAATCAGTAGCAGACAAAACTATTTCTCCCCTAAATGTGCTCCCAGCATTTATTACAGATTCATGCATGTAACACAGACATAAGTACAAAAGTACTAAATTTCTATGGTAGTGATTCATTTCAGCATAGGGGGATTTTGTCACAGATATATAGAGTAGGTACTTAAATTGAAAACGTTTGTTCTAATTAACTAAAATGGAGAAATTATATCTTCTTTCAGTACTAGTTTTGAGACTTCAGTGTATCTCAAAAATATGTGGAGGAAAGTATGTCTTCATTTCCTTCTTATGCAATTGCTCTCATGTGCTTCCTTCCATCAGATGACTTCAGATAACCGTAATATTTTCATCATCCTGATCCCTGAGTTAGATGCAGAGATGCAGGAGTGACCTCGACTATTTACAGACACTGGATTCTTTATAACATTATTTTTATCTACAGGATGCAGGAATAAAACAAGTGCGTTTTAAAAATTAAATGGAAGTCGGTTTTATTTTAGAAGATCAGAAAGTAGGATGAAGTATTTGTGATAATCAAATGAAATATTCTGGACTGTGAATATATTTTTATTTCACTGTAAGTAGCAAACAAAATTTCATTTTCTTCTGAATAAAATATCAGAAGGCAGATTGGATTTGTCTTGTTCAGCTTGTTACTACTAAGTACTAAATTCTGATGCTGTTTTATTCATTGTAGATTGTGCATACTAAGAAAGTTCTCGTTTTTTCATATTTATAAGCAGAATTACATTGCCTAAAATGTGTTGTAAGGAACTTGCTTGTCAAAAAATGTAATTGCAGAATTATTCCCTGCTGTGATTCTGACAAAGTTTATGGAATCCTTTGTAGTGTCTTTGGTGCTTCTAAACTCAAAGTTTACTCAATTTTTTTTCTGAAACCATTGAATTCTCTGCACTTGAAAGTTGATGGTATTGGTGTGAGAGATTTTTTTAAGTCATAAAAATGAGTAATTACTGAAGAAGAGTAATTAGAGAAAAAGGACCCTGAGGGGAAGGAAGATCTACTTAAACATCAGGCAAATACCATTAGCCATGCAGAAGGAGAAAATAATTTCTAAAAGCATGAATAGATGCACACGTGTTTGGTTCACTTATAGTTAAAGATAAACCTAAGTCTCAAGTCTATTTCTGCACTTCATTGAATTTTGAAATGGTCAAAGGACATATGAAACTCTGAATACTCCCGGCTTAAACTGAACTGAATTAAAATAACTAAATTTTTTAAATCCTGCACTTCACAGAAGTCAACCTCCCTGTTCAAAGGCAGCTTTGCAGCCCAACCCTTTGACACATTCTGTGGCTGGCTGGCCACAGCACATCCCGGCTCTGGCCAGCTGGAATGTGTTTAATATGCGTGGCACACGAGTTTCTTCTCCTCCCCCCTACAAATCCTGTTCGTTTTAATGGAAAAACAGGTAACAGCTTCTGCTGTCAGGTTTAATAGAGCAAGCTTTTCTATCACCATCACTGGTCCGTGGAGAATGTTACGTTTCACTGTGAGTGAAATAGAGTCCTGTGCCACCCCATGTGCGGGCCTTGTGCCTGCTGCTGGAAGGAGATTGGTGACAGGGATCGAGAGGAATGCCCAAGTTTTTTCCATTCTGACTGTTCTTGGAATATCTGAAATGGAAATAGTGTTTTCCTGGAATATCAGGAAAAGAGTTTATATCACTGAAAAACCTTTAGTAACCTCTACAAAAATTCTGTTGCAGTTTTACTTCATTTACTGCATTCGAAGTTAAAATTTTAAAATATTTACTGAACAGCTCCTTGAGCTTCAGGCTTTAAATTAGCAATGACCTCATGAATGAATTGTTGCAAACAAATAAAATATGCTTTTGCCTTAGAAAAAGCTTGAATAATGTTTGATAGTTATCAAACTGATTGTGCACTGTAAGGCAGAGTGAACTGCACATGAAAAGCAGGAAGCTGGTACCAAGGCAGGGCATGTTTGCAGACAATCAGAGCAGGTACTCATAGCAGGGCTGGGAAGATGTGGAGAGTGGTCAGTGTGCAGCACTGACTGTTCAAGACACACAGTAAGTCTCTTTTAGCCATTCTTTATGTGCACAGAGGATTTTTGAGACAGCCTCCGGAAATGTATCTGCATTCCTTGCAGGAAATACATGGATAAATCTACATAATAGAATATCATCAGTATTTATGTACAAAGCACATAGTGTACGTGGTTGAAAAATGTAACCAGCTGACTCACTGTAAAATATTGTTAATAAAAACTGATTCTTAAAAATTGTATGAGCTTGTACACTCCAGATAAACAGCTGGCTTTTCTCAATAGCACAGCTGGTGTAGAAGCATAAAATGACTACAATTTGAACAGGACATGAGCTATATTTGGCAAACCATTTGCATGAAAGCTGAACATTTGCAACTTAATTTTCATTTATTTTAATTTTCATTGTACACCTATTAACCAGAGACCTGATCCTATTGGTTTCAGTAGCACTTGTTTGGTTGTAAGGCACTACGTGCCAGGGTATTGTAAACTTAGAGTGGGCTATGTTTCTTCAGCTGGAAATACCAGAGGAGTATACTGACTTTCAACATCCAGTGTGTCATTGCTGAACTGTCATTCACAGGAATTTAGGCAGATAAAGCATCTTAAGGATGTAATTTCTTCCTTGAAAATGCAAAGCAAACATGAAAGCAATAAGAATGGCACTTCACAGCATGCAAAAGTCAACTGTTCCCACTGCAACTGTTTGTTTGTGAGGCTACAAAAGCATGTTCCCATGAATTTGGGCAACAGTAAAGAATACTGCTGATGCAAGTCAGCAGATGTGTAGTGCTTTGTGATTCACAGATGCATGCAGGAATTAGTTGAAAGAAAAATTTCAAGCTCAACTGTAAACTCTGACTGGTCAGATTCTTTATATATTACTGCAGGGAGTGACATTTATACCGTCAAATAATTTGCATGATTTGCTGGGGCCTCAAATCACAACAGTGAATTATGCTAAGATTTAGACTTTAGGACCTAGATGTTTGGTGTTATTCCTTGATTGATGCTTTGTATAGATAAAAACAGATTTGCTTTTGAGGACAATAATTTAGAAGTACACCTTTGCTCCTGGAGCCACTTTTTGTATTTGTGCCTCGGGAGCAGCCATTTAAAATACCAGTTCATAAAAACTTCTTTGCACTTCAGATGTTTCTACATGACAGAGAATGCAGTGCAAAGGTGCCTGGTTTGCTCTAAACATCTTAGCTTAGAAACAAGAAGTCAAACAGTGTATTAGTGCAGACTCCACGCTGCTGTTTGGCCAGACTAAAGGAGATTCAGGGGCAGGTCAGCAGGCTGGGAATCTGCACAGCACTGCACTGGGCTGTAAGAACCACCCCTCTTCTGCCTTCTCTGTTTACTATTCATGCTTTCCTTGCAGAATTTCCCAAGCAGTCAAACCCAGCAGGGTTTTCACAGGATCCTAGCCCACAATGTCATTATTTTACCAGGAAAATCATTATTTTAGAAATATAAACCACTACTTTCATACTGGTAAATTGTGCTACGTAAGAGAGACTTCCAAGTTCAAATTTATATTGAGTTTATTTTCTTCCTGCTTTCTTTCCTGCCTCTCTAGGAAAAAAGGATTATTTCAGTGGCAAGTTTTCTTACTCTGCAGTGGTTACAAGTCTGATTTCTCTCATAGCAATGTCCGCAGGAAAACCTTGGGCTGGTGATTATCAAGAGATACCCACCTCCATTGCTTGCAAAGTTGTGGCTCTGTGCCCCAACTGAAACCAAACCAAACCAAATTCCTAATTCCAAAATCAGCCAAGGAGAAACCAATACAAACCCACCCATACATGAAAAATCAAATACCAGCACACTGCACATTCCTCTGTTCTTGTTAAAACCAATCTAGGAATGTTAATAACAAGGCAAACAAATCACTTTGTCAGAAGCTAGAGCTTGTGTCATGGAAAAAAGTTCCTGAAATTTCTTGTTGATAGACATGAATCATCACCTGCAGGAGTCTGGGGATCAGAGGGCACAGCCTCAGTGCTCCGTCAGCCGGGGACCTGAGGGTTCCACTCCCACAGGCACACGAGCCTGAGGATGCATCAGGATTCACCCATTCCAGATGAAATGATGTCTAATAGTATTAACATGAAGGATTTATGGCTAGTGAGGGAGATAAGAGAAACCACTTCACTTTAAGTAATTATCATTAAGAATGAAAAAGAAATTACAGGTGTGTCTTGTGGTAACAGCACTGCGCTGGAATCTAGATTGAGGCTAAATTCCCTGTTCTACCACAGACATCTTTTTTAAGGTTGATGTATTAATTTATGTTTCAATTAATCAAATATAAAATAAGGTTAATGCTTTCTTTGCCTGTGTTCAGTATCTAACTGGAAGCTTTTCTTATATATAGTAGTGTAGGGCTTATGTCTTCATCAGGACCTGAAAATAATGCCCTCAACATCAAAACAAACACAATAGGAAACCTCAGTGTATCCTCCTAAACAAAGATATTTACTCAAGCAAGTACATTTCCAAACAATTTATTCCAGAGGTAAAATATCTCTGTAAAACTGCTGGGAAGAGATTGCTGAGAGTGACAGGCTGTGCATGTTTGGACAAGTAACTTACCTCGGGATCATCGTGTTTGTCTCATGGTAGTCCTTTGAGGAATTATCAGCAATTGTTTTGAATAATTCAAAACGTGGAAAAGTGATGAATAATATTCCTATTAGTCTTTTTAGTAAAAGAAATAAAATTAAGTCCTGAAACACATTCACAAGGAGCATACAGCATCTTGCAAAGACTATGAATTGAAAATAAATCAGAAATGTACCAATCAGTTTTAAGATTGTTTTCTGTGAATGAGACAGCATTCTATAAATCAGAATTCCATAATAAAATTGCTACTCTTTTGCCATAATCAATGCCCTTGGTTTCAGTGTAGCTGGACAGATATAACTGATGATGGAGCTGATTCATTGTATTTCATTGCTAGAAATAAATCTTAACTAAATTGAGGTCAATGACAAAACAACTATTGCTATCAGTGGAGGCAGGGTTGAACCTACAGAGCTACCTTTGTGCATAAGAACAGATCTGTTTCATTTTAGTTGTTGCTGCTCTTCTTCTTTTTTTCTGTTTTACCTTTGCAATTTTCTGAGAACAGGACTAGAAGCCACGGGTGTGTTTTAGTGTTTTAGAACCTGTATGAGAAAAGTACTTTCCACTGTCAAAATGCAGCTCACCAAACAATTGTTACCTTGAGCAGGCAGAAGAGGCACTCAGTGTATTCCAGACTCCAGCTCCTCTCTGCGGGAAGGAGTTTCACTACTGGCTTAGAACAAAAAATGGAACGAATTGAAATGGCAGCACCATCCCTGATGGTTTAGTCTAGTTACAGAAAAGTAAACGTCGATGAAAGTGTTCAGCCATTCTTTTGAATATGAGAATTATGTAAGACAAAGCCAGTGATAAATCTGTTACATTTTCTGTGAGCATTCAGATAAGAACTTCAAGGAGTCGTATGAAAATTTCAGATACGAGATCATTTTGGCATAATTTCTCCTTTGAGAGAGTTTTTTATATTCCACCTGAAGTTTGAAAGTTTGTACTCTGAGACTTGCATTAAATCAAAACTTGAGCAATAGGCAGTCAGGCTGAAAAAAATTCAGACATGTTTGTACAACATTTCTTGTGCAGCTTCTGCTGGAGATGGTGGGAGCTCTACAAATGAAAGATGGGTGGGGTGGACCCTCTTTTAAATTTTTTTCATTTCTTTCTTTTTTTTTTCCCCTCCTATCTGAGGAATGAAAATGCTTCTGTTCTCACTTATTATTTCAAACAAAATCAGATTGACCATCCTTATGCTGTTAGCATGAACCTTGTTTCTTGTATGACTGAATCCCAACAGCAAACACCATCTGCCTGTTGAAGGAGAAGGCGAGTCAGCACCGAGACAAAGTCTCACTCATTAGGCTTGGGAAACATCAGGGCTACTACCAAAGCTACACAGCAATACCCTTAAAAATCTCTAATTCCACATTATATGCATTTGTTTATTGAACTTCTTGCTCTGCTGTTGAATAAAAATTTTCCCCTGTTAAACTGAAGAATTTACCAAGGGTTTTTCTTCAGATCCAAATTCATATCAGGTGCCATTGTGTGAAGTTTTACTGAATTCCTTGAAACAGTAATGGTCTTGGAAAATTACCTTAAAGCTAAGAACACAGAAATTCAGATTGTGATAGAACAAGATAAATAGTAGTGGCACATCAGTTTACCCTTGCAGGAATAATGTGTATCAGTTACTGTTGTTAAATGATTCTTAAGTGTTATTTTTCCACAATATCCATAGGAATTAAGAAAAAGCTGTGACTTTTTATTCAGGCATTTAAATTCCAGGAAGTTCTAAAAGACACATCTTTGCCTTGGATTTTTTCATGTAAATAGAAACATACACTTGAAAAAATGCTATTTTATCTGAAATATCAGTTGTGCACTCTCTGATTTAGTAAAGTACTATTATTATTACCATAGTAATATGTATAATATAGTACTATAGTACTATAGTACTGTTATTTAGTAACAGTAATTTACTTTCTAATGATTTTAACATTTGGTGCAGCAGATATAAAGAAATTAATAGCACACAAAAGAGCTAAGTTAGCTATTTTATAGTGCATGTACAAATGTTTCCTTTGCAGAATGCAGCTGCTTTCCAGCAGAACTGCCCAGCCACTTCAGTAGTTGTGAAAGGTCGTAGAATGGGCTGGGTTGGAAAGGCCTCAAAGCTCATCTCATTCCAACCCCTGCCGTGGGCAGGGATGTCACTCCCTGGACCAGGCTGCTCAGGGCCCCGTCTAAGCTGGCTTTGAAGGTGGATATTTCTACTGGAGCAGTGTCAGATCCATAGCTATGGGAAGCCATCACCTGCAGAAGGCGAGGAGCAGTGGGGTTCCTGCAGGAGAGCTGTCCAGCAGTGGTGCCTTCTGTTCCTTTCAGCATCTTCCAAGTGGGAGGCACCGTGCTGAGCAGCCTGGGTTACCTCCTGTGAGATCGTGGGTATGATTGGAACGTGTGTGGTTTTGAGCCTCAGCAGCAGAGAATCTTCCTTTAAGCACTGACTGTGCAGCATCTGGAAAGCAGCACTGACCCTCATCTGCAGAGTGCAGTGGGCACAAGGCTTAGCTCCCTTAAACTTCTGCTCAGATTCATTTAGTCTTTGGGATTTGATATCTTGCAAGTGTTTTATGGTGGGGTGGGTCCATGAAGGGACAACAACCTCTGTTAACAAAACAGTGTTGTGAGGGTATCTCTGGTTCATGATGCTGGAGCAAATGAAGACATCAGCACAACCCCTCAGTTTGCTGTCAGTGTGAAAGTACATTCATCTTGGTATTTCTGAGCCAACATTTCCAACAGAAACTGAGGTGTTTGTATTTGGCCATTAAAACTGAGAGCAAAATTACAAAGGACTACGTGGATGTAGGATATTGATATGTGCAATTATGAAACACTTACCAGAGGTGTCCATGGCAACTAAAATTCATAACTTTATGAGATAATAAAAAAACCCAATAGAGATCATGATCAAAATATTGACTTTCTGTCAAACTATAATTCCTCTCTCTACTCCTCATCTAACCTTTTCATAGTCCACAGGATACAAATTACTGACCTCTTCCTTTCCATTAGAATATAAGGACCTTATCACCTTTCCTCTTTTCTGCTGTCCTTATCAGTCCACAGGCAGGAAGTCTGTGCTCCCAGGTGGTCTAATTGATACATATCTACTTAAAGGCAAAGCATTTTTTCTCAACTTGTATTCAGCTTTGAAATGTGTTACTTTAAGACCTGAAGAGCAGTTTTATGTGCCTGAAAGTTATTCTTTTTCAAACTGTACTAATTGATCAAATCAAATGTACTACAAACTTTGCCTTCGCTGTGCACCAATACATTCATTTTTGTTAGAGAAAAAGAGAAGACAATTTGTCGTGGATCTAGTTAAAAGCTAGTGTGAGGCTCTTCAGAGCCTTTGAGATTTGGACAAAATGTTCAAATATGATGAGATAGAGAAAAAGGATTCAGTAGACACAAAGGTAGAGAAGTGGATTAGCAAGTAAAACAATGTTAGGATTTACTCTCTTAAGATGCCGGTTCCAAATTTCTTACCTTCTTGTGGCCTGTTGCTGTAAGGGAATAAATTTGGATTATGTAGAATTGAGGAATTAATATAGGGTGCCCTCCATCCTCCTATTCCTTATCATTTTGTTTGGTAAGACTGTTTTGTTGCCAGTTGCTAATAAGGTTTGTGATGGCTTGGGTTTTTTTTTCTGAGCTAATTGCTCTTTTTATTTGGGCATTTAAAGTATGAGATAGGATTGCTGTTTATAATATGCAATAACCACAAGAATCTCATCGAGTTTTCTGAGGTCAGACTGTCACAATGCTTTTGTTTGCTTATGCTGAGCTGGTTCTTGGCAGCTTGTGTGGTAGCTCAGCCATTCTCTAAATTAACAGGTTGTTCTTTGTATTTGAAGGGGGATTGATGTGATTGAAGTGATTAGCATGTATATGCCTAAACAAATTGCTCTGGGGGAGAGAGGGATCCAATCAAGAAATCTGGGTTTGTCCAAAGACAGTTTGTTGCAAGAACCCTGGTGTGTTCAAGAGTGTGCAAAGAACTTGAGAATAAAACTTCGGACCAGAAAATGACCAGGAAAGTACAATTATGCTTTCAAATCTTTGTTAATGAAAGTTCAAGGATGTATTTTTGTTAGATTTCTTTGGAGGCAAAAGCCCTGATGTAGATATGAGACATAATGAGAAAAAAATCAAGTGCAACAATTTATTTTTCTGTGATAGCAAAGTTGGGCCAATCCTCACAGTGTTTGGCTTCCTAAGTTACTTGGGAGTCCATAGAAAAATTATCATTAAATACTTAAATGCATTTTAATAATGAAAATGTAATTTATTGATATTAATAATTAAGTGTAATTATTATTATTGAGATATTTATAATTCTATTATTTATAATAATTATATAGTATAATCATTATATAATAATATTATTTATATTAATATTTAATTCTAATTCTAATTTAATAATGCCAAGTCACTCAAACTTCTTTTTTCAAAGGACTTGGAGTCTACATGTTTTTTTCTTAAGAGCTGGTCCTCCTGTCTCTGTGGACCAGCCACAGTTACCCCAAATCTTATTTCAGCGTTTCATTGTGTTGGCAGGGCAGAAGAATCCTGCCAGAATCCCACAGAACTTTTAGAGTTCACCTGCTGGTTAAAGTCCCTTTAAATTTCAGCATGTGGAAGCACTGGATTAACTGTTTACTGATTCTTAACTGATATACTTATAAAGTCTAATAATAGAGGACTGGCCTAATTCTTTACATTTGTATGCACAAAGGCTTTGTTATTTTTTCCACAAGTGACACCATGGACTTCATAAGATAATGGTTTTCACCTTCAAACTACCTTTTATTTACACATAGCAGTATCTCATTGACTAAGACTGGCTTTTGAATACCCGTGCAGCATAAAACTAATATACTTTGTTCTTGGTTTTGCCTTGCAGTACAGAATTGGACAGCTGTACATGATCAGCAAGCACAGCCATGAGCAGAGTGACCGAGGGGAGGGTGTGGAAGTGGTGCAGAATGAACCCTATGAAGATCCCAACCATGGCAATGGGCAGCTAACAGAAAAACGTGTCTATCTCAACAGGCAAGTGCTGTAAAACAGTAAAACAGTTGCAATACTGTTGAAGTTTTCTGGAAAGGATCAGGAGGTTTTTCAGGCTGCTGTGGATTTTGTTGGGAGGCCAGGATGTCTCTTGAGGATTTCACTCAAGGAGACATGCTTCCATACAGGATGTGCTGGAAACTTCTCCTCTGCCTGCCTTGCTGAGAAACACCAGCACAGTCGTCTCCCTCTTTTCTTTTTCCTGGGCCCACTGCCCTAACAAACTTTGCTTTGCTCTGTTTTGATCTGAACTGATATCTCTTAAAGAAATTTGAGACTGAACTTCATCTGAAGGAGGAGAAATGAGGAAATAAAGAAAATAAAAAAAAAAAGCTAATGTGATCTTCATACCTGTGCTGCTGAAATATAGAGATACTATCTTTTCTTTGAGTGGACCTTGGAAGAATTCATGTGTGTCTGTGGCTGGAACTTGCTAGCAATTCTGAGTATAATCTGTGTTTTGCTCATAAAGTTATTTTTTTCAGGACATGCTGTACTGGTGAAGATAGGTAGACAGGTAAATATGCTACAAACAACAATAACCAAAAAAAAGTGCAAAATGAGCAGATGTATGTTTTCTAGTGTCAGTGTAACCTTAGTTATATTTAGAATTGTTTACTGCCTCTTCTCTCCTACTGGAGTAATGTTTTCAGAAGCTGAAAGTCTCCATCCTTTGGTATTTATAATTTAGGCATCAGAGTAAAGTTTAGCGGGGGTAAGGGGAGCAGTCATAAAACACTGACAGAGGCTGACAAAATAAACATAAGATCTGTTACAGGGAAGTCTGTTATGCAGGATGTAAAATGCTGCTTAAAAGTCTGTACACAAGAAAGGTTTATGTAAAGAAAAGAATCCAGTTTTGAGCAATGTCATTGAAGAGCAAAAGTCAATGCACTTGGCTTTGAATCTGTAGATACTGTACTAACATCTGCATTTTGCCTCTGGACAAATAAAATATTTATATGTAGCCAGATCATGGTTAAATAAGCCTTAATGATCCCAAATGTATTTTCTTCAGAAATTCGCTAATATGGAAACTTAATTTACTTTCTGCACACAGTTATCTAAACAGAACTATTTCAAACATTTACACTTGGGAAATTGAGGTTTGGAAGCATCTCCTGCAGTTCAGTACAGATTCAGTCTTGGCCTGGGTGCTCTGCTCAATGCTTTGCCAGACCAACTCTATTTGAACTGAGTCCCCCAAGTACAGGGATATTTGTGGTGTCCAAGGTCTGCTGTCCTTGAAATAACTAGTTCTGCATCTTTGTTCCTGGCAGCTTCAGTGTTTATAACTGAAGTTATTAAGAGAGGGTTGAAAGATGAATTATAGTGATCTTGCCTTTTTAAATGTTTCTTTGTTCATCAGTTTTTGGTACCCTCTGTGACCAGAGTGCTGGAAATGAGAGCCCCAAGAGCCATGCTAAAAAAATGCTGCCACCCTTCCATAGTATTATTCAATTACCCTTTAATGATCCATTCAAATGGTGTATCTGTGTCTTTGATTTCTGCTTCTGCTGCCTTTGTACCACTGTACTGGTGAGTTTTCTTGACAGAATGAGCTCTGAGCTGTAACATCAGATCCATTCATTCTCTTCACTTTTGATATTTACTTTTCCCATCAGCAAAATGAGACTAATGCTGCCTACCAGCCTCACGAGGTGTTTTGAGTGATCTGTTAATTTTAATATAAAAGCTTCCTACTCAGGAGTTGGTGTTGGTAGTGTGGGAACAGCTGCGTGCCAGGTGAGCTGAGCATGAGGGCTTCAGTGCTGGCAGAGGATATGAAGGAAGAAAGAAGACTCTGTGAGAGATAATGGATCGGGGATTGAAGTGGACCGAAATCCCACATTTCCTCCTGACCTCTTGTTAGAGAGTGCCTCCCTGTGGCTGAGCACACGGTGCCAGCGTTACCCCTTGTTTGGCCTCACCTGTTGAGTGTGGCCAAAGGTTCCAGGCCATGAATTCCTAAAATGAGCAGCCTCAGTTCAGCCCACTCGAAGCTTGCTGCTCTGGCACCCATCTGCTCCCTCTGCGAGGGGAGCACAGCTGAGGCAGAAAGGGAAAATACTCCCAAGAAGTCTGGGTATTGCTGTATTCCCCAAACACCTCACAAATGATGGGCACATTTGGAAGTATCTTTATTTCTACAATACACATAAGTCATAATATATTCTAATTTTATATTTTCTTTTTACTTTCAGCAAACTGCCTAGCTGGGCTAGAGCAGTTGTTCCCAAAATATTTTATGTTACAGAGAAGGCCTGGAATTATTATCCTTACACAATCACAGGTAAGGAATGTGGCAGAAATGGTTGCTGTTTCGTGGTTTGGGGATAGTTTAGTTTATCTTCAGAAGCTGCAAATTAAATATTGATCTACAAGCACCAGGTCTCTTTAACAGCTCCTGTTAAACTGCATGTACTTTTTCACCTTATATTTACTGGTATCAGGAAAGGAAGATTATAGACTAAGGATAGGTAAAAACTGGAGTGTTGGACATATGCAAATTCTTGCTTGTAAAAAAACACCAGGTGCTTGGATTCTGTCTGACTTGTGTCCTTTATTGTCCCTTAGACTTCAGTCAAATATAAATCTGCAGACTATCTGACATATCATTTTTATTGTTAATGTGTACTTACTGTAAGGATCTTGCATGATTGTTTTATTTCATGTTTCTTTTTTTTTCTTTTCCCTCTTCTTTTTTTTTACAAATGGACAATTGGAAATCAGAATACACAGTAAGTGTTTCTTCCTCTTTTTATTCTAAAAATAGAAAAATTATGTAAAATACAGTAGCAGAATCCAGTCTGATTCCTTCTTAATATAACTTATTCATAATACATTCAATAGTGAAACTTTATTTTAGTTATTTTTTTAAGCAATTTAAAGGGAAATTTGAAGTAATTCTAAGGGGATCCTATAATTTATTTTTCTATATTACTTCAATATAATTTGATATGTTTTTTACTTACTGGCTGTAAGAAAGAGAAGATTCTATGAAAAAGGCTGAGGCTTTTAAGGTTCCAGTTGTTACATGGAGACATGAGAACAGATTTTATTTTATTTATTGTTTTATTAACTTATAAAATGCTAATCTCTGGTATAGTATCTGGGAAACTGTACGATCTGTAGACAAAATTAAAGATAATCTGGGCACAGTGCCCAGAAAAATCTGCTATTCCCTCTTGCAGAGCTAAGTCAAAATATAGCACATAAATCATGAGAAAAATTGTTTAAATGTGCTGGCCTCAATAATAACAATAAATTTCCAGAAGCCTTTGGAAGGTAAGGAGGGGGTGGTGAGGAGGTTCCAGGTGAAGGGACCTTTCAGAAACTCCTGCTTTGATTTAGGTTGAACTTCTGACTGCAGGCAAAACATAATGCAGATGTTTCTCTTAATTCTGCAAATGCTCACAATGTTTGTGCAGATTTTTTAAAAGCTCATAAAGCAAAAAGAGAAAAAAATAGTGTGATAAAAAGAAAAAAATAAAGGCATTTAAAGGCTCAGATCTGAAAGCTGGAGACGAAGAGTTGAAACTGTGATGGCCAGGTTTGAAAACCCAAAGCAACAAAATGTGTTTTTCAATATGTGCTACAAGCACTTAGAATATTCATTTGATTGTCAGAGGAAACCCAAAAGTCCCAGAATGGACAGAAGTGACAAGGGACAGATTCCCAGCTGGTTTTGCCAGAAGAGACTTTCAGTAGGGTCTGTCAGAGGTCACATTAATTAAGGTTTACCTTTGATAGCACATTTAATTTCAGGCTGGGAAGTTGACATTTGCTGTGTTGCACTGATATCTCTCCATGGTAAATTTTTTCTTTAACTGAAAGTAAATTTAAATCTTTTAATGTGATTTTTTTTTTCTTTAACTGAAAGAGACAAGTGGGGATGATGCAAAGGGTGGTGGCAGACAGAAGTATGTATCTAAATTTGAAATGCAATACATTATTAAAACCAAACAGCAGTGCTGTACTCAGAGAATCTGAATCAGGAGGTGTTCTCTGTCTGATCTGGTGAAACAACACCTGGTGCAGGTTGGAGGAAGGTACAGCTACAGAAATATTCAAGAGCATCAGCAAAAGTAATTGCAACATTGAAGAGACATGTAAAGAAATATTAAATCAGTCCAGAAATGTAGAAGGTAGGCAAAGCAATCACTAAGTGACAGTGTAACTGCCTAGGGGAGCTGGGGACTAATTACTCACCATGGTGCAAGGAAACAGAACTAGAAATACTGGGAGGAGATGAGGGAAACTGTACTTCAGACAAAAATCTAAAATATGTATTAATGGAGCTGATGGGCTGTGAATTTATCTTCATGGAAAACAGAGACGGAGCCTTTGCCTCAAACTGTTGAATCTAGAACAAAAATGTTAAACATCCCACTGGGAATAATTGCTATCCTTGCCTGGAATATTTCTCTAAGTTTCATCTTCTGTATTCATTAGAGAATTCTGAAAGAAAGAATAAGCCCACAGACATGGCCCAAAATATGTAAGATAGCTTGGAAACCCTTCTCTTAAAGATCATAAATTCTCTCTGAAGGGTCTGTGGGACCTGGTGAGAGTCAAATTGAGCCTCATTTCAAGGAAAACCCATTCTGAAGGCAGACCAATAATTGGATAAATAAAGTATAATCTTATCAAGTTGTACTGCTCTGTGGTATGTTCACACCTTATTAACCTTGTAAGCTCCACTCTAAATAAAGAGAAGGACCTTAAAGGCTCAGCATGTTATTTCAGTTTGTGTTAGTGACTTGGAAGAGGATGTGTTCAGCAGAGTGAACCTTACTGACAGTCTTAAGGTTTTTCAGTTGTAAAATGTGAGGGCTGTTGAGAAATTGCATTCTAGCCCATACTCTGGCATTCAGAAATGCAGTATGGAATAATTTCATCAGTCTGGTTCTCCTGTGAATATTATGGAATTCATAAATACAACCTTCTTAAAGACTTGAAATTAGGACTCCCAAGAAAAAATGCTTATCAGGCTTTGAAAAATAATTTTCAGAACATTGTTCTGTGCCATGGTTGTATAAAAAGCCAAGAGCAATTGGATGCATGAAAACAGCAATGGAAATTACACTGTCGTGATGTTAGTCCTCTGTAATCTGGATCCAGTTATGATGGCATCTGCTTTAAGCAATGGTATTTGTTGCACAGCAACCCCCTAAATTTGACAGCAAACACCACATCTGCTACAGGGTATTATTGACAACCATGTTAACAGCATGTAAAACAACTGACATGCTTGAGATAATGAGTTTAACAGAACTATTGCACAAGTGATGCTTTTGTGGGGTGTAATTTGTGCTGTAGGGTCATATCAGGAGAGCATTTGCAAATGCACCTCGTTAAAGCTGCCATGCAAAAGATTTCCTCTCTCTGGAAGATGACACATGGGGACTGTCCCAAGAAGTGCTGTATCAGAGCTGGAGCTAATCCTTGAAAGCTTCCTGCTGACATTGAGAGGGAGGAGGAAGTCAAAAAATACTGTCAAAGCTGAAGCCAAAGGAAGTCATCCAGATTTCAGGATTCTATTTAGGGAATAAAATATTCCTGTAAAGTTCAAAGTTTTAGTGGTTGGGGTGTTACTTCAGAACTGAATGTGAGAAGGCATCTTCAAGTTAGACACTGGAGCTGCTTTGGTTTTGATCTTGTCATTAGAAACCTGACAAGATATCTTGCTAAAATACACATTTAGGTTTTATCTACAAATCCATTTATATTGTGATTAGGTTGATATTAAGATAATTGACCTGGGATACCATACTTAGGATGCAGCAGAAGGGGAGCCCTATAGGAGTAACTCCAGTGGATTCCACTCCATAAGCAATTCCAGGGCTTGGGTATGGTCAGGTGCCTCCTGCCCAGCTACAGCCGCTCCTGGGTAATGGCTGCTGTGGCCGCTGGCTTTGGAAGGAATTCCCTTGCTGGTTAGGGACCTTTTTCTCTTGGAGGATGGAGACAAGATGCCTTGCAGCTCTCAACAACCCCTTGTGTGCCAGCTTATCGCAGCCTTTGCAAATATGTATCTTTAGTGGAAAATATTTATGCTGTTCACAGTGGCAAGAACAACTGAATTTTCAGGAGGCTTTGTTATTTTTATTTCTGAGCTCGCCCAGCAAGATTAGAAATAATTAACTAGAAAGCAAACTATTGCAAACCAAACGAAGAAGAATTGCATAGAACTATGTTTCTTTACCTGCATTGGGATATTGTTAGAAAATAAACAGCACAAAGCAAATATCAATTCAACCTGCTCAAGTAATAGTGGAGAGTCTGGAAAACAAAAGAGGAGCCTCAAGCAAACAAATAATCAGATCATGAATGTTTGGTGACTAAACCATGGTACAAAATCTTCATGTGATCGAAGTACACTGAAAATGAGCCAAAGTTTAGCTCTCAAGCTGGAGTAGAAAATGGTTAGGAAAATTACAAAGATAATTTAAGCAAACTCCTCTGGGTTTGAAGGTGCAGTTCAAGTGTTTACCAGGGATCAGTTCAGATAGATTTGCCACCTGACCTGAATGGCTTTGGTGTTGTTAGCAATTTCAGTTCTGGGGCTGAAATTTTAAAACAGCTGGATAATTCTTTTGTGTATAATTTATGGACAATTGTTAGTTTCACAATTATATAGACAAAACAAGCAATAAAATGGCATTGTTTGCTCTGTACAAGGAGAAGAAGCATTCCTTCAACATTCCAGTGTCCCAAATTAACTTATGACTAGAATATAAATCCAGAATATTTATGAAAAACAGCTATGGAACAGAAAGCAAGAGACAACAATTCCTTTGGTGATTTATCACAATGACATTTATTCATCTACAGCAAATGACTGATTATAATACAAAATAAAATTATGTCATCTGGTATGTGTCAAGGCCCTAGAGTAAAAGTTGCTAAATGGTCCATTACTGACCTGCTGGTTTCTGATTATTTTTGAGAACAGGCATGGTTTGTGCTTCACTTAGCTGCTGGTTTATCCATGAAGTAAATTATCTGGAAGGAATGTTTTTATATTGTTATTTTTATAATGAGATGACTTGACAAGGAAAACGGTTGTTTCAGATAAACATTGCTGTAGAGTTCTTTCCTGTGTTCTCTTTATCTGACTACCAGCCCTTGAAATTTGGATCTAACCCCTCACTCTTCAGTGCTGAAACTTTTCTGCAGTTTGAGGATTTGAAGAGTCTGCATCAAAAATGCAGCAGAATCTGTACTGCAGGATTAGAGCCTAATGCAAAGTTACTACCAGCATCCTCCCATCTTACCCCCATAACTCAGAAAACAGTCTCACTGGTGCCTTTGTCCTGGGAAAACACAGGTTTATTTCCCTTAGAGGTTCTAGCAAAAGGAAGGACCTCTGTAGCATTTATAAAAAAAAAATAATACATTTTTTAGAGAGCTGCAAACCTATATTCTCATTTAATAGCTTAGTCCCATTGAAACAAGTAACTCAAACTGCTTGGGTGAATTCCCCTTTTCCAGCACTGGCTTATTCCAAGGCAATCCAGCCCCCTCTCTGATGGATGGGACTGTCATTTCCACTTGTGCACGCTGCTTTTCACTTCCTTTCTTCTTCAATAAGCAGGTTACTCTTCCCATGTATCAAAGAAAAAGATCCTAAGGGAAGGCAAAGCCGGAGATAAGAGTTTTATAGCAGTTGGAGGCAACTTGTTAGTCATCGTTCCATCTCCAGGTTATTGTATACAATACAAACAGTGGTTTTCTTTCACAGCTTGTTTATGAGAGTTTTGCTCCCATGTTTATTTTAAAGCCCTGTTTTTTGCATTGTTCTTTCCCTTTCCACTCAACAGTACTTTTGTTTGCTGTTTGCCACCTTCCTGTGCTTATCTTGCTTTCCATATTCTCCTCCCTCTTGCTGAGTCACATCTTCCAAATGCCATCGCCCTGCCCAGCCCTTTCCGTCTATTCTCTTCCAGCCTTGTCACCCTGATTGATGCTGGTTTGTGCCTGGGTGACCTGATCACACAGCAGCTCTGGGGGCTCACATGCACAGCTGTCTGGAGCAATCTGAGGGGAGCCAGTAACTCCCCATTGTCCATTTTCCAAAAAACATTGAATATTCCACCTTCCATCACACCACAGTCCCACATCCCCTTTGTCGCTTACAGCAAAGTTGGGACTCCATTTCTCTTTCCCAGGTTCTTGATCTTCAATAAAGAAATGCTGTTGTTATCCCCTGAGTACAAAAATAGTGCCCAAAAATTTTGAATTTAAGGGATGTGATATATGAAAGTTACCCTATAGAAAAGATATCATTTGCTTGAACACTCACCTCATAGCAGCAGTCACTGTGTTCTTTATGGTCCATGGAGATTGCTCTGTAAAGAATCCAGTTCCACCTGTGTTGTCAAAATAATGCATATGTGACCATATTAAAAAAATGAGCAGTCTGAGAAGTGGTGGAAGATGAGAGAGAACATTTACATGAAATGTCTGCCTTGCTGGGGGTTTATGTTAAGATTTAGGGAAATATGCTTCTGCTGCTTAAAAAAAAAAAAAAGTGGGATTAATTTTTACTGTACAGAAATAACTGCCAAGGATTGTGGATTAATATTCACAAGGAGCAGGAGAGGTGAAGAGCAAGGATGAGGTCTCCAGCAGGTCTTTGAACATTCTGCAGGCAGGAACCACATGGAAGATAAAACCAGCTGCAACAGTATTGATGAACTGGCATCGCTGGCACAGAGCAGGTTCCAGAGGGTGAAGAAACCTCTCAGACCAATATATTTACTGACAACTCCAGTAATTCCCACAGCCACCTCAGGCATAATTACTACACAAAGGTTAATTTGACAGCCCTCTCCATTAAATGACTGTCACACACCCTTGTGTGTTTGACTGTCTCTTTAAGACTTTGGCAAGTGTTTTGGCACACTTCGGTTCTACCCTGTTCTTGTAAGTGTTGCTTATTGCTATGGCAACGCTAATCAATCATCATGCTAAAAATAGGCCTTTCGTTTTTCAAGAGGTTATATGTAGGGAATTGCAAACGCAACTGCAGGCTGTGCTTTCCATATGCTGCTTTCATTCCCTTCATTCGAACGTGGAAATGCCCCTGCTCACAGCTGGTAATTACTGGTACACTCCTGCTATTGCACTGGGTACTCTCTTGAGCCTTAAACCTCTCCTGGTTCTTCCAAAATTGGGGTGCCAAATATAGAAAGTTTAGGAAAAAGAGAAAAAAAATCCCTGAATATTCTCCTTACTTATTTTTGAGTGTCACAGGTGTGCTGGGTTATAACAGTTTTTAAAAGAGTTTTATAAGACATCTAAAAAATCCAGAGATGACAATACCTAAGATGCCTCCTTTGAGAGCTTTACACAAAAACACCTTATCATTGAAGACACTGTGACTGAAGATTTTGAATTATTCTGTAGAATTTAAGTTTAATTTCAAGTTAAAGATTGAATTTGCCACTATTTCATTCCCAAGAGGAACCCTACAAGCTGTAGAGGTGGTGAAACAGAGAACTAGAAACAGTGCCCTGTGCATTCCTGTGTGTGCTGGGGATCGATCACCTCCAGGTCAGCACTGGAAGAACACGGGCCCCAGAGGAGGCAGAGCAGAAAGGGAGTGGTGCTCAGAAGAAAATAAGAATCTCCTGAAAGGTTTATTACCTACTATTCACTCCCCAGTTTGATTCTGACTGTTGCATAACAGTTTTAATCCCCAGTTAAGTAAATATGTGGCCACTTGAGGGGAAAAATCCTAACTTTTTACACGATGAATAATAGTCTTTTGAATGATGCATAAACAGTTTTCTGGTTCTGCCAGAGCTCTCTGCCAGTTAGTCAGAGTGCAGCTGATGAATCATGAGACACATTCTGTGAAATGTTCAAAAATTTGGACCCTGCTAAGTGTTCCTGTAAGGCAGTGAGACCCCCCACAGCTGCTGGAGCAGTGGTTGCCAGCCAGTTGAGTTTCTGAGAGAGATTTTTGCGGTGGAGGACTTTCTGGTGAATTTGAATTTTCATTTGGGGTAACCCATGTTACCATTTATAATCTCAAATTAGGTTGTTACTGTTCTCTCCTTCATAATAAACACAGAGAGAGGCTGCCTGTGGGTGGCTTTAGAGAAAGTGGCTCTCTGATGAGGTGGCTTGAGGTAAATGGCACCATTCTTCTAAGCTATTCTAAGGATCCTTGGTCTTACCTTAATACTTCTATTTGAAATACAAGGTTAGAAGATCTCTTGTTTTAATTAGAGTTTAGATTCTGGGTCACAGGAATCAACAAGTAGACTCAAACAGTGGCTTGCTGAGTGACACATTTCGGTGTCATGACCTGACTGACTGCTGGCAACCTCTGGACAGTGATTGAAAATAGCAGGCACTTCTTTAATACCAAGGTAGAAGGGAAATCTGGCATTTGGCTTTATTCATAATTCCCTCTGAAACTGCAGATGTGCTTCAGATCAATAGCACAAAGGGGGTTTTGCCTTCCATGGCACCAGAACCTTATTTTGAGGAATCTGTCTCACTTGTTTTATCAACAAGAATTGATTCTAGGTGTGCTTATTGGTAGTGGATATCCTGTGGTCAGAAGACAAAACAGTGACTTGTTGGGTGATACCCACTGAAGGAGGGATGTATTTGCTGCAGTCTCCAAGGAGCTGCTTCTCATTTCAGTTGTTGTACTACTCCTGACCTCCTAAATGCCCTCTTCCCTTACATCACCCTCAGAAGAACTCTCTGAACGTTTTCAAGCCTGAACTTGGACCAGCAGCAGTGTGAACACTGAGGCATCCAAACATCCTCATTGTATAACCTGTATGTACAGCCCATGAAAGAGTCATTTGCCATAGGGGATTAGTGATGCATCACACAAGGAACTGGCAGTTAATGCAAGGAAAGCCTTGGTGACTAACAGGAAAGATGCTGAACTAGTGTCATTTAGAGCTGGTTAGACAGCTGCTATATCTGCCTATCTGAAAACTTGCTTTGAAAGAAGAACTGTGAAATGATAAATAGAATATATTTGAAATATTTATTATGATGGGATTATGTTGCCTACTATTACAAATTCTAGTCTTCATAAGCCAACTAAGCTAAGCAATCCTCAGAAAATAAATTTATTTTCCCATGTAAATACAGAATATTAATCTTTAGAAGAAAAACATCAGTGTATTTTTTTTTTTGCGTTATTATCTAAAGATTTATTCGGATTTAGTATAAAGGAATTTTCACAGGAGCTCATAATCCATCTTCCTATTTCATTAATAGGAAATTATGCTAAAATTCATTTCTCACTGAAAATTAAGAAAAAGCCCTCACATATGAAAGCATTTCTCTCTGTTTGGTCAGGACCTGCATCTGGTGAAGTGTCTTTTGGTTTTTCTATATGAGGGATAGACTGGTCTATGTTGAGGGGTATTGAGTTGCTCTCAAGATCTTAGTGAGCTGAATTTCTAACAAGACATTCAGGACATTCATACTCCTGGGCATAGTGAGCATGAAAACCATTGCATCTAATTATTCCAGACTCTTTATACTGATTTATTTATATCTTCATTATAATTTCCAGCTTTTAGATAGAATCTCTGGATCCCTCCAGATGCATCAAACCTTTCAGGTTTACGTTCTGTGAACATTTATTCTTTTTCTTGAAGTAATCTGAAAAAAATAGGAAAGGGGATACCAAAAGGGATGTACTGAATATGTCAGTTGATGAAGCAAGGAATATTTCTTGTATTAAACATACTTTTCTTTTGTTGCAGTGTTCGTTTTTGCCTAAATTCTCCATTCATATAGAGACAAAATATGAGGACAACAAAGGAAGCAATGACAGTGTAAGTATGGCACCTTTTGCAAAAGTTTATTTAATCCTCTTTGTTAACCACAGTCTGTGTCTGGGGCCTGGAGGTCTCTCAGTTTGGGAAAAAGGCCCCATCAAACTTGTGCCTTTGACCCTCTCTGAATGTCCTGGTCCTGAGCGGCTGCAGAGGAGTTACCTCTGAAGTACCAGGAGACAAAAGATCTGTGTACACACCTTCCTTTCTGCCTCTTCTGTTCTGTTCTGTTCTTCTCTAAACACGACATAATTTACATATATGAATTTAGTCGTGATTAACATTTAAGAAAAGTAAAGATGACTGGGTTTTTTTTGGTGAGCTTGTATTCTCCTTTCTGTGTTTCACATTATTATCTCTGAACAAAGGGAGTTGAATTCCAAGGAGGTGTCAGGAAGAACAAACAGGAAACTAAACAATGGTCAGAGATGAGAGATCTCAGTAAGCAGCTTGGGGAAACAATGGCTGTGTACTTAGGTGATGCTTTTGGCAATCACTTACCTGAAGTTAAAAATTTTCAGAGTTAGAGCTTAGAGACAAGAAGGACAATTAACTATGTAAAATCCTCTTTAGAGGAAGGGTGGGAGTGACTAACCAGCAGCTGCTGGTCAGAGAGGCTCAGGAGCAGACTTAGCAGGTTAGTCAGACTTTGTTGTGCAGAGAGCAAAGCAGAGTCATTCACCTTGCAAAAAAAGAGAATAACTTTCAATAAAGCCCAGCATGTAAAGATTGAGCCCTTGGGTTCATACACAAATATGTTTCTCCCTGTTTCATTTTGGTGTGCATTGGCTGCAGACTATGGGAAGAAGTTCCTTATAGGCATGAAATAAAGTTTAAATGTCTGGAAATTTGATCTGTAAAATAGAGAAACCCAATGATGGGGTGTTTGACCTCATTCTTGAGAAGGAAAAAGGGCAGTCAAACAGATTTTAAGGGGTCTGAGCACAGCCTTCCAGTGTTTTGGGGTGTCCTTCCAGCAGCCTTGGTAAGAGGAAGGTGTTCTTTTCTCCAGGTGGGAGGTACATTTCCTTCAGTCCCCTGGGGCTGCCTGTTCATGAGGCTGACAGCTGTTGCACTGCTTATGGCAGAATAATTACATGTACAAGAACAAGGTGGAATTTGGAATAATGCTTTTGGCATGCAGACACTTTCCCACTGGGAACATGACAGGGATCATCTATTAACCACCAGATACCAACCACTCATAGCTGCTGCTACTCTAAGCCAGATCAGTGAGTGAATTAAAAAGAAGCGTGTTGCATTACCAGCTAGATGAACATTGTGTAATTTATGCACTTTTTAATGTTCACTTCTGCTTTTTGGCAGCACTTTAATGCAGAGCAAGCCCACACCTTTGGTTTGGGGAGGGTGCAGACTAATTTTCTGCTGCATTATAATGTCAGCAGTGAGCAGACATGATCTGGGCTGCTGTCTGACAGAGGAAGAACTGAAGCTATTTAAGCATAGTGAATTCTTTCAGTGTGTCAGCTTGTGGCTAAAATACTGTGAATCAAGCCCTGAACAGTATCCAGCCAGGGAATTCAGATGAAAGTGGCACAGAGGTGGGATATTCCAGTGATGTAAATCAAAGAAACTCTATTCTGCTTGAATCCAGCTCTTCCAATGTCATTTTTACCAGAGTGCCAGCAGGGTAATATCATATTACCTTTCTAGTGCAGCACCTGAGTCACACACTAAGCCAGTGTTTGCCTAGATTAAGAGATTTCACTGACCCCTACTTGAACTGAGGAGAAGAAAGAGCAGCTGAATTAGAGGGTTGCACTCCAGCCCTAATTCCCCTGATTTTGTAATTCTGAGAGCTGTGCTGTTCCCTGGTGTGAACACAATAAACCAATGGAAGATCTACATTTTTATACTCCCCTGACCTTTATCTGGGACCACAGACATGACTGGTACAGCACTGAAATGCTGGAAGGTTCCTAAATATGGAGAGGCTTCTGTTAATCCAAACACTTTGGAACTAGGAGTAGGAGTCAACCTCATTGCCATTACTCAATGGGCAGGCTTAAACTTCACTTAAAAACTTGCAAAATGCATTTCTTCTTTGTGTCAGATGAGTTTAGATTAAATGTCATTGTTCGTCTGGGTAGAAAACAACAGGAAGCATAGCACCCATTCCTATGGATTTCCATAGATACACTCTATTTTCCTTCATTGCAACTATCAGCCTTGTCTGATGAAGAAATAATTAATCAAAAAATACTTCTGTAAATTTTGCAGTTGTAATGCAAAATAGACTGAATGAATATTAATGTTCCAGTAATGAAAGCAATAATACAAATCTGATTTTAACTCAGCTATTTCTCAATGTATTTTTTTAGATCATACAGGTTTTTTGAAATCTTTGCACTCTGATCTATTCTTCATTTCCATACTGTCTGATAAAGTAGATATTGATTGTGAAAAACAATGCTTAGATATAAGGATACTAAAACTAATTCCACTGATCCATGGAAGAAAGCAATATAAATTGTCTTAGGTTCCTGTCATTTGATAGGCTAGGTTGTTACTAGAATTATTTTATTTAACATGTTGTGTTGTCTGGTATAATTCTACCTAATTATTGCAATATATCTTGATGAAAACTTCGTACTGATTTTTCTTCCCATTTGGCATGATAGAAGATAGTGCTGATACTTGTGAAATATAGTAGGTGCTCTGGAACCTGATTTTCCTATGTCTCAGACTTCATTATAATTTTAAGATATTTTAAATGTGCTAAAGCATTCTTGTTCCAATCTGTTAAAGTTTGCAGTTGATTTGCACAAATATAAACACTGACAGAAAGAACAATGGACAATAAATGTCTTTATTTAACCTTGTGTAGTAGTGCAGAGCCATAAATCCACTGAGCTGTGATTTCAGTGCTCAGAGCAGCTGATTTTGATGTATCCCATGTAGATGTTCCATGGCAACTCTATTCTTAGAAAAACAGAGCCAGTGTTGGATGAACATGTGAGTACATCAAATATTGTCCCTGCTACCTTGCAGCTTTACAGCTTCATTAACACTGTCAGAAACTGGACCAGTGAGTCAGGCCAGTCAGTGTTTCCTCTTGCAGATCTTTTAAATTAAAGGTCAGCTTCTTAAAGAGAAATTTTACTTTTATTTTGAATTACAAAATGGAATTTTAAAAAATTGTAAT
The DNA here is from genome assembly GCF_049639895.1 of Pseudopodoces humilis. Taxonomy (NCBI): domain Eukaryota; kingdom Metazoa; phylum Chordata; class Aves; order Passeriformes; family Paridae; genus Pseudopodoces; species Pseudopodoces humilis. The sequence continues at coordinate 3,307,109 of NC_142220.1, forward strand.
GATCTGTGAGATGTTAATGACACAGGAGTCATGAAAATATTGCTTCCCTTTGTATCCTGAGCTGCTTCCATTGCTCTGGGTGGCATTGGGAATGCTGGGCAGGGGGCAGTGCTGGTGCCTACAGCAAACAGCTTCAGTGGGAACAGACCAGTGTAAAAGGACACAGTAATCACACCCTTCTCCCAAAGGAAAATCAGCACTTTGGGAATTTGAGTATGGATAGATAAAGTCTGTATTCTGAATATTAAAAACATAAGGGACATCTGAGACATTTCTTACAGGTATCTACTGAATGAAATGGTAGAAATCCAGGCAGGAGGGTGACATTTACTCATTTTGTGCCAATAAATTGTGTGTGTGCTTTCCATTAGAAGACTTTTTTATTTGGACAGGTATTTTCTTTCAACAGTCCATTGACTGGTCAGTATTTATGTCACAAATGACTAATTCAGTCAAACTGTCATCTCTCACTTCTCTCCCATCAATTTTTCTTACTATTTCAGTGTGCACTACAGACACACATTTTGGGATATTTTCCTTTTAGTGGGGAATGCACCAACTGTGTGTTACAATCAGCTGTGTTGATTCCAGGGACCCACCATATGGCCGAGTGGCTGCTGTAATCAATGCCCAGCCATGTCACACATGGCAGCGCTGTCCCTGCGTGTCACACTCCAGTACTCAGGAAAATGTCTGCAAAGCAGCTGAAAGCACAGGAAAGGCAGAGTGGGGACAGACACTGCTCAAGCAAATCACTGAACCATAGAGATGTTCAGTTTTCCTATTTGTTGCACAAGGATCATTATGTTTGACTGATTTCTGTTGATTTGTTTTGTTTTGGTTTTTAGTCACAGAATTAATTGCTGCTGATATTTGGGCAGTGATTTTTTTTTTTTGCCATCTGATGGTGTCTGGGGAAAGCAAAGAAAGTACAGCTTGTCAAATAATTCAAAGGTTGTCAATAATGAAAATTCACTGTATGTAAAACTTCCAGTGCCTTGCTCTTTGTAGCATAACATTTTTCTCTGGAAAACTCAGTGGCTGGATCTTGATTATGAAACTAAAGTAAAATAAATTTTAGGTATGACAGCTAACAAGAAAATTCATTTCTAGTATGGTTGACTTTAGGGTGTTTTTTTCTCTATTTTTGTCTCCTATCTTAGTAATGTGGAACTAGGTTGTAACAAACTTGAATATAGCACATGGAAATTAAATGTAAATTCACTATTTAAGGCAACTGCCATGAAACACTGATTTCAGCTGAAAAAGGATTCAGCTGTGCCCTGGTTTAGCCTCACTGCACCACAGGATCTCATTCTGGAAACTGTCAAAAGGATTGCTGGGCATCACTCAAAATATGGCAAAGTCAAATCAAGGGACACTTTTAGGATGATTTTATTTGCACCTGGACTTTTCCTGTACAATGGCACCGAGTATCCCATAATTTGCAATGAAAAAATCATGATTTTGTGATGCTCTTCCCCCCTCTAGTAAGTCTGAAAAGGTAAAGGCAAACAAGTGGAAAGGTTAGTCTGAAATTCCTCCTGAGGGAAGAGCTCTCTTTGTTGAACTGCAGATCGTATGTCCCAAGCACATATGGCTATCGCTGAACATATGACAAGGCCCACACTGACAGAGTGTGAACAAGTGATATGGTTGTGCCTCTACTTTTTGATTTTTCTAAATGAACTACTGAAGTTAGTCAGTAAATCTGGCACTTGAACTAGATGTGATTTAAAAAAACTAATCCCAGTAAATATTATAGATAGTCTATTGTGGTCTTGGAAGCGCAGCTACTTTGACATAATTACATAAAAATCCAGTTCTCTGTCCAAGAAAGTACAAATCTTAATGAGATATTTTATAAGAGATGGAATAATAGGGAAGTTGTGACATGGAGATCAAATGGAGCAGGGAGCAAGGCTGCAGATAAATATGTGGCATACAGGGATATTCCCAGCTAGTTCAGGGATCCAAATTTTCTCTTCTCAAAGAGAGATTCAATCTTTTCCCATAGAAAAATTGCTCCCAATTATGTGTGTACACATAAATAGTTTTATCCCATGAACAGGTTTGAAATTGATCAATTCCTGTAATCTCTGCCCAAATAAATCTCAAAAGGAAATTAGGGAATTCGGAAGTAGCTGAGGTTGGAGCACGATTTACTGAGATGTTACACACTGAACAAACTCCATGGGTTGAGTTCTGAGTCGGAGTTTTCCTTCAGGAAAATGAGAGCTCCAGTGGGGCAGGTGACAGAACCTTCTCAAGGTCTGCAGCAACACCCTGGGAAGCAGCCAGTGGCTCTGGCCGTGGCAATCTGCGGAGATGAGAATTTCAAGGTGGAGAGTATATTTTGTGCATTTTTATAATGGAAGGAATTACTGTTCTTGCAGTCCTTACCACAATTACAGCCCTGCCATGAATTAGCTGTCTCTTTACAGCCTTCTGACCACAAACTCCTCGTGTTTAGGCTGGGAAAAAAGGCATTTTGTAGTAATGACAGAGCCAAACACCTTTCCAACTGAAAATCCCTTGGATGGTTCCTTTGCTCTTGAAGATGGAAAACAAACATCACAAGAGAGAATCATGTATTATGAAACAAAGCCAAGCCAGAGGCACAAATGTGACCCTTGGAGTCCTGGAGGTGCAGATGAGTGAGGAGTTTGCCAGTGTGGATGGAATCAATGCATTCAGCAGAAACTGGCATTATGCTGTTTATAGCCAGTCCAGGTTAGCTGTGGAGATCGGCCATAAAAGTTACATTTTAAATTAACTACATCTGATTAAAATTGAAGCAGCAACTTAGCCAGAAAACAGAAAAAAAAAAAAGAAAAAAAAAATAGGAAAAAATGCTTGAAGAAAAGAGGATATTAAATTTTATATCATAGCCTAACCTGACTTTCTGTTCTGACTGTGGCTGCCAGGAGAAGGGAAGTCACTAGCAAAACATGTGCCAGGACATGTCCTTGTAGGGCAGAAGGGAAACAAAGGAATGAAATTTAAATTTCACCAGGACTTCCATTTCTGCAGTATCCTGTATGAGCTGTCTTTCCTGAGGTTCTGGAATCACCTGCCTGGAGGTGTTTTGTGTACTTTTGGTTGGCTGATTGGTTGGTTTTGACTTGGTTGGTTTGTTGTTTTGGGGGGGTTTTGGGTCTTTTGGGTTGGTTTTTTGTTTTTTTAGTTTTCACCAAAAGAAACCACTGACCCAGTTGAAACCTTTCTCTCACTTTTCTGTCATTCTGTGGGTGATGTAGTCTAAATCATGCTGAGTTTTCATTCCTCTTAGGAAGGGGAAGTATATAAATGTTTGTTGTAAAAAAGCTGTCATGTTACTCCTCCCAAAATAAAACCAAAACCCATGGCAAAAAGGCCACTTCAGTCAGAATGTTTTCCATTTGATTGTATATTTTAATCTCAATTAATTTCTTGGCTTCCAAATGTAAAGCCTGTCCAGTTCTTTCCAATATAATATTTAATATTCTGTCTTTCTACATCATCTTCTTAAGGATACAGATTGTTCTCACCAATCAGTTTCTGCACATTTGCAAATACAGTTGCACAGATTGGGAGCCTTATGCTTCTTTTTGTGGCCTTTAATCTTTTCCTTTAAAACTTTTAAGTTTCTTTGGTCCCTTTGATCCCAACCACAATAAACCCATCCTCCCTACAGGCTTTCAGGCAATCCAAGATTCTGTGGCTAGGAGAGGCAAGAGAATTAGAGCTAAAATCAGTCTTGTTCTCTAATGACTTCTTATTTTCGACTGCTGATAGAATGAGAAGATTAAATCTCTAGCTGCAAATCTTGTGAGGACAATCTGAGAAAGGGAGAAGCATAAATGATTAGACAACAAGTTCTGCTGGCAAAGGGAAGTGAGAATGTCATTCAGCAAACTTCTGGAATAAAGGAAATGGTCAGAGACAGCCTCGGAAGCAAATAAGGCATCGTTGAAATGGTTGAAAAATTCCTCCTGGTTTTGACAGATTGGCAAAGGCATCTGTCATCCCCACTTCCATCACAGAATGTTAAAGAGAGAAAAGGAATTCAGAACTATTTTCATATGAGGTGAAATATGTGGATCAAGCCTGGGACAGAGCAGGGCACATTTCTTTGGATAAGATACTGGGTAATAACCTCCATTGAAGTCCTTGCAAATGGGCAGAGATTTGCATGTGCTTGAATTTATGGGGCTTGAACCTAAACCATGGAAAGATTCAAAGCTTCAGCTGACCTAGTAATGTCCATTTAAGTGCAATTTACATTATTTTAGAGAGATTATGGTGAAATACATCTTGTTCTGGAAATAGTTCAACTGATTTCATCAGGGGCTGCTCTATATTTCTGAATTTGTTTAGGAAGAAAGCAAGCAAGGAAGCTCCTAAAAGGCGACCTGTATTCTATACCTAAACACAGAAGTGATTTACATCGATGTACCCAATGCAGAGAAGGAGCACTACAGGAGAAGGGCTTCCCAGTTCCAATTTGTTCAAATAATCAATATATTTTTTTGCATAAAAACAATTGGAGAAGCATAATAATAGAAATAAAACCAGGTTGGAGTTTCTCAGTTTTTCTGCTGTTTGGGATGCACAAACATGTTACATCCAGCTCAGTGAGCGTTCAGTGCTGCCTGTTTTATTCACTACTAAGACAAGTTAAAATTGTAGAGTAAAACTTCAGCTTTTCCTGTATTTGAAGATGATTTCCTGAGCAATGTTCTTCCTACCAGCTGGTTCCTGTGTTCACCAGAGTCCATTGCTCTTCTTGAATGCTTTAAATGGGAAGCCCCAATGCTTTCAGAAATAATGAAGTAGCATTTCTGTTACTAAAGAGAGTTGCTGGCATTTTGTATTTTTAACTGTTCCTCTAGAATTTAATTAAATCAAGAGAGCATTCACTGCATATATTTTTTTAAAAAAATAAATATATTTTTGCTTCCTGGAAATGTCAGCTGTAGAACATTGTGCCCCAAAGGAGAAAGCACATTGTGAGCTTATTACTGATCCTGACAGTGGATGCACAAGTTCCCTGAATCTCATGGCACTAATTCATGGTAGCCTTTTAGCTTGGTGCTGTTTCCAGCTCTCAGAATCATGAGGGAAATGTATTGCAGACACAGTGTAAGTCACATGGGTCACTGAGATGCCTAAATAATTAAATTATGGACACAGGCACAGAAGGATACTGCGCTGCAGCTGCAAATGACCTGGATTTTCAAAATATCTCCATCATTCGCCTTGCATAGAACAGGAGGCTTGCTGTCCCAAACGTGGTCCTAAAGGATTGCAATGTGTGTGCATGGATGGATTGGAGAAGTTTGCAGCTCCCACTGAGGCAGTTCAACCAAAATTTTGATTCTCAGTGTAACAAGAAGTCAGACTGACTGTTCCCAGCAAACATGTGCACACTGCTGTAGTCCTTAGAGGGTGAAAATATCCTGAGTCCAGAGAGTCAGGTTTTTTACACAGTGACAGACTCTAGTACAAAGATTGGAGAGCACAATAAAACCAATCCAAATTGTTGACTTTACTGTTTGTAATCAAAGTCTCCATTCCAAAAAAATCCAAGGAAGAACAGCAGTGGGAGCAGGAAGTGCTGAACACGATGTGAATGGTAGGGTGGAGAACGTGACAGTGTTCCTGCAAAAACTCAAGTATTTTACACAAAGCTGTTCAGGCACAAGCCTAAAATACATTCTGTTACATTACAAGGCATTTAAACTGCTTGTAACGGTTATTCCAGGTGGATTTTTTGAGCGTGTTTTTCTGTAACAGCCTTGAATTTCTTTAACTCTTGCAGATTTTTGACAAAGAAGCTAAAGATCTGGAGCGAGAAGTCTGCTTTATTGATATTGCCAGCGATGAGATTCCCGAGCGCTATTACAAGGAATCAGAGGTAAGAGGCAACTTGGCTGTGAAATGAGGTGAGGAAGGGAAGGTAAGAGGCTTTAGAAGAGCCTGGATAGGAATCAGAACCATTTTGTTTTTGTATAAAATCTTGCTGGTCAGTAATATTTCAAGAGCATTTGGTCAGAGGAGAAGCAGACAACAGCCTCTCTGTCTAGATTGCCTGACACTTTTTTTTGCAGATGATTCTTTGAAATGCTTTCCTACCCTTATCAGAACACATCCTGTACCAGACCTTTGGTATTCAGCTGAATTAGTCCAAACTAAAAAAGGCCTTTCCTTTGCATCATGAATCTCAGTGAAGAGTTTGCAGATCTGAGCACTTTTGAACACCCCTGCTGTCCTTACTTGAATCCCACCCTGATCAGTGAGTCCTGCAAAGTTCTGAAGCCCAGCAAAGGACAGATGTGCTGCAGTGACAAGGGGCTGGTGCGCAATTGTTTGAAGGGAACAATGACACAAGACCAAGAGGGACTGAAGCACACTGCAGACTGCAGCAGATCTGCCAAAAAGCATCAATGGCAGCAGGCAGAGTCACTGTGAAAATTCCCTCAGAAATTGCTCCCATGTATATTTGATGGAGCACATCTCTGAAGAGCGTGCTTCTTCTAGGTCAATGCAATTCACTGTTTGAAATCAGCAGCCACCATGCAAATGAAGATGAGGTCTCAATGTTTTAATCTCAGAGTTGATAAATGATGGTTCACAACAAGCAGCTAGAGAGGAATGATCGGATCTATGCTCGCATTTAATTTTGGAGATATGATTTTCCTCTGGAGCCAAGTCTATATTCATAGCTGGCAGTGAGTATGGCAGCTGTTTAACTATCTAAAACGAGACTACATAATCATTTTTAGGATAGAAAGTGAGGACTTGCCAAGGAATATATTTCTATACTATAGGAGACATGATTTTCAGACTAAAAAAGTCGAGTACTTGTTATCTTCCATTTATATAGATCCTATTTTGAATGTTATGTACAGGTCATAAACCAAAACTGAGCCTACAGTAGAATGAAAAGTAATTTTATTACTTTCCTTAGATAATGAAACCCATCTGTTTAGTGCCAAAAATTATATAACACCTCATGAAACAGCTTATTGGTCCCATCATCTTATCTGAGCTCCACGGCTTCTGGCTCCATTTAGGAATGAGCTGCTAATGGAATGGGTCAGCATTTGACTGTTCTTTAAAGAAATCCTGTGAGGTTTTTCATCTCAATCTCTTCACTTCAGAAATTGTAAACACAAAGGTGAAAACCAGTTTTGCAACTTTCCTGCTCATTTTATTAGCCAACTATTAAGCATAATTTCCCTATGATTAATCTCTTGGTACAGAAGAACAGGCTCATCTTAAAGGAGAAAAGCATTTCAGGGTCTTTGTGTTGCTATTTCAAAGACAAATCTGAAGACCTGATTCCAGGCAAAATGGAATTTTATATGGGTTTAAACAACAAAAATAGCCCAGCATCTGTTGTTTTTTTCTGTACTGATGGATGATTTTTCTGTTGACTATCAAATTCTGTTTCAGAATTCATACAGTGCAGTAAGAACACCTTTAGTATTCAACTGTGCACATGCCATAATTGGTAGTGAATTAATAATAGTTGAAAATACTGGGTCTTCCAAAATTTACAAACTATGGGGTTTTTATGTTACCACATGACAAACATGAAGCCAAATTTCCGTTTCTGATGTGGCCTCTTACATAATTTAGAGACTATAAAAAGATTTTTAATGTTCATAAATGTAATTTCCGTCTGTTTTCAACCAGAACAATAATTCTATGCAAATGAGAAAGGGTTTGTGTTTTCCAAATAGCAGCTTCAGATAAACCCAGTTAGTGTAAGCTTTTGAAAGGTATTTTAGTTGCACTAATAACAACAATTTGGCTGCTTTTAGATTATGTAATCTGAACTGATACTAAGTTTAAAGATTGAAAGTGCAGTGCAATCCTCACGATTTAACAATTAGATCCCACAGGATAAATGTTCTGACTCCCATCCAAAAAGACCAATGAGAACAATTTTAACTTCAGGCATGTCAGTAATCTCTTGATTTCAGTGACTCTTTCACAGGCTTAAAATAAAGTAAGTTCTTTATCAGGGTCAGCGTCTTTAGCAGCTTCTAGAAATAAGCTTTAATTTTCTGTATATCCTGACTAAAGCACATTCCTCTTCAATTAAAAATATACTTCAGATTTAACAGCAAATGTCATTATTTAGCTGTAATAATGCATACCAGAGAGTGGTTTAAATAATTAAATGCCTTCACACGCTACTTCCTCTGCATGCTCTGTGCTGGAACTTCTGAGCCTGATGGTAGAAGGACAAAGCCACTGTGTCCTCCCACCTATGATCTAAAAAGTAGTTTTTTGGTTGTCCTGACATGAATCCTAAAAACAGATTCCATTTTCATTTCCATAATAGTGATTCACACATAAAAAGACAAAATGTATAAATAATCCTTGTATGTATAATATTCCATTTGAATTGAACAGCTCATTCTCACTGGTGCTGAGAGAGGAAATGTGTTCCACGAAAATGTCCTGGCTGAAGGGAAAATGATTGAATTCAACTTGGTGCATATTTGCTTTTCTCTCCTTCTAAATATTAACTAAAATTGAAAAGTGAAGAATCCAGTTACCTGGAGGCTTAAGGAGAGCTGTTGCTTCATTGCAGGACACTTTAAGGGAACCTCTACAAGTAATACTGAGGGATGGCTTGAACAGAATCATCCAAGTGATTTGGATTCCTTTGAGGATGAAGGGCTTATCTGGCATTGAGGATTGAAATCACCAGGCAATAGAGAATCAGAAGACAGTTTTGTGAGCTATTACAAACACAGAGTCCAGTTCTATGTGATTTCTGCCTTTGTGGAAGGCTGGAGGAGGTGAAACTGCAGCAATTCAGGTATCCCAAAGGAGGTGACCTCCCTTTAACTTGATGACCATCTACAAACTCCATTGTGAAGTAGCCACATCTTAAATACAAGACTTTTTTAGAAGCGTGTGTCTAATTCTTTATGTTCTAATAACTTTAAACATGAGGTTCCAAATGGAGAAAGGTTGATTCTAGATCCCAGCTAACAAGTTTACCTGTTTGTCTGTAAGGAGCCACAGGTGTTTCCAAACCTGGATGTACATATTGCATTGAGTACAGAATTTTGTATTTCTGTGCAGAGAATGTACCAGCCAGGTAAGAGTACTTGCACATCTTGTGAAGTAATTTCCTTGTGACTTTAGCATCGATGAATATGTATCACCAGCTATATAGACAGATATATTTGTCTGAAACATAGAAAAGAACAAAGCTTAGCTAAGATGAGGAGTGAGGGCCTCCAGTGAATCATTCATGAAATGAAACATTACCGTAGCTGTGAGCTACTGTGCAAAATGTTCAGTGCAAACATATTCAAGTTCTCAGAATTGACAATGTTTCATTTCCTGTTTATAACAAAGTAACAGAGAGCTGGACAAATGGAATGAACTTTTCAGGCTGCTTTTAAGCAGATTCCATGCAGCTGCTGCAGTTTTCTTCTTCCATTGCTGGCTTTTCTCCTTTAGCACAGCTGCTGTGTGATAGGTCCTCCTTAAGCCTGTCCAAGTGCTTTCTGAGTAAGAAAACCTCTGTCACAGCACTAAATGATGGTAGCTGAAATAATCCAGCTGCCTCAGCCCCCAAGTGAGTGTGGGCACTGTGTCAGCACAGGAGTTCAGTGAAGGATATGAAAAGTACGAACATTTCCTTTTTCTTACTCACTTGGTGTGTGAGTTTACAGAAAGGCTGGCTGGATTATCAAATTTTAACACCTCAGAACTGTCCCAATATTTGCAGTTCTTAAGTATTCACCTGGATCTTCCAGAAAATACCCTTTAATGGAAATTCTTTTGAAAGTCCTTAAAAAATTACTCCACATAAATGTCTATGGTAGCATCTTTACATCAATAAATCTTTCCCAAGCCCTGGCTATATAAGCTGAAATCCAGAACCTAGCAACTACAGCTGATGCTGATATGCCAGATGACAGGTATTAAACTCATGATTGGTTCTGAAATTCAAGATCAAACAAAATGGTCTTCAGCATAAAGAGGGAAAAATTATTGCACTTCAAAAGCACCATGATACTGCCATAGGAGTCTGAAAAAATTAATTCAGGCATGAAAACGAAGGAAGGATCTGTTTCAGGGACATCTGGGTACTTCCAGGGAGAGAACAGGATGCGTGGCACAAGCAGGGTGCACTTTCACCTCTGGCAGCAGCTTCAGCCTGGGGACCTTTGCCCATGCTGGAATGGCCACACAAGCAGCAAGGGGAGACAGAAGGGTGACAGGGCTGCCAAGGTGTCCCATGCAGGCTCCCAGCACACACAGGGAGGTGCTGCCAGCTCCAGGGTGCAGTGGCAGCTTCCAATCAGGCCTGGTACCGTGGCAGAGCTGAGGGCAAGTGTGCCAGGCAGATTTGGAGGTTTTCTGTAAACAAATGCATTTCATTATTTAACTCTGAGTACAAAGTAACAGCTCAGAATTAACTTTGAAGAGGCATTGCAACAACCCAGTGCTGTTTGCTTCCTGGAAAGGGCGTTGCCATTCTGTGTCCAATGCCCATGACGTCCGTGAGGAAAGTTAAGTAAATAAATGCTAAATGGTAAATAATAGACTCCATCAATAACCACATTGACTCGTGATCTAAGTAATAAACCCTGGGAGAGTGCTATGTTTGAATCCATATCCCACATACAGAGGCTTTTATTTCATTGTAATTTTACATTTTATTCTCAACTAAGACCAGCTCACGGGTTATGATGTTTCTGCTCTGTTGGCAGAAGTGCTATTTTTAAATCACTCTGCACCTGGCAATAATGTATTGCAAATACAGAGTAGGTTTTGCTCCTCTAGCAGAAGGATTTGCCAGATGGGCTTTCCTAATAAATTGTGTCTGATAAAAGGACAAGAAGGTTATTTAAACAAAAAGATTTTAGCTATGCCATTACATTTAAAACAGATTGAGGATTTTGTCAGTGGATAAATCAAGGGGAAAATAGTGAATAGACACGGTATTCTTTGGATGATGCCTTCTCTAGGAAGAAAGGCATGGGTGTCTGAAAGTAAAAATAAGAAACACACCAAATTAATTATCTAAATAGTAAAATGAAAGTGGGGATAGAGCAAAGTTCAGCTTGCCCAGTTTCTGGTCACAGGAAGAAAAGCTTCAGGTATGTGTGCCTCGAGTGCTGCTGAGAGAAGCAGTGCTGGGTACCAGTATAATTTCCACTTGCTTTTAATGGAAAATTATCAGCCCTGCTTCATTTTTTGTTATAGAAGGACCTTATGTGCCTAACTGCAGAAAGAATTCCAGGTTGTAAGTCTTACTGTGGCAACTTGAACCCATGAGTTAGGCACATAAAATCATTCTTGTCCAAGTTCTCATTAATTTTAGTGGGCTTTGGATCAGGCATTGAGGAGGAAAAGATGAGCAGTCCTGGTCCCACCAAAGTCCTTCTGGCATGGCTATGGTCCATAGCAGAGGCCTGGGAAAGGTGTAAAAATACAGTGGTGAATGTAGAGATTCTTCCCCTAAAGGCTTCCTTGTATGATCCATAGCACAAACAATTGCTGAGACAGAATTTGTGTATTTCTAAAAAAGTCAAGATGTAGTTAAACGTGTAATTTTTTAGCAGCTGGGTTAGATCCCAGGGATATTAGTTTTCCTTACAACAGTTCACCTCTGTCAAACATTTGTGCCCTTTGAGTTGCTGGCCCAGACATCGAATTCTCAAGTTGACTTTGCCCAATGTCACAGTGTGCCTTACATCCCCCTACTTGGCTCTCATGCCAACTCTTTGAGTCTCAGCTTCCTGAGCAAGCACTCAGGAAAGTCTTTAACACCTTGATCTTTCATACAGCAGGCTGGAAATCTGTTCCTCTGAGGTCTGGCTTCCATTCATCAGTCTGTAGTTTTATAGTATCAATATGTTAATGTTTCCAGAGAGGCAGGAATTTCCCTAAGAGCTGTTTGATGTGAGTTGCCCGAGCCACCCATCCTCAGCTGGCTCTTCCCATGGAGCTCTGCAGCCAATTTGTGATTAATCCTCATGTCCTTCAAGAAAAAGGGACAGGATTAAGGGATGCACAGGTGCCATTTCTGGCTGCTGTTAAGGGAATTTGCACCTGGGAGTCGTCATATATCAGATGCATTGCAGTTGGTGGGTGATTTGCCAAGTTCAGAATGATTACCACTCTGTGTCCCCTTGTCTGCTGGGTTAAACTCACCAAACCAAACCAGACCCAACCCATAAAACTGAGCCAAGCAGTGATGCAGGACAGTTTTTCATTATTTCATTTTTGGTTAGAATTTCTTGATACTTGATAACGACTCAAATTGTTTACATTAAATCTCTTTGGACTGCACTGAACTTACTCCATTATAGATATGGTTATCTCTGAAGGATTGTAAAGTTCAACACTCAGAATTATTAAAGTGTGTATCTGAGATGGTGAATCAAGGCAGTGGCTCCATCACACCAGCACTGTGTGTTTGTGTAAGAAACAGCAGACCCTGACTTACAGAAAACTATTTTCCTTTTTAGAGATTCTTATTTCACACTGGAATATTTTGCAGGCATATTTGAAATCATATTTCCTGCAATGATTTCTTTTTTTAAGGAACATCCAACTAGAATGTTACATCTTTCTGAATACTGTGTATTCTTCCCTTTTTTTCTTTTTATTGGTATTATCATTATATTGATTGCTTCAGGCAATGATCAATTATTAAACAACTCTTTCAACCAGAAAATGTGTAGGTCCATCTGTGCTTGAGCTTTGTTGGGTGAGAAGATTGGCAGCAGCCTGTGACCATGAGCTGTGCTGTACAGGGGGGTGTTGCTCTGATAAATGATGACGCTGAACTGTTTTAATGGTGATTTAACATTGAAACCTTATTATACTGTGAGCTCAAAGTCTCCCCTTTGCAAAGCCTGTGTCAGCAATAAAAGCAGTGACTTTCACAGGGAGGAAAGACTATCATCTCATTAGAACTTTGCAGAGAAGCTTTAATGGCAGAGCTTCAGTTTAGGATAAAGCCAGAAGTCAAGACATAACTAAACAGTAGGAAAAATGAATGCTGGTGATACATAAGCTCACACTGAATGAAGCAAATGAAGATCAGACTAGTTACCATTTTTTGTGTTTTTTTCTCCTGATTGTCATTCATTTAATGCATAATTTAAACACTATTTAAGTACACGTTTAACTGCTTTTTTAACAAAGGATCTTCCCAGACCTCAGCACTGGGGAAAGAACACAGCTGAGCACTGCTGGTTACTCTTCAGGACAGATTTTAGAGGCTTCACTATGAATTTTCTGAAATGACATAATTTTCAAGTTCTGACAATCAGTGCTTAACCATAAATTATTTCTATTTACAAGATATAATTAGCAGGATTGGACATAAAGGGAAATAGAATTATACCAATATGGAAAATAGCACTTTCATAGACAAAACTGTATCTTGTACAGATGAAAGTAAACTTTACAAAAATTAACTAATGCCTTTAATGGTTTTATGAAATTATATTGTAATTTCAATGTTGTAGTTCCTTTGATTTCCCAGTTCCTGAAAGAGAAGCAGAATTGGGATTGCTCAATGTTTGCTCATAACTCAGTTATAACCAGAGATGGATGAACTGCAGGAGTTTCCTACTTAGCTTAGGATGAACAAGTTCACTTAAAACTGAAAATGGCATTGTCAGGGTCAGTGTTGAAGTGTCAAAGCTCCAACTGGACACGATTTCAGGAGACAGGCACGGGTGGAAAGTACAAGCAGTTCACACCAAGGGGCAGTGGAAAAACAGGCTCTGAAGAAGCCACTTTTTTTTTTCCCAAAGGCCATAAATAACCCTTGGAATGCACTGTGCTGTAATGACTTGCAATAACAGATCTTCTTATAGCAGAAAATGTCCTGGATGATATGATTGTCAATGCATCTCCAAGAATATGCTGCCATTGATTCACTGCCAGGCTTGGATTTTAGGATATCCTAGTGTATTTTTAAAGTCAATTTCTATTACTTTTTCATAATGTTTATTAGCATGTTTTGTGTCTTATCAAAACTTTTACTTCAGCAAACTGACAAACACAACTTCCCCTCCTGAATTTTCCTGTATGTTTTCTTTGTTTTGCAGGATCCCAAATACTTCAAGTCACAGAAAACTGGGAGAGGCCAATTGAAAGAAGGCTGGAGAGAGACCCATCAGCCAATTATGTGTTCCTACAAACTTGTGACTGTGAAATTTGAAGTCTGGGGACTTCAAACCAGAGTAGAGCAATTTGTACACAAGGTCAGTGAAACAGGAGCTGTTTCTTATCCTTCACATAAGCAGAACTCAAGCACTCCCAGGAATGTGGCTACGGCTGTGGAGAAGCCTGGGAGCTTGGCCCAGTCTGCTCAGGCCTCTCACAAGGTCTGAAGGAGCTGGAGCAGAGCCCAGGGCTTCACTCTGGGTACAAACGTGGAGAAGCCTGGGAGCTTGGCCCAGTCTGCTCAGGCCTCTCACAAGGTCTGAAGGAGCTGGAGCAGAGCCCAGGGCTTCACTCTGGGTACAAACGTGACAAAGCCTGGAGCTGCTCAGGCCTAAGGTTGAGAAAAACTATCAACAACATTTTCAGTGCTGTGACCAATATATGAGCTGAAGTATTTCTGAGTATACAGGGGTCCCATACACATAGCATGTGAGGTGAAGAATTCTTTAGGAAGAGATAGTGGGAAAGTTTTCCAGTCAATCTATGAAAAAATCAATTGATAAATAGCATAACTACAATGTGATGCAATTTTTCATAGTATTGACCTTCTACATGTTTGAAAAACAGAAGGGAAAAGAAGAGATCCAGAATGTCTAACTGGCCAAAGATTAGTGGAATCTGTATTTCCAGATATGTCACATTCCCAAATGGATTCCCATGCTAGTCAAAGCCATGATTCAGTGTTGGCAACAGACCCACTTGCAGTGGGAAGCTGGACTAGGAGCCTTTACAGCCAGCATGGCTCTTTAGACACAAAACTGTCAGAGGGTTTCTCACTTTGAATCATGTTGAAAGACACAGATGAGATGTTATGTTGCTGCTGAGGCCTTTAACCCTTTCCTTGTTTGCAGGTGGTCAGAGATATCCTCCTGATCGGTCACCGGCAGGCGTTTGCTTGGGTGGATGAGTGGTATGGTGAGTGTCCTCCAGAACCAGCCCCTTTCAAAGGGCTGGTGCAAAGCCTGAGACAATTAAAAGCAGGTTTCCATTTGATTTCATAGATCATTGGGTCCTAGTCTGAGTTGTTAAGGGAGGAGATGGAACCATGTTAAAGATCATCTCCTCCCACCCCCTTCCCTGGGCAGGGACACCTTGGTTGCCCCAAGCCCCATCCACCCTGGCCTTGGACACTTCGAGGGATGCTGGATTTAGGCAGCAGGCAGAACCCAGGGATGCCTTTCCATCCCAGCATGTAGTGGACCTGCACCAGCGCAGGAGTCATCTGTATGGAGAACCTCATGCAGGTTTGAAGAAAGCTTCTTCTTAAGGCTGCCTCAACTTGCAGCCATTTCCATACTGCAGACTCCTAAGGCCTCTGATCCAACACATTGCCAGCTTTTAAAGAAAGTTTTAAACTATTGATATGGATTGTTATGATTCCAAAAAGTGTTGGGAATGCATGAGCCAGCTGTGGGAATAGGGGCACTTCCAGCAGGACAAAGCAATCTGAATGGCAAACCAGCCAATCCCATTGTCTAGAAACAGCTCACTGGGTTTGTACCTTTTACATGCATTTTCTGTAAGACATATCCATAATCACAGCTATTCTTGAAACAGGTTCTGAGACAGACCTGTAACGTATCATGGGAATCTGGCAATGGATTTAGAATGTTCATTTAGGCCATCCTCAAGCTTCAGGAAACACCAATTTGGGCATTTGGTGGGTGAGGAACACCTCTCTCATCAGAGCTCAGAGCCATTGTGCATTGCTCAGGAACGGTCACTGCTGCAGACACATCTCAGAGGTGTCACAGCCCTGCACTGGAATTTAACCACGGGCTCATTGTTTGGAAATGGAGAAAAAAATGCTTTTGAAATCACAGTGTTCTTATAAATTTAATACTGCATGAAAATCTTGTGCTGTAATCGTCATAAAAATACTGAAACTGCTAAAAATACCTTTTTCTATTGGAATACCTGTAAACTAGTAAGAGAATTTTATATCCAGTGAGAGAATTCTCCAGAGCTATTTTATTTTTTTTATTTTAGATTTGTTTCTTATTTTACCTGAAATAGAGCAATCCATTCTTTTTCCTGTACCAAGTCAGGGAAACTGGTAACTTTAAATAAAACAGCCTGACTTCATGTAAAAATTGAGCCCATAAATTTGCTCCCAGTCTACCCAAAATATCCATGGAGTGAGAGATGGAGAATGTTACTGAGGAGCAAAGTGTCAGCTGCACTTTAGCAGAGTTACTGATAATGACAACAAATGAATTGCCATGAAGTTAAACATACCAAATAGGTTTAGCTCAAAAATGCTTCACTGTAGATTTTCCCCTCCTAAGTCTGAAATCTCCCTATCAAAAATACTCTTTCCACAAATGAAATATTGTGATACACAATTATCTTGTGGATTTTTACTGTCGGTGAGCCTTTTTACTAATTATTATAATGTATTTTTAAGAGTTTAATTATCAGCCTAAGTACAAAATCTAAAAAAACTGGGCTTAATAAAATAGATAAAATAATCTAGCATCAAAATTATAATTTTTAAATGTCTATTAACCTCTTTTAAAATGAAAGTTTGAGAAAGACCTGGAGATGATGATAGCTAAACTGAACCAAATAATCAGTGTAATAAACAATGTGTTATGTTAATGTCTGGTTGCTGTTGCTGAACCTGTAAGTATGAATATGTTTTGTCATTTAATTTACTAAACTATATTTAGCCTTATTATTAAGAAATTCTATTTTCTCAGTGTTACTTACTAATAAAGAGCATGTTCTCTGCTTGGCAAAGTGCATCCCAGCATGCTACTGACACGGCTTCTGAGCTTGTTTCTCATTCCAGATAACAGTAAAAGACTGAAAGAGTACGAGTTAGGGGTATTCCATGTTTCCTTTGGATCAAAATTTTAGACTGTATTTCTTTTTACTGATGAATTATGACATTGTGCTGCCACTACAACAGCTGAAGTTGTATCTTGCCTTAAAAGCTGCCTCGTAAAATGTAGCAGGAGCCTCCCAGCACAGAACAAGGAGTGGGGTGATACAAGTATTCCCAAATTCCAGTGGCATGTTGTAAACTTGAGGAAAATGGCAGCCTTGAGAGCAGATCACAGTGCATGGCCAAAGGGGCACCCATTTGCAAGCAGACTGTGCTAATAAAATACTCTTCAGTGTGTTGAGTACAAAGTTGATGGCTGTTTTTACGAGGCTCTGAAGTTACCAAAGTAAAGAACAGACCAAACTCTGACTTGCTCCTGCTCTGACTCCTCACTCCCCAGTGGATTTATGGAAAGCATGGGAATACTCAGGAGAGTCCCAGGTCACTTTTTGGATTCTTTATGTTTTTGCTGGAGTTGTGGTTGATGACAAATCCTGTTAAAGGTGTTAACCTTTGCCTGGTGTTCCACGGCACCTGACAGGCTGTGCTGGGTGGACACCCCCAGCCAGGCTGGGCAGTGCTCAGTGATCCTCCTGGGGGGATCAGCCTCATTTGTGGGATATTTCTAATTTTCATCATTCATTCAATTGCTCGAGGCTACACAACCATTAACATAGTCACTATTAATTCACTAACCAGTTTAATTGTTAGTTTCTGGAATCTAAACTGGTGTGGGCTCTAACACTAAGGGTTTTGCTGGTTATGAGATATAGAATGCAAAGTTAACAAAAACTCTTTTTGCAAGTGCTGGAAAGGTAAGTAAATATTTATAATATTTCTGTATCTATCCTTTATTCCAAAGGATCTTCTAAAATCTCTTTAGAAGATCTTGGCCTTTGCCAAGGCCTGCACTTCAGTACTTCCTGCCTACCTTACATTACACAGATACTCCTAAACAATTTCCACTCCTTCCTGTTCTCTGACTCCCTTTGACTTAACCTCGCACCTTCCTTGGCTGACACAACTACCTTTATGAGGCAATTTTCATAAAGCTAGTTGCTCCTTGCTTTTTAAAAATCCTTAGTTGGCTTCTGCTGAAAGACTTTGTGTTCCTAGAACCTTCTCCTTAGGGAAAAAAAAAAAAAAGTTTGCACTGAATCAATGGAAAATGCCAACAATTTTGGACTTTTTACAGATATGACTATGGATGATGTTCGAGAATACGAGAAAAATATGCATGAAAAAACCAACATTAAAGTTTGCAACCAACATTCATCTACTGTGGATGAAATAGAGAGCCATGCCAAAGCAAGAGTATGTCAATTTTTAAAACATATCGCCCATCCTCAGCCAATACACCTGCACAGACCAGAAAAGAGCAACTAATTGTCAATCAGTCCGTAGAATTTTGGGGAGATTTTGCTTCCATAAGAACAGAATCTTTCTCCATGAAGTACAATCCTGCCTTTGGTTTGCACTGTAACCCTGCCAGTTATGTAAAGGAGGGTGGGGTTGGGTTCATATACAGCTCCCTGGCTTCCAGGAAAGCACAGCACTCAAATTTCAGTTGGATGCATAAAGAGGAAGTTAAAGAGGATTTTTACTTTCTATTCTTTGAATAGTTAAAAAATGTAGGGGTTCACAGTGGTCCAGTCAAAAAGCCAAGAACATGGGGAGTGGAAAACTTCCATGGGACTCACAAAATTCTTTGTTTCACCAGGAAAAAAATCTAATGAGTTATTCAATCTTTTCAAGGTAACTTTAATGTTACCATCATTGATTAGCTACCAACAAGGTGGGAAGTATTTTCAGAAACATGTAACAGTGGTTTGTGGAAAAGGGCAGATTTCTCTGTAGGTTCTCTGGTTCAAATTCTGGAGATTTCATTAAGTACTTCATTACCTAATTTGGGCCCCACAAGTAGAGGCCTAAAATTAGAGATTGATACTCTCTGCATATAGAGAAGACGCAGTGGCCTTTGCTCCTGAAATGTCATTATTCCTTTATTTCTGCTAATGGTGCTGTGGAACTCAGTGCTGGCTTTAGTCATGCTATCATTGTGGGGCAAGGCTTGAAGGGTTTCAAGTCTTTCCTTGGCTTTTGCTCAGTGCCAGCCGTCCCCAGCCTGAGGAGATCTTGTCTGTGTAGTCCCTGGGAAGGAAATTCTTGTGGTTGTGACACAGCAGCTTCACTGACATCAAGGTTACTCCTTAGTAAAGAATGAGTTCGGATTTTGGCTCTACACTTCAGGACTTGGTTCTGAATGAAGTCTGCCACCTGTAGTCTCCATGTGGAAAAATTGTCATTGAGGTCAGAACAGAAGTTGTTATTAATGAAAAGGAAAAAGTGAATCTGAGTCTTTCTAGCTCAGTTTAAGGACTCTTTCCTTGAGTGTACAATGCAAATATCACATATCACAGCAGAAGGAAATTAAAGCAAATATAAGGTAAAAAGTAGAAGTCAATTGAAGTGTTTAATGTCTGAATTGAAAATGAATAGTCTTGGAGGCTCCACTCAGCAAGACTTCACTTCAAAGGACAGTGCACCAAGAAACCTTCCTGTTCCCTTCATTTGTCCAAGACAGCTTTTGGTTCATGTCGTACAGAATTCCTCAAAATCCTTGTGATTTCAGGGGGATTTGGGACACTTCAAGTGCAGAAATGCTCACCCACTGTCACAGGGTGTGAAACAAAGTGTAAATCAGCAAAACAGGTTGAAACCTTTCTCCAACACGAGTAGGTATAGTTCCCCTGGAACCATCTGTTTATTGCCAGCACTTCTGTCAGATCTGAAACAGGAGTCGTTCTCACTCCTAATGAGTGTCAGTGTGGGCTGGAAAGGTCCCTGGAATGTGGTGCAGGAGGAGCGAAGGCAGCAGGCACCATGCACGCTTTTGTTGATTTAATGTGATGTTGGAACACAACAAAAAGCTGCTTTGACAGCCAAGGTTGCACATGTGTGCAGCTGGGATGGGCTAAAAAGCATCAGTGCCCTGAAGGACAGGGATTTTTCACATGTTTGGTAATTCCCCACTGCCAGTCCTGTGCTTCAGACACTCGAATATATGAGACTTCTTAATTTATTAAAAAACTGCCGGTTTTATATTTCTAGGTTTTTGAGCTTTTGTGGCTCAAAGAATCTATAAATGGTCTAATGAAATACTTCAAATTTATGAATTTAACTTGACATTCAGCAAAAATCTTAACATTGCCTTCAGTTGGCTCGGTGGGCGTCTTGCAGGCGCTGCAGGCATGGAGCAGCAGGTTCCAGAAGAGCCTTGCTGATTTTCTGCTCAACTTCCCAGTTTGTAGCAGATGTCATTCCCTCGGGATTGCACGGGAGCTTTTGCAGGGCTGGGATCGCGCTGCCCTCTTGTGGGACACCTCTGGCACCTCAGGACACGGCCCGGGCACCCGGCTTTCCATTCCCAAGGGCTTTCATCTCTCGTTTGCCCGCGTTTGGCAGCGAGCTGAGAGCAGTGGATTTGCCACTTGCCCACCGGGGTTTCAGTGCAGATTCCGGATGGAAAGTTGGGAAGCGCGGCTTGGAATCTTGTGGCTCTGTCAAGTGAGAGAGAATCCTTTAGGCTTTATCAGTGGAAAGGCAAAACAAGCTCGGTCCTGTGCATGAAGCCGCAGCTACAAGTCAATGGAAGGAGAGAGAATTTTCCATCCCTTGGTAATTACAGCAGGTGAACAAACCGTGACAACCCTTTGCCCACTTGGGCTCGTAATCTAAATGAAAAATTTAAAAGCCCTTTCAGTCGTATTTTGTTTGGAGTTCTGAAAAATGCTGCCTGCTGACTGTATCTAAATGTACTCTTCAGTTGCCTGTGGAATAGCTGGATTTTCCCAGCAATTACTGAGGCAGCAATCTTTATTCAGTCAGACCCAGGTAGAGGAACCATTAGTACGTGATTAATGTACTTAAAACTTTGTTTCTTTTACATTGTGCTCATTGTGCTCCAGTCAGTGCCTTACAATGGGGAGGCATTCATGTGGAGAATCACTTAATGAGATGCATGATAAGCAATCATTCCCTGATTTAGGATTTGGATGGAAGTAGTTTAACTGAGTTAATGAAATGATTATTTGAAATTATTCTAACATGCCTTTGTCTTTCGTTCCTTCTTATTGAAGACATGACAATGGATGAAGTCCGAGAGTTTGAACGAGCCACTCAGGAAGCTACCAACAAGAAGATCGGGATTTTCCCACCTGCAATATCTATCTCTAACATTTCCATGCCTTCCTCAACCCGCAGTGCTCCATCTAGTGCTCCATCAACTCCTCTCTCCACAGATGCTCCTGATTTCCTAACAGTTCCCAAAGATCGGCCTCGGAAAAAGTCTGCTCCAGAAACTCTCACTCTTCCAGATCCATCCAAAAAAACCTTTTAAATTAACCCTGCATGCTTCCTCCTGATAAGCCATGTCTGCCACAGCAAGAGTGACATAACTCAGTTGCTACAAAGGTCGTGGTGGTTTGTTGGTTGGTTTTTTTGTTTGTTTCAAATAATCTTTCCAGTGTGGAAAGATGATTCCTTTCTTCAGACCTGATCCTTAAAACCTTCTGAAAAAGTGCATGCAAGAGAAAGTAGTTTATATATTCCTAAAGTAGTGTTTCAAGCCATATGGTGCATCTTACTGACATCAATGGAACAGTCTGAGGGGATGCTATAAACGAAAACCAATCTTTCTGTAGCAGTATTCTGCCTGCAAACCCTCATCTAGGTCACAGCATTTATAATTAGGAGTAGATATTAAGTAAATCTGCCAAGGACTTCTGAGGCAAATTAGTGCCAACTAGAATGCAGGGTTAACAGAAAAAAAACCCTCCCATTTTCTTCTTTTATAACCAATTTTAAAATCTTTCCCACTCTCAGGCTTCTCCTGTGTGTTCATTAACCTGTAGCTCATTGTACTTGAACACCAACAGATCCACATTTCGCTTAATATGACTCAGGATTTGGGGCCTAAAACACAAAACACAAATATTTTCAAACCTAAAATATCACTGTATCAAAGCCCCAGTTGTAATTAATTATACTGACTTTGAGGCCATTGAACTATTTCTACCTTGCACAGAATTTGTAAAAGGAATCACCTATTTCTTGTAGATAATGTATTTTACTAGCTCTCCCCTGTCCTTTTGTGAGCTCAGAGTGTTGGTGTTCATCAGTGGTGTTCTGTGACATTGAGAAAAGCAGCTGAATTGTGCCAGTTAAGAAACAAAAGCAATGAATTCTATCTTTTCCTCGCTGGAAGAAGAGTGGTAGTTAGGCTGGGAGACCTTGAATGTAAAAAGAAGAAAACAGGACACTCCTTTTTCTTCCCTGCCTCACATCTTTGGTAAACAGAACAATCAGATAGAGCTGGGTCCAGGCACTGCCTCGTTTGGGGAAGGGGGACAAAATCAGTCACTTCAAAAAGCAGAGAAATTGTGGGTGATGTTAAGGAGCCAGAAGTGTTCTTCCTGGTCTGTGTGTGAAATCACTCTTCAATCTCAGGAATTCAATTGTAGACAAGGATGTTTCCCAGAGGGAAGTGTAGACAGTGGAAGAAGGAGAAAAATGAATTGCAGGAGTGGTCTCTTCCTTCCTCTTCAAAGCATGAACTGGGTGAGACCCTTTCCCTGCTGCCCCCGCTTTGGGGCACTTTGCTCTCTTCCACAAAAGCTGTTGTTCCGTGGCTGCTGCAGTTCCTGTCTCTTGGTGACATCAATGAGCCACTGTTAAGTCCCAGGGAATGACAGCTCCTACCTGAATTATGATCCCAGTGGAGGGATACTTTGTGCCACCACTGATGGTTCATGGATTGAGAAATAAAGAGACTTCTCCTGAGCTGAGCTGTCACTGAATATTGAACACCCAGTTTGGGGGTGCCCAAGCCTGGGCACAGTGGCTGAAATGCACAGAGCTCCTCACTGGCTGCAGCTGCAGCACAAGTTTTGTGGAATGTGTGGTATTTAGGGGGATGTTTTGGGAGCAGAAGTAATGCCACTGCCAACCTGCACTGAAACAAGTGTTCATTTGTCTGATAGTGAAAATCCTGCAGCCAGCAAAATCCAGGAGCTCTCTGTGAGTTTGCTGTGGTCTGACTTCCTGCATTCTCCCATGTCCCATCCATGCTTGGCTTTACTTTTCTTCCCAGAGCTGGTAATTCCAAGTCACTGGTGACCTGACAGTGATGCTGTTTTGTTTAAAAAGAAGTCGCAGTAATACTGAAAACAAAACTTCCCTACGTTGGTTTATGATTTCAGCTTAATAAGGGTGCACATTATGGAATCATAGGATCAAGTGTAATGTTTTCATTGTCATTATTGATTTAGTATCAAGATTGGAACATTGGCAGCAAAGGGAAAGCATTGTTTGGTTGTTTTCTCATTGCCTGACTTTGGCCTATACCAAAGTAGTTCAGATTTGCTCCACCTGAAAATCTGTTTCAATGGATTTTTAATTTGTCTAAGACAAATTTGCTCAGCTCTATTCAGTGTCCTGGTGCTCACACGTGACTGTTTCTATTCACATTTTGGAATCTGGGTTTGACACAGATTATTAGACCACAGCAGTCCCATCTTTACTGGTGTTTAACTGATTGATTTCCAACACATTGATCCTGATATGAAGTCGGTTTGGGGATAAGTCATTTGTGAAAATCATTAGCCTACCTGAACAGGACAGGTTTGAATATCTGCGTGGCAGAGATGTAAGAGAGAGACAGGATCCCCCTGCTGTGCCCGGTTTCAGTGTCCCCACGCTGGACTCACCCCTGGCAGGGTCAGGAGCAGCCTCTGCCTCGCGCTGCTGCCCCATCAAAGCCAGTTCAAGGATCTGTAATGTGTCCCTGCTTTGGGTAAGAATACCCCAGGTTTTCACTGATTGTGGAAGTACCCAGGGCTGAGTTCTGCCTTGCTTTACCCGGAAGTCATCACCCATCTGGTCAATATGATCTTTAAATGCCTTTTTCTGTTTGGTTGGCTGCTATTTAGGGTAAGATAGCTTTTTTTTTTAGAATATTCCCAGCAGGCACATGAAATGAAATGAGAAGGAAGGTCTGAGTATTTCAGTGTAGCACCTTGAGGAGAAAGGGTTGTTTTCAGTACTGATTTTTCCCTTTCTGTTGTAGTTTCAGACACATTTATTAGGATTAAAATAGAGAGTTTTGCAGGTGTTCCTCACTTTGTTTGCAAAAAAGAATGCTGTGATTATGTACTGAGTACAGCCTCAGAGCATGGTGAACACAGCCGTGTTCCTCTTTGCCACAGTGACAAGAATTCCATGATGGAGCTCTGCTAGGACTTGGCAAGGAATTTTTTATTAAGAAGAATACAGTTCAGAGCAAAAATCGTGATGAGTTTGTTCAGGTTTCTATAAAAACCCTCCAGGCTTTGCTTGTACTTTTGTGTATTTTGGATAGAACAATCATTACAAAACAACTGGCAATTCAGTGCAGCTTCAGAAGGGTCAATCTCCTAAAAAAATCAAAAAGGGAGGGATCAACAAAAGCTGTGAGGAGCAGCACATTCCTGAAACACGTACCTAATGGGATTTCTTATGAATGTAATGGTTTATTTTGTAAAGGACTGGATAAATCCTATGGAAAGAAACTATTTGACTTTGTTCTTTGACATTTTGATTATTCTGGAAGGTGATTTTGTGACATCTAGTAGCCAATTTGCATTAATTGCTGCTGTAGAGACTTTGAAACTGAAATATTTGTTCCTTGAATTTCAGTTTGTAACAAGACCGCTATACTTTGCTAAAACTGCTTTGAAGCTTGCTGCACTATAACTTCAAAACAATGTGTTATCCTTTGAAATAAGCCAAATGTATATGCTTTTTATGAATTAGTGAGTGCAGTAAGAAAGAATTCAAGCTCTTGTCAATACGAGATTTTCTGTTGCCATTGTTTGGACTTGGTTTTCTATGTGTAAGTTAAAATTGCTAAATAAGTCTAACAATGTTTTGCTTTAAATGAACAGCATGGTCATTGAATTATGATCTCCTGTAGTTTTGTGGTGTCACTAAAACAGGTTTTATTGGTTTATTTCATTTCTGTGATAATTCCACATGATTCTGTTATGTCCAGTAATTAATTTCTTTTATTTAGAGCACTGATGGCAACATCAGGCAATGCATCACCACCATCACAGAAGGACCAAGTCTTGATTTGCTCTGCACATTCGATAGTGCAAGGCTCAGCAGGAGAATTTGACTGTAATTTTTCTCATATCACTTAGTTTCTGGTTTTTTCCGAGTTATTTATTATTTTTAATATTGTATTTTTCGTTGCATTTTGTTGTAAATAAACTACCAACAACTATTCTTTACAACGGTGGCTGTTTCCTCTTACTGCATCTCTTGTAGGCAGGAACCTCCTCATTAACATGTACCATTGACATTTCTAGCCCAGCTCTGCAAGTCATTTCCTCAAAATTAAATAGCACAAAGAATTAGCTTTGTGAGGAAAATTTAAAGCACTTCCAGCCTCTCCTGGGTTCTGTTGTGCCCCAGCTCTGTAAAGGTTTTACCGGAGCAGGTGCCCCATCAGTCTGGCATTAGCCCATTCACTTGTAAATGACCATTTGCTTGACAAGGAAGTTTTTCAGTGGGGAATCGAATTCTTTATGCGGGATTTGGCAGCTCAGTGTTGTACCAAATAACTGGAAAATACTGGAAAAGAGACCACTCGAATCCTCTTAGGCTCGTCTCCAAGTCAGTTAATTTTAGCCAACAGAAATTTCCCTTGCACAACGATTCTTTACAAGCTTTTACAGAGACTTTCTCCATAGAAACGAAGCTTTCCCTGCTCCAGAGGAACTGCAGCGCTCTTTCAGGAGGGAAAAGCTTCAGAGCAGCGTGGGACAGTGCAGGGGGAACAACGAGGGGACTGGAAAGGTTTTTAATTTGAAATCGCACGGCGCAAAGGGGACAGAGGCGGCGCAGCCCCGGGGACATCCCGGCAGCCGCTGGGTCAGTGTGCCCGGCCCTGCCACCGGAGCCGGCTGGGACGAGCCCCCGGTGCCGCACGGAGCGCCCGCACGGGGAGGCCGAAACCAGCGGGGCTGGGTCTGAGGGCGCCTCAAAGCCCGGGGAAGCTTCACCGTCATCGCCGAGCGAATGAGCGCACACGTGACCGCCTCATTAACATACACGTGACCGTCATTAACAGAGACGTGACCACGCTCATTGGCGTGCACGTGACCTTCATTAGCATAAACCTGACCCCTCATTAGCATACCCTGGCCCTACCAGCCGAGCCGTGGGAATGGCGGCGGGGGCGATGGGCAGAGTGCACGAAATGCCCCGGGGATACCTGAGAGAGGGCGATCCGCACGGAGCCCCGACTGTGCCGCTTTGTGGCGCTGTTCTGACACTACCGTTACCCGCTTTCCTTAGCCTTTACAATACTTAGAGTTTCTAACACAGGCGGAACGCGGCGTGCTCGCACAGCCTCAGCCGCAGCCCGCTGAGGAGCCGCCCTGCGCGCTCGGGGGAAGGCGAGGCCCGGCCGGGCCGGGCCGCACGACAGCAGCGCGCGCTCCCTGTCGCGACAGCGGCGGGCTCGTCCCGACCCCGGCCGGCCCCGCCCCGGGTCACGCGGGGGCGCGCGCGCCGCGCCAACACTCGCGAGAGCCGGACCTGGCCAAAATGGCGGCGCTGTGCGAGAGCTTCACGCTGCGCGGACCGGGCCCCGGCGGCGGGGGGCCCCGGCTGGGCCTGGGGGCGGGCCCGGGCCGCGACCTCGTGCTGCCCACCGAGCGCGGCCGCGCCGCCACGCTCTTCAAGGTACCGCCCGCGCGTGCTCGGGGGGCGGCAGCGCCGCCCCGGCATGGGGGCTGTCCCGGGCAGGGCCGGGGCCGCGCTCCTTCCTGTATTCCCTCTCTCCCGGGCCAGGGCCGTTCTCTCCTGCCCGGGCCAGGCCCCGCTGTCCCCGGGCGCCATCCCCGGCGGGACGCGGGACAGGGAACGGCCCCGGCCTGGGAGCGACTTCAGCCCGGCCCGGCCATGCTCTGCCCCCTGCGCTCCCCGCTGTCTCCGCTCCCTCTGCTCGGGAACACGGGGCGTTTCGGACGCTTTTTCGCGGGTCTCTCCTTTTGCTGATATTCTCTTGTCCATTCCCCGTCCCAAAAACACTTTCCCGAAGCCACAGGTACGTGTTCCCTGCAGTGCCAGGTTCTGGGCTGTCAGCTCACTGTCAGCTGCCGTCCTGCTGGCAGCAGGAAGACTAGTTTACAGCACCTGAAAATGAAAGTGTGTTCTGGTCTCTGTTATTCAGTAGACCATAATAAGAAACTTTAAGGCCAGTATTTGGGTTTCTGTGTTTAGTTGACTATCACATCCATGCGGGTATGGGTTTAAAGTGACAGAGAGTAGGTTTAGGTTAGATATTGGGAAGGAATTGTTCCCTGTGAGGGTGGGCAGGCCCTGGATCCCTGGCAGTGCCCAAGGCCGGGTTGGACGGGGCTTGGAGCACCTTGAGACAGTGGGAGGTGTCCTTGCCATGGCAAGAGTGGGACTTGGTGGTCTGAAGTCCTTTCCAACCTGGACCACTCCATGATCTAAGTGGGTTGACGATACAACCTCCTTTGGGTTGTTCATTCCCGCTGCCAGGACCATAGGTGACAACACAACCGTGTTGTAAATACACCCAGTGTACTCCAGAGTGAGGAGAGGGGTTCAAGTGCCCTCAGAGCAGTCGGGTGTGAATCACACAGAACAGTTCAGATTGCAAAATCCACATGCTCTTGATGTCAATAACTCACCTTGAAATAGGAAGAGAATAACCACAAGTCTGTGTATGATTCCATTAGTCAGTAAAAGCAAATTACACTAGTGATCAAAGTAGTATCTGCCCTTTTGAAAAAGCCGTGCCTTGTACCTGTGCTTCATGGCATAAGCCCATCACACTCTTACAGGTCAAAGTTATTTCTTACATGAAAAGAAATCTAATTAATATAGAGTTCTTTCCTGTTATTCTGAAACTGTTGATGTTAGGGATAGAAACATGAATGCTCAAGTGGAGTTTCTGAGAATAGCAGTTTCCATATTTTAATATTCTAATTCAGGTCAGATGTGGCTGCCTCACATTTACTTTCTGTCATGAGAGAAGTCCCCAAAGTGATCTTTCATGTGTTACATTTTAATTGCAGTGTCTTTGTTCTGACTCTAGATTTCGGATCAGAAGCCCCTGGGCTGTTGGTCAGTTAAACATGGTCAGATTCTCACCTGTCCTGTCGTGTGCAACTTTGAGACCCACGAGTACATTGCAGTTCATGACGACAAGGTGAGAGCCTTCATCCTTCTTTAGAGGGAAAAAGGATTTGGTGGGATCCTCCTGAGGGAATGTAGGTAGGAAAAAATCAGCAGTGTGAAATTTCTGGTTGAAAGTGTGGGGAGCCCTTGGCACACTGGTGACATGGGCAGCTTCTGTGCTGAGCACCATGGTCTGGCAGCCCTTTAAACACAGGAGATCCCCAGTGCCTCATGCATACACTCCCTAAGGATGAGTTATTTCTTCTCTCGCAGCCTGGGTGACATTTACAGCTGCATGCTCATGGTACTGGAATGGTTACAATAATTCACGTCCCCATCTTTGTTTTTCTGCTTGTTTCACAGTTAAAAGTTTCTCTGTGCATGTGTAGCATTTACTTAGATCATGCTGAGCCTTTGGCTTTTCATTGTTGTCGATGAAATGTCACTCCTGGACTTGCATTGCTTGTGAAAATCAGCCATCTGGATCACACCTGTCTCCATCACGCTGATCTATTTTCATTTGGAGTTCTGATGTGTCTTTTTACTCTTTGCTGTCCTTTCTTTCCAATTCAGGATTTCTGAGCTTGGTTTTTATTCCTGCTGTTTCTGCTCCCCCCTGGGGCAGTTCCCACTCAGGTCACTGTGAATACTCCCTGTGTGTTTTCCTCCTGTTGCCTTTGCTGGTATTTTGAGTGCTGAGAAGTTGTGTTACTGTTTTACCTAAAAATGATGCTTCTCTTAAAGGTTTTAAGAATTTGGAAAAATGAAGACATTAACTTGGACAAAGCCTTTAAAGCAACAGTAAGTCTCCTTCATGTGTTCTCTTCGATGTGTTTTGGATCCTGGTGGAGGGGAAAAGTGCTCTAATTTTCATTGTATTGGCCATATTACATTCTAGCTTAACTTGTGCTTCATGATTTTGTGGAATGTTGCAAGGAATCCACTTGCACTGACTTTATCATCAGAATATTTCTCTTAAAGTGATTGTTATGCCAAGGCCAGCATTTCTGAGGACTTTTTAAAGATGATGAATTGTGTTCAGTTACAGATTTCATGTTCTGCTGGTTGAGGTGTTAAACATCACTTTGTGTATTGCTGTAGAACAGTTGTGTGACCTCTTGATCCTGTCATTTTTTTTCTGGTGTGATTCAAGAATGTGATGCTCATCAGGACATTTTCCTGGCTTTTTGTTGGGTAGTGATTAGCATTATTTGTGGCATTTCAGTAAATCAGCAACTACTAGCTCTACGTTGTTAAGAATCTTACAGGTTCATCATTCTTCAGTTAAAAGTTTATTGGAAAAAGGTAGAATAATGAATAAAGAACTCCGTGTTCAGGGTAGTGTAGCAGAGAACAGAGATTTGGTTTTGTTCTTGCAGCTCTCAGCAGATGTGTACAGGATCCATTCCCTGCCCCACGGGGGGCCGGTGGTGCTGTTCAGGGGAGGGGGGGTTCGGACGCTGGATGTGCTCTTGGAAGCCCCTCAGCAGGAGATTGAAAACGTCATCTCAGGTGAAGTCATCAGGTAAGTGATGCCACTTTGTGATGATTCTTGTTCAGAGCAATCGACTGTGATGATGAAAGTTGTTCCCTCTTTTGAGGAGATGGGGGGAAATCAAAGACCATGATCATGGGGCTGGGTGTTTTCTTACAACATATTGTTTTTAAAATCTTGGAATTATTTATAGAGATTTCCTAAAAATTAGAAGGTGCATCAGGAATAGTGATAGGACTTGTGTATAAACCTAGAATTTGGAGGATGTTCACCCTGCTTTCTGATTTTAGGTGGAGTGGAGCTTTTATGGAAGGCCAACAACCTGTCTTAATTTTCACTACTGAGAAAGTGAGTTAAATACTTTTTATTTTAAAAACTCTCATGGCAGGAGACCTGAGTACTTTTTTCAAAATCCATCACTGGTTTAATTTGATTTTATCAGCTTTTAGTGGAATCATTATCGTGATTTAGTCAATACAGCAGTTAAATGGAAGCTGTGTTGCATTCAGGGCTGAGAAGTCAGGCTGTCAGAGCTGCAGAGAACAATTAATAAGATGAAGTACAGTAGACATTGTGTGACTCTTCATCACTCATTGTGAAGAACTATTGAATAGGATGTATGTTCTTAAAAAAGGAATTATACATGAATCTGTCTTTATGCAAATGTTTCTTCCTGCAAATCCATTTGTTGCATCAAATAAGAATTTTCTTTACTTGTTAGTCTGCAGACTGTTCCAAATTATTCTGTACATCCTATAGAAAATAGTTTCCTAATCCTAAATAAAGCAGTACAGGTATCTGAATTTCTGTTATATCTTCTTTGTGTAAATTAAGGGAAATTTTCTTTTCTTTTTTTTCTTTTAGGATGAGGATTTTTTTGTCTATATACAGAAACCTAAGCTGAGTAGTCTACACAAATACAAGCTTGAACAACAGGAATCAGCCAAGCCACTGTGTTTCACAGCACATATAACAAACCAAACGGTCATACTTCTGTGTTTGTGTAAGTTAAATTTGTTAATGGGTTGTGATAATGAAGCAAAGAATTGTATGAAAGGACATAAAATGTTCATATTTATGAATTGCTGTTTCATATTCTTAGTTTTCTAAACTTCCTTAAACAGCTACAAGTAGTAATTAAAGATTATTGGTACTTTAATGGTTGCAAAAGCAAACTGTTCCTACCTGTGATCACTTGTACCCTTCAGGTCTCATTACACCTTTATTGTTCTACCTTTATTTTGCTTCTTTGGTTCATAATAAGTTCTTTAATTATCCTGTATTAATTCTTCTTTCAGCATTCACTGGATATTTTTGGTTTTGGATGTCCTTTTGCCATATGATATCAAACAGGTTTTTTCCACAAAAAACAACTGTAAAAGGGTGATTATTATTTTTCTTTTGGCAGATTCTAATGACTCTGTGTACCAGGTTCTGATACCCCTGCAGCAAGATACTGAAGAAGAGGAGGAAGAAGAAGAAATTTTGTCCAAGTCACTACTACTAAACCTTTCAGTATCTGGAGCTGTTCTGAAAGGAACATCTTTTGTTGTCCTGGACAAAGACCACGTTGCAGTGTTGGGCAGTCTGGCTGTACCTGGGAAAGAACCCAGAGGTAACTTGAAAAAATCATATTAAGGTGTTGTAAAATTTCCTTGGGCAAAGCAGTAGTTGGGAAAATTGTGCTGCTCCTCTTGTCTTAGCTTCTGGTTCAAATCTCTTCACTGGTAAACCAGTTTTTGTTCGAATTGAGATTGAGCCTGAGTGATGTAATTCTTAATGCAAAATACTGGCTGAGCTGTTTTGAAACAGTTATTTCTGTTTCCTCCAGCTTTTGTAACTGAAAGTAGCAAAGGCAAATGTAGCACTTATGTTGCATTTTGGTCTCAGCTATTTCTTACTTCCCTCAGAATGCCTGACCATATGGAATACAAAATTTCAGACGTTGCAAACCTCAAAGGAGCTGCCTCTGGGGACCAGTGGCCAGGTAAAGCTCAGCCATGGGTTTGAGGTCCTTGAGCTTTGTGGATTTGACAAACAGGGAAGGGAGTGTTGGGCTGCAGAGCTCTGCTGCTGCTGGAAGAGCATTAATTGCAACTTCTGCAGCAAAATTAATACTGTTGATGAGTAGTTTCTGTCAGAATATTCATTGGGAGAATGGTGATCTGTAGGAATTTCTGTGATCATTTAGTACCTTGTCACTTCTCATGATAATGATTATTTGGTGTGAATAAAATCACTGAACACAAAACCCAGCAGTGTCTGTTCTGTTCAGGCAATTTGCAGTTGAGGGCCTAAACGATTCTATGAATGCCTGAAAAGCATTTCAAGCTACTCAAGAGTCAGATAGGTAAAATGACACCTAATGAATAAATGCACTAGTGAACCAGAACAGCTGACTGCTTTTGTCTTAAAATTACACAGGAGGAAACTTAAAAAATGAAATTAATTTCATTTAATTTCATTAAAAAATGAAATTTTCAGTGGATTTATTGCCTTGGAGCAGCCACTGTATTTTAGGACATCCCTGGAAAAATACTCAACACATTTAATTTCTGTATTTAAAATGAGCAGTTAATGAAGATTTGCTAACAAATGTTAAACCTACCAAAAATAATTTAAAATAATCTGATCACTGACTTCCAGTTGAAGTTTACAATAAGGAGTTACACATCAGTGAAGGAACTCACTTTTTTGCTCATCTCATTAATGATACATTTTAATATTTTGCAGTTGTGGTGTTATGAGGAAAAGTTTTTTCTAATTCATGGGAAAGTGCTGACTGTAATTATGTACAAGTGTGAAACATCATCCTTGGCAGCTGCTGTGGGAAAGCTCAAGGACAATCAAACCCCTGGTAAGATTTTTTTTTCATAATTACAGTGTTAAGATCTTGTAAAAGGAAGATGTCTGAAATTGTATAAAAATTATTTTAACATAGTCCTAGAAAAATAATAGAATCTAAACAGCTTGAAGCAACTTCACACTGTACTGCGTTCTCAGCTGTTAAATTTACTGGTTCTGGGAACACCAAAGCACGCAAACATCTGAATTTATTATGGCTTCACTTAACCTGGGTTGTTATTCAATACTGAAATTACTGAGAACACTGGAATGCTGGTGATGAATACTTGAAAACAAAGCAAAGTGCTTTTTCCTAAAAAGTATTTCCGAATAGTTTGTAATTGGATAGGGCAATGTCAAACCTTAGTTTGTGAACTTCAGTTTAAAATTGTACTGTCATAATGGTTTTAATTAAACACTGCATTGGTAAAACATTGCAAATAATACTCAGGATAAATTGTGTAATAACTTAATTCTCTTGCTCCCAGAGGCAAAATGGAAAAACAGTATAAAAAAGGTCATAAAATAACCTGCTGCTGAAATAAAATGGCAACTTTCTTGGCATAAAATCACTTGCATTATAGTTTAGAAAGTATCTATTAGCATAAGAAGTTGATGCAATATTCATACTTCAATAAATGTGCTGTAAGTGTTACGTTCATGTAGTTTCATTTGTGTGTTCCCAGATGTGTCCTCGTTTGTGAACTGGAATACCCTGGAAGATGAAGAGCTGGTGGTTTCCTTTCAGTCCCAGAAGTCTGTAGCTCTGAAAGCAGAGTCCAGAATGAATGTGAGTTAGCATTGGGGTCGTTTGAGGTTGTTGTTTGTCTTGTCTCTTCCCCATGCTGCTATTTTAGGTGTTGCAGCTGAAAGAAATTTCACTTCATCTGTTTCTGATTGTTTCTAACACTGTTTCTGGGATTGGAGTTAATAATCATAGTCTGGACAGCAAGTTGACACATGGAGTGTCCTGTTATCTTGCTTGAAATCCCTAAAATATTTTGGAGCTGAATAATAACTGTGTTTTTCTTTACCACAGTTAAGATCAAGAAGGAGCACTGTTCCTGAAGAACAGCCTAAGACCTTATCAGTTGGGCAGCTCTTACTAAATCTCAAAGTAAGTAACCCAAATATCCTCGAGTAGTGTTTAGACACTCTCAGAATATTCCAGCTGTCTCTTAAGCTGTTACCTCTTTCCATGTCCTCTTGCACATAGCAGGTTGACCAAGCTGTCTGGAACAGGTGAAGGATATTATTATTCTTACCATTATTGTGCAAGAACAGCATTTGGGTGTGATGAAATTAAGTTTTGTCATAGGAGTGTGTTTTGAGAACTGTACAATACAGGGCTTATAACAGCTTAGTTCTGGAAACTTGCACAAATTTGTTCATTTTTAATGACAGTCTTTTACTGTAAGTAAGGGAGGATATTTCATCTGAACTTTGCTTGTTTAAGTTCTTATTTATGGCTTTAATTTTGTTGAAGGCATTTTAG
This sequence comes from Pseudopodoces humilis, assembly GCF_049639895.1. Classification (NCBI taxonomy): domain Eukaryota; kingdom Metazoa; phylum Chordata; class Aves; order Passeriformes; family Paridae; genus Pseudopodoces; species Pseudopodoces humilis. The sequence continues at coordinate 3,341,240 of NC_142220.1, forward strand.
CTGTAGGAAGTCAGAGGAATTGTCAGGAATTCCACTGCAAGTACAGCAATAAGCTCTTTAGTTCGTTTCTAGAACTTGCTGCAAGTGCTGTGATAGGTCACACAGGAAGGGAAATTTATCTACAGTTCACCTGTGGCTGGACATGTTGGTATTGTCACTGATGTAACAAGTGATGAATCCATGAGCAGTTACTGCTTACCTGAGTTCAGAGTGAGGCATTTCCTCATTTGGCTCTTTCATGTTGGAGAGAAACTATCCTATCAAAACACAGAGTAGTGAGGGATTTTTGTAAACTTTTGTAACTTGAATTTCAAAATAGGTCAGCTTCTACAGGGCAGTTCTCAAACATGTGCCTTGTACTTCTGATTTGCACCGTATTTGTCTGTTCCAGGATGCATCTACTTATGTATTGGAAACTGAATTGAAAAAACTGATGGCAAAAGCACCAACCCCAGATCTGCAAGCCACCATTGGCTATGTGGTCACTGCCCTTACAGACAGATGTAAAAGAAATCCAAAGTACTACCCTCGAAACTTCCTGCAGGAGATCGCTGAAACCCGGGACTTGTCCTACAGGTAGTGACTGCATTTTTTAAAGTGTAAGGAGTAGTCTTTAAAATTAAAAAAGTAGAAATTAAGTTCTTTATAAGCTGCTCTTGAATTATTAAGATTTAATACCAAAGGTGCTTATTTTCTGATGAAGTTGATGTTTTGCATAAAAATCTGTCTGGGGAGGAAGATTAGTACTATTACCTTAGTGGTCAATGTAGTTCTTGGAGTGGACTGTGCAACCTATTAATTTAATATTCTTATAGTTTATGTCCAGATTTAATGGCTGTTGCTTTGGAGAAGAAAGATATGCATCTCTTACAAATCTGCCTAGAACGGTTTCCAGATATTCCCGAAGAAGTTACTTATGCTTGCCTGAAAACATTTTTAAGGTAATTTGAAATCAGACTTTCCTTTTTCTCTTCACCAAGTTTTAGTCTATTTTTGTTTTCATAATCAGCTTCAAAGATTTTGTTATGTATGTTGATGGCATTCCTGTTTCTAAAGCTAATAATTAAAAATGTTAAATGTCTGAAATTTTCTTCCACAGCATGAGTGAAGCCCATCTTCAAAAAATAGATGTAAATCTAGATTCTGTGATCTGTTACATTGATGTTGAATTGGACAATAAAGAATTTAAGACTGAAATTGTAGAAAATGGTTTCAGTGCAGAGATGGACCAAGACATGCGTGATACCAAAATCCCAAAGGAAAACCAGTCCAGGAGTGATGGTGAATCCTGCCCTGTTGGACTTCAGAAGGCAGCATTGCTGTATCCTCTGCGTGGTGAAGGGAAGCCAGGGCATTGCATGTGCTGTGGATGTTTATATTTGGTATTGCCAAAAGGCACATCCTCTGTTATTGCTGAAAGTTTCTGAGTTCTCATAAGAGCAGTTCCTACTCAGTAGAAAAACTGTTTAAAATAGAAATAGAAACATTTAGTTTTTAGAATGTATCTACACCAATTTAAACTTAGTTTTATTACACTTCTGCAATAATTTTTCTCTGCTTAAGAGAAAAGGTATCAGTGCTTTGGATATTTGCCTGTTAAAACACATCAGGGAATTACACCATTGCAGTGGACAGAACTGTTCAAGTTAAATCTATCATGATGGTTCAATTGCTGTAGACATTTCATGATAGAAATAAGATTCAAATAGAACTTCTCTCAAAAACCTGGAGAAATATTTTCTTTAGAATTAAGTCTGGTTTGTAGAAACTGGTATTTTTTTCTGCAGTGTTATTCCCTTAATAGCACTGCACAGAAATGCTGTTCTCCATTCAGCTTACACTGAAACATTTCTTTTGCCTCACCTGAAAAACCTTCCAGCTCGACAAGCTATTGTAAGTATTTTAACATTAAAAAGTGTAAAAACATTTATCATTTCATGGGGAAGGGAAGAGAGGTTCTTTAAGTTATGGGAAATTCACCATTCTTTCAGGAGTCTTAATAACAAACTAATGCATGAAAATGAAATTAGGATGCCTAATAAGATTTCATATTAAGCAATATCACATTTTTCCACATACTTATATACATACTTATATTTTCTTGATATTTGTAGTCCTTGCTTATTTTAGAAGATGTAAGAAACTCTTTATGACTCAGCATACCTGGAAAATGTTCATATTCTGTTAGCAAGTAATAATACCTTTGCTTGATATAGATGCTTTTTAAGAAAGGAAAAAGACACGGTAATTTAGTCGATTCTGTCAGAAACAGAAGTTTAGAAAATATGAGAAACAAACTGTACAATCCCAAATGTAATACAAATCTAGATCCCCTCAGTTCAAGAAAAAAACCCCACCAAATTCCCCCACTTCTCAAAATCTGAAATACAACTTCAAGAGCTGTGTGTACCTGAGTGTGTATATGAGTGATTTTCCAGTGATTTTGGAAAAACCTTGCACATCAAAACAAAGCTGATCTTAGCTCTGACACATCTCCTAGAACAGTGATTACCCCTGAATGTAATTTACACTGAATATTGCTGAGAATTTTCAAACATCCAGCTATGGGTAGTGTAAGAGAACCATAAAACTTATTTATAATGTGTAGTATACAGGCATCTATGTTGCATTCAAAAACAAAAACTAAATTTTAAAAAATCCTTAAGAATATTACCATGTGCAGGACAAAACCTCTTGGTCTATTAAATGTTTGTCGTTTACAAATGTTCTGACTTTTCTACTTTTAGCTGTTTCTTAGGTATTTATATTACCTATATGTGAAATGCAGTGAAAAAGTTAACACCACTCTTCCTGGAATACGCTCTCCCACGATAAATCAGGTGAGCAGCTCATTCTGAGAGCTGTGTTTCCTTCAGTTTCTGGGGTGTGTAACTTGGTGAGTAGTTGGCAATATCTAAAGCCAGTTGACTTCCACATTCATTTTACAAAGTACTGTCTGTCAGTGTAACCTGTATGAAGTCAGATGTAACACTTTAACAATCAAAACCCAAATACACCTGAAAATATGCCTGAAAATATAAACCCATGCATTTTGCATTAGTAGTTAAATGTCTCAGAGTTCAGCTTTTAAAGCCAAATGTTTCCAGACTTGGAAGTGTAAGTGTACATTTCTTGTTTGTCTTCAGATCATGGATTGGATGTGCCTGTTGCTTGATGCTCAGTTCACTGTCATGGTGATGCTGCCAGAAGCAAAGGAGTTGCTTTCAAACCTGCATAAGTTTGTGAGAGCCCAGGTGAGTTGCATCTTCTGGGATAATTATTTGATTGTCAGTTGGATTCAGAATATAGATGTTGAGAAGGAGACAGACAACAATAAATTATATAGTGAATCAAATAATGTGTGTCCTCTGTATGCTCTGTCCTGAGCGTGAATTGCAGTTGCCTGTCTCATTTAGATTTCAAAAGCTGCTTTGTTTATTTAGTTTAAATATCTTAAACTGTGCAGAACCACAGATAGTTCCACAGTATGATAATACTTGAAAAGAATTAAAATGCATTTTACTATAAATGTCTCTGTTTTCAGGTACGGTTCTACTCTCAACTCAACAAGATTGAAGGAAGTTTGCGGGAATTACAAAGACTGAACCACCTGAGAGAATCTCAGACTTATTCCATTGAAGTTCTGGAAATCATTTGAATTTGAAATTCATTAACACATTTATTTTGTATTGATTCCTTTTATGACGAGGATGTATTAGCACTCCATATTGGGGCTGTCAAAAGTTGTTTTCTACATAGGAGGAGCTTGGTTACTCTGTAGTTACATGGGAATTGTAAGTTTGAACCTTGTGTATTAAAATCTTTTTGACTGGATGAGAAGCTGGATGTTTGCTTATATTTTCATGTAGAATTCCATTATGTGATCATGAGAACTTCCTAAAATACTACAATTCTTGGCTAAATATGAGATGGTTGTGGCAGAAGTGCTGGGGCCATAACTTGCTGTGGCTGTGTAACTTGGAAAGAGCTGCACACACAGTTAAAAGGCTCGAGTCACTTTGGAACGTGACATGTTTCAGTTGTATTTATACACTGTCAGTACCAAATGTATGTAGAAGTCTTAAAAAAAAAAACCCTGCAGTGGCAGCTGAATATTTATACAGAGGGACTTCTTGGAACTGGTAGTAGTTGCTTTCAATATTTTTGACAAGAAAAGCTATCTTGAATTTAAAATAAGAACATTCTTATCAGAATCAGTTGTTTTCTGTAAGCACTTTTTTAACTACTGAACACCTCAGCTTAGTTAATGTGACCTATACTGCTTGAATTCTAGCATTTCAAAGTATATCTTAGATTGGTTTTGACTCTTAGAAATACAAAGCAATGAACTAAAGTTTTATATAAACAACATTCATTGAAGATTTTACAGGTATCTGTTGAATTATTCTTGTGATGAGGCATTCACTTAAAGCTGGCTTGTTACAAGATACTTGTGGGACTATTCATCTGGAATTGGGAAAAATGGGACAAAAGCATAATGCTAGATTTCCTGGAGTCAAGTATAAGATTTTGTATAAGTATTGTACAAGTATAAGGATTGTTGGGGACAAGATAATCAGTATATTTTCAAAACAGCAAATACAATGTTATTTTTGCTTATTTTTACTAATGATGTGATTGAATATTAGTAGAATTCAGCATATCAGTATACTGATATACTTTGGTTTTCATCATCTAAATAAAACAGCAATTGGAACTACATTGAACTACCTCAGCAAAAGTCATGTACGCTCTTCCTTCTTACACCTGACTTCCAGTCTGCTGCTGAGCTCTAGTGTAATGTTACTCAGCAGTGCTGTGAAAACTGTGGAGCTGATTTGAGAGCTTAACACCTGAATGCTATTCCAAACACAAGTTATGAATTAGTTTGGAGTGAAGGACTGGACAAAAGCATCTCAATAATTTGAGCAAGAGCATATACTCACTCCTGCTGAATGCCATCGAGCTGTAGGTTAAGTTCTTTCCCTTATCCTTGGAGAAAGGAACCCACCCAGAGGACATCTTGGAACAACTGGGCTATTCATCTTCTCCAAAGTGCCTTGTGAAAGGAGGCTTTTTCTCCATCTGTCCTAAGGATGGAAGCAGGGTAGGGCCTCCACCCAAAAATTCCTCTTCCTGCTGTATTCAATTCACTTACAAATATGCTCATTTAACTCTACCAGCAGACTCCAAATAGGAACTCCAAGTTCCAAGTCAGTATGTTCTACTCTGAGTGGAATGGACAAATTTTGGGGTTGGGGTTGATTTCTCTGTACTGAGCTGTGTCTTGGAAAGGACTAATTTATATTCTGTCCCTGAAGGTAACATACGTCTCTGTGTGCCTGTTTCTCCACCTATAAAAATGAAAATTATTAAGTCCGATTCATTAAGCACTTCCACATCACCAATTGATAAGGGATGCAATTAAGAGACCAGATACTCTGGTTCACAGTTCAGAAGCACATGATTCTCAGCACCTTTGATTACCACACATACACAAAACCCACAGTATTTTGGAGGTGATAATGCTCTCACAATGCTGCAGGCTGTATGATTGGTGCAGTAGGTACACTAGGCACCTGTGCTAGATTCTCAGTGTATAGATGGCAGAATGCACAGGTGTTTTTTCCCATGATACCAGAAGGAGATAATGGAAAATGTGTGTCTGTGTCTTCATGTATTTAAAGAGTTACCACAATCCTCTGCAACCTTGTTAAGAGGTAGCAAAAATCAGCCTGACATAAGCAATCTAAAGGTAACTTGGAAAGGTTCAGAATACAAATTGAGTAGAAAGGTGTAAATGGGGTTGGTCAATGTTGGCTGCTGCTGTGTGTATCATCCTGTGCTTAGACCAGGGCTTTGAGCCTGTGCAGCTGCAACACTGAATATAAAAGAGCTGCAGATAAAAAGCTAGATATAGAGTGCAAATTGGGCTAAACCCTGCTGCCAGTGTTGTGTGCTTGATCCTGTGGCAGGTTTGTGGGTCTAATGAAGTGCTCAGCCTGAGCAACAAGTTAATGAACAAAAGGACTTCAAAAATTCCTATTGAAGAATACAAATTAAATGACACATTGGACATGTTGCTGCCATGTTTGTGCCATGACCAGTGTTGGGTTTTACCTTGCTCAGAAGCAGGAGATTGAAAGAAATGAACATGTAAACAGACTGATTTTCCAATGGTAAGACTTGTGTCTCTGAAATCCTGAAGTTGTCTCGATCTAGCAATGAAAAGGAAAGCTGGTTGTAAGAAATACAAGATGTTTGTGTGCCTTGGGCTGGCTTTCAGTTTGTACTGCTTTTGCTTATGACACTGATACCCTGAATTCAAGTGGCAGCATTGGAAACCCAACTGTGCAACTGTTTCTGTTGGTTTTTAGCTCTTTGTGGGCTTTGGCAAATGAGACAACCAGAGAGAATACAAAGCAGACAGAGCCCATCTCTCTCCTAGTGCTCCAGAGAACTGTGGAAACAGAGAACAGAGAAAGTGGATGGACAAAACGGTGATGCTGGGCCCATATGTGATCTGTGTTTGCTTTACACGGGCGATGGCTGTGCAAGGGTGAGCTTTAAAAGGGGTTTAACAGGTAAGGAGTCAAAGCAAGGCCCGAGATGAGTGTCAGTGGTCAGGGGAGCTGCTTGATGCCGATGGCGGAGGGAAGCCTCTCCCGAGGGGACACCCGGGGTTCTGATTTGGGCGGGGAATGAAAACCCCCGTGGGGAGCCCCTGCCCGGGGCCCGGCGCGTACCTCGCTCAGAGCTGTTCCCGACGGGCCCGTGGGCTCCCTCGAGCTCTGGGAGAGATCCTGGCCACAAGCCCAGCGACTCTGGTGTGGGGAGAAGGTGAGTCCGGGGACAAGGCCGGCTGAGGGAGCGGCGGTGTCGGGACCGTGAGCTAGGGCGGGGGGGGGGGCGGGGGGCGGGTGCCGGCGGAGGGGAAAGAGATAAGCGAAGCATAAAGGGGCGAGGAACGGTGCCGGTTCTCTCGGCCGGTGCCGGCTTCGGATTCGGGAAGGGGTCGGTGCCGATGTCGGCGCCGGCGGTCGGTGCCGGGGTCGAATCCGGAGCCGCTGTCGGTGCCTGGGGTCGATGTCGATACCGGTGTCGGATCCGGTCCGGGTTTGGTGCCGGTGTCGGGTTCGGGGGTCGCGGGGCCGCCCCGTCGCGGCGGCTCCCTCACGGCCGCGGCGGGCGCGCCCCCTGGCGGCGGCGGGGGGCGGGGCGGTCACGTGAGGCGCTCGGGGCCTGGTCCCGCTTCCCCCAGTCAGCGCGGAGCGGCCGAGGCGCAGGCGGGGAACAAGATGGCGGCCGGCGGCGATCCGGAGCGGGGGGCCGGCGATCCCCGTGGAGCGGCGGCCCGCTCGGCCCGGCCCCCCCCCCCGCCCCCGCCCCGCGCCCCCCGCGGGGCGCGGAGCTTGCCCGTAGCCGCCTGTCCGGACTCCGAGCGCCCTCCCGAGCCGCCCTTCCCCTCCCTTCCCCCTCGGCCAGCGCCCAGCGATGCGGGGCCGGCGCGGCAGGCCGCCCAAGCAGCAGCAGCCGGCGGGCCCGGCGGGCCCCATCGGCGGGCTACGCTCCCGGCAGCGCGGCAGCAGCCGCGGCAGGTGGGCGGCCGCGGCCCAGGCGGAGGCGGCGGGGCCCAAGCAGAAGGGAGCCGGCGCTGCCCAGGCCTCGTCGCCCGCCCCCGCCTCGCCCGGGGGGGGCGGCAAGAGGAAGGCGGGCGGCGGCGGCAGCAGCACCCCCGGTGGGGGAGGCAGCGGCGGTAAGGGCAGGGGCAGGGCCGGGGCGGCAGGAGCAGGGGGAGGAGGAGGCGCAGGAGGCAGCTGCAACAGCCAAGGCAGGGCTGCCTCGTCCAGGAGGAGCATCAGCAAAGTGGTGTACGACGATCATGAGAGCGAGGAGGAGGAGGAGAGCATGGTGTCCGAGGAGGAGGAGGAGGAGGGAGACCCCGAGGATAACCAGGACTCCGAGGAAGAAGAGGAGGAGGAGATAATGGAGGAGGAGGACGACGACGACTCTGACTACCCCGAAGAGATGGAGGATGAAGACGATGCCAGTTATTGCACTGAGAGCAGCTTCAGGAGCCACAGCACCTACAGCAGCACCCCAGGTAGAGAGTCCGTGGGCGAACTCAAACAAGTCGAGGGCACCCCACATGCTCCCTCTAGGTTGGCAAATACGGTCCGCACTCCTATGCGAGGATATGAGGGATGCGAGGATGTGCCCGCAAGCACTCCTAGGGAGAGGGGTATGCCAATTATCACTGGCAACCCCGGGGACGCGGGGAGCATTGGAAGATGCTCACAAACGCATGCACGGAGAGGAGCAGGGAGGGCGGGCGGCACTTGCTGGAACAAGGGGATGCTTTACAAATATTCATGGGGAACCTGGTGACCGCAGAAATGCGCGATCCACCAGGACGTGTTGCAAACAATGTCAAAAGTGTTGTGGAGCATTCACTTTAAATTCAAAAATAAGGGAAACGAGAGGCATGCCTTGCAGAGAGGTCTTTTCAGTTAAATACAGGAAAGGCTGGCTTGTGCTTGCAAATACAACTTCATGTTGAAAGGAAAGGAAGCACATGTAAGTTGAAGTGGCTTAAAAAACCAAAAAACTAAACACCGAGAAATTTCAGGCTGTTGAGATCAGAGCTCTAACTGGATTCAGCATCTACTGGCTTTAAGACAAAAGTAGCTTTCCAAGGAGGGAAATGAGGTGCATTGTTCAAAATGGAGATTGCATTGTTATAGTTTGGGGAAAAGTGCACAGGGCCTCATTGCAAGCATGTAAACCTAGTTTGAGTTCAACACAAAGATTAAAAGGTGGAGGTTGAGTCAGAGGTCTTGCATTTAAATACTACGTTTATCTTAAGATATGGCAACCTTTAAAACTCATGTTGGGGTTAAAATTCGTTAAGTATTATTGTGATTTTTTTTTTTTAATTCTAGTGGAAAATTTGGGAAATTTTTAAGGCCTGCATTTCTGTTTGTCCTTAATTGGTTCATTCACCAAGCTTCAAAAATTCTTTTATTTAAACTTAAACACTTTGTATTTATTTGAACTCATTCCAGAATGGAGTTCAAGCTTAAATTTTATTGTTTTTTTAAATTTTATTTATTTTTAATCTCTGAACCAGGAGAGTAGTTCAACTTATAGGTAACCTGTTATGATTTGGGCTATAGGATGGCAGACACTGCTGTTGTTCCAGTATTTGGCCGGTTTGGAAGGGGGGAGGAACAGGTTGTTAGTGTGAATGCATTTCATCTTAATTAAAAAAAGGAATGTAGTTCCGAGTAGTTAGCTGATGACTTTTCAAAAGGGGGAAGTTCTGGCTGCTAAATATGTCATTCGTTTTTATTTTGGTGAGTTAATGATATCAGCTCCTTCTGTGACTTCAAAGTAGTACTTTAAAAAGCTCTGTATGTTTGTCTATATATTTTTTTAAAACTTATATCCATATGCTCCAGAACCTAAATGAATCAAAATAAGTACATATATTACTAAATTGATTTAGAGATAATTTTTAAAATGTTAGTTTACCTGTTGCAGGAATGTCCTGCAATCAAATTGAAATTTTTTGAATAAAGATTGAGATCTGGCTTCACAGAAGGAAAAAAGGTCTAAAATACTCTCTTGACTTTAAACTCTCCATTTTCTGCTTAGTTGCAATACCTTTCATTTTTATTACATTTTTGGGAGTGCTTATGTCAGGGAAATAATATTTTTATGATTTTAACTGGCTAGGTCTGGGTAATATTTTTTACATGAGCATCCAAGTTTAAAATGAGTTCTGCAGAGAATGGGTGTATGCCATTTTTCAAATGTGCTAAGAGTTTTGGCAAATCAGAAGATAGCTCTCTCTGCATTGTTGTACAAGCATAGACAGGTTTTATGTGGTATTTAGGTATATCAGAAACCATTTTGATAATTTATGTTTATTTCTAACTTGGTCAGGATGACTTCAGTTAAACTTTCTTAAATGCAAGTGTAAGCATTTTTATCCTTAGGTGCTTTTGCTCTCTACTGAGTTTTTGAGAGTTAAAACGTTTGTGTTGTTATTTTGGCAAGTCACGGGTGTTTCTCATTAGTTCAGTGTTTGCCTAAAGGTTTCCCTCCCTCCTTCCCTCTCTCTCCCAGCCGTGCTCTTGCCCTTTTGCAAAGAAAGTACAAACTTTTCATTCAGGCAGCTCAGTCCGTGCCTCATCCTGGGCAAACACCTGCTTTGGGAGCGTGGCTGTGCAGGGGTGGCACTGATGGAAATCTCAGCCTTGTCATAATCCAGCAAGAGATGCCGGGCATCAGAGCAGCATTAACAGGCAGGGAAAGGTTTGTCTGTCATCAGGATCTCTGTGTCTGATAGGGGCCAGTGCAGAGAGGGGGTCAGAGCAGGGGCGGGGTGCAGAGTTGTGTCTCCGGTGTTCCTTCAGGGGCTGCAGAGCTGTTGGATTCTGGGTGAGCCAGAGTTGGTTCTTAGCTGTGTTTAGATACGTGGGGGAGGCGGTTATTTCATATCTTTGTCTTCGAGCCAGCAAAGTGTAACACAGGGACAGAGTTCCTGTGCTGAGCTGGAGGGCTCAAAGGAGTGTCTCCTCCCTTTGCTTGAACTGGCTCCTGACAGAATTGTGCAGGTTTTTTACCCAGAAGAGAGGATGAGCATTCCTTCTCCCCTTACCTTCCCTCAGTCAGTGCAATCTGAGTTACAGCCACTTCCAGGATGTACTCTTAGGGGCTGAAGAGTGTGAGAGCAGAGTACTGAATAATTGCCATCTCTGTCAAACTCTCCTGCCAACCAAGCTTTTACACATAAATTACATCCCACTTAAACGGGGGTATGGACTTGCTGTAGTTTTTTCTAACTTACATTGTTCGTTGAACAATGAATTAAAAGATCACAGAGCAATGTCTCTGGCCAAGAAAGCCTCAGGTTTTATGCTCTGATGGGGAGCTTGTGATTTATCTTGAACTTAGATGTAGGAGTACTTTCTACTATAATATGATAGTAAAATTAATATTATTATAATATAAAATGATACTCTTAAACTATTTAAAGAAGCAGAATCTTAGATAAAATGTCTTTAATATATACCACTTAGTCATGGTACAGTAAAAATATACTGTGTGAATAACATTTATTTCCTTTTATTCTGCTGGATGCACTTTTGGTAGAGGAATTTTGTGTGTCTAATGTCCCTTCCCTCTCACCCCTTTGCATCCCCAGAAGGTGGAGGAACTGTTGGGACAGGTATCCTGTGTATACTTGTATCACTAAACATTTTTGCCATTCCCTGTCCACTGTAATTTCTACTTGAGGCTTGTCACTGTTGCATTATAGTTACTGTTTTTCATATGTTGCAGAATTTTGAGAGAAAGGTTTAATCAGGATGCCTAGAAGTCCTTCATTTTTTGTTTATTGATTTTTTTCTTCATCAGAAAACTAGTTTTAGGAGGAGCTACACATCTAGTTTTCAGCTGAGATCATCATCAATCTGTCAAACAAACAAATGCACAACACTGGAGTTGGGAGACAAAATATTTATCTTAAAATACATTAAATAATACTTCTAGTTGTATTTTGCTTGTCTGAGCATTTGTGGGGGATTGACCATTGCTTCTGTTAACCCGTTACTTCACAGCATGCTTTTATCTTCAGAGTGAAAGAATTTAGCTGGGAATCAGGTGCTGCATTTTGTGTGTCTGTAGTAATTTTTATCTGAGCATGTTTTCATGCTCTTGAAGAATTGTCTAAATGGAGACACTGAGATACGATACTAAGATATACAGCTTCTTTTGTCTGCCGTGGGAGAAGATTTACCATCCTCCCAAACATCTTACCTGGGGTACCCCCTCCTCTAAATTAAACCTGGCATGCTTTTATTTTACCATTTAGTAATCTGCCCCTGATTTGTGCTCTTGAGGGAAGGATCACTAGTTCATCATGCCAGTCTTGAAAAATGTAGGAGACGATTCATAACAAAGAAATTGTTAGAAGGCCAAAGGAGTAAATCTGAGGCTGATCCTGCTGCATTGACTTGTAAATTGGCAGCTTATCTGAAGAGAGCTTTGCCAGTCATCCCAGAAGCTCTGAGCAGCAAATACCTCACTCGCCCCTATCAAAGTATGTGTGTTGTAAAAGGCAGTGTGCTGCCGATGACTTTATTGAGCAAACTTTTTTTGTAGATATGCAGAAAAATTCTGTAAGTGCTCATTGTGTTGCATAGAACAGGTGTAAAGTGAATAAATGTGGATTTTAGTAGATTTGGGCTGGCTCTCAGGGCTCACTAACTTCTTAAATTAGTTACTGAGTGTGTCCCAAGAAATTGTCTAACTGTTCCTGAGTATCATTTTGTTTGTGCTGCCTGTGGTTTTGTTGGTTTTTTTTTTTCTTTTCCTGGGTTCTAGGCACAAAAGGGTTGTGCCTCTGAGTCCTTCTCAGAGTGATCTCACCTGCTGCTTCTCTTGCATTTGCATTAGTTATCCAAATGATAAAATGGTTCCATAGAACATGGGTGGGTTTGTATTCCTGGCTCCTGAGGGAGTGCTGATGGCCATAATATTGGGAAATTAAATTATCAATGTAAAATCAGTCGATACCCTAGTTTGATTTAAAAGTGTACTGCTGACAGGTGTGCAAACTGAAAAAATAAGCAGCCAGAAGTTTTAGTTTAAAAGGACATAAAGACCTACTTTTGTACAAGGCAAGGCAGGAGTAAAACTTTACTTAGGAACACGTTTGAGAATTTGTATGATGTGAGTGCACTCAGGATCTACTCTAATAACCACTGATTTTTTCAACTTCCAAAGATTTTTTTGGTGCTTGGAATGCCTAATTTTTAATGTTAGTTTAGTTTTTACATTTTTATGTTTTATTTATGGCTGATTTTTAATTTTCTCCAGACTAAATAAATAAATTTGGGTTAGGTGTGATTACTGTAGAGTATTACTCAAATTGGAGCTGCACCTACAAGTAGTTACAAATGCATCTTACTCGTTTAGAATTTTTTTTCTGGAAGAGAATGTTTGACTTGTGAATATTAGAAACATGATTATCAGGTTGGCATTTTTAAAAGGGAAGAAAATGTTTGTAAAAGTCAAAGCCTTTAATTTCAGCCCATCCCAAGAAAAAGATTTAGATTTTTCTATTTTGACACTGCTTTTCATAATATATTCTTATTTTATGTTAAACTCATTCATTTTACTGCTGTTTTTTCTTTGGTGGAAGCTGAGCAAATGTTCTCCCAAGAGGTTGACTTTTAATTAAAGAACCAGTTTGGATATTGCTGTGGCAAACATGCAGCTCTATCCAGTTTCTGCATTCTGCTGTGAAAGGAAGGAAAGAACAAAAAAAAAGAAAAAAAATTCCCTTACACGTTTTTATCAACTGTTTCCAGTTTTCTCAGTGATATCTAACAAAAGCTCATGTGTTGCTGTACAGTCCCATTTGAAGCGTGCCTGGTGCAAAGCAATAATTTGGGACAGCAAGTGTGTGTTTATTAAAACCAAACCAAAATAGGAGGGTCTCAGGGAGTTTGAGGGCAGTAAAAAGGCAAAGATTCCAGGAGGAAGGAAAATCTAGGAGAGGGCGTCTTCTCTAAGGAGTGCTCGTGCTCCCAGGACATCATATATAACTGCCAGCTGGTCTTTATGTTGAGAAGTTTTTGCAGTGACTCACAATCTGGAAAACAAAACCAGCCCAGTTCTACTTTACTAAAGATGGACTTTCATGTAAGAGTAGTGTGGTTTGACTTGGCTTGTAGAACTCAAAGCCAAAATTTGAATCTTTTTTTTTGGGGAAAATTGAAAGTCTTTTCTGGGGTCAGTTAGTGGAGTGTGACTGGAGGGGTGGGAGTTCGTTGTCTATTTTTCCCCTTCCTGTGACAGATTGCTGAAGTATCTGAAACTCCTTGGTCTCTTTTTCTTTCCCCAATGCTCCTACCAAGCTTATTCTCTCCATGGCAACTGTGAGCAGGAGCTCTGAGCTGGAGAGCCCAAGTGCTGAGAAATGATGAGGAAGGGAAAGTTCTGAGAGAAGTGAAATGATACCAGTTGTGAACTTTCAAATCAAGAGAGAGTGGAGCCAGTGTTTGTTTTTTAGGTGAGACCAATGCAGCCACCACTCTGTCACTTTTTAAACAAGACAGTAGTTCTAGCAGTATATTTGTTCTATAGGGCCTCCATGCACCAGTCCAGTACCTGAAACTTGTTGGGCTGAAAGGCTGTGTTTGCTGGAGGGGAGAAGTGTTTAATGTCAGTGAGACAAGGCAAAACTGGATTTGTGTGATTTTTGTTAGCCTACATGTGTATGGTGATTGTACACAACTAAAGCTGAAGAGCATGAAAGTCATTTAGTTGTGATACATTCTTTCTGTATTCTGGACACTGATGTTAGTAGTTTATTCAGATACTCTGTTTGCATAAACCAGCAGATATGTTGAAGATGGTTAAAATAGTTTTAAATTCTGTATTCTCCTGTGGTAAAGATTAGGTGTGACTTTTTCTTTTCTTCTTTCAGTCTGTAAATGAAAATGAAGACAAGGTGTTTGGTTCTTTTAAACTCTTTTTCATTTCTAAATTCTGAAAGGGTCAGCATTTGAACCAAATAGGTTGAGTAGATGCAAATAAAAAATTAAAGCAATGGTTTTTGGAGTAATTTCTGGGTTTGAGTGTTCAGACTGTTACTTGAGTAACTTAGTTTTATTTCAATTATCATTAGTGTGTTTGCTTAAATATTTGTAATATAAATTATTTTAGTAGATTATCCTAAGTGTAGACTATAATTATCAGTATCTATAATTAAATGCCATGGGAATAGAATTGTTTACTCTTTAATCTTAATTACAAGCAGCTCTTCAACTATAGCATTCAAAATAGGGACAGGTAACCACTGCAGACTGCTTCAGCACTTGGGGAGAGACAACCAGTGAAGGACTTGCCATTTAAAAGAAGCTTGTGCTGGATAGAAATGCAGTACTCAGACACTCCAGGGGATCTGGATCCTCTCAATATTACAGCTGTGGCAGCAGGAGGCTATTGGCAAATCAGTTATTTTCCACCAAATAAAGCTATGGAATTTGAGTAGTGTAGAAGTGGACATTTTCTGCCTTTGTATTGCCTCAAACTCGGAGGTGAAATTTGATTCAGAGACTTAGTTAACATGCAGAAACTATCTCAGAAGTATCTAATTTGCATTAATAAAACTTGAGTATGTTTTGGGAAACTTCAGTGTGGGTAAATTGAGAGTAGATTTCTTGAATTTACAGTAGTCACGTGAAAATTCAGTTCCAAGCCTAGTCAGTCAGGTGGTGATGCTTAAAGGAGAAGTAACCTGCCAGTGCACCTGCTCTGCAATCCTATTGATGGTTTTATTTTAAACAAAATAGTACATACTGCAATTTCTGTTTGAAACAAAAATTCCCTGTGGGGGCCCAAATTACTGACAAATGACAAGAAGTTAAAAAAAAAATAGGTTGTCAAATCCTAGTATCTCTAAAATAATTTAAACTAAAGTGTTTGAAGTGGCCAGAGTTCTTTTTTGGGCTGTGGGTTTTTGGTGTTTGCCACTGAATGTAGAATTTAAGTATTGGCCCACTTGCCTCATGAAAAAGAAGATTGTCCTTGGAAGTGAAAAGCTTGAATAATTGTATATGCTTATTGTAGGGAGACATTTTTCAACTTTTAAGGGATTTTTTTATTTTGTGTGTGTGTGTTTATGAGGCACAGTTGGGTAAACATGGACTGTGATCTTCAAAAACCCTCACACAGGAGGTGGAGCTGCTCCAAAGCACGGTGAGCTGTGTGGGTTCTCAGCACACCGAAAAATCAGCAGTGAAGACAGGTTATCCACATGACCAGTAAAATACCAACATTTCAGCTCAAAAAAGAGATTTGTAGCACTTTAATATCATTATACCATATTCCATTGACCTGCACTTTTAATTTCAGTTGAACAGCCACTTGCAATGCTTCAAGATTTATGAGCACCATGCAGAGAATGTCCATCCTTTTCACTGGAGGTTGTTAGACTGTTTGGTTTGTTGATTTGGGCTTTTGAGGTTTTTTTTAAAGGTGTCTGAGTGTTTCTTGAGATCACAGTTGATGTATTGGCCAGTAATGCATTTAAGCACAAATTGATTGGAATTTCTGAATTTCCAAATCATACTTTGTGACTCTCTTCTCAACTTCAAATTCTCTTCAACCCCAGTACAGAGAATGTTAACAACAAATTGAAAGTGAAATTGGAAAGAAAAAGCCAGCATAGAAAGATTTTAAGTACTATGCCGTCAAGTCATTCAAGAAAAATACAGTTTCTTTCTAAAATATTCTGCATCTTTGAATACTTGCCTTTTTAAGCTCTGGAAACCAGATTATATTTAGTTGAGAATTGGTCAGAGCAGTTCAGTGTGTGAAGAGAGAAATTATTTGAGCTCTTGAGCTGTGGTGTGTGGTTTCCAGTGTGGATGGGGAGTGTTGAGGTGCACAATATTGTAATGTGCTGCAACTGTGAGGCCTAACACAAATGAAGCACACATTTTGTAATGCAGTCTGCTTTTCCTATTGTCTGTTCTATCATTGCTTTTGAAGTTTCTGGTTTTTATACCAAAACAAACATGAAAATATATAAATTGATTTAAGTAGGAGGTGGTGTGACTAATGCAGCCACAGGGTTGCATTGTGCTTGCACCAAAGTACAATTCTTTATTATGCTATTATGACACATTTATATCCTGATAACACGTTTCTTCTAGATCTCTAATTGTACCTTTGTAAGAGGAAGTGTTAGAGATTAACTTTTTCAGAACATATTAGGAATTGTTTTAAAGTTCTTTTTTTTTTATTCCCCTCTTAATTTCATGTGACCAATACACAAGTGACTGAAAGTTGCACCAGTAGATGTTTTGATTATAAACTTTTTTTGCTGAAGGGTTGTAAAGCACGGGAACAGGCTGCTCAGGAAACTGGTGTAGGTCATCCCTCCCTGGAGGTCTTCTGAAATGTGTGGATGTGGCACTTGAGGACATGGTGGTGGGGCTGAGATGGTTGGGCTTGATCTTGAAAGTGTTTCCAGCCTTAATGATTCCATGATTCCGTGGTTATCTCATATGAAAGAGACATCAGCAAAACTGGTATTTGGAGTCCATTTTTTTCCAGCAGTGGTCCTTCACTCTGGTTTATCTTTGTCTTGGGGAGATTTGTCGCTTCTTATTAATTCAGTTAAATTAAAGCAGGGTTAACGTCCTTGCCACTCTCTTTCTCGATGGGCTGTTTTATGGCTTTACTGACAGACACATTTTTCTGATACAGAAAGACTCCTGGTTGATAGCTCTGCTGGCTTTTGTGGTACTTGGACTCTGTGAGGGCCATCAGTGATTTCAGAATATCTGTCCTGTGGTGGTAGTGTTGTCCTGCATGGCAAGCTAGGACTGCAGTGTGGAAGGAAGCTTCAGGACCCCAAAGTAGTTTATTGTGTGAGCCTGTCTTCTTTTACTTTGGAGTCTTTTAACTGAACCAGCTGTGCCTCATGCATATATGATTTTGGATCATGGTGATAGAAAAATTGAGTTTAATCTAGAGAATACTTGTTTTGTGCCTGGCTGTGAAACTCCTTTGTCTATGCGTGTTTGCCATGATTAAACATTTTCCACTGATTAGTGCAGAGGCATGTTGGAAGACAGTCATACCAGCATTCCTTCATTTTCCAGTCAGAACTCAAACTTCACTAAACTTGGAAAGTTATTTTAATCCACAGATGAGGTTGACCTGTTACTTCTGTAATGGAAACATCTTGCAGTTCATCTTCTGTATAGTTTGGGTGTGTAATTTGTTGTATAAAATTGCATTCTTTAACATTGGAAAGGGAAAGCTGTGTCTGCTGCCTTCTTGTCATACCAGTCTAAGGGTTGATTTATTTTTCTGGAATCATTTGTTGTGCATCAAGATATTTCATAGAGGTAGCTTTTCTTTCTGGTAGCTAATCTTTTTTTCCCTTTTCAATGCATTAATGTTTTAGTGATGGTGTTTCAGGTTCAGCAGGATCTGTCTTAGCAGGTTTTCTCCCACATTAGAGTTATTTTCTGTATTTCCGGGAGTATCAAACGGGGTAGGGTAGGTTGAACAAATGCCACAGAGAACCATTTCCATTTAATGGTAACATCCAAGCTGACTGGAACTCACTTTATCTCTTCATTTCCTTGGAACCTTTTGGGGAGGTCTGTTATGTGCAGAATTTGGTTAAGAAATTATGAAAGTGAATCTTAAAATTACAGACTATTGGTTGACACTCTTCAGTGTCAGAACAGACAAAGTTTAATACATGTCCCATTTTAATGAAGTGTGTGGGAAATGGCTGCTCTGAATAGCTGCAGTTTTTCTTTGGATTTCCTCTGTGCATGAAATGCATCCTGCTGACACTTGTCTATGGACAATGGATAATTTTGAAATTTAGTTGTTGACCAGAATCTTAGTATGCTTAGTAAGAGGACCTAAAACCAGTTTTCATCTCAGTTCTTGGATTAAACCTATATGATGGTTTATGAGATTTTCTCAATTTATTTTTTTCTATAAAGGGAAATAAGTTTAATGAGTGCATCTAAAACTTTTAACTGATAGGTGAGAAATAGTTGCATGTAGCTGTTTATTTTGCTAGAAGATTAAAATATTTAATCTGTCAGGTAGTGTAATTTTCAAAAACTTTCCTCTTTTGTTTTTCCTTCTGCCTGGCATCAAGGATAGTGGAATTCAAGGGAAGTGTAGTATCTTATCTGAATTGGCATCTGAGACTGAATTAATTATGTTCAATGTCTTTTCTATTAGGTAGTAAAACAGCTCTTTAGATTAGCTTTTACTGGTAAACTTTGTCCTTCCATAATTTTGCCTCCTCATTCTGTGGATATGGCTCCTGTTTTATTGAAGTGTGAAGGTGGCGTGGGGTGGGTTTTTGTTTGTTTGTTTTGAGAAAATGAGAATTGTTGAAATGCTTTCATAAAACATCACATTTACCTTCTGGTTTTGGTTTGTAGGTAGTCAGGAGAAATATTCTAGTTAGAAAGCAGTGGACAACATGCATTAGGTTCTCTTTTGTATTTTAATTTGGTTGAAATTGATGTCCTAAGACATCTGCTTGAAATGAGCTTTCCTGGATGCCCATGCTGGATAGGAGAATAACTTGCAATCATTTAATAGAAAATATCTGTTTGGAGCTTGATGTTTCAGGTTTAAATTAGTCATGCTGAATAAAAATGAGAAAAAAATATTATTTTGGCTGCAGGAAATGTCTTTCTTTTTAAGTAGTTTAAACAATTACATTCCTAGATTTAGTTTTAAAGTTTCAATAGATGTATATTGTACAGGAAATGTGCAATACTCCTGTATGTCTAAAGCAAAACTTCAAATATCTTGTGTTTTATTTTCATACTGTTAGTTAAAGTATAAGATGATTAGCTGAGTTAACACATTTATGTAACTGTGAAGCTTGTGAAGCCTTAATTTGCATTAGTTCAGAATGTTAGCACATTGATTGATGATAGATGTTTAAACACTTGTGTTGACCTGTGAACAGCAAAATTCTTACCGTTGTTTTTTATTCCAGGTAGGAGAAGACAAAGAGCACATCGTCCTCGTTCTCCAATATTAGAAGAAAAAGATATCCCACCCTTGGAGTTTCCTAAATCCTCAGAGGACTTAATGGTGCCTAGTGAGCATATAATGAATGTTATTGCCATCTATGAGGTACTAAGGAACTTTGGCACTGTTTTGCGCCTCTCTCCTTTTCGTTTTGAGGACTTCTGTGCTGCTCTGGTAAGTCAAGAGCAGTGCACACTTATGGCAGAGATGCATATAGTG
The DNA here is from genome assembly GCF_049639895.1 of Pseudopodoces humilis. Lineage (NCBI taxonomy): Eukaryota > Metazoa > Chordata > Aves > Passeriformes > Paridae > Pseudopodoces > Pseudopodoces humilis. The sequence continues at coordinate 3,361,070 of NC_142220.1, forward strand.
CTGTTAAAAGCAGTTTTACGTGAAGAAGACACTTCAAATACTACCTTTGGACCTGCTGACCTCAAAGATAGCGTTAATTCCACTTTGTATTTCATAGATGGAATGACGTGGCCAGAGGTTCTGCGGGTATATTGTGAGAGTGACAAGGAATACCATCATGTTCTTCCTTACCAAGAGACAGAGGACTATCCTTATGGACCAGTAGAGAATAAAATCAAAGTTCTGCAGTTCTTAGTGGATCAGTTTCTTACCACAAACATTGCACGTGAGGAGTTAATGTCAGAAGGTGTTATTCAGTATGATGATCATTGTAGGGTTTGTCACAAACTTGGGGATTTGCTTTGCTGTGAGACTTGCTCGGCCGTGTACCACTTGGAGTGCGTGAAACCCCCTCTGGAGGAGGTGCCCGAAGACGAGTGGCAGTGTGAGGTCTGTGTGGCACATAAGGTACCTGGAGTGACTGACTGTGTGGCTGAAATCCAAAAAAACAAGCCATATATCCGACACGAACCTATTGGATACGACAGGCATAGGCGGAAATACTGGTTCCTGAACAGGAGAATCATCATGTAAGTTAACTAATCATTGCATAATTTCTGTACAATAATACTGTGTTTTTAATACATCATGTAAATTACTGTTGCCATCTTTAAATTGTTCTTTCTTCAGATAAGGCTGTTGCTTGTTGTTTTGCAAGGAGATTACTAAAGACCATGTAAATAATCCATATTTATCCAAAATTAATATTCTTGTAATCTATACATAAAAAGGACATAAAAACAGGGTCTCAGGCTTAATATTAATGTGCTGAAAGCACATGAATGTGAGGAAAAGAAAGGGAATGTTAATGACAGCTCCCCAGTTTTTTTATAAGTTACTGAAGAGAAGTTTGATTCTTTTTATATTACACGGTGTGTAGGACACTACTTGTGGTCTGCAACCTGCTTAAGCAGTGTTTGGTTGCCGAATTCTGGTACTAGGTTGATGCTCTGCCTTTGAAGCTGAAACTTTCAGAGATGCTCAAAGGGATTCACTGTTACTAGAAATGCAGAAAATGTTGCATTGAACATTGTTCTGTAGTGCTAAGAAAGTCACCATAGCAAGTCATGCCTGTCTTCAAGGGAGGTACTGTGTGTGTTTCACACAATTACCTGCTACTGGTTGGTCTCAAGATACAAATGTACCTCAAAATATTAATAGGAATCAAACCATTGCTAGTGAGGGCATTGTGCCCTGGATTTTACCTGAAAAGTTGAATCTGAAATTCATTTTTCACAGGAAAATGGCTAAAGATCAGTTTTCTCATAAAAGACTATTCTTATCTAATTGTTCTCATAATGGAGGAGAAATAATACTTAAGTGAAATCAGTGCTATTGTTAAATTAGGAGAAATAGAGATTTTAGCAGAGCTCTGAAAACACAGAAACACAGTTTTCCATTCAGTGTTACAGAGAAAATAAACCACAGCTGGGTACCTTAACAGAATTTCATACAAAGCAGGTTACAGTGAATGTTAAGATAGTAGCCAGCGTATTTAAAAAGGGACTGTGAGGTCTGCTGATGGTGTTCCATCTTGCAAAGAAGACACTTCTAAGGGCTCATGGTATTCCTTTAAAATGTGGGGCTGTTTCTCTAGGGTATTGTCAGCTGATGCTTTAAGTATTAATTATCTCTGCTCTGTTTCCTGTGTTCTTCTTTCATGTTTGTAAAAAAAGAGTCCATGTTTGATCTTTTTTAGTTTCTCTGGGTTATAAATGTCACAGTAGTGCCAAGTAACCTTTCAAAGGATGCAGGGAATCTTTTATACTCTTCTCCTTTTTTTCCTATATATATATATACTCCATGTTTATACTCAGTCACATGCTCCACAGTAAGGGGTGGATCATTCAGGTGGTTCACCAGGATGCAATGGGCACCCGAAGCTGTTGATATCCCAATTATTCCATTGCTTCATACAGAATTTCCTACCTTTTGTTTTCAGAAAATGTGTTGAAATTTTGATTTTCACAAAAAGTCTCGTTGTGTAGGACACAGCTAGGATTGTTTTTACTCTAGCTACTTGTGCTTAAATAATTTATGGTTTCCTCTGCTTTGTTTCTGTATCTTTCCCCTCAAAGTCTTCAGGAAAAGGCTGTTCTAAAGATGGGTTTGTCTTCACTGCTCTCCTGTACTGGCAGAGGTTTGGGAATTAATATTAGAAAATCCAGATCACTCAGGAGTTGATTTTGAGATAAATGGGCAGACTTTGTTTCCTCTCTCTATGTAGGCAGATAGATAATTATTTTTAACCAAACTTGATCTGTGAAACAATGTTTTTTCCCAGTGAAGTGGAGTATTTGATGTTCAGAAGGTTTTGATACAGGCAACACTTCAACATGTTTCAAATGAAAATGAATCATGCAGGTGCTTTGTGAGCCTTTGAAATCTGCACATGTGAGAGTTGTTTCTTTCTAGCACACTGGTAGTAATTTTAACTGCATTTAGAAGAGACATCTTCAAAAGCTAAATATATTGAGTTTTTAAAAAACCATTTTGCATTCCTTATAGGTGTTCTGTGGACAAATTATTTCATAAGGGGGCAAAAGTACTACACAACTTAATTCCAGGGAAATGTAACTTTAATAACTCACATAGATATTAAACTCCATAATTCCAGTTTTTAAATTCAGTGAGCATGCTGTATTGCAAACACAACTTTTTGCATTTATTTATTTATTTATTTATGCCTGATATCTTGGATGACTGAAGGGTAACTTAAGGGATAACTGCCAAATGTTAAAACCTGAGATCTGTGAAATTATATCATTGTATCAACTTTATTAAAATGAATAGTGTATTCTCCAGTGCCATATGATCATATTTATCAGAGGAAACTAATAGATCTAAAAATAATCTGCACAAATACTGATCTGAAATCCTGCCCAGGAGGATTAGAGAACTGAAATCCTAAATTCTTGATGGTTTTGTTTCTCAGAAGGGTTTTTAGGGCTTTTTACTTCTTCTCCCCTCTCCCCCTTTAAATGTCATAAATCAAACCTACTGCTGGTTTCCATACCTTTTAAATGGTTTTGTAGACTTGTTTCCTAATACTTTTATTTCCATCTCTTGCCTTTTTTAAGCCAAACATTGTGGGTTTGTTTCTCTTTTCCATCTCTTCTGCTCTGCAAAGATGGAAAAGTGGACAGTGAAGTAATCTCATCATGAACAAATATCAACAAGATTAAAACAAAAAACAGGCCAAGAGCAAATTAATTCCTGACATTTTTGTTTCAAGCTGTTTACAAATTAACGATGATGCCTCTGGGTCAATTGCATTTGTTTTACTTGTGAAGATTATTTCTGCAAGTTATTAATTCAGGAAATTTGGGACTTTGACTTGCATTGTCTTTGTAAACTACTGCAGTGTTTTAACAAGTTTATCTTTATAGAAATATTGAGATGCTTTGGATTTATCTATTATATGCAGAAGATAATAAAACACTGTTTGGCTTTCATTTTGATAGCAGAAATAGGACACACATTGTTATTCCTGAGTTGTATGGATCTTCCTCAACAGTCAAAAGCAGTTTCAGCTCTTTTTTCTGCAAGATTTGTCATGCTGTTTATGTTCTTAGGGGGTTCTCCTCTGTTTTCTCCAGTTAATTAACAAGGGTTTGGGTCTTAATTTGAATAGATTGCTTTAAACAATTTCCTGAATTCTTCAGTTTCCAACTGTATCATCATGGAATTCAGGAAGTATCTGCTACTACTAATACTAAGTATTTTGCTATCACCTTACTTGAAAGTTTTGAGTATCTTCTGTGTTGCTTTTATCAGTCTTTAAACTTGTCTCTGCAGCCTGCCAGTGAATAGTTCCTGGCAGCCAAGGAAGCTGAAAGAGGTAGGAAAAGCTCATGTGATTCTTTTCTCCCTCCTTGGCCTCACATATTGTGTATGACTCAGCTGAGTCCCCTGGAGTTTCTGCAGACCTGTCCAGCACCAGGCTGGCAAATCTGTCTGGACTGTCCGAGAAAACCATTGGGATCTGCTCCTTGTGCAGCCTTGCATCTTTCCATCTTTTTATGACAGCCCCCCTGATTTCTTCAGGGGGTGAAAGTCGTGTCTCTTTACTAAACGTAAAAAGATATTCAGGGAAAGTTAGCTGGAATTATATAATTGTTAATTTTAGTCTTATCTAAGTTGGCCAAAATGGATTGCATGGAATGATTTCTGCTGTGCATGCCCAGTCTTCCCCTGGCACACATCTGAATCTTGGAAAGAAGTCTGGCCAGAGATGAGTTTGGTGTAAGCACACAGATCAACAAATTTGTGCCGTTTCACATTGTGGTTTTTCAAGTGAAAACTCTTTAATTCCTGAAATTCTCTTGCTAAGGTTGTGATAGTCTTCAATTCAAAGCAAACTTTATGCTCAAACCATGACATAAATGAAGTAGAAGGGTATTAAAATATTCTTGGATAACCTCATTGTCTGTTTCTAGAATATTATCTGAGCAGTTCTTTAATGGGCAGGACTCAAATCACACATGGAAGGATTAGCTCCAGGTGCTTTCTGCAGAATACTCTCGGTGGTCTGGTGTCTCAACTCTGCACACTGAGCCTCGGGGTTTACTGGCCTGCAATACAGCAAACCTTTACTGGTGCTGGAGACATTTTCTTGAATTATCCAGGGAAACTGAAAACAGCAGTTAATTGCTTTTCAGTTCAATGGAACCTTGCAAACCTAGAATAGAAAGGGCTGATGGAGAGGGAAAAGCCAGATGCTGTTTGGGATGTTCAGGTGACACACATACTCACCCTGGCTGCATTAGTGCAGCTGGAGCAGTCTCAGATTTGCTGAATGGGGGGGAGAAACATGAAAATGAGAAAACACTTGGATAATAACCATCAAAATAGAAGCAATGTGTACAAGCTGCTTGTCTGACAGATGAATGCAGGCACAGCCTTTCCTCATGGAGAGATGAGAATGTATTGTCAGACTTGATCTCAAAGGTCTTTTCCAGCCAAAGTGACTCTCTGATTCTATATGAAGCATTTATATTGTTGCATATCTAGGTCATATAAGAGGATGTATAAATGGCATTATCTCTCTAGCAAATAATCCTGTAACCGTTACAAGAGAGGGGCTCAGAATGAAAGGTTCAAGTTCCCTTTTTGGTCAGTTAAGAAATGGAGTAATAACAGCATCACATTCTACAGTCATGTTTGTCAGGAGCACAGCAGCCTTACAATTGCTGCTCTGCTGGGGTCTTGCACATCCTTGGATGCTTGCCAGGGAAAGCTCAGAATGCACCCATTCTCTGTTCTTTTAAGTTAAGCATTTTATTTCATCCTTTTATTTCCTCTCACTTTGTAAAACTTTATTCTTGCATTCTCATCTCCCCTTCCCTCTTAGTTTTTGGGTATTTGCCTTTATCTTACTCTTCCGTGTCTCTTGTTCACCACCAGTAACGAAAGTGCTGTCATCCCTATTGCTGTTAGTAAATAACTCTTGGTTTAGAGGAAACATGGTTTAAACAGTAATTTTCCTTTAACATGGAACTTTACAGGCCTAGAATATTCCATAGAGCCAAATGATTGTCAGTGTTCAGCTGTTAAATTTTGGTGTGTTGTGTGTGACAGTCTTCCTGAAATCAGCTGTTTTCTGAGAGAACTTGTCAAACTTAACAAGTTGGTGTGGTTAAAACTAATGGAATGTGGGCAGTTTAAAGGAATAAATGGTAAAGCAGAATTACTTGCTTTTCATGAGCAAAGGCCTTTATGAAAGAGATGAAAGTTTCTTTGCCATACACCACGTTTTATCATCAAAACCAAAAGTCTGTTTTGCAATAATGGTTGTGACAAGTTAGTAGTTGAATTTTGTGTAATATTACCGTTACTAACTTCACAACCACCTTATTTCAATTGTGTTCTGTTTGAGTTGCAGATATTAATTGTTTCACAAATACAGGGTTGAGAGGCAGTAGATCAACAACAATCAAGTTGCCTTAAGGTTGTTTGTCTTTCTGAATCCCTGAGGCCAATTTGTGCCATTTTTAATGCATAATCCATGGGAAAGGAACCAGTAGAGAGGAACCTGCAACAAACCCCAAAAGGGCAAACCTTTGAGATTCACAGTCAGCTTCCCATTGCTGTGAGAACTCTGGCTTAGGGTTCTCAGTGAGCCTCAAGCCTGCAGTGCTGGAACAGGGGGTGCAAGTGCAGCAGTAGTTTAGTTTCTTCACCCAGGTGAAGGCCAGGCTGGGCAATCAGTGGCACCCACGTGGTGTGGGGAGCACTGGGATGTGCTGTGGAAATGAGTGGACGGGCTCATGCCAGCCTGGGTCTGGCTGCTGCTGCTCCACAGGATGGATCAATCCAAGCTGAAATCCAGCAGCTGCAGAAGCACTTGGAGCATCCTCCCTGTGCTCTGCAGCCTCCAGGCGAGCCTGTTACCTGGGATATTGATGGAGCTCCCTTGGGTCCATGGCCCTGCTGAGGTGCTGTTGGCACCAGTAAATCTGGCCTCATGGGGTCATGGAGTACTGCAGATTAAAAATGTGGAAATCCCTTGATGTTTTCAAAGGGGTTGTATTATGACTCATCCCTTACTGGTGCTCTTACAGGTGGATGCTGTAGGATGCCAATATAAAATATTTTATGAATGTGACATTCTATACTTTGAATTTTCTGTGGTTTTTCCTGAATACGCTGTCAGAAACTACCATTATGGATTCTGGACTAAATTACTCCTTACAGAAATAGTAAATACAATGAGAATGCACCTTGTTGTCAAATTGGACAAACCAGTTTTAAGGAGATTTCAAAGCTTTCCTGAGGAAGTTGTCATGAGAACTGAGGGGATGAAGAAAGGGAAGGAAACAAGAAAGGAATATTGATATTAATAAACCAGGTGCATATGAGCAATGTGATTTGTTTATTCACACTCAGGTATTGACATTTCGTAGTGCTCTGCAGAAAGCAGGCTGATAGCAAGTTTTGTCATTTATCCAGATATTTTAAAATCAATATTTTTTAAATACTGCTACAGAGAGGAAGATTCAGAAAGTGAGAAGGATAAGAAAATCTGGTACTACAGCACAAAGATCCAGCTGGCAGAGTTAATTGAATGCCTGGACAAGGATTACTGGGAAGCTGACCTATGCAAAACCCTGGACGAGATGCGTGAAGAAATTCATCGGCACATGGATGTGACAGAAGACCTTACAAACAAAGCAAGGGGCAACAACAAGTCTTTCCTTTCTGCAGCAAATGGTAGGAATATTTTGTGTAATGGGGATAGATGTTGCACTTTGAATCAAATCTAGTTTATCTTACATCAGAAGCAGGATTTATGTCATGTTATTTGTGCTCCATGCCTCTGTAGGTGGTTTGTTGTTTTGGGCTGACAGCATGCTTTATATTGTAGATGAAATTTTGGACATTATCAGAGCAAGAAAAGGAGAAATAGTGGAAGATAAAAACACAGGAGATGAGGAAGCAGAAAAGGCCAAAAGTGATGTTGATAATGACCAGACAGATGCTGAGAGAGACAAGGAAGAATCTGGAGACCAGGATAAAATTGAGGAAACACAAAGTGAACAAGACGTGGAAAAAGAGAAAACAGAAGGTAAAGAAACTGACTGTGCTTTAACAGCTCCATTTAAGTGAAGTGAACCCCACATTTCTTTAAGTGTTAATGCGATACTTTCTTTGTATGAGTCTCCAAGATATTTCTGTAATAGCTGGTATTTGTCAGTTCCTTTGTGCTTGTATGTTGGAGTTGTTCTTGTTAAGTAATTTCACCAATTTTCCTACTTCTGTACAGCTGGCTCCTAGATACCCTGCCTTGAGGTACAGGTGGCGCTTACAGGTTGTGATCAACATGTTTTGTAGTAAGCCACATGACATAATTTTTAACTTTTTCCTACTCACAGTTGGTTTGTTCTTTGATTCTGAGACAATACCATCTCACAGCAAAAAAAAAAAGGAAAGGAAAAAGCTTGCTATTTTCCAGCATTATCAAACAAACAAAGCTGCTGAAGTTGCTTTCTATGGATGTTGCCAAATGACATCCTAAGGCATAATAAAGAACATCCCTAAAGTTTTGTTGTGCGTTTTACTATAGAGGCAACAGTCGTTGGGGATAAAAGTAACTCTGTGACCTCAAGCACTGATGACAACACCACAAATCCTTCTGCAGGAGAGAATAGTTGCTCTGAAGGGAAGGACGCAGTGGGGTGTCAGTCAGAAACCCTTGATAGCAACAACGTGGCAGAGAAGAAGGTGGCATCAGAGCTCCCTCTGGAACTCTCAGGTACAGAAGGCACTGTTACCAATGCCTCTGTAATTTGGGGAATCTGTTTTTCTCTCTGATTTGTCCACTAAAACCATTCCCAGCGTATATCACTCATGCTGTTTGCTTGCAGTGCCATCCTTTACTGCTACGTTGTCATTATTAACATTTCAAAGTTAATTTTCTTGCAACTAGTGCTTGAAATTTGTGGTTCTCCATGACATTAGCATTTGTTTTCATGCCTTCCAAAGATGACTACGGCTAAGCTTTTAATTTTCTATTTTCTGTTTATTTTATTTTTCCATAGTGATCTGTAATGATTGTTAGCATCCTCTCAAAGTTTATTTCAAATCTAATTTGCTGCTGGCTTGTTTATTATTTTAACCTCTCATTTACTGTGTAAATCACTAACAAAGCGTTTTCATTCACATTTATAAACCATTGCACTGAAATGTCAAGATTAAAATTGTCATGCTGGAAATTTTAAACAGATTTCAGAATTATAAGCACAAGCATTATTGTATCTTAACATGTTTTGTTCTGCCATGTCAGTGACTCAAAGGTAATAATATATACTATTTTAAACCAGACAATCTTACTTTTGCTTTAGCAAAATAAGTGGGAGTTGATTAGGTGTAACATAAACTATGAGTGTACTATTCTGGAATTACTTTATATTACATTTAGAATTATATTCTGTTACAGGATTTACTACATAACCAAATGTTATTCTAAACAGCTGATCACCATTAAAATGATCAGGATTTTATTCTCAGTTCTTAAAAATCTAGACATGTGATGTGAACATATTCAGTGTGTTATGTTTTAAGAACGGGTAGCAAACATTTTCTTCCTACAGAAATTCTTCATGCAGGCACAGTCTGCAGCTTTTCAACTTATGAAAGTCAGTGCATCCAAACTTTGTAATGAACTTTCTGAACAGGAGGACAAAATGAAAGCTAAGATTAATCTGTAATCTGCAAGCCTCATAATACACTTTTTAAGTATAGAAAATGTCTTCATGTATGAGACAAAATCCATATATTTTAGATACGTGAACAAATATTTTTGCCAGTTCTCCTATTTTTTATTCCCTTTTAAAGTTAAAATAACTGTAAAGGTTTAATGGAAAAGATACATATCCTGTGATTTTGTTTCAGACACCTTTATGGGTTTGTATTCTATTTTAAAGATTCACTTATATATTTATTATTATTTATTATACTTTCACAAGCACTTTTCTCCCACCAAAGCTTCTACATGAGTTATAAATTAATGGGCTCTTTTTTTGTAGGAAAGTATGTGTAGAGAGGGTTTTTCCTCATGTCTAGTTCACTATAATCACAGTGATGTTTGTGTTCTTACTATGAAATTTCAGTTTGATACTCTCAGAGAGCGAGAGAGAGATACTGAATCAGGATCAGTGAGGCAGTTACCCCCAAAACAGAGGGGGAAATATGAGTAAAAAGCAGAGGTAGATGAGAATGTCTGTTAAATGCAATTTGGATATTAATCTTGAGTAGGAGTCTGGTTTGGGTGCTTCCACTCTCCTCCAAACAGCAGCCATGGAAACAAGTCCATTTTTCCTCATAATAAATAGGGAAATGGATCAAGCAGTGGTGGTTTGTCACCCATTTGGCACAGTCAGAAGTTAAGATGCATTCAGGTTAGGGATCCTCTAAGAATTCCAGAATATTTACCTGATCCATCCTTCTGCTAGGAGTAGTATTTCACAAAAAACAGGTTTTGTTCTGTTACTTTTCTTAACAACATCAGAATCCCTGATGCTTTGGAAGAATTCTAGAAACAGACAGATCCTGTAGATTTTAAGCAGCTGAGCTGTCTCCCTTTGGCACTAAGCCCAGAAGACATTGCTGGGTTTGCTGTTTTGAGGGACTGGGGCTTGTTCCTACTGGGAGGTCAGAGGGATTTATTTCAAGGTAGCTGCAATTCAGCGATACTTAGTCAAAAATTCCTACTGGGACAGCACAACAGGTGGGGTGACAACAAAGTCCTCAGCTGCCAAGACACAGTAATGAGGACAGCTGAGGACGAGGAACCCATTTGAAGCCACATCAAGACCCATCAGATCAGAAAGGGGCTGATGTTTTAAGTGGGTTGATATTTAGAGCAGTGCCAATGGAACAGAAATCTGGGATTCCTGAGAATTAAGGTGTTGAGGAAGAGACAATCAAAGACCCAGTGGAAAACAAGAGAAACTGAAAGGTGTACACTCTGAGGAACAGCTAAAGCACAAGAAAATTAAAAGAGAAAATCAGATGCTTCAGGAAGACCAAATTTTATGAATTCTAAGTACAGAATGGTCTCAGGGTTATCGGTGGATGCATCTATAGAAAGAAAATTGTCTCAAATGAGTTACGAATATATTTTAAACACAGGTATGAAGTTCTTCAGAGATGTAGAAGTTGAAACTGCTTGAAACAGAACAAAAAATACTTTCATGGATACCGTGTTCTGAAGGGAATTAATATTTTATATGTGTTTCCCCCAGTCCAGCAAATCATGTTCATCTGCCTTTTTTTGATGAAAACTTTAAGAAGTTGCATTGATCCAATTCAAAAGCAGAAACTAAAACTGAAGTTGTTCTTTTGTAGAAGAAACTGGTCAGATGATCCCCAGCAGTGGCTCTGCTGCACCTCCACAGGCAGATGTTGAGAACAGCAGTGGCAGTGAGCTGGGCTCTGGCCAGAACGATTCCATTAAAACTCTTGATGATGCTGAAAATGCAGAGAAGGGATCCCAGGCTTCAGAGGACATAGGTAATAATAATAATAATGATGATGATATTAATAATAAGGATGATAAGGATAAAGATGTCTCCAACTTCCAGTTTATGCCTCTTTTCACTAAACTTTCTGTTCTTGTTAGTAACTTTTGTACATCAGTAGAAAACTTCCAATTCTTAAGTTTGTTTTAAAAGCCTTTTTATTCCTGGGCAGGAGAGAAATCCAATGGTGACAGAAGTGATTCTCCAGGTGCAGGGAAGGGCACACCAGGCTCGACGCGAATGCTCACCAGATTGAGAAATCCAGATAGCAAACTGAGCCAGATGAAAAGTCAGCAGGTTGCTGCTGCAGCAAATGAAGCAAATAAGTTATATAAAGAAACCAGAGAGGTTTGTGCACATCTTTCCAATATCTTGGAAAACTTAAAGAACTATAAAAAAATGGTCTATAAAAATGATAATTTCTTTAAATGATACTAAACTTTACTTAAAAAGTTTTTAAAAGTTATTTTTTCAGGTAATGGAGGTACTTTAAAGAAAAGACAGTGATAATAAATTAGCAAATGGTGAAATTGTATATCACAGGAACCTTTTTTCCCCTTCTCCTTTGCTCTTGCTCTCTTGGGTGCTCTCTACAAAGTGATATGACAGTGATCCAGTGCACTGATATAACTGTTTTGTATGACTGGTTTGTTTGTTGTTTTGATTCTGGTTTCTTTAAGTAGCCTGGTTTATCCAGGAAGGAACTGTTTGACTGTTGGGACTTTTTTGCAGTTGTCTCCATACTATTTGGTATATTAATTTTATTTTTGTTAACTGATTTTCCTTGTAAGTTAACATTTAGTGCATTTATTCACAAACCAATTAATTTAGTTGAGTGATGTTAGTGGAAGCCATGTTTTCGAAGTGCAGGATATTTGTTTGCTAAGCTGCATGTCTGAATTCTGTAACAAGGAGATGTTCACAGAGAGCTTACCTGAGTGTAGTGAAGCTGCTTTCCCAAAGCTCTCTCCTTCCATAGGCACAATCAGAGCAGCAAAACAGGCTCCTGTTTGGTCTGAGGAGTCTAGATGATGATTTTTTAATGTTAAAGTTGATCTAGGAATATCTTAACTCTGTAGACAGGCAGTGATGAAGTACATATATTGGTGTATTGTATAAACAGTTGTTTGCTTCTACAAACTGGTCCAGAGTATTTTTATTCTTTTACAGATAGACATTTGAAGCCTAAATCATAAATGAGTAAATAGAAGGAATTATTTTACAAATTCACTGAAAAGTTTCCAATATTTCTTTCTTAAGGTTCTGGTGGTCAACTCTCAAGGTGAAGTCTCCCGAGTGAACACCAAGAAGGACATTGTGATTAAGGGAAATATCAACAATTATTTCAAACTGGGGCAGGAGGGGAAGTACCGTGTTTATCACAATCAATATGCCACCAATTCCTTCGCTTTGAACAAGCACCAGCACAGGGAGGACCACGACAAGAGGCGACATCTCTCACATAAATTCTGCCTGACTCCAGCTGGAGAGTTCAAGTGGAATGGGTCTGTACATGGCTCCAAAGTTCTCACCATATCCACCCTGAGGCTGACCATTATTCAGCTAGAAAACAATATCCCAGCATCGTTCCTTCACCCTAACTGGGCTTCCCACAGGTAAATGAATAAATGGAAATACTTATTCTCGTGTTTTACTTGTGGTTTTGCTAGCAGTGTTACTTTGTTTTTTCAAATCTGTGATCTCCAAGCACTGTGCTTCACTATAATAAAACATCATCTGTGTTTATGATGGAGGCTGAAAGGTTTATATATTTGAGTATTACTACAGGAGTCTTTATTCTACCATTAAATCTTTTTAAAATGGCAAGCTATATTACTGCATGTATATGTTTCAGATCATTCTCTTTTTTCCAATTTAGGTCTAACTGGATTAAGGCTGTTCAGATGTGCAGCAAACCCAGAGAATTTGCACTAGCACTGGCTATATTGGAGTGTGCAATCAAACCAGTTGTCATGCTTCCCATCTGGCGGGAATCCTTGGGGCATACGAGGTAGAATTAATAAATATTAAAGTATTGTTGAATATGAGAATTTTACTTTGGATTGCAATTGCTAGTCCCTGTAAGCCTGTAAGAATTATGTTTAAATTGAGATAGTCATTCAGCACTTGAAGTGTATTTTCTCAAACAGAAACACTGAAAAACCATGACAGTATTTTTTATAGTGTCATTGCTCCTGCATTTGTTTTATCTGAGCCACGGTCTCAAAACTGCTAAAACTCTGGGAGAGTAGAAGAGCAAATTTCAACACTCTCAGTTCATTGGAGTCTGGGGTTTTTTTGTCTCTCATTTTGTCATAAGAACAGAAAATGAATGTGTCTGCTCTTAGACACAATTGCATCCAGCTGTGTTTGCCTCACTGAAATAGCAAAAAAAGTGATGTTCCTGTTACACGTAATACCTAAAACCTGATAGTGGGCATTCCTCTTAACTTCAGATGTTTAAACTTATTCAGAGGAATATTATGTGCTATTGACTTCTTATCTTTACTTGCAAGATCCTGTACTTAAATGCACTTAAATCTGTATGGATTAGATTACGCAGAATGACAGCGATAGAAAGAGAAGAAAAGGAGAAAGTGAAAAAAAAAGAGAGAAAACAAGAAGAAGAAGAAACAATGCAGCAAGCTACATGGGTGAAATACACATTTCCTGTCAAACACCAGGTGAGGGTTTCTTTTGTGGGAAGAACAAAGAAAATACAGAAACTGTTGATTTCTAACTCTTTTTCTGTTTTCATTTAAGCTTACAGTGTTCATGTCCTTGTGTTACTCCTACGTGAAAGTAGGAACCATGGCCATGTATTCAAACACATGATCTTGGTCTGAAATGAATTTGATCTGTGTCATGCTCTTACTGACACTGCCTGAGTGACAGATACTGGTCTGCAAATGCAGCCTTTCCTAGTAGAAGGTTCTAGGGGATTATTGGAATCTTGTCCCACTCCCTCTCCCCAAAACATCCAGCCTTAGGAAGGTTGTATAATATGATGGGAACTACTGTAGAAACCTCTTTATATCCTCCTACAGTAGATATTAACTACTTCTGTTGGAGTAGTTCTTTGCTCTACACTTGTTATAACAAGCATACAGGTTGATTCAAAAACTCCTATAATCTTTCAGCTTTTAGATTAATACAATTACATTAAAAAATTAGACTTTTAGATATTACTGTGATAGATCAAGTTAATTATCAGCAGATATATCTTCAGTTTTAGAACATTATTTCACAAATATACTTCAACTTGCTTGGAAAAGTGTACAAATGTGGAGTTTTTTTGAAGTATCAGTGAGTTTCTAAATGTAAACATTAATAATGCAGCAAATAGCATCATTAATATTACTTAAAAAAAAATATTTACAGGTTTGGAAGCAAAAAGGAGAGGAATATAGAGTAACAGGATATGGCGGTTGGAGCTGGATTAGTAAAACCCATGTCCACAGGTTTATGCCCAAACTACCAGGAAATACTAATGCAAATTACAGAAAATTACTATCAAGTAAGTCTGCATTGCTTACATATTTTTTAATTGCAGTTAATTTGTGTGTGATATTTCTTAAGGAGACTAGGAGTAATGTTCCAGCAAAGCTTTTGTGGATATAGGGTAATCTTGGTCAATGTAGCCTGTTCAGTTGTCACAGACATTTTGTAGCTACATTAAATTGTTTCAGTTTTGTTGTGTGTAATATTTGTGCATCTTTGTATAGCCCTATTTAAATTAAAGATAGATAAAAGTTATATAGAGCATCAAAACCAAAAAAAAACCATTTTAAATATTGAGAGGGTGTACATATATATATATATTTTTTCAGTAGTGCACTGTTTAATCTATGGTGTTAGCACTGGATGCTTAATTCTCTTTCTGAATTTCACTACTGGTGTGCAAATGAGGTAAACTAACATACATTCAAATGTGTCAAAGTACAAAATATATTTTGGATAATTGAAATAATTTAATTTGTCAATAGCAAAGAGTGAAGATGAAAAATGCAACTTGGATAAACGAAAAGGTGCACCTAAGGTAAAAACAGAGAAAGACAGAGCAAAGGATTCTCGAGATCCGCAAGCAAAAGACAAAGCAGATGTTTCAGAAACCTTGGAGAAAATAGAAGTAAAAGAAGAAAAGTTGCATGAAGACAAATTGGAAGTTGACACAATTTCTGAAAACTCAGATCATGCAAAAAATACAGGTGATAATCTTTTGTTATTGTGAAACTCACATTATTGCATGAGTAAAAGCACAGAACCTCAGAAATAACTAGTGAAAACCTGTGTAACAGGTTTTGTCAAGGCATCTAAAATGTCTCAGTTAAATGATTGCCTGTTATCCATTGTAGTAGTGTCTGAAGCTTTTGTTCCTTTTTTAATTGAAATCTATTAATATGCTAAAAGGTCCATTTATTTCTTAGTACTTAATGTAAAAATATAATTTGTATTCATTGTTGGGGAGCTCACTGACTCAGAGTTACTTCTTCTTCACAGTGGAAAAAGGCATCGATGGTGAAAATGATAAAGTCATCAAGGAAGAACCTATGGATGTGGATGATGTGAAAATTGAGTCCTCCATAAAAGATGAGGAAAGTCATTGTAAGCGGGATATAATCAATGTCAGTGAGGGATTTCATTTAAGGACTTGCTACAAAAGGAAAGTAAAATCATCAAAATTAGATGGACTCCTGGAGCGGCGAATAAAACAGTTTACACTGGAAGAAAAACAGCGTCTAGAAAAGATTAAGCTGGAGGCTGGTGCTAAAACTGGGGGCATTCAATCTCTGAGCCCCCAGAAAAACACAGATGAGCTCCAAACGAGGAAAGGAAAAGAAGGAAGCCAGTTTGACTCTTCTTCCCAAGATCAAAGCTGCATTTCAGGCAAGACCCAAGCCAAAGATATGGAGCAGGACTGTTTGCCCATCAGCAGTATCTCCTGTACCAAAACTGGGGATGAAGATGGACCTTCTTTGCCTTTGTCAAACAGGCTCTCAAAAGAGGGGCAGCTGCTGGATGAAGACTTCCGTCAGTCCTCTGAAGGAGACAGCTTTGTTCAGAATGATGGCAGAGAAAACAACCCTGAACCTTCGACTGCTGATAAGTGTCAAGGACAAGAGGCTCTTGGAGAGTCTGAGAGCTCTTTAGTGGATGGCTTGAAACAAACCAGTGCAGAAGGCCGAACCAAATGGGATGTTTCAGAAATAAATGAAAAACCCTTGAAACAAAAGCTACCTATTACCAGAGTGTCTCAGCGAGAACTTGAAAACTTAGGGCCAGTGGTACCTGAAAGCAGCTGTAGAAGAGATGCTGTGGCCACTCTTGAAAAACCAGACTCAGAAGGGAATTCTGAACAGCAAAGCAAAGATGCAGAAAACAATTGTATGATAAAAAGCCATATGGAAACCATGTCCTCTCAAGAAAGTGAAATGGAGGAAGAAATTTCTCCTGTAAAGACTGAAAGTAAATCTGAAAAGATTATATTTCACCAAAAATCAGCTAATAAAGATCTGGAATCATTTAAAACTGGGCTGATTTCTGAAAGAAACCTTGAAAGTCAATCTCTGGAGCACATGGATGGGGAAGATGATAATGAGGATTTACTGAGCTCTAAACTAACAGAGGCTAATGGTCAAAAGAAAGGTCAGGAACTGAAAGTGGAGACAGGTACCATGAACAAATATCTTGATCAGACAAATGTAAATACTGTTACTGACAAAAAGAATAATAAAGATGAAGAAACTGAGACAGAAAAAGAAAAATCATCATTTCAAATGAATGGAAAAGACAGTGACATTAAAGCATTGTCAAATGATGGCTGCTTAGTGAAAAATACCTGTGAAGCAAAGGCAGGAGGTGATATCGAACCAAAAGTAAATAATTTTAATAAATCCATTCCGGAACATGAAATAAAACCATTGACTTTTAAGGAATCTTCTGTAAAACCATTCATGAATGGTGACATCATGGGAGAGGACACAAAAGATAAAAATATCGTGGACTCAAAGTCACGACTGCAGAGTTCACCTGAGTCTGAGTCTGGAGAGGGTCTTCAGGCACTAGACGAAGTTTCCAAGTATGTGCAGAAAACTGAAGAAAATCAGCTTTTTCCTGAGAGATCTGCCAGTGTTGGCTCTGCTTCCCCACCAACACAGCCTGTCTGTAAAGAAAATAACCTGAACAGTGAAACAGAATCTATGGAAACTGAAGCAATTGAGGAGAAGAAATTTGCTCCATCGCCTGTAACCTCATGTGAGGGATCCAGCTTGCGCTGTCACTTTGCTGACCAGAATGGGGTACAGACATATAAAATGGAAAATATTAATGGAGAAAGTAAAATAAAAACTGTTATTACTGAAGTGACTACCACAACCTCAACTGTGTCCACAGAGTCCAAAACGGTGTACAAGGTTGCAGAGTCTGGAGCTGCCAGCAATGAGAAAACCACAGTTGTTTCCTCCACAGAAAACTGTGCCATCTCCACTGTCACCACTACCACCACTGTGACCAAGCTCACCACTCCAGCCACAGACACTAACTCTGATGTCATCTCTGTCCAGGAGCACAGTAAAACAGTGGTTACAACAACAGTCACCGATTCACTGACCACCCCAGAAGGCACATTGGTGACTTCTATGACTGTCAGCAAAGAATATTCCACAAAAGACAAAGTGAAGTTAATGAAATTTGCAAGACCCAAAAAAACTCGTTCTGGAACTGCCTTACCATCTTATAGGAAATTTGTTACGAAAAGCAGTAAGAAAAGCATATTTGTTTTACCCAATGATGACTTAAAAAAGCTGGCCAGGAGAGGAGGGATCAGAGAGGTTCCTTATTTCAATTACAATGCAAAGCCTGCCTTGGATATCTGGCCTTATCCATCCCCAAGACCAACTTTTGGGATCACTTGGAGGTACATATTTCACATTTTTGAGAAAAAGTCTAGGATGTGATGAAATTAATTGATTTTTTAAAATACAAGTGATAAACGTTTATTCCCAAATATGCAGATTTTGCTATTTATTATTCAGTTTTCTATATTGTTCAGTAAAAGTAGAATGGAAAACCTTTGTCCTGTTGGTTTGGTTGGGTATTTTAAGTTTATTTAAAAATATAATTTATATTCTGTCATTAGGTACCGACTCCAAACAGTCAAATCATTGGCTGGAGTGAGCCTGATGCTGAGGTTATTGTGGGCATGTCTCAAATGGGATGATATGGCAGCAAAAGCTCCACCCGGGGGAGGAACCACAAGAACAGGTATTGTTATTTTAAATTTCTGGGTTTTTTTGCAAAAGCTTTTGCTGTAAATTCTGAGTACTACACTCCCTCAAAGCATTTCTATAAAGGCTCGCTGTCAGCTGTGGCATTTGAATTTTGTTTGTTGTTTCTTTGCCTTGACTGTATTGGGTTGATTGGAGATTTGGCTTTATTTGTGTCTGTTATTAATGTACTGGGACTCATTTGTTGCAGAAACAACTGAAACTGAAATTACAACAACGGAAATAATCAAGCGGAGAGATGTTGGTCCGTATGGGATACGGTCAGAGTACTGTATAAGAAAAATCATATGTCCCATTGGTGTACCAGAGGCTCCAAAAGGTTGGTTTGTTAGTTTAGACATTTTACCCCCTCCTTGTAATCTAGAGAAATTAAGGTAACTGGATCTTTATGCTAATTCAGCCCATCAAGGGAGCAAATGCAGTTTGCCAGGAGCCGTTAATTTACCTACCAGGAAACAAATGCTGCATTTAACAAATGGACATGATTTCTGAAGCTGAAGGGCCTCCCTGTTTATAAAATGGGACAAAACATTACTAAATCTTGGTTTACATTTCAATTTCGTTTTACAGTATAGCTTAATGTGTGTGTTTTGACTGTTCTCTAAAGAAACTCCAACACCCCAGAGGAAGGGACTGCGATCAAGTGCCCTCAGGCCGAAAAGGCCAGAAACCCCCAAGCAAACAGGCCCTGTTATAATGGAAACTTGGGTAGCAGAGGAGGAGTTGGAGCTGTGGGAGATCAGGGCATTTGCTGAAAGGTAAAGTGAGCTTTTAAAGAAAGTAGTCTTCATTTGTGTGATTGTTAAATAAAAGTTCCCCTAGAGAACACAAACCTGGTCACTATGATCACTAGAAACAACATCTGTGTTGTATTTTTACTGGGCCTTTTAATACTGATAGTCAAGCTTAAAGTTACAAAGCTAAATTATTTGATGGTACCAAAATTAAGATATAGAGGTATTTCAGATTTGTTAGAACTAATATTATATTAATTTTTCCATGCTTATGATCTAACCACTGTTAAATGATAAAAGGTTATTACTGTAATGCATGGAAAG
Source organism: Pseudopodoces humilis (assembly GCF_049639895.1). NCBI lineage: Eukaryota > Metazoa > Chordata > Aves > Passeriformes > Paridae > Pseudopodoces > Pseudopodoces humilis. The sequence continues at coordinate 3,380,474 of NC_142220.1, forward strand.
CCTGTAGGCTGTTTTTGGCATGACTTTGTACAGTATTTGTTAAATACTTCTATAATCTGAAGAAAATGACTGTGTACAAGTAAATTGAGCCTGAGAATACTCAAGTCATAAGATGCATATTTTCAGTATCATGTGCTTACAGTTGGAACAACATTTTTGAGTCTCTTGGAAAGAATAATTTTAAATGTATGTTATTACATGGGTTCCTTGCAGTCTCAGATGTAATTATAAATTCCAGTTTTGATTAATAGTTTCCTGTAAGATGTTGCAGTAGTTTAGCATCAGGATATTTCAGTGATATTGCATGCAACTTTAGTAGTTTATTTTGAAATATTTTTAAAGCCATGACCAGTTTTTCAGTGATCTTCTGTCTTGATGGTTGGTCTTACGAGAGCAGTTATACTGGATAAAACAAAATGCAGTTTGGTGGTTGGATTTTATGTGGTGGTGTAACTTACTTTTGGTTGTGTCTTTGGCAGGGTGGAGAAGGAAAAAGCACAGGCAGTTGAACAACAGGCTAAGGTTAGTGAACAGAAGAAGGCAGAGGAGTTCAAGGCCCAATTGGAGGCTCAGCTAAAACACCAACGTTTGGCTGCCCAGCAGGTGGGGAGCTGTTGGTCGTCCCAGCAGTCAGCAACTGCCCTGCTCACCACATGCATCACAGCCTGGGAAATGAAGTTATCCCTTGCTTATACCATTTCTCAAATAGTTCCAACTGCAGATTAAGCCATCAAACAATGCTGCTGCCACTGTATACATTTGTTATATTGAAACAGGGTTAAAGCAAAGGTTTGTTCTGGATTGCCTGGGTTTTCCCCATGTTATTTGTAACACTTTAGAAAGGTTTAGTTTGTTTCCATTTTAAAGAAGGCTGGGAAGCACCCATCTCCAGGTAAGATTCTCAGCGTTCTGTGTGTGATGGAAAGCTGTCTTGGAATACAGCTGACTTGGGAATTCAACTGCATTTCATGCTTCACTCAAATTGAATCTTTTGATTTTGTTCTATCTTAAGTTATCTGAGTTAAGCCCACTGATAATTTTATTTAAATACATGTAGATGTGTATTTGTATTTATATTTAAATGTATGTAATTAAAATTAGGAAACCCGATGCCATGGTTGTATTTCACATCCATTATTAAGAACTGTGTGTTTTCTCAACTTACTCCTTTTTCATTTCATCTTCCCTGACAAAAACCCATTAGTAGTGAACAAGTGCTTCTGATTTGTGGGCACTACTGCAATATAGTGCTGGAATTTAAATTAGATAAATACAGAGATAATTCCAGTAACATGGGAAAAAAATGTTAGATTAGTTGACATTTTAAAAGAGCCTGCTGATACATCCCTTCACTAAGGGACTCTCTAGATTACATATGCTTTTTCAACAGTTACAGCACAGAAGTTCACTGGGTAAGGTAAGGGATTTTGAACCTAATTTTTTCAAGCAGGCTGCAAACTGGATTTACATTTAAAAGAATATTTTTAAAAATTGCATTCTGAATGGTGAAATAGAATTATACAATCTGGTTTTTCTGTAATTGGCAGGATCTCAGTGCAGGAAGCTCTAAATTTAGGAATGCTAATAGTAAACTCTGTTAATGATGGTGTACCAATTACTGACATAGATGCATGCACATGGTCAAAACCAAATATAGATTAATATTTTGTGAAGTTTTTTTAATCTTTATGATTAATCTGAGACAAATTAATATGTTGGGGAGGTTTTTTTAAAGTGAAGCATGCAGTGAAATTAGCATAAGCCAAGGATTTTCAAGTTGCTATAACAGAAAATTTCTGGCTGTGTATTCTAAGCAGATCCGTAGTTCTGGAGGTCAAGGAGCCTATTCTTGAATCCCCTACAGTTTGAACTAAAATCCTGCCAGAGGCCTTTATCTCTCAATACTGGGTAGAGACAATGTTTATGTTGTAAAATCTGAAAATACTAATTATCTCTATATTCCATTTTTTTTCTAAATAGAAACGGCTGGAACAGCAGAAGCAGATCCCTGCAGGAGGTGTGGTCCCTGCAGCCACCACAGCCAGCAGCACTGCAACCACAGTCTCCACACCACAGAAAGTGGTGGTGGGCCCTCTGACAGGCCCCGTCCCCACGGGAACCAAAGTAGTGCTCACCACTAAAGTGGGGTCTCCAGCTACAGTAACATTCCAACAGAACAAGAATTTCCATCAAACTTTTGCTACTTGGGTTAAACAAGGCCAGTCTTCAACAGGTAAGGAATTATTCATTGTGGAAGGAACGTTGCTAGAGATCATCCTATGTATGCATCACATCCCATATACACATCACATCTTCTCCAGATATGCAGCATTATTACATTTCTGGTTATCTTTGCTCTTAACTCTTGCTATGCCAGAAGGACGTTTCTGAGATTATACCTGTCTAGTTTTTCCTTGTTCTGACTTGCTAGAAAGTCTCATTTCTGCCCTGTCTCATTAATTACTGGCAGTTTTCATACTAGTAATCATTCATTAAAGCATTCTATGGTGTAACATACTGTTTCCAGAAAAGAACCTTTAGCAAAGAAAGCATGACACATTAAAAAAAAAAATAAATGTAAAAGTAATCCTGTAGTTTGCTGTCTCATACTTGAAAAACAGTCATTTCATTGACTAATTATTCTGCTCTAAACCTGCCTGTTCTGTGTGCCTCAATAGCCACTAGCACAGCTGCCACCTCAGCCACAACTATTGCCAGCACAGGGCAGACCTTCCAGCTCTCAGGCAGCCCAGTAACGATGGCAGGGAAAGTGATAACTAAGCTGCCACTCCCTGCAAACAGCAAGATTGTTGCCGTCAATGTGCCATCAACTCAAGGAGGTAGGGCAAAGGGAACTGAATAAAAACTGTATTCCAGTTTGCTGCTTAATTCTCCTTTGACACTGTTTTCCCAGTGAAGTAAACTGTGACGTGAAGGGGGAAAAAATATTTTATATATATAAATAAATACAAGTTTCTACAGCTTGTTCCCCCTGTGTTGCATATTTGTGTCTGTAAGGGGAAAAGTGCAAGTTTTTTGACTATAAATTATTCTGCATTTCCTAGCACAAAATCAGGAGCTTGATTTTAAACAATGTGGAATGAAGCATGCTTTTTTTTTTTTGTTATCTAAATCAACAAAGCAACTTTCGTCACAAAAATATTAATGCCTACAGCTGCTCTTCACTGATGAGCAGGAGTTTGGCTCCAGACTAAGATTATCATTTTTGATTCTTGCCTCAAGAAGAGGACTTAATGTTTTGAGATTTGTGAATGTATATTGAACAGAAAAGCTCAATTCTCCATCTCCATGATATTTAGCATTGAGTAAATCACAAAGGCTGCAGATTTTGTATTGAAATTTCTTAGGTGACAGGAGAAGCATTGCCCATTTTCTTCAGCACTACAGTGTTGTAGGTGAAAGGTGTTTAAACTGCTCTCCTACATTTGAAATTAATCAGATTATAGCTTTTAATGTTTGTATAACACTAATTTGTGGCACCCTGTCAATGCAAGAACTTCTTTGCAGTTACCATCAAACTGATCTTTGTGAAGATTCACACTTTCCTTAATCTTTTCTAAAATACCTGTTTCTTAACTTAAAATGTAGTTGGACTATTGACAAAGTATAATGCTGCTTCTTTTTACAATATGACAAAGACTTGCCCAAGAAGTGTTGAAAGGCTCAAAGGTGTTCTAGAAATCTGGAGACTTGAGTTCTAAATGCCAGCCTGGAGTTGCATTTAGTTCTTTTGCTGGCCATTATGTCATTAATGAATTCTCAATTTTTCTTTAATTAGGTGTGGTTCAAGTTCAGCAAAAGGTATTGGGTATCATTCCATCAACTACAGGTGCAAGTCAAACCTTTACTTCATTCCAGCCAAGGACAGCAACTGTAACCATTAGGCCAAACACCACAGGGACATTAGGAACAACAAGCACTTCACAAGTAAGATGTTTTTCTGGTTTTTTACTTCAAAAAAATATGGATACATAGACTTCAAGTTATTGGCGGATATTGAAAGTTCTGGCTAATCACTTTTTAATGTTTTTGGCTCATCTCAGCAATGGTGTGTATGGATCCTTTATTCCAAAGAGGTACAAGAGTTCCCTCCAGTTGGGAAAATTAGAACACATGTGGAAAAACATTCAGGGCATGTTCCAGGGGTTTTTTCCTCAAGTTTACAGGTGGTCTCCTCTTTGATGTGCACAGGTAGTGCAGGGGACACCACTGCGCCCCGGGATGACGGTGATCCGGACACCACTGCAGCAGTCCACCCTTGGCAAGACCATCATTCGAACACCTGTAGTGGTGCAACAAGGTATTCTGCCAGCCAGTAGGTTCACTTTAATATTTAAATACCTAGTGTGAAGTCCATGGTTTGTTTCTTCATGAGTTCCTTGTTGTGTCGTTGTGTCCCAATGCAAAAATCCCTTGTTTTGATGCTTGACTAATGCCTTTTTCAGCTTTTAGATATGTTTGTTGGAGGCTTTGTCAATTTTATTCATCATTGACAGTGGGAAATGTAGTACTTAAAATTAAGTCCATTCATGGAGGGGGGGAGTGGAGGGGAAGGAGGAACAAACACAAAAAAAAAGCATAACACCTGAAAAACCCTAAAAACATATAGAGTAATTGTGCATTGAGAAAACCTTTTTTTGTATGTTTTTTCTTAAAGAGAAGCTCAGTGTTTGAAGTACTCCATATCCATACAACCTTAGTTAAAATGGGAAATATTTTGCAGACATTTTTCAATCACACAAATGGTTTGTAAAGAAATTTTATGTGCAAACTGCAGTGTTTGCTTTGCCTATCTGATCACCATCACACCCCATTGCAATTTGTGACTTGGAGGTTTGCTGTGCTTATGGGTAAAAAGCTGAAAATGTATTTCTTAACTCAAATTTTTCTCTCACAGGTCAGACACAGCAAGTGGTGACTCAGATAATTAGGGGTCAACCTGTGTCAACAGCAGTTTCTAGTACCAGCACAGCTTCTTCCAGCACTGGGCAGAAAACCATCACGAGTTCTGGAACAGCCCCTCAACAAGTTCAGCCACAGACCCCAGCACCACCCCCTCGCCCTCAGCAGGGCCAGGTGAAGCTGACAATGGCCCAGCTCACCCAGCTCACACAAGGACAGGTAAAGCACTGGACAGCCCTGGGTGTGGAAACGTGCTAACACACATCCAGCCTTTACATTTCAGCAGTGTAGTGCCTCTGCCCTTAAAGTTATGTCTGGCTTCATTTAGGATGAACATTGGCATAATTACAGACTGAAAGCAGCTTAATTAGTAAATAAATATAATAAAGAGTAAATACAAAGTAAATAGTTTTAATAGCAAAGTTTTAACTCTTGCTTCCTGTTGTATTTCCAAGTAAGGTAACTGGCATCAGGAGTGTTCAGCAGCATGGAAAAAAAATCTTTAATAGCAGTAAGGGACATAATTATTCTGTATGGCCTATTTTGTAGACATTTAGATCATAATTTTGATTACTTGACTTCTGATTTGATGTGAAGATTTAGTTTTCATTCATGCTATCCAGAATCTCAGAGGAAAAGTTGCAGTATCTGTGAGCAGAGGAGGAGAAAGTTCTTACAACTTCTGCTCAGATCATGAGGGTCTGTTGGCAAAAAATAAGTTGTGAGTCAATTTTTGGGTAAAAATACATTTCTGTGATTTACCACAATATCTGTTCATCAAAGTATAAATAATCTATATAAATTATTGCAATGTTCAGACTGCAGGTTGTAAGATAAGGTTTTTTGTAGGTGGAACAAGACTTGGATTTTAAGCTGAAGGGAAGAGTAGGTTTAGATTAGATACTGGGGGGAAATTCTTCCCTGTGAGGGTGGTAAGGCCCTGGCACAGGGTGCCCAGAGAAGCTGTGGCTGCCCAGTCCCTGGAAGTGTCTGAGGCCAGGTTGAATGGGGCTTGGAGCACACTGGGATAGTGGAAGGTGTGGGTGGAGCTGGGTGAGCTTTAAGGTCACTCCCAACCTAAACCATTCTGGGATTCTATGAGTTTCCACACCAAAGACTCAGAGTTTTTATATTCTGTTCTGTGGGTTCACAAAATGTGTAACTCCAGCCCAGTCATCTGTTGGCAATAGAATTGTTGAAAGAGTCCTTGCATATTTCATGATCTCAAATGCTAGTTATGGATTTTAGGAGTATGGTATGTGATAAAAATATTGAATTCTGAAATTCACAGCCCTAACTGTTCTGATTTTCAGCAAAGTCTGTCTAAGAATTATGTCACTAATACATGAATATTAACTTTTTTTTTAGGGTGGCAGTCAAGGCTTAACTGTGGTAATTCAGGGACAAGGTCAAACTACTGGTCAGTTACAATTAATCCCTCAGGGTGTGACTGTAATACCTGGTCCAGGACAGCAGCTTATGCAAGCAGCTATGCCAAATGGTACAATTCAGAGATTTCTGTTCACCCCACTACCAGCAGCTGCTACTACAGCTAGCACAACTACAACCACCGTTTCTACTTCAACCTCGGGTAAGCATTGTTCTGTTCAGCAGAAAAGCAGCTTCAGTTTCATTTGCATGGGAGTATTTATGCAGCTGGAGGTTGTCTGTTACTGCAGTAAATTTATTGGAAGTGTATTGCAGAGCTGAGTTCCTGCATAGAGCTTTGCAGTAGTTCCAGAGGGTTTGGATTATCAAGGCTCATAGCCGTGCCATTTGCAATTAATAGACTGTTCGTTTGTGTGTTCACAGCTGCAGGGGAAGCGAAGGCGGCTCTGCAGGCGCCACCAGCACCGGCCGTGCCCGCGGGACAGGGCCAGCCCGGTTCGGCCGCGGCACAGCCCGCGGGGGCTCAGCCCCAGGGCGCTCAGCCCGACGCCCCGAGCCAGCCCGAGGCTCCTGCTGACTCCACGGCCCCCAGCGAAGCTCAGCCCTCCAAATCTCCGGCTCAGTCTCCAGCCCAGGCTCCGGGGCTCTCTCCAGCACCAGGCCCGATGCAGCCGCTGCCCGCGGGCCTGCCCCCAGGCCAGGCCCAGGCTCAGCATCCAGCTCAGGTGCAAATTCCAACCCGACAACCCAGTCCAGTGTGGCCCCACGCTCCCACACAAATTCCAGCTCACCTGCAGCAACCACAGCCTCAGGTTCTGACCTCGGGCTCAACCCCTGCAAGCAGTCAAAGTTTAAATCAGGTTCCTGTCCACTGCCCAGCTCATCCTCAGCTGCAGCTTCAGCAGCCTCCAACAAGTGTAATTGCAGTGCCTCAGCTCCAGCAGCAAGTGGAAGTCCTTTCTCAGCTGCAGCCCCTTATTGTGGCTCAGATACGAGCCCAGCAGGGCAGCGTGCCCCATATCAAGCTTCAGTTACCTCTTGAGGTCCAGCACAGTAGCCCAGCGCAGGCTCAGCAGATTGCCAGTGTGGTGACAGTGCAAGCAGCTAGTGTGCAGGAGCAGCTGCACAGAGTTCAGCAGATCAGGGAGCAGCAGCAGAAGAAGCAGCAGCAACAGATAGAAATTAAACATGAGCACACCCTTCAGGCTTCTAATCAAAGTGAAATTATCCAGAAACAGGTAAAGTTAACAGAAGGAAATTAACACTTAATGAATGAAAGAAATCTAATTTGATGCCTGTCCTTGTTAACAATGTTAATACATTTGATAGGCCTTTAATTTGATTCTTTCAAAGATGGTGCAGGATTGCTATTGGCAGTTTAATGACATGTTCCAAGTTAATTCAGCACATCAAGTCACTTGTACCATGTTTGCATTCTTCTGTCACTTTGATTCAGCTTACCATTAGCTGCTGGGACAAACCCATCTTTGTTCTCAATTCAGGAAAGATAGGTTAGTGCTAGGAGAGCTGATGGACAGAACACACGTGGAGTACTTTCAAAACCGAGGTTCCAAAGAGGTATCTGAAATGTGATGCTGTTGGATGGCTGCAGGGCTTAAAATACATATAATGGACTCTTAACCACTCTTAAAATAAAACAACCAATCACTGAGGAAATACAGTCAATTTACATTTAGTTCCTGGGTTCAAATTTGACATAATAAAATATTCTACTCTGGGGGCGGTGGTGGTCTTTTTCAATATCTTTTTCAATTTTCAAATAATTGGCTTAAACAAGCACTTCTCCCCTGATAAAAATCAAAAAATCAGCTTTATTTTGTCACTCAGTGAAATAAGTGACACTTTAAGTTAGGAAATGTCCTGGTTCTCCCCATAATACTGTGAAATATTGGCTAAATTTTCATCTTTTATTTTGGATTCTGTATCATCCTACAGGTGATTATGAAGCAGAATGCTGTCATAGAACATTTGAAACAGAAGAAGACACTGACTCCAGCTGAGAGGGAAGAAAATCAGAGGTGAATGTGCATCACAGTGCATCTGTAGATGTCAAATTTCTTGTTCATTACATCTTTTAATGGTATCATAATGAAATGCTGGCTTGTAAAAACTTGCTTAAGAAGTGTTGCTATTTAAAATTGGTTTGAGTAGCACTTAAAAGTAACTTTCACAATGATATTTATTTAATCTTGTATAATCTCAATTTTATTTTGATAATATGTTTTTTAAGTAATGTTACATACTGTGTTTGAAGCTGGCCAGTTTTTAAACTCAAGTAAAGGAGCATAGAATGGAGAATTAATGCTTCTGCTGCAAAAAAAAGCCTGGGTTTTGTTTGTCCTTTATCATGGCCATGTGTTTCCATTCTTGTCCCTGCACATCCCACTCTACAGAAGGAGCTGAAGAGTTGGAAGACAGATTGACAAACTGAGAGATTTTATGCTTGAAGCTGCTAAACAGAAATTTGGAGTGTTTGTCATTTGTCTTGGAATTATTTTGACTCCTTTTCACACATGCAGTTGCTCCAATTAGATAATCACAAGTGTGTGTCAGATCCTAAGAAAAAGAAGAGTATGTTCTATAAAATTTTGATCATCAAATCGCAGGCTCAGTTGATTACAACACTATCCCTGGGTGCCACTCCTTTACTGTTCACAGTTGCATAAAGAAAAAGATGTATTGGATATGCTCTTCATTTTATGGTGTCAGACAGCCAAATAGGTGTTTCGACTGACAAAAGTCCAATTTGAGAGAAAGATGAAAAAAACAGTTCTAACTAGCTTGGTTCATGGTGCAGCTGCTTTTCCATCTCACTGATTTATTCTTCTTCAAAAATATGATATGGGGATCTTTAGTCTGAAAAAAACAGGCTAAACCAAGTGTATACAGTGCAGGTATACAGAGCAAACTAAACAAAATTGTGTGGCCTGAAAAATATTTATCTACATATTCCATTTGTCATCAAAATCCATCTGTCTATCAAAGGACAAAATGTCTGATACCACAGAGTTGCCAGCAGCTGCTTGTCCTGGCCATTGCTATTCTGCTGTTTCCTCTCAGCTCAATGGGAGTTGTTTTTTATGGTCACTCTGGCAACGAGAAGCATTTGGTTTTCTAATGGTTTTAGAAAAGAATGGAGAAGGGAAAAGTAAATTCAGAAGAACCAAAATGCATTCATTTTCTAATTGAAATATAAAGCAAAATAAACAAAAGGTGCAAAATAAGTGAGCAGGAAAATAGATTTATAGTTGAAGGCACAACAAGCAGACAAAAACTAATCTTGAGCTCTCATTAGTGGAGAAATTGGGAACTGTTTATAGTGAATTCTATACAGTGGAAAGTGTTTGTCCGTCCTTATGCCAAAACACAAAATCTTGGTAGTATTTAATGGTCACTGGAGCATAGAAGTATCTGGTTTTGAAGAAGTTACAGGCTTCCAACTCACTTTTATCCTACATCAGAATAAAAATCCATCTCTTTCAAACAAATTGTGGAAACTGAATTGAGTGAAAATCTCTCTCATCCTGCTAAAGCCAAAGCTTTGTTGGGAGTCGGATGGGGGAGGGGGAGGAACAATTAGTACTCAGATCATTTAAGTGAAATTGGGACTGTCCCTCTTGAGCCTAACAAGGGACTTGATCTCTCCCAGCAGTGCTCTAGTAAGTAACCAGGAGTGGAAGCACTGGGTGTTGCTAAATTTACTTTGTACATCTTAGAAAATACAATAATGAGCTTGCAGCAAGTGGAGAATTGATTCTGCATTCTCAACTGGGAATAAACAGGCAGCTCAGCACAATGTCCTTTTCCTTTATTCCTTCCCCAGAATGATTGTGTGCAACCAAGTGATGAAATATATTCTGGATAAGATAGACAAAGAAGAAAAACAGGCAGCTAAGAAACGGAAGCGAGAAGAGAGCGTGGAGCAAAAGCGGAGCAAACAGAATGCGACCAAGCTCTCAGCTCTGCTTTTCAAGCATAAAGAGCAGCTGAAAGCTGAAATACTGAAAAAAAGAGCACTTCTAGACAAAGATCTACAGATTGAAGTGCAGGTAAGGACAGAATCTCAAAGGCTAAATTAATGTTAAGCTGGGGAGAACATTTCTGTGTTAATCTTTGTCTGTTTGCTCAGTGAGATTTTAAGGAAATTTACAGGAAGAAGCTGTGGTAGTGGATTTCTGCAAAGCTACTCATATGACCTTTGAGGGCTTCTTGGTTTTCTTCTGGACTAAAATTACCTTCTTTCATGAAACAGCTTCTGATAAATTACAGCCAGTGGGCCATTGTAGCCCAAGAGTGTCATCCCTTAATATTATGTGAATTGTAGGTTCAGAACATGAAAATAATGCATATTTAAATGGATATAATTGTTTTCTTTTGGTGAAGTTTGGGGATTTTTGCCTAGTTTTTAACCCTGTCTTGCAATTACCATATGAAGTGTTTTCCTCTATTTATTCATTTAATACACTTCAGGAGGAGCTAAAGAAAGATTTGGCTAAAATTAAGAAAGAAAAGGAAAGAGCCCAAGCAGCAGCTGCTGCAGCAGCAGCTGCAGCCGCCGCAGCCGCCGCTGCTGCCCCACCACCGCCGCCACCAGTGCCACCAGCACCGCCACAGCTGCCAGCAGCCAGTGTCACCTCCTCCTCCTCCACCACTGTCCCCGTGCCAGTCTCCTCCCAGAAGAGGAAACGAGAGGAGGAGAAAGATTCCTCAGCTTCCAAGTCCAAGAAAAAGAAAATGATTTCTACTACCTCAAAGGAAACGAAGAAGGACACAAAGCTTTACTGCATCTGTAAAACGCCTTACGACGAGTCCAAGTGAGTAGCAATGCCACAGCCCCTCCTGCATGTCCTTAGCTTTAGGTTTAGTGTCAGCTCTTAGCACCAGGTAGTGCTAGAAATGGAGTGGCAGGTTATTACAGGGATCACTGAGGTATAGAGAATAAAGTCTCTGTTTTCCACTAGCAGTTAGAAATATTAACATACTTGATTGATACTGTTACTGTGCGTGGTTTATATTTTACTCGTTTGCATGTCTCCATTGTGTGACCTTCCTGTCTCACATGCACATACTCTTTTCTTTTTTTCCCTCCGCTCTCTTACTCTTTCTTTTGCTGTTTTGCCTCTGCCTCAGAAGCAAGTGACAATTTGGTTTGAGCAATTTCTTGTGAAGAAGTAGCTGATGTTCTTCAGAAATAGTTTTGGTACCGTCTTCCAGTAAATTACTTTTTTTTTGTGAGGCAGTACCCAGTAAAGGGGGCTCCGAGTCACTGGACTGCAGTTCACTTTGGACAATGTTTCAGGGAGAAATGGTTTCTCTGCATTATTATTTGCATGCCAGGGTTGATAAAAATGAATATTTAAGCATTTGACAAAGTGAAAACTGCAGTTCTCTGTAGTTTGATTCTGACTGTGAATGAGGAAAAGTATTTACGCTCAATACAGTGCTTGTGAAGAAATGGTGTAAGTGCTGGAGTGGAGAATCCAGTGGATTCCAGGGGACAGCGCTACATGTGCCTGCTTAAGCTCGAGGTGATTAAGAGCAGTAGTTAGTAATGGTTAACATCTGAGAGCTGTGTAGAGATGTATGTATGATAAATTTGACTTCAGACCAATTCCAAGAAAGTGACAATACCCAAAAGTATGAACCGGTACCACCTGATGGTACTTAAGGGCTGCTAACAGAGAAACCGTAGGTCTGGAGCGGTGCAATCACTCCATGGGTCATGGTTCTTCATTCCAAGTTTAGGGCCAGGACTGAGGGACCTCTTGAGGTTCCTTCAAGCCTTCTTTGGGTTTTAATTGTCTTTTAACAAAGTTGAGATATTTGAGGTTTTTTTCACCTCAGTTTTGAGTAGCTTTGACCATTGTACTATGACTTCAGTGTGGGAAATGGGGCTGCTCCCTAGACTGCCAGTGCTGCAGGAAGAGCAGAATAATGCTCTGGCTGTTATGTCACTGTCACCTCTGAGGGGTGTCCCCAGCCTCACTTAACTTCGTGTTTGTGTCAAGTTTTCTGTCACCCAGTGTACTTAGGAGGAACCTGTTCTCTGGTTGTGATACTAGAGGTCTGTGTGTTACTGCATCTGGACTTAGTGAGTGAGCAAAGGGATTTGTTTGTCAGAAAATGTGTTGACTCAAGTGGTCATAGAGAGAATTTTGGTGGCTTGAATTGAGAACTGTGCTTCAGTGCACTGAATAAAACTTCAAGAAAATGAAACGTTAATTACTCTGTAGTATCTTTAGCGATATGATGGAGCTCTGCTGTTTGCTTTTAGTGAATTTTAAATTTGATGTTCCTACAAATGATGTCTGAACTGTTGAAGTACATAATCCTTTTGCTGTCTGGAAAGGAATTAGTCAAGTTTTAAAACAGCTTTCTGAGAATCTTTTTGGTAATTTTTTCATATATATGTAGGCATTGGATCGTTCTCTTTGTGCTGGTGTCTCTTTTCTACTTCAGAAAAGATAGGTGTGCTACTTGAAAAGCCAAGTTGTGGTATTTTATGAATACCCTGTGTATTTTTTTTGATTTAGTAAAATCTTGTAAGTTGTTTAGTGCTGTGTATTTTATTGCAAATCTCTTATGTTTAGTTCTCATTCATGATACTCCAGGATTATAGGGATTTGTTGATACTGTTTTCAAGGGTGGTCAGCAAGGATATCTTTTTAAGATTCCTACTTAGACTCCAACTTATTTGTTAAATCATAATGTGGCACCTGCTCCACATTCCAGTAGCAAGGTTTAGCATCTCCACCTGGATGCAAATGTGCTCCCACATCACCAGGAGCAGACACAGCCCCTCTTGGGAAGGGGGCACACAGGCTGAGTTGCTGATCATTGTCAGAATCTATGTCTAGCCATTCTTTATGGAGATTGGGTGGTGTGATATTTATTTTCAGATTTGCCTGACTGAAAAACAAGAGAAAAGGCAGGATCTGAGTGACCAGGATGTGTGCAGAGGCCCAGGAAATCAGAGGTGCTTCCTGTGGAACATGGGATAGCTACTGCCCTGTTGGTGCTGTGGCATCCCCAGGGTGTTGCCTGCAGGCTGGCAGGGTGGCAGGAGTTGCTACAGCTGTACCTGGCAGGGGTTTGGGGTCTCCAAAATCCAGGAGGATGGAGGTTCTGAGTTGGCTTGCTTTTGCTTAGGCAGAGAGAATGGATGTGAGCATCGCCCATCTGGTTGTCACTGGTCATAGGTGTGTTCTGAGAGATCCATACACGAGTTACAAACATCCTGGCATAATATTTTACGCTGTTGTCACATCATTCTGTGCAAGGTCCCATCCCCATGATTCTGTCCCTGGTTCCCTTCACTTTGTGTCATACCATATCTGGTTCTGTCACACAGCTGTGTCTGAGAGGAGACATTAGTCACTCAAATTCCACTTTGTTACAGTTTTAAGTAGTTCATTATCAGTTTTTCAGTGTACACCCCCCCCCCCCAAAAAAAAAAACAAAACACCAAGATTTAAAATTTATAATCATACCCTGGCCCCATTTTCTTTCGTATCATTTTACACCAAGACGTACCTACACACTGCTGGTTGCATGTTCTTGTAGTGTACTCGTAACTCCTAGTTGGTGTTTGCGCTTTGCTTTTGTTTTTTAAATTAACTGAGACCTACATTTTCAAACCTTAAGGAAATATTTCAGTGGCTTTTGAGCTGCAATCTTGAAAATGTAAACCTTTTCCTTTGGCCTTGTCTTTTTGTGCCTTTGACAGTTTTTCACACACACATTGAAGACGGTAGATTTTTAGCCCATAGCTTTGTCAAGGTCTGGTTACAAATTTTTGTGTACATATTAATACCTGTGCATTTTGATGAATTTTCAAATTAAAATTGACACAAGTGACCTTACTGCCAGTCTAGCTGCTGCATGAGATGTTAGTTTGTAAGAATAGGGAGCAGGGAAGCTGAGACAGAAAGTAGCCCAACATCAAGTGCATCAGAGAGAAATGCAGGGAAAAGTGCCGTGCCATTTGAAATGACAATTACATTGTCATTTTCATTGTGAACACTTTTAGGTTCTATATTGGCTGTGATCTTTGTACTAACTGGTATCATGGAGAATGTGTTGGCATCACAGAAAAGGAGGCTAAGAAAATGGATGTGTACATCTGTAATGAGTGTAAACGGGCACAAGAGGGCAGCAGTGAGGAGTTGTACTGTATCTGCAGAACACCTTATGATGAGTCGCAGTGAGTTCGGATAAGAACTTCTTATTCCATGTCTAGGTAGCAAAACTGCTCTGACTGTGCTTTCCTGTTCCTTGCAAAGAGTAAAAAACGAGTTATTCTGCATATATTGTATTCATTCGTAGTACAAATTGCTTTCCAGTAATTGTCTCTCCCTCCCAAATGTTTCTGTTCAGTAAATGTTTAGGAAAAGTGAAGCTCCTCAGGGTGGACAAAATGTATTGTGGTTTTTATTTTTAACAACAAACTACTAAAACACCAAGAAGTTTAAATTGGGATTTATTTTCTTTTTTTATTTTCTTTAACAGAGGATGGTTAGAAAGACTAAAAGACAAATGCTGTATTTAGATTTTTTTTGTGCTTTAATATGATCTTGTTGGAGAACATAATTTTAGTATGGGTGTATATGGTTGGTATGTGATTATATATATGTGAATTATATACATCTTTTACTGTAAGGCTTTGTGTCATAGAATACTCCCTCAGTATACACTTACAAGACTGAAGCTTCCATATGAAAAGTGCTTGTATGGAGTGAAACAAGCCCTAGTTGTAGTCCAGTTTGTGCAAAATGCATCTTGAATTGGTTTGGATACTGGCTGGGTGAGACTTCTGGCTTTATACTGTTCCTTTCATCTCTAAAGCAGAGGAATTATTTTTGAAATCTTTATTGCTTGAAAGTATAAAATTTAGGAACATGTTTTGAAACAGTCTGTAAATAACAAAAGCAGTTGGAGTAGAATTTGTCACTCTGAAATCTGACGTTACCTCTTGTCTTTAATCTTGCCAAGTATCTGCTTGTGTGCAGGGGGTGGCAGGTTAATGTGTTTTAATGCAACCTGGATTTGAAATAGATTAAGCCACTGACATTTGGTTTGGCTCTTGCAGATTTTACATTGGCTGTGACCGATGTCAGAACTGGTACCACGGGCGCTGCGTGGGCATCCTGCAGAGCGAGGCAGATCTCATTGATGAGTACGTGTGTCCCCAGTGCCAGTCCACAGAGGATGCCATGACTGTGCTCAGTCCACTCACAGATAAAGACTATGAAGGGTTGAGGAGGGTCCTGCGCTCCTTGCAGGTGAGGACAAGGGTGGCAGCACCAGGGGATGTGGCAGACCCAGTGGGTCTGGGAGGAAAGGGTGATTTCTCCTTATTCGCTCTGAGATTAGAGGAAACAGCAAAGCTGTGCCACTGTGTCAGCTGGAAACTTGCTTGGCATTATTGTGCTGAGGAATATTTACAATAATTAGTAAATCACTCTTCCTGAATGGGTGAAACTAAACAGTCCCTTCAGTGAAAGGCTTTTAAAGGAAGCAGATTTAGAATCCCAAAAGGGATTTAGAGCCCAGCTGCACAGGGTATGGAAGGTACAGTGTTCTGTTCTCAGATCAGTTTTCTGTGCGTTGTGATACACACTTCCTTACTCTGAGTGTTACCAGATTTCAGGAGTGTTCTCTCAGGGGATCATTATCAGCATGTAAATGATTGCATCCTGATAATAAGAATTATGTACACTGTCTGATATTTCTGGTTTGTCTGTCACTCCCAAATAGGCTTTTTCTGCTACAACTATAAAGAATTTTTAAGAATTCTGGTAAAATTATGATAACAGAAATCCTGTAAGTAATATTTTGCATTGTCCTGTATTTTGCATACATTTATAAAAGCATATTAATTTCAGGGTACTTGAAAGCACTCTCAGTAAATTCATTCCATACTTTTCCATGTGGCCTGTTCAGCACAGTATCCTGTTATGTCTGAATTTCAGTTTCCTGTTTTGAAGCCTAACTGCTGGGTCACTGACATTTAAAACTTTACCCAGTGATCAGATGAGAACTGGTTCCTTTTTATGTAATGCTGCACTTCTTCCTGAAATTCAACTCCAGACCCCAACAGATAAAAGGATGAAAGTATTTACCTATTAGTAGTGCCTAATTTAACTTAATTTTATGTTTTCATTCTCTCCTGTTTCCCTGCCAGGCTCACAAGATGGCATGGCCATTCCTAGAACCAGTAGACCCCAACGATGCACCAGATTATTATGGTGTCATCAAAGAACCAATGGGTAAGTGTTGGTGAGAGCAGCCTGAGTGAGAGGGTTTGGACTTTGGAATAGCAAGTTAATTTTCTACTGACCAATTCCAGCCATATTTTACAAAATACACAGATTAGGCAGGTGAAACTGTCATTTCTCACTGATATATTCAGAAGTTCAGAAGGGTTGTTTTATCTACTTCTAGGCTGACTTCTTCACCCTAAATACTGCCAGATTTACAGGTGAATGTGGAAGTCAGTGCAGCAGTAGGATAGAATTCATGTTTTTAATTTTTTTTATTTAAAGAGGACAATTTTTTTCTATGTTTGTAATGAGCTCCTCCTCCAAAGATTGGGATATGTACTCCAGAGGCTGAGGAGGAGGTGATGCCATGGTAGTGTGACAGGTACCTTAAGATGGAGTTCAAAATTATCTTATCTGACTCGATAACATAGTAAATTTTGTATTATGTGTAATTTATCTTTAAAGCTGCAGGAACAAAAAGAATTCAGATGTTGTTAATGTGGGCAAAGTGGAAGGGAAGATGCTGCAGTTTTCCCGTGTTTTACTCTGATCATCTTCGAGTTCACCATTTAAAACTGGATAAGCACTTGGATGTGAAACCTCCTGGGAAAATCTACCTCTTGACAGAAGTAGTGTTGGGAATGTTATTCCTTTCCTTCCAGTATTGAACCAATACCTTTTCAGATCTCTAAATGAGAGCCAGTGTGTCATTTGAGCTTTCTCACCTACTCCTTACTCATCCTAGAAATAGGAAAGTTCAGTTTAGTATTTTGGCAAAATGTTGTGGTATGTTGACTGAAAATATTTTGTTTAGGAATTGTGTCCTTTCCTGTTCCAAAGTTTTGGACTGTGCTGTTATGACAATGCTGAACAACTCCTATTCCATGATGGATGGATTAAAGTTTATAAGGAAAGCTCAAATAACAGTATTATTGATACATAATATTTTGTTGAGTAAACAAAAGTGCATTTAGCCCTTTCTGACTGAAGTGGGAGGAGAGGACATTTGTAATACAAGTAAATCTGAGTAAAATACACCAGGTAATCCGGACCCATCTGCAGTTGTTTGCACACATTCTGGCATCACTGGTATTTCAAAATAAGCACCTTAAGGCATTTTCCAAGGGCAGATAGTTGTTCTTCTGGCTAAAAGTGCCACTACACATTTACACAGCTATATTTATATTTGACAGGTTTTGTTCCTCTCCCTGTTTTTAATTGATATTTGTATTAAAGTAGGACGATTACTGTTCACATCACCATTCCTGTCTCCTTAATGTGTCTGCTCAGTAAGGATGAGAGCTCTGACACTTTGCATGACCCTGCACTTGAAATCTTCCATCTGTGCCACGTGTAATGTGCACATGCCCATGAGAATTGATAGCTCATTCAAAGCAGGAATTAAAAAAATAATCAGGAGGTGATGACTGTTACATGTACATGGTACCTGGATCCTTATTGTCTGACCTTCTTTTCCCTTAATTTCTTCAGAAAAAGCAGGGAGCTCCTTGCAAAGGTTTTCCCTGGTTATGGTAATTCTTGGATTTTGTTGAATTTACCTGCACAGAACATATTCATGCCTAAGTGTCTCTTCTGAGGGAGACTGCTGCTGTCACCAGTCACAGCCAGCATTCCTGGAAAAGCCTCTAACCTGGATAATGCTTTGTTTCCCACAGGCTTGACAGTGTAGATTTCTGTTTAGGATGAAAGTCTCTCATTTAAATAATCTTTGGTTTCTTTAAAGACCTTGCTACCATGGAAGAAAGAATCTTGAAACGCTACTACAAAAAGGTCACGGAGTTTGTGGCAGACATGACCAAAATTTTTGATAACTGCCGTTACTACAATCCAAGTGACTCCCCTTTTTACCAGTGTGCAGAAGTTCTCGAGTCTTTCTTTGTACAGAAACTAAAAGGATTTAAGGCAAGCAGGTAAGCTGGAGTGTTCCTAACCACAGGTGTTGTGTTGGCCCCTGAAATCTCCTTTCTAAGCTTAATCTTGCATTCGCACAGGGATTTGCCGCCCCGTGCGATTTCCTGGAAAATTTTGTCAAAATTAAGGCTTAAATATGATTTTGTGAAGGTTACTTCGGAATGTTTATTCAAAAGGAGTTATTAAAAATGTGGGTGGTATCATAAATCTGCAAGATTTGAGTGATACTTCAACTCTTTGCTGCAGAAAATTTATTATTTATTTCCGATCAAGACAAATACTGTGTCTGAGTTGTGCTGATGCTCTGCTCTGCAGTAAATACTTCTCATGCTAATAACAGACAATCCTGCTGTGAAGCTTATAAGCCAGTGAAAGAAATTAAAATATTTCAGTGTTACTCCTTCTCTCATCTTTTTATAATTTACTTCCTTTGAAATAGGGAAGTAAGTAAGGTTTAAAGTAGAGTATGGAAAATGATATATAATTCAAAGTTGACCTTTCAAAATTAAACTTTTATATTTATTTTTTTTCTGAGGAAGGGCTGATATAAAGTGTTTCCCTTAGGTAAACATTCCTGAAAGAGAATATGCATTTTCCTTTCCAGTTCAATACTGTAATAATGATTTTTGTCAGGTAGTTTTCAACCCATGTTTGTGTCACTGCCATTAGCTGGGTCCCCAGCACTCCCTGTGCTTGCACACTGATTTCATTGCTGCATCTTATTTGTTATTGTTTTTCATTTATACCATCCGTCTTCTTTCTTTTCTTGCAGATTGTGATATCTTTAGTCTGAACTTTTTAACTGGAATCAGAACTGGATGTTGGGGTCACTTTCTTTTATTGTACAATCCAATTACATTAAACTGCCCTAAAAATCCAGATCATTTGTCTAAAACATAAATGTTTTTGTTGCCAGCGGTCACACTGCTGAACATAACTGTATTAACAAAAAATTGTTCCGTTCCTCAAATACTGTATTGAGAAAAATGAAAATTTCATCGTGGAAACCTTGTATTTTATTGTTTTAGTTTAAGTCACTAATAAAACTGTGAATGTCAAAGAGGAGTTTTGCTGAACTCTGCTTAGCAAAAATGTCATTTTAACATGCCTGTTCAGTTTTTTTTCTATTAAGTTAATCCAAAGACTTATTGAATGAATTTAAGAAAAGTTGACCTTATTATAAAAATTCACAACTAAAAATGTCTTTTTGATTTCCTTTTGATGGACTACTACTATGTTAAATATGTGAGTAAAACTGATTTCAGGCATTTTGGAATATCCCAGTGACACACTGCATTTTACAAGTACTGAAATATTTGTATCCTGGAGGAGAAAATGAGTTTAAAATTCAGAGCAAGAGCTATTATTTTTTCTGAAGGGGAAAAAAAAATAAATGAAAGCAACATGGTGGTAATTCCCTCATTGTGATTTATTTTTGGCAACACCTTGCAGCAACTGTGTTCTCCAAACTGAAAGGTGCTTAATTCTTCACTTTCTTATGTATTCTGCAGGTCCCATAACAACAAACTGCAGTCTACAGCTTCTTAGAGTTCAGCGTGTTAACCAAACACACGAGCAAGGATCTGGTTGTCTGACAATTTTTAATTAAGGAACCAGATGTTTTTAGTCAGGTTATCCTGACAAGACTTGATGTAAACTGCGTTTTTATTGGTCACAACAAGTCAAATTATATTCTTGGCTTATTTTGTCCAAAGGACAAAGAAATAAAAATCAGCAGCACCACTTTCTTGTCAAGATCAAATTGTTGTACTATTGTGGCAGAAGCAGGAAAACTTTGTTTTGTTGAAGGAGAGAGAGAGAAAGAGAGCAAGAAAAAAGATACAGTAAATGGGGTCACGTTTAACTCCATGGAAATGCCACGTCTGTTCTTCAGTGAAGAAGCTGGTTTAAAGTCCACACAGAAAACTTTGACTGTATTTATTTATTGTTGCAAAAAAGACGCTTTTTTATTGCTGCCCTCATTTGTCAGCTAATTATTTTTTCTTATAAAATCCAGCCCCGGTTCCATGTAATCCATTCTGTATCTTAACATGATTCCTGTAGGTAAAAGTACAAGAAGACCTCTAGATGTCTTTTCTTTCTATGAAAGGAGCTGCTATGTACACATGTGCACACACACAGGACTGGGAATCAACAAGGAGTTTATCATTCATGGTAGATAAAAACAAGCTTGCATAAAAGTTGGGCTGAGTGGTCATGGACTACAGACTCTGTTGCCTTGAATATAACAAACAGTACAATTTGTCATTTACTCTGCACCAGACTGAACTGAGTAAAATCTATTTGAAGGTATCTTGTTTGTAAACATTTGTCAGATTCTAATTTTTTTTCTTTTGTATTAAAATTCAAAATATGGATGTATATGAAACAAAATAAATGGAGATCATTGTTCTCCCCACAGCCGTAGGTGTGTTTGAGTGTGCGCTGCCACGTGTGTGAGACACTTTGGGGATCTGTGCAGGAGTGTAGGGATTGCAAGGAACAGGGGTGGGAATGGCCGGGGAGCAGGACCCGACCGCGTTCCAGCCCTGGTATCCCGATACAACATTCCCACAGTGGTGCCAAAAGGACTGCTGTAGCTGTGACAGGGCAGGAGGTGTTTGTGAGGTGTCCCTGCCCACCGGAGCTCGGTGATCTTTGCCAAGTGCACTGGGAATGTGGAGTACCACCTGTAATTGTATCCCTGGGAGGCTCCTGGGCTGCCTTCGTGTTTCCTGTGGGAGCAGCGCTGCCCTGAGGGATGAACTGGAGCCCGAGAAGATGCAAATTGCAGATGAGGAGGCTTTTCTTTCGCTGTGTGTGACTGACTTGCTCTGGTACCTGTCTGTAGTTCCCAGTCCTGGTTTCTCTGCAGCTCCTCACCCACCTGACCAGCTTTTGCACTAACTCACAGTCAACTTCTGTTCTACAATGGTCTGGGATTTACCTGATTTATGGATAAGCTCCTTTTGGGTTTAACTTCACACCTTGCTATGCAAGAACCTCCTCCGTTATTTTTCTTAAAAAAGATGTTGCTACTGACCACCCTTTCTTACACTTCCAGCTCAGGTGTTCAGGTTCTTCTGGGGGGATTTTATCTACTAAAAACCCATGTGTTTTTGTACATACAAATGTTGTCATTTAACCTATCTGTGAAAATTACTAATTGTTCAGTGTGGAAACAATAATCCATTTATGCTTCTGAAAGTCAAAGAAGAGTAGTTGCATTTAGGTTATGTTGTCCTTTGACGTTTTAAAAAAATGCTGCATATTGTAAGCATTGTGTTTTAATGGGACAAGAAAAAAAGTCTCACCTTTAACAGCACTGGGACATATCCTGCATCTCATCCCAACTTCTCAGCATTTCTGTACTATTTATTCATACCTAAATCCATATTGACATGATTTAAACCTTTCCTACCTGTAGGCAGTAGATTGCTGTTTTTAACAAATTGTGGCAAACTGAAGAGTACTTTTTTGTACCTTATAGGACACATCATCCTAGACAAATAAAGTAATGTGTTTGACATGGATTCGGTGGTGTTTCTAATGAAACATTGATAATGTTATTGGATATAGGTCTTGGCTTTGCCAAATCATATGTAACTGAATCAGGTTGATTAGGGAAATAATCTGTACATGCAATTGAATGCTGCTGATTATTCACCCAAGCCAAACCATTCTGTGATTCCATGAGAGCCTGTTTCAGTGTGTTCAGTTGCCATTGGGCAGGTCAGGCTACTTCTCTGGATTTAGTAGTGGTGATGTTTTATAGTTAAATGGTGTTACAGAAAATAGATCACTTGTAATTAATCCCCACCTGCCATCAAGTATAAAGTTCATAAGGTTTGTGATCTCTGCTCAATCCTTGTCCTCTTTGTATTTTATAAATTACTGCAACAGTTGTTTCAAAATGGTCATATGTTGAATGATAATGGTATGTGAGCTGTGCCAGCTTGATTTTCCTTTTCTGTCTCCTCAATTTTGAAGCAATTATCCTCAATTTAGTTCACGCAGAAGTTAACGAAGATTTAAAGTACAGTAAGAAGTTGGGCTTACCCAAAAGGCTCGAATAAACCCCTGGACAGATGGGATGAGAACAGTTGCTCCTTTACACCCAGATTTCTGTGAGGTGGTGGCAGAATTTTCCATGCTTATCCTGCTGGAAAGGAAATTACTGACTGTGAGGTACCAAAATTACCATGACAGCTGTTGAATGTGAGTACCATCCAGTTCCCAGTGTGGCTATTGCTGGGAGGGTTTTGGAATAGAAAGTGCAAGACTGGAAATCCTCTCAATCGAGCGATTGTTGTTCAGGAGGTGTGTTTAGTATGTGATGAGCCTGGTTACAACAGCCCTGCTCCTGCTCCAGCCCAGTCTCAGTGCAGCTGTGGCAGACAGGGATTTGTTGCTCAGCTACTGTGGGAACATTTTAAGGAGGGACTTTCCAATCAAGAAGGGAAAGGTAAGAGGATTTAGTAACAGAGGACGATAACATGGGATAAATGACTTTTCAGGCTCCCAGAGCAACATCTCTATCCCAGTGTTTTGTGTCAGTTACAGACACTGAGCTCAGGATTGGGATGTCCTTATCACTGGCGTCCTGTGCTTATCTCTTCCCAGACATGTTGGGTTTGTCCCCACACTTCCCTGGCTTGGAGCAGGATAGCTCTGGGCAGGGTATGCCTGGAGGAGTTGCTGCTTAGTCTCTGGACTTCCCCTGAAAATAGAAACAAAGAAACTCGAGATGTACATGTAACCCTTCCTCCTTCTGTCCCTCCCAGTCACTCCAGAGCTTTGATACTTTGCCAGAACAGTCCTTCTGCCAAATCAAAACCCCCTCAGATTTTCTCAGGAAAATTCCATGAATCCATGCTGTTCTCCGTGCAAAGTCTTTCACATACCGAAAGCGAGACATGGTATTTTTTAGGTAGATTCATGCTATGAGTAAATTTCTGTACTCCAGTGAGAGCCTTTTGGGTGCCAAATACGGGATGTTTGCTGTTGGTATTGGCTCCATATCAAGAAATACTTGATGCAGCATAGCCCGTCCCATCCCCTGCTCCCTGGCTTTCCAGTGGCACTAAATGAAGCTGCAGACGTGTGTGACAAGTACAGTGTGTCAGAACTACCTGCTTGCAAAAAAGAAAATGCATCTCTAGAAGCCACTGCTTCCTGCAGCAGGTCACATCACATCACTGTGTATGTGGGGTTTTAAGCTGTATTGCATTTTTACATTTCTTGATATAAATATGTATCAAATCTTCAGGCAGGTTGTTGCACAAGGAGATGCCTTTGTGCAATATCATTACATAAGCTTTTTGGGTCTTCCAGAACCCAGAGGACAGTGAAAGCAGAACCTCATGAGCATTTTATTAGTTTCTTTTACAGACTTATTATCTGCGAATACTGACCAGGAACAACAAACATCTCAATTTCACCACATTAAAGGTATTAAAATACTGTATTTTTGATTTAAAAAGTAACTTCACTCTTGTGCAAGTACAAGCTTGGCAATATTTCTCCTGGGGAATGGCATTCAGCACAGCTCTGGGATGAAGTGCCCAGGCACACCCAGTGTGTGCAGCCCATGCTCATTTTGCATTCCCTGCGCTGTCACTTGTAAATGCAACTGGCCATTTATGTTTTGCAGTTCTTGATTTGCTTTCAGTCAGTGTGTTCATATACTCAAATTATTACACTCTATTCTGTATGCTTTGTGTGAACATCCAGCTCTGCCGGAATAATGGTGTAATTTTCAAAAATACCATGGACATGGTTGAGGAGACAAAAATAATACAAATGGTACTTAGTGGTGTAGGTTTCTCTGAAATCAAATGCATGTGATACTTTAGGCAGAACTGTGAAAGCACAGGGAACATCCTGTGTAGATAAAGTTGTGGCATCATATAATCTGTTCAAGGTAAAGGGTTCAAAGTGCAGTTTTTGTCTACTGAGGATGAAGCTGCCAGAATTTTGCATTACACTTACTACAGATTATTTGGGGCACACTGCAGCAGGGGAAGCAACACTAACCTGTGGCTCTGAAAGCAGCTGGAGCAAATTCAGGGCCAGTTAACATTCCCTAGACTGACTTCTGTGCTGAACCTCACCAAGGGTGCCTGCTCGAGGCACCCAGTGTTCACTAAAGCACAAAAGCAGGTGTTGGATTGCGGTTCCAGACGGGAGCGCTGCCCCACAGCCAGGTGTGTTCTGGGGGTGGATCCTGCTGCTCCCACATCCTGGACGGAGCCCTCAGAGCCTTATGGACACTTGGAGTGCGCTGCCCTCACCCTGAGATCCCTTTTCCTGTTGAATCTCCTCACGTAGCTGCTGCTGCTCCCAACCCAGCCGTCCCCTGGCCGCAGCCGCCCGCCCAGGGCCAGCAGCAGCTCGGCGGGCACCTGCCGGCGCTTGTGGTAGATGTGCCCCATCACGATGTACCTGCTGCCTGCAACAACAAAAACAAACAGGGCTGCTGAGCCACAGGGAATGAATGGGAGGTCACTCTGAGGGCACCAGGGTTGGGAACAGATGTGAAGTTGCGCCTGTGGAAACATCCTGAACATGGGGCTTCCACAGCAGCACCCTGAGCTCCGCTGGCACCTGGAGGTGGTGCTGGCATGAAATAATGATTTACTATCAGGGGAAATGCTGGTATTTGATAAACTTGCACTTAAAAGGAAAACTGAATGACTTACAAAGACACCAGCTTAAGCTCTTGCTTGTATTGTTTTAGGAATCCTTGCCATCATTTTGGAACTGGACAGAACTAAGAAAGAGCTACACTGGTACCTGACTTCCTCATGCAGTTGATTCTCTTATGAAAGTTTTCAGAAACTTGGATGGAAAAAAAGGCCTCAACTTTGAGTAAATACTTTTCTTCCAGATTTTCCCAACAACCCAGGCTAAGCCTATTAAAGTAAGGCAGATTAAGATTGCAGTGCATGCAGAGGAATAGCAGAATGGATTTAGCTGGAATGATTTACCAAGTTTAAAGTCTGGGCATGGTTTACTGCAGTTTAAAGTATCCACAACCAGGATGTGAACTCGGAAGAAGGCGGCATCCGGAGTGACATACAGGCGACTCATCTTGTACAATCCATCACTGTCTACCAAGAGGGTAATCCACTGGACTCCATTCCCCAGGCTTTCCAGGTTATAAACAATTCCATTCACTGCTGTTTTAAGGGAGAGGGAAAAATAGGATCAGATTTTATATCATGGCAATTTTCAGGGTATGTGTGAAGGCTGTCGTTTAAAATGCTGTAAAGGAAGTGTCAGCAGGTATCCTTTGGCTCAGGAGTGGGCAGTAGGAATTGCTTCAAATGATCGCACTTGGTGAAGTCATTGCCTGAAGTTTTGTTGCTTTGCAAACCTTCTGTTTTACAGGTTTGAGATATTTTTTAGTGAAGAAAGCAATGATTTAGTACGATTTTCTATCCTGATATATAAAAAGTGGGCATATTTACCTAACAAAGTAAAATTTTGAAATTTAAAACTTCTCAATGAAGTACAAAGCCAAGCTGGTTTTGAAACACTTTGGCTTTTGAAATAAAAGGCCCTTGTCATACCAAGAGACAACAGCACCAAGTAGGTTGTGTTGGGAACTCAATCACTTCATGCTGTTCTCCCAGTTTCTGGCTCTGGCAAGTGCTGAGCTGAGTGCAGGGATGGGAAAACAGCACCATGTTAGTGGGGCTACTGCACCTGGCGTTACACCTGCCTCACGGTGAGAACTCTGAGTCAGTCGTTTAATTCTTTTATCTGCACTGTAAATGTAAAAAAAGAAAAAGCACTCTGATCGCTGCCATGGAACCTTGGCTCATCTGTTGCTCAGACTTTTTCCTACCTGTTCTTTCAATTTAGGAGCAGAGCTGTTGGTTAAGGGCTAAAACACACAGAAGTCAGGTTGCTGTGAAGCCCACATTGGACAGGAATGTGTGAGAGTGGTAAAAACCAAAGCAGGACAGCATTTGTAGAAGGCACTTCCTGACTTCTCCATTTAGAGAAAACAGATGTCTCTTAACGTGTTTATGTTCTACAAATGGAAACATCTGTTATCACTGGGTTTGTATTTTCTTTATCTCTTAAAATACTGTGAGAAAAAATTGGTATCTGTTTCACAACTCTGTAAGCACAAGGCAGGATTTCAGTCAGAAAATGCTTGTCCTTAAGCAGTCTGTACAATAATACCAGGCTGTTTTGTGCCACCTTTAGTTACATCAATGTGAACACAAGGACTGAAGACACTGAATCCAAAGGAATTTCAAGAATCCTCTCTAGAGACAGGATCACAGTCTTATTTCTGTTTGGTTCACCATTTTATTTTCATTTCAAACTTCAATCCCCCAAATCAAACTTGCTCTAAAAAGGAAGAGATAAATAACCCAGCTGCTGTGTTTAATCTGAGAGTATCTAAAACAATTGGTCTTTTCAGTTCCATTGACCAGTCCCAAGGACACTGTTCCTCCAGGGGAAACAGAAGAAAGGACAGTACTAGCCCAAGGTGTAGGGAAAAGGCAATGTGTGTTTATGAAGAGATGTGTTGGGTCCCTTTCAAATACGTGGTAATTATTTCACATACTTTCTTGTATCTTAATCACAGTATTTTAAAAGTAGAAGTGCAGTATCAGTTCCAAGTGGACAGAAAGTGCTCTGTCCCTATGAGTTGAGGGGGACACCACCTACCAAACTCGCTGGCACAGAAAGCCTCCACTTCATCCTGCTCCTTCCTGCACTCTGTCAGACACATCTTCTCCTTGTCACCATCTACAACAGGAGCACAGCCTGAGGGACAGCAACGGGCCCTTTGGGGATCTCTCAGCCCATTGTGCCCCCCGCCTTTGGGAAGCTCTGGGCAGCCTGTCCCTTACCTTTCCTCAGCACGCCCAGGTACATCGAGCCGGGTGCCCAGCGGTTGGTGACCCAGGAGGGTTTGGGGATGCTCGTGAAGGGATCGGGGTGTTTGTAGGGAATTGCCTTCCCCGCTCGGTTGGGGCGGTGCAGCGTGTTAGGATCGTTTGACACCACTGTTGCAGAGTCTGGAGAAGGGTGAGCTCGCAGCAGGGCCGTCACCTTTGTGTGGGCGGGCGCGGTGCGCAGGCCGCGGGCCCAGACGCTGTTGGCAGCCTGGGCCCGCCGCCGCTCCGTGTGGGGCCTGTTGGCCTGGCCGGCGTCCCTCGGGCCGGGAGCAGCGCCCTGGGCCGGGCTGCCCAGGACCAGGACCCCGAGGTGCTGCCCGAGGTGCTTCCTCAGCCCTGTGCTGTTTTCCAGGGAAGGCTCCGCGCGTTTCTTCTTGTCGGAGGCGAGGGAGGGGATTCCCGGGGGCCTTGGCCGCTGCGGGTGGGCGGGAGGCATTCCCTGGAGCCGGCCTTCCCTGGAATTCCCGCTGGCACTGCCCGTGCCCTGCGCTGGAGCTTTCACCTGAACAGCAGCAGCAGCTGCTGAGCTAAAAACGTCTTTGCTGAGAGCCTGGCCGGGTTTCTCAGCATAGGGCAGGGATCCTACATGAAAAAAAAAAAAAAAAAAAAAAAAAAAAAAAAAAAAAAAGAGAGAGAGAGAGAGAAAACCGGTGTTTTAAGTCTTTTATTCCAAGTGCTTTAGAATGGGAATATTTGAGGCTCTAATCCGTAAGTGAGGTCTTCAACAATAAGGTAAAAAAATTAATAAATAGCTCAATATGTGAAGCACAGTAAAGCTCCTCATTCCTCTACTCAGATATTGAAGTTCCAGTACAGGGAATGCAGCTGTGTGAGCAAAACAGGAGATTTGCATTTTTACTTTATTATTGTTTCAAATTAAAAACAAACCCTTTTCTCAAACCTCTGAATCTCCAGGGAACATCTGAGAAAACAAGATTTCACGTTGCCATTTGGGATGCTTGTTTAAAAGACCATGACAGCAGAACTATTTGGTTTTCCCATCCATGGGATGCCTGTTGACAGTGTCATCCAAACTCTTCAGCAGCTTTGGAAAGGTCTTTATCCACAGTTTTGGATCTATGACTTGAGCATATAGTAGCAGTAATTAGGCTAGAGCTGCTGAGTAACAATTATTTCAAGGCTTTGCTTAATTTAAGAGGGCAAGGGTTGAGAAAGAGAAGAAGTGAAAAGTGAAGGAAAAAAATAATGGCACTGTTCACACAAGCTGGGCAGTCACCTACACTTTCATTTATACCTTCACTTTGACCTCTTGAACCTCACAAAGCAAAATGACCAAAATGTTTAGCCTGGCAGGAGAGAAATTTCCTCTGGCAGTCTATTTTCCTTTTCCTTTAGCCCTTCCCTGCATGTGTGGAGTGAGCCAGCAGAGTTTTCACACAGCTCACCCACACACAGCCTCTGTCTGCTGTTCACGGCCGTGGTTATTCTGTGTAGGAGGCTGATCCAAGTTCCTTGTGTGAAAAGAGAGATTTGACATACACAGATGAACAATATCCTGGTTTATCTCCTATAACTGACTCAACTGCTGACCTTGCCACTTCTCCCCCTGTGCTCTCACCAGCTGCTGTCATGGGAAAGATTCTCTGATATTTGGGCTGGCCACATGTAAAGTCAAAAGAATGTCCATGGAGAGAGGGGTGGAGGAAGTCCAAGCTGCTGAAAGCAGCAGGCAAGGGGGGTTTGGAGATGGTTCAGTGTGGAGCTGTGCCCTCTTGAACAGGTGTCTCAGACTTGGGTGTGTAAATAAACTCTTCTAGCACTTTTATCACGCCTTTTCAGTCACGGATTGTATCAGTAAATAGTTCATTTTTCTCTACTCAATCTGTTCAGGACCTTGAGGTTCTTCCTCCTGCACCAGCATATTCCTGTCTAGTTGTTGCAACCTAAGAAATATTACTGTAACATAACCAAATCCCAGTGGAACAGATGTAAATGCTATTTCTGTTCTGTCAGCGAGGCACTAAAACCCAAATAAATCCACTCAGAACAGCTTGCTGCAGGCACACAGGGCACACTGAACATATTAAAGTCAGTCAGACACCTGGAGTTACAGGTGAAGGAGACTAAAAGAGAAAGGTCACATAAAAATTATAAAAATCCCAGATGCAGAACAAATCCAACTTCACCTGCCACTGGTGGCTGGCAGGACAGAGCAACAGCTCCCTGCCTGCTTCTGCCAGGTGCCCTTAATTTTTCCCAATGCTGGTAAATAAAATATTGCAATTTACATTCCCATCCCACAAAGACGTTGAAATATTTCTTTTTTGAGCCCTTATTTGCTGAAAAGGTTGGGGGGCTGCTCAGGCAAGGGTTTGTAGGAATGTCTTCAGCCTCCCCTGATTCCCAAGGCAGACGTGCCCCAGCCCCGCTCCGAAGGTAGCAGACTTACCAGAAGATGATCTAATGACAAAACAGAGGAGCCAGAACACTTGAGTTGTCATTTTGAAGTAAAGATTTTCCAGACTCAAAATGAACTGGAGTCTTTTATGCCCTTCCCCTGATTCATGCTAATGAGAGGCAGCCTGAGGGGAAACGGGAATCACTCGCTGGACAACCCACTGGAGCAAGACCAAGCTGCTGCCTCCACCACCCCTGCCTGGGAGGAATCCTTCCCATCGGGAACAACCCCCTGGCTGCACCACCTGTGTCCTGGCAATAACACACCCACACACGGTTTTGGCAGCAGATTTTTATCTGGGGGACAGTCTTGCCCTTCTATGGCACTCTGTAGGGGAAAAATCATAGGGCACAAGCCTGGTTTTCCTGGCTATGGAGAACTGTGTTCTGGAAGGGAACTGGGAGATTCTGGAACACACCAGAACCCTGGGATGCAGGGTCTGGAAAGGATGTGCATGACAATGGAACATATCTGGGGATTTCTGGCCACCTTCAGTGATACAGCTGCTAATCTCCTCTTTCAGTTTCAGGAACCAGTTTCAGTGATTCTTTTCAGACTGAAAAATGCAGTAGTGACTTTCCAGTCCAAGGGAAAGCTCTGCTGATCCCACACTGCTTTATTTTTAAATCTCTCTTAGCCATCATGAAGAACTCTGCAAATTTTCACACACCAAGCCAACCCTGATTTGGATTACTGAATTAAGAAGGCTTATTTCTAAGTGACCTTATTGCTACACAAGATTTCCATTGTGACAGTTTAACTCACCAGCTGCTGCCGGGTGCTGTGGAAGCTGTTCTTGACTTTAAGGGACAATCAACAACTTAAAAACTCCATAAAGGCACTGAAAGGCTCCTGAAACCCACTCCTGACAGAAAATCTAACCTTCAGCAATGCCTGTGGCATGGGATTCAGTGTTGCTTAGTTTAACCAGTTTGTTTTGTCCTGCCTGAATTAAGCATTTAAATAGATTCCCAAAAGCTCAGGGCTTTGTCTCCAGCAGCGATGGGTGAAGATACATTAACATACAAATGACATTTCACCACATCTGTTAATCAAGGAGTTACATTTCTACTGCAGCACTAACTAATCCTTGTTTTCCTCTGTTATTTGAAACATTTTAATTCCAGAACTATCCCAAGATATCTATTACAGGAATAGGAATGTAAACTGAGGATGAGGGAGAGGAGGGCTCCTACACTGCTTTGGTGACCAGCAGGTACCTGCAGCAAGCAGGAAAAGCTGGAGTGTGAGTGCTTGGATGGATGGATGGATGGATGGATGCACATGTGAGCATCCCATAGACTTGTATTCCAAGGATTCTTCTGTTGAATTAGATGGTGGTCCAATTCAACCCTCATTCATGTATGGCTGTGTCTGCACTGTTTCCCCAGACCTGGACAGGATCTCCATTAACAGCACAGTAGTGGTGCTTGGAGTATTCCCAGCATTCCAGCAGCCCCGGGATGCTCAAGCAGTGGAGATGGAAAAGCTTTCTCAGCGGACCTGGGCAAAACAGCATGAAGCGCGGAGAGGGCGGCGACCCCAGGCCGGCTACCCCAGGCCGGACGCGATGTCCGGGACAGCGAAGGAGCTCAGAGGCCAGGCCAGGCCCGGGGCGGCTGCAGGTAAAAGAGTCGGGGGTCCCGGGCGGGGGGTGGCCTTGCGGAACCACCGGCGGCAACGCCACAAAACAAGCACGGCGCGACCCAGATGGGACTCGAACCCACAATCCCCAGCTCCGGAGGCTGATGCCTTATCCATTAGGCCACTGGGTCACCCAGCAGAGCTTGCGCGCGCCGCCTAGTAAGAGCTCCGCCCGGCCGGTACCGGCTCCGCCCCCCCGCGGGCCGTCACGTTCTCCCTGCTCGCGGCGGGCAGGCCCCGCCCCTCCCTCCTCGCACTCCATTGGTCGAGATGCCCCCGGGCCCCACTCCTCAGCGCGTGCCCGCGGCCCCGCCCGAGCCTCAGAGTGGGTTCCCGCCCTCGGCGCGAGCGCGTCCCTGTCAGACCCGGGCGCGGCCGCTTGAGGGGACCTGCCCGGGGCCGCCGCACTGTTCCGGGGCCCCCCGGGCACCGCCCGCCCTCCTCTGCCCCATAACCTCACCCGCAGCTTGGCCGCTGTCCTGCCCCAACTGCCCAGTCTCCCTCTACCTCTCTGTCGCTTAACTCTGCTGGTAAGAGCCTTCAGAGCTGTCACCTCCCTCACAGCCCACACCGCCTACAGCACCTCGCACACACCCCCTCGGGGATCTCAGGCACTGCCAGCCCTCTCCCTGCCGTCAACACCCACCCCTGCGCCCCGATTTCACTGCTCCAGACCATGCACTGCCAGCGATTCATGGCCCAATGGAATTGCTTCGTGTCAACCCTCCGATCCTTCAGGAACAGGTGTTTTACCTCTATTTCTGCTTTAGAACTGCCTTTTTTTTCTGTATACTACTCTTAACTTCCATTTGTTAGTAATGTGCTT
Source organism: Pseudopodoces humilis (assembly GCF_049639895.1). Lineage (NCBI taxonomy): Eukaryota > Metazoa > Chordata > Aves > Passeriformes > Paridae > Pseudopodoces > Pseudopodoces humilis. The sequence continues at coordinate 3,412,814 of NC_142220.1, forward strand.
TCTCTTCTCTTGGCTTCCCTGCTCTTGTTTTTGTGGGTGTTTTTGACAAAGCTCAGCACAGTACAAAGTAAGGCCCAAAAACAGCAATATGAGATGCCACTGGTAATTCCTCCTCCTCAGCAAACATCCTCCACACTTGTGTGCACCTACAGATTGGTGTAAGTGGTTTAGTGTGATGGCTTAGCACACAGACATATCAATGTGCATACCTCACACTTCTCTGTGTTGTACCTCTATAGGTATCTCGATATGTCAGAGTTGCTGTCAGGGCTGTGTTTTCCCTACAGTTATATGGTTTGACTTATATCTCCTGTGAAAATCAGTGTTCTTTTGTATTCCATCCCTCATGAGCAGGCCAAACCCATTGGAAACAATCCCATCTCTTTTCAGGCCATGCCACAGAGGCAGGAATCCTTTTATTTTGTTATTCTGTATGATTTAGTTTTCATCTGCCCTGATGGCTGTAGAACTGCTTTTAACTGCAATCTCATATTCCCTTTTCTTTGCATTTCTGTGCACCACATTTCTAGGACACAATAAGTGAGGCATAGAGCCATGGAATCATGGAATCACAAAATGGTTTGGGTTGGAAGGGACCTTAAAGCTGATCCAGTTCCACTCCTGCCACAGGCAGAGACACCTTCCACTGTCCCAGGTTGCTTGGAGCCCCATCCAGCCTGCCCTTGGACACTTCCAGGGATGTGGCAGCCACAGCTTCTCTGGGAACCTATGCCAGGGCCTCACCACCCTTCCACTAAAGAATTTTTTCCCAATATCCCATCTAAACCCATTCTCTTTCGGTTTGAAGCCATTCCCCCTCGTCCTGTCACTACACGCCCTTATCCCAGGGGAAGCCTGCGGTGCCCTGCTAATTACTGAGGCAGAATCTGTGCTCTGCATAAGGGAATGGGTGTTTCTGCCCCAAATCGCTCAAAGCGACACCGCGCCATGGATACAATTCCCTCATTCCAATCCCCCTCTCTCGTCCCGGGATATCACCGATCCCGGTCCCGTGCACTACAGCTCCCGGCGTGCCCCGCGCGGGAAATGCCAGCAAGCCTCTGTGGGGCGGCGCGGAGCACGCCGGGAGCTGTAGTACTGGGCCTTGTGAAGACGTCATGTCCGACAGGCTCTTCCGGGAGGGTGTTTCCCGTCATCGTGAGCGGGGGCTGCTTTCAAACCAGCCAATCAAGAGGCTGCTTTGGCTCGAACTGGCCAATGGCAGAGCGCGGTCGCGGGAAATTTAAATGCCGCGTGGTGCAGCCGTGAGCAGTGGCAGCGTGTGGCAGCAGCGGAGCGACCGGCGGCGTTCCCCGGCCGAGGTGCGGGGATGGGACCGGGAGCTGGGTCTGGGGCGGTGGGGACGCGGCCCCTACGCTGCTCTTTTGGAAAGGGCTTGTGCTCTGCCTGTAGTCCCTGCTGGGACCTCTCTCCGGAGCCTCCCGCGTCTCTGCTGGCTGCACTGGGGCTGACAGTGTTGGTGTAGCCTAGCGTGGGTTGTCGCTCCGGCGGGGCTGTGGCCGAAGGGAAGCCAGTTCTTGTGCAGTGGGTCACGCTAGGGGTGGTGTCCCCGGTAGCCGTTGTTATGTGCCGCTGGCTGCACCCGCACGGCAAACGCACCCACGGGGACCTTCCCAGTGCGAGAGCTCGCTGTTCTCGTCCAAAAAGGTCGGGGTGGGGCTGAGTGGGATCCTGTGCAGTGCAGGTATGTGACAGTGAAAATAGTATTTAAAAGCGTGTGTGTGTTGTCTGTGGAAAGGAAAATCTATCTTGCTCTTGAAAATAATAACTCATAGTATTTGGTTAAAAGTGTTTTAAAATTGTGTGACTGTGTCTTCTGCTTTTGTGTTGATTCTAGAGCTTGTTGTAACATCTGGCTGTTTAAAGAGACAGCTGTTGATCAAGTCAGATGTTGTAGTATTAATACAAGCAAGCGCCTCTCATTCTTGAGTGTGGACCCAATTTTTAAAATTTAACTTTTGTGGAGTAAACTTGCTGTTTCTTTGTTCTTTTTTCAGGCTTGTTTTTATCTGTCCCGCTCAAAAATCTAACAAGCAAGATGTCTACTAATGAGAATGCCAATACACCATCAGCTCGATTGAACAGATTCAAGAACAAAGGAAAGGACAGCACAGTGAGTGCTCTGGTGCAATTAGTACTTTAGGCAGCTATTGCCTCTTTAAATTTAAGTTTCAAAAGCCAAGAACTTACTCTGAGTGTTTATCCTCCAGGAAATGAGAAGGCGGCGCATTGAAGTCAACGTGGAGCTGAGAAAAGCTAAGAAAGATGATCAGATGCTTAAAAGAAGAAATGTGAGCACTTTACCAGATGATGCTACTTCTCCCCTTCAGGAAAATAGAGGCAACCAGGTAAGTGGGCACTCAGAACAGACATGTTTGGAGGGCCTTACAGTCCTGTAGCCAGGCCAGCATGAATCCCTCCTCCAAGGCAGGACAGCGCTACTACATCTGCATTAGCAGCTCAGGCCTGTGTTATCACCTCTAATGGACACCACTCTTACACACAACTGGCTGCAGCTACATTTTAAGTCTAGTGTAAGTTATATGAAGCACTTAACTTATTGGTTAAAAAAACTTTCAGCAGTTGAGATAACTGTAGGTGAAGCTGAAGCTGATGAGGTTTCAAAATATCACATGGTGGTGGCACTAAGGGAAGCGGCTGTAAATTGGGGCCTATTCATGGTATTGTGTAAGAGCTCTTTGTGGTCAGGAATACACATGACTCTCCCACTGAAGCACTCATGTAATATTTTCTTGTACAGGTTTCGGCACACTGGTCAGTTGAAGAAATAGTCAAAGGAGTTAATAGTAATAATATGGAGCTTCAGCTACAGGCTACTCAAGCTGCCAGGTAAGTAGTTCAGAGAATACCAACTCAGCTGTGCAAGCCAATAACTAGGCAAGGTGAGAGAATTGATTTATGAGCCTAAGTGGCTGCTTATGTCTTTCTTATCAGGCAGGATTTCAACAACCACCATCATACATACAATGTTGAGGTTTCCATAACTTAGGCATAATTTATAGAAGCCATGTGGCTTTTAAGTAAAGTGCTTGAATATTTTAGTAGGAAGCAGTAATTTGCCCTAGTGCAAATTTAATAGTAGTCACCTTATTTTTGAAGGAGTAATTATAGTTAACTCTTTGTTATAGCAAAGTAAGGTACCTTTTAAACTGCATTAACACTTAGGTCTGATATGTATGTCTGTGGTGATCCACCTTAGAATAATGTGAACAGAAAGATGACTGGGGTTTGAACCCTCACAAGTTTTTCTCTTTCCAAATCTAAAGCATCCTTTAATAAGCTTGCACATTGCTGCAGTGCTGCTTCTGGCAGTTATTAACCTCTCTCTGCTGAGAAGCCTCTAGCTGTTCAGATGTGTTATGACTCCTGCAGGTCTGCTTTACTTCAGAGTCTGAACAGAACCTCTCACATAGTGAAGACATGCCAAACCCAGTGTTAACAGAGGCCTAGGAAGCCGGTGTTCAGCTTGTCTGCATTTCTCTTTCATGCTATGTTGTGTTGCCTTTTCTGAATGCTAAAACAATGCTAAACTCTTTCATATGGTGCTTTTAAGACTTGAATTTGTTGTTCAGATGTCTGCAGGCAAAAATAATGCTTCCTGTTTGCCTTGCTCCTTAGGAAACTCCTCTCAAGAGAGAAGCAACCCCCAATAGACAATATAATTCGGGCTGGTTTGATCCCGAAGTTTGTCTCATTCCTGGGCAGAGCAGACTGCAGTCCCATCCAGTTTGAATCTGCCTGGGCACTCACCAACATTGCCTCTGGCACATCAGAGCAAACCAGGGCAGTGGTGGAAGGAGGAGCAATTCCAGCCTTCATTTCCCTGCTGGCCTCTCCACACACTCACATCAGTGAGCAGGCTGTGTGGGCCTTGGGGAATATTGCAGGTATGTCCATGGGCTGCACAGCTCTAGTTCAGACCTGTGCCCTTGTCTGAGGTGGGAGGACATCACTCCTGCTGTGCCATGCCCTGTGCTGAGCTGCTTGGGAGCTCTGCCCCAATGGCTTTCCAGTTATGACATGCCCTGCATTGCAGAGCAAGCTGCAGGAAACCCTTTGTCTTTAGACCTCTTGCAATGCCTGGCACAACCTGTGGGTTGTATTGTGGGCACTGCTTCCAGATTTCAGCTCAGGTTTGATGGATCTCTAGCCACGCTACAACACAAACCTTTTTCAGACATCTCAATTTTTTTGTGACTCAGCAATGAGCTCTGCTCTGTGTGTTGGCTAAAAGGGGGAAGGCACGAGGGAAGCAGTGACTCAAATAATTGTGTATGTGATGGTCAATATTCCTTGCTTTGAAACAGCTGCTTGCTGATAAGTATAGTGGTACACTGAAGCTTCTTAAGCTTCTCTCAGGATTACTTGATATGCCAGTGTTGGATCCAGTCTTTAAAACGTGGTCAAAATAAATAATATAGTTGTCAACCTGCTACAAGTTAAATATTGTACCTGCTGTATTAGAGTTTCCAATGGCCATGCCTTACAGCACAGTGAATCTTCACACAGAAAATTGTTTAAAAGCCTTTTTTTATTGGGTTTTTATCAAAGTTTGTCCTTAGTTTTAAACTCAAATACAATAAATATTATAAATATAATATTATAAATATTATAAATATAATATTTATTATATCTTGCAATAGGATTCTCAGTCAATCATTCAGCTGATGAGTATAATGCATTTCAAGTTCCATACTGTGGGGAAAGCTCTGTTCTAGTGTGGGGATTGATTTGTTTCAAAAGAAACACATAAGACCCTGCATGGTTATGAACTCTTATGAAAAGCTGTATAGAAAACATACTACATTACCTCTTCTTCCAAGAAAAAAAGGTGAAGCTCAGTGGCTTGATTGAACATGCTTGTCATGTGACTTAACCATGGCAGTAGTCCTTTTGTCCTCCTGTTTCTTCTTAATTTATCCAGCCCTTCTTAAGGAGTAAAGGAATTAATCCTCTTAACACACAGTGGTTCTGTGTACACGTGTCCCTTTCTTTCTGGTTGTCACCTGGCTTTTTTTCTTGTTTTTTTCCAGGGGATGGTTCTGCCTACAGAGACCTGGTTATTAAATATGGTGCAATCGAGCCACTGCTGAGTCTCCTGGCTGTTCCTGACCTCTCTTCCCTGGCTGTAAGTGTATAGAGATATTCAAGTTACAGTTGCTGAGTAGACCCTAGCTAAGCTATTGCTAACCATTTATTTCCACCATTGCAGTCTGGATATTTACGCAATGTTACGTGGACCCTCTCAAACCTGTGTCGCAATAAGAATCCTGCACCTCCCATAGATGCCATCCAGCAGATCCTTCCAACCCTCGTCCGGCTCCTGCACCACGATGACCCTGAAGTGTTGGCAGACACTTGCTGGGCAATTTCCTACCTCACAGACGGTTCTAATGACAGGATAGAAGTTGTTGTGAAAACTGGATTGGTGCCACAGCTTGTGAGACTCCTAGGATACAGTGAACTGCCAATAATGGTAAGTGGTTGGATGTTGCAGGCTGCTGTTGCTTGATTTGAATCATGGCTAGAACTGCAGTTAGGTAGAAGTAGTCCATGAAACTGAATGGCTCTTTTCATACATGAGTCACGTGCCTGTTCCAATTTTTGTGAAGTGAGACATCAGTTTCTCTCCTGCCTGGGTGCTGTGCCACACGAGACAGACTGCTGCTGGTAATGACTAACAAGTTGCTTTATATAATAATTGTATTTACCTTACAGGCCAGCACAACAGTCAACATTCACTAAAGCTTGCCTTTAAATTGCTGTTGCAGAGCCAAATTCTAGGGACAGTGTTCACAAGTGTGAACACTATAATTAGAGCATAATAAAACTGCATTAGTATTTAGCAGGTAGTTTCCCTAAGCTCTGTCATGGGTGGTTGTTTGCAGACTGGCCTTGAAAGGTGTGCAGTCTCTGTATGCAGACATTAGCATCTGCCTGTGGAATGCTAACAAGGAGCCCAAACCCCATTGTACATAGCAGGTCATGCTGTTAACTGGGAAGGTTAGAGTGGATGGCCGTCAAGTATAGCTGTGTTTGCTATAATCTAATCTGGTTTTGAACGACTTTTCTAGAGTATTCTATTCATCTTTGTTTCAGACTCCTTCATTAAGAGCCATAGGAAATATTGTCACTGGTACTGATGAGCAAACACAGATTGTTATTGACTCGGGAGCACTGGCTGTCTTTCCAAGTCTCCTTTCTCATCATAAAAACAACATTCAGAAAGAAGCAGCCTGGACAATGTCCAACATCACTGCTGGGCGTCAGGATCAGATCCAGCGAGTTGTAGACCACGGTCTTGTGCCTTATCTCATTGGTATTCTGAGGAAGGTAAACAAAGCCTATATTTACTATGCTGAGCCTTTTCCTATTACTATTCTTTGTTCAAACACTCTGCTTTTACCTTCATAGGGGGATTTCAAATCTCAGAAGGAAGCTGTGTGGGCTGTAACAAACTATACGAGTGGTGGAACAATTGATCAGATTGTGTACCTTGTTCAGGCTGGTGTTCTTGAACCCCTACTGAATCTTCTCTCAACTAAAGACAGCAAAACTGTACTTGTTATTCTGGATGCAGTTTCCAACATTTTCTTGGTATGTGGATGCAGTATACTTGATTATTGTCTGTGTTGTTGCTAATGGCTCTCCAGTGGCTGCTGCCATATATCTTTCCTGAGGTTATTCCATGCTTTTCTGTTGCAGGCTGCTGAGAAGATTAATGAGACTGAAAAGCTTTGCCTCATGATTGAAGAGTGTGGGGGTCTAGACAGAATTGAAGCTCTCCAGTCACATGAAAATGAGCAAGTGTACAGAGCCTCATCCACCATTATTGAGAAATATTTCTCAGCAGAAGTAAGTGGCTTCAGGGGGTCTTTTCTACTTTTTTCTATTCCAGCACTGACTACTAGATTCAAATGCTACTGCTATTTCAACATTCTTCTTTTCTTTCCTTCTAGGAGGAGGAAGACCAAAATGTTGTACCAGACTCAACTGCTGACAGCTACACTTTCCAAATCCAGGGCAGTACCCCAAATTCTTTTAACTTCTAGATCTTGCACATTCTGCAACCGCCTACAAGTGGTTTAGCAGGCACAAATGACTGCCACTTCTTTGTCTTAATAGAGTTCCTCTTGCCTTTACTGGTTTTTGTGTCCTGTAGCACTTTGTCCAACTGAAACATACTTGAACTGTTCAAATTCATATATGTCTGTGAATTTCTAAATGTAAACCTCGTTCTTTGAGATACACTTGTAAATATTTCTTGTTTCTGTCCTTGTCTGGGGAAAGAATGCACGTGAGCAACTTGGGCCTCTCACAAAGCATTGAGCCACTGCTCTGCAGGCTCCCCCATAACCTCTTACCTTCTATGTGGCCTGTTGCAGTAATAAATAAATACTGAACAGGCTTTTAAGGGAAGACTTACTTGAAGCTCAATAAAGTGTTATCAGTACATAAAGTTGAACTGTGTCAACTTGCTCTCTTAAAAGCTGACTGATGGGGTAAGTAAACTTAGTTAAAAAACAGATAATGGCATGAAGCAGGTCTAAACCATGAGAAACTCAATGCTGAAGAGGTGGATTTAAAACAGCTTGGTCACCCCAAGCTCTGATTTCTGCATACAGCAGCCTTCTGTTACAGGACCAAGGAACTTCCTAGAGAAATCTGATTCATCTTACCCTGTGCATAACTGAGCTAAACTAGCTTCAGCCTCTTGGAGAAATATTTAAAGACTATTAGTGCTACTTAACTGTAAGTAATAGTTTGGAGGAGAGGTAAGTACAGTAGTTAACCAGTTCTATACATGTTCAGGTACCTTTAGGATTAGAGCATAGGAAATGCTTTGAAGCAGTTGCCTGCCTTAGCAAAAATTAAGGCTTTGTTCTGGAATCTGCTGTTGCTTTATTTCTAAAGTCATTACTTACAGGAACCCATTTTGTCCCTCAAAGGAGTTGTGCCAGGGTGGGGTTTGGAGGAGAAAGAGTATTGAGTGGAGAGAAAGAAACAGAAGAGTTCTGTTTTCCAGCTTTCTGGAAAAACTTGGATTGAGCTATTTAACTTGAACCTCCTAGGAGTCAAATGTACTGGAATAACTATATTGTCTCAGCTCAGAGTGTCTCTATCTCTAATGATGGTACAGGAGGGATCAGAGTTCAGGACTAGATGTTTCATAAACATGACTTAATTGGACCCACAGCATGTCACTTTTATTAATAAAAGGTAGGGGGAGAAATTCTGATATGTAGACAGTTCTCCCAGAATTCCTATTGGCTTTGTTTCCACTCTTTATGGGTGGAGGGGAATAAAAAACTCAAGGTAGTACAAAACAAATAACCCCTTTATTCTGCTAGGTGAATCTGATAGAATAATCTGCTGTTGTCTCCTGTATTAGTCAACTTCTGTGTGCTTCCAAGTTTATTTTAAAGTGCAGATGTGTAGAAAAGTGGATTTGGGTGTAACTCTTTGGCAATCCATGGAAGATCAGGTGTGCTTCATGAAGAATTCACTCTTGTGTGCTGCTAACAAAGATCTCTTTAAATGGGCTATTGCTAATGTAGATGATGTCACTCTTGCTTTTATTAGTGTGGGGCAGGTCTGCTGCTCCCAATCCCACAGTTGCTGGCAAATGGTTCCTTCACTGACTGGAGGCTGGTGATGACATCCATCCTGGGACCTCTCTGGAGCTTGGGTATTGCTGGATTGTGATAAAGTTACAAAGGGCAGCAGATAATTTGTCTGTATCTATAGTCCTACACATTATACATCTTGTTAGCAACAATACTGTTTTGTGCAGAGCAATGTCTGTGAGTCACTGCCATAATAATGATTGTCCTGCTGGGCTATTGAAGCTGTGGGAGTTCCTGCATCCAGCTCAGAACCTGGTCCTGGTTACACATTACTGTCACTAATGTATCAGTAGGGGTTGCAGATTTTACCTGTCATGAAGGAGACTAGCTTGTAAAAACCATAAATCACACTGTTCTGAACTGATTCATGATGACCTTCCTACTTTGGCCTGTCCCAGTTTAACTTTTTTTTTTAACTCCAAAAAAGCTGTGGCATGTACTAAGCCTTTCTTTGGGTGTCTCTGAGAGACTGAACTGTACCTGTGATCTGTTCCCAGCCCTGCCTGCCCCTGGACTGAAGGGTGAAGTGCTGCAGGTGGTACCCAGGGCCTGTGGAAGCAGCTGTGGGCAGTGCCAAAGGCAGAACAATGTCACCACAGGTCCCACAGCCCCCCTGGGCCCAGTCTGGTATTGTAAACATGTGCACAGGGGAAAGGACAAACCTGCCTTGCAGTGCTGGAGCCTTTACTTTTCTGAGGGGGAAAAGTAACCAAACAGGGCTTTAATGCACCTGTAGTGAAGCCTCCTGTGTCCTTTGCTCTGTTGTCAAACCTCCGCCCTTGACCTAAAAGCATCAGTTAGAAAATCACGATTTTCTGTGTGACCATAGTGAATGGAAAGAATTAACCTCTATAAAGGCGATTATTCAAAGTCAGCTTTAATGAAGGAGTCGTTCCTTCCCCAGATTTGCTGTCTGATGATCCGCAGGGGCAGAGCCGAGCTGCCCGGGCTCAGAATCCCGGGTTTTGTACCTCTGTAGAGCAGCGCAGGGACCGGCAGAGGGCGGTGCTGGAGGTGGGATAATCCCACCGGCTACATTGAGGTGGGATCTGCTCCATTTTCCCGATAAAACACTAAGCTACATCTTTGGGGAACTCTGTGTGGTCACACAGAACATCTATGTGCTAACTCCCAAGTGTTTAGCCAGGTTAAATATCGAATTTAAGATACAACCTTTCAAAAGCCCCTTTAAAATTAAAGTACTGTTACTTCATAACTCCTTTAATTGCTCTTCAACACATGCAAGTAACTTGTCTTTTGCGCCTCTGTAAATAGTAAATTTAATAATTAGTAAATAGCAGAACACTTGTTCAATAGTATTATCCCTATTTATTTTTTTCTGTATTACTTGTTTCAGTTTTATCCAATATATTGAGTTAATAATAGAAGGCTGCAAAATCTTCAGATGTCTGACAGCTCAGTGGCTTAATAATTAACTTTCTGGTGCCTGAGACTTTGTTTTGATCCAAGAAAAATGTGTTCAGCCTATCCACCAGTGAGCCTTGTTGGCAGCATGTATTTCCACAAGCAACAATCTACAATGATTATGAGTAAGTGACTGGGGTGAGTCACTCCTTATTCTAAGAAAATGCAAACTATTTCTGAGGTTAGGATCACAGTCACCCATGAGACTGCGTCTCTAGCTTCGAAAAAGTGGTAGGAGCAAAAAGCAAGAAGAGAATTTTTATTGCTCCTAGTTTTTAGTTTGGTTTGGTTTTGTCAGGGGGGATTTTTTAATTTTTTTTTTAATGCATGGCCCAGTCAGATTTAAGAGCTTGTTGTCTTTATTTGTCAAATGCCTCATTCAGGACAAGGGCTGGAATCAATGTCTGGTGGCCTGTGTGTCAGTCTGCCAACTCCTCTATGGAGAGCAACAATAACAGACCCCTGCTGACATCAACTGGCTTGGAATGCAGTTGTTGCTAATGCTATTTTATCTGCGGAGTGATGGCAAGATTGCAGTCTGAGATCTCAGCAAACGTAACTGCCTCTGAAATTCAGATGGCAGCAGATGCTCTCTGGCTGATTGTTCCATTTGCTGTTCCCCGGTGTGCCACGCTCTGGAAGGAGAGCTGGGACTTTGCAGTCCTGCAAAGTCCTGCAGTCCAGTTCAGTATTGTGTCTGTTCACTTTTCCCTGCAGGAAAAACTGCTTAAACTGTGGGAAAATTAGAAATGGTTAAATTGGTAGAAATCTATTTTTACTTTTCCTGTGAATTAGACTGAAATACTCTCTTAAGCAAAGCTGCTTCCTGCTACTCTATCCAGAATGATTTAAATTGCACAGAACCACAGTGGTGTATCAGCAGCAAGAAGCAGCTGTAGTTCTTCAGGACAAGGAATTCACTACCCAACACTATTTCACAGATCTCTTCTGTTTCTAAATCTATTTTACAGCAGAGCAAACTGAGACACAAGAAAGTTATCCACAGACATTCAGAAAGTTGCTGGCAGAATTCACCTGGAGCCTGGGAATCCTGATGTCTGTCCCTGTAGTTAACCCATGGCACCTCTGGTCACAGTTATCCTTTTGCTGAATATAGGATTATCCCAGGAGTATTGAATCTCTGTTGTGATAAGGTATGATGTAGATTCAAGTACAGGTCTAAACTTTAGAAAGTGTGAAAATTAGGGAAGAGGTACTGTTAGTCAAAACAGAAGTAATTAATGAAGGTTAATTGTGTTTAGTTATATTTGACCCATGAAGGAAAATGTTAGGACTTTCACTTAAACTCTAACAGGAAATACATTAACTCTTTGGCCTTCAGAGGGATGTTAGGAAAAAAGACTGAGGGAACTAGGGGACCCCCTCCTTAGGCTGGGAGGGGTGCACCCCCTGAAACTGGAAATTTCATGAAAATCCGTTCACAAGAACACTCCTGCTCCAAGTGTGTGCAGTTGTCTGTTGTGTTTGTAAAACACTTCCTTCTCACTGATCCAGAGAATGGCACTGACACGAGGCGGGCAGAGACTCAGCCTGTGGACAGCTGAGGGAGAATTGATTTGCTGTGAGTTTCGTAGCACTTCCTATGGATTAAGGGTCACTGGATTCCAGTTCTGTTCCTGACTGCAGAGCACGGTCTGTCTCAGACTGGCTCCAGGAAATGGACGCTCTTCTGCAGAAGCCAGAAGATTTCGTGGAAGGGCCATGGCCCCTTTCCAGGTTGCAGTTCACCCACTGCCCTGGGGCGTGTCATTAGTGGGAGGGAAGTGGAGATTTAGAGGGATGAGGAGGGGAGAGAAAAAAGAAAGTAGAATGGAGAAAAATCCTGGTAATTCTTACCAAGCACAACTCGCTTGACCACATTAAAATGTTGTGCTGATCAACTGCATAAAACAATGAGCCAGCTCCAGAAGTGATGTGTAAATCACATATCAGGAACAGAGTTTCAATTGACTGGCACACTGAAAGCAAAATCAATGGCACTGCCTTCACTGTGGGGGAGTTTGGATCACAACTATGAGTTCAACAAAAGAGGCAGTGTAATGAGGAATCATTCTCCTTTATTTCATTTCTTTCTCAATTTGCATTGCCAATGTGAAATGAAAATCATGGGGTCATCTTTTGAAGGCCTGATTTATTTATTTTTGTATATCTGTATAAATCACAGGGTCATACATACCTTTTATGTATTTATATATATAAAATAGTGGAAAGCTGCCTAATTTTTTTCTCTGTAACAGATTGCTTTGTGTGTAGCTTCACAGTGGTAAAATAGCTGTACCACCAGGAGTATTAATAATGCTCTGTGGGCATATGGAAGAGCGGAGGTACAAAGTTATCAGAAAATCTTCAGTAATCTCCAAAGCATATTTCCACCATCCCAATCACTTCATTTTTGCACACTATATGAAACAGATGTAAAAATAGCTCTTTCATCAGTGACTTGCTACACATATTTGGGCTGTAGAGGCTCAGTTCTGTTCGAAGCAATACTGTGAAATCACGTGTAGAATGTGCTGTTAATCAGAAGCAGCAATTTAATGTTACGTATCCATCTCTCCTCCTGCCTCCAGCTCCCCTTCCCAATTCTGAGCAGGAAACGACACTTGGATGGAGCTCAGCACACTGACTTTCTGGATAGACTCTCTAGGAATGAGGAGGGACTTGAATTCTCTCCATATGTCATTTCCTCTCCCCTAATGGCTAAAAAAACCCCATTGCTGCAGTTCATATAACTTAGAGAGAGCATTACCAGTCTAGGGAATTAAGGGCAGGGGGATGGGAGAAGCAGGACAGCCACATTCCACTTCGGAAGAACTGCTTTGCAAACTTGATTTGAATAGAGCAGGAATTTTTCTGTGTACAAGAACTGTTTTATGTAGTTCCTTAAACTGAAGCTATTACCCCATCTGTACTTAAGTGTATATCAACACCTGCAGTCTGGGGCCAGACAGGGATTAGGGAGGGAAAATGTAAGCAGAGGGGGAATGGTAACAACTCTGCAAGATGTAAACTAACTCAGAAAGGAAAAACAGAGGGGATTGAGGGAAACTGACAATGGAGACGTAATTTTTAATAGACATAATTTTAATAGTAAGTGATCTTAAATGACTTAAGAAAAATCACATTAGCCCACTCCTGCAGCTTTCATCCAAACTGTCTTTAAAAAATTTTCTGTTCAGTACAACTAAGAGCATATGCAGATATCCTACTATGTTGCAGAATAGAAAATTTGATCTGCTGTATTGCACAGTGGATTTGCAGCTGTCAACAAAATTCAGTGTGCTGTAGCTACAAACAAAAAAAAAACCAAAAAACCCAGGAATAAACATGACATAAAAAAACCCAACAAAAACCATTTTAACTAAAATGTAAGCTTACTTCCTCATAGCCAGCCCACTGTGTATTAGACAAAAATTGGAACATAATGTCTTTCTAGCAACATAATCCAAATGTTTTTTAAGTTTGTAGCAACCAAAATGTGCAGTGCTTTGCAGGACAAATGAGAGATGACATTTGCTAAAAAAATCCTGAATTTTGCAGTCAGTGAATGAGAACATGTGCACAAAAGGGCTAGATGTGTCTGCTTGCAGGGTGATTGTATCTGACTGAAGAGACAAGCCCCCCCATCTTTCATTAGACACATTGCCTAATTAGACATGTTGCCCCTGAATTCTAGTGCTAAAAAGAAAACGAGAAAACCATCTTTCCTCCAGTTCTGTTTTAAAGGGTTTCAAGAGTAGAATAAAGGAATGATTCAAGACACATGGTGACAGATTTTGCTTTAGGTTACTTTTAGCACTTCACTAGACCCACTAACCTACTTAAATACCTGTGCTGTTCTTATCTGGCATAAAACCTTGCCTTGTAACTTTTAAAATGAAACATTTTAGAGGTATTTTTAGAGATAACTGTATCTTAAATCCTCTCAAATTGATTTCACAGTGGACTTTAGGGTGATTCTGTTAAAAGAAAGCACAAAAGAAGCCAGTACAGCCTGTGGATAGGTTAGGTATTTCTGCAGTTCGGAAGGTTTTAAGAATAGGATTTCTTTTTAAAAAGAGGGATTGTTAGGTTATTGAACCTGCAAATGCTTTTGTGTCATGACTGAGCTAATTTATGGATTTAGTCTTCACATACCATGTTTATAAATGTCTCCAGACTTCAAGCAAGACAAAGCAGAGTTTTCCCAAAGCTGGACAGCCCAGGCTCCTTTCAGCAATTCCCAGAACTGTGAGTAGATGTGGTTTGCACAGCCTGAGACAGCTAATCTGACTCTTAGTGCCTGCTTCCCTATGGCAGAAAATAATCATCCCATGGGGTTAAGGCTTTGTGAGCTATTTTTGGGTTTGAACCTTGCACATGCAGCTACCTGTAGGACTGCACAATATTGGTATAACTTGATGCATTTCCTGGAATTAATCTTGTCTCTAGAATGGAACTCTTTGGAAGTGAGACACATGGAAAAACTTCCACTTGCTTGAAGAAACAGAGATAATCAGAACTATGAGGTGGGGGCTGTTTTAAGTGGCTTACACTGCCCCAAGATGCTCTCCCTGCCAACATGAGAGGAGTCTGCTGCCAGTCTCTTGCCCATCTGTAGCTGCCTTTGTCTCTAACAGCCATAGTCCCTGCAACAGGTTAGAATGGGATAACTTGCTCCTCTTAAACCTCTTCATAAGCTCTGACATATGGAATTCTGTACAGCTTGGAACGTTAATATCTGGATATTTAGATAAGTCATGATGGCAAGTAAGAAGTGGCTAATTAGGCCAAATTATTAAGGCTTATCAGACAATGTTGCAGGGCTTTTGGAGAGCCAGGAAAGCTTCTGTGCTTGCCATGGCTACATGACTGGAAGATGCATCACAGAACATTTGTTACTTCTTCCAAAGCATTAAGCAGAGGTTGTGGTGCAAGCTGGGTGTTACCTGGGCAGACCAAGGACTGACTTAACAAGGCAACCACCTGCCAGTGCATCACTGCTGATCACCAGTGGCTGAGGGTGAGTTTGTAGCAGCAGGGCTGAGTCAGCTCCTGGCATCCCCGGCAGTGGCACCCTGCTCTCAGCACCACCACCATAATTACAACTCAGAGATTTGCAATATAGGAGATTTTACAGCTCACCTTTTGAGATGACAAAATAATTATCTCAAATTGTTGCTGAGTCACAGGGAATACAAAAGATTGGAGAAGGTTTGATATTCCTTTAGTGGCTAAATAATGTGGCTTGGTTAAAACAGTGCTGTATATCAACTCTTTAAATACTTAATTGGGCTGAGATTCTTCCTCAAAACACTTTATTTGTCTGAGCTCTGGGACAATACACACTGTGTCAAGTTAAATCAGATACTATCTGCAGACAGATGTTGCAGGACAATAGTAAATTAAGTTCTTGATGCATGTCACTCAGAGGAGACTGCTTCCAACTGTCTTGTTCTGTTAGGTCTTCTAGGAACCTGGTTTGTATCAGACAGGGAAATCTCAAGATGAGATTCTACAGTTACCTCATTCACAACACAACACAAGAAAGATGCACAGAGCAGTTGCACAAGGGAACATAGTTTTTCAGGAAACCTCTGTAATTTCAGTTGGAATATTTAGGATGTAGCTCTCAAAGCACTTGACAAAGCCAGTTGTCCAGGAGCCTGGAGAAGAAATTGTATTATTGATTGTGTTCTATGGCAAAAGAAGTGGAAATCATGGAAGAATAATAAAGGAAATATTCTTCAGACAGAGACCTTTTTTTGGCCCAAGACTTTTGGAGGCTGATTTTGTACGTCAAGTCAACAGTCTCATTAATTTTGAATCAAGACAAGTCAGGGAATGTATTTTAAGCCTAAGACACATCACTGTGCTTGAAGACTGAATCTGGGCTCTGCTCTGTGTGCTAGGCTCTTAAAATTCTGTGCAGCACCTGCCCCTGGGTTCTGGGCTGTGAGACACATGCTGCAGAAGAGAACAGGGGTGACATGACCTGGACAAGGGGCTGGGCTGGCACATGAGTGTCACCTCCAGCCTTTTGCCCAGGCATGGTTTGCATGGTTTTTCATGACAGACTTACCCCTCTCAGAAAGTGGATTTCAGCCTCTGTCTAGAAGTAAAATGCAACACATCTATTTATTCCATGTTCAATGCCTGTGTCTAAAATCTCCCTTTTCTTCTTCTGCTAAAGTCACGTTAGGATAGTGCTGTCCTGCAGGACATGATGAGGAAATAAAGTGGCTAGAGAACTGCATGGAATATCTGTGCATCAGTTACTAATCTGTTCTGGATGGATGGGCTTAGAAGTTATCTTAGTGACTAACCACTGGAAAATCCTGTGATATGGAAGCTCATGCATTTTTTTTGTAGCCACAGCTGCAGTCATTTCCCTTCAGAGACACATCATTTCCCCAAGACACATCCTGTCTCAGAGAGCCATGGTGTCTCTGCTCCAAGCTGCTGTCCCCTTTTGCAGTAGCCAGTGCATGGGTGGAGATTTCCTTCCTAGTTTCTTCTCCTGAAAAGCTTCATCTCCAGCTCCAGCTTGAGAAATGGATTGATTCTTGACCTCTCTTGCATAAACATTGTCTCTGCATGCCAAAGGGAGCCTTAGTGAGAACCAGAGCCCCTGTCTAGACATGTTTCTTCATCCCAGAGCTCTGATAGGTTTGTCCTCCACTGCTGGGTTAACTCTCTTTGTCTCCGAACAGCAACAGAGACAGGGTAAAACCAGATATTTAAGCATGTGCATCTCAATGCTTTAATGTAGTTTGTTCCATTCAGCAGCAACACAAATAACTCTCCAGTCTGATAATCTTCATTATCTGCAGAGGGAAAAAAGGAATCTTGTACAAAGTGAAATTTTCTGTTCCTCATCTTTATTCCTGAAATGCAGAAGCATTTTCTACATGACTGCAGTAGGGTTTGCTCCTTTAGCATAGAAGAGCAGCAGGGAAGGTAACAGAAAGCCTCATGGAGGACAGAATTCTATTCATGAACAGGACAAAAAATGTGATGGATCTGCAATGAATTCAGGAAGTACTTTAGCTACAGTAAGAAGTTATGATTGGCTTAGGGAAGATTTAGAAGAAAAACCTGTGCCAAAGAGGCAGACCAGGAGAACAATGCCCTTTGCAAGCAAAGGTGTTGATGAATGCTGTAAAAGGGTATGAGTTAATCAGGCAAATTAATAAAGAGACAGAGAAAACTGCTGGTAGAAACGTTCATCATTCTTCACAATTTCATTTTTCTAATTTTTTTTTCCCACATTAACAGAGCTTTACCAAAAAAAACCCCAAAAACACCAAAACTGATGTGATAAGAAAGGGAACAGACTTTCATAAATATTTCAAATGCATCTCTTTCTAGATTAAATTAAATCTGATAAATATAAAAAAAAATTGGGGTTGCCTAGGTGTAATCTGCTGTTATACTTTATCTCTCAGAACTACACCATTAGATGGCAAAACAGGCATTTAGTATTGTTGCACATACAATGGAAATACATCATAGAGAAAGAAGAAATGAAGGTGTAATTCTCTACTGATCAACACATCTTTAGCTCCATGATCTCTAGGGGTGGCGTCTATAATTCAACCATGTCAGGCTCTGGGAAATTTACTAAATGATGACTAGTAGAAGTAAATACAATCTAGATAATTTAAAATATCTTTATTTTTAAAAATTGTCTCAGGAAAATAGTTTTAACTTCCTAATTGACTCACAATACCATCATAATAGGGGCAGAGCTCTCTTGCTTTCTTGATATCATTACAGAAGCTGGGGAAGAATGTGATATAATACCAGCCAGCTCTCATTACTGCTGAAGGAATGTGCTATGATTAAACCTATATACAGAAAGAAATTCAAAGTAATTCTTAAATGTTGAGTTGTTTTGAACACATTCCAAATGCCAGAGAATGAGTTTCCAGTATACTCTTACTCTTATCTTTAGAAATAAAGATGGGGAGGACCTCACCTCTGAAAAATTAACTACAACCATCCTCTTCTGAAAAAGAACACCACTTGGTTAAAGATATTTATACACATCTCCCAGTGTCCAGAACCACTAAATCCTTTAAGAACTATCTGTGAAAGCAAAACCTTCTCCTTCTTCCTCTTGGTAAATTCAAGAAATCAAAGCCCTTTTTTGTGCAGCCATGGAACAGAAACAATTTTTGTATTTCTAAATACTTCTTCAAAAATTTCACTCATATGACACTAATCCCAGTGATGTGATATCATAATGATACCAACTATTACATTATTTTCTCCTTGTGGATTTGTCAACAACCCTGTTCATGACCTAAAGATACCTGACCTTGCCCTTTCTCTACATATTTCCACCAATCCTTTAGAGAGTGGCTCAGCTGTGAAGCTCTGGCTGAAGAAGGCTGGACTGAATTCCCAAGTCCAGCAGCAAAGGCTGTCATCCAAAATGATCTGCAGGGTGATGCAAGGCACTCCTGTCCCTGTGGATCCCAGTGAGCTCATCTTGAAAGGATGTGTTGTTCAGTGATAACAGCCCGCAGTGGAGCATGGGGCTCTTGTCAGCAGCTCTGATGATATTTGCTTGTCCCTCTCACAGGATCAGCCCTGCACAGATCCTGAGATCATCTCTCCTGAGATGGAACTGCATGAAGACACAATTTACTGCAAACTCTTGGCTTCTGAAACTGAAAGCAGGATCAGCGAGACATCGGTTCTGTTAATCTGAGAATACTTTGAGCACTTGGGGGATAGTGGTGGCTCAAGAACCTCTGGATCATAACATTCTGGTGGGATTCCTTGGTTGGGAAAGCAGCACTTTCAACCATCAGGGACTGTCAGCATCTTTGGTCCCCTACACTGCTGAAGTTCCTGGTGCTCTGCCAGTCTTCCCTTCATCTGCTGCTTGCAGATCTTGCACTGGTCCCTCGTGGAGCTGATCAGCTTAAATCCTGCCTAGCAATTCTACTCAGTGAAGGGGAACAGTGAGTGAAAAATCCTCATTTCCCAACAGAATTGGGAGATAGAACACAAACACCTGTGGGACACCTAAGGCACAGACCTTGTGCCCCTGGGAAAAGAGAGAAGGGAGGGAGCAGCACTTGGCATGTGGTGCCTCTGTGTCTGAGGGCAGCCTGACCCAGGCATGAGAGGACCTGATCCTGACCTAACTGGGACCCAGCTCTGCCAGGCTGACGGGAGCTGGAGCCCCTCTTCCCCCCCTGTTAAATACACACTTGCTCTATAGATCTGCCCCATGTGTCAGGTCTACCCCCTGATGCATTTGGGATGTACTTGTAAAAGTGCTCAAGTAATTTTGGTTTAAAAATTAAGTAAATAAAATCAATATGGCACATATTAAAGAAAAATGCACAGCAGCAGCAGACAGTACATTTTATATGCTGACCCAAATGCACAGACTGTCAGTTAATGCTCTAACACTTGCAATATACCAGTGTTTTCACTGAAAGGTGAGCAGCATATCCAAAAATCTTAGAAAAATTTATAGTTCAGCAAGTTGCTTTCTGAAAAGCAGTTTGAAACCAAGCATGCTTCATGACCTTTAAAAAACACTTTTAATGAAAGCGTTAAAATGTTCATATAACTACTGAACAATGAAATACTGTATTTAATCCCAACTGTTTTTTTTTAAATATTGGTGTTTCAATTAATGTCTGACACACTAGTTATCCATTAGAAAAGAATCATGTAGAAAGAATTCTATGTTTAATATAACATTAAACACTTTTGTCAAATTATATCAGAATTATTGAATGTTTGGTCCAAAGCGCACTGCAAGACCCCAGAAATTAATAACTATCATGTTAGGAAATAATCTAGAAATACATTAAGTATTTGAAAAGTAGTTTTATATTTTTGTTTTTCTTTTCAGTTTAGCAGTGGCCAGGTAATGTTGCAATATTTGCAAACCATCAGTCATTTGCTTTATATACTTGGTTTGAGAAAAAGAATAATGACCTTTGTGAATTTGTAACAATTGGAACTTTAATAGTATGACTTTCAATTACAAATGTTGATTTTTTTTTCTTTTAATGCAGGAATCAGAACATCTGGAATGTCTTTGGGGTGTGTGTGAATTTTCCTGATCATTACAAAGTAACTTTTTAACTATTTCACTGCAATATAAAGCCATAAATCCATAGAGACATTGTGTCCATGTTTTGTAGTAAACGCTGCTTAGACTTTGTTTCAAATTCTCTTGTTTTGAAGCGAAGCACTGAACCAACTCCTCCTCTTCTGCTCTGCCTGTGCTGGGAAGGAGGCTGGTGTCTAACATTTGCTAATTTTGTGTTAAACAGTGATGGCACAGGGGACAGGCACAGCCCTGGCCAAGGAAGGGATTCCAGGACTCCTCTGCTCCCTGTTGAAGTGACATTGGAACAGCAGTGCCACTGCAGTACCACTGCAGGAAGCATTGGAAATCTCCACCTGGAGGAATCCACGTACAGTGTAGGAGTCACATTTTATGGAAGGAAAGCTTTGAGAATCACGTTGTACTTCCAAGGCCTTCAGTGGAAAAAGAAATCAATTGCATGCCCCAGGTTTGAATTAATGAGGCCCAAGCTCTGAGCTCTGTCAGGATGGGACCACTCCAGGCTTGGTTACAGCTCAGCTCCATGCAACTGCAGAACCTGCTGGGCTTTGTAGAAGCCACATGATGAACCCAGTGAAGAACAGATCATCTTCTCATCCCATGCTGGAGTCCTGATCCATAGCTGGATCTCATCTCTGACTACCCACGTGACAATAGTTCACAGGTTACCTCAGCAGGAAGAAGCCAGAGCAGTGACATGACCGAACGAGCAAAGTATTAGTAAGGTTGTTAATAAGAATACATGTGTGATGCATTAGCTCAGACTTTTAAAGTAACCTTGACTGTGGCAACCTTTGTAGCTTTTCTGGGGGGTTTTCTCAACCTTGAGGCCCCTCTGACCCTGCAGAAAGCTGCCCATGACTTTGATGGAGCTCGCCTCGTGGGAAATGTGTTGCAGAGCTGGGAAAACTCTGGAAAGGGTCACCTTTCCCACAGGGTGGGAATTAAATTAGGCCGCATGGTGTAGATGCAAAGCTTTTTTTTTTTTTTTAATTTTAATTATTAGTCTGTGAATGGCAGTTCACAGAACTTAACTGCTGATTTCTACACAGTGCAGATAAGAACCAAATTGGTCCAAAGTTTAATGGTTTCCAGGGCTGGTCGGTCACACCCTGTCCATGGGGAATACTGTCCTGGATCAGCAGCACTCCTGCGTGCGACCACACATTTCAGCCTGGCTCTGAATTCTCCTGCCATGTCTTTTCCCATTTGCACCCTCGATTTTCCCATCCCAACTCTCCACACAACTTCTCTGTCATCCTCTCCTCTCCACCTTGGCCATTCACCCACATTCTCACTGATCTCCAGTTCTCCTCAGGCCATGGCCATTGCCCTCATCGTTCAGAATCCCCAGGTTCTCTCAGGACAGGGCCATTCCCCCCATCCTTCCCGATCCCCAGCTCTCCCGAGACACGGCCATTCCAATCCTTCCCGATCCCCAGCTCTCCCGAGACACGGCCATTCCAATCCTTCCCGATCCCCAGCTCTCCCGAGACACGGCCATTCCAATCCATCCCGATCCCCAGCTCTCCCGAGACACGGCCATTCCAATCCTTCCCGATCCCCAGCTCTCCCAAGACATGGCCATTCCTCCCCGGCCTCCCCGGGCCGGAGCGCCCCGGCCGCGGCCGCCACCTGACGCCGCGTCCCCTCAGGCTCCCGGGCCGACCCGAGGCGGGGCGCGGGGGGCGGGCAGGGCCTCCCCGGGGCAGGAGGGAGGGACGGAGGGAGAGGAGAGGAGACGAGAGGAGAGGAACCGAGGAGAGGAACCGAGCAGAGCCGAGCCCAGCCCGCCGCCAGACCGTCCGTGCGTGCGGCTCCGTGCCGGCTTTGTTGTGCTCGGGCTCGGGCCCGGGCCCGGGGGCGGGGAAGCGGAGGGAAGCGGGGAAGGCTCCGCTCCTCCTCCGCGGCCCCGGCCCCGCTCATGGCGACGCTGGGCACATCCGGGCCTCTCCTCCTTCTCCTCCTCCTCCGGCGGCCGCCGCTGCCCTGAGCGCCCGGCCCGGCTCCATTCGCGCCTCCCCCGAGCCCTTGGCGGAGCAGTGGCGGGGGAGCCCCGGCCGGGGCCATGTCCAACCCAGGGGCCCGGCGGAACGGGCCCGTCAAGCTGCGGCTGACAGGTGAGGCTGGGCCGGGGGCGCGGGGCTCGCCGGGCGGGGGGCGGGAGCGGCTCCTCCGGGTGTCGTTGAGATTGAACCTGGGGCTGGAGCGGCCCCTCAGGCCTCGCAGGGAAGGAGAGGGTGAGGTTTCCCTCCCCTCGGTTCCCCTCGGCCCCCGGCTCGGCGTGTCCGGGCTCCGCCGCCCTCCCGGCCCGGGCCCCTCAGCCGCCTGGGCGAACTTCAGCCACCGCACCCCAACTTTGATGTTTATTTTCCCTTCGTCTTCTCGGTGTAAACTCGAAAGAAACTGTCACGCTCTTTGTTTTGATATCTTTGTTTGTTTCTTGTTGTTGTTTTGTTGGGGTTTTTAAGCGATTTCTTCAGCTAGGACTGTTGAGCTCTGGAGAGGCTCCCCTGGGCAGTGGTCACAGCCCCAAGGCTGCCAGAGCTCAGGAAGTCTTTGGACACCATTCTCAGGGACAGGGAGGGATTTTGGGGTGTCCTGTGCGGGGCCAAGGACTGGACTCGATCATCCTGGTGGGTCCCTTCCAACTCGGCATATTCCATGATTCTATGATTGTTCAGAATTCTAGGGTGAAGTGCCTTGTGCTGCCCTCCTCCAGAAGACCACTTGACCTCTGATATTTTAAAATACCATAAAAACGGTTCACCTGCATGCTGGGAAGGAAAAGAATCTGGTCTTAAATACTTAAAACTATGCCCTTTCCATATAAAATCCCAGGTAAATAGGTTTAGAGGAAAAAAATATTGAAAATTCTGCTGAAGCTTTCTTTAAAAAAATGCAGGACACTTGGAACTAGCTTTTTTCTTTAAAGCCCTCCAGCACATAAATGATACTGTGTGTCCTGTAGCATCAGTACAGGAAGGTAAACGGTTAGAAAATAATAGATTTACACTGTAAATACTCATCTCCGCATATATCTAAGCAGCTTGTAAAGTAAATATTTTTAAAAATGTTAAAAGAGTTCTTATACTTTAGGTGCATGAGAAATATCTCCAGTTTAATGCCTAATAAAGAGAGGTGTTTTCATACTGATTTTTCAAACTATGTTATTTTTACAGAAAAAGTAAAATGTATCTGCCTATGTTTTACTCTGGAAATACTCAGACTAGATTTGTAATGTAGTTTTCATGGAGATTTGTGGGTGTCTCTATATTACACTTGGAAATAAAACTCCCAAAATGAGCATAGCTGGGACTGCTGCATGGAACAGTGCTGCCTTGTTTTTACCGAGTGTTTTGTAGCTTTCTCTTCAGGTTATTGCTGTATTGATGCAGTGCTTTAATGCTTTCTTTCCCTGAGCAGTGAATGCTTACACTTGCCTGTCATTGAAACATTAAAAATGGTCAGTAGCCTTATTTAAAAGCATGCAAAATACTGTCTAGGGAGTTGTCTTTCTCAACTCTGTATTTTGTGTTCAAATTTGTTTCATATTTTATTTTTATTAATTAATAAGCATATAATGAAACTGTGCCTGTGACAGTGTCAGTGTGTTGAGGGGATTGTGACCAGAACCAGGCTGTGGTTTTACACACTGTGGTCAGCCCCTAAATGAAGCAGATACAACTCTAAGAAATGCTTCTGTTTTTTGGTTTTTTGTCATATTGTATTTTAGGAAGGGAATGTGCAGAGCATGGGATGAAGGCAAAATTGTCATTTTAGGACTATTCCAGGGTTAGCAGCTCTGGCAGGCACTGAATACCAGTTCTGTTATTGGAAACTTATAGGAAACATTGGCCTGTTTCTGCAGTTGAAAAGCTTGAGGTGTTTTCTGCTTTAGCTAATGGGCAGTTGTTTCACTTAAGGTCATTTGTAAGGAAGCTCTACATGTTTAAGGAAAACAATGAATCTTATTAATTCAGCTAACATGTTGTCAGTTCTTGCCTAGGAATACTTTTAAGTGTTCTGTGTGGTTTTGATTACCCTTTTTGATTGGAAAAGCAGTTTGAGGGCTCTTGAGTTCTGAAACTGCTTGGAATTAAAAGAATCTGTATATCCAATGTTTTTAAAAGTTTATTCTCAAACTGACAAATGCTATTTAATCTTAATTTTCTTTGGCTCTATGAAACTAGCAGTCTTCTGTTTTGGCTTGAATGTTTCTGGGATTAATTCTGCAATCATTGTTCAACACTTATCTTTTCTGTTCATTATCTCTAAATTAGATGGTATAGATTAAAAAAAAATTGATTTCAAGAACTGGATTCAATTAGCAGTTTTTCAGGACATAAACATTAAAGGTTTAGATGGAAAACATTGTTTTGACTGACTGGATAAATGACAGGGTAATGTTTGATGTGAGTCCAAGAACTGATCTGGAGCTAGTGCCCAACTTCTCAGTCCATCTTGAGGAGCCAAATAAAATATTTAACCTAGGCCTCATTTTGCAAAAAGGTTGACTCTTTGTTGGGACCTTAAAAAAGTTCTGAGAAATGTTTGGCATACCTTTACACTAAGTGTTTAACAGTTTATTTAGGTCTGGGTTCCACAACAGAGACAAACCACAGCGGTGGCATACTTCTGGTAAGTTTTTATTTAGTTTACAGTGCATCTGTGTTATATGTTTCTTATAAAAGGTTATTCTTTTGCTCCAAGGTGTAGCTGTTTGGTTTAAATACCACTTGGGTCTTTAGTGATATGTATGTTGATATAATTCACATAATCTTGGGCTAAAAAATGTCTGGATAATTGTTAAAATCCAAGTGCCATGGCTTCTCATGATATTTCTAGCAGGAAGTGTAAATCCTTGTTTCTGATTAAAATATAGGCAGTGTAATTTAAATTAGCTAAAGTCTAGGACTGCACTGGTCTTCTGCGATATTTATCTTAGCAGTTTGTAATAACAATGTCCAAGGAAGTGTTAGGAAAATTTCTTTGACTCTCAAAGTTTAACACCATTTGATCTGGTCCTATCCTGATTACATCCGAGTCCTACAAAAGCTGCAAGTGCAGTCATCCCCTTCCATTCCTAGTGTGATTTTTCTCAGTGATGTGTTGAATACGCAGATTTGTAAATACACTGCACTGTCAATCAGAACACGCTATGATTTCTCCCACCCCTGTGTTGAATTGTGTTGTTCTTTCATTCTTCAGAAAACTGAGAAATGACCATTGTTTTCAGTAAATATTTTATGTCCTAATACATGAATTGTCTAGTGTTAAAATAGCTACATTTGGCTGCTTTCACTTAGGAGATCAATGACAGCTCTCTGAAGCCCACAAGGCTGTTTTTATCAAGGAGTTACTTTCTAAAATCAGTTTGAAGTCCACAAAACTCTGTGAGCACTAGAATATACTGAGTAAAGGTTCAGTGCAGAAGTTTATTTCTTCTGTTGCAGGTAGTGTTTGTCTCAGAATTGTTAACAAGTAAAGATACTAACATAGCCACCAAGTACAGTTACATTGGACTGGAAAAAAGTGGTAATAAATATCCCACGGATAAAACTGGAATGAGGTGGAAGGGTTTTGCTGGTGCAGAATCAGACATAGGCCTGAAGAGTTGTTAGATTTGTTTTTCCTCCTTACTGCTTCCAGCTTTCCTGCAGGGTTTGGTGATTAGGGAAATAAAAGCACTGGGTGTTGTGTTGTGGAAAAGGGATCAGCATCTCATGTGCTGTCTTCTCTTCTCTCTTGCTGGTTTACTGTCTGTTTAGCCCTCACAGTGCAAAGGTGGGACTGTACTGTGAAGTTATAGTGTTGAAGGAGAAAGTGCTGCTGTTTTACCAGACCATAGAAACTCTGGTTGTAATGCTAATAATATTTCTTGTGAAACATACTTAATATTTAGAAAAAGCTGGGCTATTCCTGAGCTTTGTAAAATAATGTGGAATGTTCAAACCTGTTTTTTGCAGTGGATAAATCTAAGTGTTAAATAAATCCAGTTGAAGACAGTGGTTTACCTGAAGCCTAAATTTTCCATCAGTGGTGGTGGAAGCAGGACTGAAGTTTATGGATAGCAGAGCCTCACTGTGGGAACATCTGATTAATCAATTGATAAAGTAGCTCCCTATATTTTTGTGTAGCAAGGCAGTGGTTTTATAGTTGACTGAAACTATAGTGCCATTTTAGGTCAGTTTAAAATCTGAGTGCTGTTTCTTTTTTCTCTTTGTAGTCCCTGGCTTCACTTTTTGGACCCTCCCTTGTGTTGACTCCAGCAAGTGTGTAGCTATGGGATGAGCTGAAAGCTAATCCTACCAGGAAAAAAAATGCTTATTTGTGTTGAAGAAGAGAAATGCAGAGAAGCTGCAAAGGGGACAGGACTGCCTCTCCTACCAGCAGCCTGTAGTTAGATAGGCTTTGGTCAACAATAAAACAATGGGGTTCCTTCATGTAAGGTATATTTGACTTAAGTGCTAGTTTTTGTAAGCCATGTGTCATTAAGAAATCCGAATCAATAAATTACATAGTAGGTGGATTAAACTGGTGCAGTCATAACAAAGTCAATAGACATGTGTAATCAGATGTACAGGGACTGATGGCTGCTTGGCCCTCAATATTTTCATCGAAGTACGAAGTGTGTATGTAAATATATGCTTTCTTCTATACACAGTATATAGTTATAGATATTTATATACATATAAATCAGTTGTGGATCATACAGATGCCAAAGAATTGTAATAAACAACTGAGCAGCTGTATGGAGCAGTTTCAGCTGTTTGTTTCTATGAGTTAAAGTTTTATTCATCTGGGTGTAAAATTAGATAACTGTGTTCAAGGGTACATAATGGTGTGTCATGGCAAGGAAAACAAAGACCAGAAAGGATTTGGGGGAGGAAGTTGTAGTAGGAAGTTATATGGAGACTTCAATGAAAAGATTGAAATTCAGTTAAAAAAACCCCCACTATTCACCTGTGGCTGAACAATCAGGAGAGCATCACATAGAAGATAGTAGGGGATTTACGTGTGTAGGTAACATATGGGGCATGTGTGGGAGACATATGGGAAATCTGCAGGCAGTCCTAATGGTAATGTTTAAAAAAATTAAAGCTATTGCTGGGAAAAAAATAAAAGAAATCCTGGGGGTGGAATATTAGCGAGTAATGTTTAGAAATGTAGTTTTCAGTGAAGTTTAAAGAGTTTACACTGTTCCGTAATGTCTGTCTGCATAGCTGAACAAAGCTGAGAAACTCATCTAGTGGTGACAAATTATATTCTGTTTTCTTTGTTAATCACACTGAAAAATCTGATCAGACCCCAGATGAAAACATTTTGTCTTTGTGTCTGTAAGGTGAATGGGTAGATCCCTGAGAGAAGACAGCTTTTAATGTTTTGTTCTGGTTTATCTCCTGGCCTTTGAAGTGCTTCCTTGCTTTGCCATCTTACTTAGAGTGACATCTCACCACTGGGCCAGACCTTTCTTGCAGTGTTTAAAAAAGGGTGGATAATTTCTCTGGGTGTCTTCCCTGCTCTCCTCACAGCAATGATGTGAGCTGGCTTCTGACTTGGCTGAGTGGCACGAGTGCATTACTGCACAGGCTGTTATGTGCTCGCTTTAATATATAAAATGTAAATGCTCATCACATGTGCAGGGCTGAGATCATTCCAGTGACTCCTGAGAGCTGGGAAAGATTCACCTCAGTGATGTCAGTTCATGGAAAAGGAGCTGCCATGTGTGTCTGCTGTTAGCAAAGCACCTCCTGTTTGGGGACGAGGATCAAAATCTTGAGGAACATTTGTCAGTAATATATTTGAGGAAGAAAATTGTTGACTTTTTCTTGCTGCTTCATCTTTAAGTACTTCCAATGAAAGCACAGATAAGATTGCTTGTAACCTTAAAGAAATCTTCATCTGTCGATAACAAAGCTCAGGACAAAACTGGCTAAGCATAATCATCTGAGTTGAAGGGGGAGACTGATACAGGATGGAGAATAGACATGCTCAGGATCATAAAAAGGATAAACCAAGTGAAGCTGGGATTTAGATCCACTATCTATTGACTTTCTGCCCATGAACATTGTTTCTTTTGAGCTTAAATCCACAGAAATGATGGTTCTGTTTTGGGCCTTCTGAGACTATGCAGTTGGGGTGATTTGTGTTCCGTTATCTCTCATATGCCATATTTGTGTTGCACTATCAGCTGTATTTTAGCATCCTACAGACTCTTGGGAATTGCTTTTTTTCCACTTCAAAATACTTCTTGCTATTGTTCAGGCAGATCAGACCAGGAGGGCTGATATCCCCAGAAGTGAGTAACACGTATTGCTTTTGATTAAGTGTTACTCACATTTTCAAATTCTGAAAGTGAAAGAAAAAGTAGCAGTATGTGAGTTTCTGTGGCTGTATCCTGTTGGTAATTTTGTGGAATGACTCTTGGCCAGTGCTTATTTAACCCAAGTTACAAGGTTTGTTTTCTTGGAGGAAAGGAGAGTCACTCCATGGCTGTGGGATTGTCAATGGAACAGCTTCAATGTTTCCTTTCTTTAACCAATTCATTTGAGTTGTTTCAAATATGCAGAGAATGTGCAGGCTGTGTAATTTACAGGTCACAGTAAAACTGTGTACCCAGATTGTGCCATTCACACTAAAATCAGCGTGTGTGGTGCCATCTTGCCACAAACATCGGGGTGACAATGCCATAGTAAAGCTTTCCAACCCAGCATCAGTTTTTGGGATGTACATGTCCCTCTGCTCCATCCTGTGGTTTCAGATGGAGTGGGCTAAGGAATACATTCACATTAAGGTTCATCTCTTGTCATCCCCCTTTTTCTCTGGGGGTAGAGGACTGTGGTGAATTGATGTGTAAATGAGTGGTGGCTTCAGGCAGGTTCACAGAGCCACAGGCTCTTGGTGGCATTTTCATTCTGCCTTCACCCAGATTTGAACATTACTGATGGAGTTAAATGGAGTAATAACTAATTATATCTGTCATGATGCTTCTTTTTAACATGCTTAACCATTTGATTTGGAGTTTATATATAGATGCATACATAAATTCAATTATAGATGCAGTTGTATTTAATTGGAGGTGGAATCTGTGTTAATACTTTACTGGCATTTACTGAACTTGGGTCAACTTGAAGATTTTTTTCCTGAGACAGATAAAGTCCAGGCTGTATACTTCTAAAATGATAGGTAAAGCTCCTGCTTTGTGCATGTTGTAGGACATGAGGAAAGTAGATGGAGTGTACTTACTAATTTGTTGTTTCATTTTGGTAAAAGGCAATCTAGTAAATGCAGGTATTTTTTATGCAAAAAATGTAAAACGTACTAAAATTAATTTTATTACTGGTAAGGGCAGAAAGATGTATCTGGGTTAGATATTTATGGACATGGCTGATTAAAAAAAATTGAAATAAAAATCCTTAAGCATGCAAAGGAACTTAACATGTCTGAATAAAATTCATAGAATCGCATTCATGCTTAACTGCCTGGGATTAGAAATTCATGGCATTAATAGTACCAGTTGTAATTGTACCAATACTCAAGGATTGAGGTATCCTTATGAAAAATACTCCTTCAGTTCAACTCTTAACAGAGAATGTTCACCTTGTTCTGAAATTATTTATTTATAGTATCTATAAATATTTCTTTTCAGAGAAGAAATTCTTCCCATTATTTTCCCTGGTGGATTATAAAATAGTTTATAGCTCTGTATAGGAGACTGTGTGCAGGATTAGATGAGTAATAGCATTGTGCTTAGTTGTAGTAATATTTAGGTGTTGTCTTTTTTGTTTAGCAGCAAAGTTCTTCTGTCTTAATTTATAAAGGGTGGCATCAGGTGTGATGTAAGAAATTTCATAGGATAGAGCTGGTGGTGTCATTCAGAGGCAAAAGGGGACATTTGTAGAGGTGAAACAGGACAGAGTGGGGTACAGTTGTTCAAGAGCTGTCACAGGGACATGAAGGGACTGTAAGTTTCCCAGGTTTTTTGTCACTTTATAGTGGAAGCAGAAAACAAATTTGAGTTCCTGTGCTTGGGCTAAAATGTAAAGAAACGTACGTGTCATGTTGCTGAGTTCAGCACTGAGCCAGGCTGCAATGATTCAATGATTGCACTGTCAGTGTGGAAATCTGAAGATACTGAAGATTTCTCTTTTTCTTGAAAATGCAAATACATATATTTTAAAGGACACAAAATACCCATTGCTAAGTACTTCATTTAAATAGATGTGACCAACCTCATCCTCACATCTTTTGGAGAGCACTTGCTCAGCAGTACCAAGTATGAAATGAAAAATTATTGCTTTCTTGAAGCCTGAGTGCACAGTGTATGACACAAATTGCCCAGACTTAAAGAAGGGCATAATGCATGATAAAGCAGAAATTTTCTAGGTCTTTTATTTAGAGGATTGTAGTAGAAAGTTCAAAATTGTTTCATACTGTTCTTGCAGAAGGTTCTTGTTAATTGAAGCTTGTGAACAATGATAAAAACTTTTGTGCCATTTTTCATAATTTCCAGTGGGTTGTGTATGTGGCATTTCTAAATGTCTAACTAGCAATTCTGGATGCTTGGTAAAGTGCAGAGTGTTGGTGAACTGAATCTTCAAATGTATATATGTGAGATATCTATATATAGGTATATCACACACAGTTATAATAAACTCTTGGTCAAGGATGTTGGAATGGAGAAAAACTGCTGTTGTCCTCTGTTCAAGTTTATTAATGCTGCTGCACAGGGGAAGTGCCCCTGGTTTTTTAAAGAAGCAAAGGCTGTAAATTCCAGGTGCTATGCAATAATTCTGATTTGCCTTAAATAGTTGGATATCAGCTTTTTGTTTAAAAGTTAAAGGGCTTAAATCTTTGTGATTGTACTAATGTGAGGGGGGAAAGATTTGTCTTGAAGTTTTGCCGTCATGTAACTCTGTGGCCTTTCGTGAACATCCTTCATATTTGGGATTTCTTCTTAAGAACTGGGTTGAAAGATGATTTAAAATGTTGGCTTCTGCTTTCTTCTGCAGCAGGAAAAGAGAAGGTCTTTAAGGAAAAAATTACTTAGAGTAATTTTCAGTAGTACGTGCGTCGTGCCTGGCTTGTCATAAAATATTTGTGTAGTCTTCTCTCCCTTCCTCAAGCAGTTCCCACAGATCACAGTGTTCTCTCAGTAGCTGTTATGAGTGGGGTAAAAGGAGTTTAAAAGTTCTGTAGTCCCATCTACAAGGATTGACAGTAAAGTTCTTGGTTCCCCTCCCTAACAGCAATTCTGCCTGGGGCAAGAGCCTATATATTTATATTTGTCTGTGTCTCACTTGCTTCTGTGGCCAGGGGATCATGAAGAAATTTCTGTTCATTTGTGAGATGTGAATGTGGCATTGTGAATACGTGTCTCGGATTTCCTCATTACAATATTTATCATTTTTCCTGAAAGTTTCTTTCCTCTGGTGAATTGTTCATCCTGTAGAATCAGTCAGCTATTTCCTGTGTATCAGCATAATGTAACTTCATCTACACTGGACAGGACTTTGGACCAATTCAAAAACCCTATATTTTTCATAAGTTTACTGAAATTTAGTAACCTCACTCTCCACATTTCATCAGTTCTTTGCAGTGTGGTCCATGCCTGGAGATGCACTTGTCCTGCTCCCACCCTGTGTCACTTCAGGGGAGTGACAGTAAATGCACAGAAAAATTGTCCCTGGTCACCCTGACCCTTGGATTGCTTCTTTGTCCCTTCAGCACTCTGAGGACTGGGAGCTCTGGGGCTTGCACTTGCTTCTTCTTTGTATCATTTGAACATGGAATTGCTTTGTCTGTCTGAACATCTTGGCCTTTTACTTGCCATCAGTGGAATTTATAACTCTGGCTGAACTTGGAATACTGAGTTGGAGCTAATAATGCCAGCTCCAGTTAGCGCTTCCATTATCAGACACTGCTCAGTGCTGTTAGCAGCTGGCTAACACAGACATTTTTCATGCTGAGGAGCTAAATCAGACCAAATTTATTTTGGGAAGATTCTGCTAAACTTCAACCAGTTTCAAAAAGGATTAAAAATACATTGCACATCATCTAGAAATGCTTTGTTCTTGTAAATCCTTTATTCTGGGGCAGAAGCGCTGTCAAACAGGGACATGGCAGGTGTGGCTGTATCAGCTAGGTAAGGCTTGGTGCAGGTTTAGTGAGGAGCTGAGCTCTGCCTCTTAATGCTGAACTTGGTGAGCTCCTGGTATGAAGTGAGGCACTTCATGGAATACACAGGGCACAAAAGCTGCATGAGGATGGAGAAGGGAGTGGCCTGGAATAAGGAACTGTCCGGGGAAACAGGTGGAGTCTGATTTTGGCAGGATGAGGCCCTGGTTGGTACCTGGACTCTGGTGCTGCAGCACTGAACGTGACCCAGGGTCACAGAGGCAGCCCAGAGTCTCCTGTTCCAGACCTTACCTTTGTAACCAGGGAATGCTGTTGCTGCACATGTGATGTTCTGTTGGTGATCTGTTTTATTGTGAAGAAGGGGTTATCTACAGCAGAGGGGCTTTATGAAAACTCAAGATGCATAACAGGCAAAGAATGTGAGTGGTTACAGTTGGAAAGAGGCCAAAAGTTTAAAAACAAACAGGAAAAAACCACCCACCCCAAAATTTCTCCCATCTGTTCCTTTGCTCCACATGTTCATCACCTTGATACTATATTGAAGAAATAGGGAATTGAGGGCTGGCTTCTGAGTGGCGGTGATTCAGAACATAATTCTAAAAAGGCTTGCAGATAAGATCAGGGTTACTCCTTATGTGTAGAACAAAAGGAATTCTTCAGCTTTTAGCTAACCTGAGAAGTGTTTTTTAAAAGACCTTTGATTCTAAGAATATCTTGGTCACTTCATTAATGCAAATATTTTCTTGCTTTAAAAGGGTGAGAAAGCGTGCTGTTAATTATAATTGAATTATTATGTAGTTTTTAAGTTTCCTTGGCTCATTTACACACCATATTTTCACAAAGGTTCTGGAATTACAATTAATGCAACTCCAGAAGTGACAAGTTTTCTGAGAAGTGTTATCTGCTGTTGATGAGTTCATTGCATGAAAGATTTCGGCTTCTTTAGTTAGTCAATGTTAATATGTTAAATATCAAGCGACAGAGAAAGCTACAAGCTATGGCAGTCATCATTTGTACACTGTGATGGATCTTGCATTCTTTGTTAATATTTCTCTATAGAAGAGGACAGTCCTTTAATTTTAGTTTGTCCCCACTGGATTTGCACCAGAGCATCTTCCAGTGTCAGGGGGTTGATTTAGTACATCCTGCTCTGTTTACACTGAGTTGCTAGTGTTGTGAAACACTTTGATCTTCACTCTCTGTGTGTATGAAACACACACAAAGGAGACTGTAAAAGAATTTGACCAGAAATTACCTGTACCGGGTAGGTGTATCTCCAGCAAGAGACAGGCAGATGTGCAATTTGAAGTTTCTTGTAGAGGTCTGTGTAGACAGAGTGAGAAGTTTTGGGTGCATTCAGATGAATGGTTAATTTTTATTTTTTTTTAGAAAATGAAAAATGAATGAACTGATACAATGTGAAACTGCAAGGTTTCATTTTAAGTAAACTTAATATTGTCTAACTATGAAGAAAAATGAGATTTTCAGACTGTTTTCATGTTTTACAGTTATTTGTTGACAACAGTGCTTCTCTTTTTTTCCAATGTTTGACACTAGGCTGAAACAAGTCCTGTCCTATGGGACTTCTTTTCCAAAAACTGCTCATTTTCACACTTATTTGAGCTTTGGACAATTATAAAGTTATTAAATGCATGATTTTGCTCAGCTGATCCCCTTTATCATGATTTAAGGTCAGTGTCTTGTCTGCTTCCCAGAAAGATGTTCAAGATCTGTTTCATTTTTAGGTATACAGTACATGCATCACTTTCTGCTAAAATAAATATCTATTTATCAGCTTAATAGAAGAATAGTTAAATTTGAGAGTTTAGGTGGGTCTTTGTTGTTCTAAGATCATTAAATCTCTAAAAAATAGAGTATCATTTCCATCAGATGTGGTGTTAACTGCATTTCATAAAATTACCTTTTTCCAGCAAGATGTTTTGTTATTTGCACACATATGCACGTTTAGTGGTTTGTTTTTATTCTAAGGGCATGCTTTCTTCATTGTATTTGGCTAGGATTTGGGGTTTTTTTACATTTTACTTGAAGTATTTACAATATAGTTATTTTTGTTATAGTGAACCATTTTATTGTTTCAGAAGTGGATGAATCATATATTCTGAGTTATTTTTTCCTGACAAATATTTTTCTTTAATGGTTCCACAGGGCTAGCTTAAGTTGTACAGATGAATAATACTTGAAATACGGTATCTGATTCATCATTTCAAATGTTACAATGAAAAACCTTGTGAAACTATATATATATATATATATATATATATATATATACACACACACACATCATACACACACATGGAGATCTTTTGACTTGCAAGAACATCAGCTTTACATGGGACTGTGTAACTGTTGCAAGGCACTGAAGTAATTCTGCTTCTTGAGTCTGTTGTTATCTCTGACTTCACCTCCATTTCCTAAAATCCCAAGATTTTGTTCTCTTTCCCAGGTTTCTCTCCTCTGCCTCAGCTGGAAGAACATGTGATGTGTTCCCTTTGCAAGGGCAGGGTGTTTGCAGTGGAGTGTTGGATGGATTTTATCAGGAGGTAGAGGGTCAGAGGGGATCCTCTGCTACTCTACGAGGCAAATACAATGAAATTTAATTTTGGTAACAGGTATAGCAGAAGGTAACCACAAGGTGGTGTGGAACCTGCTCATGATAAATGGTCTTTGCATGTTGAATCACAGTTTCTGTCTGGCCTTTCAAATCAGTCCCAAGTGGAAGAGTCCAGGTGTGTTTCCTTGGCTGCTCAGCATGAATTCAGCAGCCAGATTTGAATGATAGAGATGAGTAAGTGGCTCCACAGCCTCCTGAGAACGCAAGTGAGCAGTGTCAATACTCCATATTTTTTGTTAGCTGAGTGTGCATTCTCATATTTTTGTTTATTATACTGAGGTTTAAAACATTTAGAAGAGTAAGAGTATCAAAAGGGCATCTAATATGTGGGCATGTCTTTCTGTGTGTAAAACCTGTAAAGCGCAGGTCTGATTTTTTTTGCATTTGTATAACTGATTTATGTAACTTGGAATGTAAAGTATTAAGTTCTGGTAGATTTTGTTTCGGTATAAAAATATCATACATAAATTGTTTTTTCATACATTTCTGAGATTCACTATGGGGAGGTTAAAAAAAAAAAACACCAAACC
The DNA here is from genome assembly GCF_049639895.1 of Pseudopodoces humilis. Lineage (NCBI taxonomy): Eukaryota > Metazoa > Chordata > Aves > Passeriformes > Paridae > Pseudopodoces > Pseudopodoces humilis. The sequence continues at coordinate 3,448,316 of NC_142220.1, forward strand.
ACAAAAAAAAAAAACCCTAAACAACAAAACCCACCCAACTCTCCCCATATTTTCTCTGTTGCTGCTACCTGAGTTTCTGTCTGCACAAATATTTATAAGCAGCAAGTAATGCACTTTCTTTTGCATGCACAATGCTCTGGGGAAAATGAGGAAATGTTTTAGTATGTGTAAGGCGTTTAATACTTTGTTTTGCTCTGATTTATCTTTCAAAGAGCTGTGGAGGCCTGCCTAAAAAACTAGAATACACTCCCTGTGAGCTTATATTACCTTTGTTTAAAACAGTCAAACCTCTACTGCTGGAACTCCAAAATTCATGGCCAGAATGACTAGAACAGTAAAAATTACTTCAAAAAAATGTGGTTATTGGATAAACTGATATGAGCCCAGCTGCTGAGAATAAATTGATTTTGCTGTTGCTTTAAATCTGTGATGTGTTGGTATTTTGGCAGAGTAAGAAAAACAAGGATATTAGAAAGTAATTTACTGCCCTGGGATTAGTGAGGAGTGTTGTATTTCTGTGACTGGGGCAGGACGGGCTGGTGGAGATGTGTCTGATAAACAGGACGAGGTCTAGTCTGACAGCTGGCAACAATAGCTTTTGCTCAAAGTCAGGTGTACTAAATTAGCAAATCTATTACAAGGCTACAGGAGAAATCTCACAGAAGACAAGCCTTGTAGGCAGAAGTGCTGCCAAATGGGAAATGATTCATCGTCTCTGAATGGGATGAGCACTGAGCAGAAGCAGTTTAAACCTCAGACTGCTTTGGCTCATAAACCACCAAATATGCGATTAACACTTTATCTTCTCCAATCCCATGGTTTTTATTGTCTCCTGAAGAACAATCTGTATTTAGCAGCAATATCTGTGAGACTTGTTTGTTTCTTCTAATCTCTGTTTTGTAAGTTTGAATATGTTCAGGTATTTTTTTTATTTTTAGCTAAATGACAAAATGTGTGTGCACCCTAAAGAACACTCCTGTCCTGTGACCCTTCAGCAACAGCACCTTTTAGTGAGGACAGTTACATCCAGGAGTGCAGGCACAACTCCCTGAACTGACTTGGTGTAGTTTATTTGTTTATATTTAGTGAAAATACATGATTAGCTGAAGATGTAGTTCAATGTAGAATGCCAGTTCCAAGGCATTTTGATTTTTAGTATTTTAAAAACTTGCATCACTGTAACATTAACAGTGCCATTCATAATCTACAATGCTGAAAGATGAGCAGGAAACATATCTGTGAATTCTTAAATTTAGTTAATGCAGAGAGGATGTACAGTTTACAGCAATGGAGCTATGTAAAAGGGAAAAGGCCTATGCCCTCTTTGTCTCCATATAACTGATCAGAGTTTTAATACATCTCTGGTCTTATTTTAGTATAAATGATCATATTGGCTCTAAGATACATAAATGATAGAGAAACTAAAGGAATTAGGTCACTGGAAGGTGTTTAGTATTAAATAATTGAGATGTCAGAAGGTAGTTGTGAGAGGAAATAACATTGTACTTGGAAAGTAAATCTATTTGTTTAGCAAATAATTATATTTGGATGCCCTGGGATAGCACTCAATTAGCAGTTGAGATGTCCAAAAAGTAGTGTGTCTAGGAAATGCATGTAAAGATTCCTCTAGAAAACTGGGTCTGCTCTTATCTTGCTTGTACATCTATGTAAGAAATGGTAAAAATCAGAAATTACTCAGTATAACATTTTGTGAGCAGAACTGCAAAAGGTTAAGGATTCCTAGAGTAAAAGGCTGCAGGGAAATTAGGGTTTTCCATTTCTGTGTCACCTCAAAATCCTCATCATGTCCACTCAGACTGTTTGAAGTTTATAACTGGTGTTTGAGGTCCATGAAAATACTTGGATGCTCCTTGCGCTTGGAAGCCATTCTGCCTTCTGTAATGAAATGTTCTTGAACTTGTTGGGAATATTGTCCTGGATTTTTTATCCATTTGCTGTACTGCTAGGAGTGTTGATACGCAGTGTTACTTTTTGCATTCGTTTAATCACCTTACTCCTCTTTTCAGTCTCAGCTCCTCCCTGTTATCTTTCTTAATCTTCACTCTACCCTGCTTAATATCTTCCACTCTGTGTTCTTCTTTCTCAAAAAAATTCTTGTATTTTTACTTCTTGAGCATTGCATCTTCCCAAAAGATTTCTGAAGTTGTAGTTTAAATTGCATGGCAATGGTTTTTAGGCAAGATCCTTTATTTCTGTGTATCAGTGAGCTATTTCATTTGAACCTCTTAGTGTTCTGTTTCTTTAAAATCCTTTTTATATTATTTCTTACAATACTATATAAATTGTACTGATTTGACTAAATAATTTAAGCAACTTGTGTAAAACCAAAGTGAAACAAAACCAAGACTTTATTGTAAATTGCTTTACTTCAGTTGAAATAAATAAGATTGCTCATTCAGTTAGCTCATCTCTTCAACAGTAGCAGATTTTTAAGCTGTTTGGATTTTTTCTGTAGGACACATGTTTAAACAGAAATCAAACTGAATCTCTCCATATTAAAGGAGTGCAATGACTTAATCAGTTTATAAATGGTATAGGCTAATAATGCAATAATCTCTTGGAGATGAGGCTTCATGGGTGTGTGATGAGGGATAAGTCTGGACTGAGGTACATGAAAATTTTAATGATGTTTGAATGGTGACACTGTCTTGGTTTTCCATCTGTGCTGCCTTTAAGCAGCTGGAGTTTTCCTGATTTAGATGATGTATTTCTGCATGTACAGACAGAATTCCATCATCAGAGGCATGACCAGCTAAAGATGTGTGTGTATAGTCCACACACCTTCCTGTTGACCCTGTTTGATTTTTGACAGAAGCCAAACTGTCAGTTTCCAGAGAGAGAGGGGCAACTTTCCGGAGTTGAAAGCATTTCACTAAAACCAATTCTCCAAAAAAAGGTGAATATAGGGTTATTGTGCTTGAATATTTCAACTGCACTAAATAAGAAAAAAGCAGGATCCACATATTATCAAGGAGACAGAATGTCTGGGGTTGTGGATATTGATGATAATGCAGGAGGATATAAAAGTACATTACTCATCTGTATTGCCCCATATAATATCATGTCAGTACATCAGGTGTAGTAATAAAACAAAATTGTGCTGAACTAGGAGTTTAGATTAAGGGCAGATGCTTAATTAATGATTTTTGCTAGCGATAGTATCAAAATCATGACCCTCTTGAACTCTTTAACATTGTTATACTTATTAGAGGATTATTTTTTATAAATACTTAAATATATATTTGAAATGCCAGAATTCTTTTTTTTCACCCTAATAAAAATTGTTTCCTTTTCTCATGAGTTAGGAATTATTTCTTAAAAAGCATCTGACAATCCTTTTGGTAGTACTGATAAAATCAATATGTACAGCATTTTGCTGGAGTGGCATGGGAATTACTTGTGAAGGGTAAATTATGTCTGTGCCTTTTTTTTTTTTTTCCTGGTTCTTTTCCTTTCTTCTCTTCCCAGAAAAGCCCCAGCAGTTGTGGTGTTCCCCAAGGATGGTGTCTGCAGCAGAGACAGAGTTTTGAGACTTCCTGTTTAAATCACACGTGTGGCCATGTCCTGACAGCGCTGGCAGCAGAGCCTGGAACGCTGCTGGGATCCACAATCCCTGACAGGCAGGAGTCTGACTTAGCTGCAGGTGCCTCTTGTCTGAGCCATTTTAAAATTCAGGGCATTTTTGTCCGGTTGGTAATTAGATCGTGAATTTCTTTTGTTGTTGCCTCTACTACAGCTCATTCAGAGGGTGGAGAGTTTTACTGCAGTGAAACAAATCCAAGGGCTCTCTCTGCTCCTTGCTGGCGGGTTTGTCAGAGGTGCATGAAATACATCAGGCAGAGCTATCATTTATTTCTCCTGTTAGATTTTCCCCCCTGCTCCTGTTCCTATCAAGACAAGCTGAGAAATAGATGGGTGAATTTCCATGCTACTTTTTTTTATTTACCCATCAGAGGAAGGATCCTGTGCTCCCTTAAGTATTTTACAAGTTGATAATTTTGGATTAATTGCTTCTGTTTTGGTTAAAAATTAACTGCTGGGATTGTAAAGAATTCTTTAAGGACTGAGGTAAGTTTTTTAGCACAACTTTAAGAGTTTGAGATGAGCGACCCCCTTTTCTTTGCCTGAGCTCTTAAAAACTATTTTATTCCAGTATTTCTTGGATAATTGAATTAGAGTTTACTTCACTCACCCTTGCATATAAAAACCACCTCTGCAGTTTGAGATTAGTTAATCTTGGTAATGTTACTCTAAAGTTTTTTTTTTATGGACTATTTTTTTAATATTGAGGGAGAGTAAGAAATAGTTGAGACTGTTACAGCAAATATGACAGCAAAGCTGCAGGATTCTTTAACCTTTTTAATGGATTTTCAGATGTTGAAAAATGGGTGAGATGGGATGGTTAGGCCATTTTGGAGGAGGGTGGAGAAGAGAAATGGAATTTATGGTGTATGAAAGTTATGCATTAGAAACATCCTGGCTGGTCTGAGAGGCTCCATCCATACTGAACCAGGAAATGCAGATATTCCCAATAGCCTTTGTTTTCTTAAAGTTTCCCATGTGTTACTTCTCCTTTCTTACTGAGCTGTGGGTAAAGCCCTAATTTACACAGAGGCCTGATAGGCCTGGTTTATTTTGTATTATTCAGCTTTAATTTACACATTTGGTATATAGCTAAAAAAAAAAGAGAACCAAACCCAATGTTTTTTGTATCTACTTACTCAACTTAACTTGAATTAGCATGAATCTCCATGAGAGAGACTTGTAAACCCTCCTGGTAGAGTTTGCAGTGCCTGGGGAGGGCTGCTATCTTCATTGCAAAAGTGGCAGCGTAATTTCTTTCCTTTACCTCTTGAGAGGCATATCAAATAAACTGGACACATGAATAGGGTGGGTGACGTGTGTGGCAGCGAGCCCATCGCTGAATGAATCTAGGAAACATGAATGCATGAGCTGCTCAAAGGAAGAATTCAATGGTCTGGGGGGGTTTTGTGTTTTGTTTTACTTTTGGCTTGGAGTGGAGTAAGGGAGGAGAAGTGGAAAAGGAAGCCTTTTGTTTACAGTGAAACAATGCTGTGAAGTAGACATCGTGATGTAAAAACAGGAGTCTAAACATGGCAAATCTGGGCAGGCTCCATCTGGCTGTGGCCACGAGTCACTCAGCCGTCCCTGCACAGACTGCTGGAGTCTGGAGTCGCTGTCGTGTCGTCCTTCCCTTACGGGAATTTAAAATAGCCTTGGAGACTCTCTCCCAGAATTTTATTATTGCATGAGATGAATGATTTATTGGCTTAACTGTTTCTATCCGGTGATGCATTGCATCTTTGTTCTCTCTCATAAATGTGTGATATTTTCATTTGGAATTTTAAACTCCATGAGTTACACTGTGTTCAAGTTATATGGGTCTGGAATTCTAAATCTAGTCACAGCACAGCCTATTGTTGTGGAGAACTGAATCTGTTGAACAGATAATGGACTGGTTTTGTGTTAGCTTCTGGCATCTTTTGCAGTAGTTTAAATTATATTGCATTATTAGGGCATTTGTCACTTCTGGTTATGCATATTGTGGGTTATTGTTTGTTTAGTCCCACAGGAAAAAAGTCTGATTTGTCGAGACACAGGTTTCTAACTGACAATGCTTATAATGTATGTGATCCTTGGAAATGGGTTTCACTTTACATGTAGTATATTAAGGATTTAGCATGTGGCTTGTGTCAAAGTTGAGCTTATAGAAATGTGTTTATGGGAAAATTTAGAATTGTAACAATTAGTAAAGGAAATTCCTGTTAAAAGTGCTTTTCTAGTACTATGTTTGTACTAATGCATATTTTAATCGAGTTTATTTTAAAGCTGTCTACCTTGTGTTTGGACATCAGTCTATCAGTGATGCTTTTATATGTCATTTAGAATATTTTTCTGCAACCTAACATATTAGTATTAAATAGCACTTTAAAAATCCATTAGTACTTTTGAATTGTTCTAATGCCTATTCTTAGTAACTGACAAAATTGGTACATGATTCTAAGTTTGCATTCAATTTAAATGAGGTTTATAAGTCTCTAAGAGAATTGGAAATTAATTTCCTACCAGTATAAGGTAGTAGATGTGCTGAGGCAGCTGTGCCTGTTGAAGATGTCACTGTCCTTTCCCAGTTGCCTGGGCTCCTATCGGGAGAAGAAGGGATTGTGTGATGCAGCTCCTAATTCACATCAGGGAAAAATACCCAGGTGAAGCAGCCCAGGGATGGTGTTTGGGGTGTACCTGGCTGCTTGCCCTGCAGCTCTTCCTGCTGCAGAGCCAGGGATCCAGGGATGGGGGAGAGGGATTGCCTTGGATCTCATCGAGCAGAGCGTGTCTGAAATCAGCATCAGCCTGTCCAACGTCCTTGGGTGAACTGGGCTTCCATGTGCTGGCATATGGCACCTGCAGCTCCGTGTGCTGCCTCCCCTGGGCCCTGGACAGGTGGAGTTTGGAGTGATAATTTGGGTGATGCTGATACAATGAAGTATTGGGGAAAATAACAATCCTACTGTTCTCTGTGTGCGTACATGTACTGACTCTAGGTTAGAACTGTTATGAATTTCTGCTGCTTTGTGAGACCCAGAAGGAGCAGCTGTCCAATAAGTAAAACAGAGCAGCCTGGAAGTAATTGTGTGTGTACTTGTAAGAGAAGTGCTTTTTTGTGTTTTAGTTCTGCATTTCTGAGTGTGCTTTGGGAAATGGAAAAGCTGAATGTTTAAGTGGATTGTATCTCTAAAAATCCAAAGGGTGTTAGCTGGTTATGTTGGAATACTGATGGCAAAATCTGCTTTTTAACTTTATTTTATTTTTAATAAAATAAATTTCTGGAGCCGCAAAACAGGCAGGAGGAAAAATTATATGTCTGCATTAAAATTAAAACATTGGGGGTGCATTTTGTTTTATGGAGTGAACTTCTCCAGCACAACTGCAGGAAGGGCAACCTGGCTGATCCTCTGCTCTGCAGCCATGTGCTTCTGCCACTTCCTTTGCCACAGGTTTGCAGATGGTGTGACTGCAGGATAAGTCTGTGCAGCTCTAGGAGCCAACAGTGAACTAATCCGTCTCCCCAGAAGGTTCATTTTCTGTTAAGCCAGTTCAGCTTCCTGCTCTACCTTGTATCGCTGTGCTGGCTGGACCTGCTTTGAGGAGGAACAGCTGCAGCCCCCTGTACTGTGGGGTGCAACATGAAACCTTCCAGCGTGCTCCGATCACCGATCCTGCTCAGAATAATGGTCAGCTGCTGTGTTCTGACCCATTTCATGCTACAAGACCTTGACTCCAAACCCTTTTGCACCTGTAAAATACAGTATTTGCTAGGTTTACCTGCCTTTGTGTGTCCCTTCTTGACAGCAATCAATGGCAATCTTCAAAAATGCAGGAATTTCATTAGGTGAAAGTAAACTCTTAGTTTTACGGTCATGTTCTGTCACATTTTGTTCATCTGCAGAGAAAGCACCTTTCAAAGGAAATGGAACCTTAAAAAAAAAATTCCTTGGAGGGATTAACTGTAAAATAAAACTTCATGTGAATAGTTGGGGTAAACAATTTTATTTCAAAATCTTAATTAAGGAGGTTATTACCTCAACAGCTGTATTTGCAAAATCCATACGGTGTTATTTACAGCTCTTTGTTCAATAAACAGTTGAAGACCTCCTGTTTTATATTTTCCCATGTGGGAATTCAGGCAGGTCCAAGGAGGGAATGCAAGCAGGAAAATATAAGTTTCTTGTGAGTGTGCCAACAGTAGGAATCTGTGCCAGTAGGAATCTGTTTAAAAATGTTTAAAGCATTGAGCCATCCCGCTGGAACCTGTGCGTGGTGTCCTGCCTGTCACAAATGACTTTTCTGAAAGAAACAAGTGCATTTGCAAAGAGTTTTGTACAATGTGGAGAAAAGTACATCATGTCAGCTTTAGGTTCAAACACCCGAGCAATTTCTGGGTCCCAGGGGCAGCCATGAAGGCGAGGAGGGGTGTGAGTGTGGCTTCATTTGCCTTCCTCTCTCTCCCTCCCCCAAGCAGGCTCATTCCAATCAGCAGTGTAATTGGAATGCAACCACAGTCTGGAGGAGGAAGGGGAATTTTTGGCAAGGAGAGGCAGAGCAGTTGGGAGCTTTATTCAGATTAAAGCATAGACGACCATTCATTATCAGTACAACACACATTAGCAACAGCACAGCATTGTGTTTCTACAGCTGGGACTTATTTTGGTGATTGTATTGCTCCGCGTAGAACATGCAAACAACTGGGATCTGATCACAAAACCCAACGCTAATGGCTTTCAGTAAAAGATGGTGTTTCTGTAGGGGTAGAAAGACTTGTCTTCAAAATGAGCCATTGTGGTAAAAATTGACAGGCAGCCTGTCGCTCTCCTGTGTGTTACATATGTTCTTGAACAAGCGCTTTTTCTGGGAGAAAAACCCTTGGGGAAAGAGAAAACCAACAGGAATGATAATGTGAAAACTGTCGGTTGGATTCAGAAGGCTGAACTTGTTCTTCTGTGGTGATGACACGTGGAAAGCCAGAAGATTACAAAACATAATCTTAGCTTTGGATAAGTGCTTTCCTCCCCATAACCTCAGGGCTGTCTGTTGACACAGTGTGGGTTCTTCTGGATGGCTGGCATGGGATGGAGGGGCTTTTACTGAGCCATGTATATAGACTTAAATGTGTTGATCGTGTTTCCTTCTGCAGCTGGTGTGCTCAGTTCCATGGACATTCATGATTATTTTTATTTTCTTACCTGTCTTCCTTGATCTTTCTTTGATAGTACTGGTGTGTCTCAAATATACACATTTAAAAACTACTTACTGAAGATGTCTTAAGCAATATTATTTTTAACATAGGAATTAAAAAATATATATTTGTGAAATGATCATCTACAGCTGTTGCCCTGACGTGTTTGTACCTCATGCTGCTGGGTATAAACACATTTAAACCTTGTCATTTGTCGTAAATCAAAAAGTGCATTATAACAGACAACTGACAGTGTACAAACATGCAGGTAATATAACAGTAAAACCTACTTGTGAAGTAAAGTAGTGGTGATCCTGTTTTTCACAGGTGAATGTGGTGAACAAATTGGCTACAAACAGTTTGATATAGGCTGGAAATACCCATGAGGGTTGAATACACAGCCCTTAAATGTCCGGGTTCCTTGAATTCACATAACACTTTCTTTCCTTCTAATGTTGTTTCCTCAGCACTCATTCTGGTGTTACCCAGCCTTTGGAGGTGAATAGATCATTGAAGACTCTAAGCTCATGTCTGAGAGATGGTGATTCTGTGAAATCTCATAGAACTTCATCCTTTTTAACTTGTTTTCAACACAAGCTTCCTATGCTGGAGCTCCCTTTCCACTTCATGGGCTTCATATTCTTCCTCCCTCTAACTGTGGAGACCTGGTGTTACTGATATACTTATTATTCTGAAATAAACATACTTTTTAATACTTCTAAAACAGTGGTAATATATAACATAAAATACCTTCCCTAACAACAGCTTGATGTCATTAAAGGTTTGATTTTTCTGTAAAAATGGTTCCAAAGTAAGCAGCAGTTGTAACAAGAGTTTTTCAGTAACTAGCAAAAAGAATAAACAGAGTTCAGAAAATGAGAGGAAAATATTTATCTTTCTATAAAATTGACCTTTTCAACAGCCATAGTTCCATTCAATTTTTATGTGAGTTCAACCAATTATTCACCCCCTCTATAACTGCATGTAAATTTTAATAGCTAATACATAGATTGCATGGGTTTGGGGATACTAACTATTTTGCATTTGCTTATAATAGTTAAATTATTTTTCAGTAAACCCTTCTTTGTCAGCCACAGGAGTAATAAATCAGAAAAAGGAAATTGGCAAATATGATTCACTTAATTCCTATTTTTGAATATTTGTGGACTGTGTAGCAAAGCTGTCATAGAAGGAGACTGGGTAGCTTATGATATTATGCTCTTTTCATGTTTCTGTGAGCAGACCTGGGCAGCATATGTTAGAATGAGATCATAAAGCATGATAAAAAAAAATTTAATGTATGTATGCTATGTAAAATTGATGTGCTGTTTGTCTTGGCACATATAAATTGGAATATTAATGTTCTCTTTTCTGTAGACTACCCAGGAAGTCTGTAATAAACAGAAACATAGCTATCCATTGACTCACTGATACTCTGTCATGAATACTTTATCTACACGTGTGCTAGAAGCCATTAATGTCATTTGATGATGCACTTATGGTACAACACACCCCCTTCTTTTTTTTCAGTATATCCAGGTCAGAATATCCAGTCGTTGGTTTGCATTCGAGTTCCAGTGCAAGTTTAAATAGCTTAACTTTTTGTTTCAAAATAATTATAACAAAAAGTGCCTTAAAATAAGCACATCCTAATAATAAATAACCTCCTGCAGTGCCCTTGTGCCTCAGGAGGATCCATTAGTGGTGGGGCTGTGTAGATCTGATAACAACGAGTGTTGGGTCCAGAATCATCAGCGCTTTAACTTGGCTTTGTTAAGGGAAAGAAATCTCCCTCTAGTTCTTTCTGTTTTTTGAGTCTTTAGCTTAAATTGAACCTGGGATAGAGGACTCAAAGATAATTAAGTCCCGTGAGTTTTGTGAGAATCATTGCCTGGATAAAGAGGAGACCCTGGCAGTGACCTGAAGTGAGAGGAAAAAGCTGCAGCAGATCCTGCGCTGTCGGACCATGGGAGAGCCTGCGTGGGAGAGGGTCTGTCTGAATGCCCAGTGGGAAAAGCCTCAGCCACAGCCTTCAGTCAACCGTGAAACATAAATCCATAGGAAACCAAACTTCCTTAGCTTTTATTCTCAAGGAACTATTAATCAGCTGGTTATCAGAATATTCAGAACAGGTTTTAATACAGTGTTGAAACTGTTAGAAAAGTGGAGCATAAACTCTGGTACTTTTCCCACCAGTGGGAAAAGTTTTGTCCAAAAAAAGTCCTGAGATAGATGAGAGCTGTGTGTGTGGAAGAAGGTTGTTTTACTTTGAGTTGAACTGATGCTCCTGGGAGCTGGGCTTTTTCACCTGGAAATACCTGGCAGAGAGGGTGTTGTTAGTGGAAGCTTTCTCAGCATCTCTCCTGTTTTGTTAACCTGACAAAGCCAGAGCGGGTTGACATCTGACTTGCCTTAAATGTGGTTACTAGAGAGGGAAAAGTTGAGCCAAAAATATTAGTTTGTTCACTCATGGCTAATTGTTGGGGAAGCAGTTATTAGTCTCTGTGCTCTGCATGTGCCCAGTCTTATAAAAATGAGATTTCAGTTAAATTGCATTGGCAGGCTTGCTTTATTTTTGAAAAGAAGTGTTTGTAATTAAAGTTACAATTTCTCTCACAAGAATAGTTGAACCTCTTTTATCTTGGACATTATACAGTTTCAGGAGCACCCTGTGTGGCTGTGCTGAATTTTGACTTAACTATTGGATTTTAAGCCCTCAGCTTCACTTGACACTTCCCATTACTAGTAATGGGTAAAACTGTGACAATAATTGTATCTCTTTTTAGGTGCTTTAAAATGTTGCCATCTGTATAAGCATCTATTTTACTTGAAGCTTTTCACCACTGGATGAAAGGTGGCTGGTGAGCAATAACCTATTGCAGTTCTTGGGCAGACAATGTCTGTTGTGTTATCACTCATCTGGGGATATTCTTGATATAATAAAACCTTCAGGAGCTGCAAAAGCAGTTTTCTATTACCTCTTTTTTTTTCAAATGCCTTTAGGTTGTTCTCAGTGTTCTGGATAGAGTAAACCAGATTGTTGGGCACATGGAAGCCTTTAGTAACTGTGGATTTTTATTACACGATCCAAAGAACTTTGTTTGATTTGTGGAGCAGCGATGTGACAGTCTCTTTCCTATGAGTACTTGAATGCTGGGTATCAGAAATACCTGAAACATTTGACTCTTTATTAGTATTTTATTACTGCTGACTGTTCAGATTGAAATTATTGGGTGAAAATCCCTTAAATAGAGCTCTTCTTTAGGACTACCAGCATGTCTTTGAATGGACAGAAATTATAATTATTACTTTTATCATCTTTAGAAAACCCCAGCAGCTACCAGTGTGGAGCCAGGGTAACAGTGTTGTTAGCAGCCCCTTATATCAAACTACTGTGCTGAAATTTTCCTGGGAACATTTATGTCCCTTTCCTGTGGAATAGGTCAGTGTGAGGGGGTTGTTCTGTGACTCCCTGTAGCCACTGATAGGCATTTCCTTGAGTTTAATGGGAGACCAGAACTCCTCAGACCTGAGCAGAGTTGTGGCCAGATTTTACAATGCTGAATTCCAATGGAAAGCAGCTTCATTAAAATCAGCATCATTCTGAATGTAAAAATTGGGAAAACACGAATTCCATTATTTAGACTGTCCAGGATGGGTGCTTCTCTGCACTGGCTGTGGTGATCTCTGTGGGAATGCTCATGGATTGCCTCTGCTTGCTTTAATTCAGGCAGAAATTTGGGATCAGGAGCCTTGCAGGATCAGTGGGAGGGTATTCTTGGGGGGAAAGGATAACCAATGGTGTTTGGTTTTAGGTGGTGCCTTCAGGATGTGATTATTGGATGCACTTTTCTCTCTTTGCATTTCCTGGCAGTAATAAATATTGACGATCTCATAGGAAAAATATCCAAGGGAATCATATAGTGAGGAATCTCCTGCAACATCAGGTTCCAACCAACTAACTCTTCCCACTCCCCCCCTTCTTTTTTTTTTTTTTTTTATTACTAGCTGTGGGAATTCATGCTTTTGCTCAATCCCCAAGAATCCTTTTGTATTATCAGTAATATTTTAATGTTTCACAGGGGAATCTAATATTTCCTGCTTACTAAACCTGTGATAATAGATAAGCATAGTAGTTGAGCGGTGGTGTAGTTTGTGAAGAGAAGTCTTCATTGTGTACCTTGGCACCTTTATATGAAATTTGTTCCTTTTGACCTTTTATTTATTTGTTTGTTTATTTCAGTTTATTCTCATAGGTGATTGTTTTCCCCTGGGTATTTTTAGTTGACAAATGCAAATGTTCCTTCCTTTTAATTTAAACAAACAAACAAAAAAAGCCTGAAACAATTATCAGCTGCTACAAATAAAAGATATCTTTGGAACCATCAAAACTCTGGCTTTAGAAGTTAGTGTGCTCCACCCAAATGCTTTTCAGGTAAAACCTTTTATTTATTACCATGTAGGATAACAGAAAAGCCTTGGCTGCCTAATGTTCTAATTTTTTATGATCAAGGAAGCTTTTGCTGGGCTGTAGAACTGAGCATAAACCCCTGCTTGTGTTCCAGCACTAATTATGGTGAACTAGCCAGGAGTGCTCCAGGTCCCTCTCTGGTGAACTCACAGTTGGCAAAACAGTTGAGGGGGAAATAAAAAGGGTGAAACTATTGCCTGAGGAAACCACCACCATCCCACTTCCACTGTAATCTGCCTACAAATTGCTAAAAAATGACATTTCCAGTTCAGCTTTCAGGAATTAATCTCCATGACAATATCAGTGATGAAGGAGCACAGTTCATTTATCTTCGTTTTATTTTAAGCAGGATTTTCTGAATTGCTGGGCAGGTAAAATAACTTTTATTTTAAAGTTGGCAATCAGTAACTTAATTTTGTATTTCTGTTTTTCTTGCAGTACTGTGTGCAAAAAACTTGGTGAAAAAGGATTTTTTCCGTAAGTAGCTGTTGTGGTTTGATACATTTATTTATAGATGGAATAAATATTGTGCAAGTTCTATAGTCCAATGTTTGCTTATGATCATTATATTAAGATATTTGCAGTAATGGGGCTGAAGGCTTTGATCTTTTATTTCAAGGCTTCTGTTTTTGTCTTAGGTGACACTCATCACAGAATCATAATAATAATTAGAACACTGACACACTCTCTCTGTTTTTATGGGAGTGGGAAATAAATTTACCCATTCAGTCAAATTACATGTTTTTCAAATTCAGTGTCATATATTTATTAAGTTGTTTTTCATACAAGAACTTTTTGTCAAGCAAACAGATGTGCTCCTTCATTAGTAATAACCACCTTATAATAGCAACATACTCTGAAATTATATTTTAATTAATTTAAATAATGTTTTGAAAGAAGTGCTAAGAAGTAGATGAAGGAGCCAGAAAGGAATGCTATTGTCTGTGTCCTGCATGCAGAGATCACCTGCCTGCCACCTCCCACCTGGGAGCAGGAGAAATTCAGAAGAGCAAACCTGAGCTTTGGAAAGAAATTGAAGAGGCAATGATCCAGAATTATACTGTGATTTGAGATACTTCTAAAACATTTCTTATATCCAAATTTCTGTATTGATTGAAAGTTCTTGGGTGTTTTAACAGTTTGATCATGCCTGAAAAACCCACTCAGGATCTGCAGTGTGTGATGCTGAAGCACAGATGTCCCAAGGTTCCCACTCTTTTGTCCCCACGTGCTTTCTATGACACTTGTCCCGAGCCCTCTGCTGCCTGACCAGCTCTGGCTGAGTCACCTGAGGAAGTGCAGCTGGGACAAAATTGCACCTCAGCAAATGTGATGAATGTTTCCCCACCTCAGTTCCTCCAGCTGACTCACAGCACTTGATGAGGGGAGGAATGAATGAGTGTGAGAGGAAAAGGGGAGGACTTGGGGCATCAGTGGTGGGACCATCCCTTGGTGTCAGTTCAGCAGGAGGTGCTGATCGTGGGCTGTGCTGCTCCTGCTGCTTTTCCACCCCTGGATCTGGAGTTGAGCACCATCTTTACACTGATTTTTGGTGTTCAGATGAACTTGTGCTCAGTGTTTCTGAGGTACTGAGCTGGCAGCAAATGGAGCACAAAGCCAGCAGTACACCAAGTGGATCCTAAAAGGAAGAATAACCTATTATGGGCAATTCTCTGTTACATCAATATCAGCCAAAATTATAATTGTGATTTGATCTTAAACATAAAAAGAATGTAACTCTGTTTTCTCTGCCTTTGGCCTCTTTGTGTACTGAGAATTTACTCAAACCTGAATTAGGAGGATTAAGGTGTTTAGATTTTTTTCCCAATGTGTTTGACTTACACAACATTTTCTTAGCCTGTATCAGCGAAATAAATTCCTAATTTACCCATTTCCTGTGCTTAACACATCGTGTTATTCCCATTTGTTAAGTAGGGTCTCATTTGTGAATAAAAGGCAAATCTTCAAATGAAGGATGAAGTAACTGAACAATGATAAGGGATTTCAAAGCATCCTGATCACTTAGAAGGTTTTTTTTTTCTTTTCCTCCTCTTAGGACTTCCTGATCCCTTTGCTAAGGTTGTGGTGGATGGATCTGGCCAGTGCCATTCTACAGATACTGTGAAGAATACACTTGATCCCAAATGGAATCAGCATTATGACCTGTAGGTGGTAACAGTGGTAACCAAAGGTTTGAAGTGAAGTCCTCTAAATTACACAGACAATGTCAGATGTTCATTATCCTGTCCTATGTATGGCTTGGAAAGTATCCCGGAGTTTATTAGCTTGAGTGAAAAGTACATGTAGCAAAATTCCACTTTCTCATTTACCTCAAAATTTAAACACTGCACTTGTTTTTCTTGTGCTGATGTCTGCAGCATGCTTACATGGACTTACAGCATTGTTTTATTGTGTTATTTTCATGTTAACACTTGTGTAAAATGAAGCCAGTAATTGACAATATTTTCCTCAAACTGCTCTTCTCTTGATGCAATTTTTGTCTGTTGTGGTGCTACAGTATATTTTTCTCTGTGTGCTTTTTGTTGAATTTTCTCTCTGTCATTTTCTGTCCCAAATGTTGTTCTCACTGAATTATTATTATCACCACTTGAGCACCTTTTGGTGCTTTTGAACAGTAGAATCGGTATGGCACATATATGTCATGGTTTTCCTCTCTTTCTAAAGCATAGAATATTTCTGTATAATATAAGTTATTAAAACTTTGATTTTTATGTAGGTCTCTGTGCATGCTTTATTTTCCTTGTCTTTTATTCTTTATCTTTTTCCTTGGGATGAAAGATGAGGAGGAGAAATGAACTGTTTTGCATCGTTGTATTCTCCTGTTCTGATCTCTGACTTTTCCCCCATGGCTCCATTCCCTGTCCTATATTATTAGAAACTGTTTGAGCATATTTTTGTTAACCTTGGCCATCACCAAACCTGCAGCAAATCTGGTGTTGCTACACAGACAATTTCTTGTCCCTCTTTTTTCCAGTGAAGGAAAGCAACTTGATGGGTCTCACAGCAGAATATGGAAGGCCTGTTTTAAAGTCATGTATCTCTACTCCTTATTTGAATATCCAAGAGTAAATATGTGAAGTCATTGTTCATAATGTGTTAGTGCAGGGTACAGAACATTTTCTTCACTGCTTAACAAAGTATTGTGGCAGTTTAGTGAAATAGTAATATTATAGCTTTATTATCCAAACCCAGTTCAAGTTTAGATTCTGCATGTGAGACTGTAATTAGTATTCACTGGAGAAATGGATACAAAGCAAGTTTTAAGCTCAAGTATAGCAATGGCTCGCTTTTCTATTCAAAGTATTTTAAGATTATTTGTTTTTTTAATGGTACTAAATCTATTAAAATATTGATTTGTACAGAATGGAGGTTTCAGACCTTTGCCTTTCCATATCCTCTCCAAGGATCAGAGTAAAGCTAAGGAGAAATCCCTGAAATCGAGCACAGACTTTGATTATTTTTTAGTTAGATGGGTCTGTTAATGGACATTAATGCACAGCTTTCCAGGGATAGAAGGTGGAAAGTGCTGCCAGCATGGCTGAGTGCAAATCTTTCTGTAACCTTTGTACAGCTGGGGAAGGAACTCTCCTGCAGGAGAAAGATGGGCATCATTTGGCACTTACTCCTTGTCTTGGTTTGAAAAGATAGGTGTCTGCTAAGGAAAGCAGGAACCTCCCTTGAAATGGAAACATGTAAACCTACCCCCTTCTCTCTGAATTATTATAGTCTTGAAATCAAGGGGCTCTCAGGCAAAGATCTGGGAATGGGAATAACAGTTCTTTACTAGGGAAACTAAAATAAAAATGCAATAGTACAAAAAAAAAACACTGACAGAGTCAGAATACAACCTGCCACCCTGTTGGGCAGGGTGTTGGTAGCAGTCCCATTAAATGGTGGCTGCAGTAATGCTGGAGTGACAGATGTGGTTCTGGTGAAGCAATGATCCTGTAGAAGGGTGTAGTTTTTCTCTGAAGACCCAGTGGTGATGCAGATGGGTCCAGTCTTCCTCTGGGAATCCAGTGGGGAAAGGCTGACTGCGGTGTTCTGAGTCTCAGATTATATCCAGGTAGGAATGCTTGGCTCCTCCCCCTGGGTGGAGCATCCCACAGTGGGATGATGGAATTTTATCAGTCCTGCAGTGAGACTCAATGGCTCATTAACAGAAAATATCCCCCTGGAGGGAGGATGGGTCATGGAAGAGATAGAGAACACTGCCACATCTGGTTTTAACAGCTGGTAATAGAATAATTTTGAGATTCTGTGTGGAAGATACCAAAATTCTTTGTGGAAGTCACTGGTTCCCTGTGACTGTCCCAGTTCTGGCCAGTTTGAAGTGCTGTGGGACAGTGGAGTTGTCTGGAGTGGCTGTAAAGGATTCTCAGTGCTCCATGGGCTGATAATTTGATTCCCTTCTGGAGAAAAGGAGCAAAGGACATGGGAAATGAGGGATGATGCTGATACGCAACAAGAGTAATGGAAAAACACTGTAAAATCTTTAGAAAAAATTCCTTTCTGATTATAACTTTTAAGAAATGATGATGAGTAGGTATTTTTAGGTTGTTTTATAGAACAAGCCATGATTGTATCTGGATACTGTATTGTCTTTCCAAGGCTGTGATTGCAATCCACAACATATTACAAAAAGCAGAGAGAAAAAGGGGGATTCTGGCAGAATGTTTTGCTTGATCAGATTTGAAGCATCTCTTGCTGGATTGTCCAAAGGAATTTAGACCTTTGTGAAAGATTTTTTTGTGGATGGTGATTTGGTTTTTTCATGTTCGGAGAAGAAGCTCCCTTAATAGATTTTGTTGAATTAGTGTATTATTTTCAATATAAAATCTTGTCCTCTAGTGAAAACTACTTTCTTTGATTCTGGCTGTTGAATTCTCTGATGACAGAAGTATATCCAGTATTTCTAATTCAAAGTAAAATTTCGTGTTGTGTCAGGCCTTGTTATTAGAAAATAATCCTTTCTCTCTCCAAATTTTCTTCATAATAATTTAACTCCTTTAACAGTCTCACCTGTTATTCCTTACTTTAGGGAAATGTATTTCCATTTATAAACATCAGTCACATTATCTTCACTTCCTATTTAAAACAGCAGTAAAAGATTAAATCTTTTTGTTACAACAACTCACTACCTGGCTATTATTATAAGGTAATTTTTTGCTTTATAACATACTCAGTGTCAGGTCTCAGCTTTTCATCTGCACCAGATATTAAGATAATTTTTTCATGTATCATATGATGGCAGATGCAAATGGCAGTCAGATGGAGCTGTTATATTATATTTATGCAGTAATGTCTGAATTAAGTTGCTAATTCCATGAGAATTTTGTGATTTGCTAACCTGATTCAGCATAAGTAGATGTTCTGTTATATAAGAATTTCAGAAGGACTTTTGCAGTGTTATAAAGAGCAAAAAGGGGTTGGTTTCTGCCTTATGTTGTTCTTAGTTCAGATCCTAGTGTGAAAAGGAAGTGGTTGAATTAGCTGCTTGATTCTTCAGCCTAGATGGGTGTGTGTGTAGAGAGGGGGAATCTGGGAGACTTTCCAGAAATAAATTGCCAAATAGTTGCTGTCTGGATGTTGTTTAATGTCAGTAAAATACCATGCTTGCCCTGGATGTATTCCCCTTCCTTATTTTCAGTCTTGTTTGTGTTTTCCCTATTGTTCAGGCCTTTCCCCAGAGCTTTTGAATAACCAGACTCAACACATTTACAGACTTCTTGCACTCACAGCTAAACTACCTAAACCAGCAGTTCAGGAACTTAAATCCCCTTTTTCTCTTCCTTCCTCTTTTTTCCCTGCTGTGGTAGCCAGAGCTCTCCTACCTTGCCTGTCCAATCTGCCCCAGCCTCCCCCACAGCCCTTAAGGCACAGCAGGTCACATCACCTCCTCCTCTCTGAAAGGTGTTTGCAGTGTGATCTCCACCAAAACCTGCTTCTGGTCCCAGCTTTAGCCTGTGCCCTTCAAGTCCTCACCCCCAGGGTCCCACGTGGACTCTTCTCCTTTGTGATCTCTCTCTAATGGAACCTCACTCAACTCCCACAAGTAACTCCTCCTCCTCTTCCCAAAATCTCCTCTCTGCAGGTTCTGGTGCTCTTTGGTGCCTTCCCATCCTCAGGCTGCTGCACTGCCCTGGCAGAATCACTTTTCTCCCCCAGTCCTCTGACTCTATTTTGTGTAGTTCATGCTAAGGATCCTGGATTTTTCTCAGGGAGAGAAGGCAGCAGCTCTGCCTAGTGCTGCTTTAGACAATCCCATCCTAGATTAGCTCCTAAAGAGCCATCAAACAGCTCTGTGCAGCTGCTTTTCCTTCTCCACGTGCTGCTTGAGGCTCGTTGGATGAAGCTGATGATGCCCCTTTGCAGCAGCCAGTGAGTACCACATGTCCCTGCTCCATTTCTGCCTCATTCCTGCCTCAGCCACAGCCCCTGGCAGGTCCTGCTCACCCTCCCAGAGGCTCAAACACCCTTCAGATACTGCAGAGATGAGCAATGTCAGGAAGGAAGTGAATGAAGATGGGAGAGAAAAAGTTGGGGTGCTATTTTTCATTATGTCTCCTCACACCTTCTTCTCCCCAGTCTGGAAGTAGCTGGTAGCTCAAAGCAGAACAATGAGATTATATTAGAAAAGAAGTCAGAAATGGGAAAATGGAGAAACAAACCAAGTAATTCATCCAGGTCATAAAAACAGTCTGTGTGACAGCATGGATTAGAAATAGAGAATTCCTGGCTTCCAAACCTGAGTTCATACCTCGTGATGCTGCATTTTTCTCTCCTTCTGGAGGGAGTATGTCTGGCTTGTGATCAGGAAGAGGTGTGTTTTTTCAGGAATATCTTTTTCCACTTTCTTCATTCTACATTTCTCCAGTGAGGTGAACTCTTCAGGGAAAGTGTACGTAATACCATGGGGATGAAAAGTCACTTGATACCAAACCTTCCTCAGTGGTAGACAAAATAATGATTGTCCCTGTGTTTTAAATTTTAAATAATTTAGAGGTTTCTAGTAAGGCATGAATTTGATTTTTTTTTTTCTTAGAAGTGCTAAGAGTAAGGAAATTAAAATTTCTGAATATGTAGTACTTAACCAGAGTCCTAATTTTAAAGGTTTAGAAAATATGTAAGTCAACAAAACGTCTATGCAATTGAATTTCTATGTTTTCATTTTATTAATACTAATCCCATTATCACTGTTGAAGTACTGAAGCTGTGGAATAGATATTGCTGATAGGATAGAGAAAAAAAAGAAATACAAGCTCCAAGAACTTTAATTATGAGGAGGGAGAGAGAGTCATCCAACAAAATGGGGGGGGTTGTGGTTTTTTGTTTCTGGTTTGGTTTGTTGCACTTTATTTTTTGGAACATTCTTTTTTAATAAAAAGTAAAATTCCTAGCTCAGGCTTTTATGTTGGAACTTTATTGCCAGATGATGTAAAACAAATGTAACTTATCCACCAGATGAATTGGAAATGTCAGCTTGTCCTACTGTCACTCTCTAAATACAACCATGGGTTTTTATGCCTGAAATGATGCAGAAATGTAGATGAAACATTTTGCTGTAAAGCCAACTAGACATTACTTAACTATTTATTTTCTTCCTTTATTAAAAAAATAGACATTTTTATTTGGAAAAATGCAGCTTGTCTTGCTTATTTCATTTAAAAGTGCGAACCAGACCAGGTTTTTGGGTGCAAAAATCAAGAGTAGATTATAGTGGAATGTGGAGTCCTCACCTGTTGGTGTGGATGGTGACTGTTCCTCCCAACCCTGAGAACCTCACCCTGAAACATTACAGGAATTCTTGGAAACTGTGTTGTGTATTCAGCTGTTCTACATATTATTCAAACTGTTCTGTTATGAAATTGTGTTTAACCATATACCTTTGACTTTTTTAAAGCAACAAGGAAAACTGGAAAATTCAAGACAGGTCATGATAAGTCTTTATTTTTAAGTGCACCTAAATTGTTCTCATAAGAATTTATTTTAAGTACATAAAGCATTGTAGACTGCAACTACGCACGTGATTACCCATCTTCATCTTGTTTCTTTCTGCAAAATTGGCATTGTCAAGGTTGTAAGGCCAAAAATCTGACCTATGTCATACAATCAGTTTACTATTAAAAAACTTGGGGGCTTTTTTATGTGAAGTTTGTGTTTTGTTTGGGTTTGTTTGTTCTTGTTTTTGTGTAAATGTGCAGTGGTTACTTTAAATCATGAGGCTTTTCTGTCTTCTACTTCTTGGGTCAGTTGCTGTCTGCAGGTGGGAAAAATAAGTTGTAAAAGTTCTGCTTTTTGGAAAAGGAAAAATGGAAGAAGTGCTAACCTGATCACAGCTGTAATTTTAAGCCATGCCAGTTAGTTCAATTATTTGGTTTGCCAACCTTGACAGTATCATTTCTATCTTTATGAAAATATTAAGATGTTTAAAAGCCAATAAAGCCACGGTCAATGGGGAGATGTATTTAGACATTGGTTGATCAGTTTTCATTCAAAAACAAACAAAAAAGAAGCACTTGGAACTAAACTAAGGCCAGAATTTGTGGTCTGGGAAGAGAGAACTACAAGCAGTTCTTGGGATCTAAGCCATAGTTACAAATTCATTTCCCTCAACTTGAAACAGCCATAATAATTGCGTATTGGCAATCACTGATTTATCTTGAGTGTTTTGAAATTGTGCTCTGAAAGTTTTGAAAACAAAAACGAGCTCACAAAGTAATTGCCTCTGAAGAACAAAGCTTCAAATGAAAAAAGCAGAAGTAAAACAGCTTACAGTGTCCGGGTTTCCCCAAGGCAGTGAACACAGATCCAGGTTTTGCCGAGCATGTCCGTGGGAATGCTGCGAGGAGAGTCCCGGAGTGAGCAAGGGCAGGAGGGGAACGTGGCACATCCCACGTGTGGACTGCTTGTCATGGCTGTAATGTGTAATGTATGTCTGGGACATACATTACTGAGGGTAAATCAGCCTCCTGGGGCTCCTGGGGCTCGGGTAACTGCAGCTGTGTGATGGCTTGGCCTGACAGTCCCTGGGTGCTGGGCAGCACCTGCAGAGGGTCCCTGCATTCCTGGCGCTTGGAGGAGCAGCCCCAAAGAGCTCCCGGCTCCTGTCCGGCACTGGGGCCGCTGTCCCTGCTCCCGCTGCCCCCAGACACTGCTGGGATGCCACGAGCATTGTTCCCCCTTGGGACAGGCTGGGCTGGGGCTTGGGGCTGAGCATGTTTGTGGCTGCTTGGAGAGCTGTGGTGCAGGGCCAGCCCGCAGCCTGCCCATGTTGCTGTTTGAACAGATTTTGGTTGGTTCACGTGAATGCCTCCTTCCAGAATCAGGCTTTTAGAGTAGTTTGTATTCAAGTGAGCTCCTTCATGAGACATGCTTCCATTGAAGTACAATGCACATCTTACCTGCAGATGACTTGCTCTCTCTTGCCATTACAGTGTGTGTTAAATTTTTAATGTAGTGGTTGACGATCTTTTTTCCCCCCAAGGTGATTTCTGACGCATCGTCAAAGTGTTCAGTAAGTGCCACTGACAGTATTGTTTGTTCCACGTTTTTCAGATATATTGGGAAGTCGGATTCAATAACAATCAGCGTGTGGAATCACAAGAAAATTCATAAAAAGCAGGGAGCTGGTTTTCTGGGTTGTGTGAGACTTCTTTCAAACGCAATCAACCGCCTTAAAGACACTGGTTGTAAGTAAGCTGAGGACTAGTTTCTTCTCTTTCAGCCCAAGCTTGCATGCACAGGCTTTTGAAGAATGACAGTTAATTGGTTTTTTTAAAGCTTGTATGTACCAGGTGGTTTGGTAGTTTGTGATGGCATTTTGTTTTGTTGTATGATTTACACTTTGTGCCCTCATTTTGTAGATCAGAGGTTGGATCTGTGCAAGCTTGGGCCAAATGACAACGACACTGTTAGAGGACAGATAGTAGGTGAGTAAAGGTTTTTATCTTTTAGTTCCTTTTTTATCTTTAGTTTCTATAGAAGCTATAGAAATCCTCTTTTAGCTGTCAGTTTTCTATATTGAATTCTCCTGTCTACTGCCAGAGCCATTTGGACCTCAGGCTAGAATTATGTGGGTAGAGAATTTAAAAAAACCCCAAAGAAAACCCCAAACCAAAATACCATAATAAATGTTGGGGCAAATAAGACCATAGATAATAAAAAAAGTTCAGAAAATTTTTAATTTCACTGTAAAGAATGGTGGCAGTTTGAATGTGAACTCTGAAAAACTGACTACAAAGTTCTTGGCCATTGAGAGCTCCAGCAAGGCTGTGCTTCCTTTAGGTTTTGGGGAAAACCTAAAAAGCATTTTGCTTACAAGCAAGTAAAATTGCTGTCTGGGATGACTTGGTCAATTAATATTGGGTTTTCATGGCTTATTAACAAGTCTGTCACCAATCTCAGTAATTGTGCTTTGTCATTCTGTGAACTGGTGAACTTTAAAAAAATTCAGAATTAAAAAGAAGCTGGCAAATTGAAAAGCCGGTATCCTCAAAAAACTTCTTAAACACTCTCTTTTTGGTGCATTCTCAGGTCTTTGTGAAGGTAGCATTTCTAATAGGTCGTGTAAGTCAAAAGTTGGTCAGGATAAGGAAGTTCTTAATTTATACGGCAAGATGTTAATGAAAATATTTGGACATGAGGGAAAGAAAAGTGAATTGTTATGCTCAGTTTTATGTTCAATTCCTAGTTGAAATTATATCCAAACAGCACTGAAATATCAGCAAATAATAAGTGTGTTTGTTTGCCCTCCCTCAGAGTGCTCTGTTAAATAACACCTGTGACTTTACCTCTCTGTGTTGCTTTAAGTGTCTGTCTCCATCTGATCTGAGAGTGCTTGCATTAAGATCAGGGTGTGGTGGCACAGGAGAGTCAAATGATGGTAGAAATTGTCAGTGCATTGCCGACTCTTCAGGCTGTTCTTGATTAAATTTTCTCTACATAAGCTTGCACAGGAGAGTAAAGGATGAATCAGTCACTTCTCTGGGGTGTGTTTTGTTGTGGGTTCCGTTTGCTTACTGGCTTTGCTTCAGTGTGCTGGTCCCCTGAGCATCCCAGTGTGTGTGCAGCTTTGTTTGTGGGTGCCTTTGGAGAGCAGGCTGAGCTGGGTGCACAGGAGAGCAGGTTCGGGGTGTGCTGGGAGCAGGGATCTCCATTCTGCTCACACCACAGAGCAGGGACTGTGCTCTCATGCTGCCCTCCAGAGTATGAACTCACATGCTGGGCAGCATCACTGGGGAATGCTGCCATTCGTTACAGGGGGAAAAAACCCAACCCAAAAACCCTTCCCCAAAGCAGAAAGGTCTGGGAGGCTTGTGGCAAATCCACTGCAGTGTGCAATGACAAAGAGAGAACTGGTCAGGGAGAAGTCAGAACTAGTCAGCAGTGTGGCACAGCCTGGGCTGCCAGGCTGGCTCTAGCTGATGTGCCCATGGGAAGTGCCAGAGCAGCACTGGCTCCCCTGGGATGCTGCTGGGGCTGCCCTTGAACACCAGGAGCTGCTGGATTGTGCACTGAACCTACAAAAATACACCTTGTCGTGTTACAGCAGAGACCCAGAACAAATCTGTGTGTTCTGTTTTCTGCTGGTATCATCAGAAAGGTCAAGTTTACTTAGTCATGGTTCTGTTTTAATTTAATGCATCCTTGGTAAGATTCCAGAGACTCCTGTCTTTTTTATTTAAGTTGTCATTATTAATCTTCTTATATTTTAATCTTTCTTTACTAATGAACTTTATTGAGTGGATGAATGAGCCTGAGTAAAACTAGATAATTCCACTACAGTAGTTGGTCAAGAAATCTGGATTAAAAATAAGTAAAAAACACAGATAAATTATAAATATAATCTCAGTTCTTCCAATTATAAACTCTTAAATTAAGAGACCACACAAGATTGGAAACTGATTTTAAAATGTAATTGATGCCTTCAGCAGATGATAATCTTGCAAATCAAGTACACAGTGGGTTTCCCTTGGTACAGGGATCAAGGGGATCTTTACCTTAAATCCCTGGGTTGTCTTCAAAGAGAGGAAGAAAAGGAAGCATTTTCAGCAGTGGATCCAGGAGCACCTGAATTGTGTCTTAATCTTGCAGCTCTTCTGTGCCACCACTTTATTTCTGATGTGGCAGTGCAGAAAAAATGAGCCCTTACTTATTACAAAATGAAGGTGTTGCACAAATTTTGGTCCTCACGTAGGCAAAAAGGAGGTAATTGCCTTTGTTTATGTTAATTTCTGTCTATGTGTTTTGCTTGCCAAACCTTGCCTACCTGCAGTGGTGTGAATTTGTAGAGTGTGGGGTTGTGACAGGATAAATACATCATGTGAGATCTTGGTTTGGTTGAATTTAAAGGTGTCTTTCCCTCTATAGTTGTTTTGTAACGTTAGTGTTCATGGAAGATTAGGGGATAATATGGATTAGGAATGCAGCAAGTATTCCAAGGTTCCCTGGTCTGTTGAGTTCTAAGGTTCAAAACATGTTGTCAAAAATTTGGGTTCTCAGGCAAAATCTGACAGTTCTGCTCCAACTTTCTAAACTTTCTGATCTTTACAAAATTTTGGTTGCATCCAGGTTAAGGTCTTTAAGATCATTTCGCTGCATATCAATAGGATTTGAGGACAGTTGTACAGAGGTACATTAATGCCACCTCAAGAAATGTGGGCCACAGCACGTATTTAGCTTTTAAAGCAATTGTTTTATTGTTAAAGGCATAACAAAACATCAAAAAACACCCCAACCCTGCAGGAACACAAGTGTCATAAATTATCAGATTGGACACTTGCAAACTGTGATATTGGGAACAAAAGCAGCCTAAAAAAATCTTTGTTTTCATAATTGCAGTACAAAAGCTTTAGGCATAAATACCCATTACAGTGAACCATGTTTTAAAAAAAAAAAAAAAAAAAGTTAAATTGAAAGTGAAGCAGATTTGATGAGGGCAAGCAAGGGCTGTTCAGGGTGTTTTGTGTGAGTTGCATTTGACTTCTTACCACTGGTGTTAGAAAGTAGCCAATAAACCAAATCTGAAGTGCTTCTAGAAGTTAAATTTTGCCTGGTTTGGTGTTTGTGTGCCTGTGTGTGTTGAAACCCATGGGCACACAAAATATGTGAGAAAAAGTCAAAACCAGGGAGGAATTCCTTTTTTTAGCTCTTCCTGTTCAGAGTTCTCCTGTTGGCCTTGTCCCAGCTATGAGGGAGGTGGCACCCCACTGCCACCAGCTGAGTGTCACAGTCCATCTCTACACACAAAATCAATTGAAGTTTCATGGTTCACTTTCTTTTCTGCCTTAACTTGCACTCAGATTCTGTAAACTAACTTTTTTGGAGTAAGATGTAGAGAATTCTATGTACGAAAACAAAGTTCCTGTGCAACCATCTTTGATTTGTGAGAAGGAAAAAGTATCCTGAACACATCTCAGCTTAGTACTCCAAGTTGTACCAGTTCTCTTTCAAATGTAACCATAATTTGAATTCAGATGCCACATCTTTAATCATTCTTTTATTATCCTAATAGTCAGTCTTCAGTCCAGAGACCGAATAGGCACAGGAGGACAAGTTGTGGATTGCAGTCGGTTATTCGATAACGATTTACCAGACGGGTAAGCTGACATCATTGTGATGTAAACACAAGTACAGCTCATACAACAGACTTCTGCAATAGTGAGAAGTCAAGTGTGCAAATAAATTATTTTAAATCTTGCACTCAGAGTTCTGCAGTTCTGCATTCAGAACAGGAGCTGAGCCAGCTGGGGTATGCAGAGCAGTTGATAGTTCAGCTGTTGTCTTATCTACACTTGGAAAAGGGGAGGTGACGTGTAAAGAAATGCTTTGAAAAATAACTTGTCCAAGAGAACACATATTTCAGATTAAATCACAGCCAGCAAAGTGCTTTATGCATGCAGTAGTTTTGTAGCAAGGAAGTGACCACAGGGCCTGGCTGCCCTTCTTCAGCACTATGCAGAGGTGTAGATCCACCATGATAAACATGGATCACTTCTTCTTCATGCACCTCTTAGTGAAGAAAACATGACTGGAAAAGGTAATGCAACCCAAGTTCTTTCTGTATTTACCTTCCAAAGGCAGGGTTTAGGATTCTGGTTTGTCCCTGTGAGAGTTAATGACATCATTATCACCTAGAACAGTTTTGCAAACACAGGAAAATACTCTGGTTTAGGTTCTGGTGCTGTCAGCAACTTCTCCAGAGCAAACACAGACCTTCTAAATGTGATTCTTGGCAGGTAAAGACAGGAGAAAATGAGTTTTCAGAGGATGAATTTTGAAATGCAAATCATCATCCCAGTCTGTAACAGCATTCTTTTGTTAATTTGGAGTCCAGATAAGTAAAAAAGATTCTTGAAAATGCTTCTAAATTTTCATTTCAGAGTGTTCCTTGCATAAATATTGCTCACTTAATTATGTAACTGCAAAATTTGCTGTACAGCCTCGTGTATTTCAGAGTGCAAATTTAATAACAATTCAGAAGTCACGTTTTTTGAAGATGCTATGAAAGCATTTGTTAGAGTCAGTGGTCAAAAGAAGTTAAATGCATTATTAAACATGTGTCCAAGAAGTTCCTTTATGTGGCTATTTGGATTTAATTAGAATTCAAGCTGTTATTGAATATGAAGGTGTGATATTGTTAATGATGTGCCTGGTTCCAAGGGAAGAATATCTTAAACCATTTCTGGGTTCAACTTTCAGTTGTTTCCTGTCACCTCATTCAGCTAACGTGATTCATAGCAGTGTAAGTCTTCCTGAGCTGGGCTTTTCTGTTGGAAACGTTTTGTGCCCTGGTTTCCTGGAAATACCACTCAGTGCCTTATCTCTGCCTGTCTGAACTGCAGGTGGGAGGAGCGCAGGACTGCTTCTGGAAGGATCCAGTATTTAAACCACATAACACGGACAACTCAGTGGGAGCGACCGACACGGTGAGGAATTCCCTGGGAGCCTGTGGGTAGGATGGAGTTGGATTATTGAGCAGTTCCAAGTGGCTCTCACAGGGGGATTGGATTGCTCATTCTTCTGCTCAGTCACTCTTCACAAGCTGAATGCTTTCCTTTTTTAGCATCCTTCTCCTTCATTCTGACTGATATTTAACTCAAAAGATCATTCTGACTACTTTTTTTCCGCCCTTGTAGTAACAACTTTGCTTTCTTGTAGAGATGCTGTGGCAGAGCTCTACAAATACAGACATTACATTTTGCAGACATCTTAAGCGGTGAAGAAGTGAGACCATGAGCAGCTGTCAGACATTGCTCTGTGACTGTAACGCAGAACAGTTACAGCTGATTGCTGCAGAGTGACTGGAAATCATTGTGATTACCTTTTCTGATCTCTGTAGATGTGTGTTGTGAAGCTGTTCCTCAAGCCACTTTTGCTGTTGCCTGTGTTGCAGGCAGTGTCACTGCATTTTTTTCAGACTCCTCTGCAGATTGTCTGTGCCCACAGATGTTCTCTTCCATTTTCAATATCATCCTGGTTTCTGCATGGATATATTTGATTTTAAGTAATCTGGACTGTTAACACTGTCAGCTCTGATACATATTTGCAGTTTTGGAGAGAAAGGACTGAACAGCTTTTTATTTTCCTATTTCTGTTTTCCTGGTATGTTGAAATACCTATTCTAAGCTCTAGACACAGTAGAAAAACAAATGCAAAATGTATAATTTGTGTAGGGGATTTCTTGTGACCTTGTCAATCCTCCTTGAACCAATTCAAAATCCTTTTGAAAGCAGCATTAAGTACAAAATCACACTGGTCAATGTTGCTCTCATGAACAACTGTTTTTGTTCTTGCTTAGCTCTTTTTCACTATCCTTGCCTAATAGCCATCCTTAAAAATTAGAAGGAATAACAAGGTCTGATCACTTCCTCAGCCACACTTGAAGGCAAGATGAGAAGGTTTGGAGGTCAGGAGGTTACTGGTTCCTCTGGTGAGCACAGAACAAGAGCTTCCTGCTCCAGTCGAGGTGTCCTGCTGGGCAGGTCGCTGAGGTGTCCCCAGAGCCCAGGGTGCAGCTGTCCCCAGGTGTGTTGTGTGGCCCATATCCATCAACACTGAGGTTTCCCTGCTGTCCCCAGGCCAGCATCCGAGTACTCGAGCCCGGGCAGGCCCCTGAGCTGCCTGGTGGATGAGAACACTCCGATCAGTGGCACCAACGGCGCGTCCTGCGGGCAGGCGGCAGATCCACGGCTGGCCGAGAGGAGGGTCCGCTCCCAGAGGCACAGGAACTACATGAGCAGAACACACCTGCACACTCCTCCTGACCTACCTGAAGGATATGGTATGGAAATCGAGGGGGTTTATTTGTGGGGTCTCAAGAAACCAGGAAAATGGGTTGTGTCTTCTCATGTGAAAGATACTTTTCGTTCCTCAGTTGAAGGATGTCAGTCTTTGTGAGTCTTCATGCTGCATTTTTTGTTCTTACATTTATTAATTTGTCTTGATTTCACAGAGCAAAGGACAACTCAGCAAGGTCAGGTCTATTTTCTGCATACTCAAACTGGTGTGAGCACGTGGCACGATCCAAGAGTTCCTAGGTAAGAAATTATGGAAGTGCCCTTAATGTTTCAAATCAAAATCATTTAAGCAGTGCTCTCCTCCAAGTTTTCTCTGGCTAATATTTCTGAATCTTGGCCCCTCTTATTTTAACATTCTGTTAAAATAGTCTGTCTTCCCCAGTTCTTCAAGTTAGTATTGTTATGAAAAAATGGAAAACCAGGAAATAAATTACAGTAGTGTTTTGGAAACAGGTACAGTTCAGTGATTCTAGATTTCACATATGAATTAGAGCCAAGTCCAGATTTTAGTACTCTGCAACATAATGAAACAAACAGAATCTGAACACTTCCAAAAGAAGTTCCATCAAGATACTTCAGTGAAAACTGGGTTGGACTGAAAAAGTCAAACTGCTTTTCCTGTTGTAATTACCTCAACACTTGGGAGAAAACAAGTCCTAAGTCTTTTAAATTCCATGTCCTTATTTACACAATATCCATGTACATACCATTCATGAATGTACATGTGACTTTTGCTGATGTGTTTGAAAGAAAAGGATGATAGTGGAAATTATTGGTTGTTTCTGATTGTCCTTTAAATGACCAAGAAATCCTGTTGTAAATGATAATAAATCCTGTTGTAAACACTTGCCTCCTAAAGTCCACAAATGGTGGTGTGAGATTTGTGTGGTTTGAAATTGGCAGCCTGTGCTGGTGTTTGTAAGAACCAGAGGAACTCTGTCAGTTGCTGCTGGTGTTCCTGTGTTCCTTCTCATGGAAATGGGTGTCCCAGGAAGGATAAAATGCCTCAAGACCACACAACATTGTTCTTTGAGTTATTCTTTTGTTACAGTTTTTGTGTTAGAAGCTTATACCTTTCTTTGATGCAGCTTTGATGCGCTGCCTGCAGAGCTGAGGCTGCAGTTGTGTAGGAAGTCAGTGACTTGTGTATTATGCAAAACCAGGCTCTAAAAGAAAAATAATATGAAGATCTAATCCTTAAGTTTGGGGTGTGATAGTTCTGTGTACAGTCTAAGTCAGCACTGCCCTGAGGTGTGGCAGCACAAACAGCAGGAGTGTCTCTGAGAACAAGAATTGTTTGCATGAGGATAGGATTTATGTCATTTCTAAGAGATATTGTATTTTGAGGCTAATAGCCACAGTCATGTAGCCAGCAAAAGTAATCCCAGCAGTACAGCAGCAGTGTGTTCGTGGGGAATAGCAGCAGAAGTTCAGTCCCAGAGCTTCATGTTTCCTTTAGTGGCTCCTCAAGTTTTGGGAATCCCCGCACACTGCATCTTTTAAGGCATTCTGTCTCTTGGCTCTTTCCTCCCCCTCTGCTCCCATGATTTTGGAAGAGCTGAACACCTTTGGGAGGAGATGCACTGGAAAGCGTGAGGGGTCTGAGGTATCAATTACATCCATGAGTAATCAGTGTACATTTTTGGAGACCAGCATTTGTTTTCAGTGAGGCTCTGGAATGAATTTACATCTTCCTAATTTCAGCAGAATTTTTCTTGAGACCTATTGAGCCACCTCTGCATTGCTCAGGGCAAAGCTGAGTCATTGTTCATCTAATCCTTGATTTGGAATAATTTGTTAGAAAGCTGTTTGCTTCCCACAAGCTCATGGGGTTCTGGGGCAAAACAGCCAGTGCCATACACATCCCATGTGTAATTCTTCATGGAAAGTATAACTCTTCAGAAGTACAGTTTTGTTTTGTATGAGTTTCTAAAGTGTGATTCACAGCTCCTTACGTGACTAATGTTGTTTTAAAAAATGTTTTCTGTCAGAATTGGTGCAGAACTGCAATTCCATTTTGACAAATATGGCAATGATCTTTATTTTTGTTTGAAGCCTTTATTAATTTAACAGCTGAAGTTAGTTTGTAAAAATGAGGGTTATTTGATAAGAACTTTTCTTCCCCACGGCGTGTGTTCTGGGGTGTGTGTTTTTGCTGTGGTGGGCTTGTACCTTGGGAGTAGAGATTCCAGCTGAACAGATCAAGTTTCTGAAACAATACATTTTCTCAGACTTCATGGAATTGTTCTGTTACATTTACGCTTGTTTGGCTCGGAGGCCAATTGCTGAGGTATTTTTCATTTTATATTTGTTTTCACAGGGATCTTAGCAACATCAATTGTGAAGAGCTTGGTCCACTGCCTCCTGGATGGGAGATCCGAAATACAGCAACAGGCAGGGTTTATTTTGTTGACCATAACAACAGGACGACGCAGTTCACGGACCCGCGGCTCTCTGCAAACCTACACTTGGTCCTAAAGTGAGTCTGGAGCCTCTGGCACGTGTGGAGGGAAGGCAGCGACTCCAAGGGGTCCTGGCTTTGGGTCAGGATGCACTCTGCCATTCCAGGAGGCTTTAGGGAGTAGTTCTTGGGCACACCACCAGCCTACTCTGCAGCAGAGATGAGTTCTGTTGCTCTTGAAAAAAGCCTGCAGGAGCGTTTAGGCAGGAATGTGGCTGTTGTGATGCACAGGGGCAGGGAAGCAAGTGCTGTCTGGTGGGAAAGATTGGCCCATAGATTTTTTTTTTTCCCTAACAACAAGAGAGACGCTTTGTTTACTTTATACTTTATTCAATTTTCAATTATGAAGAGCTTGTTTTAAAATAAGAAGTTGCAAATGAGCCAGTGCTGTAAAATACTGATGAGTTAGGAAAGGGTGCACAAGTGCCCAGCTATTCTCCTGGAGTAAAGGAGAAATAACTCAGCTCCTGCCTTGAGTTTCAGAGTGGGGACTAGTTGATATGTTCTCAAAATAAGGCCCCAGTAACATAACTCAGATTTTTTACGAAAAGGGTAAAATAGGAACTGTGTTTTTTCTGCTTTAGTGTTTTGATATCTTAATTTCATCTCACAATTTTAAAAAGAGAAGGGGAAACTCAAGTGTTTTATTCCCTAGGCACTCATTACGCACTGGGGATTTTCTACTAAAAATGGAAACCAAAAAGCAAACAAATAATTCTTTTTTCTCTCTTACTTTTTTTCTCTCAGATGGCTTGTCTGAGGTACTTGGGAGTTTGATTCTATTGTTTCTCCTGCTAGCACCTTTTAATACTCTTGGGAAGCACCTGTAAAGCGTTGAGTAGGTGTTAAGTGGACTAAACAATGAAGAGTTGGTTAGATGGAAAGCCAGGCAGCCCTGGGTGAGGAGTCAGTAGGAGGAATAGTTGTAAGGAAGTGAATCATTGGGAAGAAAAGCTGAAGGAAAGCATAATGGGAACAAGCACCGAAAAGACAAAGCTGAGGAATGGAAAGTCATATCCAGGAGTCAACATGTCTTTTATGCATTACACAAAAGCTGTCTAGCCTCTACCCAATATACATTTTAACCTCACACCCCAAGAGGGAGAGGAGCCTAAATATTGAAAATAACATATTTTGTTTAGAGAAATCACTTGTTTGATGTGTGTATGTTACAGGACTTTAGCAAGTTGCCATCATCCAGACACTTTGGGTGCTTTTTTTTTTTCTTTTTTTTTAGTTTAAAACAAATCACTACTCATTTTAGCTGAATTGAAGTTGGTGGTTTGAAAATAAAATGATCTTGAAAAAAAATCAGCAGTGAAAGGAGCATGTTCATATTTGAAACGCAGAAAAGTTCCTTAAATTCATTCAGATTTAGACATTTTTACTTCGAGAATAACTTCAGACCCTCTTAGCTACAGCAGTGCAATTCTGAAACTGTAGAAAACTCAGTGAACTGGGATGTACTTGACAAACTGGTCTTCTCAGGTGGGTTTATTTTGAAATGGCAGTAGGGGCACAGTAGCCAGTTCTACATGGATTGTGGAGGACAGATAACAGAGCTACCTTTGTTAGCTGGAAAATCCAATTTGATTTTTAATTTCCAGAATCACAGAACCATTTAGCATTTATTTGAACTTAGAGTTCTCCTACAGTGTGCTGAAGTTTTTCATTTGTCCATCTGTCTTTCATTAGGAAAGGATTTCAGAAACTCACCAAATAGTGTCATCAGCAAAGTCTGCTGCCTGATAAATCATTTTTGGTGTTTATTCTTTTATTACACCAAACAGGATGTGTGAAAGTTTCCCCTGCCTTGAGCCCACCTCCTTATTTGCTCTTTAAAAAACAAACAAAAAAAAGTAGTTTGCCTTAGGCCTGTCATTTTGTAATCTAAGAAATAAGTTTAGACTTTGTGTGGGATGGGTGTGATAGATTTTTAGGTTCAAAGGCATGAGAAAAAGTTGACTCTCAATGACACTGACTTTTCTATTGAGCTGAGTAAAGCTATTTATTCTTCCAGTTATGACATTGTAAGTTATGAAAATAATCAGACTTGTTATCCAGTTCTGTTCTAAGACATTGACCAAGAGCTTGTGATAATTTTGATAAGTTATGGCACCTGAAAATTATTTAGTTGTATCCTTGAAGCACTGTATGGAATCAAGCATAGTCACTCAGCTGTGAAAACAAACTGAGAAATGAGATTTAATGACTTTAAGCACTGCAGATTGTTTAGCTAATACTGCACTGATTATTTTTAGTCTCATCTGAAAGATGGCATTTTATTTTTCTCCTCCTAGTACTTCCTTATTTTGGGATGTACTGGGAGGAGAAAAGTAATGGTTTCATTTGATGCTAAATTCATGCTCACTTCAGAGATTACATTTCCTTAAAGAATGACCCTGTTTAGCTTTGTGCTTGGGGGAACTGCGACATTTTACCCTTAAAGGTGGTTTGGAGGGGAGTGCTCACTTTAGTATGTAAATATGGCTCTAAATATGCTAATTTAATATATAAATATGGCCTTCTCTGGTAGTCCTGTACAGGGAATATTTTCACGTAGTCTTCCTTATGGAATTAGAAATTTCAGAAGATAGGAAAAGGATTTTGCTTTAATTTATGTATCAAGTAAATACAGTTTCAATGAGCTCATATTTAAAACTAATCAGAAGTGAAAATTACCATGCACATGGCACAAATGACACAGAGCCACATTCTGGAACCACAGCCTGTGTCTGTCTAAATTACTACAATGATTTGTATTTTTCTGGGTGTCCCTGTGGAAAAGTCTGGAGGTGAATTTTGGTTGGCTAGGAGAGTTTTCTACTAGGCCTTGTCCAAAACAGACAATTGGCTGAAATTTTAAGACACATTAAAACTGTTTGGTTGCATCTAATATATTTTGATCTTTGATATTTAAAAAAAAACAAACTAGCTTTCCACTGGAAAACGTTCTGAATTGTAATGTTTCTTATGTATCCAGTCGATGTAGGATATTCTTATGTGCTTCACAGAGAGATTATATTCTTAGGCTTTAAAAATACAATTTTTATCCTGTGTTGCTTGGGAATGCCATACTAAAAAGCTATAAAAATATCCACTCACTGTGCACAAGAAATGACACAGAGAGAACATCTCTGCAACATGATCCATTTACTTTTCCTAGTAAGAAGTCAGATTTACAAAATCTCTTAGAATTGCTAGGAAAAATACTTGTTTATCTGTGCCAATTAGTTCCATGTGAACTCCCACATTCCTGTGGTCCAGACTAGGCCAGGTACAAGGGACAAGGTCCTTGCCAAGCTGCCAGTACAAACATCTTTTTGTAAGATTACTCTTTTCCAGACAAGCCATTTAAAACAGACTATGGTATTGACTGTAGATTAGAGGCAGAGTGTTTGGCAGATCCCTGAATTTTAAAATGGAAGAAGGGAAAACACGCAAAGGAAATATGGAAATGGTCTCTGAGAAATTCAGTGTCAGCAGCTTAGTAGTAAAATTGTATGGATAATACCTTATTGTATGTGCTGTAACCTTTTGCATACTTTGTAGAGTAGCACTAATAGAAATAACAAGCCCTAAAAACAACTGATAGTTGCCAAGAAAGACAGACCCATATGTCTTTGGTCAGGAAAAGAATCACTCTGAATTTATTCTTTACTGGCCCCAGACGTTTTCAGCATAATCACAGTAATAATCACAGTAAATTGAAAGCAGTTTAGGTAGAAAGCCTGAACGTTTAAGAAGAGTGCAGGGGATGGATGAATGGGTCTCTGAGACAGCTGTGTGTGTTTGCAGTCGGCAGAACCAGCTCAAGGACCAGCAGCACCAGCAGCAGCAGCAGGTGGTGTCCCTGTGCCAGCTCCCGGACGAGGCCGAGTGCCTGACGGTGCCGCGCTACAAGCGGGACCTGGTGCAGAAGCTCAAGATCCTGCGGCAGGAGCTGTCCCAGCAGCAGCCTCAGGCTGGCCACTGTCGGATCGAGGTCTCCAGGGAGGAGATTTTTGAGGTAACTTGAGATTTTGACCTGTTTCTTAACAGGGTTGGAAGGGGAGGGGGTTGTTCACTTAGATGGAACCTCAAAGGCTGCAGTTAAAACTGGGATTTTACCATGGTGAAGAGGAAGCATTCCAGGGGGATACCGAGACAGACATGCAATTGAAGTAGATGCATTTACTCTGTAGAGATGAACTAAATCAAGGAAAACTTTCTCTGTGGCTTGAGGTGTGAAGCCTGTGTCAGGGACTGGGGAAGGAATCTGAGCACTTCATGTATCTGTAGATCCTGTCTCATTCCTTGTATTTGAGGAGCTGATGACTTTTAGAGGGGATGTTACAAATGCAACTCTAAACCATTATTAGTGATCTTTGATACAGTGTAACTTAAGTAAAACTATTGCAGAATAGGATTCCTCTTCAGAGTTTGGATTTCTTATCATCGATCTGAATTCTCTCTCCAGAATCAGACCGATTTTACAAACTGTCTGGGCTTCTGAATGGCCAGAGATGCCCACATCTCTGCATTCTGTTTTGGGACATGATTCAGCAAAATCATTCTGTTGACTTGACTAAACAGTTATAATTCATTGGCCTTTTCTGGAGAACAGTTTGTCCTTTTGAGGACTTTCACCCATCCCACCCATCCCTGTTGCATTTTTACCCCACCCACAAATTTGATCGCCCCACTGTGTTGTCACAGTTTTTCCCAGCCAAGAAATATTTGTGTTGGTCTTCCCTTTGGAGAGTCAGATCAGTTTGTAAGCAGCTGAAAGAGGAAGGGAGGGAAGGCTACAGGATTATTGTGTTCTTGTCCAGTCCAGTGTGTTGGGTCCCCACACACCTGCCTCTAACGTCCTGTAGAGACAAAGCTTGGGGCTGATACTGGACATAAATAAAACTCATACCTTGCTTTTTTCTCTATTCCTATGCCTTTCAGCTTGCTTTCTATGTTTCCTTGGTGAACTCTTACTGACAAAGGAATAATCCTGTGGATTTACTGGGATGGCATTGCTGATACCATTCTTAGGGTGCTTCTTGAAGGCTGGCATGTGTGTTTTACCCAGAGTACAAGCTCCACTGCTGGTTTTTCAGGCTGCAAAAACCACGAGCCCTTATGGAAAACAAAAGGAGTTTACTGACACAATTTTTTTATAAGTTATGTGAGAATGAGGGAGAATGTTCTGGTCACTGTTCACCCCTGGAAATTTAATGGGAGGTGGTTCCTTCTCATCTTCTCATAATTTTATTTGACGTTATCATATTTGGAGAAAACAAAGAACAATCTGTGATCTGAGAAACTGATGAAAATCTGGAAATATAATGTCTGCTTTAAGAGTGTTCCCTTTGGACTTGGGGTCTGGGACTCCATCTCCAATACACAGCAGCAGCTTTTACTCTGTAAACAGCAGTTAATAAAAGGAAGTTTTGTGTGTTTATAGGAATCCTACAGGCAAGTCATGAAGATGAGGCCAAAGGACCTGTGGAAACGATTAATGATAAAATTTCGTGGGGAGGAAGGCCTTGATTATGGAGGTGTTGCCAGGTAAACAGTGGCTCCTGTGTCTCTTCCCTGCCAGCCACCCCTGTGCTTTGAATCCTGAACCAGCCCAGTGTCAGCCCTGCTTCTTTTACATGATTCTTATTTATATTTATTTCTGTAGCAGATTAAATGTTAGAATAATATATGGCTTTAAGTAGTATTTTAAAAGAAAAACTATCAAAAAAGAACTCATTTATTGGAAATAAAACACAAGTTACACATCATATCAAACATCTGTCATGTGAGAGGTTTTGGTATCTATTGAAATTGACATATTTTTCTTTGTTTAGTGAAGTTTGAGTAGCTGAGAATATATACCATTAAATACTGGGATTTATGGCACAGTTCTAAACAAAAAATATGCTTTATTGCAAAATGTCACTGCTGTTTGAAGTGACAGACTTCAGTCCGTCAATAGGCTGAGGTTATTTTTCCCTTATAAAAAAATGACATGCCCAATTCTCAGACCATTATTTACTGATTTGTGAACACATAATTAAAACTTGCACTAAATATATCCATTAACTTAAAGATGGTTTATGTCAAAAGCTTTGATTCCAATATCTTTATATTCAAGTGAATACATAATCACTTGACTCTTGTCTTAGTGTGTAATGGACGTAGGTCAGAAACTCTCTTGGAAATAAGTAACCTGAAGAAAAATCTTGGAAATCCAGCAGCTGTCAGGTGTTGTGTGGTTACTGAGTTAGTAAAAATAATTCTGATTTCACCCATTTCTCAGCATGTTCAGAGATAACTTCCTTCACATTTATGTTTAATAGTAAGATTTAAAAAATCTGATTATTTTGAAAAGATTCTCAGGGTAGGAATGCATTTGTCTGTAGTGTACCAATAAACAATTTTATTTTCTAGGGAGTGGCTGTACTTGTTGTCCCATGAAATGCTGAATCCATACTATGGGCTCTTCCAGTATTCCCGAGATGATATCTACACCCTGCAAATCAACCCTGACTCTGCTGTCAACCCGGTAGGGCTGGTGCCGTGTGCTGATTTACAGATCAGTGTTTTCTGACCAGAAATCAAACACACACCTTGGGGGGGGGGTCCAACACTCACAAGCCAAATGCTTAAAATTGGTGCTGCTGGACACTGAATTTGTACAATTATATGATAGTTTCTTTTTGTTCTTTGATCAAAGAAACGTCTCAAATGTGTTCTTAATTTTCTGTCAGATGTCAATTTATATTTCCTTTGGGAGAAATTCCATTTATGTTGGTTATTACTTGTAAGACTCCTGGACTTGAAGTCAAGTGCTCTGTGTGCCGTGCATGAAAACAAAACCTCAGCATAGGGTTTGGGCTTGGGGTTTTCTTCTTTTCTGGGTGTTGAAATTTTGTCTCATGCTCAGCAGTGGGGGTCCGATTTATCTGAATGGCCTTGTCTCTGCTCTGTTCCAGGAACACTTGTCCTATTTCCACTTTGTGGGCCGGATCATGGGGATGGCTGTGTTCCATGGGCACTACATTGACGGGGGCTTCACGTTGCCTTTCTACAAGCAGTTGCTTGGGAAGCCAATTACATTGGATGACATGGAATTGGTTGACCCTGATCTCCATAACAGCTTAGTTTGGATACTGTATGTACTCTGTAGGGTACCTCAGGATGTTAGAATGCTGTTTCTGTTATGTGAAAATGGTCCTAAATCCTGGAAATAAGGTGTATTTTGATCTCCTGCTCAGGCAGATTTAAGAAATATCTTTCTTGTACTGTTCAGCTTCTTTAAGGCTAAAAATGCTCAAGCTACTCAAATTTGGGGGGGAAGTTTGTGGAGTTCATATTAATTTATTAATTTTACTTATTATTAACAGTAACAGGCTATTAAAATATAACATAGAAACTTTGATAAAGATTTTAAAATGTAACATAGTAAATCTGTATGTTCACCTTCTGCTTCCAGGCAGGACTTTGAAATGCCATTGAAAAATGAAATTGTGCTTCTGTCAGATAGAATATATTTGCAGAATATGTTTTCCCTCAGTCATTTGCTGCTTTCTTTGCACCAGTGAGAATGACATCACCGGGGTCCTGGACCACACGTTCTGTGTGGAACACAACGCCTACGGGGAGATCATTCAGCACGAGCTGAAACCCAATGGCAAAAGCATCCCCGTGACAGAGGAGAACAAAAAGGAGTATGTCAGGTACATCAGCTGCTTTTTCCAGGGTTCTTTTTCTATTTCCTAAGGTGGGAGGGAACTGTTACTTGTTGAAATAATTGTCAGTGTCATGCTGTTGGGTTTTGCTGCGGGGTTGTGCAGTGCTCTGGTGTAATCCTGTCAGTGGGGCCGTGTTTTAGGGCTGGATAAATTGCAGGTGTATTGTATTTGAGTACATCCTCCACAAACCCAATTTGCACTTGCTTGTAGACTTTATGTGAACTGGCGGTTTTTACGAGGAATTGAAGCTCAATTCCTGGCGCTCCAGAAGGGATTTAATGAAGTAATCCCACAACATCTGCTGAAGACATTTGATGAGAAGGAGTTAGAGGTCAGTGCACCAGTGTTGTGTTGTGTCATCAAGTGTAACCTCGGAGCCGCAGGAACATGGGGCTGTGTCCCAGCAATCCCGGTGTGCTCTGACCTGGGAGAGGGGCAGGGCGAGGGCTGAGCAGCTCAGGGGGCACCGAACCTGTGTGTGCTTCCCATGAGAGCTGTGGCAGTGTTCCTGGAGGTGACAGCCCACAGCAACTGCACAAGTGGCTGCAACCCCTCTCCTTTAGCTCAAACCCCTCTGAGCCTTCTGCGGACCTGCAGCGACCTCGGGCTGTGTCCCTGCTCCAGCAGAATCCTAGTGCAGAGTTCCCACAGGGCAGTTTCCTCATGTGAAATTCAATGCTGCCAAAACAGTCTGTCACTCCCTCCCAGCCCTTGGTGCACTGCCCTGACTGGTGTCAGGCACCTGGGGTTTGGCAGAGCTCGGTTTTGCCAGACTCCATTGGCTCCATAAATCCAGCAGAAGGAAAGGTGCTGTCACAAATGAGTGTGCTACAGAATGTCAGGATCAGCATCCAAACTATATCCTCTGGAGCCAAATCCATAGATCCCAAGCTTGCTTTAAACTGAAATGTAATTGCTGAGGGGAGGGGTTTGTAAAATGGCCACAGGTAAATTATTCACTTGTGCTTCTGATCCCTGGGCTGGAACGTGGTGATTGCTCCTCCTTTATCCTGAATATTCTCAGTCCCAGCAGTGAGCCAGCCATGCTGCTAACCCAGCTGTAGAATTTTGCAGCTGTAGAATAAGAAAGGGGAAGGTCCAGTGTTCTTAGTCATGAAAACATTTTCAGAATTATGATGACATCCCCACTGAGCTTAACCTGATCCATTGTGGATCTCCCTTCAGGAGCACTGAAGGCTCAGTGTCAGGAAAGGCT
This sequence comes from Pseudopodoces humilis, assembly GCF_049639895.1. Classification (NCBI taxonomy): domain Eukaryota; kingdom Metazoa; phylum Chordata; class Aves; order Passeriformes; family Paridae; genus Pseudopodoces; species Pseudopodoces humilis. Next base: position 3,489,277 of record NC_142220.1, read on the forward strand.
GCTCTGTCTTTTGTGTGTTATCACAGGAATAAGATTCCTTTTGTGGTCCAGAGCTGGACCAGCCAAACTACACCCTGGGCCATGCTCCTGAAAGAAATACTGAGGTCAAATGTGAATTATTCCTGCACTGTCAGGCAAGGCTGGAATCTGTGCTTCTGATTAACTGACAGGTCAAGGCCCTTTTGTCTGAGCTTGAAATGGTTGTTTGGGTTCTTTTTAATTTGAATTGAGACCATTTGAAAAATGGTTTGTGTACAGAGGTAAAATTTTAAAACCAAGAAAGATAGATTTCTGCATTTCTTAATATGAGGGAAAAGTTATAATTTGCCTTTGGTATAAAATCTGTCCATTTTTCACAATCATTTCTTCATAATTTGTCTGGCTCCAAATCTATTTCTATAGTGATCAATTATGAAATAATATAATAAATCTATTTTAAATTTACAGCTCATTATTTGTGGACTGGGAAAAATTGATGTTAATGACTGGAAGGCAAATACCAGGTTAAAACACTGTACCCCGGACAGCAACATCGTGAAATGGTTCTGGAAAGCTGTGGAGCTCTTCGATGAGGAGAGGAGGGCGCGGCTGCTCCAGTTCGTGACCGGCTCCTCTCGGGTGCCTCTGCAGGGCTTCAAGGCACTGCAAGGTAACAGCGCGGGTGCCTGTGCTGGGAGCGGGCATCAGCTGGAAATGAGACTGCGAGCTGCACTGTGACTCCTAAAGAACGATTTTAATGGTCTGATTACAATCACAAATAGTTCTTTTTTGTGTGTTTGGTACCTTCTTATGCAGGTGCAAATGGCTCTTTTGTTTCAGTTCTGCACTTCCTCCTCTGGCAGGAGGTTCTGATCAGCTCAGGTCTTAGAGGGCTTCCAGAAGCCAGGGTTTTAATTCCTAACTTTTACAAGCCCTCATCAGTTGCACAGTTCTGGGTGTTCTTTTAGACCGAAATGCACTAACACAGCTCAAACTCAGACTCTTATTTAACAGCAGAGTCCCCATGAGAAACATTGACCCCCTGAATTTTTAATAGTTGCTCAGACCAGGATTCCAGTTTTGCTCATGTTGGGACATTTGTAACCTCTTTGTCCTTTGTGGCGTCTTCAGTGCACACCAAGTCTTAAGGATGGCTGTGCTGCAGTCTTTTTTCCTTAGCAGAGACATTAAGGGGATTTCTAGTAGTCTGATTAATTTAATAAAATTATAGGGAATTGACATTGTGACTCAGTGGGATTTCAGTGGAACTGGCCTCTGTTCAAGACCTGTTATAAAACAGGGATAGGTACAGCTGTTTGTTATATAGAAGGGGTGAGAGAAGATAAATTAAAACCTGTTAGGATTATGCAGTACACTGTGTGAAAAAGGTGATTTATTCTTCCTTATCAGTGCCTTTTTCCTTATTTTTCTGTGGTTTAAATAACTGCAGGGCTGTCTGGGTGGGCAAAGGAGAAGGAGTCTGTCCCACAGCCACTGGGACTTTGCAGTTTTTTCCTGCTTGTTTATGATTTTGTCTTTCTTGGTGCAGAGCTTCTCTTTGTATTTTAGTTGCTCTCTTGTTGCAGTGCAACAAAGACATTTCATGTTATTCCACACAGTAGTAGAGATCTCCTCTGAATTTTCAGGTGCTGCCGGCCCACGACTCTTCACAATACACCAGATTGATGCCAGCACTAATAATTTGCCGAAAGCTCATACCTGGTAAGACTTTTTCACTTTTCTGTTGTGATCCTTAGCTTAGACCAATCTGCTGCCAGAGTGTTTGGAGCAGTCTTATTTATTTTGTCTTTTATGACATAATCAAAGCTATCCCTTAGGGAGCAGCAGTGGTGTGAAAACTGGAGATGGGTTTTGTTTAATGGAGCTGCGTGGCCTCCTTAAGCCTTGCTGGCACCATTTGCAGCTCAGTGAGGTGTGACAAACCTGGCAGTGATGGTTGGAGAGCTGAAACCTCTCTGTTTCCCTCCCAGCTTCAACAGGATCGACATTCCCGCGTACGAGAGCTACGAGAAGCTCTACGAGAAGCTGCTCACGGCCATCGAGGAGACCTGTGGCTTTGCTGTGGAATGACCCTCCCAGCCTCTCCCAGACTCTATTTATACTCCTGTCAGCCAGAAAGCCCTTCCTTCCCTCAGCCGAGACTCAAGAAATGCTTGAAATACAGGAAACTTTCCCTTTTCTACACTAGGACACTGGGAGGGAAAGGACAACTTTTGGATTTTTTTTTTTTTTTAATTTTTTAAATTTTTTATTTCAAGAAAATAGGTTCTGTGGTTCCTGCCATAGGATCATTCAGCTGCTATTAAAAACTAATATCTTGAACATACAGAATGCTGACTTTTCCTACATTTCAACAGTTAAGCAGTATTCTATACTTAAAGACTACTACTATTTTTGTAAGAGGTAATCTATTATATTTGCCTACCTGATTTCTATTCTCAGATACCAAGACACAACTTCAGCAGTCGGTACAAGTCACGTTTCAGCCTGTTTTAAATGTATGATACTGAACAGCATCTATACCTGCTATTTTTGGAAAAAAAATATTTTGGATTATTCTAACTTTGCATAAAATTGGCTGAAAGAATCATTAATCTTTTTAATGAAAGCCACTTACATGTTAACTGCATTTTCTTATAGTAAACCATTATACTCTGCAATGTAAATTCCAGGTAAATGCTGCCACAGGGGCTTTTTTTATATTTTTCAAGCAGGAATTCCGAATACGACGTTTTGGGGTCCTATTTATATAATTTGTCAGATTCCTCCAGCAGAATTTCTAGCGAGTGACACAGACTGTATTTGGTACAGTCCTTGTGTTTACACATGGAATAACCTTTTCTTAATGAACAGTAGATGTTTTGTTGTTTTTTTTAAACAGCATTTTTCTAACAAGTCTGTCAAGAGTATTTTTTGTTGCTTTTGACCTTAAATTGAAACACTGCATTTTTCAGCTGTTGAAGCACTGATGGGCTTTGCCAGCAGAAGCCTGTCAGCAGTTTGTTCCTGAATCCATCCTGTCCAGTCAACCAAAGTTTGTTTGAATGCAGCCAAATCATATTCTATATTTGTTGATGCTAAAGATTTATCAGGTAAAACATGTTGTAATCTTTGTCCAGCTGCTCATGACACGTGGGTTTAAGTTACAACTAAGGAAAAATGGTGTATTGACTGAAATATGTGTAATGTGCTTTGGAAATGAGGTTGTAAGAGCACATAATTTATTGATTGTAGGGATGGAAGTAAGTATATATATGATTTATAGCATGGGTTGATCTCTTCAAAGGGGAATAAAATGCACTACCAGTAGAGGGAACTGAACTTTGACGTTAGTTTGGAAATTCTCAGTTGAGATCTGTCTGATCTGCTCGTGGTGTGTGGATAAATCAGGCTGCTTCAGAGACAGTGCCATTCTCCTCTCAGCCATGAGAATATTTGGTATAAGTAGCAGGTTTTTTCCAATCAGTGTTGTGTTTTTGTAACTTAGGTTACAATTAATCATCAAATCTGCACTATTTTTTCACTGCCAATGAGAAGAAAGTCAAAGGTATTGAAAATGCTAAAGGGATGGGATGTAACCAGCTGTTCCATGTTTGCAGTGTAAGTCACAGTGAAGCAGTTCATTTGCTGTCTGTTCTGTGGGGCTTGAACTAAGTTTTGCTCTGCCAAGTCTAACTGCCACAGTGAGTAAACTACTACTGGATGTTGTGTGTTAGAATAGTGGGCAAGGGACTACTTTTATAGAATTGTGGTGAGAATCTGGTGAGCCAAATCCACATGTTGGTTTATTTCTTTTGTACAGCTGTTGCTGGCAGGTTTGTTCCAAGAGACTCGCTTCCCTTTCTGGGCTGGCTGCAGGATGAGGCAAGTTAGGGATGTAAACAGAAAGCCGAGAGACTTGCTGGGACAGCCAGGTTTGAAATACATCAGAGCCTTTTTATTTCAGTGGACTCTTGCACTCCTGTTGAAGGGCTGGTACTTTTGCATCCATGCTGGGCTCCCCAGTTCAGGGCCTTCAGGTCACTCTGTCACCATGGGAAGCTGCCCTGTGCCTGTGCAGCTCTGGGGGAGCACAGCAGGTTCTTGCCCAGAATTTGTCACTCAAAGTGCTGCCTGTGGCTGGGGCCACAGCTCCGGCCCCAGCCAAAGCCTCTGCTCAGCCCCTGCCAGGTCTGAGTGGTGTGAGTGACTGTTGCAGGGGTTTTACAGACAGGTTCGTGTGGCTGTTCACATATGAGTGTCATAGAACTCATAGAAGTGGGTTTTTTAGTTGTTTTTTTTATCCCCCTGTCCTTGCCCAGGCTGTGGCCACAGCCTCCCTGGTCATGGAATATGGCAAATTTAAAATCCGGCTGGTGCATTTGTTGAATGCATAGTTTTGGTTACCTTGCTGTCGTAAAAGCATCTTTGGGGAGGGAGGAGATGAGCTCTGCAGAAAAGAGACCCAAGATCAGCTGATAATTACATTCATTTTCACAGCAGCCTTAGCAGTATATCTGTTTTTCTACCAAACATTTTGGTATGGCATTGAGAATTTTTTTTAGTTGCCACAGATATTGTAAATTTAATATATTAAAGGCAAAACTAGACAAATCTGCATTGAACTTTCCATAGCTGACAGATGAGGAGGAATATACCGAGTATTTTGAGTGCCTTTCTACCTTCATAAAGACTGAGAGCTTTAAGTAAAGCACCTCATCACCCAGTCAGATGTTTATCTGAAAGTGGTAAAGGGTTGATTCCTTTCCAAAATTTTGTTTCAAGAACATGTCAGCTACTTTCCCCTCAAAAAGGTGCTAAGCCTAATATTGCATTTTAACGTTGGACTTTCACCCCATGATTAATGTGAATATTTATTTCAATGTGTCCCTCTTACTGGGTTTTACTTTATCCAGTCTTTAGTTGTTTTAGAGAGATGTCACATCATGGTTTTATGCTGTTGCTTTTCATTATGAATGTTTAATTATGAACAGTGACTTTTGTAGATTTCAAATATACAGTTCACAGTTGAGTTTCAGAGGATTTAATTTCTCGGTGTAAAGAGTTTAGTAATGGTGCTTTGTACAGTATGTATTCTAATTTTTTTTTTGCACATAGGTTCAGTTTCCCTAAACTGATTTATTTGTACCAAATTTTTGTGTTGTACTGAAGTCCAGAGCACACAAGCTGTTTTGAAATTCCTGTTTTACAACACTACATCTGTACTGAACTTCTGGTGCGTTTAAAAGGCTGCATTGATGGAAGTACAAGCTTTGCTCCTCTGTCACAGCACCATCCTCCAGCTCAATGTAGCATCTTTTTAAACAACACCACACAGTTAACAGGTGCCATTTGTTGTACTTTACACTATGTAGTAGGTTCCTGGCTCTACACATCCTCAGAACCTTGTCTGTAGTTGTAATTAGTTTATACATGTGTAATTACTCCTCCACAAACTGACAGTTCTTAGTTTATTATTTCCATTGTATTTATTACAGAGTGTTTTAGCGTTGCTATCATTGTATTTTCACCCAGCTGTTACATGAGCTTTAACAAAAAAAAAAAATCTGTATAAAATGGTTTTTAAGTACTTAATGTATGTACCCATGCAGAAGTTGAGCAATAAATTGTATGCTGTTTGCACTGTCACAGCATCAATGGTTTTAAAAGTTTTAAGTTTTTCTTAATTAAATCTTTATAATGTAACCATGTCATTGTTAAGTAACTCAACTTTGTTTCAGGAGAAAAATACTTGAAACTTGATGACTTTCTACATGCTGTTACCTACAGTGAGGAGTGTGCTGAATGTTCTAGTCAAACACAGCAGGTTTTACTTCTGGCTCTCAGGTACTGGCATGTCTTGGCAAGGATTTTATCTCAGCATTAGTGAGCAGATGTCTCCTCTCAATAGCAGCACACTTGAGGGAAATAAAGGCAAATTTGGTAAAGACTCACCAAATTTCATCAACTTAGCTGGTAAATACTGTCCCTTAAAGGTTTCAAGTTAGCAATTCACTGAAATTAGCATTACAGAAATTCCTTGAAAAGCTTTGGATAGGTCAGGCTTTTGTGGAGAGGTTTTGGTGTGTTTTTTGGGTCTGTCTTTTTGCAGTGAGGTATCTCATGCTGTGACAGCTGGCTGCTTTGTTTAATCTGTAAAAGAAGCTCCTTCAGAGCTGCTTTTTTTTTGTTTAAGCTCTTTTTTCAGTGCATGAGTGTGACTTCTCTGTGTGTTGTCAGTTCCATCAGAGACACCCCCTCCTGGCAACCTTTAAATATTGTATATACAGTGCAATTAAATCCTGTATTTCTTCATCACTTCTCACACAGCAATTTTAAACAAGAACACTTCTACTACCAAGACAAACTATTTAAGGAGTTGCACTTTTGTTAGGCAGAGGAGACTGTATCAGTAATGGACTTCATTAGTAGCAGCTTAGTTTTATGTAATTGTTCTCAGTTTAAGTCCTCATCCCTCACCGCTGGCACCTCCACAGTGTTTGGCTGGTGAAACCTGGATTTCCTGCCAGGCACAGCTCTGTTTATTGCACTGGAAGACGCTACAATAGGTACAGTGCCTGCTGCCAGCTCCTGGAAGCAGACCTTACAACCTGAAGTAAGGTAAAAGCTGACTGGTGAAATCATTCTTTAATTCTGGTTCTGTCAGTGCCTAATTTAGCTGCACCTGGAAGATTAAGAATGCTGTCCACAGCTCTTTCCTAGAGATCACCTGTTACAGAAGCTCATCATCTATAGCTTTAGAAGAAGCTGTATTATTTTCTGTTTCAAATTACTTTTCCCAGTGCACATAGCATAGAAAGAGTATTTTATATGCCTTTATATTTTATCAAGCCAGCAATACCAACACTCCAAACAGAACTGAGGGAGTCATTGTCCCTTGCTTAATGTATTTAAATTCCCAGTTATTTGTGTCAGGTTTATTGCAGGCATTCTCTAACTTGGCCTTTCACAGGAAACCTGCATCTCTGATGTTCTTTGAAAGATCTTCTTGTGCTTTGTGAGCTTTCCAATCCATGATTTCTGACTAGTGGTGTTAGACTGGCTTAGCAGCAACAGCCCCAGCACAGGGAGGAGCCTCAGCATTAAGTTGTTACATCAGAGAAAAGTCACTAAAGCACTCACTTCATCGCAGCTTCCTCTGGGTAGGGTCCAACATTACCCCAGCCTTACTAGGAAGGTAAAAAGTAGTTCAGAAACTTTATTGGTAATCATAAAATGGCCGTGGAGATCCCAAAGCCCAGCAGCTACACCCCTGACAGGTCAAAATGACAGAACAGAGATTATAGAGAGAAAACCAGCCTCACACCATCTTCCCATTATAGCAACTCTCAGACTCTGATCATCTTAGCCAGGGAGGACTGCAGTGACATTTACCCAAGTCTTAGAAGAAGTGGCTTTGGCTGTACTGGAAAGAAGCCATCTGAAGCCTGGATCTCAGTCTGTCTGCTTCTAGCTCTTGAAAAAAGGTGTCATCATCATTGTACATGATTGCTGCTTGCAGTTGTTGTATTTCCTTTTCCATCTTTGATCTCAGTTCTCTTCTTTTTTTCTGTAGCATCTAAAGAAAATACTGGCATTAGCCACAGCATGTAAAAAGAAAAGGCAATTGGAAAAAATTAAGAATACTTACTTGTGCTTGTGCTTTCTCTCTGGTTTGGATTTCTTGAAATTCTTGAGATATAGCTTCTGCTAGCATGGAAAACTAAACATAGCATACGTGTGAGTTGAACTAATTAAAGAAAGACTTCTAAGTGGAAAAATATGATCTGCCTGATCCAGATGAAGCTTTACCTGATCTTTGTAGTAGTTCTCCAGAGACTCCAGCTCAATCTGGTGTTCTCTTCGTTGCTCATCACGCTTCTCTTGAGCATAAACTCTCAGGTCCCTCAGTCTTTGCTTCTGAATTTCTAAGCCTTCTTCAAATAAGTTCTTAAATATCTGCCAGCAATTAAAAAAAGCAAAACTGAAACTTTCCCAGGAACTTGTAGGTATGCATTTACATTTCTCAGCTGCTTTGTCTCCTGATGGAATGGTGCTTACTTGAAGATAGGCCATAGCCCATGAAAAAGCAGAATTATGTACCTAGAAATGGTGGTGCAGATACAGCTGAGCTGGATTTGCATTACTCATTTAGCTGAAATTTTGATAGATAAAATAATCTTTCATGTCAGTTTAGTCAGATGACCCAATTGTGCAAGCCAGGGCTTTTGAGCATGCACTGTGATTTACAACCCACCCTGTACTCTGCAGTCTGACTTCAGGACCTTCATCCAGGTTTCCAGCAGCAGGAAATCCAGCCTGGACTCAGGCTTTCCATTCCTCCACAAGAACACATACCAGCTGTAGCTCACAGCTTGAGGCAAACAGTTCTCAAATCCCTAACAGTGGATTATGCAGTAAACTTCTAATCTTTTTATTTTGAAAGGTGACAACAGTGTATCTGCTCTTGCAGAGCATACTAACTCTCCTTGCTTTCCCTCACTCATATGTCCAGCCCTAATTAGATCATATCTGTCACAAAGTCCACTTTGTTTAACAAACACAACTGAATAACAAAGCTGCCTGTTTGATCAGTTCCCTTAACTGAAGATTTAGATTGTTTTCTTTGGATGGTGACTATAGGAACAACTTCTAAATCCTACTGTTTCTGAAAACTCATTTCCCCAATTTCTCATGTTACTAGCCCTGTTTTTCCACACTGATACTTCACCCTTTCTCTCCTCTTAGCCCCATAAATCATCCTTGTTTCACAGTGGTTTGCCCTGCACTGGGATCCACATTTCCAGAGAAGGAACCATTTCATCTGTGGCCTTGACTGATCAACACTTCATCCTGGCTCTGTGCTCTGGTCACTGCACTTGCAGCATTGAACTACCAGACCTCAGCACTGGGGTCCCGACAGGAAAGAATTCCACCCTTGCAGAGCAAGGCCCCTTGTCCTCACCTTCTCCTCCCGTGTCCTCGCCCGCAGCAGCTTGGCCCGGAGCTGGACCCTGTAATCCTCGTAGTATTTCCTGGCCCGGGCCACCTGCTGCCGCTTCTCTGTCACCTTGTTCTGTGCCCATTTCTGGCGGTAGATGCGCTGCTTGATTTCTTGCTAAAGGAAGAGCAGCAGCTGTCAGACCACCAAAGTGCTAACAGATACTCCTGCAAGCAAAGCTTTGTTAATCATTGCTAATTAGGGTGCTTTAGTAAGGACCTTCCCCACACTCCAGCTTTGCAGTTATGGTTTGAAGCGTTAGTCACCACTGATGTAGCAAAGTCATGTCACAACAGAATTGAGAAGTCAGAACTGTCATAGGATCTGCAACACAACCTCAAGTTTCACCTCCTTGCACTTCTTTAGAATTTGTTTTACCTTTTAGGGCAACAATGCAGTGTAATAATAATAATATTCCATTCCCATGACCCCAGTAGCCGGACAACAAACAGATTATGTGGCATTTTGAGACCACAGCTACTCAAAAACCATAAAGTTGTAATAAGACAAAAAGCCACTTTATGATCTGGGAATATGCATTCTAGATAGCTCCATGTGAAATCTCTGCATTATGTAATAAATAATCTTCAAAGAACATACCAGTCTCTTGCTGTGATCTTGATCTTTCTTAATAATTGCAGCAAGCAGTTCATGTTTCTTCAAGGCTTGTTCAACCTGGAAGTTTAAAAAAAAGCTAATTACTTGCATCATGCTGCAAGGACAAGCTGTCCTAAGTAGCAGGTTTAAATACTACCCCTCTGCTGTTTTGGGGTTTGGGTTGAGAGTTGCCTTGTATAAGTTAATCAACTTTTGCATCTCATAACTCATTTTTAAATTAAAAGTTCAGAACTAGCAGTGGAAACTACAAAGTGCTTTTAAAAAAGCAATAGCAACCCTAGTCAGTACTCAAGAAACCAGTATAAAAGAAGGACAGTAATATTCAAGTGGCTGATGAAAAGGTGAACCTATGTATTTAAATCTGTACATCTCTATTTAACCAAGCTCCCAGAACATCCTTCCATGCTGTGCTGTGGGTGTGCAGGTGTCCTGTCAGGATATCTTTGCTGACATTCAGCAGGGAAGAATGACTCACTTCATTCTGGAGTTTTGGTCTAGGTCTGGCAGAAGGTGCCTTCAGGTGCACAGTCTGTGCAAGCTGCTGCTGCCACATTTTATTCAGAGTACGGGGGGAAATGTGTAGGTGGGGAAACTCCTCCAGGAGCTGCAAGAGGAGGTTATTGTCTCTTATTGTCACTGTAAGATAAAGAAAGAGGTAAGCAATAAATTCCTAGAGAATACATTTAGTTGTAAATTCATTCAGACAGTGTCAACCTAGGTCAAAAAATATTTTACACTGAACACTATATAAAATGACCATGCTGCTGTTACCATGTCAAGCTAAGCCCAGCAGGACATGCCCTGCCAGTACAGCTAGCAGAGAAAGCAATCCAAATATTTTGTTTACTCTAAAGGACTAATTTTATAGTTCAGGTGTCATTTTGCTACCACCACCCCATCCAACTAAGACAGGTCTCCCCTTCTTTCTTCATGTGGTTCTGACCATCACTAATCAGTGATTGCTTTCTCTCTCTCTCTCCAGTTGCAGCAACTTAAAATAAAGCCAGCACAGCAGTGGCAATGACAGATCCAGGTCAAGTAAACAGGTACAAAATAAACTGGTTTGCAACCAGCTCATTCCCATTACATCTTTGATCTTTCTGGCAGGAAGAGATGATGGGGAGATGAAACAAAAGGGTATTTACCAGGTATATGGCCTTCAAAAACTGGAAAAAAATTAAGGCAGCATAGCTGAGCAACATCCAGGTATGTAGGGATTTTATCCATAGGCATGCACAGTGCAGGTTACCAAAACCTGAGCCTAGGATTTACAGTTTGGCTTTCTTGGAGCATCACTTGTTCAGCAGAACCAGTGGCACCCTTAACCCCACAGTGGCAGGGTCCTGACAGATCCTGCTCTGTGACCTGTATGTGGCTCAGCTCAAGCCACAGGCACAATTTTGAATTTGATACATATTCAGAAAAATAACAAAAGGAGAGCTCAGACTGTACTGGAATAAGCACAGGAGTAGCAGCAATGGAAACAAGCCCTGGAAATAATCCAAGGGATTTTAAAGAAGTAGCAAATGGGTTACAATTTGATTGTGCACTGATGGTTTACATTTACTTAAAACATTATCTTCCCTAACAGAAATCCAGACATATAGAGGTCAGAAGAAGGGAAAATGCTACAGCTGACTGGTATATGTTGGACTGGTGCCTTTATTCTTGGAGTTCAACCCAGGCTTTCAAAAGATGCCAGTTTTCCACGAAGTATAGTTTTGCAGTTCTTACTTGAAGCTGCTTGCTTTGGCTTCATGATCCGTCGTTTTGGAATCCACAGGCTGTATTTGGGATACTGAGGTGTGGTTTTTCTAGAATAAACTTTCACTGGCTGAGACACTTTTGGAGGTTCTTGAAAGACATTTTCTTTGTACTTTTGTTCCTTAGGAGCAGATGTAAAACAGATGGAGAACAGGTATGAGAAGGGAAACACTGATAGAACACAGTTTGGCCATCAGAACTTAAATGTATTTCAGACTTTAGAATGAGAACTTGGACATACTGCATTGGATTCTCCAGAAGGCCAGAATTTACAAAATGCAGATCAGGGTTCAAATAAAGGTTAAATCTCATTATTGCATAACCTTAGCTCTTCTGCAGCACTTAACATTAGTAAGATACTACTTTGGTTGTACAGTGTTGTAACTATGACACTGGAAGTCAAGGAGGTTTTATACCCAAAAGTGTCTGGACAGACCATCTAGACAAATTTAAAAAGAGAAAAATCAACCAAATAGAACACAAGCAGTGCATCACCCACCACTTCCTTGGCAGCTTCTCTGAGCTTGGAAAGTCTATGCTTCTCCCTCGCTTCAAAAATTCTTAACTCATTTTCATAAGCTTTAGTGACCAGCTAGAAAACAAATATAAAATGACTTGTTAGAGGAAATAATCAGTCCATACAGCCACCTTGTTAACTTGCTTGCTGCATGGGTCAAAGTAGCTTTTTACACTTCAAACTCTTTTTTGCAAACTTTGGGGTTTAAGTCTCTTCCTCAGCAGGCTACAGATAAAACAGTGTATGGTTACTAAAGGAGATCAGATGTCCCCATTATGTAAAAGTGTTCTGTTTTCCTGGTTTTAGTATAACTGTTGGTAAGAATTACCACAAGGTCCAATCTAAAAATTACCTTTGCTCTTCTTGTTCTTTCATCCCTTTCTTCCTGCAGGTGGCTGCGTATTGTCTTTATCTGGCCTGTTCCACTACCACGCAGTTTACTTTCCAGGTGCTGAGATGAGGGTGAGGCTGGAGAGAGGGATCGTGGCCTGCCTGGGTACCTTGGACGTGATGTGTCTGCAGGGAAAGATCATTCATTGAGTATCTAACTTGAGAAAAGAAAAAAACCCCAGTAGTGAAGTGTATTGTGACTAGGCCTTCATTTCAGAACCACAGTCCTGTGAGCTTGTATTCTGTCCCTCCCCACACCTTCTGTGGGAAGTGACAGTGGTGAAAGAAGATTTTTAGGCTTCAAACACTAGCTTGAGTCTGTGGGAAAGTCAAGTACACAACTTTCTCACTCTGGCCTGGGAGATCATAAGGAGGAATCCAAACAGTTCTTAAAGGAAAACAACCTTTGCAGGTGTTGTTTGTCTTCTTGTTTTCTTGCAAAAACAAGGGGTCGAGGGGTGTTGTTCCTAACTGTCCAATGATGGTGACGTGTTGGTTTGATGACCAATGAAAGTTTTACCTTTTTGGACCTTGGAACTGTCTATAAAAGAAGATCTGGAAGAATAAAACAGGCTCTCATTTGCAACTAAGCTGAGAGTCTGTCGTCACCATCACAGTTCCTAATACAGTGCAAAAACCTCCTATACATTTTTTACTGCAGCTGTGTTCCCCTTCTGTTTTTTTCCCAAGTTTTACCACTGTTTTTTAAGTGTTAAACAGAAACTTGGTTACAATTCTGTTACATCTGTAGCTCAGATTTGGATCAAAGAGAAAATAGAAGTGAACTAGCTATACAAAACTTAGTAACTAACTGTAATTCAGTGTAGCAGCCTTACATGAAAAGGTTTCTTTTTTATTTGTTTCCATCCTTATAGTGGCACAAGGATTGTTACCTCTCTCAGCTGTCCTTCGGCCATAGTCCATGACACTGTCACTGTGCTGGGACAGGCTGTCCTCATCTGTCAGCTCCTCTTCTCTTGTGTGCTCACCCAAAGCTCTCTTCAACATCTAACAGATAGATATTTTTTGTGGGGGTCAGGTTCAATAGACAGTTCTAAAGTTTGAATGAACTAAAGCCAGGTGTTAATTGCAGATTTCCTTTTCATCATACTGCACCAATATTCTTGTTCTCTCTGCTGTCATTACTAGAGCTGCATTGCTCAGCTCAACAAAGAAGAGATTGCACTTACTAAATCTAGTTCATTTAGCCTGCGAGACAGATTTTCTGATGCTTCACGAAACTCTTGCTCAGACGCCTTCTCCTTTGTTGTTCTGTGGGAAAGTGAATCTTCAACTGAATCTGTGGTGGAATTTTCATATTTGCTAAAGCAGAAAACAGATTTAATTTCTGTTCTAAAACCTTGATGAGCATTATCTCACAATTCCAGTTTACTTTTTGCCTAAGCACATTTTTATAGGATTAAGTAAAGCAGAATGTGTAAACTTCTATAACCATATTTAAGAAAATGAGTATATATCAGGGAGAAACAGGAAATCTTTCTGTTAGAATTAATCTTTCACTGTCACACAGCCAAGGAAAGAAAGACCTTATTTAAAAAGGGAGGTGGGGGCTGGCTGGCCATGCAAATCAAAGTGCCAGTGTGGTTCAATACCAAAAATCTGAACTTGCCTTGTTGTTCTAGGCTGATGCTGAGATTCAGGTCTTGGGGTTTGTGTTACTTGTTCAGCACATACTGAGAGATTTTCCTCAAAAGAGGAGGTGGATATAGAAGATTCATATACCAAAGGCACCTAGGAAAATGAGTAATTGAAGGTTTTATAGATCATGTGAGTAGAGATGCTGTAATAGAACCACCCAAACCCTGTGAGTATAGATCTGTAAAAATAGTTATATTTCTAGGCTCCTGACTGCAGATAGTATGCTTTAGAGAATTAATGTTTAAATAAATGGACCAGCAAAAATATGGAAGATCAATTCACAGCTAAACCACCAAACCAGAACACAGTATAGGTTAAGGTAATGACTATCTCCACATTCCACCTCATCAGCCTGGGGCTGATGCCAGGTAGTGGAAATAAACTGAATTTCCCTTAGTACAGATTGAGCTGCAGTTCACAGCAAGCCAAAAGAGAACACTCCTGTCCTTGTGCCATTTAGCTGCACTGGTTTAGTTCTGCCTGGTAACTTCTCTGTTCAACTGGAGTAACTTGGGCTTGGCATGGACACACTGGGAAAGGCACCAATGGAAAAATGAGTTTCAGAGACAATGTAGAAGTAAAAGCTGTTTAAACTATTGGAACATGCAAAGTCTGTGAGTACCTCTTGTGGTTGCAGAAGGCAAAATTTTGTTTCCAGAGAAAAAAACTTCCTTTACAGACACATTTCTGTGAGCACAGATTGGTAACTGCTGATCAGTTTGTGGGTTTTGCATTATTCAGTTTTTGAAAAGCAAAGGACAATGCAAGAAAATAAAAGGAGAGAATATAATAAGCAGTTCATGGATCTTTAAAAAGAAGTAAATCTAAGCTTTATTGGCCAAAAACCCCAAAATTCTTACTAATTTAGAATGCTGATAGTCTTCAGAGAAAGGATATTACTGTACTCTTGTGCTTTGTACATTTTTGATTAAAAAGCAAGATAACCAGTAACTGGTTGGTTGTAATAAATAGAACTCTGTGGTTGCTGGCTCTGTACATTTCAGAGGAAACAACTCCAGGAAGAACTGACATGACTCACAGACTGCACATAATCCCAGTCTAACAATACTGCATCACTGATTGTATATTGGGGAAAGAAAGTACAAAACAGGTTTGAAATAAGCCCAGAATTGTCACAAGATAACAGACAAATTAAGCAAAAATCAAAAAATATTGACTGAAATTCCAAAAATAAAGATGCAATGTATACCTTTGTCAAATTGTCCTTAGCATCATCTCCCAGCATTTCTCCCAGTGCAGAAGCAGATGACAGGTAAGTGTGAGTTAATGGCACTGTGGCTACTAATGTAGGCAACAAAGAAAAAAAGATGTGAGCCAGGGCCTGTGGATCCAGATTATTCAGAGAATAGGATGACAAAGCAACTGTGGTTACCCAGTTGTGACATTCATTTTAGTAATTTCTCCAGTCTTCAATGTTCAGTGTCATGGGAATGCTATGGAAACTAAAAAAGGTAAGCAGTGTTTCCAAGGCAACAGAGAAAATGAGTACTGAAAAAAATAGCTTCTAAACCTTTTCTACAATAGCAGTTAATGGATTTTTCTTAGAATTGAAACTGGCTTGTTTGGTCCATGTTTGTCTGCTCAGAATAAGCTCAGCCATGGGACTTATCTGCTGGAAGAGATTTCTGTGGTATAGGCCCATCTTAACGGGATTAACTAAGAAAAGAGTTGAATTGGGGACATGGATTACTTTTTTCCAGTACAGGGAACAGATTAAAAGTAACCTATTTTTGTTTCTCTGTAAAGCAGAGATAGAAATATGAACTTGTGGCTGAATTTAAAAAAATGCACTAGTGATTCCAATGTTTCTTGTAGTTGCAGCAAAAATAAATGCAACATTATAACACTTAAGAGTTACCCTATGGGATGCAAAATTTTCTCTCACCAGGGATCTTTCTTGAAAGAGGAAGACCATCAGAAATATCATCAAATTTTTGGGTAAGTGACTTTTCAATCTGAAATAAAAAGCAAGTTGTGTTCTATAAATTCACAGGACAGTGCTGACAGGAAGGTCATACAATAAATCTGTCTGCAAATGGAAATCAATGCTGATTTTATAGCTAGATAAAAATCACTCTAATTATCTTATTTACTATAATATAAACTGTGCAGTCGCATTGATTGTGGGGACATGTATGTATATATGTATAAAATAAACACACCCCTCAAACTAAATTCCTCTCTGGACACTTAGTGAAGAATGAGTCCACAATCCAAAATTCCTGGAACCAAGATAAACTCTGACACTTTCAAAAGTGTTCTTCAGGGACCAGGTACTCCCATTCTGCAAGTAAACTAGGAGATTTTCAAATGAAAGCAGGATTGGTTACTAAAAGAAAATAAAATAATCAAAGGGTAGGTTTTTCCTTACAGTAGGAATGTTCACTGCTTGACTGCAAGCCAGAGCTGCTGCCTGGCTGTCTGAGCAGTGGTAATCTCTCCATCCTGGATCCGAGGGCTGGAACGGGGGCAGCAGAGGAATTGCCTGCTGGATAGGCTCCCCCAGTTTTGTAGCACTGGCACTCAGACTCCCTTTGTGAGGTTCAGCAGCTTGCACAGACTCCACCCCTCCTGAGGAGGCAAATGTAAAGAACTTCAAGTGTTATCTGAGAAAGCAGAACATATTTTGTGCATTGTGTATACATAATAAAGGGAAGTGTCTTGATAGCTAATGTGAGCTGCCACCTTTGTTGGATTGCATAGGACAGTGCTGTAACATTTTTCAGCCTTGAGAACATGATTTTGGATGTGAGGATCCTCCACAACAACTTGTTAGTGTTTTGAACCACAAAAGAAAAGAATACAAACCACAATACAAATTAAAAACAGCCTAGCTGAAGCCAAATCCTAGCTAAGCAAAAACACCCTAGATAATGAAAGTTTGCCTGCTCTGAGAGACTAAAATGTCACATTTCTGAAAACAGTTTATTTTAAAATATGACTAAAGTGTTTCTATTCATGACTAAAGCTCTCCTCCACACCACCCTAGTTCCCTACACCCCTAAATCAAAACCAGGTGGATGAGCTGTCAGAAAAATCAATACTCACCATCTTCCCTTTCCTTTACAATCCCCCTTTCACTTTCTGAGAACTGTCTGGGCAGTGCTGCAAGAGCCTCTGGGCTTTCAGATTCTTCTACCCCCATGTCCTTTTCTCCTAGACACAGTATAGGCATTTAAAATTCTAGAAGTGGATGTTCAAAAAGATTAAATTAAGATCTATAAAGCATCTTGCTATGAACTGTTGAGACAGACAGTTTTAATGTCTGCTAATTGTTTGGTGTCACAATCCATACTAAGCTCAAAATAGGTCTGTTAAGTTCTTATTTAGAATTCCATTAAATGTTCGTAATACATAATATTTCTTTATGTCTTTACTTGAGATTAATCATCAATAAGAATAGGAAGAATTGGAATATTCTTTTACAGAAAATATTTTCTATAAGAAAAAAATTCTTGTAGAAAAATAAGAAATAAGAATTATCTCCATTTAAGTCATCTGCACATTATTTGTTTTGGAGTCATCCATGAAGTTTTGAAGAGGCACACACTCTCAACAAGTCTTTAAGAATGAGCTTATTAATCTTTTTACAGTCTTAAATAATACATCTTATACTACAACCAATGAAACAATGTGTTCGGAATTCTCCTGTTCTATTGAACAAGATGAAATGCCTGCTGGATAGGCTCTCTCAGTTTTTTAGCACTGGCACCTGCAGAACTGAATTAGAACTCAAACAACAAACCTTTATTCAAATAAGGTAGTGCAGGAGTCATGAAAAATAACGCCTGGAATATTCACTTCCAGAAATTTTAACTTCAGCAAGATGCATTTGCCTATTGTGGCTTGGCTTGGAGTTTTTAAATACAGATTTAAAGCTGTATTTATCTGAAAGAAGTAACTTTTTTACAGGAAACAAAAAAAAAAAAGTCTAGAAGTCTTACTACAGGAGAGTCTTAAAATTTTTTCTCACCCAAACTCACCTTCCCCTCTCTTGGAAAATGAATAAGCAGTATCTCCAAGTTTAATTAATTCACTGGTAGATTCTGAGCCATCTGTATCACAAGTTAGAATAAAATATTCTGACTGGGACCTAAGGGGAACATAAAGCCATCAAGTATTTCCTCTCTTAGCCTCTGCTCCTTCAGCCCACGAGATGGAGCTGCCGAGGAGCCATGCAGGACATGGCCCTGCTGCCACAGAGCAAACCAGAGCAGGAGTCACAATCACAAACTGAACTCAGCTTAATGAATCAATCTTTAAAATACAGTCTTTAAAACTAATCAAAGTTTTCAAGTTGTTCCACTCCACATAAAAAGTAAACTTAAGGGAAACAAAATCAGCAACTCTTCAAGGGTAAAAGAAGTCCCAGATGTAATTTTAGCCCAACCAGAGAAGTCACCTCACATTCCTTTTGGCATATACGATTAGAAGGTGTCTATACTATAAAAAAAACTACTACTAATTTCTCTACAGATACACAGAGACAGTCAACCACTATGTGAAAACAAATATTCAGAGTATTTCTTACTTTTCAACTGATGAGAGTAGTGTATGTTGTGTAAGTTGATCAGCAGTGCTTTCCAGCTGCTCTTGAGATGCAATTTGAATTTCATCACTGGACAACACATTTATCTCAGCTGTTAATAACCAAGAAATAATTATTTTCAGGTAAACTACTTCTACCTATAAACTAACTATTTCCAGTATCATCAAAACAGTTTATGTGTACTATCAACATTGTAATGTTTTATCTAAAATGATGACATGTAATGTTCCCCCATGAGGGCAGGGGCAGGAAAGTAGGGGAGGTGGGGCAACTTTTATGGTAAATTTTGAAAAATTATACCACTACCATACCCTTGTTCTGGTTATTAATAAACCTTTCTTCTTCCTCAAAAGAATTAAACTGTGGACTTACAGCTGGGAAAATTTGAGCCACTAACCCCCACTGGGTAACAAAAGTGGCAGTCTCAGGGAAGGGAAAAGCAGTACAAGCACTGAACATTCCTACTGTCCTCTTTCTTCTGTCAACTCTGAAACAGGGCAGAAAGGAACTCTGGCACCAAGTGCTATCCCCTTACTCACAGAGTGCAACAGCCAGTGGTGACAGCTCTTACCAGCTCTGCGATAGGAAGACCACTACTGCCTGCAGTAAGATGCCTCTGCAGGGCTGAGCAGCTTCTCTTCCCATTTTCCTCAAAATAACCCCTGCTATGGATCTACTCCCATGACCAGCTTCCCAGGAAAGGCTGTCACCACCTTTATTTCCTAGTGGGTAAAAGGGACATTTGCTTATTGTTACAATTAAACCAACATTTCCCTCCTTGAATCCTAATCCTGAATCATTTGACTTACGGGTTGAAAAGCAACAAACAAATGATGAATTGTCTAGAGTAGGTTTCTGCCACAAGAATGAAGCAGAAAGATTATGTAAGTTTGGGGGGAAATTATCTATTTTATTATTGTTTATGAAAACAAGGAATGCAAATATTCAGCTTCACCACTAAAATTTCTTTCCCCAGGGTCAGTTTTGTCTTTCTCTTCTCCCCATTGTCAAGGTTATGAGTAACAAAACCCCGAATAAATCTTTGCTACATTGGAAACACTTTGGGTTTACATCTCACCTCCAGTCTGAGAAGATGCTTCGCTGACTTCTCTAAGATACTCTAGCAAACCATCAAATATTTCAAGGAGGTTTTTGATAGACTCCCTGTCTCCTTTCACAATGTTCTCGCCTCAAGAGAAAGTAATGACACATAATAATTAGCACATCACAGAAGAAAAATTCGCAAAAGCAGGCATTTTCTGTAGAAGAGTGCTTCGAAATTCTTTTAAAGGTGTCAGCTCAGAAGACACCTGGTCACTTATTTATGGCTATGTCACTTATTTATGGCTTAAAGTGTATTTTAAGTGTTCTAAATTTGCATCTTTTCAATTCTAATAAGTGAAAGTTTAATGATGCAGTAACTGCTTCCACACTCACAAACTAAATATTCTGGGATATTTTCAGGGACAGTTGGTATTTTATATTTTTCTTATACATAAAACTATAGCATGAAGCAGTCTATGGAGTGGCAGCAGGATTGCAAACACCAGCTGTGTTTGTCTCATTAAACCAAGCACTTACCAGTGATGTGAGACAAGCTGACCTGCAAATAATCCAATGCCAGGGAATCTATAACTGCTTGTACATTATGTGCATCATCCTCTTGGCTTCTGGGAGTAGCAATGAAATCTATTTAAAACAAATAATAGATTTTAGACTATTTAAATTTCTAGCTTGTTGCAAGTACCTTAATGAAACTACTTTAACTTCTGCTTACAAGCAAATATTTTTTCAGTACCTTGGTGAAAAGCCCAACTATTATATGGTCCAACAAAATCTTTTATAAATACTGAGCACAAACTTGAAGCACCCCTTGGAAGATGTGAGGGTTTTATCAAGATTTAATTCAAGAAAAGAGACTACCAAAGCATTTCTCCCCCTTCATTCCCAGCACACACACCTAGACCATCAAACTGGAACTGCAGTTTGTGTTAGGGCTTCTTCTTTCCCTGTCACACACTGATTGCACTGCAATGTATTCTACTTAATTGCGAACAGCATTATTTTTAGTTCTGCACTTATATTTAACAGGACTTCTACCTTCAATAGGTGCCAGTTACCTCAGTGCTCTTAAATTCTTCTGCAACTACTAGTCTGACACTTCCCACACATAACAGTTTCTAAACAAAGCAAATACATAATTGTGTAACCTTTAGTTAATTGCTGTCACTGAAGTCCAGTGGAGTTGGGATAAAGCAGGGTTAAATCATAGCTCAGCTCTTAGCAGGCTGTAAGTATTAAGCATTTTATGATTGCATTCTTCAGTGTTAACACTACTGTAAGATAAAATGAGCCAGTTCATAACCTTCAGAAGAATTATACCCATAGATAGGTAAATTAGGCCTTGAAAGCTATCGTCATAGCTGCCATTCATAGCAGTCCAAAGTTAAAATAAAATTCACCAATATTACTTGAATCTTCTTAAAGAATGATAATCTTATATTTTTGTCTTTGGAAAGACACAAATACTTTAAATCCCTACATCTGTAAGAAGTTTCACAAGTTTCAATTTTATTTAGCTACAAAACACACAGAGAGAAAAATAAAAAACAGATTTAGCTCCTACCTGGTACTTTTTCTCCTAAGATTGACTCATAAAGATGAACAAACACATCAGCACCGCATTCTGAGAGATGCTGTATGTGCTGGTTTATGTGACAGGTCCTTAAAAGATCATTGGCAAGATCAACCCAATCTGTTTAGAAGAAAAAACAATGTCAGAACCGAAAAACACAGAAATAAAGATGTAGTTACTTACAGTGAAAGGTGACCACTGTGTCTTTGAATCCACCAGAGGTGGTAAAACTCAGGAGGCTGACCCATCCATCCAAAACATTAAACACTGTTTAAGTGTACTGGTAGCCCAACTGGACTTGGGAGGTGAAAGGCACTGAAGTACCACAGGCTGAGCAGAATTTTTTTTTTTCCATGTAATGAAAAACAAATTTGAATCTGGTCTTATAGCCAAGAACAGCAAACGTTCGAGACCTAAAAAACCCAAGCTTTGATATACCATTTGTCAAAGATCAGAAATGACAGGTACCTTTTTGGAAAAACATGAGCTTCTCTTACAAACCCAGGTTCTCTAATACTCCTAGGCAATGACATCATTGTTAATGTAAATACTCCTCATGAAAGGTAAATTCTATTTTAATTATTTAAGGATTAGAAGAATACAGAGGTGGCCCTGCCAAATGCTCTGTTGAGTACAATGAGATGTGCATTAACGTCTTATTTCCCTCAAATTTTGAGTCCTGAGTTCAAAGTGCTTTGAAGAACATATATTTTTAGAGATATTAAGAACTTTAATTTACTGGAAAAGGCATAAGTCACCTTTGGAAGGAAAAGAGTATAGAATTACTACAACAAGAATTAATTTGCACAGTTTTCAGTCTTCTGTACACAGGAGTGTTACTTTTCCCTTCCTCTACTCCTCCATCAGTTCTACACATCACTTTCTATTAAGTTTCAGATGCATGAAAGTAGCGTAGATGTATATATGGATATATACATATATGTATATATGTATAGTAGAAAGATGCATAAAGGTTAAAGTAGCATCTCCAACATTTTAGGCTGATGTCTTGGAAAACTTGAATTTCTGTTCATCTGTAACTTTATTAAGTTAAAAGTGTCGCCAGGAAAGGCACAAAGACAAAAGAGGGGAAAGGAGAGGTTAACGCATAGAGCTTTAAAAGCTATAACGCAAGAAAACAACAGCTTTAAAGAGCTG
Organism: Pseudopodoces humilis; assembly: GCF_049639895.1. NCBI lineage: Eukaryota > Metazoa > Chordata > Aves > Passeriformes > Paridae > Pseudopodoces > Pseudopodoces humilis. The sequence continues at coordinate 3,511,568 of NC_142220.1, forward strand.
AATAAAATGGTGCTGGTGCTGCGAGCATCGGGGAGGTGATGGGGGAGGAGGAAGCTCTCAGGCTCGCCTCTCCCGGCTCTGCGGACACCAAGGCGGCCACTGCTCCAGGAGCAGGATTCCCACCCCACCGCAAGGCCCGCAGGGCCAGGCCCCAGCGATCTGCGGTCGGAACCCTCCGGGCGCCGGCCCTACCTGTCCCCTCAGCGCTGCCCATGGCGGCACCAACGGCTCGGGCCCGCTCCCACCATTTAAACCGCGGCCTGTGCGCCCATTGGGCACGCGCCGCAGGAAGGGGCGGGGCCACGCGAGCCAGGCGGGCCGGTGCTTTCGGTCATGGCCGGTGTTACGGGAGCGGGGCGGGGCCGATCGCCTCTGTAACGGGATTGGGAACAGGCCTGGCTTTGGACTGGGAGTGGGAATAGGGAGCAAAGAAAGAGTCCATGCCCCAAAGCTCAGCCGCAGCAACGGTCACGTGCCATTCCCCGCCGCTCCCCGGCCACGTGACGGGCACCCCCGGTTCCGCCCGGCCTGTGCCGCCATCCCCCCCGGGCCCGCGGACCGAGGACCCCGGGCAGCACGGGCCAGCCCTGAGGCGTTCCGGCCGCTGAGCGCGGCTGGCGGCGCAAAATGGCGGCGGGGAAGGGGGGGGGGAGTTTCTCCGTGAGGTTCCGCCTTCGTCACCTGAACGGAGAGGCGGTTGTTGGCGTTTTCTCGATAAAATAGGTGGGGAAAGGGCTGGCCTGGGCCGGGGGTGGAGCGGGGGAAATTTCTTGCACTTGACCTTGCGGGTTGGGCCGGGACGTTTCCCGGCCGGTATGCCCGTTACCGGGTGTTGGTGTTAATTGCTACGATACAGGTTTGACAGGGTAACCCGAAGTTATTTCTGCATTAAAGTAGAGCTGAAACCTTTATTAAAAATAAGATTTAGAAATGCAACTTACTATATTAGCTGCTAGCATACAGGTTTTTGGACAGGTTGTATGGTGAAAGTCATTATTTTCCTTTCTGAGCAACAGTATTCCATGCTCGTCAGGAATTCTGGGTTTTCCATGTTGAAAGAAAAAATGGTGCCCTTTATTGTTAAACTCCTCGAGCACGACAAAAGCAGCTGAGGTCCCAATTTTGACTGTAAGAACAAGGACAGGCAGCAATTAAACCTCAGTAGTATGAACTCTAGCAGTCCATGGGTGTTATTTGTAGATCTAAATCCAAGTGCATGGACCACCTTAGGAACACAAAAGAGCTTTTGTTGTGTGTAAGCAAACACAGATCTGTGCTATCAAAACAAAACTAAATACAGAATTCAGTTTGCTACATACGCAGCTCTGCAAAGCTGTGCTTATTTGTTTCCACGTATTGGCTCTTAATTAAGAGAATGGGAAAATCCGTGTTTAATTTAGGAGGCTGGAACAGAAAAATGAGGAAGTTTTTTTACAAAGGAAATTGAAAGGAGTTCCTTGCAGACTTAACTGCATGTAGACAAGGCAGAGACTGGGTTTTTGTTCAGTCTTTTCAGTTCTTTAAAACCTTAGAAAAATTAAACAGCACAGTAACAGGAGCCATGAAATTATACATAAACAAAATCAAATTATGGTGTGTTAAGATAAATGCAATAGAACAAGAAAAAATAATTTGTTATTTTTACAGCTTTTGCAAAAATCTTTTTCAGACTCATCAGGAACAGGAAGCCTGTAGGGTCAGAAGGTGGAAAGTGTTAATAGGAATGTTTGGGGACAAAGATCTTTCACAATCCATATTAAGTAACTCTATATTGAAAAAAACCTGGAGAGATTCCTCTATGAGAAACTTGCTGGGATAGTATTAGCAAAACCAGTCAAGTTGGAGTGCTATTGAAAGAAAAAAATTAATTACAACAAAAAATGGTTGAGCACGGTGGAATTCCAGATTGCTGAGGGTCAAACAGCTGTGAATGTTCATAAACAAAATAAGCATGATTTAGGTGTTACTTTTGAGCACAGTATCATGCAGACCTCTAGTCTTTGCAAACCTTGCTTTATTCTTAGCAACAATTTAAAAACATAACTAGAAAATAATACACAACAGATCAAAAACATCTTTATACTTTCATTATGTAGATCTCTATGGGGTCCAGATCTTAAATGCTGTGAATTTCTTGTCAATAAAGAAAAAAAATGGCAAAAACAATTAGAAGTGTAGAATCGCTTTAAAAGGAGGAAAAATTACACTGCATCTTTGATTTATAAAGGAGGTGACTTAGGAGATATTAATGTCCACGAAGAGTATAAATAAACAGAAAGTTACTACCATTTCTACTAACTCATTGCTTGGCCCCTTGTTCTTATCCAGCAATATGTTGAAAATGAAAACAAGTGTTTTTCAGGTTGCATACACTGAAATTGTAAAACACATTGTCATGGTATCTTACAAGCTAAGGGCATAAACAGAACCAAAATGTGAAGAAATGGCCATCAAATGCAGTTATTTTTGTCCCAGAAAAGCCTTAAAGCACAGATTGCAAGAAGGTGGGAGGATATAAACGGGAAGTGTTGTTACGGCACTTCTCCTTCCTTATACTATTTTCATTTTTACCCTCTCTGCCTGGAGCAGGTGGCTGCGGGTGTTTGTGCTTCAAACTTCAACTCTTGTGTGTGTAAAGCCTCAGGTCGCTGAACAATCAGGTCGCTGGCAAAGCCGGGTGGGTGAACAGCAGTGTCCACTTAGGGTATTGAATGTTTTTATTCTGTGCCTTTTGAGCAGCTTTTCAGCACTGCTGCACCTCAGATGACCTTTGACTCAGGTTACTGGCCTTGGCGTGGAATTCAAAAAGATAACACTGGTAACTTTACAGATCTATGTTTATAAATATGTCTGTTTACATATATGTTTATAAGCTTTTTTAAAAGGCAATGGGTAACAGTATAAAAGAACTGGCCTGAGGAGGTTTGATGTTTTGCATCCAGCTCTCCAGGATCCGCACTTCCGGCTCCTTCTGAGAGCAAAAGTCACAGGTGGCATGGGGCCAATCTACCGTGAACTATCAGTTATTAGTTAAAATGTTTGTTAGTTAAAAGCCCGGGTTTCTCTCGAGCTAATTGAGCAGGGTTTTCACAAACAGATCTGTGAGAACTGGAGGACTGCACTGCGGACATCAGGGTCCGGCTCTGCCCTGCCGAAAGTTACGAGGAGCTGAGCTGCGTTCTGAACACGCCGGGGGGGGGGGAAGCCTGCCTACACGGAGGCTGGAAGAGAGAATTCTCCATTTCCATTTCCGTCCCCCTCAGGCCGGGACGCCCTCAGCGAGAACGAGGCTCCCGCCCGCAGCGGCCCCGCGCAGGCGCGGGCACGGAGGGGGGGGGGGGGGGGGGCGCCCCCGGGGGGGGGGCCCCTTCCGGCCTCGAGCTCAAAGCCGGTCAGCCGGGCGCGCCGCGGCCACGCCCACGCGGAAGGGGGCGGGGCCTCGGGCCGGCTCGGGCCGCTTACATAACGGCGGGGGTGGGGCCTGCGCGTGCGTCACGCTCTGGCTCCCGGCAGCCCCCGCTGCCCCCTATATAACCGGCGTCCGCGCGGCCGGGCGCCCACAGTGAGCGGCCCCCGCCAGCGGCGCCGGATCTTGTGCAACCCTTCGCCACCCGCTCTAAGTGACCGGAATCGCTTCGCCCACCGCCACCATCGCCATGCCCGGGTATTCCAGCGACAGGGATAGAGGGTGAGTCCGGGGGCACGGCCGGCGCCAGCCGCCGCCAGCGTCCGGACTCTGAGCCTGCCCGTGGGGCTCTCGGGGTTGTTTTTCAGACGTTTAAGATGGCGGCGGGGCGGGGGTTGGGCCCTGAGCCCTTCCCTTAGCGCTCTTGCCGCGAGGGCTGGCTGGGTGGAGGGTATGGGGCTTTTTTAGGCCACTGATTGTGGACGCCTGTATCGGTTCCTTCGCCTCAGAGCACCCCCCCGCGGGTGTGCGATCGCTGAGAACAGCGCGGGGGAATTTTAATTTTTTTTTTAATTTTTTTTTTTTTCTTGTTGGGGAAAAGGCCCTCACCCCCCTGGGGACGCCCCCCCATCCCGGACGGTCCCTGCAGACCCGTTCCCCCCCCCGATGAGAGCGGCGGGCGGGCTGCAGGTTTGTGGGTCAGTGGGTTGGCGGTGCTGAAGCCTTGGGGAGCTCTCGGCAGGGCGGTTCCCCTCCCTCCCTTCCCCCTCCCAAGGCTCGGGCTGTGGCCAGCAGGAGCCGGCCGGCTCCGCTTTGTGTTGTGTAAGCGGATGTTAATGGCCGGCCCCGCCATGCGGCGGCTGAGGGGAATCAAAATGCCGGCTGTGCTGCTGCTGCCTTTGTTCCTCCTCCCCCCCGCCCAACCCCGGCTCTAAAATGGCAGCGGCTGGAAAATGTGGCGTAGACAGAAATGAGAGACAAAGGAAACAGCGCTGGCAGGAAGCAGCGGCCGCTCGGGAAGTGCTGTGTTGTGCCGGGAGGGATCGTTCGCAGCGCCCGCCCGGCCAAAATTGGGAAGCGATCGGGGCGGGGGAAGGAGCCCCGTGCTCGGATCCAGCGCACGGATCAGCGCGGCTCCGAGCTGCGCATCGGGGCTTTAGAGATCCTCCTCCGAAAGGAGGGACCGAACCTGGAATGCTAATAAAACGCATGGCCTCGTAAAATATCGTTGTTAAAATAAGTATGTCTTTTGGGACATTAAAAAAAAAAGGGTTTACGGGAAAGTTATCCCAAGGTTTCATAACTGCCCCTGTCTGCCTTCAGAAATAGGTGTGTCACTGGGACGGGAAACCATTTTGATCACGGGGTAGTGCCAAGGTTTTAATGCCTTACTTTGCTTGTTGTAACTTGCTGTTCGATTGCATTTGTATGGCTATGGGAAAGACACGTTATTTTAGCTTGTGAATAAGAATTGTGGCCGGGCAGATGGTGGTATCTACAGCTTAAAGTACGGTTTTTGAAGTTCAGTGTCCTGAAGTAGAGTTTATACACTTGAATTCTAAAGTCCACCATTGCAGCTAGGGTGCAGAGATGGTGGTGAAGTTGTTCAGGAAGAGGGCCAAAAAGTTTCTCTTGCATTATATGTTATGTTCTTTTTCCCCAGGTTTGGAGCCCCTCGTTTTGGAGGAAGTAGAGGTGGACCTCTCTCTGGGAAGAAATTTGGAAACCCTGGGGAGAAACTTACAAAAAAGAAATGGAACTTGGATGAGCTGCCCAAATTTGAGAAGAACTTTTACCAAGAACATCCGGATGTAGTTAGACGTACTGCGGTATGTACTTGATCTGGCTCGAGCAAAAGTAAACAGAAAGTGCAAACATGTTGAGGGTCATGAGGCCCAGTAGGCACAGATGAGGTAACTTAAAATATAACTTTAGTATCAGAGCTTATTTTCAATAATGGGTGTTTTGTTTTGCAGCAAGAAGTTGAACAGTACAGAGCGAGCAAAGAGGTCACAGTTAGGGGCCATAACTGTCCAAAACCAATTATCAACTTTTATGAAGCAAACTTCCCTGGTAAGTGAAGACCAACATACTGATTGTTCTTCGGACTGTGTTAGGGCAACATCTGAATCCACATGTTTAAATTTTCTCTTCAAGCAAACGTTATGGAAGTAATTCAGAGGCAGAACTTCACTGAACCAACTGCTATTCAAGCACAAGGTTGGCCTGTTGCATTGAGTGGATTGGATATGGTTGGAGTGGCACAGACTGGATCAGGGAAAACACTCTCTGTAAGTTTTGATTATGGGCTGGAATACTGCTGGATTTCAGCAGTGACAGTATGGCCTAGCCTGGTGCAGGGTGAATACTACTGGGAAGAGCTAGTAATGAGATGTTTTCTTTCTTCCAAACAGTACTTACTGCCTGCCATTGTGCATATAAATCATCAGCCATTCCTGGAGCGAGGAGATGGACCTATTGTGAGTATTCCTAGATGAAAGGGGATTTTAATTTCTAGGGAATGTATTTTCTAGGAGACTGTATTTTACAGTCTCAGTTGGCCATGCTTATAAGGGTGCATAGCTGCTCTCTGTTACTCCTTATGAATAAAGTGGTTCCTTGTTGGGGTAGTTTTCTGAGCAGATTCTATTAAAAAATCCTAATTGGATTGTCCTGAAAATAGTAGAGAACAGGTATAGTTGTTTGATTTTGGGTTATATTTTGGAAATTGCTATCCCCTGGAAGCTAGTGACTTTCAGGTATCTTTCACATATCTTCCACAGTGTTCAGTGGCAGTTGAGATGCCATGTAACTTGGTTTGCTGGTTTGGCTACTTAAATCTACTTCAGTCATTTTGGCGCTAAACTTTACACTCAAAATTAATGTCAGATTAGGATCTTTGAGTACATATTGAACTTAAAGCTGGTCATCCTATTTCTAGTGTCTTGTGTTGGCACCAACCCGTGAACTGGCCCAACAAGTGCAGCAGGTAGCTGCTGAATACAGCAGAGCGTGTCGTTTGAAGTCCACGTGTATTTATGGAGGTGCTCCAAAGGGACCACAAATCCGTGACCTGGAAAGAGGTATGGATCAGCCTTGGTGCATCTCTCTCTGGGGCAGTGTGAAAACTGCTTCAGCTGATGGGACTGTTTGGTTTTAGGTGTGGAAATCTGCATTGCAACACCTGGAAGACTTATAGACTTCTTAGAAGCTGGAAAGACCAATCTCAGGAGGTGTACTTACCTTGTCCTTGATGAAGCTGACAGGATGCTTGACATGGGATTTGAACCTCAGATCAGAAAAATTGTGGATCAGATAAGAGTGAGTATAAATGGTTCATGCATTTATCACTGTAGCAGATATATATAAATTAGTGCCACTACCCTTTTTAAAGTAAGGGTAGTGCAAGCCTGGGTAGTTTTGGTTGGGCATCTAACTCACACTATCTATATTGATCTTGCATTGATCTGATCCTCTCCAGCCTGACAGGCAGACTCTGATGTGGAGTGCCACATGGCCTAAGGAAGTGAGGCAGCTGGCTGAAGATTTCTTGAAAGAATATGTGCACATCAACATCGGTGCACTGGAATTAAGTGCAAACCACAACATTCTTCAGATTGTGGATGTGTGTCATGATGTAGAGAAAGATGACAAGTAAGTAGTCCTTAGGGGCAAAACATTCTGTGTTTTCTGTCAGTTTTACTTTATGAAATTTGAAATTAATGCCTTACTTTGATGGATTTTTGACATCAGTCTGAGACAACTTAAAAAAGGCAATAAATCAGTTTAAACTTGTACAGTAGAAATCAGTCTAAGCTCTAACCATAATCTCTTAATAATAGGCTTATTCGTTTGATGGAAGAAATCATGAGTGAGAAAGAAAACAAAACAATCGTTTTTGTGGAAACCAAAAGGCGTTGTGATGATCTTACCAGAAAGATGAGGAGAGATGGGTGAGTAGTAGCTAGGACTTCAATGAGCAACAGTCTTGAGTGTGCTCTAAGACACTACAATTAAGAATCAAAACTGTAAGACACCAGCTGTCAGTTGCAATTCCCAGACTGGAATTTTTCAGTAGTCCAGTCTTTGACTAATGAAACCACCAAAGGAGTGCTCTTGGGTCAATTTAGTTCTGTGTTTTCAGGTGGCCAGCGATGGGTATTCACGGTGATAAAAGTCAGCAGGAGAGGGACTGGGTTCTAAATGGTGAGTGTTTCAGCAATTTCTGCAAGTATCTGATGTGTGCTACTTAAGGAAAAAATTGATTCATTTTTTGTGTTGCAGAATTCAAACACGGAAAAGCACCAATCCTGATTGCTACAGATGTTGCATCCAGAGGTCTAGGTTAGTAAAACTCGTAATGCCACTTGCCCAAAGCTTTTAAAGAAAGTCTATTGCTTTCTTTAACCTCTGCATTTTTCTAAGTTTTCTTCACATAAAGGTGCAGTCTTTGTGGCAAGGCCTAGGCATGACAATCGGAGGACTCGAGGGGGATGGAGGACTAGTGGAAATGATCGGCTGGCTGCTTCCAGTCAAATAGAGAGGTGAAAGCTGAGAGCATTGTGTGCCAGTAATCTTCAAAAGGCAAAGATCATCCTTTAAACTACTACCCCATAAACTGTTCTCTCATGAAATAAGCAGTTTCATTCACAGTTCACTTTGCCCTGGTATTTCTCTTCTCTCCATGCTTTGCATGATTTGCCATGGTGCAGTACTGTTAGTTTTGTGCATACTGTCTGCTGTGATCTGTGGGTCTTTGAATTTCAGTGAGTTTTTTGAAATGTTGAAGAACATAATTTTAAACTTCAATGTTCAATGAAATTTTTTTCAACCATGAAATGGAGAGAGCAGCTTTAAAATGTACTAAGCCTTGTACAAATTGGTGAGTACTGGCACATGAAATCTGAGAATAAAAGTCCACCTCTCACTTTAACAAGTGGGGCAGGAAAGCAATGGCTTTTCAATGCCTTTGAAAGTCGAAGTTCCTCCACCTATACATAGTCGTCATGTCGAGACCTGCCAGAGAGAGACACATTCTCAAGTGAACCCTGGCTTCTTGGAAGCGCTTGCCTAGACGAGACACAGTGCATAAAAACAACTTGGTGACTTTGGGGGGACAGGTATGTTTTTCTTGCAGCTGCGGTTCAAAGGTCTTGGCAAGACGAGCAGTGTGGCCCCTTTTTTTTGAGCTTCTAATGAGTGTGTATGTGAAGGACCTTGTATGTTTTTACTCTAAGGTCCTCAAATGAGCACATGAAGAGGCTGCTGTGAGCTTTAGTGGCCCTACTGCAAGAAGCTTTCAGATGTCACTTGATGATTTGTAAAGGGGACACTTGAGTTGGGAATGACAAGCAAATGCACACTCCTTATGGTAAGGTTTTGGATCACAGGGTGGGTGATGAGAACGGGATCAGATGGAGTGTGCGTAACTTTTCTCTTCCACATTACTCTTGCAGAAATGGATGATTCTAACACTGTTCTTTGCAGCCATTATTCCCTTTAAAATACTCTTGTCTAATGTTTATCTTCGATTTGGCTGTTGTGGTGTGCAAAACTTTGTACCTCGCTTTTTGCCACACTGCAACACTTTACAGATGTGGAAGATGTGAAATTTGTCATCAATTATGACTACCCTAACTCCTCAGAGGACTATATCCACCGAATTGGACGAACTGCCCGCAGTACCAAAACAGGCACAGCATACACATTCTTTACTCCTAACAATATTAAGCAAGTAAATGACCTCATCTCTGTGCTTCGGGAGGCTAATCAAGCCATCAACCCCAAATTGCTTCAGCTGATTGAAGACAGAGGTTCAGGTAAGGGCTGTTCTTGATCTCAGTGCATTGTTTTCCTCTCAGAACAAAATGGAAACTTCAGATTCCACCTCCAAAATAAATCTGGAAGGTGGTTTAATTACCAGTTACTGTGGCCTCAGAAGGTATTTATTACACAAAAGCAAAAAAAACAGCACCCAAATGCTCCCAAGCCTATGTGGTGCACTTACGGCTAGGGCAGGCCAAAGAGGCACTTCTTACTTGCCCTGAAATAAAACACTAGTGGACTCAGTTTTGTGGCTTTGTCCTCCTATGGCATGGACAGCGAGAATGGACCCCAGTGTCCTGCTGGCAAGGGTAAAAGTCACTTTTTGCCTTGATGCCATGACTTGTGCTACAGAGGAGAGAGTGCATGACTCCTCAAAAGTGAGACAGCTTTATCTAACTGGAGTCCAGCAAGCACCTGGAAAGCTTTTATAGTAAGTTTGAATTGCTGGGACAGAAAATAAATGGTGTTAAGCTGAACTGAAGAGCTTTTATAATGCACATAACTTTATTGTCTCTTTCACTAGGTCGTTCCCGAGGTGACCGACGTGACAGATACTCTGCGGGCAAAAGGGGTGGATTTAGTAGTTTTAGAGAGAGGGAGAACTTTGAGAGAACCTATGGTGCGCTAGGCAAGAGAGACTTTGGAGCAAAAACCCAAAATGGGGCTTACAGCGCCCAGAGTTTCAGCAATGGAACTCCCTTTGGGAATGGCTTTGCAGCTGCAGGCATGCAGGCCGGCTTCAGGGCCGGCGGTAACCCCGCAGGAGCGTACCAGAACGGCTACGAGCAGCAGTACGGCAGTAACATTGCCAACATGCACAATGGCATGAACCAGCAGCAGTACGCCTACCCTGCCACTGGTGCTGCTCCTATGATAGGTTACCCCATGCCCACAAGTTATTCTCAATAACTTAGTGTATTTAAATGTCTCAGTTTTTCATAATTGCTCTTTATATTGTGTGTTATCAAAACAGGATAGTTATTTAAGAAATGGGAAATGCAGAAATGACTGCAGTGCAGCAGTAATTATGGTGCACTTTTTCGCTATTTAAGTTGAATATTTCTCTACATTCCTGAAACAATTTTTAGTTTTTTGTACTAGAAAATGCAGACAGTGTTTTCAAAGTAAATGTACAGTGATTTGAAATACAGTAACAGAAGGCAGTGCATGGCCTTCCAATAAAGATATTTGAAGACCGATTTTTCTTTCAGATGACAATTTTCTCAACATGTGCACAACTTTACATTAATGATATGTCAAATGTTTTTATATTAAATTCTAGAAAGGTTTCTCAACTGTGTCTGATTAAACATTTAAGCTTACACAAATACCAGCCTTGCCTTGATTGGGCTAGATTGCTTAGCATGGCAGGCTCTGCTTCGATGGGGAAGAGAATTAAAGCTGGCTTCTAAGAAAGTATTGGAAACCGTGTTCTTCCTTGTCTCACTAGCGTAGGGCCAGTTCTTGGAAAAGATCATAACTCTGTAGTGGTGTTGCTAATGAGCTGCTTACAAGCGTAGGAAGCTTCTGCAGCACCGTAACCGTCGCCTTCACACGAGCATATGTGCAGACCAGGCTTGAGTGTTGTGTACCCACAGCTGCCAGGCGTTGTGAGTTAGCATGCAGGCTTCTGAGCTTCAGAGAAATGGGAAGATCTTAGTATTAAAACTTCAAATTATACTTAAACTGGTATTGAGCAGTGATTTCTTTATGGAAGTGGTGGGAGGGAAGCGGGCTGTTGATCCATGAAGCTACCTCATGGATTTTTTTTTTTTTTAAAGGACTTTTAATATGTGCAAATGATTCTAATCTCAAAGCAGTGCCCATGCTGAGTGAAGCAAAGTGTCTCCTTGATGAACAGAACTGGAATACTGCTTGATCCTGGGGTTAAAGTGCTTAATGCTTTCAAGCACAGTGTATTAAAATACTAGTTAATGCTAACTTTCAGTTCCTCCCTCTTGTTTATTAGTAACAGTGATGAGTTTTAAGTTCAACACTTAATGTGTTCAAGGTCGAATACAAGATATTTTTTTTGTCATTTTGAACCTGAGTTAACTTTGTTTTGTACTTAGGATATTTTTGATTAGTCTGTGCTCAGTCCTTGATTACTGTTTCCCTCTGAGGTCCAGTTTGTGATGATCTCAACCAGCCTTATCTGCCTCTTAATTATTTCCTCCTTTTCTGTTAAGTTCTATCACTTGGCAGTATTTTGTGATCCTTCACTCTTGCTTTGAGAACTCCAGCTGGAGGCTTGGACTTTGCCTACTGCAGTCTAAAATTGCAGGTGGCAATGTATTTTGGTTTGGGGCTTTTTTTGGGGGGGTGGGGTAGGGGTGGGGCTTTTAAAATTTTGTTTTGGAATAGTGCTCAGTGTCACCAGGGGTGAAAAACGAGGAAGTAGGTTATTCATCACTGAAGTACAACTTAATGCCTAAGTTTCCAGGTCAGTTGCCTGAAACAAAATGCATTGAAAAGCTGTTTTTGTAAAGTTGGGGTTTTTTTTAGCATTAAAAAAAAAGTATAGTTTGCGAATTAAAATTGAGAGGTGAGAGCTTTTAGCAGTGATGCAAAACCTAAACTGTGGCAAGAGGTTTCCTCTGTGTGTTTTATACTCTTTCCAAAGGAGCCCTGATGTGGGGCAGTGTTTCCTGAGGGGGAAAATGTAACATTTGCACATAAAATAATGGAAAGAGATGAGCTCTACTAAGCAGCTTCCACACTACTGCCCGTGCTACTCTGACAGAATTGAGCTCATGGTAAATCTGCCTTCGAACTAAACTTCAATTCAGTGCTTGTGCAGGCGAGAGCAGTAGCTCCTGCCACTGACCCAGTGCCCTACTAAGGCGGCCCGTCAGGGCCGGGCCCGGGGGAGGGGGCTGCGCCGCCCGAACCGGCGCGGGGATTATCCCAGCCCGAGCCTTTCCTGCCTGCGGCTGGCGGAATGGTTTCCGCCTCAGCCCCGCCTCCTGGCACGGCCACCTGCTCGTGATGCAGCGAGTATGGAAATTTCCACTGCGCTGCCTGCGCTCTGCCAGCGCCAGCCCGAGCGGCCGCGGGGAGCCGGGGGCCTCGCCCGCGCTCTTGGCAGCGGCTCCGCGGTGCCGCCTCCGCCTGAGCTCTGCCTTCTGCCTTTATGCGCCTCGGACTCGCTGCTGTGCGATGGGCTCCGGAGGGGCTTTTCCCCAGGAATGTCCCCGTGCAGCTGCAGCGTGCTCCGGTGATAGCGAGGGCAGCGTCTGTCCCGTTGTCCTCCTCCCGGTCCCCAGTGCCGGCGAGCTCTGGCCGTCCCTGTCCCACAGGAGCAGGCCAGATGTGACCCTGGCACGTGCGGCCTTGTTGCCAATGTTGGGAGCTCTCTAAACGAATTTGGTTTATAAAAGAGACATTGTTTATTCTGCGCGGGGCTCAAGGTTGATTCCAAGTATCAAGCACACCAAGGGGTAAAAAGTTGCATCTCTTTTACAGAACCTACCTATCTAATGCACATTCTCCGCCTACCCAGAGTATGTTTATTTGTGTGATGTGATCTTACCCAATGCCTGAAACGAGTTCTTTTATGAAGCAACTTCTATTGTAAAAGTTTACCTGACAGCATTAGTTCAAAAGGCGAGAAAATTCAGTTCAAAGACGTAAATTCCTTTACCAGAAGTTATCTGACGACATCATTACGGTTACAAAAGGCGAGAAGATTCAGCCCAGGGACACAAAATTCACCTCGAAGGCTCCCTGACCTTCAGCCCGCGGTCCCGGCGAGGCGCGAGGGTCCCTCTGCGCCTGCGCGCCCTCCCTTCCCGCGCGGGGCGCTGCGCGTGCGCGCGCCCCGGCCCCCTCCCGCTCCCAGGCTCGCCGTGAGGGAGCGGCAAGATGGCGCTGGGCTCCCGCCAAGGCTGCTGCTGGTGCGGCCGCGCCGCCCTAGGGCAGCCGAGGCGGCGACGAGGCCCGGGGCGGGCGGAGCCGGGCGGGTGCTCAGCGCGGCCGTATTCGGAGGGCGGCAGAGCTGCCGGGGCGGCGGGCGGGGCAGAGCTGCTGGAGGTGTGCTGGCGGCGGGGCTTTCTGCGGGGCGGCGCGGGGCCGCTGCCCTGGAGCGCCTACCTGAGCGGCCGCCATCCCGGCTTCGGGCCGCTGGGCGCGGCGCTGCGCGCCAACCTGGCGGCACAGTGGTGGGACTCGGCGCTGCCCATGCGGGAGCAGGTGTTCCCCGTGGACGCCCCGCTCCACGGCCCGCCCGGCGCTCCGGGGGACGCGCAGGGGCTGCGGCTGCTGCATCCGGAGACGCTGCGCGAAGCCCTCCAGGGCTGTGGGCAGAACCCTGGCGGCCTAGCCCTGGAAGAAGTGCTGGGGGCCACGGGGGTGCTGCGGGAGAGCCTCCTGCCCGGTAGGTCCCGGGCGGCTGCGCTCAGTCTGCACCCTGCGCGAAGCAGCTGCATTTTAAAGGATTTTTCTAGCTGTGTTAGTGCGCCAGGAATGTTCCTTCTATAGGCTGTGAATTTGTGTGCTTTTCATGGACCTGACCAGCACAGGTGGGCAGTGGATGCGCTCCCTATAATTTGGGGTAAAGTCCATTGAAATCAACGTGCCCAGAGAAACCAGCCTGCTTACCCCATGTCTGCAAAGCACCAAGGCTAATAAAGATAGTGGGACTGCATGTACAAACAACACTTGTATAATATGTGCTTCATTTGTTGTTGGTAGAGTTAAAACATCAAAAACTTTCCTGTGGCCACTAAAATCAGGGCTTTGTCTTTTGTAGGTGCTCTGGCGCAGTATGTCAGCTGCTTAGAGCTGGTCAACAGGAGACTGCCCTGTGGCCTTGCTCAAATTGGAGTGTGCTTTCATTCTGTTCCAGAAAGTGAACATTCTGTTCCAGAAAATGAACAACACAACAAAAAACTTAAAAGGTAGAGTAATAGAGGAGTTAATCCCTTATCATGCCTAAACCAACTGTCTCACTTTTGGATTATTTTTGAATGCTGTTTCTTGCTTTTCCCCTGTTATTTCCCAAGGTGTTAACTTGCTGCCCTTGCTGTTGTTTAAAGAATAGGCGAGAGGACCACGTCTTTGCTTGCATGGTTTAGTTCTCCCAGAACTGCAGGACAGTGGCTCGATTACTGGCTACGCCAGAGGCTCCAGTGGTGGAGAAAGGTAACAGCATATCCATGGGGAATCTTGACCTGATCCTTTATATCTCATGGGGGGAATAGTCACCCTGGTTGGTTTTATGGCCTTACATTGCTGGCCTGTTGTAGGCACTCAAATAGGTGTATTTCTCGTGGAAATTGAGAAGCTACTGAAGTTGATGACAAACCTTGTAAGTAGTTTATACGTGACTTGCGGAAAGGCAAATGTTTTGTGTTTGCCAGTGATGTGAGATGAAAATGCCATAAAACAACCAAGAGATTTGAGCTGTAACTTGTAAAAACCTTTTGCTGAAAATGACAGACTTCAGTTTTCATTGCAGACTTGTGTTTTGTAGTTACTATGGGATTCGTAGTAGTGATCACCTCTTACATCTCTTATTTTCAGTTTGCTGTAGGCCCGTCTAACTTCAGCAGCAGTGACTTTCAGGATGAAGCAGGCAGAAGAGGATTTAAGTTACAGTACAGCTTCCCTTGGGGAACAGAAACTATAGAAACATTGAAGAACCTTGGTGATACTGAATTGTTACAGCTGTATCCAGGAGAGAAATTAAAATTACTGGTAAGCTTTACTGTATTAAACATCTTTCCTGATAAAGATGGTAATGTGTGAGAGAAATGGTTTCTTTGCTGATCCAGTTGCTTAGCATGTATCTGGCTTTTTATTCATTTGCTGCAAAAGTAGTACAGTTGATACTCTGCAGACAGATCTTTATTTTCAAAAACTGATAAAATAGAGTTTGGTACTTTTTCTGCAAGGACTTCTTCAAAATTAGAAATTACCCCTGTTGACAAGACAGCTGTTGTCAGTGGCATAACTCTTTACCTGTATCTGTGAGTAGATGTAAGCACAAACTCAGACTGTGTTTTGCATTGTTCAGTTTGCATCAAAAAGAGCGTGGAAATGTGAGGGTTTTTTCCTTGCTGTAGCTTGTTGTAGAAGTTTTTGTGGATCAATGGCTTATAAAAATGGCTTTATAGAAAAAGGGGGGTGGACCAGAGGGAAACCTCTCCACTGATTATATTGAAGAGGGACAAACCTCTAATAAATGGCAATGTTTGGAGTTAGGCTGAACAGATAAAACCAGAGTAATTTTGTATTTTACCATTAAATTGTATCCTTCTCCTGATAGCCCTGTCTTTCCTGCTTTTGCAGTTTATTTCCACAAAATTGGGTTACCAGGGATTTCTCAGAATGTGTGGACTTCCGGTCACTTGGAAGTAATCTACAAACGTCCAAAAGAAAATGCAGAGTTTCAAGTGTATTTGCCATAGATTTAAGTTTATGGTCAAAGTGGCAGAGCAAGAAACTAATCCCATCCTGCCCTGACCTGCTTTCCCCACTGTTATAGTCTTACCTGGTTGCAGATACTCCACTAAGATTGCTGGAAATGTTTTAAATAAATGTCTGTACTTTTATTGTAATAAGGGTGCTTGAGCTCAGTGTTTCATTATACATTTAAAGCAAGCAAAAAGCTTTTGGGGATGATCTTAGATGTTTTCCTACATGGGTTTTTTCTCTTCAGGGCCGAGATGGAAGGAAGAATGTCATCCCTCATGTTCTGTCTGTGAATGGGAATCTGGACCGAGGAGTGTTAGCATATCTCTTTGATTCTCTGCAGCTGGTTGAGAATCCATTAACAGCAAAGCAAAATTCACAGAGAAAGGTACCTTCATGTAGAAAATGTGAGAAGATAAGTACAACCCCCCAGACAATGTGGTAAATTCAAGAATGGTAATGTCTTCCTTTCCATGTGGCCATCCTGATCCCTTCCCAACTGATGCAGACTGAACCCTCTCACAGGTAACAGAGGCTGGCCTCATGGCACAGCCTCTGTGGTTCCTGTCACCCACATAAGCAATTTTTCTCATTTGGAGATCCCCTTTCCTGTTTTACCCTTCTCTGTGATCAGTAGGTAGGCTCTTGCCATGCAAGCGATTGAGTTAAGAGAAATTGGAATGTAGCTGCAGTTTGTGGGAAGGGGTAATTTGTCTTTTCTAGCAGCATTTGAAAGTGGCTGAGAAGAATAGAAAAAGTGGGTCACAGGTGGTAATGGGTCCTCAAGGACCATCATTTTATCCACTTTTACCCTGTTTTCTGGAGTTTGAGTGCTGGCTGTCAGTGCCTGTTACCCAGGCAGCTGTTTTGGCTTTAAGAACAGGCAGCAGACTGGATGGGAACTGCCTGCTGAGCTGTGTCTCATCACTCTGGCTCCATTCAAGGTGATGGAGCTCTGCTAACAAATCTTCATCTCTTTTCTGGAGTTCAGACAAAATAGAGTAATTTCTGCCATGTGAATGTATGCATGGGCTGTGTGCTCATATAAAACACAGCTTCTAATTCAGGATTTCATGCTGTGAGAAAATTTTTGTATGTTAAGAACCTTAATTTAATTTTAAAAAAATTGCAATTTCCTAGTTCTGTTTAGAATTGTATGATAAACACATTTAGTAATCTGTTGGCTTTTGTAAATTTATTAGGTCCTTAAGCTTCATCCTTGCTTAGCACCCCTTAAAGTGGCCTTGGATGTAGGAAAAGGTCCAACAACTGAGCTGAGGCAGGTATGTTGTAAGAGAATATTTTAATTTTGAGCATTGTCTCTCCATGTAATCTGTTACAATTCCGACACTGTTTATGTTGAGGAAAATCATGCTGCTGCTTTGACTCCTGGAGATTCCTGGTTGTGCAGAGTTCATGGTCTCCTACTCTGCAGCTTGTGGGTCACAGCCAAAGGAATTCATTGCAGGCAGTTCCTTGTGTGGACGCAACTGCTTTTGATACAATAGAGCTGATGCTTGTCCCTTGCAAAATTAAGGAAAATAAATAACACCATCCCTCTCAGCTTCTTAATCTTTCAGAATTATCTTAATGCATGAGTCACATGTTGAGGAGGATTTTTGAAAAGTTTTCATCTAAGTCAGTCATGAAGTTCCCATGGAAGGGGGGAAACTTACACTGGCATGTTTTTAAACAAAAGTGGAGATAGAACTGCCAGGCTGTTTTCTGATTTGAGATTATTTCAGCCAAATTAACACCAGCTAGGAATGTTAATACCACACTTGTTAAGAGTTTTAATGATTTCTTTGTATAGAGTCTCAAACTCTCAAAATCTGTCTTCTAACTTTTGTTTTTAAATGAATGTAGGTTTGTCAAGGATTATTCAATGAACTGACAGAAAATGGAATTTCTGTATGGCCGGGTTATCTGGAAACTGGGCATGTGTCTCTGGAAAATCTTTATGCAAAGTAAGGAGAAACAGTCTTTCGGAAATTAAACTATGAAGGTCAAAGATGACTTTCTGTGGACTGCTGTTGATGCCTAGAGAGGCTACCTAGAACAGAGGCTAGACAGTGTTAAAGGAATAAAGTAGGTATTTATTTAAAAAGGCCTTCAAAGGATTTACCTTGGGCAGTACAAGCCGTGGCTCCACCCAAGATGGACACCGGGTCACAAGTTTTCATACTTTTATAAGTTTTGGTCCATTTCCATATTTGGGTTAATTGTCAAATTACAGCTTCAGTTAATGAAGTCACATCATCCCAGATTACTTCCCTCAATTTGTTGGTTTAACTTTTTGGGCCTGAAGCTGCAACAGTGTCCTTGGTTCTTGGGCTGGAAAAGAATTGTTTTGTCTGACTGAGCTGTGAGGAGAACTTGCTCACCCTCAGTATGAAGTTCAGAGTTACATACCAATGCAGTACAGAATCAGGAAAATATGAAAGCTAAAACTTAAGGCATCACTGCAAATACACCTTTTTTCAGTAGGAAGTAATTGAATGTGGTAACTGACTGAAGGAGATCCTGAACTACAGACTTGGATTGAAGTAGTTTTATTATGAAAAGCACATATCAGATGATTTTTAAAAACTGTTATTTAAAAAACAAATCTCTTCAGATGAACTATAAGCTTGCAGAACTGTTTCCCATCCTCATCCCCATTTTTGTGTTTGGTCTGGTTCTGTGTTTCTTTCTTATGTACTATTTCAAACAACCCACTGTGTCTAGTCTTGAACTTGATAGTTCTTCCAAGCCTGGAACCACTGCCATTAGTGATGTGATGGAATTGTTTGTGGGTATAAAAACAACTATTCCATTTTGGGGGCTTCATGTATGGTTTGTTGACCAGGATTGAATGTGGGGCATATGACTTCTCGTGTCAAAACATCTTTATGAGTGATTTTTTTCTGAGACAAAAGAAATGCAACTATTTGTTCATGTGCAGTAAAACAAAGTCAGAAAGATAAATTCTGCTTGTACAAAAATACTCTTTTAATAGGTTACTAAATAAGATTATTTTTTATATACTAAAGTAGCTAAGTAATTTAAAGAAATGTAATCAGAAAAGCAAAGAATGGCAACAAGAAAACTGGAGGTGTCACACTGGACTTACTGCAATACAGCAAAACTAAATGTTTATAGTTTATGGTCATTTGTATGTAAGTTATCTGATTTTTTCCATGCACCAAAAGCAGTAACAGGTGGATTCTTCTCTCTGCAGGTATGATGAGATGAGTATTCTCTTCATGGTCTTGATAAGTGATGGCACTCTAGAGAATGGAGTAGTCCAGCTGAGAAGCAGAGACACCACCATGAAGGAAATGATGCACATTTCCAGGCTGAAGGACTTTTTAACTAAGTATGTTACATCAGCCAAAAATGTGTAAACTTAAACTTGTCGAATAAAAGGATTTTCTTAGACATCTTTGCCTGAACTGGTTTCAGCGTTGTCATGGACTTAGTGGTTTCATTGCAAAAACTTGGTGGTGCATGTGTTTTCTGTCAAATCTGGGTCTTCCAGGTTACCTTGGAAAAAGGGAAGAGAAAAATTTGTCCCTTATTAGCAAGGCTAACCATTGCTTTTAATATCATACTGAAAGTACTCCATCCTAAGCTAAAAATTCAGCTTTTCTCTGTATTCCTGACACAATTGTGACCTCTGCTGGAAAATGGTATCTTTTATAAAAGACTTCCAAATCTTAAATATTTTAATAGCATCAGTATCTTTGTACTGTTTGTAGGAATGTATTTTAGTCACATGGCTTCAGTTCTTAAACATGTAAGCTACTTCTTCTTGCACTTGATAAACATAAAAAACCAGAAATATATTACAAGGAGTAACAGAGGAACAGATTTAAATAAATTGGAAATGTTTTTTAAAGAACATTTTTTGTGGACAAAATATCTGTGTGTATAAAATGGTGGAAATAACTAATGTGTGATCATATTTTTCCTGTACCTAAGCACAATGATTATAATCAGATACAAGAGTTTGCAGAGATACAGAACTGCGTGTTTCTGATCTTGTCTAGATTTCCAGTGCTTGTATAGCTTGTTCAGTCCCTGTATAAAGGGCTTGAGGTTTGTGCAGCAAGGTCTGTGGCCTCTGATAGTCATTAGTGTCATGAAAAACAAGAACTTGTCTTAAAATATTCTACTAACATGGTGCTCACTTAACTATCAATGAGTTATTTGTAACAGTAATAATTGCAGTATAGAGTATTTATGCTAGATGTAATCAAGGTTAGCATAATGTGACTTACTAAACTCATGGAATTCTAATCTGGCTATGGAGTGGTATTAAAACAACCCAGCAACATCTTTGTTTCCTGCCTGTAGCAGGATACAGAATTTATTTTGCAGTCAGCTGTCCCAAATTAATTTTAGCAATATTTCTCTACTCTGAGAGCTGAAGTACTGTTCAACTGAGAAATTGCTATCTTTGCAGGTACATAGAGGCCAAATACAGGTCCTCTAGTGCTTAAAAGGGATGTTTTTTCTTTTTTCGTTATGCTGGACAAAAGCCTTTTGGTTATCTTATGCCTGCAATCAATCCAGTTTCTACTTTATCAGAATTGTTAAATGTTCAGGAACTTAAATCTGGGTGAAAGCTTTACCTGTAATTCTAAGTTTTATCTGTCTTCTTTTTCTCATAAGTTGAAGTGCTTAGATATTATGGCATAGAGATTTTGCTTAGAAAATGAGCTACACTGCCTGTCTACAAACCAATTAGGCCAGGAAATTGGTATCTAAATATCATCTTTTTGTGTGCACCTGCTGGAACTTAGCATGTTTGAGGGCTGAAAAATTCTTTAAAAGTATGTGATTAAGTTAATCAGAAAAAAATTATACCTGGTACTCAGTCTCTGATGAGGACCTTTGAATAGACTGTAGAACATGCCCTCTTCCCTGCTGAAAGCCAGAATAACATAATTCATAATTGCTTTTTGGTACAGAAACATGGAAGAGGAATTAACATTACATCAGCAATGCGGTTACTAATAACATCTTCTGTGTGGTTTCATAATGAGGCTGTTGAATTTGCTATAGAATGGTTTGTTGGGGTTTTACTTTCTTCTTTTCCCCCCTCATAAGTTTCAAAGCTATTTTAGTTTTTCCATAGTAACTAAGCAATTTCATAAGCAATTGCAAGTATTTAAGCCCTGCCTTCACCCAGCAAAGCCCCCTCAAAACATATTTGTGTGCATCAGATATTCCAATATTATAGCTTGAGGTTTTCACCTTTTTCCTCTTCTCTTCTAATAACACAGAAATTGATGTATTCTTCTGGTTTAACAGGCTCTGGATTAAAGATGATAAACAGCAGTTAACTCAATTAAAAACAACTTGAATCAGACTTTTTTTTCTGTAATCTTGGAACATAGCAGTGAGATTCCATACTGAATATAAATCATGGAGCATCCATGGACCTTATCGGAACTCTTATCATTGTCCTTGCAGGCTGAGACCAGGCATGAGCAGCTGCACAGCACTGAGCTGAACCAGCAGGGCAGGGAGAACTCTTACCTACTGCATGAACAGGAAGGCAGGTTTATTTGCATTTACTCTATTTGGATATTTAGAAATGGGAAACATTAGTGCCTTTGCATTTGCCTTTGCTATTGGTTTGTTTGGGGAGGTTCTTATTCCCTTGAAAAGAGGCATTCACATTCAAGGCAAATGTAGAAACATGCAAATTCAGAGCATTGTGGCTGTCGGGTAATGTCTTCATTATTGCATGTTTTCTGCAATTCGAGTACTAAAAGAACACAGGTCGGTTGCTTTGTCATCACCTCATAATTTCAGTTTGAACTGACTTTGAATCTTGCCACACTTAAGAAGGATTGAATAAAGAACTAAAGTACTGAACAAATTTGAACAGAATGCAGAAGGTATACAAGTTTTATTTTGCTACAGCTTTATATAGCTCAGTATTTTCTGTTAGTAAATGGCCGTTACACACTTTTTTTATTAAAACCTCAGTTCATTTAACCAGCTGCAGTTTTGGCTGCATGGCTGTCAAATGATTCCAGATACTGATTCTGAGGGATTTCAAATAATGCCTCTGCCCGGAGGGTCAGTGGGTGTCCCAGTGATTTTGCAGTACCTGAAAAAGCCTGACTGCAGGGGCGTGACAGGAACTTACCAATCTCTGAGTATATGACTTCATTTTCAGACTCCTCTGCATTCACTGTTGAAGTAAGGCCAATTGGCGGCCTGGTAGACTTAAATTTTTCTGCAAATTGTAAAAGAAAACCAGGTATATGTATATATCCATATATATATATCCATATATATATATATATATCCATATATAAATATTTCCTAGAAATAAACAGTTTCAATGTATTTTTTAATATTTGAAGATTTCAAGTAATGTTATTTTTGCAATCAAAATTATTCTTTAACAAAAGGCATTTAAATAATTTCTCTTTTCAGTGAGGTCAAATTCCTTCCAGTGTTTTTGAGTATTATGTTAGCTGTTGCTTTGCCTCCCCCACCCCAGATCTTTCATCTAAAACACAGCTCAGAGATTTGGCCTTGTCAATGTCTTGTTAAACTGCCAATGCTACTTCAGAGGAGATTCAACAACATGATAAAATTCCAGGAGCTACTCTACTGAAAATGTGATATTTACACACTGAAATATATCGACAACATAAATTACCTTTGGAAAAAGAAACATTCAAATAACTCACTTGCTTTATACAAAGGAATTACGAAAAATGGAATTGCCAGAGCAAATCCTATTATGAGTAGTAGCAGGATCAGCCCAAGAGAAATTATCAGGGGCTGAGAATGGCTTCTCTCTTCTGCCAAAAAGAAGGGAAAAAAAAGTGTTTATGCAATGAAGTGTTGTTTCATATTTTATGTATTTTCTGAAAATTTAAATCAAGACTTGAAATTTCTTTCAGCTTTTAGATTAACTGGGGTTAATGTAACTGTTCATTGGAATCCCAAGTGCTCTGTGGTCCAGTAGAAGGAAGGCAGCTTGCTGGTGCCAGTTAAGCTCTTTCATAGGACCAGAGAGAAAAATGAAACCAGACTCTCTCCAAGGTGGGCCAGGGGTCTCTTGTAAAAGTGAGTCTTTTACAGACATCCTTCATGGTCACTTCAACTTCTGCTGCTATCTAGGATGCATGAAATTCTATGATTTTGCATTAATATTAAAACCTCCATTTTCTTTTTCTAATTTAAAAAAAATATGCTTTGAACATCACATTGCAGGAACAAAATATCTGGCAAAAAACTTGCATAGTTACAACATTCTGAATTTTGTGTGATCCCAGTTTGTCAACAGTAGTAACCTCTTTTCATTCATACCTGCTAATGTAAAGTTGAAACCATTGCTGTATTTTGTATTATTGGGAAAACTGTTATTAGCTTTGCATTTATAGGTTCCAAAGTCACTAAGGGAGTCGATAAATAGAAAAATCACAGCTGCTTCCCTCTTCCGCATCGTCTTTTGGGGAGAAATGTTTTGTGTTCCTTTGAAGAATAGATATGTGATGGGAAGGGATCCGTTCTCCGAGAAACAGGACAGGGTCACGTTCTGGCCTTTCTTTGCCTGAGACGTGGGTGAGCTCAGCACTGGTTTGGAAATTGGCTCTGTAGAAAGAAAACTGAAAAGTCTGAATCACAGAGTAAAGGACAAGTTCCAGGCAAGACTTGAAGTGACAACACTGGCAAAAGGATGGAGGGGTCGTGAGCTCTGGCAGGAGAGCGCTGCCAGCTCCTGGGGTAAGAACAGTAAAGTTGAGCTCCTCAGTCAAGAAAAGAGGTGGTTGTGTGCCCCTGCAATAACCAGTGCTGGGAAGGTGTACAGCAAGACATACCTATGAGGGTGATCTTGAGGCTGTTGCTGTATTTTCCACCACTGGAGTTGTTATACTCAGCTTTGCACTTGTATTCCCCCATGTCGCTGGCAGAGCTGATGGTCAGGGTGAACAGTGCAGGGGTCAAGTCTGACCTGTTTAAAGCAGATACCTGCTGGTTGTGCTTGAACAGGGTGTATCTGACAGGTGGAGATCCAGGCTCAGAGAGGCAGGAGAGGGTCACATTCTGCTTCATCACCACATTCGACGTCCCCTGAACCAGTACAAGCTTGGGATTGGACAGCATCTCTGGAAAGAAAAACAACTGAGTTGACTGTACCTAGGACCAAAGAAAACCCCAGATTTTTCCCAAAATATGTTGACAACCAAGCTATGCTTATTTGTGTTGAAATGCCATTATACTTTTTCCACCTCTAATAGCAGGCAACTCAATTACTTTTCAAAACCAGAATGCAGCTTCACACGTTAAAAAGTGCGTGTGTTCGTGCAAAAGAGGCACAGCCACACAAAGCCCACAGATCTGTTTAGATGAACCAACAACTTTTGAACTACAGCAATTAAAATAATAGTAGTGTAAAAGATTAAATGAAATATTGTGGAGTATTAATTGTAGGAGTCTATAAAGTAACTTTATATATTAGTTGAGAGGTAGCATGTGAACCTGAAGGCAAAAGCAGTATTTTATTTGTGGCTGTCTATTAACAGACAGAACTAAGCTTTTTTAAGTAGACTGGATTTGAATAGTAGCATTAAGAGCCTTGATGGTCTCTCAAATTTGTTTGCTTTCATGAACTTAAACAAATGAATTTGCAATAAAAACCTGTCTTTCCATAGAAAATGGTACTGAACTAGTCATGACTAAAATAAATGATGACATTTCCATGGGGGTGAAAAATGTTTTAACAAGTTAAAGTAATTTTGACTTTACATACAGGTCAACAAAGAGACAGTTATCTTTGTTTAGAAACTTTTAAACTGACTCAATTCACAGAGAGGCTAAATATTTAATTTGGCATTAAATTTTTGGACATTTTTAAATCCCTCCCCCATTTTTTTGGATAACAGTCAGTCTCGGCACATACCTCAAAACCAACCAAAGAGAACCTACCTTTGCCATTTGCAGTAGTTTTCTGTATATGCTGAGACATTTGACCTAAGAGAAGAAAAAGAAAAGCTTTCAGACAAGGAACAATGGTTCTGGTTTAGAAAGATTTGTAATATGAAAGAAACATATCCTTGGCTTACAGTAGGAAAACAGCAGAATTGCAAGAAAAAACATTTTCTGAATACTGAGCAAGAGAGCTGGTGGAGTTACATGACAGAGATCTTTGTTCTGAAGGAGATGGAGGAGTGGCTTTAAGACTTAAGGAAGTTCTAAATATGGAAACTGTGCTGATCAGTGCTGATCTTTACTCATGTTTCTGTGGAGAATTTTGTCATATCCCGCATACATTTAGTCTATGGCAGGCAGAGGAGTGGGCAGAGAAAGCAGTGGGGTGGGGAGCAGCAGTTTGGGACAGAGGTAGATGTTGTGTCCAGCTCTCCTGAGATGTGGCTGATGTGAGCAGCAGTTTCCCCCATGAGTTGTGTGGCAAAGCCATCCTGCCCTGCAGTACAAAACCAGGAAGTGACTGAGGGTGGAAAAGGCCTCTAAAAGCATCGAGTTCAACCATTCCCCCAGCACTGCCAGGTCAACCACTAAACCCTGTCCCAAAGTGCCATGTCTGCATGTCTTTAAATCCTTCCAGGTGACTCCACCGCTTCCCAGGGCAATCTGTGCCAATGTCTGACAACCTTTTCCATGGTGAAGTTTTCCCTGATATCCAATTTAAACCTCCTCCAGTGCAACTCGAGGCTGATTCCTTTTGTTCTATCATTTGTTACTTGGGAGGAGAGATGAACCCCCACCTTTCTCCTTTTGAGAAGTTTTTCTAGCACTCTTCTGGTAAGGGAATTAATGAGATCACTGATCCATATCAAAGAGACACACATTTGCTAGAGATGATGCGAGTGATAATATAGCTGAGACTAAGGAAGTACATGGCACTGGGTGGGTTTTTAGCAGCAATATAATTTTAAAAAAACAGTCTAACAAAGTCAAATCTATAGAAGTTTTAAGGTGTTAATAAGTCCAGCTTGTTAAGAAAATATTTCAGTTGAGCTTCAAATAGTAAGCTGTAAGGAAGTGAGAGCTTGTACTAGAAGGTACAAATCTCATAAAGAATTTGAGTTCAACACTACTGCATAAACAAACCCGATGACTAATTTGATGAAGTAATCAGTAATACAAAGCTACATAATGACAGTCTTGGCAAGTAGATGTTCTTTACTCTGGGCGAAGTAAATGTCAGCTGTACATGGGCAATGCCTTCTGCAGAACTCCAGACCCTGTTGTACAACTGCTTACACAGAAAGTGACTTAATAGTGATCCTTGTCTTATTTCTTTCTTACCACTTTCTGAAGGCAACAAAACAAAGCCCTGCAGTCCTTCCCTGGGTCTTATAGAATCCCTCCCAAATCCTTGGCTGTTGCAGCATTGCAAAATTTCCTTACAGAACATTGTGTACACTTCCTTCCTTCTTGTTTTTTTAATTTTGGTGGAGGTTTACTTGTTTGGGTTTGTTTTCTTTTTAAATTTAAGTCTCCACCCTCCGCTCAGAAGTGTTTCTGATGTGGAAATGCTGTCAGCAAACTGCAAGAGCGGAACATCTTTCCCCAGCTGTCAGGAAGCACGTGTGAAAGTGCAGCAGGCATGGGGAGGATGGGGCTGTTTGTGCATTTTGCTGCTGTGGGAGGCTGCTTTTGTCAGAAACCTTCAGAAACAGCCCTCAGGAGCCCTGGCTACTGGTGCTCACCTGGAACCCAATGCTTTTTCTGAGAAACTGCTTAGTTTTGTGTGTAGGTAAAGGGGAATAGTTACACAGCAAAAGAGCTGTGAATTTGGCCATACTTTCTAAAAAATAAAAGTTTAGGTGTCATCAGAATCTCTCGTGTACAGCAGCTTTAATGGTGTGCAGGCTCCCTCAGTATGCACAGCCTGAGTGTTCAGAGAAGACAAGTGCTGGTCCAAACCCCTGGTTTCTGTTGGGAAGTGAGAAGTTTGCTTCCATGTAGGTTGTTTTTCAGGCAGAGCTGGCTATTGCCTTTGGACAAAAAGGATGTTGGTTTTTTCAGCATGTGTGCAGAGAATTTTGTAGCAGCAGTAAGATACTGTGTCAGCTTGGAGTTCCCTTTTTATTCGATTTGCAAGTTCCCTGCCTGGAATTAATGTGGTTGTACATGTAAGGAGAACTGAATAAATTTGACAAAGAATAATGAGCAGAGCATTGCAGAACAGAAGTCATCCAGCCAAAACAAGTAAGTTAAAACCTCAGAAAGGGAAATACGTATCACTTGGTGCTGTGACAATATTCTGCCTCAAGCGAGCAGGTGGAAGGGAATAAGCCAAACTAACCTCTCATTCACAAGGTCAGTTCTTGAACTTGAGGATGAAAATAGTGTGGTAGTGTTCTGTAGTAAGGCTGTGATGGCATCACACTGTCTTCTGTCACAGGCTTCCAAGGAAATTTGTGTGTTTCAGCAGAATTATAAGAAGGATTATATGTAGTTATTCCCAGTCCCAGTTCCTCATCCTGAGAGGTCCTGCATTCTGGAAGAGCATCTGCTGCAGTGGATGTCTGCAAAAGGTTTGCCAGAAATCACATGGGCTGACAGTTATGTCTGGTGATGAATTAAGGCTTCTGTTTTGTCTGCAAAAAGGTTTTACTGATACAGGCAGGTCACTGAATACTGGATTTTCACACTCCTACTCAAGGCTGTGGGGGAAAATCTGCTGTTTATTTCAAGTATGTGGTGTTTGATTGTGAGAGAATTGTTTTTCTGGAGAACAAGTAAGAGAAGAAGAGGAAAGGATCTCTTTTCTATGCATATTTAGGGTAACTTTAAATTTCTTCTGTTTATGAATGAGAACTTTGACATAGTGAATGCTTTTCAATTGATAGCAGATTGCAAAGAGCATGTCAGCAGGTGAAAGGAACTTTTGGGTACCCAATTTGATAAACCTAGCAGCTCCCAAATCCCCCAAAGATGAAATATTTTAAAATGGTATGTCTGTCCTCTGAATCATCTCCCAACAATGGAAAAAAAAGAAAAAAAAATTGATGAAACACCAAAAATTTGGGTTACTAATGCATTTCTCTTGGGATAAATTCAAACATCACTGCATGAAAAGTGTTCCAGACAAATGTTTTCAGGAGTTGCTTTAAGAATGCAGGATAGAGTGCTCTGTTAGCTTAATCACTCAGCTTACTCACAGATGTAATTTTAAGGTTTTTTCTGGTTCCTAACCTCTGATAGAAGTTAAACTTTTTTTTTTCCTCCCCTACAATACTTAACATATTTAATGAAAAACTGTTTAAAAAACAATACATATTCCAGGACTGACAATATCTATTTTTCAGCCTTTTTCAAACCTGTCTTGGTGTACTCTGAGGTGTAGCTGAGGAGTATCTGCCCGTCTGTGCAGTCATCCATCAGTTATATGAGGAGCAGCAATGGCTGGCTGTGTGTGGGCACCTGCAGCAGATTAGGAGCAAATCAATTCTGCCTCTTGGTTTGCACAGACTGCTGAAAGATTTTCTGTCAACTTGGATCAGCTTGTTGAATCACTACAACTGAATTTTACTCATTAAACTGATGTGGAATAATGCTTGGGGAATCATCAAGCAATATTAAAATAATGGTAAGAGAAGGAGAAATATTTCCAGGATTAATTCCCTCTGCAGCCAGAAGTTACTGACCTCTCCTCTATCACTGCTCATACTCTGATGGTTATTGCTGTAGAGCTTGAGGCTATTTTCCAGCTGCATCTGGAAATGCTGTATGTTAAGCAAGTGCAAATCCTGGTCCATTGCCAGTAAAGGGCACTGTGTGACAGTGACAGGGTGTGATGTGTGTTTCTGAACTGAGGAACTTGTTCATCCAGTAGTGGACAGCATCTAAAAATGTCCTGGAGGAGCTGAATCAGTCACACACTGCTGGCACAGAGAAAGTTTGAGGTGTTACTACAGACCATAATTCTGTTGTAATCATCAATAGATTTCACATCTCCGGAAGAAGGGATTTCTCTCATTTGTTTGAAAGAATTTCTGAGGTACATGGAAGTGTGTGCTGTGTGAAATACAAGTCAAGACAGATTTCTAGTGCTCTTTTCAGTGTATCAGTAAGGAAGCGTAAAACCAAATATTAATCATTAGCTCCTGTTGTATTAAAAGTATAACTTCCAGGGTGAAAGTCTCAGTGATATTCTGTCATTATCAGCCTTCTGGTTCCTTTACTTTCCAGGTGTAATTTATGTTGCCATTTGGAGGAGGTGTTGGCTATCAGTCATCCTGTGTTCAATTGTGAAAGGGGGCAGTGAGGGAAGCCCAGTGTGCTTCACTGCCTTGCTCATCTCCCAGCAGATGGTGCCATTGTGAAATGTAATTTATACCCAGACAAACTGGGCAATACAGAGTTATTGTAAATTGTAGAACTTCCAGACTCCTCAAAAAAGGCAATGTTAATTTCTTTAATGTTCTTGTAAATATTCAAATCCATGGAGAAAAATTAATTTTTATTCTTCTCTAGGGAGGTATAAAGAGATGCTTTTAAAACAAAAATAATTGGTGCAAAAGTCCCACTTTGAAGAGAAGACAATATGCCATGAAAATGTAGGTAGAAAGAAGTTGTTTCATTCCCAGCTCACCAGGGATTTGTCTAGACTTGTGAAAACAGCAATGTTGCTATAGTTTTATATCTGTGAGTATACTGAAACAGGAATTGATAAGTAAGCAACAGTTCCCAGCTGTAAGAAATCAAAACAGTTAAACCATTAAGTGTGTCAGGAATTGAGGGATTAGAAATCAGAGCTGTTCTTGATTTAGTTACTGGAAAACTTGTGTTGATTTCAGTGTAGATAGACATTGATTTCTGAATTTTTAAAATTTTTAAAGTCTAGAAAAATCCTAAACGTCTGTAGATACACCTCTGTAGAAATCAACTGTATTTAATATCAGTAAACCTACACATGAGATTATGTGTATC
Organism: Pseudopodoces humilis; assembly: GCF_049639895.1. Lineage (NCBI taxonomy): Eukaryota > Metazoa > Chordata > Aves > Passeriformes > Paridae > Pseudopodoces > Pseudopodoces humilis. The sequence goes on from NC_142220.1 coordinate 3,541,134, forward strand.
CATTATCAGTGACAAGATTTCTGAGCCCAAAAATGTTTAATCAATAAGTCAGTGAGTTAGAACTGGAAGGCAACACACACAAAGCCTTCATCTTTTCTGAAGGAAGTGAAGCTGCCATCAGGAAATGGGCATTTGAGACCAGGAGTTTGGCTGGAATTGATGGGTGAGATGTGAGGTGTCCGTGCTGGAGGTGGGCACCGCGGCTGCTCTTTGCTGAGAGCGCATGGAAACAAACAGCTGCAGTGTGCTGGGAACTCCGAGCTCCCTTTCCTGTCGTAAGGCACTGGCTGAAAACACTCTATTTGCAGAAGGAAAAATTTGAAACTCTTATTCAGCATTTTTCCTTTAGTTAGGGAAATAGACTTTGCCTCTCATTTCAGCAAAGCTCTGTTCAGTTGCCAGAGCTGGTGGCTCTTAGGAAATGTCACATGTGAGCAAGTAGCAGAGGATCCAGCCAGTAGAAACAGGGATTGTGAATCCCCAGATGAGGTTTAGCGTGTAAGGGTCCAATTCATTGGCAGTAGATTAAATGTGATGATTCCCATGGGTTTCAAAGGGCATTCAGTCAGGTTATAATGGCTATTCTGACTGCTTCAGAAGGTGTGTTGCATTCCTGAGGTCAATCCTGCTTTTCCCACAGATATAATAGGGATTGAATAGAGTTCTTTATATAATGTGTATTAGAATAAATTTGATCTTACATAATTCAGAAATACATATCTTGAGAGATGACATTAAAATGGCTGTTAGGAAAATATGCCTTTGTGTTACTGGCACAGGCACTTCAATTTGACATCCTTTAGGCCAATGTGATTTCCAGCTTAAGCATGGAAGATTGTCTCAAAATGTTCCTGTGTGTTTGAAATATTTTTCTCTGAAGTTTCATGTCATTTTGGCCCAAATTCCTGCAGTGGAACTTAATTCTTGGGTTTTGGTGAGTAACAGCTTGATTTTCCTCTCCAAGACAATGTTGAGGCTTGTCAGGAATATGACAGTTTAATCAGCCTGTAGAACCTTGTGAAATGGACTTCACTTGGGAGTGACATCTGGCAGCAGCCTCAGGTTTTGGCACTATTAAACCCTAATCCTGAGCTATTCCATCCTAAAAGCTGGCCTTTCCACTTGAGCCTGAAACTAGCCTGGCTCTGACCTGAGTCCTGCTGGCCCTTTCTGAAGGATATTGGCCCACCTCACTCTCCTTTCCCCACCGGGGCTCAGAGGAACCTTTGTCCCCCCGTGGGAAAGACTGGTGTGATTTTGCTGAGCTTTTTACGTCCTGCTGAATTCTTTTACGGGGAAAGGGGGAAGAGGAAAATCTCCTTCCTTCCTATTTTTTTGTTACCAATAGCAAAAGTTGATCTACCTTTGTTCTCCACCTGCCACGTGTTCTACTCTTTTCCTTTACCTGTCTCTGGGGACCATGGTTGGCAGCTGGCCAAGCCACCAGGCTTTTGTTGGTGGTTGTTTAAAACAGGCTGGGCTGAGCAGGACAAACACTATTGCTAGTTAACAGCTTAGTCTTAATTGCTGTGACTATTGTGCCATTCTGTAAAACGGGCAGAGAGGCCTCTCATGCAGCCCATACATTGTTAAATAGATGAGTGTTTTCCTTCTGTTTCCTTTTGTAAAATTCCACACTGATGTGGGTAATACAATCATTGAAGTAGACTTACAACTTTAAAATACTGGTTTGGGGGAAAAACTACAGCTTTCATTCACCCCAGGAGGAAAGAAAGGGATTTCATATGAACAGTGAAGCTTATGAGAACTGTCTGTCCTCATTTATGGACTTCTGTGAATGTGTTTTGTATTGTTTTATGCAGTGTTTTAACAAGCCTGGAAAATGTTGCTGGAATTAAAGGAAAGTACTGACTCTGTCCACAGGGGAAAGAACAAAGAGATTAAGAGTTGAGCACTCAGTTTTCAAGAAAAACTAAATCACAGCTTGGGGAGTTCTGGGTCACACAACTTGAGAAATACTTTCTGAAGGGCTTGGTTTCAACTCATTTTTCAGGCCTTTAGGCGTCTGTCAGTATCAGGGCTGGAGGGAATGGCTTGAGTCTGACTTAAAAGTAGGCTGATACACTGAGAGGAATATCCTGGACAACAGAGTGTTCTCTGTTTCAAATTGTGTAGTGCTGCTGCAGGTTTCTGCTGAGAATTGAAACTCCATCCAATTCTTTTCCTCAGGGGTTTAAGGTTTGTGATTGTATCCTTTGTACAGTCCTAGCTGCATAAAAAAATCTGGTGCATATCCATTTGATATATGATGGTAGTATGAGAGATCCACCTGTCTATTCTAGTCTCACACAACAGTACCTCTGCTTTTTGAGATAATTTGAATTTATTGTGTAACCTCCAGTAAAGCCGTTCTTTGCCACAGCAAAAATGGGAGACCTAGAAATGGAGGTAAAAGGGGAAAATGAGTAATTATGTACATCTATTCTCTGAAAGAGTCCTCTGTTAGGATGAAGGGAAATATTTGCTCAAGTATCTGCTGAGGTCAAGTACCAAAGGTAATTTTTGTTTCTAAATGGTTAATGGTGACTTAAAAATACCCATATTGACAGGAACTGCAGGATAATGTCATTGGAACTTCTTGTTTTTTTAATACACCTTAAGAAATTAAACAAAGCAAATGCACTTGGTAGCGCCCTCAGGAAAAGTCCAGTCACTTCCTGACCAGTAATCTGCATGGGAGCAGCAGATACATTCTCATTGTTTGCCATTTCCAGTTTCCAGTAATGGGAACGATTACTTGATGCAGCCAGTTTCTGCTGAAGATCTGGGAAAACATACGAATTTTAATGGCAAATTTTTATCAGTTTCCATAAAAGAACAAGGGAAAAAAACATAACGTGGTTTTGGTACCTGGAGGCATCACCTCTGATAATGAATATTGTTTTATTTTGGAATTAAAGTGTCTGTTCTTCAGGAACGAGATGTATCTTGCTCTGCTGGTGATTTTCTTGCAGTGTAAGTTTGAGAACTAAATCTCTGGGTTGGTACATGTGTTTCTGGTTTGTGTGGGGTTGGTTGAGGTTTTTTACAGTTTTGCATTACTGTCACTCAATCTGTAAGCTTTGAAAATAACATTTCTTCTCTTTTTTTTTTTTTTTTTTTTTTTTTTCCCCAGGGTCAGAAGTTTGTGCTCAGGGGAAAGGTAGGGAATGGTAGTTTTGTTTTGTTTTGTTGGTGTTTTTTATGTACAAATTTAATATAACTAAGTTAACAAATTCCACATTTGTGGGTATGCATCCATAACAGAGTTTATTTGGATTTGCTGTACAAGCTTGGTATGAAAGTTTGCTATATGAAATAATAAAAAAAAGGGTTTACTTGGTGTTTCTTGGTATAGTGTTTAAATCAGAGATGTGCTGCTCATACCTTAATAAAGGTTTTGGTGAAATCTTTTCTAGAGTAATTTTCTTGACTGAGCCACAAAAGAGGTGGGAGAGAAAATTGGAATTTTGTTTTGATATGTAAAAATCCCTCTCATGCCCACAAGGAAGGAGGGAGGATAAAATTATAGAATATAAGCTAAGGGCACTGTCTCCTGGTCTTGCAAAAGAATTGATCATGTCTGAGAAGAGTTTAGAAATTGTGTTCTGAAAGGAACATGTTTACCTTTTATTTTATCCTGCTGGGTCCCAGCACATACATTCTGCATGCTTCCTTTTTTCCATCACCTGGGAGAAATGTTTGCTCCTTGCTGTCATGTGGTCTATTCACATTCAAAGAAATTCACAGTTTTTCACTGATTTTATGCCCCAGACTCTCTCTAGCAAGGACACATTATAAATAGCTGGGAAGTGTGCAGGACAAGGGACTTCTTTAGATGCAGGAAAGTTTTTCTATTCACATGGCAATTTCTAATACAAATCCTGAACAAAATGGGCATAGCCCAAAAGTATAAATTCTAAAGGAAGAGAATATGAATGAACTAATACCCCTTTCTGTATACTTATTCCTTGAGATGTGAGAATATAAATATCAATTATACCAGGAGTCTAACAGTTGTAACATTTAAACTACAAACTGTAAACATTTAAACTGTAAATTTTAAATATTGAAATATGTAAACTGTAAACATTAAACTGTAAACATTTAAACTACAAATTATTTTTCTTGTGGTTGTAAAAGCAGAATATATTTCTATGCACATACATTTCTATACACATAGAATATGTATATAATAGAATATTTATATAGACATATCTATATAAATACTACCGTGAACTTTATTTCTAAAAGCACTTATCAATTTAAATTACAATATTCCTATCAAATGAAATGTAAATTTTTAAATTAATTTTTGTAATTTAAATGTAGCAACTTGAGATAACTGTGTTATGTTGGACTAATTTAAAATAAATATAACTTTTTCTTTTTTATTTTCTATCAAGTTTTTACTTTCAACAGAGTTGAAATCAGGGTTCAGCCATCTGTCAAAGTGAAGAATGGAGCTCCAATGTCAATCAGCTGCCATGCTGATATTAGCAAAAATACTGATTTCCAGCTGAAGCATAATTTTACAATTTTTAAGGATGGGAAGCTTGTGTTTATGACCGTATCAGACAAAGAAGATGCATGGTATGAAATACCTGCAGCCAAATCTTCAGATACAGGAGACTATGAATGTACTGTGAAAGCAGATGGAAAGCTGGGTTTCAGTAACTCCATCTATGTTTGGGTAGCAGGTAAGTGTTCTGTCAGACATGGCAGATGAGATACAGAGAGACAAAAACCTTACAGGGAAGGAATAATAATCAGTGCTAAACAGGGTATCTTGCAATAATGTGTTTTATCCTTGACATCACAGTACTTGATGAGATTTTGGTACTAATCCCCCATGTTAAGGCACAGAAATGAATTCAGGACCCCAAGGCTCCAGGACAGATTGGTGCTAGTCAGAAACACAGTCTGTACTACTGTCCCCACTTTCCTGAGCCTCTGTTCCCGAGACCAGAGGAAGCATTATTTGTGAAATTGTGTCCATCCCAATAACTGTGACGAGGTTTGGGCTGATTCCTGGAAATGCTGGAAGTAGTGTACAGGGATGCTCAGAGTGTGAGAGCCATCACCAAAGTCAGCATCAGCCATAGGCCACTTTTGTAGGCAATGTTGTATCAGTCTTGTTCTTTCATCTCTTACAAGAACAGAGGCCAGCTCCATCCATACACTTTCTAGATGTGTTCTTGACTGCAGGTGACATTTTCCCCTTTGGAAAGCATCTTGGAAAGAATTTGTCAGCACTGAGTAGTTACCAGATCATCTTTTGGTTCTTGCAGACTATTTTAATCTTTTAATCAGTATAAATCATTCTCACAGTCATCAGAGCTACTCTTTATTTCATGATTATGCAATGTTCTGTTTATTTTCTTGTTTTCTGGTGTAAGGAATGACCAAGCCAATCCTGACTGCAGACAAAAAAGAAGTTATAGAGGGTGAAGTTGTGAAATTACGTTGTGAGCTGCCAGAAGAAGTACCTCCTTTAGAGTTCGTTTTCCGGAAGATAAAGACAAATTCAGCACCTAAGGAAAAACGTGTACCTGAACAAAACCAAAATTTTTCTGAAGTGGAATATTATGTTGAAGAGGGAGATAATATTTTACAATTTGATTGCTTTGGCAAGAGACAAGTAAGATCTGGATGGGAAAGCTCACAACACAGCAACAGAACACTTGTTACAGTCAAGGGTAAGTTGCTTAACTTTTCTTTTTACATTTCTTTGCTTGCTATAGATAAAAATTGGGTCATAAATTTATATGTGTATCTATCTATTTGTATGTTTATATGTGCTCTCTTGCAGAACCATTTATAAAGCCCACTCTGATCACCAAGCCCTCGAATAATGTTACAGAGGGAGACCAAATAGAATTTGAATGCTCAACTGTGGTAGCTCAAATTCGTGACATTGAAATCATCTTCCAGAAAAACAGAACAATACTGAACAGTGTACGAGATAAGAAATTTTTGAAATACTCTACAGTAGCTACTCAAGAGGACAGTGGTGAATACCTGTGTAAGGTGGAGCAAGGAGCGGTGTCTAAAACCACCAAACTGAATGTCTTTGTGTCAGGTAAAGCCTCTGTTCATCTTAGATTTTACTCAAAATATTAATATTTAAATTTAAATTTGGCAGAACTCAGAGTCCAAGTGTAACCTCCAGATCCAAGTGGAAATTTTCTGTAAGTTAAAGGCTAATTAGATTTTACTTTCTGATTTTTGCCCCCCTGTACTTCCCAACTAAAATAATATGCTCAAACAACCTGTGAAAAGTGGTTTCAAGCAATTGCTAAGTTTCTGTTTTCCCTGCAAGTACAATAATATAATAACACAATTGTTTTGTTCCCAAATTATAAACTATCAGTATGTCCTTCATTCTGTATACTTTCAGATAAGCAGTCATATTCTTCCAGGCTCCCTTTGAATGAATCAGCTCTCTTTTTATCTTGCAGAATTATTCCCCAGGCCAACGCTGTCTGCTTCTATGACTAAGTTGGATGAAAGTAAAGATTTGATTTTGAGTTGCAGCATTAATGGCGTTCGGAGAGCCAACTTCTCTATATTACGGAAAAGTCCCAGTGGAGATGTCCTGTTGAAAAATTCTAGAGTCTTACCAATTAAAGTTAGTGTGAATGATACTGGATTTTACACCTGCAAAGCTGAAGTAAAAGGAATAGTCAAGGAGAGCAAACCTGTAAGGATAAATGTTTATGGTGAGTTGATACAGAAGCTTAGAACCACTAGGGTGGGAGGAGGATTTAAAACAGAAGCTTATACATAAGGATATCTGTTTACAGAATCAGTCTCTAGTCCATGAACTAGCAGGGTGTCTGTTAGTTCTTACAACATGAATTTCTGTGGGATGTGCTTTAGCTGCAGAGTGTATTGTGATATAACCAAGTCATACTTTCCAGGGCTGGCCCTCAGAGAAGAGAGTTGGAATGGCTTCCTGCTAGTCCCTAGGTTCTGCTAGGGACCAGATAAACCGTCATTCATTACCACTTGCAGGAGCCAGGAATGTTCTACAAAACTTTCACTTTGATCTGAAGCTCTGTCAGTGTCTGCCTTGAATCCCTGCCCTGACCCTCCAGGCAGAAAGCCAGGAGAGCTAGAGGTCATCTGCTTGGCTCTCTCCTGAAAAGCCAAGGGTTCATTGCTATAAACGCAGCCTCCTCACCAGCTCCAGCTCTGAATACTCCAGTTCCCTTCCCTCTCATGGAACAGGCACAGTGGTTCTCCAGTCTGTCAAAGGGATGAGCTGGATTGTTCACTGTGCTGCTGGAACAGGGCCCTAAGGAGGAGCTGGGTGACCCCTCTCAGGTCAAGGAGCAGACTTTTTCCTTGGGTCAGAACTGCTTTTGGAGTTTGGATGATCCACAGCTGTGTCACTGATTCTTTCCTTGTTTTGCTTCATATTGTCCCTGTATGCTGCTTTATTCAAAGTCACATATGTTCGATTATCTATGCTATCGATTTGTTCAAGTCCCCCCATTTCCATTCTATCGATGAGGAACAACTTCCCAATATAGACTGTGTGTGCAAACTACCTATATATTGTATATTCATGTTTTCTACAAAATAATAGTGTGTCTTTTGGCCTTATGCCGTGTAATTTGCAACAATTTTTTTTTTATTCACCTTTTAGCTCCAGTCTCCAAGCCAACTCTTTCTGTTGTCAGTGGCTCACCAGAGGTGGTATTAGGGAAGCCTCTACAATTAATCTGTCATTCAGTGATGGGAACACCACCGATAACATTCACATTCTACAAAGGGGATGAAATAAAGAAAAATGTAACTAATGACACATATGCTACGTTCTTGGATGAAGATATTGGGCTAAATGACAATGGAGGATACAAATGTGATGCTAGAAACAATCACTCCAGTGGTGTGAAAACTAGCAACATTCTAAATGTCACAGTGATAGGTAAGTCTGTTTAATTCTTCTTCTTGTCCAGTGCCATATTTAGAGTTTCGAAACTGTAGCAGCAAGTGGTGGACTAAGCAAAATGGATGTGAAATGTTTACAAGTTATTGCTCACTTGACTTAAAACAATTGCCTATCAGAGCACATTAGTCCAGGAGCAGAGCAGAAGTCAATTTCTGATCTTTGAAAAAGAAGAGGTAATTTCTCTCTACCAAGGAGTTTTCTGTTTTGCATCCTGGTTTAAACTCAAACTGTGTTGGTCTTAATAAGATAAACTTATGGTTAATAGGCTGTTTTCCTTCTGAGTTTTGACACTGAGTTGTGTATGACTAGAATAGATAAATCCAGAATTGTTGCATTTTTTCTGAGTCGGTTATTGCACACTCTCCACTTGCTGAACTCCCAAACCAGGCTTTTAATACAATATTTGCATTCACCCAGACTACAGCACCTTAGTACTCACCTTAAATTCATCACTTCCACTGTTTTACTAACAGCAGAGAGAAGCTGAATGATAAAACTCTGAAGAGTTTTATCCAGGGAGATTTAAAGACAAGGTATTTTGAAATAACAAGGTACAAATAAACAAACACAAAGCATAATCTTAGTCCATTAACAAGTGGGTATATCTTTGTTGGAACTGGCCTATCCCAGCTATCAGAGCTGTAGTTTGGGATATATTGTGACACTTTTTAGAAGTTCTGAAGAGAAGGTAATTTTTTAGAGCCTGGTGAGCCAGTCTTCCACATTCCACCACTGGTGAGGTGGCAACTTTGAATTCTTTGTATTCTGTCCTTTCTGTCTGTACCAGATCTGGAAAAGGACTTATCCAGAGCAAAAAGGACTTTTTCAGGGCAATTCTCTCTGTCAGGGGCTCAGTCGTAGTAACCCATGCCTGATATCTAAATCTGCTTCCTAATACAAACACTTTCATGACCGGCATCTTTTCATATCAAATCTGCTTTCCTTCCTCCGCTTCTGTACCAGTGTTGCCTTAATGACTCCTTCTTTACATCTGCCTTGTGTTATCCATAGCTCTTCCCCAAACACATTTAAAATATTTCCAGAGAATTTTTCTTTGGGAATTTTAGCAAAACATTCTTCATATCTCAAACATTTTGCAAAGCTGCTGACATTCTACATGTTTTGCATTACACAATGTGTGTCCTTTTACTCCCCTTGTAATTACAAAGGCTGAAGCTCATCTGCTCGTAGGCTAGTTCTGTGTATTCTCATATGCTTCATTTGTAAACCAGCTGACTTATAAATTGTGGTTTGGCTATGTATATCCTTACAACTTGTTCAAATGCAAACTAACTTCTCTCCTTGGGCTTGCTATATTCTGTAGCCATTGAAATTTGGGATTTGCTTATTCCTTTGGAGAACTTGTTCCGTTATCTCCTGACACCCTCTATTGTATATTAAAAGTTACAAGAATACACTTACCACAGAGTTAGCATAAAACAGCATAACTCAACGTAACTATGAAAGCAGAACTACATAAATTGCACCATAATTATTTATACAATGGAACTGCTGAGTGTATTATTTCTGGAAATTAAATCATTTGTAGGTTGGGGCCAGAGGGGCATCCAAAGGATTTTAAGGAAAGTGACTGACCTCTGTGGAATAGATATAATTTCTTCCTGTGTCTGCTTTGTTTCTTCATCATGCCCTCTCTATTTCTGGGTGTATAAAAATATTTACTAGAGGATGCTGTCTGGCAGAGATTGTTCAGAAAGATTAATACTGTGCATTCAGTCTCTGTTTAACTAAGCATTAAAGCAAGTGTTTCTACAATACAATATTTTGTCATCAAAGTTATTTCTAATGGTGCTAATATTTGTTTTCTTTGTGCCTTCCTCTGTAGTGCCAATCAGGGATGCCAGTTTGGGCAGTATTCCGTATGGAGAAGTAGAAGTTGGCAGTGATACTGCTTTCCTCTGCTCTGTGAAAGAAGGATCTTGGCCAATTGACTTCAAGTTTTTTAAAAAAACTGATCATGAAGTTCTTCTACATGAAGTAAGGGAATATTCAGACAGAACCATATGGCACAAGAAAACAATGAAGAGGAGGGACACAGGGACTTACTATTGCATGGCTTCAAACCGAGCCAGCGTGGATGTGAGGAGCCGTCCAATAACCATCAGTGGTGAGCTTATTAATGATAAACTGCTTTTTCTGTCACCTTTGTAGGTGAGGACATCTGATTTGAGATGTTCCTAAGTATAACTCCATTATTGGAATGGTTAATACCACCTTACTGGTGGTTTTTGTTCCACCGCTGGCAGAAGTTAAACAGAGAGATGTCTTTATAAACAGAGATTTTCCAGCTTACATAGGAAAATTTAGGGGATGCCCAGAAGCCAAAGGAGCAAGATGCAAACTGAAACCAAACTGTTGATGTACTGAGCTTTTGGTCACAAAGGAGAGGCTCACTAGAGAACTTGGCATGCAAGTCTCTTCCAAGATCTTCTTCTCCAGTGCATAAGAAGGTTGATGTGAAGTAAAATGAAAAGTCAGGGGCTGCAGAATTTGGTAGTGTTCACCTATCACTGTAACTACTCTCTTAAACATGCTTTTCTTATTTGCAGTCATCTTAGCAGCGTGGCAGAAAGGAGTCATTGCTGCATTTGTCCTAACAGCCATGGCAGGAGCAGGAGCAGTCGCTTTGTGGTGGTTTTTGCGTAAGAAGAAAAAGGGTAATGAATGGTTCCCTTCCTTTTGTTTGGGGATAAATGTATTACAGTTAAACTTGCATTTCTCTCAGCAGCAAAGGCTTGTGGGGGTGAGGCTTCAGAGATGACTAAACACAATTAAAAGAATCTACTTAGAAATACCAGGTGACCCAAATTAGGCTGCAAATGTGCTGAAGCTTTCCAAGTATACGGGGCAAAACATAATTAATACTGGGCAGGCACTAGGGAAGCAAAGGTTATCAAATATAGGCCAGAATTACACTGTTCCCATGCAGTCCTAGGTCTGAAATTCAGCCCCAGGCAATGTAGAGGTAGACAGGGCCTGAGGAGGTTTCTGATCCCTTATAGAGCTATAACAATTTGATTTGGGGTCCCAACTCAGATTCTTCTCTAGTCCTCATCAAACAAATTTAGATTATTAGTTTATGGGATTAGGTTTTTTCCTTCTACTCTGTAATACAATTTCATTTAGGGATTTGTCTTTTATCATTAAGGTATTTTATTAGACCTAGTTATTTCAGAAAATAAGTAAATCTGATTTATCCTTTGATATGCTGTACATGGAAAATTATTTGGGAAAATTTGGAGCATTTGGATGTCCCAGATTGCTTAAATTGGCTAGGTTAAAATCTGGGGTTTGGGACCTAGGGTCTCTGTGAAAAAGATATTTAAGGGACCTGGGAGATAGTCAGGATATAAGACATGAGATATAAGATGTAAATTGATTTTGTGATAGCCAGGAGAAATTACTCTGACAGGAATAGACAATCACTATATTTTTGTTTTTCATTTTTACCTTCAAATTCTTTACTTGTACAGCCTATTAATAGATGTTTTTGTTTTTCTCTGTCAAGCTAAAGGACCATCCATGGAGATGTCTGGGTAAGGTGCCTTCCTGTCTGGGTTTCGGCTGGGATAGAGTTAATTTTCTTCTCAGTAGCTGGTACAGTGCTGTGTTTTGCATTTAGTGTGAGAATAATGTTGATAACACTGCTGTTTAGTTAAGTAGTGCTTACACTAAAGTCAAGGACTTTGCAGCTTCTCATGCTCTGCCAGTGAGCAGGGGCACAAGAGCCCAGGCAGGATTGTGGCCAGGACAGTTGACCCAAACTGTCAGAGGGATCTTCCACACCATAGAGTGTCATTCCCAGTACAGGAACTGGGGGGGAATTGTCTGGGAGGCGTTGGTCAGAGCTCAGGGCTGGGCTAGGCATCGGTCAATAGGTGCTGAGCAATTGTATTGAGCATCACTTGTTTTTCTTGAGTTTTATTCCTCTCTCGCTCTCTCCTTCTATTATTTTTATTATTACTATTATTATTATTACTATTATGACTATTATTATTATATTTTACTTTATTTCAATCATTAAACTGTTCTTATCTCAACTGTTCTTACTTGGATTTTACCTTTTTCTAATCCTTCTCCTTGTCCCACTGGGAGTGGGGTGGGTGAAGGGGGGTGCTTAGTTACCAGCTGGGGTTAAACCACAACAGCCCTTTATGGCACCCAACATAGGACTCGAAGTTAACAACAAATCTGACCAGTGCATGTTGAAACAGGTTTGTTACAAGCATTCCTTGTGATTTAACAGCCACTGGTCATGGTGTTGATTTGTTTGCTCTCAGAGCTGTGTTCTCCAACACCCTGCTTGCACTGCTCCCTATTGTGTTTGTTGCCTTCGGGGCAGAACTAAGGGTGTTGTTTTAACTCACCTGGTCGGGACTCAGCGCTGCCATCACCTGTGTGTGGGGAGACACCTGTTGGGAATTATTCACAATTACACCTTTTACCCGATTCCTCGGACAACCAGCCTATGGAGGAGAGACAACTTCCCACAGCCTCCCTTTCTTCTCCAGCCTAATTACCAGAGCATTTGAGAATTAGGAAAATTTTGAATACACTTGGGATGTTGGAATCAGCATGGTCCTATTGGTAGGAACCAGCAAGTGGCTGAACATGGTTCAGCTCTTGTTTAGGGTCAAAAAATTATTTGCAGCTACTCCAACCCCCACAACAGGCACAGTGGGCACTCAAACTCCAGTGACAGGCACAGTGGCTACTCAAATTCTGGCAGCAAGTGCTGTGATTAATTACCCAGGGGTTGGTAGTGCAGCTCAACCAGAGGACCAGCCCCTGTCTGTAGCAGTTGCCCCTCAAGAAGGGAAGAGAAATGCACTGGAAAGATTGCTTGTTTATTAAAGAAGAACAAAGCAAAGTCATAACAGGAGCAGAAGGAAGAGGCAGAACAAGAGTCACTTGATCCCTATCCCTGAGTGAGCTACAGGATATGTAAAAGGATTTCAGCCATCATCCAGGTGAGCACATTATCACCTGGCTGCTCTAATGCTGGGATAATGGGGCTGGTGGTGTGGAATTAGAGGGTAGGGAAGCCAAGCAGCTGTGATCATTTTCTAGAAAAGGGTGAATTGACAAGGTGATTGGAAGAGTAACAGAAGACCTCAGCCTCTGGAGGCAGCTCTTGTCAAGGAAAAATATTTCTTCAAGGAAGATGTTCTGTTTCGCTCAGGCAAGTGAACCATAATGGAGAGAGGTATCCAGTACAGGACAGGAGGAAATTAGTCATGCTTAGGGGTAGATAATTTATTGTGACCCAAACAACACACAGTCACTCACAGATCCAGCTGAAGTCTAATGTGCACAAACCATGTATCAGAAACGTGTACACCAGAGTGCACCATCGTTGTACACCATCTCACTGGCAGTGTTGTCTGGAGACGCAAAGAGGCACCAATGGTGGAGGCAGTGGCCCTCCAACTCTAGTAATACACAGAAAAATCTCTTCCTCCCTTGTCCCTGCTGTGGAGAAACTGGTTGAGAAACTCAAAGAGGAGGTGAATTCTACTCCCCACATGCATGGCTCAGAATCTCAGCTGGTAGCAGAAAGTGTTGATTGGTCAAGTGAAGATATTGAGGGTACATACCAGGGGAGACCCTGGTTTTTTCTGCAGGCCTACAGAGACAACATGAGGAAAGGGATGGAAATTCCACCTCAGCCTTACATGAATTACAAAGAAAAATAATCACAAGAGGGGGTTCTTCCAGATAAGTTGCCACTGTGGTCTGCAGTGGGCAGTTCCTCAGACAGAGTGGAAGGGCTGATCTTACTCCTGATCCTATGGAAAGGAATTCTACTCCATTTTCACAAGAAGTGAGTTGAATAAACCTGTGAGCAAGACTAGAGGGGCTGTGCCTGCAGCCATATGGAAGAGAGGGACAGCTTTGTTCACAGGACTCTGTGCATCACGTGGCCCATAACGTCAGCCCCCCAGGAGTATAAGGCTGTAGCAGATACGGGTGCACAGCGTACCCTGACGTAATCAGGCTGTGAAGGGGCAGAGCACCACCTGTGCTTCTGGAGGGGGATTCCAAGAGCTGACAGCTGGAGCTGAAATCAACCTGACTGGGAATGTGTGGCACAAGCCAATGTGTGGCAGAATCCCCCAGTGGGACTGCCCCAGAGGTTCCATTGGTGTAGACTATCTCAGGAGCAGGTACTTCAAGGACCCAGAAGAATCCTGGTGGGCTTTCAGTACAGCAGCCTTGGAGATGGACGAAATGAAGCAGCTGCCTGGTCCCACCTCTTGGAAGACCCTTCTGTTGTGGAGTTATTGAAGGCTGAATAAAGCAGGTGCTGGTCGCTATCACAGCACAGCCCTGGCGGCAAAACCGCGCCGAATCTGGGACTGTGGGAGGTGCTGATCGCTGCTCAGGGCATCCCTTGTTTTCCTTGGGGTTTATCTCTCTCTTTCTCCCCTTTTCATTGCTATTATTAACTTTATTTGAATTATTAAACTGTTCTTATCTGAATCCGTGGGGTTTATCTTTTCCCAGTCCTCCTCCCCATCCCTTCATGGCAGGGAAGGGGTGTGAGCAAGTAGCTGTGTGATATTTAGCTGCTTGTTGGGTTAAACCACAACACCTGCTTTATGATAGTAGTGCAATATTTCTGTGTATAAAGGGTTGTAAGCCTTGCTTCACTTATATAGCTTGTTACAGCACACACGTGCAGACAATAGATGGTTGTGCTTTGTATACCACCTGCCAGCACAACAACAGGATGAGGAAATACTCTAAAAATAGCAAAAAGGGCCAGCTAAGTGAAATACAAGAACGTCAAGTCTGTATTTGAATGCATTTAAATATGGAATAAAATTGAAAATACAGAGGTCTTAAAGAAGAATAATGCAATAGGGAAAATTTTTGACTTTAAAGTTTCCTAGTGCTTCTCCTAAAGCAAAGGCAAAATTTTAATTATTTCAGTGTTAAAGAATATGTGGCAGTCAGCATAGACAGTGACAGAATCATTTTGTTGGTTTTATTGACTGGTGTTGGGTAATTACATCAAATTTTATTGGTTTGTTTTTCAGTTCTGCCTTGGCTCCAAACTTGACAAGTGAAAAACTAACAAGACAGCCCAGTGATGGAAACTACTATTCAGGTAAGATATTTTGCTATAAGACTGTCAGTAAGTTGGTTTAATTAAACATTTATTTAAAGTTTTGGACTTCGTAGTTATTGTTTGGATTGTGCCCAGTGTTTTGGGAATACAGAGGGATACCAATAACATTGTCCAAGGTATCTTCTGTCATTTTGTCTTTGTACAGTTTTTATGAACACGTCTTACACAGATTGGTTTATAAATCTGCTCAGACACTTCTCCCAGGCAATCAATTGACAGTATCACAGATGGAGAAATCATGGTAAAAGAAAATTACTTTCTGCTTTTGACACAGCTGCAAGAAAGTTATTTCAGAGAGGAAATTTGAGCTGTGGCACATGGTCCTGTAATGTGGCCACAGTATAAAGATGTTAACTTGCCTGGGCATCTTTCATTGCAGGATCTCAGTGCACTTGACAATGACAGGTGGACATGATGTTTAGAGTACCTGACATAGACAAAGTTGCCCCTTTTGGGTTTGTTAGCTAATAATTTAAAGTCACATTCTTCCCACCTGAATGTGTTAGGTGGGAATCTAAAAGTAGAATGTGTTATATAGAAATACAGATAATGAAAATAGGAATTGCAGCTGTGAAACTTAATTACTTCATTGATTACAATAAAAAATTTGTCAGCTCAACTTTGGCTTTCATATTTTAGGATCAGGTTACATTGAAGATAATGAAAACCACATGAAATCAACAGATGAGAGTAAAGGTAATTCCATACTTAAACAATAGGTATTAAAAATTATTTTATAATTGAAAGTCTTGATGTTTTCTAATGGTGAGGTAGTGATGATAGGGTCATGCCTTTCTTCCCATGTCCAAAAAGACATTGATAGGACCCTTTTATCAATTGCATTATGGACTGTAATCAGCTGTGCTGGATCCCAGGCCATCTAATGATAGGTGGTATAAAAATACAACTTATACTCAAAATATTAAATTCTATATAACAAATATTCAGATTTGTTTAAAAAACAAGATTTTCTACAGATTTCTGCTTCTTTTACTTCTCTGTCCTTTCTTCAGTTCTCTGGATCTTGAAATATTTAAGAATTAAATCTAAAAATAACCTACTATGAAATCCAAATAAAGTAATTGGCCAAATCAGTTCTGCAGAATTTCAGTCTGAATGACTGTTGTGGCTCCTTCCAGCTTTCACAGAAATGTGGTAGAAAACCATCCCCACCCTAAGAAAAACAGAGTAGAGAGAAACAGCTGTTTCTTGTGTCTGTTGTACCCAGGTAGCCAGTATCTGTCAGCCAGTGATCTTAGTAAGTCAGATGTCTGATCATTGCCAGGCTTTCTGTGGGTATTGTGGCAGTGAAGCATTTTGAGGAGGAAGATAAGTTCCATTCCAAATATTTTATGGGGGCATGGAGGCAGCTTAGGAGGAAAGTGCTGAAACTGGCTAATTGACAAAGCCGAAATTTGGAGAATGAGAGGTGATGAGGGAGGCCATGAAAGACATAAAGATGGCTTGAAATGTGAGGAAAGTGCAGAATGGGAAGTGTCCTGCCATAGCAGCCACAGAAAACAGGAAGGTAATGGCAGGGAGAGAAAGGGAAGGGCAGCTGGAGCAGGAATATGGGAGAAGCTCTGGTAATTCCCTATTCTGTGTTGTCCCATTTTTGAAGGTGTTATGTTGCAACTAACAGTTTTAGGCACAATTTGCATGTCCCACAGTTTCAGAAATCTGCCTTTAGTTGGTATTCTGCCCTTCAGAGTAGGATGACCCTCAGGAATGGGCTGGCCTTACAACTTAGAGTGACTCCCACCTGCCATCAGTAGGGCCTGGTCCTGCACCTGTCAAAGTCCTTTGGGACTTGTCCATTAATTTCAGTGGCAGCAGGATCAGGCCCACAGCTCAAATGAAGCTTGCAGTCCTACAAAGAAACATCTTCTTGATATTTTTGGGGCAGGACCTGACCTTGAGAGTGCTGAGGTGGATTACACTGAAGTTGAAGTCTCCACGCTTGATCCTCACAGAGGTAATAAACTGTCCAGCCTCTATGGTTTATGTTTGGGAGCAACTCTGGGGCTTTTGTTGCTCCCTGATGCTGGCCTGGTATTGGTGCCTGGGAATGGCAGGGTTGTGCTTTGTATGCTGACAGTCTCCTGCCAGGAGTGCTCCTAAACCTGGCTGATGCTATGGCTCCTGTGCTGCTCTTCTTGCTGTTCTTCCCCTGGAATCATTCCCATTTACAGGAGGACTGTGTGGAGCAAGGCTCCCATCTGGAGGTGTGGCTCTAAGCAGAAGGCAGCCTGCTGTGAAATATCCATGTTAAAGAGACCAAATTCACAGAGAGCCACTTGAGGTTGCCACAGGGTAAGATAATGGAGAGAACAGAAACCAGTGGAATTTCCTCCTTTGTAAAGTAACTGGTTGAAGGGTCAAAACAGTAATTCACTTTTGATAGAGAAGAGAGACCAGTGTTGATTTAGTCTCTTAATCTGGAGAGGCCTGGGGACCATGCTGGATTTTGTAGTACCTTAAACAAAGAAATGAGGATATTGATGCCCAGATAACTTTGTCCTCCTCCCTGCAGTAACCAGACCCCAGAGTGTGAAGGAGAAGGAGAAATATCCGTGGAAATTTATTCACCACCCAAATGCCCACTTCAATCATTCTGTATTATCTGGAGAACTCTGATGCCATTATGGCCTTGTGTTGAAAGCTGTTAAACCTTTCAGAAATTTCTAAAAAGCTCCAAGTAGCTGAGAGTGAATAAACCCTGCAAGAGAAGTTTATGCTCTGCTCTTGCTTCTTCGCTTCAGCTGAATGAGAAGCAGACTGAGGAAGAAATGGATAAATTTCCTTCTTCCTGGTAGGAAGGACTAGTCACTTATTTAAGAGACCAAAGACATGATTGTTTAGCTGATAGCACAGATATTTGAGCAAGGGTGCTCACTCTTCAAGCTTAGCAGCCAAGCCTTCCCGGAACAGCCAGTCCTCCTCTCCTTTCTGTTTTTACTTCCTGATATCATTCATCACAGAGTCTTCCCTGTGTTTTAAGCAGGCTATTTACCCACCTCTGCTAAATTCTGCACTGAAGGACCAGAGTTGTACTCTTCTTCAGAACAGGGCTAATAATTTTTCCAACTGTTTCTGAGTGTGCACTACAGTTCTACAGTGGTAGTGTGCACACCATTGAACAATGGTCTAGAATAGTAAAATATGATAGTGTATTATTTAAATTAAAAGCCCTATTAAATTAAATATCAACATCTGTAAAAACAGCATTTTCATCCATTCTTGATATATAACACTATTAGTGTATATCACATTAAGTAATAAGATAGTATCTATACTCTGTAGACAGAACCCCATTAAACCACAGAATAATGTTTACTGTAGTGTGTAAATGAGATCAGATTATTTTAATTGAGTGCTGCCTCATGCTACAGACCTATGCATGGCACACAGAACACTGATAGGTTCTGTAAGACAGAGTTGTGCTGGAGTATACAGATATGAACAGTTCCCTGATTGATTTCCTTTGTTGCCTCAGGACACAGTGGAGTGCTTTGGTTATGGAAATGGAAACTGCACAGAAAGTATTTAATGTGTTCCTCTCTGAGAGCATCCTGAGGATGCTGCTTAAATAGAAGGAGTTCTATGAAACTAGGTTATTTCTTGAGTTCTACACTGCCTATCACAATGAAAACAGGATGAGATTTATTCTTGGGAAAAGAGAAGCAAAGCCAAGTTCCTTAATATTCCCTTGTAATAATCATGTACACCCAGAGAGAGAATTTGGCCACAGTCTGCTACTGATACTTCTGCTACGTTGGTGTTGTTGTAAGCTTTTGTTTCCAGTCAAAATATTCCTTCATGTCTGTCTGTGGTTATGATCAGCCCTTCCTAGGGAACAGAATTTTCAGATAATCATCTTGCTCCAAATCCCTTTTATGCCTCTTTTGATTCCTCCTGTTTTCTGAATGAAGAGAAAGCAAATCACATTTACCTTTTCTTTGGGCACATATTGCTCATCCAGCAGCTACACATAGTCTGATTCTGCCTTTTGAGGAACTGCAGATTTCTTTGATCTCTCACCTAACCTTTATTTAATTTATCTTTCCAATCATTTGTTCCTCCTGCCACTGTTGTCAGTGTCAATACTAATGTTCTCAGGAGTGGGAGAATCATATTTTGTGTACTGTGAAAGGCTACTGCAATAAATGCTGCAGTATCTAAGCTGTAGCAGTTGCCTTTATGTCACTTCTGGGAATTGGGATTGATTGAATGTCACTTCAAAACAAGTTGAAATTATTGTAGAAGGATGAACATCTTGTCTTTATCAGTAAAAAATTCTAACGTTTGAATACACTGTTTTACCCTGTTCTTCAAGTCATGTCTGAGCTATCTGGTCCTTTCTGGAATACTTCTTTCTGGGATTATTAAATTCAATACTTACCAAGTTTGTATGCTTGACAGAAACATAGTGCTTGTCTTTTCAAAAGCTTAGTTGAGAAAAAAGATGGGAAGGTGATTTAGACCCTTCATTGTGAATCTCAACAAAACCAAAGGCAGTGTCTAAAGTCAGATCAAGAAATATTCCTAGGTGACAGGCAGAAACTGAGGGACTGAGTAAGAATGTTTTCTTTATTTTACTTTTATATCTGGTTAGTTATCTGCAGGGTGGCAACATTATAAAATTAGTGGGAACAAAATGTCAAATCATCCAAGTAATTTCTTCTGGCACATTTTTTCAGTGCTAAAACGACTTTTGGAAGATTGACAAAGGAAATAACATGGGCAGTGGCATTTTATCACAATATAATGAAATGGGTATGATAAAAAAATAAAAAAGCAAACTAAGGAAATGCCTCAAACCAAGTCCTAGCACAGAGTCAATAGGAGTAGATTTAGGACTGGAACCTGCTAAAAAACAGTCCTAAACAAAATCCTCTTATTAAAATTCCAAGAAGATTAATTCTTACTTCATTGGAAACTGAATAGATCATTTAAGTAGTATTTGGTAAGCATTTGAAATATGCCTTGAGATCTTCAAATTATTTTGCAAAAAGTTCATGGCAAAGCTGCAAGTTTGAAAGCTGTGGTTAGACACTTGGGGAAGTGTAGCTGCTATTGTTTAAATTAGTAGAAGTTTTGCAACTCCCTTCTGATGTATTAGCTCACAGCATTTAAAGGAGGCTGAAGAGAATTAAAAAAAAAAAAATACGAAATTAACTTTGAGAAATCAGAATGTGGAGCCAGAGACACTTGGATTCTTCAGGGCAATGCAGAACAGTAACAGTCTTGACTCTGAGTCTGCAAATCATTATGTCTGAATTCTTTAAATGTTGGGGGTTTCTAATAGCTAAAGCACAGGATTCTGTATCCTGAAATGTGAATTTATTTCCTTTTTTTTTCTTTTTTCAAAGAGGAAACAACAATTACTTTTTTTTTATTTAACTAGAAAAATTTAACTTCTTAGTTTGTTTGAATGTCCACAGAAATTGGAGGTGACGCTGGTAGAATTCTGAGGTTTTCTAGGAGACTCAGTTTAACTAAAAGAAGTCAAATTAAAAAGGAAAGCAGATTTTCATCAGCATTTTTGTACAGAAGGTGACATCCTTCTCTCAAGACCTTTAAAGGCTGGGTTTGGGGAGGGGCTTGTATTTGCTTTTTCACACAGACTCCACAGGCTCATTGTTGTTTATGTAGCTGCTTCTTCTGAAAGTAAAGAAGTGTGCTCTGTTTGTTTAAAGAGCTTTTCATAAGGCAGACAAAAAACCAACCAACCAACACACAAAAAAAGAAAAAAAGAAAATAAAAAGAAATGAAATTGATTCTGTGCCAATACATTTTCCAGCTCCTGAACAGAAGGGGACTGAAACAGTTTATAGTGAAATCAGAAAAACTAATAATGGTAAGTAAGCTAGTGAAAAATTAAACACTTTAAGGAAATGTGTGTAGAGGTTAGGGATAAATTTGTGACTGAATATTTTATAAGATATTTAGTCTGAATATTTAGAAGGTAAGTGCCATAATAAACAAGAGCTGCAGGTCACATAGCATAGGAAGATACCAACGTGCAGCTACAAAATCACTGAAGCTGATAAATTGTATGACATATTCATGGTTTCTTATCAATCAGTGATGTTAATATTTGTAACATCTACTTCATCAGCCCATTTGTGCTGGATCTGCTGAACATTTGGGCCATACATCTGGATCTGAATCTAGATCCCCATTAGGGATCAGGATTCTATGTCCTGCTATCTCAAACTGCTCAAGAGAAACATTTGTCTCTTAATTGAGCATGTTTGTCACATGCTATAAAATATTCCATTTGCTTTGGGTGTAACTCCAGCAAATATCTATAAAGCCTCCAACAACAGACTCTAAAAGCCTTTAAAGCAATATGATCATTTCAGCAGCTTCTCTAACACAGACCTGTGTGTGGGCAGTAGCAGCTTCCTTGCAATTACTGTCTATAAATGTTCTGGCACTAATGAGTTCAGAGACAGCATGTTAAAAGAAGGTTATTTCATCATAGTATGTCAAAGCCTAAATCGGAAAGGATTTCCTCTCCTCTCTTTGTGTAAGGAAGTCTAGATTTGTAAATATTAGGGCTGCAAACTGTTCACATTTTGTCCCCATTCAGGCTTTATTGTGTGCCATTTTTAATTTTTGGCTGTTGTGCTTTAATTTTCTATTTTTTCTATAAGGCATTTCCCACCTCTGACACAATATTCTGTCTCTGGGGAATCATTTATGTGAGGGTCTCCACGTACTTTAGAAAACATTACTTAATTTTCCCTTGTTAGGGCTTACATGGCAATTTTTATCTCCATTTTACAGCTGAATAATCAGAGAGATTAGGTCATCCATTTAAGGCAAAGTGTTTAGAGAGTGACAGCAGTGGCAAAGGAATTTTGGAATCCTTGGTGCTGTGCCTGTGTGTTGTACTTATTTTTCACAGCCTTGTAGTGAAAATCAGAGTATCTTTCACACTTAAGAGCATGGCCAAGCACTTCATGCAGGACCACCAAGAGAAAATACCTTGTTTATTTTAGGGCTGAGCCCCAAGGCCACAAATGTTCTGAAATGTTCTCCAGTGAGTGTGAACTGGACCTATAAAAAGCTGCAGAAGCTGCTGTATAACCCTCACCTGCTCTGCCCAGAGGGTGACTATCACACCACTCACCAGCCCTGGTTTTGGCACAACAGAATGTTATGCACCAGAAGGATGTAAACTCCAGGTTGGTACAGCAGAGCTGAAACTCAAAGAGCACTTAAAATAAGGTGGGAATTGCAGTAAAATGGGATATGACTGAAAGACTGAAGTGAATTAACCAGAGGATGTGCAAACACCCCTTAATCTTGCTGTCCACCTGCTCTTTTATGTATAACATTCTACAGTTTCAGTTATTCTTGGAAACACAGTACCAGCTTATTGTTTCAATCACGTCTGTTTTTCCTGACTGATACACAGGAAAAGTGTTTCAAATAGATAAGCAGTGCATCACCCAGCGATGCAGTACTATGTTACAGTTCATGTAACACTACCTTGGATTTTTGATAGGCTGTGTGATTGTGAGGTGGCAAAGTGTAAATGAAGTGGAGGATCCCTATGAAATATTTCCTCTACTTTAATATATATTAATATATTAAATGATACCAATTGTGAAAGATGTTGAACGTGGCTAGTGGGTGCAGTTGATTTACCATTCTATTCTTTGATATTTTTGAGCAAAAGCCCAGGAGTCCAACCTACTTCAGGAAGGCAGTGATTCAGACAAACGTGTGCTTATGGAAATCACGTGAGTTTAGGATTGATGTCAGCTACACAGTTTGACAGATTTGACCCGTAAGACCTATGTAACATTTTATTATTATTTGTTGGTAGGTAACTATTTTGGTTTAATTAGAATTGAGTGCTTCATAAGCAATTTTGTCTTATTATGTGGTTGTCTGTGCATTCCAGAAATTCTGTGCACTAGAGAGGAAGCTGAAGAACAGTCAATAGTTGTTACATCTGATGCAATTCTTTGTGACTGAGCTAGAACATTTTTCCCCTTCA
Organism: Pseudopodoces humilis; assembly: GCF_049639895.1. NCBI lineage: Eukaryota > Metazoa > Chordata > Aves > Passeriformes > Paridae > Pseudopodoces > Pseudopodoces humilis. The sequence continues at coordinate 3,564,267 of NC_142220.1, forward strand.
TTTTTCTGACAACTCTCACTGCTGTCCCCAGTAAGGCAGATGCCATAGCAGTAACCAACTTCTGTATTTTGAGTTCTATAGCTGTTGCTTGTTCATACCCAAAATCTGCCCCGTTAATCCATAGTGCCAATAATGCTCTGAGCTTTCCCAAGCCCCAGGCTGTTGGCAGTATACTGAGCATCTGTCATTATTCCTTTTCTTTTTATTTTCCTGGTGCTGGTTATATTATCTCCTGCTTCTACCATTTGAGTGCCTCCACCATACTGTGGATAAGGCTCCCCATCCTCCCTGCTGTGCTGTTTTCTCATTCTGAGTGCCAGGACTCAGGAGGTGGTTTTACGTTAGAGATGGACAGAAACAAACTGTCAAATATACATTTCAAATCCCAGAAGACCTACATGTGGTTAACTACAGTTAACTCATCTGCAGTGGGAAAAGCAGGTAATTTGTGAAATTCCATTCTAGTCAGGTATGTTTTGATTGAAAGTCAAATAATGTCAGTCTCTGGTTGGTTGGATGCTGGATTTACTCTGCTGTAATGAGAGTTTAAGGAGGATTCTGCTCACTTTGTCTCTGCAAGCAAATGTGAGATAAGAAGTTGTCCTTGCATTGTTTTTGAAAGATTAGTTTAATTCAGAAACATATTTGGTGTTCAGGATAATCACCCGGGTATTGTTTTGAAGCCTTTTCTAGAGCAATGGGCTGTTACTTTAGTATTTTACATAAAATACCAAAAACTTCAAGCCTCAACTTTAAATCAGACCTTACATCCAAATGGCAGTTTGGGGAATGGTCGCAGTTAGTGCCATTCAGATCAGTAACACCTTTGTGCAAAAGTCCTTCAGGCTTACCAGGATGAAAGAATTTCCTTAAAATCCTGCTTTCTCTGGCTGCTCTGTGAAAAGGCCAAAGCATATTGTGAGTCAGGAATATCCAGCCTAGTCCCAAAGCTGCTGATTTTCCTTCAGAAAGAGGTGACTTTGGACTATACCAAAATGTAAGCAAAACAGGCAATTGTCTAAATCAAGCGACAGCCAGGAATGATAAAATGGCTGTGGCCCTGCTGCCTCCCTTGCCTGTGCTGGAGTCCAGCAGCCCAGGCTGGCAGCTTTTCCTCAGGGAGGGTCAGGATGTGTCACACACTAGTTCAGCTGCCTGGGTGGAGGCTCTTTCAGGCATGATTTATTTCCATCACACCTTTCATCTTCCCAAGAGGCAGCAGGGGAAGGAAGCCCAAGCATCTCCATGCTGGTTCTTTATCTCAGTTCCAGCCCTTCCCTCAACATTGATCGCAATTCTTGGGGTAGCACAGTCCTGTTCGTGTTGCTGAGAAGAATTAGAGCCAATTCCAGCTCACAGATTTCCTCACGTTTTTCCAGGACACTTCCTGTGGAAGATGATGTTATTGGTACATTCTTGCTCCTTCAGTGAACTCTGTCTTCACTGTGTGTCAAACCCAGAGCTCACAGAAACCAGTGATAGGCTTTGCACTGATATTGTATGCCCTGGACTGAGCTCATTTTGGCTTATTTTAAGATAACAATTCTCAATTTCTTATTAGGAAAGTGGAAATCCAGCAAATAAAATGCAGAGCCAGCCTTTATGCTGCTAAGTCTGGAAAAATGAATTGGTCACTTGGAAGCAATTGCAGCACTGAGACAGGAAATTCTAAGAGTCCTACAGCAACCAACAATGTACTATGGAAAAATAAATATATCCCAGTGGAAAGAGGCATGAGAAATCCCCATTGCATTCAGAGGTTTGGAACAAATCTATTTGAAATCAGCTCTAGCAATCAGGAAATCTGCTCAAATACTTTCCTGCTACTGAGCCTCAGGCTTAACACCTTCATCTTAGCCAGAATTTCCCACTGAATCCTTTTCCAGCACAGAAAGAACTCATAGGGTCTGGGGATTCATTTTGTTGTTCAGAACTCAGGTATTATGAGCACATGATAGTTGCAGGCAGTCCAAACCCATGCAAATAACTTGTCCTCTCTCTCCAAAAAGGATAAAACCTTTTTGGATCTTTAGGTTTCTAGACTAAGTCCTGGACCTGTGAGACGTTGATTCCGGAGCCAAATGCTTACAGTGTCTTCAGCCAAAAATCAGGCAAAGCCAGATGGTTTCAGTAAGGCACAAATATGCAGGGAGCTTCTGACCTTGCTTGAACCTCCAAAGCAGAGCTGGATTACATGCATGCCCCGTGTCAGAGCTGTTCCCAAGCTGCCTGCCAAGATCCCCTGATGGAAGCTACTGCTCCAGTAAAGGCCTTGGCAGAACGCTGTGTGTGTCTGCAGCTCAGCACCTTTGGTTCACAGTCTGACATCTTGGCTTTCACCAGGGCTGGAGGTGACTTGGAGGTGGATTGACAATTGCAGCTGTTTAGGCACATATTCTCCTCTCCATAACAAGAACATAGCAACAAGAAATGGTAGAGCAGGTGTGGGGTGACAGTGTCTTAAATTCCTGCTATATGTACTCCTTTGTAAAAATACATTCTTTGAATTTAAAATCCCTTTAACTAGAAGTACTAGCAAGAGTTTAGATCTATCAGAAGTCCATAAAACCACCTACCTTTTTTAGACTTGGGAATGTTTTAGAAATCACCAGTATCAGACCTTCAGCTCTGATTCCTTTCACAAAACATGGAGCTTCTATAGAAGCTTGACCAATTTTTCTGCGTGTCTAGAACCCAGCATTTCACAATTCCCCATTTTTGGCAGGAAGGGAAGACCTGGTGTTATGAAAAATCTCTCAGTTCTACAGTAAAACTAGTAAAAAATTAAAACCACCTCTTTTTTTCTTTTTTTTTTAAACAAATAAGAAATGAAAAGATTGTGAAAAGTTTGACATAGTAAAGAACCAGCGAGAGCACTGTGTCACTCTGCCTTTATTGGTGGCTACCTGCTGGCTGCCCTGAGTGGTACCTGGTAGAAATCACCCAGGCTTCCAGCAGCACTTCCCTGGACACAGAGTGTGACATTTCCTGGCAGAGCTGTGACACTCGGAGAGCCCCGGTGCTCTGGATGTGGGTGACAGGTAACAAGGAGGCAGGATTGCTGTCACTGTGACCTCCAAGCTTTGGGTAGCCAACATCCCGTTGTTTGAAGTCTGGAATTTATACAAAATTTCTCATTTCCTCCTTCCTGTGAGAACAATACATTGTGACAGAGACTAAACGACAGCTTGTTAATGCCTCACTTCATAAACTTTATGTATGGTTTTGTCCACTTAAAGCCAAGCTTTGATGTAGCACTGGGTCAGCAGTGGTTTTGTTCAATTCTGTTGGCTTCCAGGACACAAAAATGCTTTTGAGTGTGTTCCATGTAACTTCTTATTTTGTTTCCTAATGTCTAAGCATATGTGTATCGATCTTGCCAAACACCGAGATCAATTTTATACTGAAATTGAGTTCATGCACTGCTATAAGGTGCTGTAGTCACCTCAGTTTTTAGTCCTTGGCTTAGCCTAGAATTTCTGGGTAGAAAACTCTAAATGTACTGTGCCAGAGACCTTCACCTGTGTTCAGTTTCTTTGTTACTTCTGCTGGCTGACAAAAATCTTCTCAAAGATTTTTATTAGGGTCTAATAATGGTAGCAGTACTCTGCATAACGTCCTTCATTTAGTGATTTCAGGGAACTTTTCAACATTTACATGTGTTCTGCCTATGGAAGACCAATTTTTAAATTTGCTATTTAAAAAATATATAATTGGAAAAAACATAGATTCAGAAACTAACCTGCATTTATATAAAAAATACTGGGAAGATTAACTTAGAGGCTCAGTTCAACTCCTTTGTTTTGAACATTATATGAATTCCCTTCACACAGTCTCTCTTTGAGAAATCTGATAACACTTTCCAAGAAAATGCCCTTCAAGATTCAGCACTTACTTTTGTTATATGTGAAATATCTCAACAGAACATACAGATGAATATTTGTAACAAGACTTGAAGTCCTCTCCTAAAACTGGAGTTACTTTGAAAGTGAAAATAAATATTTATGTTTTGATATTTGAGCATATTCTGTGAAATTTCTGAATAGCTAAATCCACTTTTTTGGTAAAAAGCCTATGATCCAATCTTAAGGTCCACTGACCCTTGCTGGCCCTCAGGTTTTTCATTGGGAACAAGCATATTTTTATTAATAAAATGTCAGGTGTCTTTGCAAGATGTTATTTTTGCCCTGAAAACTGTATCTTCTACTGGATTTCTGCAATACATTATTTTCCTGGCAAGGAATTGGATTAGGAAGTAAAATGCTGATGAGAACTTGCCTCTAAAAGGAAGACTCTCTTGCCCAGTAACAGATTGTGCCCTCAGGAGAGACTTCTGCTCTAGCACATGATGAGGAAAGCTGCCAAACAGGTCCTGTTCAATGAAGGGCTTTGAAATGTCTCACCCCTGTACTTGGATTAAACTAGAACTTGGATACTCCTTAAAGCCCAGAGCTTTAACCTTAGATGTAGGTAGGAATTCTACATCATTGCAAAGTGAACAAAAAGGTTGAAGTACCTACACCTGTATTTTCTGGAACATAAAACTGGTCACTCTGCAAGGTGCCAATTCATAATTTATACATTGTATTTTATTTTGCAGATTCTATGGAAAACAGGAACTCTGTAAGTATTTTATGCAAGCAATTAAATATAGTGACATGGGTTGAGATGATTGTGCATCTGCTGAGATGATGTTCAAGTATTGATGTGGTTTATTTGTTGCTCAGGACCTTTGCAGGACAGATATGGGGCAATCCCTTTGTTTTTATTTTTATGAATCAGGCTTTCAGTCTTCTGTTTATAGAATGGTCAGTTTTAGGAGTCTTTGGCAGGGACTGGAGTTTGGTGGAGCTGGTGCACAGATCTTCCAGGAGTTTGTGTTGAGCACGTGCACAGCTTTGGGTCTGTGCCACAAACGCTGGCAGGATGGCACAAGGTGAGGCACAGGAGATTTGCACATGAAAACTGCTCTCCTGGTCAATGCATCACTGGGGACAGAGCTGCTGTTCCAGTCCTATCTGCCAGTCCCCAGGCTGTGCAGTGCCAGTAAATGTGCTTGGGATGTGCCTGTTCACACACACCCTGTGACTGGAATGCCAAGAGAGGTGAGCTCCTTCCTAAGGTGTGAGCGGCTGAACCAAGCAGGGATGGTGATCAGCCCAACTTGCAGAAGTCCCTTCTATTCACTGTCTGTGGCTGTTTCCTCCTGGGTTTGTTTTCATCCACTTGTAGAGCAGGTGGGATGATTCCAAGGGCTGGCAGTAAACTGAGACCTTGTAAGAAAGTTTGAAAGCAAATAGTTTTTATTGCAGAGTACAAAGCTGGGTCATAGCTGGGTCACAGCTATGCTGTTCTAACCAAGAAGTGGGAATAATACCATCCATATATGGAGGATCTCAGCTAAAAAATGTGAAGTTTTGTGAAGGTTCTGTAGGTGGTGAACAGCTTGATAGTGCTAAGAATCCAGTGACAAGATATGGAATTTTTTTAAATAGAAGAAATATGTTGAATGAGCTGTTACTCTGCTCTCAGGAGAGAACTCAGAACTCACATTTCAAGAGTACTTTTATGAATGTTAGGTACGCTATCAAATCCAACTCAGACTATGCAGACGGTTGTTTTTTCTGCCACCCACTCTGTGACTTTGGAGCTTGTACTTAAAAAGAAAAAAAGGAGAGACTCATAAATAAGAATCACAATAGCACAGTCTACGTCAGCTTATGGCATCCATTTGAGTTTTGAAAGGCTCCATCAGCACTCCCATCCCCATGGGATACACAGGCAGCCCATTGTATTATTTACAGACACTGGCAGTGCACTAAAGGTCACAGATTGTGTTACAATAAACAGACTCATATTAACACAGGCCAGGAGGGTTTATAGTGTCATTGTCTCTCTCTTAGTTTAAAGATTTGTTTTTATTCTTTGCTCTCAGTTTTCTAAAAATATGTTGAGCTGAACCCTCCCCTGGGTTATACCAGGCATTCCTTGGAGAGTCATGCAGAAGAAAGTTTGTCCCTGTCCAACACAAATGAAAAAATGGTCAAGCATGGCTGTGACAGACATGAGGCGTAAGCTCAGGGAGGTGGTTTTGTCTTCTTTTTTTCACAGCCTTCATAATTTCTAATGGACCTGAAGGTGGTTTTTTTCTTTTCCTATGGTCAAAAATTGAGTAAAATATCTCTCCACAGAAGTATAATAAAAAGTCAGTGAAAATAAACTGACCACCCTGTGTGAACCACTTTCATAATTAATTGGGCTATTAAAGCTTGTTTTAATAGACAAACCAGACAATCTATGAAGTAATGTCAGATTCAAGGAAGAAAAGTGTCAGCTGAGGGCAGTGTTTTCTTTTTGTTTCTTTTATTACTCTCTAGCAGTAGGAGGGTAATAAAAGTACTTATTCTGTAAAACTAATCTCATTTTCAGAAACACCCCAGAGCAAAGTCAGTTTTATAACACTTGCACATCCTCCTTGATTTTCCTAGAAATTGCCTTATTCAGTGCATGTCTGAGACATTGTCCCCTCCTTAGAAGACTGTTCATGTATTAACATGGTAACTGTTGCCTTTCTTTGGTTATTGGTACTTTAGCAAAAGAAAAAAGCCTTGTCTTCTGCTTCTTAAATTCCCACTTCCCTTCCCTATAAAGCCTGTGACAAAAAGCAGCACCATCCCTCTTTTGAACTCTCTAAATAAGTGACCTAAAATTGGACTGGACAGATGAGTTTCTTTATAGATTTTCCATTCCTTCTATTTGCTTCTCAACACTTTAAAAGCCACACAGATGAGCACAGAAGAGGCAGGGAGCTACTAAGGTGCTTTTTATCATTATTTCCTTGCAACTGTTTTTTTTTTTTTTTCAGTAGCTCATTTTCACACGTGCTTAACTGTGATGTATCTCAGAGGTTTGGTCCAAATGAGGAGGTGTTGATCCCACTCGTGAAAAGGAAAATGCTCCTTATAAAGTGATCAAGTGGCTTAAACTTCCTCTCCAGCTGTTCTCCTTCTTGATAGCGAAATTAAGCATTTGGCTCAGAGGTGAAGTTGTGTTTGATCTCCTGCTCCCTTATTTGTGAGTGGAAGGGGACCAGGAGCCTGGCTGGTCAGCTGGCATCTGAATCCCAGGGAATACCAGGTGGATCACTTAGCTGGAGTGGCCTGTCAAAAAACTTGTAGAATTTGACTCTGTTTAGGAAGTAATAGGTGTTCCAGAAGTGTGAGACAAAGGACCACTGCAGAGAGCAGTATTTTGCTAAGGGCTTTGTTTTCAGGGAGGATACACAGCCTTTTTATTTCAGTAATGGTGGTGGAGACTCATCAGATCCTGAAGTCCTTTTAACTCCCTAAATTCCAATAATGTGCATTCCATTGCTCAGACAAAGTCTGTTAACATTAAATTCTGCATTGCACTTCCAGATGTCACAGACAGAACAGAAAACTGCACTGTGGAGAAGGAAGATGTAGCAATCATTTTACTGGTTGCTACTCCTGCTTTTGTGCATTTGCCCCTACATAGTTTCTGTCAAAATAAATATAATCCAGCAGGGAAATTTAGGAACTTGGCTTCTTCTTCACTGAGAGACCATCACAAAATTGAGTTAAGGTTTCTAGTAAACACTTTGTACTGACACAGGTGCATTGAAAGTGTATTATGTGAAGAAAGATGGTGGATTAGAAAAATAATCAGTCAAACTTTGAATTACTTGAACTATATGAAGGCTCAGCTGCAGTACACTTTGTGACTGATTTGCAGTCCAGAGTACCTTGAACCTGAATGTCTTGGATTTTTAGGTCATTTAGAAAGGAACTTGAAGTTTTATGTCAGGGATTGCTTCCCTCCATCTCCTCTGTTACAGAAATTTGTATCTTAAAGGCAATCCATAGGAAGTATTTGCAAAAGAAATGAATTACTTAAAGAGGAACTGGGAGGAGGTTTCCTTCCTGAAATCAGAGCTGGCAATCTTTCTAAGTTATTTAATGGTCCCAGTTTCTGAAAACATATTGAAGGAAATATCTTGACAATGAGATAGCCACTTCGCCAAACACTAATTGGTATTGTGTCAAATTTACCTCAGCAGTACGTTCTGACTTCATATCTCCTCCTCTCCTTCTGCCTCCTAGACATGTTTGTGTATTTGTTTGTTTGGTTCTGTCCTAGAGGTTCAGGAGGACTGGCAGTACATGAAGACATTGTGTACTTTTAGCTGCCTATTTGTCCAACCATGTGCCCTCTGAGACAGAAACCTGTACAATTTACATCTCTCTGGAGGAATTTCTAGGTGTTATTCAGCTACTTTCTCCTCTTACTCAAGTGTTCCCAAAAGTATTTTCTCAGTGTTAAAGGAATTCACATTGCCAACTCCGAAGGGGACCTGTGTTTAATTGTGCACAGTAACATGGCACAATAGTTTCAGACAGGAAAGGAAGATGAAGGATGTGTCCAGTTAAAACTGGGGGGGGGGGAATTTCAGACAGTCAGGATATGGAAAACAAGGTGATACTCTGAAATAAACACTGAATTATAAACCAGGAATTCCTCTGACTCATGGGGCAAATCCTTTGGGGGTAGGTCCACAAAAGGAATTAGGCGCCTCAGTGCTGACAGACTGAACTGTTAGGTTAGAGGCCACCATGTACCCTGAGCAGAAACTTTTTGGAGGGAGACTTACTTTGGCAGCCAATGTCAGGAAAGACTTGACAGTTGTGAATCCCCAGTGGGCAGAATTATTTCTGTCATATAATGTAAAAACAATGAAGTTGGGGCTCTCTCTGTGCCCATTCCCATTGGCTGGTGTAGAGGATGGCTCTGTCTGCCCTCTGTGCTTGCCAGTGCCAGGATTCTGCCCCTGCTGGGTGCTGCAGATAACCCCTGGCACGGTTCTTGCAGGAACACAGTGTCCAGCAGCCGGATGCTGCATTGCTCCCTGTGAGATACCAGCCCTTAGGAAAAGTTTTTCTTTCTCCTTGGACTGATTATGGAGTCTGACTGTGGCAGCTGACTATCTCCTAATAAATAAGGGATCTGACTTCCAGGTGTGTTAAGTGCCAGCAGTTCCCTTAAAAATCCAACTTTTATCAGCAAGCACTCACAGATGTTGGTGATTAAGAGTTTTGGGGTCTAGCTTACAATTGTACAATTGTTACTCTAAATCTCCCACTGTCTTATTTCTTTCATTCTCTTATGAAGATAATACCAACATCTCCCCAGAGAACAGTGAGTATTTATTAGCTCACTGTGGAGGGTTCTAAAGGATTATGTTGCAGGACAGAAGGTAGAGGCACAGTTATACTCACACCTTTTTTTTTTCTCTTTTGCTCTTTTTGCTCTTTTTGCCAGCAGAGAATATATGGGCATCCTGATGCTACCTAGAAGAGTCACCTCAAAGATCATCTGGGAGAAGAAAACAAGCCAAGATAGAAGATGTTGAAGTATTTCAAAGGCTTTGCAGCAGTTATTTATGAGTTTGCCAGACTCGTCTTTTCAAAGTTTATTTCCTTAGGAGGAACAATAGAGATGTTCCCAAAGCATTTAATGGAAAAAAATTAGGAATAAAATTCTCATAGGAAAGTGGCTCTAGAAACCACTGACCCAGGTTCTCATCTGTAATTTCTCCTGCTAATGCAATTGTGCCTTTTTTGCCTCCAATTCATCATGCTCTAAGGAAACAAAGGGGGAGCTACAGCTGAGGAAGTACATTTCTACAATGCAGCAACTACTGTGATAACAGTAGGACATTGAAATAGCTAAGCTTGCTTTAAACTCACAAAGCTGGTTATCAGTGCCACCACTGTGGCAGAACAGAGCTCAGCACAGCCTGGCCAGCCAGGCATGTACCTTGACATGATCTTGCAGCTTGTGCTGAGCTCCCTGTGCTGCAGCAGCTGGACTGCTACCAGGCTTGGAGCCAGCTCAGTTATAGCTCACGGGGATGTGACACTGCAGGGAGGGCCTGAGGGAAGAGTGAGCTCCAGGCTCCCTAAAAACTTGAATAACTGTCAGAGATTCAGACTTTACCAAGTGCTTCTATCAGAGGCACAGTCTTTATTCTTAGCTAAATTGCTTGTCCCCATTAAAAGTTCTGATGCTTGTTGGTAAATTTGATGTGATGGTTCTTCAAGAAATGATTGTCCATCACAGTTATTTTGGCTGATTCTATGAAAAGTCTTCATTGAGTGGATATAACACACCCAGGTCTGTGAGTTTGTACCTGAAAATCCTGTTATGTACAATCCTTATTCCTTTGATTTTAGGAGAGATCTGAAGTTGTACTTGTGCCCAGTTTCTCCAGTATGGAATTCCATACCCATCCTTTTTCTCTATAGAATGATAAACCACTAACATGGATCTAGTTTGGACACAGATCTAATCCTGCAGCCCATGTTTATGTTGGCTGCATTAGTTTAAAAAAAGAACACAAATCAAAAGAGCAAAAATACTGTCCCCAACCCCTTAACCAGCTGTGTTTTGACATTGCAGTTGCTCTTTTTTTCTTACTTCAAATTAAATTCCTACAACATCTGAGTTACAGGTAAGAAGGTTCTCATTTTAATTACAAAATAGTGAAAAAGAGGCCATGGGTTTGTGTATATTTATATCGTTACTGCTTTAAGCGTTGCATCAAGGGTGCAAAACCAGCAAGAAACACAAAAGGGGTTTATATCCTCCATTCCAAATGTTTAAAATTTCAAGCTGAAAAAAATACTGATTAATATCTCTAATTTATTGTTCCCTGTGCAAATTTGTGCACATTGTGCAATTTATTTTTCCCTGTGTTTGTATCATGAGCCTATCACAACTGACTTCATAGCTCTCTTCTGTTGACAAATGTTCTTTCAGCATCCCATGAGTGTCCATGCAAATGCGTTAGTATAAGAAATGTGAAAAGGTATTTTAATAAAGAAAACTCTGAATTGAACTTTGGACTGGATCTTGCACATTCAATTGCAATTGAATGCCTGTGAAGTTTTTTATTCATGATGAGCCACAGATCCATCGTATGGATTGGCATTTGGAAGATGCCCTCTCTGCCACAGATTCCAGGTTCTTATATCTGGAGTCAGGAACCCATGTAACAGCAGGTAAATACACTAAATTGCTCTAAGAACTGAGTGGGGGAAGTGCTTGTATTCACACAAGTCTTTTACTAAATTACAAAGGTAAAAGTTCTTCCACAAACCCTTCCCAGTCTTTGGCAAAACTTTGGAAAACACTGGGGTTTGGAAAGCTTCAGAATATCATCTGGGCATGATGGAACATCAGTGGGAGAATTTGCTGCTTGCTTTCAGCTTGTCTCTTGCCTGGAATAATCCTAAATTATTTTGGATTTAGATATCTAATACAAGTTGTTTACCCTACTGAAACGTGTGAACTGTCCATTTCTCAGAGTGCACTGCTTTGAGCTCTTCTGTTTTGTCTTGCAGATAACAAAAGTATTTCAGAGTGTGGGACAATAATCAGCAGACATGGCCAGCAAAGAGGAGGTAAATGGGCCCATGAGCAAACAACTACACAAGGAGTCCTGATATGAGCATGTGCCAAACAAGCCTCATGATCCCATTGGAAATATTTGGGAAGTAAGTCTTGAATCTGTTACCAACCAAAGCTCAGATTGGAACTCAACACATTATTGAAACAACAACAACAAAAAAGAGATTTCTGTGTTGTCACCAAGTTGAGCTCAGCAAATAGAAAATGAGGTGTGTTGGTAAATATTTACTTTTTGAGCAGAGTAAAAGGATGGCACATGCCCAGGTCCCTTGTGCCATTCCCTGCCCGAGGAGTTCCTCCACATCCAGCTTCCACTCGGCTTGTTCGGGAGGAACCTTACCCACCCCCAGGTGTGGGTAACTTCAGAATATTTTTCCTATTGCAGAGCAGAGGCTTTAGAGGTGACACAGAAATGCCTGAATCGAGTCCTCTCCTCCGCTCCACGGTTACTTTCATTTTCCATTCGCAGCCGAGCGGCACTGCGAGTTCCCCGGTGTAACGGGAGTTCCCCGGTGTACCGGGAGTTCCCCGGTTTAACCCGAGTTCCCCAGTGTAACGCGAACCTAACGCGAGCTCCATGCGCGGCCCGCGGCGGCTCCGCGGGGCCGGGCGGGGCCGGGGCCGCCCGCGGGGTCCCGGAGCCGCGGCCGGAGCCGGGCTGACCCCTGCTGGGCTGCGGGGGCACTGCAGGGGCCCGACTCCCGTCGAACGATAAAATGGAGCCGGGGAAATTTTTTGTTGCTCCGCCCGTCTCTTCCCGGCCTCCGCCACTCCTAAAAAAGCAGTCCTAAATGCAGTGTAAACCTGCCCACCGTGGCTTCTTCCTCTCTCCTGTAGGACAGTGAATTGTTTGTGAATGCTGGGGCACTGCTTTGAGCAGTTCCTGATAAGCCTCAGTATTATTTATTTTTCTGAGGTGTTCCACCTGCTGCTTTGTGAGCTTGGTTCAAGCTCTTTGTGCTCGTCACTGAGCTGTCTTGAGCCCCAGGTTTTGGGGGCAGAGGAGATGGCACTGTCAAACTGAATACAGCCCATCTCATGCAAGGAGAGGGCTGGCACAGGGAAAAGAAACGAAGTTTGAGAAAAATAGATTTATCAAATGGAAAAAAAAACAAAACCACCAATTAAACTAGAAATCAAACTGAATGCAATAAAGTATCAATGCAGATTTAAAATGCTGGCACATTTTGTTGTTTAGAATTTCAAGGCCTTTCTGAATAGGTGAAAGCAGAATAAACATCACTTCTGCAGTTATTTGGGAGGTAATAAGCAATTAATTCTAAGGAATCACAAAAAGTGGGGCTTATTGCCTTCATGCTATGAAATGTTCCACTGTAAATCACAAGTGCTCCCATTAGAGAGTTGAGCAGTCATGAGAATGTGGCTTGCATGGGAGGTTTCAGCTAAAAGTAAGCATTTATATTTATATAGGTAATTTATTTTCTCACCAGCCACAAACATGCTGAGTGGGAAGGCTGAAAAAATTCTCACTATTGCAGGAAATAATCACTGTAGTTAAATTTTAAATGTAATAGCAAAAGAAATCAGTTTCCTCGGGGAGGGTGTCACTGCAAAGTTGGAGGACAGAACAGCAGCATGAAAGAAATGAAATGAAATGAAAGACTGAGCAGCAAAAGGGCAAGGCTGTGACTGCAAAGGCTCTCAGGCTCTGCCCCCATCAGCCTGGATCTGGTCTGTGTGTAGCTCTAGTGGTGATTGTTAGAAATGGACCTCACACTGTTTGGACCACATTCCTGTGGTTAAGAGGAATTCAGATCCAACAGGTATTGTTTGAGGAGAAATTGCACAACTAAACTGTTAGTCGTAGTAAAGAAGGATTCTGCCTCTGAAATGAATAGATTAGCAATGTATTTTTGTGAAATCCTGAAAGTGTAAGAGTGGGAGATGAAATCAGGGTCTCCTTTGGGGCAATGATAAAAAATATAACAATTTTTTCACTGAACGAAAACCAGAAATGACCAGTGTCACTCATTGTCCTCTGGTTACTGTCCTGATTTTTCTGTAGTTGTCTTTTTGTTTTAATGTTTTACTCAGGAGATAAAAGGAGATCTTGGCATGAAGGTTCATTACAGTGAAGAACGAAAATTGAAAGAAGATGAAAGGAGGGACAGAGGGGAATGAGCAGGGCTGGTAGAGAGAAATCCTCCAGACTGTGGAAGGTTTGGAAGAAACAACCCATCAGTCCAGTCACCTTAACAGCTTCACACTTCATGGTGTTGGTACTGCTCTGGGGAATGTGCTTGACAGAATCAGCACTATGGAGGTGGCTTGTCCCAAACTTTCCTGTGTTTATCATTGTCAGGTGACCACTAGGAGAAGCAGAAAATATCTATGTTAACAAAAAGCCCAGTTGCAGGTAATGGCACCACTGACCCAGGTTTCTGCTGCTTCCAGTGTGTCAGTCCTGGATGGGGATGTGGGGTCCTAAGGCACTAAGGCACCTGTGTGATGCACCAGCCTGGGAATGTGTGCTTCAAAAGAAAATATCCTATTGCACTGTTATTCAGATGGTATAATCCAAGCCCTGCTGAGTGCTTGCAGAGGAGCTGTGACTGCTGAAATCACCTGTTTCCACAAAGCACTGTCATCTTGGCTTTAAATCCTCTGCATGCCTTGTTTATTTATATTTTAACTACATGCAGAGCCAAGTCTCCACTGTGACTGACACAATTTCACTTTGCAAATCAATGAGACAGCACTACAAGGGCAGAAGAGTCTTTCCTGAGAACTTGTGTTGCTCAGAACCCTGAGTGAGTGCAGTCCTCACAGAATTAACCTGAGCCAAACTCCTGAGCTCCCTGGGGCTCTCACCACCCTCCCAGCATAGTGGGACCTTCTGGAGTGGTTCAAGCACCAACCAGCTGGGAAACTCTGCCTTGTGTGGGGAGAAGTGCTCCCAAGGCAGTGATAAAGAGGGCTGCTGGTCTGTCCCAGGAGCAGAGGAGACAGAGAAGTTGACAAAGATGGGACAAAGATGAGAGCTTTGTCTTAAGTGGGCTGAATCATGGTATTACTGGAAGGGGTGAACTTGGCATCTCTTTGATAATAGGCTGTGAAAGTGTAAGAGGAGAAAAAATTGTCAAGTCTATTAAGATGTGGTCAGGGTGTAAGTCAATTAATGAAAATTACAGCCACATAGGTTATTAAATTAACATGAGATTGTCAATAGGAAATATAGATTGCTTTTGAATAATTTTAAATTATGTAAAGCATGATAAAAATCTCACAGTCTCCCATAATGCAGAGCTTAGGTTTCATTTTATTACTGTTTTGAGTTTTTAAAATATTTTTGTTTCAACTTCATGCTGATTAAAGGAACAGGAGTTTTAAAGAGCATTCTTACTAGGAATGCTGAGAGCTGCAGTAGCTGTTAGGAGGCAGAAGCTCAGGGGTGGCTGGAGGTGAGCTGTGATTCTGCAGTGTGATCCACAGTAGAGCTGGAAACACAGAAAGCCAAGGATGTCTGAATGCAGTCCTTGCACACAAAGTGATGGATCACATTTTCTAGGCACTTCCTCAGGGCTGCAAGAACCACTCTGAATGGGCTTAGGGCACACATTGGCACTGTTGAAAAACTGGTTCCACCTGTGAATGCTGAGGCTGAAACAGCCTCCAGATAATCTGTCCACCCTGGCCGGGAGCTGGGGAACTTCAGGCAGCAGAGAGGGGAAATTTGCAGCTTCTGGAGAGAGATTCATGTTCCTCCCCGGGAGCTTGGGGACCAGTTGATCTCTGCAGAAGGATGGTATGTTCAGCATGACTGAAGGTATTAGCTGGCTCAGCCCTGGAGCCTCAGAACATTGTGTACACTGCGGAAATCCAGTTTAGTCATGGCTGGAGGGAGGTAAGGGCGGGTTAGAAACAGCCTGACACACACCTGTGCTTTGTCAAACAAGAAACCCTGAAAGTGGTGTCTTTAAGTATCATTTCCTCTTCCTTTTTTTTTTTTCTTTTTTTTTTTTTTTAATTGAAGCTGATCTTTTCCCACTGAGTTGCTTCCTTTCTGGCTGTTCCAGAATGAATCACACAGCCCTACATGTCTGTCTGTATTCCCAAGGGGACCGTGGAAAGCTAACCTGACTAATGTCCCCTGCAAGGAGAAAATGATAATTGATGCTTTTTAATTACAAGTTTCCTGCATTATGGTCTAGTTTTTCAGCTTATAATCATTAACAGTATAATAGAGACTTAAGTAAATTGTTGCCTTTTCCACTTTTGTAGCATATGTAGGTCAGATTTTCGTGTGTAAGAGTTATTATCTCTGACACACTAATGAGTGCACTGAGTGCTGACAAAGGTCACATCTGTGTTTTCTTCATTGCATACAAACATTGAGAGGGCTGTGTGCTCCTCATGGCTGTGTCTTCTAGAGTCATTTCACTGGTCCAAAATCACTGGCTGCTTTCCACAAAGCACAAATCACAACTTTACTCCTGCTTTGTACTTCTGTCAGTGAAAGATGAGGCTGAGGGCAGAGGAGTGTCAGCATCATCATGTCCCCAGAACATGTCTCCTTCATGCATCCTTGGCTTTTCAAGCTCTGTGCACTTGCAGTCAAAGGAATAAAGTTGCTGCCTTTCCATGAGGAAATGAATGGAGCTTTTATGTCCCGTCTTTGACCAAAGCACTTAAAAGGTTTTGTGCCCAGCAGATTGTTTCTAATAGCAGGGAAAATTGATCACTCAGGCACTTTGATGCAGCCCTTTTATTTACAAAGAAAGTACAAAATTCTGTTTCCTCTAAAATCAGAGGAATCAGACAATATTCTCTTTCTCTGCATGCAATTTCAATCCTTTTAGCTAGCACTTATCCAGAAGCACTTTTTTATTCTCAAGGTCGTTTTTGTAGGTTTCATCTGGTTCTGCCTGGTTTGGAGAGAAGGCTGCTCCTGTAGGAGTTGGTAGCTCCCTGTCATCCCAAGCACTGCCCTCCTCTCTGCATCTTCCAAGCCTATGTTTTGCAGCTGGCAGAAACCTTGAATGCAACAGCTTCTCCTCCAGATTTGCCCTTTTGCCTTCTTAGGGTGGCCATTCCTCTTTCAGCTGCCTGCTTGTGTATGAGAACTTGGCTGTTTCTTATGCAAAAGAAAATCAAGTGAAAGGCAACATTAAACCTGTTTGGGTCTCATAAGCTTTTGCTTGAAGTCTGTCGTCACTTGGGGTTACACACTCAGCATGTGGCATTGTGCTGATGCCAAGTAAGACCTTTGCACACTTAGTGACAAGGAGCAGGAATAAGTGATGGGATTGGGGCAAGATGAGGTTCTCACTGCCCAAGTGTTTTTACTCCATACTCCCCTTCCAACTAGAGAGAAATACCTCTTTTACCAACGAGCAGGATGCATTGCTAATGCCCATTTGGATTTCTCTGTATTCCCTGCCCTATTTATTGTATTTAACCTTGGACTTATTTGTAGAGAACTGCTCAGAGAGTCTTGTTTAACAGAGGAAGAAACCAGAAGAAAGCCTGGACATGGTGTGTTTTTTTGCAATATTGCCCTGGACTGTTTCCAGTCTGTTAATGGATGAACACTGACATCTAAACCATCCCCAGGGGAGGTTCAAGATCCATCTGACTTCAGTAAGAGGTTCCTAAATAGCTGTAACAAGCCCATACTTCAAGAGAAATAAATTTTGCTATTTTTAAAACATGCAGGTTTTGGAAGGCTTTGAATATCAAGATTAATTCTCTGTCTGAATGCAGTGGAAAGCAGCACTGACTGGTGAGTCTCACTCAAATCTGGAAGGTTTCAATATTGTCTGGCATCTGGATGTGATGTTCTAAAAGCTTAGATGTGTTTACTTCACTTTTTATTCCAGCGCAGACTCTGCATGTACATATCAGATTTCCTGGTATATCTCATCAGATTTATGTGGAAAACATATTACATTATCCATCAGCACTTGAAATCTTGACTCAAGGAATTCTTGCTGGATAGATTACTGAACAATATTTAATGGAAAGATTTAATGGAACTCTGAGAAAGCCCCAAGGTCACATGGAGCCAGATGCTGCCCTGCTCAGTGTGATGCTATGTGCAGAAAGTGGCAATACGGGATGGCTGTTGGAGCTGGACAGGAGGGTCAGGGCACCTGGGCAGGTTTGGAGACTGGATTATACATCAGGTTATGACAATTACACAGGGAATATTCTCAGTGCCTCATGAGACACCTATGTGTCTGAGTTAAAAGGCTACTCTGCTCTCCAGTCCTGTCACTGAGAGTCCTGTTTGTCCTGTCCCTTTTCATTGCCTGTAATAAATATCCTAAGGAGCACAGGTTCCTTATTTAGCCACCTGAATGATTAGCACAGTGAGACATTATTTAATATATCTCTGTGCTGAGATCTTCCTCCAAAAGTGCTAAAGGAGAATGTGAAGATCAGGACAAGAATATAGTTGTGAAGGCAGTGAGAACTTTTGGCTTTGGAGGCTGGGTCAGGATCTGTTGGAGAATTGGGCCAGGATGGAGCTGCCACTGGTGGTTGGCTGTAGGGAGAGCAGGGGAGGATTGAATCTTGACTACGGTCATTTTGTGTGACTGGACAGGCACCAAATGCTCTGTCAGAGGCAGTTCTTTAACCTGGGAAAACACCAATCCTGCATTTGCTTTCAAAGCTGCTGTTTGTTCCAGGGTGTGACTGCACCTTCATGTTCTCATTGTTTAAGCCCAGCCTCCCCAGCAAAGCTCAGCTGGAAGAAGATGTGCAGATATGGGCCACAAGGATGCTACTGCTTAGTGGAAGGTTACAAGTTACTGTCACAGACACAGCAGTTCCTCACACCTCTGTGAAGTTAATGTAAATAAAGGTTCTAGCCACATTCAGGTTTGACATTACACTGTCTAGAACCGCGCAACAGCCTAAATGCTATCAGCCTTATGAAAACAATGCGTATTGTTTACACCTTCAGAACCTGGAAACTACCCTGACCACCTCTGTTCTCCATCTCAGCTGGAGAAACCAAAGTCAGTGTTTTATCCCTCTTTTGTAACTAAGAGTTCACTTCATGCTGCCACTTCTGATTCCATTTCAGCAGGTATACATTCAGCTCAGGGTCAGGTGTTAATGCTCTCAGAACAAAGACGTCTAAGCAAGATGTGGCTATTTTTATGATAGTGATGTTTTGATCTCATGCCAGCACAATCGAGGAACAATTCCCATTAAGGCTATTGATGTAAGTCTTTCCTTGAAGGGGACACTCAGGAAACCTCATCTGAATTATATTTTAAAGTAGATTAGTTAAATTCTATTAAGACCTATGCAGATATTCATATTCAGAATTAAGTGGCATTAATATGATTTAGTGTACTTTACTTTGAAAATGAAGAAAGCTAAATCAGATGAAGACCACTTTAACTCTGAGTAACAAAACTCGTGTAACTTTCAAGTCACAGGTGTTATTCAGATTAATTTTTCTGACTTTTGCTGTGAAGACAGGGGGCAATAAAATCATCAGAGACAGCCCAACCATATGTTCATTCTCCTTCTGTCCCCAAAAAGCATTATTATGGACCTCCTGACAGTTGGTTTGGACTTGTGGATCTAAAGGCTGCTGTTCATCTCTAGTCTGTAGTCAATGCTCTTTTCCCTTAACTAACCATTAGGCACGTCACTGTAGAAACATAGCATCTGTCCAGGCAGGAGCAGGAGGGTGCTGCTGCCTGGTGTTAATGCTCCTGCGCATGTGGAAAACTTGCAGTGTATGTGTCTGATTTAAACATGTATCTTCAGCTGTCCTGTAATGTCAGAACTAAATTTACTTGTAGATTTAAAATAGGTGAATGATTTGGCAGCTGAAAGGTCAGGACACACTGTTTATTTTGTGCTTTGCTTTTCGCGGTTACCAGAAAATTGTCTGTAGCATCTGACGTTATTGTCAAGGCCTTGTGATGCAATACCTGCACAAACTGCAGCTTTAGTGCCACTGTGTCCCCCCTACCTTGCCCCAGCTTCGGATTTTGCAACAGTTGCACTCTGGAGTGCTCCAGCACTCAGCCACAATACCCTACCCCACCAAGGTCTCAGTGGAGGGAGGAGTATTGACTTCTCCACCATGTGCAGATCAGATTTCAGGCTTTTAAAGTTTTGTACATTTGCCAGGTACGCTGAAATACAGATACCAGCTTGTACAACCTTGCTGTGACCTTGGCAGCCAGCATGTGGCTATTCTGGGTGGCCTGGGGGGGTTGCCCATTCCCCACTGATGGGTGGCATTGCTGCAGGTGTGCTCTGGCCATTTCCCCAGTCTGGATTCAGAGTTAGGGAGAGACAAACCCGTGTAAGAACCATCCAGAATGTTTTGCAGGTCTGAGAGAAACCAGTGCAAATTCCCAGCACTGAAACCTCATGATCCAGGCTGCCTTGCAAAGCACCTTCCCTGGGAACAGCTCTGCCTCTGGGTGTCACCTTGGCAGCACCACCACACCTTGACAGGCTCTGCTTCTGCTCCTTGCTGGCCTTGCTTTAGCCTGTCCTGTGAATCTACCTGAGCTCCTGGTAGCCACCAGAGGCTGGAAATGTGTCTTCTCTGACATGAGAACTTGACATGAGCAGTTGCATAGAGCTGTTTCTCCAGGAATACTTGGCAGTCTAGAAGCCTTAAATAAAAATAAAATTAAAAACAAACAACAACAACAAAAAAGGTAAATAGGAAGCTCACAAGGAAAAATGAGGACTAAATTCCTGTATTTTTTTAATGTTGTTTCTCTCCACCATTCTTTTGGATATTTGGATATTTTTTTTACCATTTATTTTTGACTGCTTGCTTGTAATTGAAGAGTTATGAATGCTCTGGTCTAGCTGACAAGGGGATGATCAGTCAAAGGTTGGACTCAATAATCTTGGATGTCTTTTCCAACCTTAATGATTCTGTGATCATCCTCATCTCAGCTTTAAAAATGAAGCAGCAATAAAAAATCCCAAACCCCAGAATAACGTGCTTTAGCACAGGAAGCAACAAGAGCTCAGAATTTCTGCAGTTCCCAGGGGGATTTTAGAAACAGAGAAGAAGAGCTGGAGCCAGGTTTGGGAAGCTGGCTGGGGAGGGTATGCCCAGGCTGTGCCCCTTTGTGCCAGCAAGGAGCCAGGCCCAGGGGCTGGGATCAGTATGGGGAGAAGTGATGGGGTAGAGGACAGGATGGGCAATTTGTAAGTGGGACAATTCAGATCCAAGGACAGCAGCGAAGCCACTGGCAGAGAAAGAATTTAGGAGGTGCTGAGAACACTCTAACTGGGGTGTCTGACAAGCAAGAAACCCACAAGTGCTGTGGAAGGAATGTGGCTTTCAGGAAGCTCATACTCCCCTCCATACCCATAATCAGAGCCAGCTGAAGCACTGGGAAGCCCCAGTGTTCCCCGTCCTTGTTGGGCTCTGTGTATGCACTGGGTGGGTTGGAGCCTTGTTTGGGATTTTTCCATGCTCAGCCTCTTTCTGTTGCATTTAATGTTGCACTGGTAACAACCAAACAAACCAACAGTAAAGCTGTTCTCACACACACAGACCGGTGTTTGCCAAGATTCACACGTTCAGGCTCAGCTGCTGCCTCATTTCTCTTAAAGCTTTTCAGCATAAAATTGAAAGCAGGGCTGTCCTGCAGCTCTCGGGTCTTCCTCAGGATCTGACGGCAATGGGATTTGTGAAAACCATGTGGAACCCCAAAGCTCATGTCATGTTCTTTTCTCACAAAAGTAGAGACATTAAACTGCCCTGAGCTGTGGAATTCTTATGGGGGCATTATAGAGAAATGAACTGAGCCTCACAGTTGCTCTGGGGGAGAAATATTACCTATTATTTTACAGCCTGCTCAAGCACTGCTTTTAAAGGCATTTAAATGTCTCTCTCACATATTCCAAAAGATTTAAGTAATTATTTTCAAAAGCAGCTCCTGACTGTAGATACCTGTTTCTAGACCCTGCAGGCTGCTGTTTCTCAGAATGACTGTGTATTTATAAATGAGATACTGAAATATTAAAAATAAATAAACATTACTTTATTCTCTTGTCTTTTTGTAGGATATGTGGAAGATAAATAATCCAACAAAAGAATTTACTCTTACAGCACTGAGTGATTCAAATATTCTGAGATTTTTACTTTCCCCCCCTCTTCCACCTGGCTGAGACTTGCCTTTAGAAGAGGAGTCCCATGAAGCCCAGAGTGTGGTACCCTGGTCAGACACAGCTTGTGCCCAGTTTTTCCCAGTGGCTGCCTCCAGCCTTTGCTCAGCACGTACCATGCTATAGAAGAAGCCTCTGCTGAGGACCTAACTCCAGGTGCACAAATATTTATCTTGAGGTCAGGAGTTTTAGTCCATGTGATGCCTAAGTTACATGCAGAGAGAGGGCAGAAAAAACTTAAGTGACTCCAGTGAGTTGATTGTAGTTTAATACAGCCAAAATCAACCCGTCAGCCACAGTTTCAGCCATAGGCTCTATTCCTGCAGGGAAAACCTGTTGTTAAGGAAACAACCACTATCTTATCTCCAGACTCTGGAAACATTAACATTGGCTTTGTATAAGGATTCAAAGGTCTTCCTATATACAATGACAGCCATGAACAGAAGTTCTAGATTAATACATTTGTATCTGTTTTTCAAACAGAATATTGTCTTTTTCATTAAAAAAAATTAAGACTTAATTGAAGTGATGCAGTGATGCTCACACAATGCAGTCTTGCTGGGTTCCTTCAGTTCCTTCAGCTGTGAGCCTTAAGGCTGCTGAGTTTAGTGCTTGGACATCCAACAGCTCTGACCATCCATTTGGTGAGCTCAGGTCATTCCTCACTGAAGCAGATTTTGGCAGGTGCTGGCTGCTCTCAGTAATTCTGGTTTTCCTTTACATGCAGGAATCCTGCTTTTAAAAACAGAACTCAAAGATGCCTGTGAATAAATCACTTCCACAAGCACTGAACTGTTGCTGCCATTTAATGACAGAAGCAGTCTGAGTGCTACTTGCACCTACTTCTGACCTAGACTGCAACCCCTACTACATATCATATGTATAATGCCTGGTGCAACAGCACCCCAGATCTTGGCACAGCTACAGCTGCAGATTACATAGGAAACTGTTAGAAAATTAATAATTTATACTCAGCTCTTTGCATTGGCTGGTTTGGAGTAATTTGAATTCTGCTCACATACCCCACTAAATGTTGGTTAGTAAATAATTTTGTCCCATCACTTCATAAAGTATCATAAATTTAAAGGCTGGTATGAAATAAAGAGTCTGAAAGATCTTGCAGGATTCTTTATGTCTTAATTCAAACTGAAATTATTAAAGAGAAAATCATTGGCACAGCCAAATTAACCCAAGGGTTGACTAAAGAAACCTGGGCAGCCAAGGCCAGCATCAGTCTGACACGGTGTAATGCTGTAATGTCATCATTAACTGCCTTCAGAAGCAAGAGCAATTAAGGAAAGGGTAAAAGCAGTAGAAAGGCTGGAATTTATTGCATTAAGACCATTATTGAGAAAACAACCTTTTGACACTGAGAATTAATCTTTTTTTCTATGTGTGCTGCAAACTGGTAAATATGAAGGGTAAATAAAATGACCTCTGCCAGGGCACATTTCCTGGGATAAGTGCCTGCTCGGTTAGGGAGCCGATAATTTTTGGCCATTTCCGAAATATTTAGATGCCAAGCAGCTTCTCTCTTCGTGCCTTACACGCTTCCTGCCGCAGCCGCTCCCTCAGCGATGTCAGCGGCGAACCCTGCACTGAGCCTGTGCCACAAACCCGCACCGAGCGCCGCGTTCCTGGAACCAGCGGATTATCGGGGCGGCCCGCACGGGCTGCGGGAGGCTCGACACGCCCGGGAGCGGCTGGAACCGGGAGCGGCTTCTCGAGGGCCCGAGCGGCTCCCCGCTCCCGAGGCCGTTCCTAGCGTCACCACCACCAGCCGCTGGAACACCGGCTGCGCCCGAGGGACGGAGAGGACCGCTCCTGCTGCCGGGGGTCCCCCACTCCCCGTCCCTCTCCCCGTCCCCGCCCGCCCCGCTCCGTCCCGCCCCGTTCCGCCCCTCGGGCCGGCGCTGCGGCGGCTCGGGCAGGCCCGTCCCCCCGCGGGGCCCGGATTGGCGGCGCCGCCGCCTCCCCGCCGCTGCCGCCGCCCGGCGCGGGCAGGAGCGGGCCAGTGCCATGAGCCGCGGCTGAGGTGAGGGGTTGGGGCAGCGCCGAGAGCTGAGGGGGCCGGGCAGTGCCCAGAGCCGCGGCGGAGGTGAGGGGGCCGTGCAGTGCCGTGAGGGCGGCCGGCGGCAGCAGCGCCCGCCGGTCCCCGCGGGCTGCGGGCAGGGAGGAACGCAGGGGCCGAGGGCGGCGGTCGGGCCGGGCCGCGGGCGGCTCCCGGGGCCGGGCAGGGCGGATGGCGGTCGGGGGGGGAACCGGGAGTCCGCGGGGAGCGGGGCCGGGCCGGGCCGGTGCGGGGCTGTGCGGGATGGAGCCGCGTCCCCTCAGCGCGGGAGCGGGGTTTGCCGAGCCGGGGGTGCAGCTGGGCAGGAGCTGCCGGAGTACGAGCGACACCCTAAAAACAGGCGGTACAGGAGGCGGCAGCGGTCGCTTCTGCTGGAACCGGGGGAGAATATTTCAGTTGGCTTTTACCACCAAAGGCGAGAGGTTTCCTGTCTACTAAAATTGTTTCCTTTCTCTTGCCCTAGCTGTCGGCTCCTTGGTTTCTGCTTCTCTTTTAATTTTCAGTGTCATCTGTGTTATCTTCATTGCAGTTCAGGGCTAAACCCGCGTACTCTGTCTCCAGCGTGTGCTAAAGTTCCTTGTAAATGTTTGTGCTCAACTTCTTGGTGATTTGTATCTGTCAGCAATTGTCTTGAAGAACTCCTGACCATAATTTTGGGAAATGAAGTACACAGCAGAGGCTAATTTAAACTTTTGTATGCAGCTTAAGTATCATAACCATAAGATAAATTAGCTTAAGTCTTCAGTGCTGTAAGATTATCTTCTGTTAAGATGCTTTGTCATACTCCTCTTTCAAGATGATATTGCCTGTGTAACTCAGGAAAAATGAGGCATGTTCACGATTTCAGGGATGTATATTTTTACCAGAAGATGTTGTCTTTTTAGTGATAAAATAATATTCCTAAATTGAATAAAATTCAGTCAGTGTGACTACCCTCTTGATTTTCTTGGAACAGAAAATGTGCTAAATGAGAGGTAAAAGCACTTTACCTTAAGTGTAAAAAGGTAAGCTAGTGATTTGGGATGTTAAAATTGACTTTTAAAGACACTGACATCATGCTGTCTTATGATTTATGGGAGGTTACTCTTATGTCTGACTTCAGAGCTGATCCAACAAGGTGCTGTGTTGTGGGTGGCATATTAATTATGCTCCAGGTAGGTGCTGAGGCTTGAGGTAGTGTTTCTAATGCAGTGCAGGGTGCTTTCTCCCTTGAGTAAAAGATGAAGAAGTTGATTCTGTGCTCAGAGATGTCTTACACTGGAGCTTGCTGGGGTATGGTATCGCCTGGGAGTTGTACTGGCAAGCTGAACGCTTCGCTTGTGAACAACATTTCTGGTCCATGCTAAGAACTTATAGAAATGATCTATTTCAGAAGAAAAAAATAATCATTGAAAAAATCCAAAGTTAAAACTTGAAGAATGACACGACCCAATAGTATGTCTTAATTGTATACTTCTTTTTGTGTGATAACTCTTAGGACTTCCAGCTTTTAATACCAAATGCTTAGTTGTTTCCAGCTAAAGAAACAGCTAAACTGTTTCTCAAAGAGAATGTGGAGCAGGAAGCATGGACATAATGTGTAATGCCAGTAACTTCTCTGTTGTGGTAGGTGTGTAAACAAAGTAATGGAAGATACGGAAAGTTACTTAGCAAATAAAAGGCTAATATAAATGAAATACATTTAAAATCATGTAGCTAGAAGACTGAGGATGCATTGTTGCATTCAAACAGCTTTTTAGTTGATCGATCTGGGGCCTGTGCTGCTCTACCCCTACCTTCTGTGCCAACTCAACCAATTCCACATGATGAAATCAGAAGGTTTCTCGTGTAGCACGTCTGAAAGGCCGCAGTTACATTGTGTGGCTGAAGGTGACCAGTCACAGACATGGCAGTGGGCATAGGTAAGGACATACTCCCCTGTCCTGCTCTTAAGGACGGAGCTCTAGCCAGTTTCTACCAGTGAGATGAATAAATTGTGCAGAGTGTAACTGACACCTGCCCGGGAGCGGAAGAAAAGTAAAGGCTGTTTTTCAGGATAAACTTAAGTTTCAAAAGAATGGAGGGGAGGGTAAGTAAATTCTGGTTTTAAATACAGTCTTGGAGCTTGGAAAAGTCCCTCAAATCTCTGAATTTTTATTCTTTTTCTTTAGTAGGCTAGAAATTGTGGTATCAGGTGTCCACAGTAGTAATGCTAATTCACTGTGCCCTAAAACGTTTATCGTTTTACGATAAACGTTTAATGCTAAACGTTTATGTGCCCTTTATGACTAAAGGCCTCATGTTCTAGAAACCCTTACTGCCCTAAATGAAACAATCAGATGACAATGTATGCTAGAAAATGAGAGCACAATGTAGACTTAGAGATTAGAGAAATAAAGATAAGAATTAATACTTTGAGCTGTCATGAGTGTGTACTTTGTATTAGAGGAGATGTATTCAGAGTAGAAACCAACTCTGGAAGTGCACAAGGGTGCTACATGTGCCTGATAAAGGGCCTGAACATTTTTAAGTAATGCAAAGTGGACACTTGAAAGGATGTGTTGTGCTTTCAAGGCAGAGAAGGATAGAACATTGAGCTACTGAGAGAACAATATGTCAGAACTGTTGATACTGAAAAATTAAGTGTACCACTCCTTATTGTAGAGGATTATACTAAATGGTTCAGATTCACAAAGTAAGGGGTTTGGTTTGGGGGGGTTTGTACTGCAAGTGGTTGAATTAATCATCTTTTCTGGACAAAAATCCCAATTATTGTGTGCAAAAAAAAATACGATCAGTTGTTCTTGACAGAATTGTGAGTTATCTCTGCTTGGAGGTTGGCTTCTATAAAGCTTCTATTAACGTGACAAGCACAGAAGTTTGAAGGTGGAAAGTTAATAATAATTGATCAAAATCCCATTTCCAGCTTAAGACAAGACTTGAAAGTTGTGCATTGGCTAGGAGGGTTTATCCTCACCCAGCAGCCTCCTCCCCTGCTCCCTCAGAGCATTGTGAGGGATGAGCTTTGACCTCCTGCAGGGTTAGAACTGAAGTAGTGTCCTCTTCAGAAGAGCTGTAAGTGAATGGATTTCCTTGGATTTGGGCCAAGCTTTTGTGAACCACAGGTCCTAAAGTATTTACATACTTGACAAATGGAAATTTAAGTCTTTTAAGGTGATTTTTACGTTCTTTCACACAAATCCTTATTGGAGTTTTGCACTGGACACTGTCGTGTGCTAACTTGGTTTCATGAGTTTGAGCCTGTACAGAGCAAAATCTCCTCTCCTTGGTCAGCACAGTAACAATACAACCAGTGTAGTGCAGGACTCCCAGTCAGACCAGTTTGGTAATGCAGAATCTGCCTTTCATCCTTTCCTTTAATGGACTCCTTGATGACCATTATCTCTGAAAAATAAAACCCAAGTGTCTTAAGTTGAAATTGCTCAATTAAAGTATCTGAGAGGCATTGTTTGAAGACTTCCTGTGTTAGCCAAGGTCAGTCTTGCTTCTGTTGGAAATGGTGAGACAAAGGAAGCAAGTGGAGCAAGTTTTGATGGTAGAATAGGTTAGAATGACTGAGGTGTCTGCAGTGTGCAGTAATCCCTGTAAGATTGGCTGGGGTTTTTTCTTCCTGCTTCACCCTCTGGGAGGAGAGGAGTTCCAAGGCGTTGTGTTATTTACCAGTCATATTTATTCTCTGGGTACTGTTGTCTCTGTTGAAGCCAATTGTTAGTGTCTTTGGAGAGACATGCGAATATAATGATGAAAAAAAGAGTTTATTCTCTGGTCTTGCCCTTCTGCTCCTCAGAACTCCTATTTCTGTGTTCGGTATCTTTCCTATCTGTTTTAACTCTCTCCTCTCCTGACAGTAAGATGTCTTACTCTGCTATGCAGAATCTAAATTAATACCTAATGCAGTTTGGGTTCTAAAAGGGAAGAAGACTGATGGACAATGGATAGCAGAATATCAATAAACATGGTAAACAGTGGTATTTTCCCATAAAGGCCAAGAGGGCAGTGGAAATGAATCGTTTTGTGAACCAGGTTTTAATATTCATTACCCAGTGTCGGTGGTTTATAAAGTGTTGTGCTCTCTGACCCTGCTGGTGTTGGATGACAGGAATATTGCAGGAGAATGTTCCTTAGTGCTGTGACTGTATTGCATGACCTGCAGGATTGTTATCCTGGAGCTGTGAGAAGGTGGGATGGTGAAGCTTAGAAGAGAATCTCTTTTAAGAGAATTAAAATGTTTATTCAGGCACTGGAGAGCTCTTTTAAGGGATCTGTTTGAGCCAAAAAATCACTATATTGGGTTTTAATAGTGGAGATAGAAGACAGAGCCGCAAAACTTTAGATCTTACTCTGGATTTCATGTGTTTTGTTTAAATTACACTTCAGTTGTAAAATAGGACTGCAAAATTATAAACACAAAGCTGCGGACTCCTTTGATACTGGGAATTTCAAAGCAGATGGCAGAGGAGTGAAATGTGACCTGTCATGAGCTGCAGTGAAGTTCTGATCTGAAATTAAATAGAGAGAACTAAAAACCATTCTATTTGACTGAGAAAAGAAAAACATTTGTTTTTATGAACCCAGACAGGCTTGAAGAATGAGGGTTCTGTGCGAGGAAGGAGCTGGTGGTGCTCAGACGCCTGTGTTCTGGGAGCTTGGGTAGGAAATGTTGCCTAACATGTGACATGGAGAGACAGTGGAAGTTCTCTGAGTTGTGTTTGCTGTCTCCTGCCTGCGAGCTGCAGCATGTTCTGCTTCCTTGTTTTCTGAAACTCCAAGTATCCAGAGCCTGCCTGTGCTGGGCTCTGCCAGGGAGGGATCCATCTCAGACTCCTCTGGCTGAGCCTGGGAGTGATGCCTTTGGAAAGGCAGAGCATAGCAGAGCATTCCCTAAGCCCTGTGTGCTGTCACCTCCCACTTCTAGTTCCCGTCTCCCTGCCCCACTGTGGCCAGGGCAAGGTGAAGGTTTCTCTCTGTATTACTATAGGCATTACTATTCTGCTTGCTTAATATGTACCCGTCATCCCTGTTGCCTGGAGGGGCTTTGCTTTTTTTCTTAGTACTCTTGTGTAATGCTTGGGGTTGGTCACATAAATAAATGTACTTTGGTGGGAAATGAAAGTGATCTGTACAACTCTTGTCTTGTTTGGAACTGCTGTGACGTTTGATAAGGCTTATCTTTGTAGGACCTCCTCAGTAGCATTTCTTTTTGTCTAATCACTTCCACACTTCTTCCTTTTCAGCTTGACTTGACGTATTAAACAAAGGAATTGGGAGAAGTGGAAAGAACTAAGGGGGAGATAATCCTGAACGTCTGTCAGCTTAGAAGTGTGCTGGTTAATAAATGCTCTGCCAGGTTTTGAGTAAACCTTCTGAGCAAATGCGTGACAACTTTACAAAAGTATTTTTGTAGAAAAGAAAAAAAGTGTTACTCTTCTATTTATGTTATTTTTAGTGAGTAGTAAGAGAGATAGATGGAGAACGGACCAACTGTGCATACAAACTTTCTCCGATTTTGTAATTCCATTTATTCCCTTGTATCATTCCCTTTATGACAACAGGCCGAGTGTTCCCAGAAGCCTTAACACTGCTGCGAGATTTCAGGCAAGCTGAAAGCAGTGCCTGACAGTTTCAGAAAACTCTGAGTGTCTGAAAAGATTAAGAGGTGTGTTTTATTTAATAGTGTAAATATTTAGTTGTGTGGCTCTCAATTTCTTTTGTCATGCAGCTTTGAGATGTGGATTGGCAATGGTTTTTAAGTATTAAACAGATTTTATGAACCTTTGCTTTTCTGATGAGTTGGGCCAACTTTCCAGTTTTACTTTTAAATCCTATCTAGGTAGCTGTCCTTTCTGCCAGGTTAAAACTTTACAATTGAAGTGATAAAAATGAGCAAGTCGTGGTGCTGCCCCATGAGTGGTTTTGCTTTCTCAGGATATATTTTTTAAATCTTTTTCCATCCAGCTGCCCTAAGCACTGCATTTACCAATGAAAATACCATGGGCTGACTGTTTTGCCAACTTCTTTGTAGACACAAATGAGCGAGGTGTGAACAGTGACTTTTCGAGCCTCCTCCTTCAGTAACCTCAGCCAAATCAATGCTGGTTTGTGTGGTCTGTTCAGATGTCAAGCTGCTGAAGAAGGGATTGTCTGTTGGCATAACACTTGTGATCCTTCATGGAGCTGGGAAGACTTTGGAGGGGGTGTGGAGGCTGGTCCTCATTTTAACAGAGAGGAGCTTGTCTCGCAAGGTGGTGATGAATGCAGGTGAGAGATTTACATCCCATGTGTGTGTTTCTACTTGCATGTTCAGTTGAGTTTCCCCAAAAGGATGACCAATGTTGTCTCTAAAGCCTTCGTTGTACACAGCATGAGAGAGGCAGCGCTGTAGGGATGGCAGCAGCTTTTCCACCTTATCCTGGAAGACAACCTGAGCTGCCACTTCTGCTTGGCTTGTCTGCCCTGACCTCTCTGAGCAATTAAAAGCGTTGTTTACATACCCACACCCTGACGAGGTGTGTGTAGTACATACCCACAAACCTACTCACAGTGCTTGTAATTCAGAGCTTGACTCTCTTTGATAAACAAATGCCTGGTGGGTGAATTAAGCATGGATATAGGAACATTGCCCTGTGCCTGAAATTAGACTTGCCTGCATAATTCTGTAATTGGACAAGGCAGGATATGGCTGAAAGACACTTATTTCCCTTTGCCCTTTTGAATCCATCTGGTGGCTTTTGCTGTTCTTTTATCTCCCAGCAAATCAAGACCTTAAAATTGATGACCTAAAATTAATTTCCTTGAAGCTGTTTTAATGACACTTCTTTTTCCGAGCATGTGTGTGAACAAAATGTAATCCACATAGAGGGGAGTGCATTCACCCATAACTGTTTCTTAACTGGTTGAGACTATAGAAATTATTTCTGAGTGAAGTAGTAGAAACTTTTATGGTGTTGAAGGCATTTCCTGGACAAACATTACACTGATGATACCTGTTTATTGAATAGAAAATATAGGATAAGAAAGGGAAGATTTTAGCTCTTTTTTACAAGGAGGTAACTGCAAAGGAGAATGATAATAGAGAGTTTGCATTAATACAGCTTGAATGTAAAGTAAAACTGGAGTTCTTAAAAATTCATTAAAATGTTTTTAAGCTGTTCATATTGCACTGTGAATTCAGCAGGTAACTGGTGAATTTTGGTGTGTATTGCTACAAGACACCCACCTGCCGACCTTTTTACTTTTCAGCCTGTGGGGTTGTCAGATGATATTTCTGGAGACAAGTACGTTGATTAATATCCTCAGAAGTGAGATCTGTGTATGTGTGCTTAACAGCCTGCTATGTAGCTGGTCAAAATTTAGTATGTGCCTCTGAAATAGAGTTCTGGAGGAGTGATTTCATTTACTGAAGTCCCACTGTTCTGTTCTACCTGAGGTCTGCCTTCCACTAAGTTAAGGACCTGTGTCAGTGTGCTGTGACTGAATTATACCATAGAGGAGCAAAGGTTGGGGGAAAATGAGTAATGGGTGAGAACACTTCTCAAGGAGTGCTGAAAAGTTAAAAAAAACTTTAATGAATTTAAACCTTTTAAGGAAATTTTTATTTTTCCTTAATTTCACACTGATGGTCTGATTCACACAGGGGAAGACCATGTTGGGGTAGATCCATGCTGCTGAAAAAAAGGAAAAGGAGAGGAGAGCTCTGTTTAGCTCTGTTTAGCTCTGTTTATGTTCTTCCCAATCTTGTTTGCTTTTTTTTTTTTTTTTTTTTTTGAATATTCACATGACGAATTATCCTTCCAGGCCTGTTATCGGTACCACATTTTGAGAGAGAAAAACAGAGTAGGAAGGATCCCCACATGTGCAAGGACCTTACTTTACCCTCTCAGTGTAATGACTTACTTTCTCCTTATGATCAATATGGTGTCTTTACTTTCCTGTGAAATGATCATTTTAATTCAGAATGCCAGCAAAGTTGGGTTGTTTTTCTTTCATGTATCTACCTCCCATGGTTTCTTAGCAATTAAGCATAAAAAAATATGTTGTGGGAGGTGCTCATAATTTTCCGACTCAGTTGGTTTCAATGGGAGTCAGGCCTGTAAAGCAGCTGTTAGGGTCAAGCAATCTGTAATTGACCTGTCAGATGTTGCAATTAAAGTGTATTGCAGCTGTTAGAAATAGGAGTTACTTCCATTGCTCCTGAAAAAAACTGAAAAGCAACCCAAAACCAAACCACCAGAAAGCTTTAATATATTTCAGTGATTCATTAAGTACTGCTGTCTTCTGTGTATAATGCAAGAAACAGAGGGGATGCAGATGCAGCTGCTGCCTTTGATTTCAGTGCTGTTTGTGGCAAGGCCTCTTTCATGTTCTGAATAACAAAGTCCAGAGAAAATTCTTGCCAGTGTCTGTCACCTAATAAGTTTACACCTTGAAATGCTTAGAGTTATAAATGGTATGGGAAAAATAAGAAAATGTATTTACATGAAAACACATATGGGAATGCCTTTGCCTCATACTGTTTTTTGCCTTAATGCGTTTGGGGATTTTGTGAAATACTAGAAGGTACCGTAATAGAATAACTAGGAATTGTATAGTTGCTTCAGCCCTGTGAATGTGAGTGGTTTTGTGTGTTTGTCTCATAGAGCAGTATTTTTAATCATAAAATGCTTAAGTCACTCTTTAATTCAAAATTAGTCACTGGGAGATGATACTGAAATGTATATAACAGTTGCAAGGCTGTAAAAGCTTTTTACAAGCCACAAAAACTCTGCAGAGCCCTTATGTCATGACAGTCAGTTGGGAAGCTGGGGAGGTCTGGGTTGTCTGTCCTAACGTTTCCATTGAGCCGCATGTAATATCTTTGCTCATAGAGGATTGGCAGTGTTTTTGTGTTTGCTTGGGCTTTTGGCTTTTTTTAAGAAGCAAAATGCTTTGTCCTTAGCATGGTAAAAATTCAGGTTGTTTGGGGCCATCTGGGTTCCATTTCAGTGTCTTGGATGTTGTCCTGTGCTTGTCACTCTGTGTCCTCCAGCTGGAAAGCCACAGCGCTGCTTAACTTTAGCATTTTAGTTTCTAGGTATCTGAGTTAAACATAAATCCGAATGAGTGTTGCCTTAAGCAGAGAAAGAAATGTCTGGTACTCACCAATTCCAAATCTGACATTTTATTTTCTGGCTATTCTTAGGACTAGGATTCTTTAGGGTTTGTTTTGTTAACCTTCTGTAGATCTTTCTATGAATTAGAAGTTGAAGTATTTTAAGCACAGAAGCTGTCATCAGTAGTTTATGATCTCTGCACAGTTCTTGCTAAAATATGTGTGATTCTAGAGCTGCATTAATGTGGTTCTCAGTCTTTGCTGTTGCTGCTTTAAGGTGTTGGAGACTCTTTATGATCTTACTTGTTTCATAATCTGTGTGAACACTGCTCTTCAATCAAGTAAGTTAAAGCAAAATTTTTCTCACCCTCCTAATTATACTGAAACTAAAAATAACATGATTACCTGCACAGGGCTTTCAGAGAAGTCTGGAATTCTAGTCCATTTTCTTCCAAAATTAGATCACCAAGAGCTTTTCTGTTCATGTGGTGCTGATTTATGTTTCTTTTGCAGTTTCCAGGTAGCAGGAAATGCTAGTAATACCTTTCTCCATTTATTTTTTCATGGAATCCAGTGAGAGAGACCACTCATTGCACGGCTTGGAGTGATTGGCAGGACTGCCTCTTGTAGGTGCTGGGAACAATTACTTTGAAGAAACTTTGCAGAAAAGTTTGACTTTTGAGTTGAATTACCTTTTTTCCCACCACTTCCCAAACTTGATGGCAGCTCTGAAAAGACTTGCATGTTTTGAAGTCCTGTTTACTGGCCTTTCCCTAACCTTTTCTGTCCTTTGGACCTTCTGGGGATTATGCTTGCAGAAGCTTCTAAGAAGTCCTAATCTGTCATAAATGCATTTTCTGCATTTATCAAAGACGCTTTTCCTTGGGTAGATGAGATGCAAGAAGGTGAACAACTGTAATCAATGTGCCCTTAATAGTAGTTCCCTATGTTAATATTTTCAGCTTTATCTTCAGGTGCCTTAAGATAATTAATTTTGATGTGTTAAGTACAACTGCTGTTCTAGTTAGGTTTGAATACTTTATTTGTATTAAATGTAAATGTAGCCCTCCTCCTTCCCAAGACAATTTAAGCTTTCTGAAAATAGCCTTGCTTTGATTAGTTGTTCTTGTTTTGGTTTGTGCCAGCTGCCTGGTCTGTAGATATTTGCCTGTTTTTTTCTAATTGTTTATTTTATTTGAAGAGTTATTACCTTGCTTCTTAGGGACGTGCTAGGTCCAAAACCAAATATATCTAAGTATTAAATGCTTTAGTCCTATTTAATAACATCAGAGAATATCCCCTTCTGTAATTTTGAAAACATCTCTGAGACCTAAAGAAGCTATGATTGTGTGTACTGCGTTTTGTCCTGTCAGGTTAAAAAGCCATAAAGCACCTTGAATACTAATCCTCTGCAGAACATGAAATTAAAATGAAGGTTGTTCATAAGAAATATGAAATTTGATCAATCATTAAAAATCCCCTGAAAAAAAGATGTCTAAAAAAAGATGTCTTTAGATACCTATGGGTAAATCTGTAGCTTCCATTCCTTTTTTGATAATATCTCATAACTACAATTTACATGGGGACCTAGAGTTTGACTTACTAATTAATTGGTGCTGCTCCTCTGTGTATCTGAGCTTGGCCTCATGTGGACAAGCCTGTTTATTTTTAAAACCTTTTCATATGAAGGTGTGTGATGGTTGTTTTACCTTTGCAGGTACTGTGACTATTGATGGAATTTTTTTTGTTAGGGAAATGAATGTAAATATAAGAAGTCCTTGAATGCTCACTTGCTACCTGTAGGCAGTTCTATGTATTTATGTGCATTTGCACTGGGAAAAAAGAGCCTGCAAGACAATTCTGATAAGCCCTTTGTAATTTAGGATTCAGGGCACCTTATTTTACTTAATTTTGGAAACATGCTTTTCTTTAAGTCACTTGGTCAAAATTTCCCCTAGAGATTTCATAGTGACCTTTAATTTAATTGGAGATGTGGGCAGAGTTTTCATCTGTGGACTAATCCACGGAGGTTTTAGATAATCTTTTATCAGATTAATGAGGAGGCGATTTTTTTTCCACTGAGATAAGAGATGGAGTTACAATTCTGCAAAGTTTTACCTCACCATTTACCCTTTCCAAAGGATGTAATTTTTTATGTGTAAGCTTTTTGATACATTATTATTACAGAAATCCAACGTTCTGCTCTGTTGAGATGCAGAACTTGTGCAGCACCATAAGATTCTGATGTAGACTCCTCTTTTTTAGAAGAGAGCAAATGCAGCAGTTACACATTTATTGCTCAGAATTGTAAGACCATTGTTGGGGTTTTTTTGCTCTCCTTTGACTTGCCAGGGTGACTCTGAATAGCATACAGCAGTTTGAGAAAAGTGTGAAAAGTTGGCTTCAGGCTGGCTCTGATTTTGCCCTTGTTTTAATGTGTCTGTTTCTGAATCCCTTGCTGCAGAAATTGCAGATCTAGGTCTGTAAACTTTTCTTTTTCTGGGGCATTTCTCTTCTCACTTGTGGCCAAAATAGTTTTTAAGGTAATTTTGGTGCCAGCAACTAGCTACCTGGAAAAAATACATATTTTAACATAATTTTAAAGACAGCAATGTATCTTATAGGAAATGACTAGAACCCCAAAATCTGTGATGGAGGGTGAGAGGGGGGGATATGGTGGTGATTTGTTACTATTTTATTTTGTTCTGGGAATTAATGAAAGGTCCCTTTGAACTGTTTAATGTGGAGTGTTTTGAAAAGAAAAGGTGCTACGTGTTGCTTGGAATTACAAATGATAAACAATAGTATAGTTCATAGGAGGAGAACACGTGAATGGAGAAAGTATTATGTATGTACTAGAATTTTTATTAAATCTTATTGTGCCAACTGGGAGTAAATGTTCTTTAATATAATTACACTCTGGTGCAGTTTGAATCTATTCCAAAGAGCAGGGCTTTGCCTAAAAATTTTTTATTTCTTCTGTTAGGGAAAATGTTGGATGCCTTAAAAATACTGTTTCGCTTCAGCCTTCAGAAAATCATTAAGTAAGAAGAAATTAGATTTTTCTGAGTTTCTGGAGAAACTTTAACTGCTTACCTTTTTGTGTTTGTTAAAATTGGACTATAGTGCAGCTTTTAAAGGTTTTGGTAAGTGCTGTGTCATGGAAGGAGAATAGGAAATAATAATAATTATTCTTTTATCAGTAAAGGCAGAGGAACTAATGTGATAGCTGACCTTTCCTAGGTCTTTGGGGAAAATGTTAATGTAGAATACACTTGCTTAGCTAACATTAGACAATTTTTGCTTGATGATTTTTGAAGTGTTGTAAGGACAAGCTTGGGGACCTCAGTAGCAGCAACAAAATTCCAGTAATTTTATCTGCAACAAAATTCCAGTAGTTTTGAAGACTCTTTGTTTGCCATTTCAATTTTATTTGACTTTTCTGTCCTGGACTTAAAGTGAATCTTACTTGTTTCTTTGGTAGGTTTATAATTTTCTTTAAAAGTACAATCTCATTGACAAGACATTAAAATCTTGCCTAGGATCCTCTTTTCAGGTGTATCCCTAAGCCTACTTAAATGCCAGTTATTTAACTTAAATTGTTCTGAACTTAAAAGCATTTGCACAAAAATGTTTGGGTGTTTTTTTAATGATGCTCAGAGAACTCCTGCTGGAGTTGTTTTAGTTCCCATTCAGCTTGGTTGTGCTGACCTGGGTGACTCTGGCAGGTTTATGTGCTGTGTGTTTATAGTATGATCCATACTGGGTGGCACCATCACTTTTGGCCATGATCTGGGATTGGCTTCTGCTCAACACATTTGACTACAGTCTTTTAATAGTACTTGATACTGATATCGACTTTTTCATTTCTGCTCTTGGATTTAAAACAGGTTTTGTTGGGATTTTTTTCCTCTTTCCCCTCACCTCGGAATCTCAAATCCAGTTTCATTAATGTGGAAAGTGAGGCAAAACTTGCTTCTTGATCCTGATGGAAACTGAGCTTTGAAGCGTTATCTCCAGGCTGGGTAACTGGATCCCTGACAGGAAGGTTTCACAGGGCTATTGTGTGATAGTAATTACCAACCCTGGCTCTGTAGTTCATTTAAAAGTAATGACTAGTGGGTGTAAAAAGAACAATAGATGTTAACTATGGAATACATTATCTCATGGAGATGCCAGGGGAATTTAATTGATCATAATTAGAAATTTGAATGGGGATAGGAAAGAATGTTGAATTTTGCATTTTGTATCCCTTCTTTTTTTTTTTTTTTTCTTTTATGGTATAGATCTGCTGAATGGGATTAAATCCATGTGACAGATAATGTCCCAGCAGCTGTGTTCTCTGCTTCAGGGAGGGCATTCTGGGCTAAATGGGAATTGGTTTCTAGACCACTTCTATAGCAAAGTAGTACTTTTCACTAATACTGTGCTTAATTTTGAAGGACCTGAAATGAAGACTTCTTGCTCTTAACAGAAAATTTTGATGCTGCGAGCTCTGTTACTTACTTTAAATAAGTGCAAAGAATTGCAACAGTTCTCCCATATATCTCAGTGTTGGAAGGCAGATACTGGTTGAATCTCTAGTATATCAAACAGTCTAGAATTTCTGGGAGCAAATATGAATTTCAGATCATATTGCCTTGTGCAGGTATTGCCTGCCCGAGAGATATTTAATGTGCTGCTGTCCTGGTTTGGAACATGGCTGTAATGTGTTAGTAGGGGCCTGTTCCTGTTAATATAAAATCTGTCACTCCACATAGAGGCTGCAGAGATTGTTGAAAACAAGTATACTGCTTCTCCTTCCTGCCAAATGGAGGGTAGATTTAAAGTATGAAGTGTCTTCCCCTTTTGAGTCTGACACTTGAAAATTACTATCATGTAACCCAAAATGATAAAAAAGGCCCTATGAAAGAGCAACTGTGGTTTTTTCCCTGTCTGCCAAAGCAGGAGCTGCCTGTTGGACGAGTGATGGCCCAGAAGGGTTACTGACAAAAGCAGAGACATAACCAGTGAGAAATACCTTTCCCTGTGAACAGCTGTGGCAATCTGCATGAAGTTGAATTGTTGCATTATCAGTAATTAAACTAGTTGTTTCCTGAACAGCGTTTAGTACTCGTTCTTCTGGTGCAACTGACAGATACAGGGAAAAGTATTGCAGTGCTGTTTATAAACAATAAGGCTTTTTCTTTACTTAGAAGGAAGGAAATTTCTGGTTTGTAAAAAACACATTTTTTGCTCTGTGTATAGTAGCGACAAAAATACAAGTGTTGAACCTTGCTGTACATTTTTCTGAAAGCATTTTGCTAACATAGTGTACTGTGCACCCTTTCCCTCTTCTGAAGATGTTGCAATAAGTAAAAGCAATATAATTGGAGTAGTTGGCTGCTGCAAAGATGTGAATTTAGTTACCCAATCCAGCCTGTTTCTCCAACTGAATGATTATGACTAAGTGTGGTATATGCAACTTTGACCTTTTAAGTTAGTTCCTAGTTTGCTGCTTTGTTGCTTGAATCGCTTTCTAAATTGTTAATGTTAAAATAATTGCTTTGCTATATAAAGTTGGTATAATTGTTTAAGTCTCTTGGATGGACTGTATGTTTTCCCAGTGCTGTGAACAGGTGCTTTCTGGGGCTCAGCTGGAGAAGGGTGGGATGTATTTGTCCTCTGCAAGGGAAGGGAACAGCAGAAGGGTGTTTATGCTGCTGGGCAGGACACATTGCTGGGTGCTTGGTTCTTCCTGTGAACTCCCAGTTAGTCATTCCTGGGAAAGAGCACAGTTACTGCAGTGACACAAACGGTGTCATGGCCTAACCCACACCTGGCCTCTCCCTGGGTGTCCCTGTTTGTCACCAGGTGCATCACAGCGTGGTGAAGACAGGCAAAAACATCCTCATCTCCAGCACTGCTGCCTCCCTGCTTGTAGGAAAGGGCTGGGTGAGGAATGTTCTGTCCCAGGCAGCTGCTTTCCCTGTTGGCCTGGCTCAGTGTTTCCTGTTGTTGGAGCTTTAGAAGCAGTGTCTATTGGTGAGGATCAAAAGTTGCTCTTCTGTGAGAGATGGGGATGCAGTGCCTTGAGGTCAGAAGTGGAAATGGCAGCAGTTGGTTGGCAGCTATCTCATTCCACTCTGCAACAGCATCCGAAGTTCAAACCTTTGGGGGAAAGGAATTATTTTCTGAACAGTCTTCTTCCCTTCTGGGTAAAAGTTCATGTTTTGAATCATTTGGAGCCTGAGGTTATAAGACTATTACTCAGATCTGCCTGCCACATAAATAAAACTGATGCCTTGCATCTTCAGAATCAACACCAGAAAAACTCTGAAGAGGCAGCCAGGGAATGGGGAACAGTGTGGCCTTCGAAAGAAGGACCAGTGAAAAACTGTGTTTCTGCAGGTAACAGTATAATCTGCAAACAATCAGTTTGGAATTGTGCCACTTCAGATGGTGAGGCTGGAACATCAGGTTTTCAAACAGTTAGGAGAGGAGCTGAGGAGTAGGGGAGGAAATGAGTGAGGAAAATGTAGCCAGAAATGATTAAGAAGTGAATATGTTAAAATGATTCAAGGGGTAAAAATGTATGGTTCAAGAGCCTGATGAAATAGCTTTATCAAAACCTAACACCTACTGAAAGAGCTGTCAAGGAAAAACTTCTCAGCAACTACTTTAGGAAGAAAAAAACAAAAACGAAAGCCCAAATCCTCCGTGATAAAACAGTTTGTGTTTAGGAATGGATTTGAAACATGTTCTTTTATATGAAATAATTTCTGCTACAGTAACATGCCTAAGGTAGGCAAATACTGGCTAATCAATAATTTCCTTCCTTTCTCTGTTAATCAGGATGTTAAGAAAATCTTGCTTGTTCAGTAGGCAGTAAAATCTCTTGTTGGTATATTTGGTGTGTGCAAGTGAAGTTCATCTGTTTCAAGTCATTAGCACTGCATTAGCACAGCATGGCAACTGGTGTTTAAACACGAGCTAATTAATGTTCAGTGTAAACACTGTGTGTTAAAGAGCTATCCAAACACATGAAGTTCTAGCTGATACAAAATGCCACAGTGAAAATGCTATTTGTGGGAAGAGGTGGGGGTTTGCTAATCTTTTTCTCCTGCTTTCCTATATTATTGATAAATGGTTAATGCTGAACAGCAGAAGAGAATGGGTCAAACTGATGCCAACAGCATTATGTGCAAGAGGAATTTTGTTATTATATTTGTGGGGTTTTGATTATTATTTGTTTTTTCCTTCCTTAGTGTACAGTGTTGTGATGACTCAGTGACCTGGAAAACATGTAGGGTTTTTGTACTTTCAGATTTTGGTGTGTTAGTTTTGCAGTTTCACAACTGGGCCAAAATATTAAACATATGTGATAGCTGATGGCCCAGCACTATGGAAATGAGATTGGATACATATCTTGTTCGGTAGTATTTTTTTTTTCCCCCTCTCCAAAATAAATTTGGGTGTGTTTGTCAAAAAAATCTGGTAATTTGCAGTCTGAACTATGTGAAAGGGAACCATGTCCATTGTGGACACCAGACAGGAGCATGGAATCTGTCTGCTGGTGGTTCCCAGGTGTGCTAATCCAACAGGGAAATGAGAGACCAGATTACTTACCAACCTCAGCACCCACCAAGTTATATGTACAGGTGACAAGTGTATATGTAAACTTCAGGTAACTGAGTGTTCTTAATATTTGAGTAAGTAACTACTTGATCCACAGATGTAAGTAGTAAGAAAGGTAACTGAGCCCCAGGTGGGCTGGAGGCACATCCCCATCACTGAAAGGAGTTCTCTGTTAATGCTGCTACTTGGATGGGTCAGATGGCTTTTGGGGAGGACAGAAGAAAACTTGTTCAATGGTAAAAGCTGAAGTCAGAGATAATCTTTCAGAAGAATTTTTGTCTCCTAAGCAGTCATCAGGGCAAGGATGAGATGTCAGTTGAAAGCTTGACCAGGAT
This sequence comes from Pseudopodoces humilis, assembly GCF_049639895.1. NCBI lineage: Eukaryota > Metazoa > Chordata > Aves > Passeriformes > Paridae > Pseudopodoces > Pseudopodoces humilis. Next base: position 3,605,002 of record NC_142220.1, read on the forward strand.
CTGAATGTTTCTTTTGGTCCTTTGAACCCAAAGTGGCTCCCTGTCATGTGCAGCAGAAATGAGACTTAAAAAAAACCACTAACCAAACCCTGAAAATTAAATTTCTGAAGCCTTTGCATGAAGCAGGTTAACATCCAGCCCCTTCCATGCAGCCTGTTTGGGAAGTTTATAAATGCTGGAAGAGGCAAGGAACTGTCAACAATTTAGGAGCCATAAAATGGACAACTATAGTGCATAAGAAGTTATGGACAGATACTCACTCTGAATTAGCTGCATAGCAAAGATCTGCTGGTTTAAAATGTTTAACCCAGTTTAGTTTAGTGACAGGTTAAAAAATGTTTACATGAACAGCTCTGCTAGGAAGTAGAAAGGGCTACAACCTTTTGTAGGATGATGATGCCAAACAAGTGGCACTGGCTTGCTGGATAATACAATCTGATATCACAACTGTTTGTGAAGTGCAATTTCTTCACTACCACATAATCATTCTTCTGAGCTGCTCTTTAAATGTCAACAAAGGCCTTGCATTAATTCAACTTGACAGTTTGATTACAGAATTTTAACAGCTTCTGAAAAACAATTCAGTTACAGAAGTGGTAAACTCGCTGTCTTGGCAGTGGAGATAAAGTGCTGCCTCCCAGCTGGAGAGGCAGAGCTAATCCTGTAATTCCTGGTCCATCTCTATGCATGGTCACCAGTGGTTTAGTTTAAATGCATGCTATTTCCTCTCCATGTAAATATATGATAAATTCACTTTCATGAGTCAATAAAATGCTTAAATAACGTGCTCCCCACACAATGACCTCTACATATTCTGACCTTGCTTTGAGTTTCAAATTTTTTTTATTTATAAGATATAAAGCATTAAGTGTTGCATGTAGAAGGGAATGAGAGTTAGGAATGAAAAATTTCAGTGTGTTGAGGTGGGATGGGGCTCTGGAAGTTAGAGGTACATCTGGCCAGGAGAATAGAAAGGTGATGCTTCAGAGATGAATGGTAATTTTAGGGCACTTGGAGATAATTTTAACAGCCTGGTGTGTTTCAATGTTGCTATTTTGAGGTATGTAGAAATATGTTAAATAGCGCACAGTAACCTAGATCTGTAATTTTGAACCATAGGCATCTCCTGCTTCTTGTTTTTTTGTTGGTGTGAGTTGGTTTGGGATTTTTTTTACTTAAAAATGTGTTTGGCTTAATGCTTGAAAATAAGGATATTTGAAGGGGGGAAAATGCATTTAATGTGGTGTTATGTTTTCTTCCCAGACTCTGACACATCTCTGGAACCTGCAATGACAAGTCGGAACAGTAGCCATGCAGAGAAAACTGGTGAAATGTCCTCAAAGCAGTCAAAACCAAAAGTGCAGGTCCAACGATCTGTCTCCCGAGAAACCATCACTATTCATTTCTCTGCATTTGGGAAGGAGGAAGAAGAGGAGGAAGAGGAGTTTAAAGAGTTTGTTGATGAGGATCTAGATGACCAAAGCATTGTAACAGCACTTGAAGCCAAGGAAGACCTCTGCTTTGAGCATACCGGCCATGACCTTTTTGGTCCAGCTACCTCGCTTAACATGGCCAACTCTGCATCACCGCTGTCCTCATCGCCTGCAGTTCTGCCAACTGCAGAAACTGTAAAGCTGTTGGACTCTCCTTCCCCATCCCAAATACTCAGTGCAGTGCCACCAGTCCTGTCTCCATCATCACACTCATGTCACACATTTGGCGCATCAGGTGCAGCACCACCACCTGTGGAACAGAAATCCAGTCTGTCTTCCCCATCCTCATCCCCTTCCAGATCAGTTGCCTGCTCTAGCGGATCATCCACAATTTCTAGTTCAAAGCCTTTTAGGGGGTTAGTCAAGTCCTTTTCAACAGAAGTGGAACCAAAAGAACCCACCCCACCGATGCGACATAGGCAGTTAATGAAAACCTTGGTGAAATCTCTGTCTACGGACACTTCTAAACAGGAGTCTGAAGCTGTGTCTTATAGGCCACCTGACTCAAAACTGAACTTGCATCTGTTCAAACAGTTCACTCAACCTCGAGCTACAGGTGGTGATTCTAAAACTGCCCCCTCCTCTCCATTAACATCCCCGTCCGATACTCGTTCCTTTTTTAAAGTACCTGAAATGGAGGCTAAAATTGAAGATACGAAAAGACGCCTTTCTGAGGTCATCTGTGAGCCTCTTCAGCTGCTCAGTAAAATAATGGGTGATGAAAGTAGTAGCCACAGGCCCAAAGCCTTATCTTCAAGTGCTTCAGAACTCTCAAACCTTTCCAGTTTGAATGGCCATTTGGAAAGCAATAACAACTACAGCATTAAGGAAGAGGAGTGTGATTTGGAAGGGGACTTCTCTGGGGGTGACTTTAACGTGACTAAGAGCAATCAGTCAAGAGGGGAAGAAGATCATGCAAAAGAGATGGAGACCAAAAGCTCTCAGTCTGCAAGCACAAAGGATGTGGGGTCAAAACCTTCACTTGTACTTGAAAAATGTTCGTTGTCTGCACTAGTGAGCAGGGAGGATGAGGAGTTTTGTGAACTGTATTCTGAAGACTTTTTCTTGCTAGAGGAGGAAAGCAAAATTGATAAACCTTCTGAAACTGTGGTCAATCCTGAGATAACTGAGGAAACTGTTACTATGCTCAGTAGTGAAGATGAAAATAATCTGGATGTTCAACAGCCTAAAATACCAGTGAAAACTTTATACTTATTAATACTGTTGGTCTATTCTTACCTTATTATCCCTCTCCCTGGCTATTTAAGTGGACTTTTACTTGGAATGGCCCTTGGATTTATGGTAGCTGTCTGTGTGATTTGGCTTGTTATTCCACGTACTCATGAGTATCTCAAATTGCATAAAAACATGAAAAAGCGATGGAATACAGGAGCTCTAGACATTGAAGAACCCGGAATACTGAAGGTGAGGTCATGGCATTTTGTGTGCATGTGTCTGTGTGCGTTATTTTGGGTAGAAGGAGTAAACTAGATTTATCCTGAGGGTGTAAATGAGCTGAAATGTCCCCATTTATAAATAGTTTTTTAGGGTCATCTCACTTTGGCAGGGGCACAAATGGTTTAGTATCCAAGAATATGTAAGACTTCAGTGTCTTTAGGGATCAGTAGAAAATGGAATTTCTTCAAACGTAAAAGGGCAAATGGCTTTGCTGATAGATTTGAAATGATCCAACTGAACTACTGAGAGCAAGTAGTGTCAAAGTTTAGTGTGTAAAATAACATTTGTGCTTGAAGCTGCATCTTGGGAGATGTATTTTATTTCTGGGATATTTTGCTATCTAGGCAGTAGTTAGTCTGGTCTGTTCATAAGCAGAGACAAAAGCATTGTGTTCAAGCAGAGCATAGAGAGTTGGAGAGCATATGGGTTGTCCTCAAGCATGAGCTAATTGAAATGGGAGGAGAAACTGTAATTCAGCAAAATGTGCCTGAGAGATGGGTTTTAAATAAAAGTTTGTCCTTCTTGCTTTCTGCCCTCCACTTGTTGTTGAGATATTTCAAGTTGTCACTTCTTGTGTGTCACTTTGCTGCCTATCAGCTCTGATCCATCCAGCCCCTATGTTCCTTTAGTGCTTCTGGTCCCTGTCCTGCCCTTCTAATCTCCATCTGTGATGAATTAAAATAATATTTTCCCAATTGCAGAATTCTGAGCAATAAAACATCTACTGGTTTCTGATGTGCAGCAGAAGAATTTCTGAGTGCTGATGGTGTAACCTTTGCTGGCTATCACATGCTTATCAGAGTATTTGTGGAGGCATTTTTTTGTATTTGTGTAAATATTAAATTGAGCTTTTTGAAGGTGCATCTCCAATTGTAACAGCACAAAGGTTTCATTAATTTAAATTCACATGGATATATACTATAGAATCTATAATGTATTGATGGCTAATTTCGTGTATCTTTAGGTAACTGAAAAGATAGAGAATCAAAATATAAAACTCTGCTTTTATTGCATAAAGGTGGCAGTTGCATGTGTACCCCTTATTCTACCTTGGTGTTCCTTTATTCTGTGGTTAAAGTTGTGGTTATTATTTGCTGTAGGGAATTCGGACTTAACACTCCTGCCCAATTGAATTACCTGCTGCTCCCATGTACAAATTGTTACAAACTTTCAGTTAAGTCCATGTTTTTTGGAGCCAGGACCCTTGATTCTTCAAAGCTGGTAAAGATCCTGGTGTTCATTATTGGCTGGTGTTAGGCTCTCTGAGGTGTCAGCTTTTAGTCAGGAACCTTTAAATGATATTTTAATGCTTTTATTGACGAGTTGCATCTTATGAAAATGGCTGTAGGCAAGAAATGAACAGCATGGAGAAGTCTGTATAAATGTAGATTAATGGTTTTTATGACCTGATGAGTATTACATGTGCTCATAACACAAAAAGTAATTGTCTTTAATATGTAAATGCTTCAGGAGTTTAAAAACCAGCTCAGTGCTCATATTGTAGTGGAACATAATGTAATATGATTTAGCAGATTGCAAGTTATTATTCCCACTTCATACAACAATTTTCTATTTGTATCTGTCAAATTGAGTGCTGGACAGCTTAGATCCTCTGAAAAGGCAGCTAAGGACTTAATCTGTAACAAAACTCAGGGGAATATAGGAAAATCAAACTTGAGGCTCTTGCATAAAGATGTTCTCTTCAGAACTGGTTGGTCTGGTATTCTGGCCTGGACTGCTGTTGTGCAACTATGATAAATGCTCTGAGTAAAATCCCTTCATATGGGGCTTGAGGAGTTGGGATTCTGCCAAACTGCTGTCAAGCTATTTTTGTACAAGTATGTGTGCATTCTCCCCCATGTAAACATTGTTTGAGAAGTTCGCATTTCCCAGGTTTCGAAAACTAGTGCAAAATTCCCCTCAGCAATTGCTGAAATAGTTGAACAGGTTGTCTCCCACAAAACTATTCCTTGGCGGTGGGAAAAAGTAAATGACTGTTGTGCTGGTAGGTGTGTGTTTCTATAGGTGTCTGTACTTACTTCAGTCCAATGTCCTTGGTACTGGGTAAAAATATCCCCCCAGCCAGAAAATGCACAAAACCCCTGCATCTTCATTGTACATTTTTGTATCTGCCTGTTCCCTTAGTTTTCAGTTCTCTGGCTTCCTTCTGGTCTTTTTTTTTTTCTTTTTCCTCTGCCCACATTTTTCCCTTCTTTAATCCATTAGTCTTTTCTAACTTCCTTCTTGGCCTTTCAGCTCTGCATTCTCTTGTGTTACGCTGGCTGATACGAAAAGTTTTAAGTAACAGCTAAAATGGAAATGATAAAATTACCCTTTCCATTAGAATGAACTTTTAGGAGATCACAGTGGCAGTGCCTGCTGGAGAAATGGAGGTTTTGAGCCGCAGCTGTACAGAAAGAGGAGGCTTTTTATCAGCATGCTGTTCCTGAGTACCATCCAAGGGATTTCATGTTTGATAGTGGCCTCTGGCAGACAAATATTTTTTGCAGTTGAGTTGATGGTTGCTTCTCCTACCTCAGACCTTTTTTGTGTCTTTGGATTCCCTGTGAATGAAGCTCAAAAAAATGTATGATATTTTTTCCTCATTTATGAAGCAAAATACTACTGTAGTATTTTAAAATAGTGGTAATAAGAGGGGGTATGAATACAATTAGTGTGATCTGAGTGGTCAACAGTCTTGAAAAAACGTTTGATTGTATAATTTAATAATAATGGCTATTAACTGGCTAATATCTCTAAGAAACTTTAGGGACAGTTTTAAAACAGATTTGGGCTTATATTGTGAAAGTGGCTTTTGCTGATTCTTTTATTTATGTATTTGAGAGTATCATAAGTAATGATTTCAATTTATTTTTACCCACAGACCTGGTCTGTGCACCCAGCCTTCTGGGTCCTTCATAAGGATCTTTTGCAGCTCTCCTCATCTTCCGCTCTCAGGTGATGATGTAACACACCTGAGACCTTAAATAAGTAACACTAAAGAGTTGGTACCTACAAGGTACCTACAAGGCCTGACTGTGCAGTTCTTACATGAATTATTCTGTTGAACTGCAGTTCGAATAAAACATTTGGAGCCCACAGTCAGGAAAGAAGAAAATCAAATTGTGGGGGGGTGTGCTTTTGAAATTGTTTTTGTAAGTGGTCATGTCCCATAGAGCCGTGTTCCTGAGAGCCAGAGCAGTGGCAGCAGCTGTGGATTGTTGCTGTGACCTGAGCTAGGAAAGCCGTGGTGCTGCCCAGCCCTCGGAGCAGCTCCGTGTTCAGGGTGCTTCCCAGCCTGATGGCCAGGCATGTTCTCCTGCTTTCAGCTGGGAGTGTGGAGCAACTGCTGACCTTTATAAATGGAGATCACAGGATCAGTGTAAATGGCCAGCAGCTGCTCAGTGGCATATGACTATGGTCATTGTCCTCCCAGAATTACTAAATTTCTTATTTTAACAACTTTGCTAGAACAGAGAAGACCTATGCTACAGTCACTCCTCTCCTACACAAGGAAATCCATTGTTGCTTCAGTAGTTTGGGAAAATTTATCTGTTGCTAACACATTATGGTAACACAACTTCTCTGTTTGGGTGCATTGCAAAACAGTTTCTGTGGGCTGTGACTCTTTTGTTCCAATTTGGTTTTGGAAAAAGAGAGGCAGAGGTATTTCTGCTGAAATTGTTCTTAAAGTGCAGGAACTTTGGAATTCCTTTAGGGGTTTCTTGGATAACCTTCTCAGTGTTTTTTAAGCTAGGTGAAACAATTTACAGAACTGAAGATCACTGAAGTGAGAAGGCAGGTGGTGTTGTTACCTCCTTTAACACTTAGATAAAATTCCTGCAGCTGCCACACATTTTCAGATTTATTAATAGGGTGAAGAATCATCATTTAGTGAAGCATTAACATTTTACTGTCCGCCATGCAGTGTGTTGCTGTAACAAAATAACTTGAAAATCAAGTGCAAAGAAGAAACTTCATTCTTAGAAATTAGAAAACTAAAATTTTATGTACAAGGAGGGTTTGAAGTAATGTGCTGTCTCTTTCATCCCGACTGTTGCCTGAAAATAAAACCCCAAATACTTAAACCTAAACTTGGTTTTTCAGTTGCTGATAACCTGGTGATTGGGCTGTGTTTGCACTTCCGTTGGGTTATGGGTGAGCGGGGGAGGCACTACAGGGTATGAGAATTGTGTGTTTGGCAGACTGTACAGCTAATCCATTTGTTTGAACTGGAAAGCCTGGGCACATGGTAGGGATCAGAAAAGTAGGAGGTATTTTTACTTCTTACTTTGGCACAGGGAAGTCAAGTTTTTGATGAGTAAATCACTCCTTGTTTTCATCACATTTCCATCTCAAGCAGGCGGTTAAAGGAATGTCAGGTGCAGTCTGACCTTCTTTCCTGGGTACCACATGTACCCATAATTTTCCAACCTTTCTACTGAAAATAGAAAGCTTATTAGACTTAGAGAAAGGACTCATGTGACTAAGCTTCCTATAATGACCCACTCTCCAAGCAGCCCTTTCTCTCTGTGCCAGCTGGTGCGGTGTTGGCTGAACGGCCTTCCAGGAGAAGGCAGGAAACTTCTGAGGCAGCAAATTCCCATCTGTATGTTTGCCTGGCTGCAGGCTCCAGACTTCGTCTGAGCTGGAAATAGCTTGGAGATCTGATCAGGGGCAGGTGGGAGTTGCTCCAGAGATCTGTGTGCCATATGGATATTCTAGTTCCCGCACACGGTGGCTTTGGGCAACTCACGTGATGTTCTTGTGCTTCAGTAAGTCCAGCTGGAGTTCCTGGCTGAAAATTAATTGCTGTCTTCTCAAAGATGTCTTGGCTGAATAATTTCTAGGAAGGAGATGTGATGTGCCTCAAACCTATGTCAGCCCTACTGTGCAGAGTTTGATGGCTTATAGAAAACTCTTCCTTGTGCATTGTGTTTCCTATATGGGAGCCATGGATAACCTACTGTAAGAAAAAAAACAACCCTAAAGCTTCTTCAAAGAGTATGTCCTCGTATAGGCATTTCTGTTAATAAAAGACATAATCTGCTTTGGAGCTGAGCAAAGATGAATGACTTAATCTTTCCTGAACATAAAAGAAATGCTAATGTATCCAGTTTTTTCAGGGTTTGTAGTGAAAAAGGAGCTAGATGTTGGAGTAAGCAAAACAGATACCACTGTTACTATGGCACCTAAGAATGTGTATGCTGTCTACTGTGTGAAATTATATGGCACTGAAACATAGAAAACGAGCATAAAAGTAAATTTTACATTTCTGTGTGTGGGTGGAAACTTCTTTAATAAGTTGAAATCTTGCAGTAATTTTTGGGATGTTTTGCATAAGGTAGTTACAACTTTTTGTTTTGAGAAATACTGCGGTGCTCATTCAGCTTTCCCCACTTCCCCCCACTGTAATCACTTATGTGTTTGTAAAGATGCTGTTTGACTTTCTGCTCCCCTTCACTTTTGGTTGACATTGATGAATATTAAGTATGCTAAATTTAAGATTCTGATGTGCAGATAAAAACAATGATCAAAGAATGTTGTATGGCAGGTTAAGAGAAGGAAAACTTCCCCTTGAATGAGTATTCTGCGTATCTTCCAGCCCATTTATCATCTCTATTTCTGTAATCAGGTTTTGGAGAAGAGGAGCAACATCACCCCATGGTCAGTCAGCACTTAAAGGCTTGTTACAGCAAGACTGGCTGGTTTATTTTGTGTTTCTTTTACAGCACAGAAATTAATTGAATTTAATCCACATATATGACTCCTGTGCTGTAGCTGGGCAGTTACACAACATGTTAAATGATCTCAAACGGTGATGGTGCGTGAAAGCAAACTCCATTGTGGTCTTCCACTGAGTCCTTAATTGTGGTGATTACAATGTCAGCGCTGTCTGTGAGCAGACAGGCTGTTTGCTCTGCTTGTGCTCTGGGTGATTAGTGTCCCTTGCTGGGAGCAGAGGAGCTGCTGTGCTGCTCAGCCCTCCTGCCCTGTGGCTGTTCCCGGCATCCTGCATCTGCAGAACCCACCGTGGCCCCTGGGGAT